>NW_027040800.1:0-1228750 GCF_037179485.1 Ochlerotatus camptorhynchus | reverse complement strand
ACCTTGTAGGAGATGAAGTTCATCGATAGTTGGTCGGTTCCTTTTTTCACTAAAGAGACGACTTTAACTGGTTCAGTCGTTCGCAGTCCATCACGAACAAGTTTCTCAACCACATCTCTCTTAACACTGGGGTGAAACCGGGAAAGGTAAACCCAAAACAGGCTTGATGGAGCATTGACAGCGAGCGTATCGCTAGTTCCAATGACTCTTCTTCCAGTAGTCGGTTTAGTCGGTGTTTCCGTATCACCTCGACGGCGTTTTGAGGGGCGATCATGATTCTGTCTAGCAGATGTACCTGGGGTAGCAGCATTAACTATGTGAGTGAGCTGAGCGACCTGATTGTTGTTTTTGGCCATTTCTGTTTTCAGCTCGGATAAGCCGGTCAGCTGACTGCCTATCACCGTCGAAATTACGTTACCGAGGGATGAAACAGTGTTTCTGAATCGGGCGTACTTCATCAACTTGCTACATTCATCACACATCCACACACTTAGTTTTTTCTACCGAGCTCGGCTGTGCAAATCTCGGCAAAATAAGTTTCACTGAGATCTCAGCAAAAGTGACATTTGATTGCTGAGTCTCGGATAATGCTTAGCTGAATCTCAGCAAACAAATGAAATGTTTGCTGATATCTCAGTAAAACTTTTTTTGCCGAGATTTGCACAGCCGATCTCGTTAGAAAAATCTAAGTGTGCAGAACAAATTGATTTTCTCGCGAAGAATCCTGACGAACGGCAAGTTCAAGTTAATGCATCTCACATGATACACTTGGTCGCAGAGCCCCATACATTCGATGTGGTCTTCGTCCGGTTTCACTGTTTTGGCACAGCGGTCGCACGCACTTGTACTGGTCACTGGCACTGGAACGGAATTAATGCCCTATACGCGTAAAATGCCCAATAAGCAGATTACTAAATCCAGATGTAGGTGGCGCGTCGAATGTTAGACGAACGATCGAAAGGTGGTTTTTGCAACACCACTAGCACAACAAACAGAAAATTCTATGGATGACTGGCAATTTCACAACACCAAATATACGGTAAAACTAAATAAAGTCAACACGAATCAACTGATTTCCACTTTCCACGTAAATTCACAAAACTAGAGTTTACAGAGGTACACGAATAACTTCAGTGAAGTGTCTTTGAATGGACTAAAACAAACAGAAACCGGCTGCGAATGAGCAGTGTTACTATCAAAACAAACTACATAGATACCAGCTGCTCACCGTCTTGCAACAAATTGCTGATTGAAAGCAGTTGCATGTGTCGAACTGTATCGTCACCTATTGGAAGATAGCCGTAAAAGCTCGACGCAGATGTCGCCACTGCATGATGATGATAATGTTGACAGGCTGCATATAAAATTCGTGAAAATTAGCATTAAATCATAATTTTCATCAAGCCTGCGTAAAATCCTTCCTCGAATTGAAGAAGAAAATGTTTTCACGATCAGACTGATGTGCATCTTTGACTTTTCCAGATGAACTTATAAGATATATTCATTTCATTTTACAGCTCCACCAATGCTGCATCGTACATATGATGTAAACAGAAGTAAATTGCTCAATTACTCAAAATAAAGATGATTTGTCATCTTGTTATCACTTTGAAAACCATCTAGCACCATTTTATAGTATGGTGCGTGTTGAGTACATCAAGTTCCGTTACGTTTCCGTCGAAAATTGTGAGTATCAATATGTTTACCTTAAAAAAGCCAAAATGAACATTTATTGAATATTGGCGTCCTATACAACCAATTCTCCATTACCACCAGCATGATACAACCTTTCCTAAGTAAATTCACTTAATTTCCACTTTCATCTTAGTGGAAATCGCACATATTCACCATTTTCCGAAAAATTCCATTGCGCAGGAGGTAACCTCTCCCTGTGGGTGCAAACTTGTTATGCATAATTTTCCATGAAAACATCTCCGATCCATACCGAAATAATAACAGTTAGCTTTCAAACACGTTTTCTTACACGATTCAAGCAAAAGTTTCCACTGGAAATTATTAGTTTTTCTTTATAGACCGATTTGCCCCAAAAATCGTCTGTTTTACTTGGAGAATTTGGAAACTATCCTCCTTCTAGTAGTTCTCACTTCGAAATGTAGGTGGCGAAAGCTTGGAAAAGTTTGACTGCAAGACGCCAATTGATGAATCTACTCGTCGAAACTGCACCAGTGCATGCGGCACCTAGGTTTGAAATCCAAAACCACAAAAGTGATGATGTACTAAAAAATATTCCATATATGGTATACGATTTGACAGGTAGCAAAACGTCATTATCATTTTCTCATCATTTCCATCTGTTGGTCGACCGTAACGTAAATTCATCAATCCAGCAGACTACGTTGAATCCGTTGACGAAATGTTTCCACTGTGCAGTGGAAAAAAAAAAAACATAGAATTCATTGAAACGGGCAGACATGAACCGTATTGGATAATGTAATCCGTAATTTGCTGCACGGGGTCCGAGATGCAGGAAACTTCTCGATCGTAGAACTCGTTAGATTTCGAATTCAGCCAAAATCCCGGGAGAGTCGATTTCGCTTATCAGCACTTTTGCTGCAAAAACTGCCTGGTTAATCTTCCGCCCACGTTCAAGAGTTTCAATACCCAGTAGTTGGCAACGATCTTCGTAGGGTCTCGAAACTGCACCAGTGCATGCGGCACCTAGGTTTGAAATCCAAAACCACAAAAGTGATGATGTACTAAAAAATATTCCATACGATTTGACAGGTAGCAAAACGTCATTATCATTTTCTCTTCATTTCCATCTGTTGGTCGACCGTAACGTAAATTCATCAATCCAGCAGACTACGTTGAATCCGTTGATGCTCTAGGAATTTTCTCACGTTGAGTGTTCAAAAATGCAACATCATCACTTTCCATCGCAAGCTAAAACCTATTGCATTCAATTATACGATCGATAACCAACCTCTGCAGCGTGTGGACAACGTTCGTGATCTAGGAATTACACTTGATGCTGCTTTGACATTTAAGCTACATTACACGGATATCATAGCCAAAACTAACAGGCAACTCGGATTCATCTTTAAGATCTCTGATGAGTTTCGGGATCCTACCTGCCTGACAGCTCTTTATTGTTCTCTAGTGCGATCGATCTTGGAATTTGGTGTAGTAGTATGGTGTCCGTATGAAGCAGTTTGGATAGCGAGGATCGAGTCTGTTCAGAAGAAATTCGTTCGTTACGCTCTTCGCTACTTTCCTTGGTACGATCCTACGAACCTTCCACCCTACCACCCTAAGACATGGAGGCTCGAACAAAATTTCTCTAAAAACTTGTGTAAAGATTCCTATTTGACTTAAGCGCCACTAACGGCGACTTCCCCACTTAAAAACCCTCTTTGACAACATGATGGCGCTGGCGTTGCACAAATTACACTAGACACTAAGTGCTAGTAGCGCCAAGTGGCAATTTTCAACAGAAAATTTATCGATATTAGCGCCAAATTGGTCGAAAACGGAAAATTTATAGAGAAAATCAGGAGATGCTAACACCACGTAACGGCGACGTTCCCACTTATTTTACACAAGTTTCTGACCGAGCTTGAACGTCTGTTCTCTGTGGTTATTCTGCGTGGCGAATGAAGTGAGGTAACTCGAGTCACTCGTGTCACCCGATTCCAGCTGGCGAGTGAGGTGAGAAAAGTCACTTGGGATGAACCCAATGAACTCTCACCTTATTCTCACAGTCGTATTTCGGTGACAAAAGTCGTACTGAAGTGACGATTTTAAGTGACAAGAGTCGTAACCTCCGCTGCTGTCGACTGGATGGAAAACCTTAGGAGGTTATTCCGAGAGTCGAAGTGACTTTTGTCACTAGTGAAGTGAGAAAAGTCACGTCGTGGTGACGTGACTCTCCATTTGATTTGCACGATTTCCGGTCCCTACACGTCACCCCGATTCCAAAAATACCCATATTGTGGGTAATTTGGTAGTATTTCCAAGTTTTTCTCTAACCGGAAGCCGCCATCTTAAATTTCAAAAAGGCGTCAGGCATGGTTTTTTGGTCCCTACACGTCACCAAGATTTCAAAAATACCCAATATTGTGGGTAATTTTGCAGTATTGCCCAGTTTTTCTCTAACCGGAAGCCGCCATATTGGATTTCAAAAAAGCGTTAGACATCGATTTCCGGTCCCTATACGTCATCAAGACTCCAGAAATAATCATATTGAGAGGTATTTCACAGAATTTCCAAGTTTTTCTCGCACCGGAAGCCGCCATATTGAATTTCAAAATGGCTTCAGACATCGATTTAGGGTCCGTACACAGCACCCCGTCTCCAAAAATACCAATATGGTGAGGTATTTTGCAGTATTTCCAAGTTTATCTCTAACCGGAAGCCACCATCTTAAATTTCAAAACGGCCTCGTACATCGATGTGCGGTCCCTCCAAAAATACCAATATTGTGGGGTGTTTGACAGAATTTCCAAGTTTTTTTTTCAACCAGAAGCCGCCATCTTGAATGTCAAAATGCCGTCAGACATCGATATCCGGTACAACATTTCATCAAGATTCCAAAAATAACAAAATTGTGGATAATTTGGCAGTATTTCCCAGTTTTTCACTAATCGGAAGCCGCCATGTTGAGTTTCAGAAGGACGTCAGACATGGTTGTCCGGTCCCTACACGTGACCCGGATTTCAAAAATACCCATATTGAGGGGTACTTGACCGAATTTCCAAGTTTTTCTTCCACTACTACTGGATTGTACCACATGGCAACACTAAATGTATTAGAATGTTTTGGTTCAATTGTGACGAGCCATACAAAAAAATAAAGGTTCATACAAAAAATGTGACAAAGGGGGGAGGGGGACATAATTAATGGACCATTCCTGATGAGAAATTTTCGGATTTATGGGAAGTTCTCGCATCCTCTGGAGAAGGGACTCTGGGAAGTTCTCGGAATTTCTGCGAAGTTCATAATTCTTCTGGAAAGTTTATGGAACTTCTGAAAAGCTCTCGGAAGTTTTTGGAATGTGATGTAAATGCACGGATTTTTTTTTTTGATGTTCTCAGATCTTCTGAAAAATGCTCGAAACTTATGGGAAGCTCTCAGATTTTCTCGGAAGTACTCGGATCTTCAAAGAAGTTTTTAGAATTCATGAGAAGTTCTGAGATCTTCTGGGAAATTATCGGATTTTTTTGAAAGTTCTAGGAAGGATGGAAATTTGCAAAGCTTCTAGGAAACTCTCGGGTCTTTCTGGGATGTACCGAGATCTAGAAGATCTAGATTTAGTAGTAACTCGGTATTTGTGAGAAGTGGACAGAACTTCTGGGAAGGTGTTGAACCTTTTGTGAAGTTCTCGAAATTTATGGCAAGTCCCTGGAACTTCTGTGCATTTCCCAAAACTTCTGTGTAGCTACCGGAACTTCTGGAAAATTCTCTAATCTTTTTGGAATTTTGAGAAGTTCTCGGACTTTCTGGGATGTTTTAGGATTTTTAGGAAACTTCTCGGAAATAGTGGGAGCTCTGGGTAATTCTGGGAATCTTTCGGAAATTTTGAGAATTTCTCGGAATTTTTGGGAAATTTTCGTTATTTTCTTGGAAGTTTGCGAAATTTACTGAAAATTCTCAGATTTCAGGGAAGTTTTTGAATTTTTTTCAAAAGTTGTCAGAATTTTCGGAAAGCTCTGAAATTTTTCTGCGAAGTCCGAGTACTGGGATGATCCGAGAATCGTTTAACTATTTCTTTTAGTACAGATTTCAGCACATTTTCGAGAATTCTTTTTTACGCCTAGAACTTTAGGGAAGTGTCGAAAAAATAGAAGTTCCACAAATTTAAGAAATGTTATGGAAACTTGATGTAACCCTAATGAAAATAACCATAAGAAAGAGCTTAACGACGTGTTCGGGGTATCATCCGAACCATTTGTGGGATAGTTCTACCATCCGTTTTTGTTATTTGTGTATTAGGGAAGTTCCAAGTTGAAAAATGAAGAACATCGACATGAATCCGATCGACGTTTTTCATTTGTCAACTTGTCACTCCCAACACAGTTTACCCATTTTTGGGTAGGTTCATTTTTGATCGATCTGGGTGGATTCTACCCAAATTTGGGTAGTTTTGAAAAAGCGTGTATAGTAGCTTTAAAGCTATGTCCATTTAGAATCTGGAATAATAAAATCATCTGTATCTCGGTAACGGATTTTTGTACAAATAAGGTTAATACATCAAAACAAAGGTAATTCACTGTACTTTTAGGAAAAAATATCAATACAAATTATTTATCTTTGTTTCTAATGGAAATTCACACTTTCTTCTTTATTTCTTCCATCAAACGCTGCACACCTCCGGAGTCAACTTCCTTGGCACATTTGTTCCACATTTTGGTCATCTGAATCGCGTCCCGAGCCGTTTTTCCACTTTTCTTAAGCTTCCGCTTCATTATTGCCCAAAATCTCTCGATGGGCCGGAACTGCGGGCAGTTGGGTGGATTTATGTTTTTATCGATGAAATCTACGTTATTATCGCGGCACCACTGGATGACTTCCGGGCTGTAGTGGCAGCTCGCCAAATCTGGCCAAAACTTCACGGGAACTTTATGGGCTTTAATGAAAAGTAGTACGCGGTTGTTGAGGCATTCTTCCTTGTTCAACTTCGAGTCCATCGTCTTATTCGTCACGAAAACTTTGGTCTTTGCTCCGCAGCTGCATATCCCTTGCCAAATCATCAGTTTTTTTTTGGCAAATTTGTCCATAAAAGCAAACATAAACTTCACAGGAACATCTCTTCGTGCCGTTGCCATGTAGAATTTTTGGCCAGGAAGCTGTCCGAAATCCATTTTGACGTAGGTTTCATCGTCGATGAGCAGGCATCCTTGGTACTTCGTCAAAACCTGCTCGACCTCGAGTTTTGGTGACGAAACTTTGCTTCAACGTTCTGTTTGGTTGCTTGCTGGCTCGATAAGAACGATATCCTGCTCGCAAACGAATTCTTCGAACAATACTGCGAGCAGCAGCGCATTTTTGTGCGATTTCATCATCTGATAGTCCAGGGTTTTCTATGACGGTTCTCAACACCTTCTGGTTCAGCTTGCGGTCATATGTTCCACTACGATGCTTACCTTGAGGCACTTGATCCACGCTCTTTCGCTCCCTGAAACGTTTGAGCACATCATACACGATGATTGGCTCGATTGGTTCCGCTATTTGACAGTTCAATTGGTTCCCGAGATCCTATCCACCAGACTATGAATAATAATATATAGCGACTATAGGTAAACGCTAAAGAGCCATCCACATTAGATTCGGATCTGACGCGTTGCGGCAAAGTGACAGCTAAATTTATTACCTGGCTGTCAAATTTACGTCAACGCAACGCAAACGGATCTTATGTGGGTGGCCCTTAAGAGGAAGAGAAGACATTAGGGCGACTTTTATGAACCAATTTTCTGTCACACGTGAACTAGCGCCTGATTGGTCGGGCGAATGTCGACTGCTTCGCTCATAATGGAATTGGCGATCTAACGATAGCCCTCGTGGCGAATAGGAGAATTAGAAGAATGATGATAGTCTCCAAATTTTGCGCGTTGAGGTTTAGGAAATAAATCTTAAAAAGCATTTATTATCCGAAAAAAAAAATATTTTTTTAATATTTTTATAAGCTGCTTTTTTTGGAAGAAACCTCTAAAACTACCCGATAGACGTATAATTTTAAATTTTTATTTTTTTTTCTTAGTTGTCGTTTAGATCTTTAGATTCAAACACAGACAAACAGACGTAACACATTTAATATTTCTCACTGTAAAACATCGTCGATGAAACATTAGCGCCATCTGTTGAGTACACTGTGGTGGGTAGTACGCTGAACAGAAGGCGGTAGTGTGTAAACGTCAAACACAAGGAAAATGACTATGTGCGCCACAGGTGGTGGTACTACCAACTATGATACTTTTAAATTGACCGTTAAATGCTTGTTCGATGGACAACTTGCGAGTGTTATGTCTGTTTGTCTGTGATTCAAACTTTTCTAACATTGCACAGTGGTCCAGAATGTAGATTTAGGTGGAATGATATGTTTTGAGCCTGAAATTGAAACTTTAGACTAAAAGTCTCTTCTACAAAGCTGTTCCATATAGTTGGGCCCTCATTTTTATGACAATGAATTCTAGGGTGGTTCCTGTTATCATTAAAATCAAAAATCTAACTTTTTTGTTTGAATAAATTAAGGTATACATTTTTCGACAAAGTAATAGCTGAGCTAATTTCAAGCAACTTTGTGCAACAAAACTTTTTTGTATCTCTTAAATTGGCTGATTTAGAGCTATTTTCTTGAATTGAGTTAGGGTGGCTCTAAAAAAACAGTTGTTTTGCTCTAGTTTTCTTATTTCGAATTTGTCAGCAAAGATGTCAATATCTTTCGCCGATCAAGAGTTATTGACGTTTCTATACTAAAAATATGCACTTTTCAAATGTTAATATCTCTGGTTGGGGCATACAAGAAAAAATATTTTTTACGGCATTTGTATATTTATTTTATCGTATTTTATTCTCAATAATATGAAAAAATTGGAGGTTTGTTATTTTTTAAACTCGTATAAAATCAATATGAATTTATTCATATTTTTACTATAATTGAGTACATCTTTTTTTATTAGAAGAGAAACAGACAACAAATTTCGCTTTAAAACATTCGTCTCTAGAAGATGACTTTCATGAGAAATTTCAAATAAAAAAGTTATTAGCAAAAGATGGATTTCTTAGGACCACTCTAATGACAAATTTAAATAAAATGTGCTAGTTCATTTTTTTCAATAGTTGGACATTTAGTGTCTTCGAAGAAGTTTTTGTTCTCAGGGTGGTCCTCAAATTAGGGAATTTTTAAAACTAACTTTTTTGTTTTACAAAATAAAAACATGTGTTGTTTAAAACAAATGTAGCTTAGTTAATTGCGAGCAACTTTTTCGAAGAAATATTTTTTCTATCTCTTAATGTTCTCATTTTGGAGTAATTTTTCGGAGTTGACCTAGGGTGTTCCTGGAAAAAAAAAAAATGATTTTTTAGCACTGACTTTTTTATTTGTAATTTCTCATGAAAGTCATCTTCTAGAGACTTTTAAAACTCTTTAAGACAAATGTTTAAAAGCGAAATTTGTTGCCTGTATCTCTTCTAATAAAATCTAATAAAAAAGATATACCCGAATATAGTTAAAATATGAATAAATTCAAATTGATTTTATACGAGTTTAGAAAATAACATACCTCCAATTTTATCATATTATTGAGAATAACATACGCCCTTTCAAATGCCATAAAATAACTTTTTTTTTTGTTTGCCTCAACCAGAGATATTAACATTTGAAAAGTGCATATTTTTAGTAGACCTGTGCGCCGCCACGCCGCCGCCGCCGACGATTTTCATACGCCGCCGATGAAATTGAGCCGGCGCGTCGCCGCAGTAAAATGGTTCACGCCTCCAAATAAATTTATGTCACGCCGACGAAAAATCCGTGACATCTTTTCGGTAAAATGCATCTTGAACGCGTTGAAATTAGAACATGTGTGCACGCTCGTTCGTGGCTACTCAAAATTGAGTGAAAATACACTCAATTTAATTAAAACTAGATCTATTCTAAATTGAGTAACCTTTTTGAGCCTTTCCTTTTTCGAGGTAGTCCACGAAGAGTATGACATGACAATCCCAGAAAACCGACGCCATAACCTTTCCGACCCATCGAGCCTCCCTCGACCGCTTTGGAGCACTCGTGCCGGCTTCAGTCCATTGCCGGGCACTCATTCTGTTCTCTGGGGTGTAATAGTGGATCCAGGTTTCATTAACAGTTACCAATCGACACCAAAAGTCCACCCGATTCCCCATCAGCAAGTCAAAAAACTCTTTCGAAGTGCTCACGCGTTCGTCTTTTTGGTCAGGAGTGAGCTTGCGCAGCACCCAGCGGCAAGATAACTTTTTCATATGCAGAATCTCGCCCAAAATATGGCGTGTGTGCTCAGTACTAATCTTTGCGGTATCTGCTAGCTCGCGCACCTTCACTTTCCGGTCAGCCAAAACCATTTCATGTATTTCTTGACATTGTCCTCTGTAACCGCATTGGAGGGCCTGCCGCTGCGGACTTGATCGGTAGTGGAGTATCGGCCACAACGAAACTCTCCAAACCAATATTTGACGGTGTAATCTGACGGAGCATTAGCCCCATAATATTTATCCATCTTTTTTTGTTTTTTTTGCCGTTTTGTCTCTAAAAAATAATGTTTTATGAGATAACGAAAATCGTTTTTATCCATAATCAACATGATGCCCAACACGTCAACAACAATCAGCTGTCAAAACAAAACTAAAGACAGTATCGTACTGAAATTTGGCATGTCTGCCTAAATATGAACGGACAACAAGGCACCATAACCTTTTTTTGCAGTAGCAGCGCGTTCTGGCGGTCAAGGAGATTACTTTTTACCCCACATATGACCGATTTCACGTGAGTTTGAATGTTTACTTCTAATTTCTGAAGAACGCTCGGACTTTTCTCTTGATATCGCCCATTAGATTCTGCATAACTTTCTTCTTAACTTTTCGTTGTGCTGCAGACCAAAAAAGCTTGCTTCTCTTCCATCTTTCTTAAGATGCCCAGTATCTTTCGATAGGACGCAGTTCAGGCATAGAGGTAACTCTAAGACCACTGGGTCCCGAAGAAAATCATTATTATTTTTGGCTCACTCAGTACCAGAACAACGGTCCCAAGCAGTCCCAAGCTATTTCACTCACCCCTGCATGTTCTGCATGAATCCACACACCCCTGATGTTATCTGTCAAACTTTCATAGCGAATCAAAACAAACATAGTGTAGTAATAGAATTTCAACTAGAATAGGGTACGTTAATCGTTTGCTTGGGACCAATAGGCTACTAAAGTGGTGAGCCAATTTAAAATCGTTAGTTTCGTATTGACTGTTGGTTCAGGGCAGTTTGGGGGATTTTGGAATTTTTCGACAAAATCGACTTATTGCTTCTTGAGCATCTCCAACGTAGCAGAAGCATAGCGAGCAGATGCTAGATCCGGCCAAAACAATGGAGGATCCGTTTGCTTTCGGTAGATGGGTAGAAGCCGTTTTTTGATGCATTATTTTCTGTAATTTTCACCATTTATTGTGCCCGTTGTGAAATAGGAAGAACTCTTCAAGCCACAGCAGCACACCAAAACCTTTTTTTTTCAAATGTTTTGGTTCGGATGTATTGCACATCATCAGGCACATCTGTCCTCTACTCAGCGTTGAAAAATTGCGGCCGTGAAGTGTACTGGTATCCAATTTGACGTACGTCTCGTCGTTCATCAAAATGTTCCAGTTCGGCTTTTGAAGTTGAACGTCATACAAGTTCCGTGACCATATTTTCGAAGAAGCTTTCTGTGAATCCGTCCTTTTGGGTGCTTTTTGTTTCTTGTAGGTTCTGATATTGTTACGTTTTTTGCTATTCTGCACAGTTCCGACGCTAATGTCCAATTTTTTGGTAATTTCACGAATGAAACACGGTTTCTGCGATTTCAAAAGGCGTACTGCTAGCAGCTCCTTTTTCTGGTTCGTTGCCCCCTTTTTGCGATTTTTTTACCGAAGATTTCGGTAAATCTTCAAGAGAACACGTTTCTCCTAACTTATTAACCAACTTGAACACTGTACACACTAATCCAGCATTTAGTTGTTCGGTATTTTTTTGTACTGGGCTTACACGGTAAAACGAAAGATTTACTGAAAATTCAGTTTAAATCAGGTGAATAACCGACGTTCTGTAAAACACAAACTGATCTTCAGTATCGTTTGATGCAAAATACTGTACACAGAACATTTATTTACTGAGAAAGTCGTTAATTTCCAAATTTTCGTGATTTCACGAAAAGTCAGTAAAAATAATTACTGTGCACAAAGTAGTCTTTATTTTTTTACCGACTGGTCAGCAAAATAGCCACCTTGTTTTACCGACCACGAATTGTAAACTCTAACCTGTCAATTTTATTCCCGCCGCCATTTTAGCTTCAGTAAAATCCGGGAGCAAATATTGAATCGCGAAGTTTTGTTAAAATTTGAATAATATCATGAATTATATCATGACGGAACTGGGAAAGCTCGACAGCGAAATTGAAGACCTATTTCGTTGGTACCAACACTAATTATTTACTCTTTTTGCAGTTCCTTGATCTCCAACAAATTTTGATTAACAAAATGGATGTTTGTATTGTTTGCTTTCACTGTCGACGCGCTATTCCGGGGTACGTCAAGGGATTAAGTCGTCATATTAATTGGCATATTATAAACGGTGAATTGCACCAGGATTCATGCTTTTATTACTGCACATTCACTACTTTTAATATAACTGGGTAACACGGTATAATAATGAACCAAATAACTGTCTTCTCAGTTAAATTGCAGCGAAATAAACAAAAAGAAAATACTGGGTTTTCCAGTATACGCAACTAGAACCAATTACTGAATGAACAGTTATTTTTGACAGATTGACTTTACGGACAGTTCGGTAATGCAAATTATTTCTGTGATGATTACTGGGCGATCCGCAATTCAAAAACCCAGTAAAATTTTACTGACTCCAGTAATCTAAAGTTAGTGTGTAGATTTACTGCACACACTGAGCGAAAATTCACAATTTTTCGTTACGTTTTAAACGCTGTCCAGGTTGTCCAGGTTGTCCAGGCTGTCAAATAACTGTAGTCTGAACGTACTATTAACCCTAAACCATTGATAAACAGGTGTCCACTTCCTTTAATGAACAGTCCTTATGAAACTGAGTACGTCTGACTCATTTTTGAGTAACCTTAAAGGAGTGTGTATGAAGCAGCGATTGTCATTTAGTTTTTTAATGTTTGTTCGCACTTTCTCTATCCAGCACACAGGGATGAACGCACTTGTTCGAGATAGTGTTTTGGTATGCTGATCAAACGTCAAAAATCTCAGTTTGGTGGTTTCGTCTCGATGAGCGAGATCTATATGTGAGGCAGAAGAAAACTAGCTGACTCCAAGGTTGCAAAGACTCATTTCAGCTAAAACAATGTTTTTCTAAATTATGAAATAATTAGATGCCATGATCAAATTTTGAATTGGTAGGATACAAGAAGAGGTTGCAAAGAATGTGTTTGACATATTAAACCTGTTTATTTCACTTCATGAGAGTCACAATCAGCGATTTTTCACAAACTCACTCACTCACTCACTCACTCACTCAGCGATCAGCAAATCGCTGATTGTGACTCATAGAAAGCAAAATTTACAGGTTTTATGTTTCCAACGCATACTTTGTAACCTCTTCTTGTAAGTTACAAGTAATACATGCCATCATACCATCTTTTGGTTTTATTATTCCGAAAAACATTATTTTAGCTGAAATGAGTCTTTGCAACCTTGGCTGACTCTTCTTTCTCTCGATCCGACGAAAACACCGGATGAATGAAACAGTGGACTAGAGTTTCCTTCTGCCTCACCTGTACATTACGCCATACCCGAACAACGTTGTAGATGGAGATATTATATGCTTTTAGAAAATTAGAAAGCTGCAGTATCCTTGGTTGGCAGCCTTGGTTCGCCCGCCACCAGCACGCCAAGTGCTGGAGTTTTTAACATAGCTGGGTCGATCAGGCATCCAATGTGGATAAAACAATCTTCATTCATGACAATTACGGCATTTGCAAAAATAGAGTTTTGCAGTAAGCAGTGGCTTACTGACGAGGATCTGATTTACATAAAGGTAAATAAGTGACTATTATTAACAACACGTTGATACGTGACCTTTTATTTTAATCTCTTACAACCCTAGTAGCACGCTTGTAACAAATCAATTATAGAAACTTATATACGACTTATTTCAGTCATAAACAAGTTGCTGTAACTTATTGAGATGAAAGTGTGCTACTCAAAAAGTTGTACGGGTTTCTACGTATATCCGAAAGACATCATCTTCAAATACATAAACAAAAAGTTATAAGACTACAATGCGTGTAGATTCAAATATGTATCAGAGTAATGAAAGCATATAATTTATCGCTATCAACATATTAATAACGTGTAATGTTCAATAAATCAAAGAATTCCTAGGGCCCATTAAAATGTTACGTAATGCAACAGATTGTTTTTAGATACTATCCACCCCTACATAACGTAATTTTCATATATATAAAAGGGTTGTAACACTTTGCCATACGACTCCATCCAATTTTAACTAGCACTTGACATACAGTGGGGGAAATTCGTTTAAACGCAATGTCATTTTTGCGTTTATTTTCAACACAAAATATCGAGACAAAAAATCAAATATAGTTTGTCATAGCCCATCAGAAGTCTCGTATTTGAGAACACAATTTGATTGGAAGTTCATAATGACTTTTGAAAAAATCCCAAAAAAGGTGATTTTGGGGGGGAAATTCGTTTAAACGCACTTTTAGTTTTATTAATCAAATCGAGTTCACAGTTCAAAAATCAACAATAAACAATAGTTAATACTTCGTTTGCTTTCCGTTTTTCTGAATAGTTTCGAAAATTCTGTTCGGCATTGATTTCACCAGCTTCTGCAGAGTTGTATCACGTATCAAGCTCCAGGCTTCTCTTACGGCTGACTCAAGTTCACGAACTGTTTTAAACTGCCTTCCGCCTTTGTAAACCTGTCGTGCCAGGATGCCCCACAAGTTCTCGATAGGATTTAGATCCGGACTACGAGCTGGCCAATCCAAAAGACTGATGTCTCGTTCAGAAAATCATTTCAAAGATTGCTTGCTGACATGAATTGCTGCATTATCCTGTTGAAATACGAAATTTTCCGGCATAACGTCTTCAGTAAACGGGATCAAAACATCTTCCAGAAGCTCCAAGTACTTTCCCGAATTCATCCTGGTTGAAATGGTGGCAATAGGGGTCTTTCCATGGATCGAAAAAGCGGCCCAACACATTAGAGTACCACCTCCAAAGTTCCTGCTCAACTTAACCTGCGGAGATTTCCTCAAATCGTGCCAATAATATGCGGTGCAGTCTGGGCCGTCCAAATTGAATTTCTTCTCGTCAGAAAAAATAACATTGTCCCATTCCGTAGTCCAAGACATGTATTTTTTAGCGAAATTCAATCTGGCGCTAATGTGGGCCGGTTGAAGATTGGGTTTTTTTGCTTTTTTGGTGTACTTTAAGTGGCCACTTCCATGTAGAATCTGCCGTACACGCCTCTTAGAAATGGAAAGCCCCATTTCTTGCTTGATTTGCGCAGCAGAGAAGTTTCCAGAGTCTCCCATTTGTATGATTTGGTTTCGGACACGGTTGGTGATCTTCGAATTTCCCTTTGTTTTCTTTTTTACGCCATACGTCTTGCCTTTTTTCAGCAGGTTCCTGATTGCTGCTTCCGATCTGTGGATCACACGTGCAATTTTGCGATTGCTCTCACCGCGACTTTTGAGTTCTCGAACCAGTATTTGCTCCGACTGGCTTAAATACTTTCCTTTACCCATTTTGCCGAAAACAAGCAACAACTACCGCGCAACGCAAATTTAAACTCGTGTTAATGGCGAACGAGGGCTATACAGTGTAAATATGACAGATGCGCAAGATAACAGGAGCATAGGTACGCTCAATGCGGCTTTACGTTAGTGTGCGTTTAAACGAATTTCCCCCCCAAAATCAACTTTTTTGGGATTTTTTCAAAAGTCATTATGAACTTCCAATCAAATTGTGTTCTCAAATACGAGACTTCTGATGGGCTATGACAAACTATATTTGATTTTTTGTCTCGATCTTTTGTGTTGAAAATAAACGCAAAAATGACATTGCGTTTAAACGAATTTCCCCCACTGTACGTTTATAAACAAATTCCGCATTCACGGCCAATGAGGACGGTTAAAAATTGAGTAAGAGTTACTCATATTTGAGGTCAGATTACTCAAATTCGCAAAAACGTAAGTCACTCATAGAATGAGTAAATTTTCCGACGCTTTTCCGAGGAAAACTTCTCGAATATTACGAAAACTGATTGTGGTTTTAATCTGTCTACTAGTATACTTCTAACATGTGTACAATTTTCTTAAATTTTCCCTATATCCGAGAAGTTTTCCCCGGGAAAGTGTCGGAAAATTTACTCATACTATGAGTGGCCTACGTTTTAGCGATTTTGGGTAATCTGAACTCAAGTGTGGGTAGCATTTTTAGTCCATGTGCGATTGGTTTGAAAAGTATTTTGTTCTAAATCATTAAAAATAAACTGACGCCGACCAACGCCGCCACGCCGCCGCCGCCGATAGCAAACGGCGTGACGCCGCCACGCCGCCGCCGCCGGCAGAAAATAACATAACGAAAATATTTGGATCGGCGCACAGGTCTAATTTTTAGTATAAAAACGTCAATAACTCTTGATCGGCGAAAGATATTGACAAGCTTTGTGCAGCAAAAATTTGCGCCTTCTTAAGATCTAAAAGTTATTTAGGACACCTTTGCTGAGAAATTCGAAATAAGAAAACTAGAGCAAAACAACTGTTTTTTTTTAGAGCCACCCTAACTCAATTCAATAAAATAGCTCTAAATCGGCCAATAATAGATACAAAACATTTATTTTGTACAAAGTTTCTTGAAATCAGCTCAGCTATAACTTTGTCGAAGAATGTATACCTTAATTTATTCAAACAAAAAAGTTAGATTTTTGATTTTAATGATAATAGGAACCACCCTAGAATTCATTGTCATAAAAATGAGGGCCTAAATATAAGGAACAACTTTGTAGAAGAGACTTTTAGTCTAAAGTTTCAATTTCAGGCTAAAAAAAATCATTCCACCTAAATCTGCATTCTGAACCACTATGCATTGTATGCACAACCAAATTTATAGAAAATACTTTATTCGTTAAATAAAAGCGTTTTAAAAATATTCTCCCATACCTCGCCGTGCAAAATTATGAACCATCATCAGTTTTATAGTTCTCCTATTTGCCACAAGTGGCCCTTTATGCTATCGTTAGATTGCCAATAGTTTTGTCGTTTCTGAGAAGATCACGTCGCATACAAAAAGAAGCCAGTTGTCTCCTCTCTCTTCCTCACAAATAATAATATGCTCATAGTAGGTCATGCAAGTGTATCCGCGAAATTAAGGTGATCATTGTTTAGAATGGACTCTCCGTCATATATCACACCCCATAAGAGCCGGAGAAATGAGGATTCAGTACCGCAGTACCCAGGTACCCACCAGATGACTAGCCTGTTCTATTGCACCACTTCTGCGCATACGAGTTTTAACGTTACCTGATTTTTTTGGCTTGCTATGATTAGAAATTTCGGTGGATTTGGGACCATAAAAATATAATTTAATTAAGTGCCTCAATCACTTAAATAGGATAAAACTTATCATCAAGTATGCCTCAAGGCAGGAACTGATTGTTGTCTCTAACATCATTTAGGGTTTCTGATAAGCTACGGTAAGAATTTCCCTGCACAACGTTTTCTCATATCCATACTCTTAACTGGAAGGACACGCTGACCTATACTTAGGTTAAAACATTCTTTGAATTTGAAGCCAGTATTCAACACACCGCGCAAAATTTGAACCGAATTCCAGAGTACCTACTTGACCAGCTTTCATTGCACCAATCTTTTCAAATTTCCTTAATCACTCAACTTGTGTGCCATCGTCCTAGGTAAATACTCCCCGATCGAATCAATTGTTCCAGCTGAAGCAATTTTCATTCAATAACATCCGAATAACCCTCCCCCTCCCCCTCACAATCGGGTGGGTTATTCTTTTTTATTCTCATCCACCCCAGAAGCGAAGCTATGCCTTTCAATCAATTCCTTCGTCGGAAAATGCCATCTGTCATCACCACCCACACCGTCGCGCGCTCCCATTTACAGCAACCGTTCCAAGTCCTCGCTTTCGGCGTCGCTGGTTCCCGTCTCCGTATCGGTGTAGTCATCGTCCCGACGGTTCCGCCGACAGCACGGCAGCCGTCCGTCGTCCTCGAAGTCGCTCCAGTGTTCGAATTCTTCCTTGTGGTGCTCCAGCAGCATCAGCGAGGGGAACAAACTGTCGCAGCCGCTGCAGCTATTGGATAAAAAAAGAGAGAAAAGACAAAACGAATTTAATCAAGGTACATTTTATATGAATAATTTAATAGCTGAAATGGCGGTTTCAATTCCTCTCTCAGTCCGTCGTTCCGGTTGGCTTACACTCCTTGCCGGTTGACTGACTGACTGACTGACTGTCTATATCGTCTATACATCACATTTCATAGACTCTGTCTGTGTGTTTTTTTTTGCTCTTGGTGAGCGACAGATATTAATCCGGTTGATTTCCATCGACGGAGGCAGAGGAAGAAGCGATTATAGGAGTGAAACGAAATCCAACGGTCGGAATCGAATTCCAAGCGATTGGATGATTCGGAGCATCATCTGACGGATGTTGAAGGAAATCGGAAATGGGGATGAAGAGATGAAACTCTTTGGCGAAAAGGAATAGACGGGATGCTGATGTGCTTAATTGTCGAGTCAGGAATATTCAGAATTTGGTTTGTCATATGTGGGTTTGTTTGTGATTGTGTCTAAATGCAGCTACAGCAGCAATGTTGGTACAGAGCAAATATTACGTACCACATGGTACGTGTCTAATAAAATTTGGTCCCAAGACAAACATGCTTCGAAGCAAATTTGTCCTGGCAGATTTGTGCTTGGTCTGCGGCCACATTGCCACTGCGAAAAACTCAGAGCAGGAATGAATCTGAAAACGAATTGGTGAATTAAATGGGGATTTTTTGTTGTTGTGCTCAGCAAGCCAGACTGTGTTCCATTTGGTGAATTTTCACTTAAATCTGACACACTTCAACAGATAAATTAAGGTGTATTCAGGTCTGAGCGAGATCTAGAGTAGCGGAGCGGACTTTGGGTATTCGGGTGCGCTCGGCTATCTGAAGATGGCTTGATTGCTTCCACGCCACAGCGGGCTTCAAACAATACGTCCTTGGCGATAGCTTTGGAGCTCCGCTTGGCGGAAATTCTTGCTCTCTCTCTCTCTCTCTCCATCATCGGCCGAAGAGAACGAGAATTGAAAAAAAAAATAAAAAATAGGTAGGTACTGCAAGGCTGCTGGAATGATTCGTGACTTAGGCGTAATTTTCCAGTTCTAGTAGAACACACAAAGAAATACACCGAATCGGTGAGTCCTGAGAGCGAAAGGGAGAGAAGTAGGTAGCGGTAACAAGTCGATATCCTTTTGACGTAGACTACGTATTACGGGAAGGTACTGGGGGTAAATCGAAAATCTGTGCAACCGTCCCGAAAAGGTGTAAGATTTTAAAGGCTTATAACTTTGTCATTTATAGATTAAATTAAAATCCACATACACCAATCGATAGGAAATAACTCTCGTAAGTTGTTACAATAAACGCTTTTATATTTTTAATAAAAACTGTTTGAAAAATTTACAAATAAAAAGTGATAATTGTACCACTGTTTTCATGAAATAAACGTTCTCCCCAAACCTAGTCGTGATAATCGAGTAGCATTTGGTTGCCCATCGTGCTGCTTGAATCTGAAAAGTTATAAAGCAGCGCTGCTGAAGTGCCTCAACTCATTTTCGCTTCGGACGGTGGGTAACCAGGTAGCAACAGCAGCAACAGTAGCAATACGCCTTTTTAATAGAAACTAATCGATCGATTCAACCTCTGGTGGTGAATATAAGAACGGCAAAAAGAGTGTTGTGAGCAGAAAATTTTGCCGTGAGACATTGGAAGCGGAACACTTTTTCATTTTTCCTGATAAATTGATTCATCTGAGATGCTCGAAAACTTGATCTATAGTTGAAATTTTTTTTTCGTTGATTTGTTTTCCGTCGATCTTGTTTTCCGTGCTGATCACCAATGCTACCGACCCGACAACTCATGAACCGGGGACCAACGGCTTTATGCATCAGAACATCCCGGCGGCGCCGACTGGGATTGAACTCAGGCCTGCTGGGGTGAGAGGTAATCACGCTTACCACTGCACCACCGGCGCCGCTAGTTGAAAAATTTAATCCTGCATCATTTTTGCAAGGATTCTGCTAGTGTTCAGGAATATTTTTGTTGAGAAAAATGCAAAATTCCAATAGTGCCTTAGTGGTTATGTTCTTCTGGATTTCTTGTGTGTGAATAGTTTAGGTAAAAATCAGTTCAGATGTGTAGAAAATCGTAAAATAAGACAATTACCGATGGAAACTGGCAAGATGTTCAATGGAAAATTCTTTAATTTGCGTAGTGAAGAATCCTTCTTCTGATGTAAACAAACGGTTTGGTTGACGTTTCCCCTCGAGCTCGTGTGGTGCCCTCTACGTTGGTCGTGCATTAAAAAGGCCTATAGCAACAGTGGGAAGGCGGTTCCTGTCAAGCGCGCAGCGTTCGAGTTTCGCACCTCGAACTTTGCGCGTCGTTCCCGTCGAGATCACTGGCTGGTGGTAGCGGCGTCGCCTCGATGGTGCAAGCGCTTTTTGCCTGGATGATAACTACAAATCTCGATTACTTTTTCGAAAGGACATATCAGCCTTTGTAAACAACGCATTTTATCGTCGGTTTGGCATAACTGATAGCTCGCCCCACATACTAAAACCTATAAGGTAGGGGAAAATTTCCTCTATCTGATGGTAGTGTTAGCATGCGTGAGTGAGCTACCAGTTACGCCAAATCGACGATCAAATGCGTTGTTTACAAAAGCTGATACGTCCCTTCGAATAAGTTATCGAGAAATACTTCTTGGGCTGTGTACCGATTGCCGAGTTAAATTTAACTCGTGGTTAAACGTGACATTTCGAAAGTTATTTTCAATGTTCGAAACTACCGGAAATTGATCAGTTTTCAAACAGTTATCACGGTTACCTAAATTTAACTTCTAGTCGGTCTGAAATAACCACGCTCGTACAGCAGGGTTATTCGATAACTTATCTGTCACTTTTAACCACGAGTTAAATTTAACTCGCCCATTGCGCGACACAGCCTTGGAAGTAAAATTAGGGCCATCCATAAATTACGTTTTTTTACCAATTAACCCCCCTTCCCCCTCGGAGCGTGTTTTGCAATACACCTAATACATGGCCGGTCCCAACTTCTGAAACCCCTCTCTTCCCTCAACTACTACGTTATTTATGAAAGTTCCCTAATCATTGGGCAACACTGAAAATCAGCACACACCACACAAAACGGATTGGAAATTTAGGCGAAATTTCGGTATTGATCGTCAATATCTCGCGATCAGAACATTTTAGCTTGAAATCCCTCAATTTAATTCTCGGTACATCTTTAATCTATTGTTTGAATAAAATAAATACTATATATATATTCTTTTAATTTCGTGCGTTTTGTGAACGCACATTCATTATTTTGCATAAACGGGGTGTTTCCTACACAGATAACAGTTTTCTGTACCAACAGCACTGACATTATCAGACGATACCTCTATTTATCCTTTTACATTAGCTATGAAAGTTCATCCTACTTGAAAAATTATGCTATAGAACGGTTTATAAAATCCTAGTTTTTTTTTTGCTGATGGGGGTGAGGCATAGCAAGCCGTTCGATTGCATAATTCTTCAAGTAGGAGGGACTTACAATGCTTATCTCTTAGCATAAATAGAGGTAGCGTTGAGTTTTTTTTTCATCATTATTTGCTCGACTGTCGAGCTGTTCAGTCCGTATTTTCGGTCGAGTTCTCGATTCGATTTTGTTTCGTTTTGTGCTGTCGCGTTGCGCCGTGGAAGTGTCGCCACCTTCTCGCGTTCTGGCAAGTTTAATTGAACTTGCAAACACGAAACAAATGGTGCGTAAACGTGCCAATGAGCCAGCAGCGGGCCCTTCAAAGAAGGTGCTAATCAAGCCCAGCGCGTCGCAGGATGACGCCGGAAAACGAGTACTGCAAGCCAACCAGTATGCAGTACTCCCGGAAGAAAATGGCGATGGTGACGCCGTTCCCATTGCAAGACGAGAGCGGATTCCCCCGCTTTTCACGCCGGTGAAGTCCGAGCTGGAGCGGCTTGGGCTCCAACCTGAGGCCGTGTTCCAGATGAACCGGCGTCCCAACCAAAACACCAGCTTCCGTGATCAGTTGTTCCTGGTACATTTCACTAAGGGATCCACCAGTCTTGCGGCTCTGAGATCCAAAATCCGGGACCTGTTTCAGGTCATTATCAGTTGGGAGCATTACAAACCCCAACATCGTGATGTAACGCAGTGTATGAACTGCCTCTCATATGGCCATGGCAAAAAAAACGGCCACATGAAGACAAACTGCGGCAAGTGTGCTGGAACTCACTGAACTGCGTCCTGTGAGCAAGTCGATGACATCGAGCCAACGTGTGTCAACTGCGGTGGAAACCACCAAGCCTCCAATCGTGGATGTCCCAAGCGAGTGGAGTTCATTAATATCCGTCGGAAGGCCACAATCAACAACCAGCTCGGTCGCCTTCGTGATCATCGTTCGCCTCCTGTACTAACGGAAGTCCAGAACACAGCTCTCCAGCCCCGTCGACATGTTCCGAACTTAGCCCCGCTTCCGCTCAACAACCAACAAGCTAATCCTGCGAGTATGGTTCCCAACAGCCGGACAGTTCAGCATTGTCTCGCTGTTGCTGCGGCTCAGCCAATTCCAGGTTCATCCACCGCCCCTGGTTTATCATACGCTGGTGCTGTCTCAGGTGAATCTTTCGACGATTCTCCGTTCACCTCGGAGGAACTTGTGACGCTCGTCATCATGCGTACCTGCAAGACTCGATCTGAACAGCTTCATGCTGCCTTGTCACTCGTCACCAAGTATGGACCGTGAAGCTATAAAAATTGCAAATTGGAACGCTTGCTCACTGACGAACAAGCATAGAGAGCTACTCGATTTCCTCAACACCAAGGAGGTCGACATTGCTATCATCACCGAGAAGCATCTGAAGCCCGAACTGAACGTATTCCTTCCTGACTTCCGGCTCGTCAGACTTGATCACACCTGCTCTGGAGGTGGAGGAGTGGCCATCGCTGCAAGACGGAACATCAGTTGCTGGCTGCTACCAAACTTCCAGCTGAAAACAATTGAAGCCATCGGAGTGGAGGTGAGCACATCACTTGGCCCAATCACCATCATCGCGGCCTACTGCCCCAAGCAAACCAACATCAGGGACGGGTCGTCAGTGGCCCTCCGGAAAGACAGCATCAAACTCACCCGGAGGAGCGGGAACTTTATCATCGCTGGCGATCTGAACGCAAAACACCAAGCTTGGGGCAACGGTCGGAGCAATAGAAACGGCATCATCCTCAATGAAGACCTGCAAGAGGGCCACATACCATCTTGGCCCCGGACTCTCCCACCCGGTTGAGTCGGTCTGAGGTCCATGCGACCATCGACATCTTCGTAAGCAACATGGGACACAACGTCTCGCAACCTGTGGCATTCCAGGAGCTGAGCTCGGACCACTACCCGGTGGTTGGATCCTCGGTAAACCGATTCGAAGCTTCCCGGCGCAACTACCATCGAGTCAACTGGGCGCAATATCAACACTGCGTCGACACAACCATCGACTACGATGTCCAACCGGGGACGTCGGAAGATGTTGACCGGTGTCTACAAACCATCGAGGAGGCGATTTCCCGGGCCAGGGAACAACACGTGCCAGTATCCAGACAGGTGAGTAACACTCTGAACCTTGACAGCCCTACCAAAGATCTCATTAGACTCCGTAACACCATTCGTAGTCAGTACCAGCGTACTGGCCTGCCTAACTTGAAGACCAATTGTAATCGATTAACAAAGATCATTCAGGCCAGGTTGGTGGATCTCAGAAATAACGATTTTGCTAGTAAGATCCGCTCTCTCCCAGATTGTGCTAAGCCCTTCTGGAAACTTACAAAAATTCTTAAAAACAGGCCTAGGCCCATTCCCCCACTGACCCCACTGGATCGTCCCGGCGACCCAGTGGCTCATCTGATAACTCCTGAAGAGAAGGCTGCGGCGATAGGTCAACACTTCGTCAGCTCCCATAATCTCGGACAAAACATCGTCAGCCCTCATGAATCTGAGGTTGCTGAAAATGCAACCAATCTTCTTCAGATTCCTAAATTTTTTCCAGAGGAATCCGAGATTACGGCTGACGAACTGTTGGCCTATATAAAATCATCTAAAAACATGAAGGCCCCAGGTTTCGAAAACATCCTGAATCTGGAACTCAAACACTTGAGTTCCAGATTCTACAACAATCTGGCACTGATTTTTAATCAGTGCCTCAGACTTGGCTACTTCCCCTCGTGTTGGAAGTCAGCTAAAGTCATACCCATCCGGAAACCTGGGAAGGATCCGTCCTCTCCTTCAAGTTATCGACCAATCAGCCTTCTCTCAGGGCTATCAAAACTGTTCGAAAGAGTACTGTACCACCGGCTCCTAACATCTGCCGATGAAAACAACTTGTTACTCGAGGAACAGTTTGGTTTTCGGAAAGATCGTTCGACCGTCCACCAGCTGACTCGAGTAACAAACATTCTCAGACGGAACAAGTCTGTTTCGAAAACATCTGCCATGGCGTTGTTGGACGTTGTAAAAGCGTTCGACAATGTCTGGCATGATGGCCTGGTGTTCAAATTGCAGCAGTACGGTCTTCCAGTCTTCCTAGTCAAGATAATAAACAACTATCGATCAGACAGGACGTTCCGAGTCTCTCTGAATGGCATCACATCGGATACTTTCAACATCGGTGCCGGGGTTCCACAAGGAAGCATCCTTGGCCCCATCCTATTCAACCTGTTCACCTCCGATATGCCGGCTCTCCCTGATGGTGGATCGTTGTCTCTGTTCGCAGATGACACATCCATCGTCTGCAAGGGTAGGGTCATCGGAGCTCAGACTGCCAAACTTCAGAGAGGCCTGGTCATCCTGTTTGAATATTTCAACAGCTGGGAGATCCGTATCAACGCGGCAAAGACCCAGGTCATTATCTTTCCACACTCTAAATCTTCCAGACTTGTTCCGTCGGAGAATAACAAGATCTGCCTGAACGACACAGTGGTGGAATGGTCCAAAGAGGTCGTGTACCTCGGGCTTACACTAGACAGCAAGCTTCTTTTCAGGGAGCACGTTGACAAAACGAAAACCAAGTGCAACATCTTGATAAGATCATTGTATCCACTTATCAACAGGAAGTCAACCCTGTCCTTGAAAAATAAGCTTGCTGTCTACAAACAAATCATCCTTCCTGTAATCGAGTACGGTATGCCAATCTGGGAGAGTTGCGCAAAATGCCATCACCTTAAACTCCAAAGGATCCAAAAGAAGATCCTTAGGATGGTCCTAAACAGTCCCCCGCGGACTAGAAATTCTGAGATCCACCTCCTGGCTAGAATTCAGACATTAGAAGAACGGAGAGTATTCATCCTGGAAAGGTTCAGAGACACCTGTCTGAGATCAAATCATCAGATCATACGTGATCTAGCACGTTAGGTTAAGTTATACTCGTAGTTAGGTAGGTTATCACTTTTTTTCAATTCAAATAAAACAAATCCCCAAAGGGGTATTCTGTAAACTAGTTGAAAAACGCAAATATTAAATTGGAATATCAAATCAAACAAAGATGAAGAGCCAGATAGGCTAATCAATTAATATGATAAATCAATGTACTACCATAATCAACAGAAATAAACATAATTTTACTACTACTTTTACTACTACTACGTTTTTTTCAGCGCTGAAATTTGACAGTGAGCGTTCAAAAGGGCCTACTTGTAATGTTCGATTCTCTTCATCGATTTTCTCTTTACATTGCTACAGCTAAGAGAAACAATTCAAGCTGAATATTGCATTAGGTCCTAAGTAACTTTAACAAGATTCTCTTCGTCGACTTTCTCCTTGTATCCACTTGGCCCAGGTATTTTCAGCACACATTTCGAGAAAAGAAGTTTTTATCTAGTATCTTTATACGACAAATACAAGAAACAATAATGTGCTCAAGTTATTAACGGAAGAGAAAGTCGGCGAAAAGAATCGATCAATGCTACTTAGGACCTGATGCAATGTTCAGCTTGAATGTTGTCTAAAATTTGTTCATTGTAGTGCTGTTACAAGTTGTATTGGTTTTCAAAAGCAACAGCAAACGCACCGATAAATGTTACTCCAAGCGAGTTATTAACAAAAGAGAAAATCGATCACGGTTACGTCCTTATGTATGCTCACTGCCGAATTTGTAATCTGTGATAGATATGGAAGTCATTTTTTTCGCACCACAGAAACGCCCCGTGTTCTTATGACAAACTATACATATCTTTTTTTGCTCAATCGGTAGATAAAAGATGTACCGAGAACTTATTGGAGGGATTTATGCCTAATCGAGATCATCCCGATTAACTCCGGGATTTGAGATTTTTTTTCCTTGATTTGTTTTCCTTGATTTGTTTTCCTTGATTTGTTTTCCGTGCTGAGCACCAATTCTACCGACGCCAGGGAGGCAGCTCCCACACCTGGACCCTACCTATCGACCCATCAACTCATGAACCGGCGACCAACGGCTTTACTTCCCTTCCGAAGGAAGGCGTGATCAGAGATGTTATGCCTCAGAACATCCCGGCGGCGCCGACTGGGATTGAACCCAGGCCTGCTGGAGTGAGAGGTAATCACGCTTACCACTACACCACCGGCACCGCTCAATGGACTGTTAAAACACATTATTTTTCTCTACACCTTTGTCTTTGACGTCATTTGGATTAGAAGTACCGTTTCCAAGCTACAATTTTTTCAAAAATTTGAAGGACAAAATGGCCAAATTTTAGCAAAAATGTGTATCATTAAAAAAAAATATTTTTCTCTACAACTTTGTGTTTGACGTCATTTCAGAGGAAACATGTCAGAATGGTATAACTCGAAACGTAAACAATGGCTTTAAACGTCGATTTCTCTTGAATGACCACACACCCACGGAATCTGACTACACCAGCTCATAGAACAAACATTGTTCTGTCAGATAATTCAGTTAGTTTGAGTGGGTGTGTTGTCATCATAGGCGTAGCCAGAAGGGGGTAGGGAAGGGCAACTGTCCCCCTAAATTCAGCAACACAAAGGCTTTCGGTGAAATGGCGTTCGGTGAAATGGCGTTCGATGAAATGTCATTCGGCCAAATTTTCCATAGCAAATTTTTTTTTCGCCCCTCCCTAGCTCGAAACCTGACTACGCCCTTGGTTGTCATTCGTAAGAAACCGACGATCCAAGTCATTGTTTACGTTTCGAGTTAGACCCTTCTGACATGTTTCCCCTGATTTGGATTAGAAGTACCGTTTCCAAGCTACAATTTTTTGAAAAATTTCAAGGACAAAATGGCCAAATTTTAGCAAAAATGTGTATCATTGCCCATAACAAACAATTATGCAAAGTTTCATGCAAATCATGCTCTAGCTTCAACTGTAAGGCAAAAAGGCATTAATATCGTGAAATGAAAGTAAAAGCGCGAAATCCAGTAAGCGCCTAAGGCCTAAGACAACATTTATTTATTTGTTCACAGTGCTCTTCTTAAAGTATCTTATTAACCTTATACGTACATTGTGCAGTGCTGTATAATTTTACATCGCTATAAAAATATCATTATTATTTAATTAATTGATTTCGGTGGTAGTATTTACCAGAAACATCAAAAAACTGTAGACCATCTTCACCAACTCGTGAAACGCCTCGGCCGACATCTCGAACATTCCTCCACAGCTAAGACCCAGGCACTTTTGGGATTTGGTCATGACCACCAGCATCGTAGTCCGAATATCACGGTACTCATTGGCCGAGCCGGGTGTCCTCCGCAAGCGCAGGGGCCAGTCCAGATTGTACAAGGCGTCACAAATTTTCTGGTTCTGCGTTCACATTGGAGTGCAAATAAGAGCAAGCAGTTGGGTTAAATTTGAAATTGTGAGCACTTACCGTATCGTTCAAGTTGTCTGCGTTTCGACAGAACCAGTAGCATTCGAGCAAGTGGGCTGCCGAATAGCTGGCAACGATGAATGTATTCATGGTCAAACCCATAGCACGGATATAGAAGGTCGCACAAGCCAAAACAACAATTCCCATGTAGAACATCATCAGGAAAGTCAGCTTGAAAAAGTTAGTCAATGTATTCAGCTGACTCAGCAGCTGAGAGTGTCTGGCTACAGCCAAGTTCAACTCTTTCTTGGTAGCCGTCCAAAATGATACGTCCTCCACGTGCTGATCAACTCGATTGAAAATCGTCTCAAACTGCATTAGAATATCCTGCAACTCGGTTTCAAAAGCCATCAATAGAGAATTCATGACCGTCAAGTCGGTTGCATAGATCGACGAAAAAACTAAGTGGTTACTAGCAATGACTACATCGAAAAACATTTTCACTCTCCAATCCAACTGGCTGAGATTTTCCGGAGTGCTATACTGGCGGTCCCGATGAATCCCAAACACGTAGAACATGATCTGATCAACGAAGAACGTCACCTCCAGTACCACAGCAATTCGACGCAGCAACCGGAACGATTGGTCACGCTTTCGAGTGCGATGCTCGTTCAACTGGCGACCCAGATATGCTCGTACTGCTTGCAAATCATTCAGATAGAAGCGGATTAGTCCTGCTCTAAACAAGATCGCAACGAGTGCCACAAAGAAGCTGCTAACCCCGATCAGATCTCCGGTGGAATCCCACTCGAAAATTACCACGTACATACGGTCAATCCACACTAAGAACTGGACAGTCACCAGAGCCCTGTAGCAGAGGAACAACCGACGGTAGAAGGTGCTTTCTGTTGACAGATGAACACCACCAATCACCAAGAAGTAGTCCATCGGTTGGAAATAGTCACTGTCGTCGTCCAGAGCGATGTAAGTAGTTTTTAGCCACTTCGCAAGCTTCCGTGCCTTGTCCATGATCACCATCCCAGCAAAAAACTGACTGAGTATAAGGATTTGTCGGCTCCCGATCGGAACCCATTTCCAGTCCATGTACCAGTATTCTATAATTATATGTCTTTGAGCATTGAGTCACCTGTAGCATTGGATTTCCTTTGAACTATCTGTGAATAATTAAAACAGCATGAAAATCAATACTGCATGGCATCCTGCAGAATTTGCAGTTGCATGGTCATTATGAATTTTTAATCACTATAAAATGGAATATGCACATGTCCTGAAGACTCTGAAAGTGACGACAAATGACGATTTAGATGAAATTTTCCCGAATGCATTCAACTCTATCAAATCTACTCGAAAATTAAAAAATTGAAAAATAGAAAGCTAGTGTATGGTGATCTTTAGAAAAATTTTGCGAATCGGAGACTGGTCTACAATACAGCACATTTGAAACTACTGTAGGGATTTAAAACTCTTAGAAACTTCAAGTGCTCCGAAACTAAGAGAACTGTTGAGAAAAATAACTCATACTCGAGGATTTGTGAAAATTCCATACTTACCTTACCCATCAGGCCTTGTTGTCCTCTGCTGTCCGAAGAAGTCGTCTCCACTCTACTCGATCTATGGCCACACTTCGCCAGCCTTGCAGTCTGCGAAGGGTCCGCAGTTCGCCTTCTACTTGGTCGATCCACCTTGCCCGCTGCGCGCCTCTTTTTCTTGTTTCTATTGGGTCGCTTTTATTGGGTTGCTTTCATTGGGTCGTCGTGCGGCATTCTTACGACGTGCCCAGCCCACAGTAGTCGCTGTTATTTTTGCAATGTGGACGATGGGTGGTTCTCACAGCAGCTGGTGTAATTCGTGGTTCATTCGCCTCCTCCACGTTCCGTCATCCATCTGCACTCCACCGTAGATGGTACGCAACACCTTCCGTTCGAAAACACCAAGGGCACGTTGTCCAGGTCTCGTGGCCGTAGAGGACCGCCGATCTAATCAGCGTCTTGTAGATGGTCGACTTCGTGCGGTGGCGAATTTTATTCGCCCGGAGCGTCCTCCGGAGTCCAAAGTATCGCGATTCCCTGCCATGAATTTCTCTGCTGGTATCATTTTCGGCGGTCACCAGCGAGCCCAAATACACGAACTCATCGACCACCTCGATTTCGTCACCGTCAATCTGCACTCTTCGATGCGTTGATGGCAAGTCCAATCCACCTAACTTCAGCCTTCAATCGGATGTACGTTTCCGCTATAGTCTCAATGTTTCGATGTCATTGGCGAAGCCAAAGAGCTGGATGGACTTCCTGAAGATCATTCCACTCGTGTATATCCCAGTAACCCCCTTCGAGATTCAAAGGTACTCGAGAATGTCTCCGATACTCGATCTATCGTCGCCTTGACCAATCACGTTAGTTTATCCGGAAATCTGTACTCGTGCATAATCTGCCATAGCTGATCTCGACCGATTGTGTCCAGCGAATCCAAACACATAAAGCAACCAACGATACAGACAAAACGGTTGCTACGACTACCATGACAAACTCGCTCTGTAACATAGCTCGATCCGAGGGGTAGAAGGATAATGATATATTGCTTGCCTGCTTTGTTGAAATATACACGGATGAAGACAAAGCTTGATATGAATCGAGAAAAGACATAACAAAAAAATTCCACATTAACACACGTGTATCATCTTCGGGTTTACTTCGTGAAGCAGCTTGCCAGCAATTTGCTCGTTTCCTTCTACCGCCCCGAGTGAGTTGTGTCGCACGGGCTGCTTATCATGAAAAAGAACGAAGAAGATTATATCATTATTGCTTTCCACTTCTGACATAGTGTTATTATTCGGTTCGTTGATCGCTTGTCATTTTGTCATTTGGAGATATTTTTGATTTCTTGATTGTGTCGATTTGAAATAGATGAATCGTTCTGTTTGCGGCATTGCTGCAGAACCTGTCGTATTGCGAAAATTGACAGAAATCGTCTACGGTTCTGTACAATCGTCTGGGGAACGATGTGCGGTGTGCAAGGAGAACCATCCACTCTACCAGTATTCATCCTTCCAACGGTTGTCGGTGCGAGAAAGAGATGCAGTGCTGAGGGTGAACTCCCTATGCAGGAACTGCTTCAGATCGGGTCATCAGGCAAGGGATTGTCCGTCAAAATACTTCTGTCGTAGGTCGCCATCATACATTGGCATGCTTCAAACCGGGTCCTGCATTTTCGAAACAAAGTAAAGAAAATGAGCTCTTCGCAGAATCGCTTCATTTCGAGCAATATCATTTTAGTGTAAATCATTCTTATTGAGTCACGATGAACATTCTTCATGTCAAACATGACTTGACTATCGCTTGTTTAGTACGTCAAGTGCTTCAGTTCATTTCATTTGAATCAAAGACTTGTTTCAATTGCCGCGATGAATGACTCGAAAACTGGTTTCTTAATTGTTTCCACTTTCACTTCAATTCGGGGCTCATTATATATAGTATCCGGATATTAACCGCACAATATCGATTGCCGATAAGGATAGCATCCGGATTATATGTAGTAATAAAATGTTATTTTATATTGAACGAAAATAAAATTAATGAGGCCATTCTGGAACCCAAGATAATGGCCATCGGGCTAAGGAAAAGTCTCAAATACCCTACAATATGGGTATTTTCGGAACGGAGACGACGCGTGGATGCCGAAAATCGACATTCGACGCCATTTGTAGGGTATTTGACACTTTTTCTAAAATCGGAAGCTATCATTTTGAATTTCTGGCTTTTAGATGTCACCCCGATTCCAAAAATACCCACGTTGATCGGTATTGGACAGTATTTCACACTATTTTTGAACAAAAGTCGCGATCTTAGATTTTAAAATGGCGTCAAACATCGGTTTCTGGCCTCTAGACGTTGCTGGGATTTCGAAAATTCTCACATTGATGAGTATTTGACAGTATTTCCAACTTTTTCAGAAACCAGAAGTTGCCATCTTGGATTTAAATATGGCGTATGACATCGATTTTCGGCATCTACGCGTCATGCCCGTTCTGAAAATTCCCATATGTTAGGGCATTTGACAATTTTCCTCAAATCGGAGGCCGCCTTTCTTTGATTTCACAATGGCGTCGGATATCGATTTTCGGCTTCTTGGCATTACCCTGATTCTATATCTAAAAAAAAGCATGTATGGATATATGATAGAATTTCCCACTTTTTTTTATAAATTTCAATAATTTCAAAATGGCGGTGGACCCATATTGAAGGATATTTGACAGCATTTCCCAATTTTTCCTAAACTTCTTCCACCATCTTGGATTTCAAAATGGCGTCGCATATCTTTTCCAATCTCTAGTCACTCCGATTAAAAAAAAACCCATATTGATAAGTATTTGACAGTATTTCCTACTTTCCCTTAAATCGGAAGCCGCCATCATGGTTTTGAAAATGGCGTCAGGCGTCGATTTTCGGCCTCTACATGACATGTCAATTTTCACGTGATTACAGCTATCTGGTCGTTTTGTCTTCCAAAGGTCTTCAATAAAGCTGATTCAACCTGCTGCAACAAACCATCAGGCAGAACTTTACAACCGGTAAAGTATCTGCAGACATTGGTAATCCTTGCACTGATGGTGGGTTCCATTCACATCACATCACTACATGACATGTCAATTCCAAAAAAATACCAATATTGATGAGTATTTGACAGTATTTTCCACTTTTTATTTCATCGGAAGCCGCCATCTTGGATTTCAAAATGGCGTCCGATATCGATTTTCAGCCTCTGGATTTCATACCGATTCCAAACCTACCCATATTTATCAGTATTTGACAGCATTTCCCTCATTTTCTTGAACCGGAAGCCACCATCTTGGATTTCAAAATGGCGTCGCATATCTATTTACAATCTCTAGAGGTCACCCCGATTCCAAAAATACCCATATTGATGGGTCGGCATAAGTATTTCCCACTTTTTCTGATATCGGAATCTGCCATCTTGGGTCTCAAAATGTCGTTGGATATCGATTTCCGGCCTCTAGACGTCACCTCAGTTAAAAAAACCATATTGATGGGTATTTGACAGTATTTCCCACTTTTTCTGAAATCGGAAGCCGCCAGCTTGGATTTCAAAATGGCGTTGGTCATTGATTTCTGGCGTATAGACGTCATCCCGATGGCAAAAATACACACATTGATGGGTATTTGACAGCATTTCCCCTTTTTTTCTGAAATCGGAAGCCGCCATCTTGGATTTCAAAATGGCGTCGGTTATTGATTTTCTGCGTCCAGACGTCATCTCGATTCGAAAGGTATTCACCTTTATTAATGGGTAGTTGTCAGTATTTCCCTCTTTTTTAAACTGTAAGCCGTCTTCTTGGATTTAAAAATGGCGTCGCATATCGATTTTTGATCTTCAGACGTCAGCCCGATTCCAAAAATACCCATACTGTTGGGAAACTATCAGTATTTCCTATTTTTTTTATGCCGCCATCTTGGATTTCAAAATGGCGTTGGTCATTGATTTCTGGCCTCCGATTCCAAAAATATCCCAAACCACCCAGCAATGATAAATTTGACATCCACGTGCACAGATCTATGCGCATGCGCTTAAATGAACCTAGTGAACAATCGACAAAAGAAAAACTGCACGAATTCGGGTCGAACAGCTTCGCTTCAATGCGAAAGTAAGTTCATTTGACAACGAAAGACGAAATGAACACGAGTCAAGTCAAAACAAACATCCTGAAAACTGATCCAAAGTGTTTCTGTTGATGTTGAAGAGATCTGCTCGAAAAGAAGACAGAATGACTTTCAATCGAAAGTGATGGTTGACAGCTTCGTCGTCGCTTGACAATTTTCGATTGAAAGGATAATCTAATATTTCAAAATAGGTGCTTTATCCGCACTTACTATTCCGGTAATGACATCTAACTGAAAGTTTCCTGGAACTGTTTTCCCTGATCATCAAACCTTCCCTGATATTCACGGAGCTTACCTTAAAATCATTGTAGTTCCCTGAAGTTCTCTGGACTTCCCTAAAGTTCGCTAAATTTTTACGAAATTGTTCTGGAATTCTAGGAAGTTTCTGAGACTTTATCAATTTACAAGAAGTTTTCGAAACTTCTTCAATTTTTTTGTAATTTCTCTGAAGTTAATAAAACTTCCCCGGGAGCATCTGATCTTCCCTGAAGTGCTCGGAACTTCTCTCAAATTTTTCAAATTCTCCTGAAGCTCTTTGTACTGTCCTGAATTTAATAGTAATTAAAAAAAAAAATGCTTATCTTCCTTGAAAAACCCTGAACTTCTGTGAGCTTCTCAAAATATTTCTGAATTTTTCTAAGCCTCTCTGAAGCGCTTTAGATTTCTTAGAAAATTTTGAACCTCTCAGAATTTTTCGCAATTTTCCTTGCATTAATAGTAGTGTAATTATCTTTCCAGAAGTTCTTGAAGTTTCCTTAGAGTTTTTGGATATTTTCTAACGTTTTCTGAACTTTTACATAGTTTTCGGAGTTTTCTTGGAGTTCTAAAGATCTTTTGTTTTACCTGATTTTTTTCTGGACTGCCCTGAAGTTGTTGGCACTTCTTTGAAGTTGCCTATATTTTCTAATAATCCATATTTTTTTCAAATATTCATTAAACTCCCCTGAAAACTCTACAATGTTCCTGAAGTTTTAGAAATATCTCATATTTTCTCGGAACCCCTTGAAACTTCCTGCCATCTTTCTGAAGTTAATGGGACTCCTCTGAGGTTCTCTGTGCATCCTCGAAGTACTCGAAACTTTCCTGAATGTAATGAAACTACCATTAAATCTCATATGTTATGTTAAGTCTAAACTTTCTTGAAAATTTTGAAACATCTCAAAAGTTATCGCAATTTTCTTTAAATTAATGGAGCTACCTTGAAGTACTCTTATCGTCACTGAAGATCCCGCATTTTTTTTTAAGTTTTCGTAACAGCCATGAAAATCACGGTTACATCCCTTAAAATGATCTCACATACATCCTGATGTACTGGTAACTTCCCAAACATTTCCGGATCACTCCAAGGTTTTGCTGGCTACTGCGGTCGTTATCGTGGAAGATGATGCTGAATTTCCTCGTGCTCCCAAAGGTTACGGTAAATATACCTACGGCGAAGGTGAATACACAAGGCAGGACGGTGCCTAACGGGAATCATCCTGGCGGATACCACCTTTTTCAATCCAAGCTCAGTGGACATGGTGTTGGGCATCGAATCCTTTTTCGATTTCTTCGAAACTGGTCGAAGAATTCCCCTCGGAGATCAATTGCCGACACTTGACGAATCAGTGTTCGGTTGGGTGGTCTGCGGAGGTCGGACAAATCTAAGCATCAATTGTATTACGGCAACTACACAAGGATTAGAGGAGCTAGTCACACGGTTTTGGGCTAGCGAAGAGATTGGCAGTTCCAAGGTTCTTACTTTGGAGAAAAGTACATGTGAGGACATTTTCCGGAAGTCGGTTCGCAGACGGTCGATACTCCGTTTCGTTGCCGAAAGATGAAGACGCAATTTCCAGGTTGGGCGAGTCACGGGACATCGCATTACGGCGGCTTCAAGGCACAGAACGTAGATTGGCGAGGGATGAGAACAGTACCATCAGTTCATGGAAGAATACATCCGATTAGAGCATATGACGAAGATAGAGGAAACGGCTGATCTCGAAAAACGATGCTATCTGCCACATCATCCGGTAATTAAGGAGGCCAGCACCACAACTAAGGTCCGTGTGGTATTCGACGCGTCATGCAAGACGTCGTCCGGCGTTTCGCTCAATAATGCTCTGCTGGTGGGACCGATTGTACAGGAGGACTTACGATCTATCATGCTCCGGAGCCGCGTCAAGCTAATCATGCTGGTAGCCGATGTAGGGAAAATGTTCCGACAAATCTTTGTTCTACATGTGGATAAGCCACTCCAATGCATTCTATGGCACTTCGATCCGTCGGAACCGGCAGGCGTGTACAAACTTAACACTGTCACGGATGGAACGAAGCCTGCGCCCTTTCTGGCAACGCGTACATTAAACCACCCAAGCAACACACATCTATCAAAATAGGTTGCTTCAACTTGATTGTGACTGAAATAAGGTGCATACAAGTAACCACAACTGTTAAATGACAAGTGTGCTGCTAGGGCAGCTTGCAATGGATGAAAAAGAACAGTACCCAATGGCTCCAAGGGCAATCACTCAGGATACGTATATGGATGACGTTATCACAAGAGCGGATACGGTGGAAAACGCACGGGACCTATGCAAGCAACTCAACGAGATGACTTCCAAAGGAGGTTTCAAGCTTCGGAAATGGGCATCAAACCATCAAGCAGCATTGGAAAGCGTTTCCGAGGACAATCTGGCTATTCGAGTTTCGGAAGGGATTAATCTAGACTGTAAAAACTCTAGGGTTGACTTGGATGCCTACTTCCGATCAACTGAAGTTTCAATTTACCATTCCGGGTTGGAATGTATCACACCAACCAACCAAAAGGGAAGTTCTGTCGGTGATCGCCAGTTTATTCGATCCTCTAGGACTACTCGGTGCTGCAATCAATACAGCCAAGGTCATTATGCAGCTTCTGTGGAGGATTCGGAACGACGACGACCAAGCATTAGATTGGGACCAGCCACTGCCTTCGACGGTGGGTGAGATGTGGAAGAAATACTACGACGAGCTTCCTCTGTTCAACAGCATTCGTATTGATCGTTGCGTCATTGTTCCAGAAGCAACATTGATCGAGATTCACTGCTTTTCCGATGCTTCGAACAAAGCATATGGCGGATGTGTCTATATAAGAAGTCAAGATTCGGAAGGGAGATTCATGGTTCGACTGCTTTCGTCCAAATCCAAGGTAGATTGGAGCTGAGTGGCGCTCTACTGACCGCGCAGCTGTATGAAAAGGTTCGAGACTCCATTAGAATTCCTGCTCAATCATATTTCTGGACTGATTCAACGTGTGTTCTGCGGTGGATACATGCTTCTCCAAACGTCTGGACCACTTACATCGCGAATCGGGTCGCGAAAATCCAAGACATTGCTGAACCAACTCAGTGGCGGCACGTCCAAGGAAAGGAAAACCCAGCGGATTTGATTTCCAGAGGGATTTCTCCGAGGGATATTACCAATAATACTTTCTGGTGGGAGGGACCAGATTGGTTGAAGAAAGGTCCTGATTACTGGCCTGTTTCTCCCAAAGAATTGCCATTGGAGGAGGCAGAGCAAGAGAAGCGACGAACGGTTGCTTGTGCATTGTCGGTGAACACGGAGTTCAACGATTGGTACATGAAGAAGTTTACGTTTGGTAAACAGCAATTTGGCTGAAATTAATGCGGTTACTGCAGACAGATCTACAAGAAAGGATGTCAGCAGAGTTCTTGTCCAGCCAGGAAATTCAGTAGGTGGAATATGCTATAGTTCGTCGTGTTCAACAGGAGGTTTTCATCGACGAGTGGAAGGCACTTTCCAAAGGGGAAGCTGTTTTGAGAAGATCTCCACTTCGATGGTTTAATCCATACATTTCCGACAATAACGTCATTAGAATTGGAGGGCGACTTGGTCATTCTGTAGAGCGAGAGGATACGAAACATCCGATGGTGCTTCCTGCACGGCATAAGTTCAACCGAATGGTCCTCCAACATTATCATCTGCAGCTGATGCATGCTGGTCCGCAATTATTAATCGGAGTTGTTCACCTACGATTCTGGCCATTCGGTGCTTGAAAAGTTTTCGGGCAAAACCTACACCAATTCAGTAGTTCATGGGGGAGCTGCCAGCGCCAAGAGTCACCGTGTCTAGGCCACTTTCGCAGACCGGTGGATCAGAGCGAAAACATCGCATGAGTAGCGATCGTGGTTAGACGATGACCAGTGGAATTGTTTAAAGCAGAAATCTACAGACCACCGACCGTGTGTGGAGTCTGCGCGGGGGCAATTTTAATCTGTTTTGTGTGTTAGGCCTAAGAAAAACAATGTTAGAGTTTAAGAAATAAATGTGTTTTAATTAGTTGTTTGTAATAAATGTAGTGCTTGTAAACCTGTTTTAATACAAAGGAGTGCGTGTTAATTAGTGTAAAAAATAAAAGAAGCTCTTCCACGGAGAACAAGGGAGATATTCAATCAGCACCGGGAATAGCTGCCTTTTTTACCAGCGATTGTTGGGGAGCACTGGACATCATCGAAGGAGGAGGTAATTCGGTTCCCCAACATTTATGGTCCTGGTGCCCCGAACTCTCTTGCAAATGGTGACAGGCGGTGGCATAGAATTTGGGAGAGTACCTTGTAGGTAGTTGCCGATCGTCGGTCGTAGCTTGTTGTGATGTAAGGGGCACGGTGGCCTTAGAGCGACCGTTTTTGCTTACTGAGCAGAAGATCGATACAGTACTTAAAGGGTGATACGGTCAAAATTTGGTCAATATCAACTTGACGTATTTCTTTCAATTTTGCATTTAAAAAACCTGAACACCCCTCATTTTGAAGGTGTGTGTGTGTAGAATGTTGCTCCTATTTTGATTTTGGAATTCACTCTTCAGTTGTCAAAATGCCATCCAAGCAAGAAGAGCAGCGTATCAAAATTTTGCTCGCGCATCGCGAAAATCCGAGCTACTCGCACGCAAAGTTGGCAAAATCGCTAAAAGTTGCCAAATCAACCGTTACAAATGTAATTAAAGTGTTTGGGGAACGTTTGTCGACAGCCAGGAAGTCTGGATCGGGGGGAAATCGAAAACCGGAAGCCGCTGAGACGACAAAGAGAGTTGCCGGTAGTTTCAAGCGAAACCCTAACCTCTCTCTCCGAGATGCCGCAAATAAGCTGGGTGTATCGTCTACAACCGTGCATCGAGCCAAAAAACGAGCCGGACTATCGACTTACAAGAAGGTAGTGACTCCAAATCGCTATGATAAACAAAATACGACGGCCAAAGCGCGATCCCGGAGGCTGTACACGACGATGCTGACGAAGTTTGACTGCGTGGTAATGGACGACGAAACCTACGTCAAAGCCGACTACAAGCAGCTTCCGGGACAGGAGTTTTATACGGCAAAAGGAAGGGGAAAGGTAGCAGATGTTTTCAAGCACATGAAACTGTCAAAGTTCGCAAAGAAATATCTGGTTTGGCAAGCCATCTGTACCTGTGGCTTGAAAAGCAGCATTTTCATAGCTTCCGGGACTGTCAACCAAGAAATTTACGTGAAAGAGTGTTTGAATAAACGTCTGCTGCTTTTCCTGAAGAAACACGGTTGTTCCGTACTGTTTTGGCCGGATTTGGCATCTTGCCATTACGGTAAAAAGGCCATGGAGTGGTACGCCGCCAACAACGTGCAGGTGGTTCCCAAGGACAAGAACCCTCCCAACACGCCAGAGCTCCGCCCAATTGAGAAATATTGGGCTATTGTCAAGCGGAACCTAAAGAAGACCAAAAAAACTGCTAAGGGCGAGCAGCAGTTCAAGGCAAACTGGCTTTCTGCGGCGAAGAAGGTGGACAAGGTGACTGTACAAAATCTGTTGGCAGGGGTCAAGCGTAAGGCCCGGCAATTCGGATTTGGAAAAGCGGAAGCCTAACTGAATATTTTTCCTGAATTTTATACTAATTGAACTTGAAAAAGAAATTTAATTTGATTTTTTAAATAAACGATTTCACCGATTTACACGCGTTTTCCCTTGACCAAATTTTGACCGTATCACCCTTTAGTTGATAGGGTCGCGTCATTTGCTTAACAGGTTTTAAAAGATCGCATCACTTTCCAACGTGAATCCAGATCTAACTTACCCTTCCCACTAATAAAAATGTTCTTCCCGTGACAACCGTGGAGATGCAGAGGTATACTCGGTCTCTAGTAGCAACGGTTGTTGGAATAAACATTCTTTCCCTCCCCGATGACCGTAAGGACGTGGCCAGTGCCGTTATTGACCTAAAAAATATGGATTCTTCGGATTTTGTACACTGAGAATGGATTCATATGGTTCTTTGTGCAAATTTCGCAAAATCTGGTCAACCACGGAGTAGCAACTACTGAAAGGTATGGTCGTCAATGCTCATGCTCATGCTCCATCAATTCAAATCACTTCTCCCATATATTCTCTCATTATGCCGCGTTTGAAGATAAAAGTTCTCAATTAAATCCATATTGCTAAGCGCTGAATCAGGTGTGTCAAATATTATTCTGAAGATCTCCAACGATACAACCAGAGTTGCGACCTATCACAATCACGATCGTCTAACAGCTGATGGTAGTAACGCTTTGTACATTCCTATCAATGTGCTCGTCGAAGATCTCTTCATGACCATCCATCAAGTTGACGAAAGAAGTAAATAGCAACTAATGAATGTCGTCTTCGGTTGTGATCAAATCACGACACTCATTTGTGCTTGTTTTGAAGCAGTTGCTGCTTTGCTTGCTTATGTGAGTGTGTTGGTGAGTGAGCCCAACAGCTTCCGTGCCTACTTTGTTTGCAACTCACACAGTCGCGCCTGCCGAGACGAACTTGGAATGCGTAGGCATTGTTTTCATTTTCTTCTATTGTTTCGCTTTTCCTCATGATCGTACTGCAAAAGCCTTCACTGTTTTCGTTGTGCTTTTCAGCATCAGCAGCGAGTGTAACGTTTTGCTTGTGAGCAACGACCATTGCTGGTGATTGTTGTTTGTCATGGCTCTACCTCTCACTGCTTGACAAAACGTTCTGTCAGCGAAAGTCGGTTGATGCGTAGACGAGTTTCACGTGAGTGTCATGATATTTTGCATCACTGGATACAACAATTAAAATCTCAATGCTAAAATATTCTCGCATGTTACCAGAATTCTCATCATAGTGTGATTATTTATTAACTGGAGATAGTTCTGAAGAGGATAGATTGATAGTTCCGTTAGAGTACGGCAGTGTGACATTTGAGCAGAAGTTGAAATTAAGCAACGGGCCATTACTGCGACAATACTAATCAATTGATTTTTCAAAATCTGTTAAATTTTCACAGTGCCGTACTCTAGCTGGCAAATGATTGGGATAATGCGTACCACCGGTACTTCGCGTACTTGAAGGTTATAAAATAGACCCGTCACGCAAGTGAAAGTGGTCCTTAGCTTCTTGCCCAGTAACTCCTATCCCTTCCTCCCCGTGGCGCCAGCTGGGGTACGAGTAACCTTAGGGAAGATCGGATAACCAACCGGAAACTGCATCCTTTTCGAAGGATGTGGCTTACAAAACCCGAGCGCCTGTTTTCCATGTTAGGGGCGGCTCAAACAGCGTCTGACTGGCATCCAGCGGCTGAATACGAAATGCTTCTCCCCGAAAGCTATACCCAAGATGGCAGTCCCATCACGGTGGATAGGAGCCCTTAGGGCAACCACCTACTGTCTCCGAAACCTTCAAATTGTTACAGAAACCTATAGTGAAAGATTACGAACTGATTTTATGGCAACGGCTTTTAGCGCTAAACAACGGACAAGAATTGGACCATGGAATGTACTGACGCTAGCCCAAAAGGGTAAACTGGCTCAACTCGCCAGTGAGGCCCGCCGTATGAAGCTAGAAATCCTGGGACTTAGTGAAGTCCGCTGGCCGAACTTTGGAGAACACAAACTGCCGTCGGGACAGGTACGTTTATATTCTGGTATGCGAGGTGAAAACGCTCCTCGACATCGTGGAGTTGGCTTTCTGCTTAGCGCCCAAGCACAGGCTGCGCTCATCAAGTGGGGACCTATCAATGAGAGAATAATCGCTGCCAGATTCAGAACAACCTTACCAGTATCCAAAGTTACGCGCCAACCGATGCTGCCGAATTGCAGGACAAAGAGAACTTTTACAGTCAACTGAATCCTGTCGTGGATAAGACTCCAAGAGGTGATATCAAGATCTACACAGGCGACTTCAATGCGAAGATCGGCTCCGACAATTCGGACTATGGGACGCCATTATGGGACGCCATAGTCTCGGAGATGTGGCAACAACGACATGGTGATCCCACATCGCCCAGGGCATGAAGTCACATGGGTCTCCCGTGATGAATATACAGAGAACCAAATCGACCACATCTGCATCAGCCGAAAATGGAGACGGAGCCTTCTTGATGTTCGGAATAAACGCAGTACTGACATCGCGTCTGACCATCATCTCCTGGTCGGTGAGATCCGCCTACGTATTGCGCGGGTTCAACGGCGGGAGGAGAGACTCGGGTGGCGATTCAAGACACGCCGACTGGAAGACCCAGCAGTGAAGAGATCGTTCGTCGAAGAACTTGAGCATCAAGAATGCCTTTATTGAAATAAGCGAGAACAACCTGGGTGAGCTGCGCACTCAGAGCTTCCTTCAGAGTGGATCATCGATGAAACCTGGAAGAAGATCGAGGAGCGGAGAGAAGCAAAAGCCGCGATAGAGCGAGCAAGGACCCGAAGAGCTAAGAACGAGGCCCGTCAGCGGTATTCGGCTCTAGAGAGGGAAGTTAAGCATCCCTATATACGGGACAAGCGAGCGTGGGTGGACTCCCTGGCTGATGAAGGGGAGAAAGCCGCAGCAACTGGCGATATCCGCCTCTTCTATGATGTTTCACGACGCCTGAGCCGGGCAGGCATGGATGCCTGTGAAAGACGCGACTGGACAGTTGCTCATCGACCCCACTGATCAGTTGAAATGTTGGTTTGAGCACTTTTAACAACTTCTAGAAGTTTCAACGCTCAACCAACCATCAACATCCCGGCATGATCCGCCAAGGGTGAGACGCATTACTCGCGTCAACACTGAAGCTCCATCATTGCAGGAGATAGAAGCAGCCATCCGAAGTATGAAGTCCAACAAAGCCCCGGGGGTCGATCGCATATCAGCAGAGATACTCAGAGCTGACCCCATGCTATCCTCACACATGTTGCATCAACTATTCGTCAATATCTGGGACTCCATGACTTTTCCGGCCGACTGGATGCAGGGCGTCTTGGTAAAAGTCCCCAAGAAGTGGGATCCAACTGCATGCGACAACTGGCGAGGCATCATGTTACTGTGTATTGTTCTCAAAGTTCTCTGTAAAGCTATTCTCAATCGGATAAAGGAGAAGATCGACGCGACTCTCCGACGACAGCAGGCAGGATTTCGTGCTGGAAGATCCTGTGTGGACCATATTGTCACGCTCCGCATCATCTTGGAGCAGGTCAATGAGTTCCAAGAGTCCCTGTAATTGGTATTCATTGACTACGAAAAAGCTTTCGACCGACTAAACCACGAAGACTTGTGGGGCGCTCTGAGATTCAGTATTCTTCTATTTTCTTCTATTGCCTCAGGAACATTTTCCACCACTTTTGGGACCAGTTTTGCACCAGATGATGGAACACCGCACCGGGTAGCACGGGAAAACAAACGAGCTGCCGGACTGGAACCGATCTTGTTCGAGCTGTTTCTCCAGTGGAGCAGCGCGTACCAAAAATCTGCATCTGTTTCCTCAGCCTTCTTCAGCAAACGTTTAGCGATTTTAACCGCGGCCTTGGATTTTCCGTTCGCCTGCTGGTGATGCGGTGCTGAAGTAGTATGTACGATGTCCCAGTCGGAAGTAAATGTAGCCATCTTCTTTTTTTTATCTAGTTCGTTTATTTGTTAGGCTCAATCGCGTTAGCTTTACGGAGCCGATAATTCATTGTTCTTTGTTTGTAACAAAATTCACTTAATTCTATGTCTAGTAGGAGTTTGGCCATCTTAGCCATCTTCTTGCTCACGAAATTGGTGCCATTGTCTGTGAGGATCAACTGCGGTTTCCCATGACGAGCAAAATTCCTGCTGCAAGCGGCGATAACTGATTCCGGGGTCAAGTCCTTCAGAATGTCTACCTCGAAGAAATCCGAGTAATGATTGACGGTTACTAAGAACTTCCTATCCCGGCCACGATATTTTCCGAAAAAGACGTCCATCGAAACCAGTTGAAACGGATAAACCGGAATACGATGACTCAACATAGGAGGATTTATTTGAGAAGAAGCGAATTTTGCACACACGTCGCACTGCTTTACCACATCCTTAATTTGGCTGCTCATTCCTGGCCAGAACAAATTCGCTCTAGCTAGCTTTAGACTTGCTTCGATTCCGTTATGGCTGGTGTGACACTTGTCAATAAGCTTGCGTCGAATCTTGTGTGGGACCAAAATTCGGTCATCCCGGAACACGATACCGTTCTGCATGGACAGTTCGCTGCTATAATTGAAATAGACTTTCACGCCATCAGACAGCTGATTCGAAGATTTTGGCCAACCATACTGAATGTAATCCATGATCAACTGTAGCGTAGAATCACGTTCGGTTTCCTCCATTATTTCGTCCAAACCGCTATCTGAAATGTGGAGATAACTGGATAGTTTCAGCTCCTGGATGTCGTGGAAAACCTTGTATATATTTAGCTTCCTATATTCAGTCTTCAGTCCTTTATCATCAAACGGTGCTCGAGACAGTGCGTCGGCCACGACGTTATCCTTCCCGGTGACGAACTCGATGCACAGATTGTATCGTTGCAAATTTAGCAGCATGTGCTGCAACCGTCTAGGCGCAGACAACAAAGGTTTGCGGAATACGTTGATTAAAGGCTTGTGGTCTGTTTTAATCGTTACTTTCGGATTGCCTACCAGCAGCTGGTCAAACCGAATGCACGCAAGTAATATCGCCAGCAATTCCTTTTCAATTTGCGCGTAGTTGCGCTCCGTAGCAGTAAGCGTCCTAGAAGCATATCCAATCACCCCTTCATCCTGATACACAACAGCTCCAAGCCCAAAGCAGCTAGCATCGCACTCGATCGTCAGAGGATTCTTGGGATTGTAATATCGTAGTGTCCGAACATCAGCAACCAATAGCTTGACACATTTGAACTCGTTGTCCTCCGCTTTCGTCCATCTCCAAGGAACCGACTCCGATATCAACTTCCGAAGGTTTGTCAAGTTGGCACTCAAGTTCGGTGTGAACCTGCTCAGGTAATTGACCATTCTAATGAAGCGATGAATTTCTTTGCCGTTGACTGGAACGGGGAAGTTTCGAATTGTTGAGATCTTTGTTTCATCCGGTTGCAAACCTTCGTTTGTAAGCACGTGTCCATAGAACTTCACGGATGTTTCACACAGTCTAAGTTTGGATTTGTTCAGCTTCACGTTGTGTTCGTTGAGTCGACAAGCACCTGTTGTGATTGACGAGCGCTTCATCGAGGGTACCACCGACTCCAAATACAAGCAAGTCATCTGCCAAGCATTCGACTCCTTCAAGGCCCTGGATTACTTCCTGAAGTTTCATTTGAAAAATCTCGGGGGCCGATGAAATACCGAACGGCAAACGGGTCCATCGGTACCTTCCAAACGGTGTCCAAAACGTTGTGAGCTTGCTGCTAGGTTCATCCAAATCCCTTTTTGGCATCAACTGTGGAAAAGATTCTAGCCTTTCCTAGTTCCGGGAGGATTTCATCTAGTGTGTTGAATTGGAGGTGAGGTCTTTTCAACGCTTTGTTGAGAGGTATTGGGTCGAGACAAATTCGAATGCTTCCAGATTCCGGGTCACCACGCTGAACAACGACAATGTTGCTTGCCCATTCCGTATGCAGAACTTCTTTTACTATCAATACATCCTTTCCAGCGTTTTCAGCTCCTTCTTCAGCTTCTCCCTCATGGCAATCGGCACGCGACGTGGTGGCTGAATCGAAGGTTGAATTGTTTCATCGACTTCCAACGATACTGCACCAGCAAATTTTCCGTATCAATGAAAGAGTTCGCCATGTTCATCCACTATCTTCTGCGCTTTGATCCTGTACACTTTCAGTAGATCCTGTTCAGATTTGATTGATTCCGGCTTGCCGAATGTTACTGACTTGCAAAACTTTACGAATCCCAACTCACGTGACGCCTTCGCCGACAAGAGCGGACAATGGTTAACATCCACCACCTGCATAACCAGTCGGAATCGACGTTCTCTTCGACGACAAGGAATCTTCACTTGGCCTAGCACCCTGATTGGGTTTCCTCCAAAGCTTTGAAGTCGAAGTGTTGTTGGTAATATCTCCAGACCCTGGGTTCCACTTAGCTTGTTCAACCATTCACGACCAATCAAGCTCGTATTGGCTCCGGTATCCAATTCACATTCGACAGTCATCCACCTATCGCCGAACTTTAGATCCAGCTCCGCCAACACGCTGCCTCCCTTGTTGGAATTATCGAAGATTTTTCCAATTTCGCATTCATCGTCGCTGTCTTCTGATGAGGCTTCGTTACAAGTTGATGATCCTCCCTCTGATTCACTACTGCCGTCCTTGATTTCCTTCACCTTCTTGAACTTCCTGGTTTTGGATTTGCCGCTTGCCTTGCAAACTCGCTCAAAATGATTTTTGCCTTTACAACGATGGCATCGCTTTCCAAAAGCCGGACATGAGCCTTTCGTGAATTCGTGGGTGTCGCCACAGAACTTGCAGCGTTGGGCCTGCTTCCGAGAACGAAACTTTGACTTTCCTATTTTATTAACCTCCATTTCCGATTTCCCGATGGCGAGTTCCTGAGAGCACGTAGCTGTGATTTCTTCTGCTCGGCACATGTCTACTGCCTTTGTTAACGTAACATCCTCAATGGCAAGAAGTTTGGCTCTCATATTGGGCCATTTGTTAGACGTGATGACCTTGTATGCAATTAAGTCCACCTCTAGCTGCTCGAGTTTCGCAGTCTTAGCTAGGGTCTTGAGTCGAGATGCGTATTCATGTATAGATTCATGGGAGCTTTGAAACGCAGAAAAAAAATCCAATCGATCCACAACAATATTTCACTTCACGACCACCTTCTAACGTATTGCTTCCAATGCAGTTTCCGGATTTGCCTTCTCCGCCTCATTCAACTCGAAATTAAAATATTTTTTACGTGCCGGCTCCCCGATCACCGACAACAGGAAACTCACCTTTTGCTGAATCTCTTCCGGTGGCCACCGCTCCATTCCAATGGCCTTTGCATAGTCCTTCCAGTTTCTCTCGAAGAACTCAAAATTGTCCCGCATATCGCCTTCCAACATCAGCGGCGACGGTTGTGGCACCTGGACATTAGATGCACTTGGTTGATGCACTGGTGCTCGTGCCTGTGCCTGGTTCTGTGCTGCTTGCCCATGCATTCCTTGCAGCAGTTTTGAGAAAAGAGTTGTCTGGTGTTCCAGGAACTGCTTAAACTGATCCGGATCCATTTTGATGAGGTCTTCCAAACTCAGATTCTTCACTCACTCTCGGTCGAAAACAAAATGGCCGCCGACTTTGCGCGACTCGCAAACGCACCGCCCGAAACGAACTTGCACTTGGAAATTCCGTGTTTTCACGAGTTTTTTCGCGATATTCCGATCAATATCGCCGAAAACAACTTTTAAACGCACACGCGAACTTCTGACACCATGTTTTATGTCGATTAAAACGCGGTACGAACAGTTTACTTGACCTTTATTCAGGATAGATCCGAACACCTTCTCTTACTACTCAGTAATCAATAATGACAAAATGGTGGAGCCAAGAGGAGTCAAAACTAGGCGTGTGCAAATACTATAACAGTAAGTAAGTAAGTACTTACCTTACCAATCAGGCTAAGGCCTTGTTGTCCTCTGCTGTCCGAAGAAGTCGTCTCCACTCTACTCGATCCATGGCCACAGTTCGCCAGCCTCGTAGTCTGCGAAGGGTCCGCAGGTCACCTTCTACTTGGTCGATCCACCTTGCCCGCTGCGCGCCTCTTCTTCTTGTTCCTGTTGGGTCGCTTTCTAGAACCATTTTCACTGGGTCGTCGTGCGGCATTCTTACGACGTGCCCAGCCCACCGTAGTCGCCCAATTTTTGCAATGTGGACGATGGATGGTTCTCCCAGCAGCTGGTGCAATTCGTGGTTCATTCGCCTCCTCCACGTTCCTTCATCCATCTGCACTCCACCGTAGATGGTACGCAACACCTTCCGTTCGAAAACACCAAGGGCGCGTTGGTCCTCCACGAGCATAGTCCAGGTCTCGTGGCCGTAAAGGACCACCGGTCTAATCAGCGTCTTGTAGACAGTCAACTTCGTGCGGCGGCGAATTTTATTCGACCGGAGCGTCCTCCGGAGTCCAAAGTAGGCACGATTCCCTGCCATAATGCGTCTTTGAATTTCTCTGCTGGTATCATTTTCGGCGGTCACCAGTGAGCCCAAATACACGAACTCATCGACCACCTCGATTTCGTCACCGTCAATCTGAACTCGGGGTGGGAGGCTAACATTGTCTTCCCTAGAACCTCTTGCTTTCATATATTTTGTCTTTGATGCGTTGATGGCAAGTCCAATCCGTCTAGCTTCAGCCTTCAGTCTGATGTACGTTTCCGCCATCATCTCAAAGTTCCGTGCCATAATGTCAATGTCATCGGCGAAACCAAGGAGCTGGATGGACTTCCTGAATATCGTGCCACTCGTGTCTATCCCAGCTCTTCTGATCACACCTTCTAACGCGATGTTGAACAGCAGACACGAAAGTCCATCACCCTGCCGTAGCCTCCTTCGAGATTCAAAAGGACTCGAGAGTGTCCCCGATACTCGAACAATGCACATCACTCGATCCATCGTCGCCTTGACCAATCGCGTCAGTTTATCCGGAAATCCGTACTCGTGCATAATCTGCCATAGCTGATCTCGATCGATTGTGTCGTATGCGGATTTGAAATCGATGAACAAATGATGTGTGGGCACGTTGTATTCGCGGCATTTCTGCAGAACCTGCCGAATCGCGAAAATTTGGTCCGTGGTAGCGCGGGCACCCATGAATCCCGCCTGGTATTGCCCCACGAACTCTCTTGCATATGGTGACAGACGGCGGCATAGAATTTGGGAGAGTACCTTGTAGGCGGCGCTCAGCAGTGTGATCGCGCGGTAGTTGCAGCAATCCAACTTGTCGCCCTTTTTGTAGATTGGGCATACGACACCTTCCATCCACTCCTCCGGTAATATCTCCTCCTCCCAAATCTTGGCAATTACCCAGTGCAGCGCTCTAGCCAGTGCTTCACCACCGTATTTCAATAGCTCACTTGGTAGTTGATCTACACCAGTTGCTTTGTTGTTCTTCAGCCGACCGATCTCCTCCTCAACTTCTTGAAGATCAGGGGCCGGTAGCCTGTCGTCTTCTGCGCGTGCTCCAAGGTCTGTTGCCGTGCCACCTTCGTTTTCTGCTGCTTCACCGTTGAGGTGCTCGTCATAGTACTGCTTCCACCTCTCAATCACCTCACACTCGTTCGTGAGAAGGTTACCGTCCAAGTCCTTGCACATATCGGCTTGCGGCACGTAGCCTTTGCGCGAACTATTTAGCTTCTCGTAGAACTTCCGTGTGTCGTTTACGCGGTACAGATTTTCCATCGCCTCGCGATCTCGATCTTCCTGCTGACGCTTCTTCCTTCGGAAAACCGAGTTTTGTCTGTTCCGCGCTTGTCTGTATCGCTCCACATTCAATCTCGTGCGGTGTTGCAGCATTCTCGCCCGTGCTGCATTCTTCTCCTCTACTAACAGTTTGCATTCGCCGTCAAACCAGTCATTTCTTCGGTCCGGGATTGCAGTACCTAGTGCCGCTACAGCAGTACTACCTATGGCTGAACGGATGTCCCTCCAGCCATCTTCAAGAGAAGCTGCGCCAAGCTGCTCTTCCGTGGGTAGTGCATCTTCCAGCTGCTGCGCGTAGTCCTGGGCAACTCCGGTGTCCCGTAGTTGCTCAATGTTGGGTCGCGGCGTTCGACTTCGACGTGTGTTATGCACCGTCGAGAGTTTTGAGCGCATGCATACTGCAACTAGGTAGTGGTCCGAATCTATGTTCGCACTGCGGTACGTGCGGACGTTGATAATGTCGGAGAAGAATTTCCCATCGATTAGAACGTGATCGATTTGGTTTTCTGTGTGTTGGTCAGGTGATCTCCAGGTGGCTTTGTGGATATCCTTGCGGGGGAAAAAGGTACTTCGAACTACCATACCCCGGGAGGCTGCAAAGTTCACGCATCGTTGGCCGTTGTCGTTCGATACGGCATGCAGGCTGTTTGGCCCGATTGCCGGTCTATACATTGCCTCCCGTCCTACCTGAGCGTTCATGTCGCCGATGACGATTTTGACGTCCCGTTGCGAACAGCCGTCGTACACCTGCTCCAGCTGCGCATAGAACGCTTCTTTCTCGTCGTCGGGTCTCCCTTCGTGTGGGCAGTGCACGTTGATGATGCTGTAGTTGAAGAAACGGCCCTTAATCCTCAACTTGCACATCCTCGCGTTGATCGGCTGCCAACCAATCACGCGTTGGCGCATCTTACCCAGCACTACAAAGCCGGTTCCCAGCTCGTTGGTGGTGCCACAGCTCTGGTAGAAAGTAGCCGCTCGATGCCCGCTTTTCCATACCTTTTGTCCCGTCCAGCAAAGTTCCTGCAGTGCTACGACTTCGAAGTTGCGTGGTTGAAGTTCGTCATAGATTAACCTATCGCAACCCGGGAAGCCGAGCGATTTGCAGTTCCATGTTCCGAGTTTCCAATCGTAGTCCTTATTTCGTCGCGTAGGTCTGTGCCGATTGTTCCGATCCGTATTTCTTTCTTCGGTATTTGCAACTTTGTTTTTTTCCAGGGCGGCTTGTTGGACCTGCCCCAACCCCCTGTCTCGCCGGGGGACCATCGTGCACAGCTCTGTTTAGAGTCCCACGCTGGCACTAGGACGGTGATCAGCCGCTCCTAACATGGAGAACAGACGCCGTTTTGAGCCGCACCTCCATGGTGAGCAGACGCTCAGGTTTGGTGAAGCATTTCCTCTATCACCGTACTATGGTTACCGCGCCAGTGTTCGCGTCGCACCTCTTCACTTTGCTATTGCCGGACTGGCAACATTGCCCAGGCTACGCCAACCAGCTGTGTCCATGTTTCAGCTGGTAGTCTTTTGTTATCATATGACTCGAGGAGGCGTGAAGTAGGAACTTGTGAGGACCAGGGCTAGGTATTCCGCTCCTTCCAGGTTGTCAACTCACCATTTTGTAGCCCAAGTAAGTAAGTAAGTAAGTAAGTAAGTAAGTAAGTAAGTAAGTAAGTAAGTAAGTAAGTAAGTAAGTAAGTAAGTAAGTAAGTAAGTAAGTAAGTAAGTAAGTAAGTAAGTAAGTAAGTAAGTAAGTAAGTAAGTAAGTAAGTAAGTAAGTAAGTAAGTAAGTAAGTAAGTAAGTAAGTAAGTAAGTAAGTAAGTAAGTAAGTAAGTAAGTAAGTAAGTAAGTAAGTAAGTAAGTAAGTAAGTAAGTAAGTAAGTAAGTAAGTAAGTAAGTAAGTAAGTAAGTAAGTAAGTAAGTAAGTAAGTAAGTAAGTAAGTAAGTAAGTAAGTAAGTAAGTAAGTAAGTAAGTAAGTAAGTAAGTAAGTAAGTAAGTAAGTAAGTAAGTAAGTAAGTAAGTAAGTAAGTAAGTAAGTAAGTAAGTAAGTAAGTAAGTAAGTAAGTAAGTAAGTAAGTAAGTAAGTAAGTAAGTAAGTAAGTAAGTAAGTAAGTAAGTAAGTAAGTAAGTAAGTAAGTAAGTAAGTAAGTAAGTAAGTAAGTAAGTAAGTAAGTAAGTAAGTAAGTAAGTAAGTAAGTAAGTAAGTAAGTAAGTAAGTAAGTAAGTAAGTAAGTAAGTAAGTAAGTAAGTAAGTAAGTAAGTAAGTAAGTAAGTAAGTAAGTAAGTAAGTAAGTAAGTAAGTAAGTAAGTAAGTAAGTAAGTAAGTAAGTAAGTAAGTAAGTAAGTAAGTAAGTAAGTAAGTAAGTAAGTAAGTAAGTAAGTAAGTAAGTAAGTAAGTAAGTAAGTAAGTAAGTAAGTAAGTAAGTAAGTAAGTAAGTAAGTAAGTAAGTAAGTAAGTAAGTAAGGAAGTAAGTAAGTAAGTACTCTAACAAAACTAGCAATCTATCCTCCTCAGAACTTTCTCTAGCTAATGAATTATCGCTCCAAAGCTACATGTTGATATTAGTATAGCATTTCATCCCAACTCTGAAAATCGTAAACATTACGTATGACGCTTTTATTCATTTATAAATAAAAAAAGGTTGTAATTACTAGAGTCGGTGTACGGTATACACCGACTCTAGTAATTACTATTGACTCGAGAAAAAAAAAACGTAGTTCAACGTAAAAAAGGCGCATATCTATCAAAGCAAAGAACATGCCCCCCGGTAGGCAGCGTGAAAGTAACAGTGTTACAGTGGTGTTGACAGCGTAGTGGAGGCAATCGGTGATAAGTTAGAAGCAATGGATCAATCTGTCTACTTTGGAACACTACTGATGAGGATTCCCTTTACGGTCATGAATTGTGTACGTGGAAGAGCTTTCAGTGCCATAGAGCGTAAAGTTCTGCGAATAATACCCGTTGGTAACCTACAGAATGGCATCTGTCGGCGTCACGGAAATCACAAGTTTACTGAGCCGTAAAACTGCCATGTCTGCCAATAGTGTTGGTTCTACTGGAAGGACTTCCATCCCTCCCTGTAGTGTGGAAATCGACGAACGGATGCAGTTTCAACTTTGCTACCATGGGAAAAGCTAAGCAGTTCGAACGCCCTCTCAAATGGATTGAAACTGAAAAAAGGTGAAAGTGCACTCGGACGAAACAATTTCCTCGCTTGTCACCGGCAGCGGTTTCAATTTAGCTGGTGTCAACGAGGAATGCTTGGCACAAACGACGACGACGTTGACCATGGAAAAAAAAGTGAACAGAACAATTAAAAACTAATTGTAGGAGTGTTTGTTCTGGCCGAAATCCGTGGCGGCGCGTGGCCCTAACGAGCGCAGCGGGGAGAACTTAATACCCAGAATTTGGCTTTCCAACGTAGACTAGGACCGCCTTCTGAGGTGAAACGTGACCAAACTCAAAGGTGGACGAATAACGCACACACACACACACCCACGCCAGCGGGGAGCAAAACCAACAAAAAGAATGTTTGTCTCCCCGGTCTGGTCGCCGCCGCCTGGTGTGGTCAGTTTGCAGCACTTTGTCACGTCCTGTTTTCCCTTCCCAGGTGTTGAATTTTATGCAGCGAGTCGAAAGGAACGAAGCATGAAAGAATTTAACACTAATCAAGATTCCTTCGGAAACGAAGGTCGACATTTATGATCCGACACTTAATAGGGTCACTCTGAGGGTGAGCGTGAAGGACGTGTGAGATGATGAAAATGGTTACCTTCCGAAAAGAATACGGTCGTTGGCTCAAGTTGCCCCGTGGATCAAGGTGCTCCATTAGTAATGGTATTAAACGCACGGTGAAGCGTTATTTTATTGCGGTTGGAATTGCGAAAATAATTGGGTTCACAGTGCCTGAACAAACCTAACCCCACCGCAAGCCACCACCAACACGAAATAGCTCACAATATCGTTAGCTCTGACTTCATTCGAGATGCATTTTTAATCAACAGTAGATTGAAAAAAAATATGTTCCAACTCAGCGGGATGAATTTAATATATTGCATAGGGGGTAAGTTCACATGCACATCCAATCTCTGGGAGTGGAAAAACCCGGAACAGCTTTCTGCATTTTTCAGTGCCATTCGTGGCATCCGGGTAGGTTTCCCACTGTGGGTGTGCACATTTTGCCGCTATCCAGTTGCAAGCCTTAACCTCAACAGCCAGAGGAACTGCTCGGTTAGAGATGGGCGGATTTTTGCCGCCCGCTCACACAGACTGACTGTTGTGTTGTTATACGGTTTAACCAACATGGTTGCTTTTACCGAAGCTGCACATCCCTTCCAAACTGTGTAGGCGGACGGAAGGTCGAAAGGGGTGACGAGGGGGACAAGAATGCATTACACTTGGGAAGGAGATTTTTCCGCCGGAACAGTTTCCCTTCATGGAATACTAATCCGAACGTTTTGGTTTCCGGGCTCTCCGGCGGACATGGTCTATGGCTCAAAGCGAGTAGAAATAATACATTTTTAGTGATTCTGTAAGCCCAGCACAAGATTGCACTAAACCATCGCTAGCTGAGAGACTTTTGTAACGTTCACCAATGGACACTTTTTCTGTGAGTTTGACAACATTAACTGAAGGGCGTTCGTTAGGTAGAAAGGAAGAATTTTTCAGTCAGCAAACGTTGAGTGTAGACTCACTTGAGCAGTTGAGCGCTTCCACGCCAACTGACGAATCGATTTTATTTTTACCTCTTCGAATTCCACGAAACTTCGCATAATTGTTCACTAGGGGCAACGAACCAAGTTTGTGTCGGAATTCTGTCGATTTGAATCATAGCGTATTTTTCAAAATGGCGTGTTCGATATTTTTCAATAAATCAAAGCACAAAATCGGATCATCTAATCGAAATGCCGTCTAAGACATTTTTTTTTTGGAAACGGGATGGCCTTTTCAGAATTTTGGTTATTTTTTTTCGCTATTTGGCCTGGAACTGCTCACTTTGAAAACAATAAAATAGATAAGCAAAAAAAAAAAAGAGCGGTAGTAATGCTTCGCTGTAGCAAATTTGAAATTCAATGTCTAACTGCTGTGCATCATTTCTGTCAAGTGGAAATAGTAAGGATATGGGAGAATCCATGTGTGCTGGACCGAACCAAATTGGAACTAGTTTTAACTGTAGCTTGGGGAAATCAGCTGATCCTGTAAGAAGTATGTATGTGTTACAAAATGTAATGGTTGAATCGTTGAAGGAGCGCGGCAATTATGAATTTGATGTTATATTCGTCGTGTAGAACTCTAACTTGAGAGTCTACCGGAATCAGAGGATTGTAACTGGTTGTATGTCTTGGTAAAACTCAGTAAGATGTTGTTCAATTTTTAAAATGGCGTCTTTGAAATTAAAAAAAAAAACTTTTTTTTCTTTATTTTAGTGAATTTTAGCCATTGGCTAGTTCTTCACTTTGCAGGAAAAATATCAGAGGTATAAGGCCTGCCTTGGGAAAAAACACATTTGGAATTTACAGAGTTTTGGTTGGACGACATTTAAAATTTGGGAAACACAGAAGAACAAACTAGACCATTGACATTGAGTTAACTTATGGACTAATCCGAACAAGGCAGAGCTCCACCGTGGAGGGCGGTGCCCCCGTCCAGTAGAGATGCCCCGACGGTTGCCGATATTCCCCAAAAGGAGCACGGAAACGGCACAGGAAGCTGTGAAACTGGCGCAAGAGGTGAAGGAAATTCATAAGTGTGGCGGACTCAAGATACGAAACTGGATTTCAAACTCCAAAAGGGTTCAGGCAACGCTTAAAGGTGAAGCAACGGAGGAGAAAAACCTGAACATCGGTGAAGAAGCTACAACGGAGAAGGTGCTAGGGATGTGGTGGAACACCATGACAGATCGTTACACATACAAAGTATCATTCCTTGTTAACCGGAAGCCGTCGACCAACAAAGCGAGGAGTTCTTCGAATGCTGATGATGGTCTACGATCCGTTGGGATTTATCTCACATCTGCTGATGTTCCTGAAGGTGCTGCTGCAGGAGATTTGGAGGATAGCGATCGGCTGGGATGATCGGATCCAAGATACGCAGTTCAAAAAATGGCTGGCAGTGTTTCCACAGATGAGTTCCGACGAGGTTCCCCTATGCTACCGATCCTTGACTTCCATTGAAGATTGAGATGCATACGTTCGTCGACGCCAGTCAGAATGGGTTTACAGCGGTCGTCTACCTTCGATTCACTGAGGGAGACACGACCGAATGTGCCTTGGCGGGAGCTAAAACTAGGGTAGCTCCACTGAAGTTCCTGTCAATCCCGCGATCTGAGCTCCAAGCGGTTCTTCTTGGTGCGCGGCTTCAGACACTATACTGTCGTCTCTGTCCATCAAGGTCTCGAACTGGTTTTTCTGGACGGACTCCAAGGACGTGCTCTGCTAGCTAGGATCTGACCATCGGCGATACAGCCAATTTGTCGCCTTCTGGGTCAGCGAGATCCTAGAGTTGACGGAGATTAGTGAATGGCGGTGGGTTCCAACGAAGCTGAACGTGGCCGATGATGGAACAAAGTGGGCACGAACACCAGATTTATCTGCAGACAGTCGCTGGTTCAGGGGGCCAGAGTTCACGAACAACAGGAGTGGCCTGTCTCACCAGGCTTCGGAAAAACTACCGACGAAGAGCTGCGCCCACACTTGCTATTCCACGAATCAACAACAAAGCCAGTTATCGATCCACAATACTTCTTTCGTTGGAGTCCTCTCCTTATTCGCAAAACGTACGTCCTCCGGTACGTTCACATCCTGAAGCGGTCCACAAGAAAGGAACAACGTGTCAATGGGTCGCTGACGCAGCAGGAACTGGATAGAGCTGAAAACTAGTTGTTCCGCCTAGCACAGTCCGAAGGTTACGAGGACGAGATCGCCACGCTGGTAGCCGGATATCACCAAACGAGTCCACAAGGAAGGATCAATCGAAACAACCCACTCTTTCGTAGTGCTTTCCTGGACGAAAACGGAGTTGCCCGATTCCGAGTTCGAACGAAGGCGTGCACATTCGTCGATCGTGATGCTGCTGAAGCCATTATTCTTCCTCGTCGTCATCAAGTCACCCGACTAATCATAGCTGAGGCCCATGAGCGGTTCAAGCACCATAACCACGCAACGATTGCCAACGAGCTCCTGCAACGGTACCGCATTCCTCGGCTGAAAGCGACCTAGCGAAACCACTTCCTCCGATGATGGGCGATCTTCCGCAGTCACGCCTTACACACTGACCACCGACTCCTGCGTAATGGCAATCCGAAACGTCATGGCTAGGAGGGAAGTTCCTGCGGTGATCTACAGCGACCGTGGGACCAACTTCCAGACTACCAGCAAGGAACTTAACGGAGAAATTGAGTTACTCGATCAGGACAGACTGGCCAGCGAGTTCACTACGAGTCGTACCCAGTGGACTTTTATTCCACCGGTTTCACCACACATGGGTGGAGCATGGAAACGGCTGATCCGTAGCGTGAAGCAAAATCTAGCTAAGGTGCAACCTAGCAGACTACCAACCGACGAAGTGTTGCAGAACGCGATGGTGGAGGTTGAAAATATTGTCAACTCTCGGACTCTCGGACGGACCTTCCCGTAGACGACGACGTGTCACCCGTGTTGAGTACGAGACTATCTATCCTGTCTTACGCGAAGGACGAAGTGGTTCACTCCAGCGACTCCAATTACTGTCGGTGATATCGTGGTGATCGTTGACGCGAAGCTATCCAGAAACTGCTGGCCTAAGGGCAGAGCTATCGCTACGCATACGATTCGTTAGTTGGGCCAACTGACAGAAGGGTGAAATTTCTTGAGGGGTGCACGCATTGTTTGTTGTTGTTGTGTACATTTTACGAAAAGCGGAATTAATGGTACTTGTTCATTGGAAGCGTGATACTCTGCGTAATACTACATACAGGTATGTGTAGTATCCGACCCTAGCTACACCACTGGCTGTCTGGAACAGCTGTGCAGAGAGAAGAATAAACATTCAGTTTATATACTGACTGCACTACCGGACAGACGTGCGTTTTATTTTATCGTATCACGGTATTCCTTATCGGTCACCTAACGTTTAGAACCCGTGTCCCACAAGATATTTCAGTGACGACGAAGGTGGAGATTTTAGTTTTTGCGTCCCGGGAAGTGCAAGTGTTCCTGATTGCAGTGATTTTAGTGTTTTCACTGGTGCAGAATAGTTCGATTTGGTGCGACCAAAAGCCTTTCTCGTTGGTGGTTGGAGTGTTTTTCTACCGACGGAAGGAACAACAATAGTATGCGCTGCATTCCGTGGCTGCGTAGCACATACAGGAGTTGGTTTGTTTTGGCTGCTTTAACAGGTTTGCTGCAAAGACACGTAAGTTTTTCTCGAAAAGTGGAAATAAAAAGAGAATTAGCGTTTTACTTTGCATGCCGTGTAGTGTTAAAATTAGTTTATATGAGCCATTTTCTTTTGCCTAGCAAACAAAGAACTTGTGTATCATTTTGTTTTCCGTACAGTGACCCGGCTTTGTGAGTTAAATAAAGAAACAATTCCATCACAGCCGAAGTAGTTGCCGCTGTACAAAAATTTTGTTTCACCAACATTGTAGTGTTTCACACTTTGTTGCGTCAGAATTTGGTTGCGACATAACTTGTATCGCGAGAGTGTGAGGTTGTTGCGCGTGTTTGTTGCATCGGGTTATGCTAGTTTCATATAGCAAACATTATTTACGCTTGTGTTGAGCGACATTTACACGAAGTTGTTTTGTTTGTGTGTTTCACGTTTGTGTTTCGTTGATAAAGTTTGATCGTTGTAAAAGTGGGTCTCGATCGTTTCGATACACATCAGTTGAAGTTTGTTTTGTTTGGCAAGATTAACAGTTTATGCTAAATGCACGGAAAGAAAAACTGTTTGAAAAATTGAGCAAAAAGTTTTGGAAAAATTGTTTTAAAAATTATGTTTTGATTTAATCAACTGTTTGTTGTGATCAAGTTTGTTCGATTATTACACTGAAAGAAATTTTAATATTGGTTTTGTGTGATAATTTATCGAATCGGTTTTTTAGTTTTCTTTGTTTAGTACGCTGTCCAGAATGCCGTTGGTAAGTCACGTAGAGCCGTACGTACCTAGTACGATTCCGTTTGGCCAGTACCTGGATCAGATGGAATGGATTTTCATCGACAACAAGGTAACAGATGCTGATGACAAGAAAGCATCGTTTCTGGCGGCATGCGGTAAAGAAGTTTACAGCGAGTTGAAGCTTCTTTTTCCTGGGAAGGATTTGAAGACGGTGTCATTTAAGGATATCACCGATACCTTGAAGAAGCGGTACGACAAAACTGAAAGCGACATGATCCAACGTTTCAAGTTCTACCAACGAGTGCAAGGTCCGAAAGCGCAGAGGATTTCATTCTTGGTGTGAAGCTGCAAGCGGAGATGTGCGAGTTTGGCGATTTTAAGGACATCGCAATTCGTGACAAGCTTGTGTGTGGCATCAACGACCCGGATGTGCAACAGCGTTTATTTGATGAAGAGAATCTGACGCTTAGTAAGACGGAGAAGATCATCATCAACAGGGAGATAGCTGGAGCAAGGCGTAAGCTAGTGTCCCGTGAATCCGGTCGTGTGAGTGTTTTGAACAGGCTTGGTAAACGCGAAGAGCGAACAGTTTCACGTGGAAGATCCCGAGGTAGGAGTCGCGGACCAAGTAGGCGAAGCAGAAGTCGTAGTCGTTCTGTTTCTTTCGACCGTAGAAATCGTTCTTCGTTTAGATCACGGAAGTTTCACTGCAGCTTCTGTGACAGAGATGGTCACACGCGTCGCTTCTGTTATGTCGGAAGAACAAAGAGAGGAAATCTGTGAAGTTTGTCGATTCTCCTGCAGCAAAGCCGAAGTTGACGGAGTATCAGAAAAGTTTGCGTCGTCGGCTGAACAGATCTATTTCGGATGATGAGGAGATGGAGTGTATGTTGATCTCTTCCATCAAAACCATCAACGAACCGTGTTTCCGCACAGTTGTAGTCGAAGGTGTGCGATTAGAGATGGAAATAGACTGTGGAGCTGCAGTTTCCGTCATCAGTAGTGAGACATACGATGGAGAATTCACCGATATCTCGATGCAGAAGTGTACCAAGAAGTTGGCAGTGACCAGCGGGAGTCGATTAGTGGTCGAAGGACAGATTCCGGTGCAGGTTGAGTTGAACGGACGACGAAAGACTGTTAAGCTGATTGTCTTGAGGAGTGGAAGCTCGTTTACACCGCTACTTGGACGTGATTGGCTTGACATCTTCTATTCTGACTGGAGAAATGCGTTTGGCAGTGGGGCGAGCGTGAAGCAACTGTCGTTTCCGGCTTCAGAGGAACAAATTGTGGACGATGTTAAAGGTAGGTTTGCCAATATTTTTGATAAATCTTTGATCGCCGATCAAAGGTTTTCAGGCAGATTTAGTGTTGAAAATGGGAGCAGTGCCAATGTTCAAGCGTGCATATGACGTTCCATTACGTTTGAAAGATAAAGTTGACGAACATTTGGAAAGTTTGGAAAAAGATAACATAACACCGATCGATGCAAGTGAGTGGGCATCGCCGGTGATTGTTGTAGTGAAGAAAGACGGAGGTATTAGGATGGTGATCGACTGTAAGGTTTCGATCAACCAGGTGATCATTCCGAACACATATCCGCTTCCGTTGGCTCAAGATATTTTTGCTTCACTAGCTGGTGCTAAAGTTTTTTGTTCACCAGATCTGGCAGGAGCGTACACACACAGTTGTTGTTGTCTGAAAAGTCTAAGAAAATTATAGTGATTAATACAGTTAAAGGTTTGTTTTCGTATAATCGTCTACCACAAGGTGCTTCTTCAAGTGCTGCTATTTTTCAGCGAGTCATGGATCAGGTTTTGAAAGGCATTAACGGAATTTATTGCTACCTTGACGATGTTTTGATAGCTGGTGAGGATTATGAGGACTGTTTACGAAAGCTTCATTTGGTTTAGAACGACTTTCTAATGCCAACATAAAAGTTAATTTGCAAAAATGCAAGTGGTTTGTGAAAAGTTTGCCATTTCTGGGCCACGTGTTGACAGAAAAAGGTTTGTTACCGAGCTCAGAAAAGGTCGAGACGATTCGGAGAGCAAAGTTTCCGAATAACGTCACCGAGCTGAAGGCATTTTTGGGTTTGATAAACTGTTATGGCAAGTTTATTCCCAATTTATCCTCACGTTTAAGCTGTTTATATCGTTTACTCAAGAAAGATGTTAAGTTTGGCTGGACTGATGAGTGTACTAATGTATTTAATTACAGTAAGCAGTTGTTGTTGTCTTCAAAACTATTTTTGATCCTAAAAAGCCTGTCGTTGTTGTGACAGATGCTTGTAGCTATGGGTTAGGTGGCGTGATTGCTCACGAAATCAATGGAGAAGAGAGGCCTATTAGTTTTACCTCCTTCAGTTTAACAAATTCCCAAAAATCCTACCCAATTTTACACTTGGAAGCGTTGGCTATTGTGAGTACCATAAAGAAGTTCCACAAGTTTTTGTTTGGAAAGAAGTTTACTGTGTACACGGATCATAAGCCGTTGATAGGCATATTCGGTAAAGAAGGAAAAAATTCGTTGTTCGTGACGCGTTTGCAGAGATATGTAATGGAACTAAACATTTACGACTTTGACATTGTTTACAGACCGTCATCGAAAATGGGTAATGCTGATTTCTGCTCAAGGTTTCCTTTACCTGATGAGGTGCCAGTTTCGTTGCAACAGGATTTTATTAAAAGTTTGAATGTACACAATGAGTCTCCTTTGGACCATGTTTTGATTGCAAATGAAACAAAGCAAGATGAGTTTATTCTGAAAATAGTTTATTACATGAAGCATGGTTGGCCAAAGAAGTTGGAGCGCAATCTTTTAGATGTTTATGCTCAGCATCAAGATCTTGAACTCGTCGATGGTTGTTTATTGTACAAAGATCGTATTTTTATTCCTGCTAGTTTGCAAAAGCAGATGTTGAAGTTGTTGCACAAGAATCACTCCGGAATTACGAAGATCAAGCAGATGGCAAGAAGGACGGTTTACTGGTATGGTATGAACAGTGACATTGAAAGTTTTGTCAAGTCATGTAGTGTGTGTTGCCAGATGAATGCAGTTCCTAAATCAGTTTCAAATTCCAGTTGGATACCTACGACTAAACCATTTACGCGTATTCATGCGGATTTCTTTTACTTCGACAAGAAGGTTTTTCTGGTTATTGTGGACAGTTTCTCGAAATGGCTCGAGGTTGAGTACATGCAGTTTGGAACAGATGCCAGGAGAGTTAAATCGAAGTTCATGAGTGTTTTCGCGAGGTTTGGGTTAGCAGACGTAGTTGTTACGGATGGCGGACCACCGTTTAACTCGAAAGATTTGATCGAATTCTTAGAGAAGCATAGAATTAAGATGATGAAGAGTCCACCTTACAACCCGTCGAGTAACGGTCAAGCGGAGCGCATGGTTCGAGTCGTTAAAGAAGGTTTAAAGAAGTTTTTACTAGATCCGGAATTGGCTGGTTTAAGTACTGAAGACTTAGTTTCGTACTTCTTGTTTGGCTACCGGAACACTTGCTTGGAAGAGGATCATTCGTTTCCTTCCGAGAGATTGTTTAGTTTTAAACCAAAGACGCTGTTGGATTTAACCAATCCTAGAAATAGTTTTAAAAATCATTCGACGAAACCCAAGAAAGTGGATAATCGTGTTGTGTTTAGTCCTAGTCCTAAGAAACATGACTGGATTGACAAGTTACGTCCTGGAGATATAGTTTATTACAAAAATTTTAGACCTACAGATATTAGACGATGGTTAGAAGCCAAGTTTCTTAAACGTATCTCCTCGCATGTTTTTCAGGTTTCCGTTGGAGGGAGAGTTTACTCTGCTCACCGAAATCAGCTAAAGCTGGTGGGTACCCCAAAGCGCCGAGGTTTGTTCTTGGGGAGGAGCGAGAGCAGTCAACGGAGGAAGCGTGCTAGAGAAGACGATGACGATGACGATAGACTTAGCATCAACGAAGAGGGTGATTTTTACGGATTCGCCTCGGATTCTTTCATATATGGTGACAGGGATGGTCGCAATAGGGTTAACGTTCGTGATCTTGAGTCGGTTGACCGTCGAAGTTTGTCATCTGTGGGAGATGATGCGCAAGGCTCATTCAGAATTCCACCCGAGGAGTTCGATCCGCAGGAAGGCCCATCGAACGGAGCTGTGTGTCCATCGTCGCAATCGAAGAATAGTCTGGAGAGTGTTAGACGTTCAAAGCGATCTAAACGTCTGAAGAAAGATGTCGATTTTGTGTATTTATAATCCATTGAGTTTGTGAAAATGTCAAGAAGGCATTCAAAAAAAAGTTAGTTTTTCGGTAGTTGGTTTATGCCGATTTCAGAAAATGTTTACGGTAGTTAGGTTTTGCCGGTTGTTTAAAAATTTCACGGTAGTCGAGTTTTGCCGAATGTTTGATATGTTAAAACTAAAAGGAGGAGAACTGTAGTATCCGCCCCTAGCTACACCACTGGCTGTCTGGAACAGCTGGGCAGAGAGAAGAATAAACATTCAGTTTATATACTGACTGCCCAACAAACAATTTTAGCTGCAGATTAGCTTATACAGCCAAAATTTGCCTTATGCAGCTATTTTTTGCCTGTATAAGCTAAGCTGCAGCTAAAATTGTTTGTTGTGTGCACTACCGGACAGACGTGCGTTTTATTTTATCGTATCACGGTATTCCTTATCGGTCACCTAACATTTAGAACCCGTGTCCCACAAGATATTTCAGTATGTAATAAGTTGAACTTATTGTTATGTTAAATATGTAAATAAATGCTCTCGTCTTCAGCATTCTACAATGGAGTATGGATCGGGATCCAAGCGGAAACACACAACACTATTATTGGCGGACAAATTAAAAATTATTGAAGAGGCAGTGTCGGGAGGAATGTCCCATGAACAGATCGGCATGAAGTATAGAGTTGGAAAGTCATCTGTCAGCAGGTTCATCAAAAATAAAACGGCGATCCAGATTGCAGTGGAGAAATATAGAGAATATGGAGCGGAGAAGCGGAGGACTCTGAAGGAACAGCATTTCCCGTTGATGGAGGAAGCATTGTTTATTTGGATTTTGCAGCAAAGGGAAGTGAATATCATTGTTCCGGCGGATATCATGCGGGCAAAAGCAGATTCTCTGTTCAAAGCATTTCAGGAACATGATTGCTACACGGAAAATACGTTTCTCGCTTCCAACGGCTGGGCTCGTCGATTCAAGGAACGCTTTAGCTTGCCAATGGCTACTGCTGCTGGGGATGCAAAAGATTCTTGAAATGAATATAAGTGCGTCACAATTATTCAATGCGGATGAATCGGCAATTTTTATTAAGCTTATAGCATCTAAAACGGTAGTGTTGTGGGATGAAAAAGCAGCTTCTGGTCGGAAACTCAACCGAACCAGGTATACATTCATGCCCTGTGCTAATCTTGACGGTTCCCTTAAACTCAAGCTGATGTATATCGGAAAATCGGAAAATCCTCGAGATCTCCCACGCGTAGGGTTACCATATGGTATCCTAAAGGAGGACATGTCCTCCTTTTGCCCGAAAATGTCCTCCTTTTTAATCCTTTCATTTTTCCAGTAACATATTCATACAATTGTTTTCAAAGAGCGTTGTTTGAAGCGATTACTTGTTTAATTATGTCACAACCTCATCTTAGGGATGATCCATTAATTATGTCACGCAAATTTGGCCCATTTTCAACCCCCCTTCCGCCCTTTGTCACATTTTTTGTATGAATCTTATTTTTTTTTGTATGGCTCGTCACAGTTTTCAAAACCTTCCCTCCCTCCTAAATGTGTGACATAATTAATGGACGAGCCCTTTAACAATTTCGGTTTTATGAAGGTTCTGTAGACCATGATTAAGACTTGTAGAATGCTAAAAAACCAGCAATGTTACTTGGGAAACGTCATTCGATGGTGGGACTAGGGGTATACTACAGCTGTCAACCCCCCTACATTTAGGCTGTGGTCCATTTGATGAATCTTAACATAAATTTGACAGATGGAAAATTTTCAAATAAACCTGCTATTCTACCAGACATATGTATTTCAGACAAACCAGGAATCAATTTTGACAAACAATTTCTCGAAAATCGGACGATCGAACCTTATAATTTATTTTCGAAGTGTCAGTGAAAATTCATCGAATGATTTAATTTGATTATGTAGTTTTCATCCATATCAGCTAGACTAGATCATTTCCAAGTATCAAAAATAAATTATTAAGGCTAGTTTGATGCATTTTTTAGAAGTATAACAAGAAGATTAACTGAATTGGTAACAACTACAAGTTATGACAATCTCAATTGAACCTTTGCAAATCTTGAATTTTGTGATAGCGCACATTTTATTAAAACGTTTGATAAAAACTCATTGTCCTCCTTTAATGTTAAGAAAAGGAATCATTGTCCTCCCTAATCTCCAAACCTCAAATGAAATGTCCTCCTTTTCAAGTATTTTATATGGCAACCCTACCCACGCGGGGCAAATAAAGAGTTACCAGCTTCGTACTATTCCTCGAAAAAAGCATGTATGACACGCATATTGTTCCGAAAATGGTTTGAGGAAGAATTTGTACCAGCTGTAAGAAAGTTCTGTCAAGAAAAAAGTCTTGAGCCAAAAGCGCTATTGGTTTTGGACAATTGTTCGGCGCACCATGATGGTTGCGACTTAAAGAGTGATGATGGTTTAATTCAGGTGATCTATCTTCCACCCAACGTCACCAGTGAATGCCAACCGATGGATCGGGCGGTAATAAATGCCATCAAGACGCGATATAAGAGGAAGCTCATGTTGAAACCCGGGTATTGCGAACTCTGTCGGTTTAATTTTTCAAGTGAGCAAGAAAACATCTTAAAAATCTTTCGAAGCTTCAATTTGTTTTGCTGAAACAGCTCACGAAATCGTATATACATGCTGTCAAATGAACTCTGGGTCCTCCTTCTCTGCTCCACAAATAACGTATACATGGTGTTGGGAGTGCACCTGCCCACAAAGCTCACATGACTCTTATAAAGTTTGATCAAATTCTTGTTTCAGCAATTCGCAGTTTTGGCATTATTATTAATATCAAATAAAAACACTTATTCGAGCATCACGTTCGATGATTTACATTTTCCGCCTACTAAGGTTGATGTTTCGACAGTTTCATAATTATAATTCTTAATTTGATTTCAGTAGGTGGCAATACCTTTACTTGTGGTTCAAACAGTAACTACCCACATGACTTCTGAGCTCTTTTGAATGTTTGACTCCCGTTTGACAGTTCGACTCGGCTCCCAGATGACATGCATTTTGTGTTAGTTCACAGTACTCAGGTTGAAACTAGTCTTGGAAGATGAACACTTGTCATTCGATCAACGTCTAAAAAACATTTCATTGAAAATGTTTTTGGATTGGCTGGCCAGCTCATGGGAGGAAATAAGTACTTCCACAATAAGAAACTCGTGGAATAAACTTATTGGCGAGACTCCAGGATTAATTCATGATGAATTAAATGTTGTCGAACAGGACTATCCGACACAAGAAGATGCGGATTGTATAAAATCGCTCATAGCAGAAGTTGACAAGATGGTTGGAACGCAGACCAGTGAAAGTGATGTGAAACGATGGTTGAATGACCTAGTTATAGACTCTGAGGGAAATGTGCTGTGTGGAACGAGTCAGGTATACACCGACGTTGAGATTGTAACTGGCGTTCTCCGTGGTTTCGATGAATCAGTCTGCATGCAAGAAGAGTGGCTAAACGACACCGACGAGAGTGCTTCAGGCAACGTATCCGGATCTGAGCTAATGACAGTCGATGAGGAACCGACAACAAAGCAGGATTTCGCTAATGTACTGCAATCACTTGATAAGGTCATTCAGTACGTAGAAAACGATGTTTCGGAGGTTACGCGACTCAAATCCTTGAGAACTAAGCTGATTGAAGCTGAGTGGCAAAAGCAAAACCTGTAATGTGTGCAATTTTTATTATTTTTGTATGAATTTCAAATAAACATTAATTAAACACAATACGCAATGTAAAATGCATTTGCTCACCCCTAGAAAGAATTGACGTCTGGTTGTCAACTTCAATTTGACAAGAGATTTTGACATCCAGTTGCTTTTTAATTGGGTCACCGCCCAAGTATTAAAAGCCCAACCAGCGAATTCCGACTGTAATCAGTTAATAAGCCTAACTTAAAGCTAAATTTGTATAATCCTAAAGTCTAGAGTAGTGCTTACAGTACTACAAGTAATTAAATCTAGACAAAGGAGAACGAGGTAGAAGAGGCAAATAAAGTCCGGTTAATGCTAATGATTACAGTATACCCAGATCATTAGCTCCAGGACATATGAATGCTATAATTGTTGTGAGAGAGTAGTACGAGACTAGAAACACTAAAATTTCGCTGACTCTGCAACAATGACTGTTGAAGAGATCGAGTAAATCGTCGGGGTCGTCAATGGAGTACATATTGTCCCATGCAACGGACTGTATAGCGTTTTTCAAAGCCGGAGCGTCGAAATGGACATAGCCACGATACGTTTGAATTATTGGTGCAGGTGAACCATCAAAGAACCGAAAATCAGATCATTTTGCGAAAATGCAGGGAAACTAACCTGATTAAAGCGCAGAATCTTCAAATCACAACTAGTGATGCTGTGGGATGCTGGGATGTATGGTGAAAGAAGGTTGACTCGTCAACAACATACGTCAACGCCAAACTACTGTTTCGAAGTGTGCTCGCTTACTGTTTCGGGTGTTCAAGTCTGTGTTGAAATCTCCAATAAGCAAAACGGTTTCGTAACGTGCGGCAAAGTCAGCTAATTTATCGGCAAGAAAACCTGAACAGTCGTTTCCTGGGGGATTGTAAACGGCTACAATCAGCAGTTTCACCGAACCAAGTCGCAACTCCAACGCTAGGCACTCTGTTTTGTCTTCTGAATCTAGTTGTAGTACTGTCCCAAACATGTTCTTACACCGTAAGTGATCTTTGTAATAGATCACAATTCCACCTCCACGCCTGTACAGTCGGTCGTTGCGTAAGATTGTGTATCCAGGAATGGCAATGCTGCGGTTACTAACTTTTGGCTGACTTTGGAGTCTTGAAGCAGGTTTCTTACTTCGTCCAGTTTGGTTGACCTCCTAGTACAGATACTTTGGGCATTTCCGTGACACACATTTAGTTTTCCGGGCAGAAGCACTGCATTCATCACTGCACGGGGAATGTTCGTCAGGGTGTGGCTATTCAACGAGGGCATAGAGAGCACGGATGGAAGCAATTCTTAGGGGGCTGCAAGAAAACACGAATACAATTTTTCAACATAGTACAATCTTCACAAAACTCAGATAGTGGAATACAGATAATATACATAATTACGCAAATTGATTGAGTTGCTCCTCAGACTGAATGACGATGGCTTGTGCAGTGGCAGTAGGCTTCACGAGGACAGCTCCTAGCTTGGTGTATAGGTAAGCTTGCCAGCTTTCTTCAGACGTACAGCTGATGCATTCAACTTACGTGCTCACATTGTCGACTCGATTCCAAGATGACTCAGCTGAAGATCATGTTTCCGGAGGTAGGCACTGTAGAAGTCATCGCGATGATTCCTCAGTGCAAACTGCACCAACACCAAACTATTGTCACCATCGTTCATCGCTCCGGTTTTGAGACGCCTGATGTCGACCGAAGGCCGCGTTCGCTCGTGCATTCCAAGCTGCTTACACATAGCATTAAAATGCGCTAGGAGGTCCTCACCGTTGAGATTGATACCGCTGATGATGAGCTCGTTCCTATTCCCCAGGCTGTCCATGGTTGAGGAAATTTCGTCAACCCTTCCAGGTCAACGCGTTCAACGCAACGTCGTAGCTTTGGAAGCTTAGCAGCACACTCAGCTTTGAGAGCGTGGATGTCGTTCGAGACGGCATTCAATTTACCCTCGAGCTCAGATTGTACAGCATCGATATCGTTGCGCATTTCATCAATCAACGTCTTTGTCTCGGTGAACTGTTTCATCAGCATTCTTACTGCGGTGTCCAGTGTTATCGGATCTCCATTAGCATTAGCATCAGCATCAGCATCAGCATCTCGGACGCTTTGTAACGTTGTTTGCTTTGATACTGGCAGGTGGAGTGCGCTTGGCCGACATTGTGTATGTGCGTGACGGAGAGAGTAAGCAGCAGATATCTTAACGTCGGTTTACAATGGCGGATGATGTGTACAGTACCAAGGTTGTCGTCAGAAAATTTACTTCGACTAATCTGAACCAGCGAGAGCAGAAGTTTTCATTCCATCGACAACCCATCGAACGTTCTCAAGCACAACGAAAACTACTTATTTGGACAGTGATCTCCGACAGAACAGAACCGGGAAAGCACTGATAAAGAAAATGATAGAGCATGAAACTTTCCGAACAGCTCCCCTGTTATCTGGAATGCTTCATATTATCAAGCAATCATGCTCTTTTCAAACTAGTTTGAGGTTTACCTTTCCTTTCCTTTTTCCTGTTTTTTAACCAACAAAATCAAACTGAAGCCAACATCAATGTATAAACCAGCAAAAACTCTTCTCCCCATGCAGCATTCCGCAAAACTTTGTTTTCCGTTATTCCCCAGTGAGTGGACCAAACTGTGAAACATAAATCCCGCTGCTGCTGCTGCTACTCCGGTTGGCTGAAGTTCCACCTTCATTGTGGTACAACTCTATAAAAGTGCAACCGAATGCAAGAGCGAACAGCACACTTCAGTGCAAAACTTGGAATATGTACCTGCCTGGGATGGTCGGAAAGCTTTCAACCCGAACAGGTGGAAACGGACGGCAAGCCAGCATAGCAAATTGCAACCCCCCCCCCCCCCCCCCTTTCACAGCTCGTGAATCGAACGCGAAACGAGGAAAAATAACCGAATCATGGAATGTAAATTTTGTTGACTTAGGGCACACGCCGGGTGGGTGGGTGGTTGCATGCATTGTATATGTATGTGTGTTTGTTTGGTTAAGGATGGATGCAAATGTCTTTCCGGGAACAAGTGGTCCTTTGCTGTTTTTTTGCGCTTTACGGGATATAAATGGAGGCGAAATGCGGAAAGCGAATATCGTACACATCGTGAGGATGCACTTCCACACGTTACGAATATGACCTTAATCGATAAAATAAAAGAAGGGCAATCGAGGGGAATGAGCTGGTGCCGGAGGGAGGTTGGTCTTAAATTGGACGGATGCTAGTTGCAAAAGGTTTGCTTGTTCTTTGTTTGCAGTGCTCGGCAGGTTGAAAAATTATTGATATACTTAACAGTGGCAGCAGGATTTATGGAACTGAAATAGAAAAGTTTACCTCGAAAAATGTGGACGAGGTAATTTTGGAAGAGTTTTACAGATTGAAAAAGTTCGTTATCAATCTCCCATCAGAGTTGGGCAGTCGAAAGATTATCGATCAATCATAACCACCGGTTGCCCGTAAGGAAACACCCTCTTGACAAAGCTGTCCAGCTACCAGTACCTAAACTTATCAACTGTCAGATTAATAAATTGTTTCACATTAGTTCATCCCATCTCCTACAGAAGCTTAAACCGTTGTTCTTCACCGGATGCATCCTCACTTTACTACTATCCACTCTTCCTCACAGTAGTTCTCAACGTATTCTGATATTCAGCATTATCGAGTGTACGTCCCAAGCAACGATAAAGTTTTATATAGATTTTAAAGCAAACTTCAACTCTAAATCATGGTTTTCAAGAGTAAAAAAAAAATGTTACTTGGGGTGTTACGAGGATGATGAATTTGACATTCGTAAAAGGTAAAAATTCGTTTGGTTTCCACACATTGGGAAGCCCTGTACCATTGTACACGGCTTCTGGGCTCTCCCATGGCGTAAACAAAGGTTCCTAAGCTGACTTGCACATTATCCATCCTTCCGAGATCCCGATGAATATGAAGAGACGAACAGCTGAGCTCCGGGCAAAAGAACCATATTCAGCTTTTTCTCCGAGATGCTATTTAAGATGATTACAGTTTCATGTTTTTCTTTTTATGGATGGCACATCCCTTCACCTTATGATCCCATAGCTGTATTCTTGTACGTTTCTATATTGACAAACAACCCTGGCTGTGGGAGTATGAAGACATAACAGCGGCACAGCATCGTAGCTGACAGCTTCTGTCGGAAAACTTTCCCTAGCCCGGCTACACATGGCCAATGAGTACGACCCAAATTTGAGTTTAGTTTACTCATAATCGCCAAAAGTGTAAGAACTCAGCGATGAGTTTTCTGTGGAAAACCTAAAAAATCTGCAGGAAAATGAGGATAATTTACGGAAATTTTACTCATTGTAGGAGTAGTACCAATGAGCTGAGTGGATCCAATCTTTACAAACCTGGAAAAACCAGGAAAATCATGAGTCAATTTACTCATCGATCTCCGATTGTGAGTAAACTAAACTCAAATTTTGGTTGTTCTCATTGGCCGTGCAGAGAGCTGGACGAGTGTGGTTTTAAAAAGTCTACGTGCTCACCGGGTACACAATTAGAGCACATAATCGAGGCTAATGTGGGCAAATGAATCCGACAAAAGTAATTTCTCAACTTGTTGGCTTGGTTTCCTTGTTTAGGTAGGGAGCTACCATCAACAAACACTGATGTGCAGAAGAGAACACGTGGCAAAGAGGGCTCGTTGTGAATGTCTTTCGGAATGAGAAGTGATGTTGCCAAAGTAGCATTAAGATTTATCTCCTGTGAGCGACCAGGTGTACCATCACCACCGGTGTGATGTTTTTGTTGTTGATGTCGTCGTCGCCTTCTTCGTTTTTGCCTAGGCCAAGACGAGACTAAAGACCAAAGAGGCTGAATTGGATAAAGAGGCGACACGTTTAGATTGGAAGCACCGATCTACTTTACCCAATTCAACCTCCTATTCGGAGACGAGCCAGCCAACGGCTGAAAGTCTCCTTAATAAAGATATAAAAAAAAAAAAAAAAAAAAAAATTCAACCTCTTTAGGCGAGACAACTGAGTATATATTTGGATTCAGTCGATGATTGGTTGATTTTGTAGTTTACGAGTGATTACAAAATTTAGCATCTGGGCTTTTTACGAATGAATGAAGGTCTAGAAAAATAAGTTGGTGTCTTATCTTAGGTTTTTGCTGTTGACAGAAAGACAGTCGTCTGTTTTCCCCATTTTTTCCTGATTTCCCGATAGCATTCAACGAACAGTTGTTTTCGGAGAAATCAGTGAGTTTAGCTTTGGTGTTTATATTCATTGTGTTTTTTTAAAGGAATTTATTGAAGCTGCTGATGTTTCATATCTCTAGAGGCTTCAACCTAGCATATTTCAAATTTAACGATGTCACTTCTGCTAATCTGAGGAATCACAGACTTGATCATTTCTTCGATATTGTTTTACTGAATTAGAAGTGCGAGAGTTTGTTCGGGTTTGAGTAATTTAGTTTTTTAACCGAACGTTCGGTAAAACTTTGACCTTCATTTTAAAGCCTAATGTGTGTGAACAAAGTTGCTTCGCTTGTGTAACGGAGTAGATTCGTAGATTTACTTGTAGATTCGTTTATACAATGCAGCAGAATTTGATCGTAATGTTTGGGAAAGTGGGGGACCAAACATCAGACCAGGTTCAATTGTTTTTTATACAGACGGTTCAAGATTGAAGCTTTGGCAGCAATCAATGATACTTCTACTTCTCCTTGAGCGTTAACTATTCGAAAATAACAAGCGCACGAATAGGTAGCTGGACTAGCATCCACAAAGACATGAAGCTGGACATTCCTGCGGTCTGAATGGCGAAAATAACAACGGGGACTCCGAACTTGATCTATGCCACGGAGCATTTTAACCCACTTACGTCAGCGCTGGTAAACATTATTGTCTACTTGCTCATCTCACTTTGTTCTCGCACGCCACACGCCTTGGATGAGTATTCTTAAAAATATCAAAAATGGTGCTAGAAGACCCAACGGATCAAACAGTGTCATCACGTATTGCAGAATCTGATGCTTGGTAGGTCTTCAAATCTTCTTCGATGATTTTTTTGATGTTATCTCGCATGGTCGTCTGAAAATGGATCACATCCTCTGTTTCACAGCATACAAAGCATGCGTTCGGGAGTCTCAGCGTTTTCTAGAGTCAGGTCACTACTCTAGTCGTTTAGTTTTTGGGATTAACTACTGCACCTATTGGCATGAACCAAATTCGACGTGGGTCGACCGCTGATAGTTCCTCGACTGAGGCTCGATGGGCATAGTCTTTATCGATGTACTCCTGTATCTGCCGCTGGATGTTCTCCTTCAAGGCTGGAACCTTTTCCATTCTACGCTGCAGACAGTGCAGCCTTTTGATTGCCATTGGATAGTTGTATGGAAAATCAAATTGATCGAACCTCCATAAGAGCCCTGACTCGTATCGACTGCCAACTGTTGTTTCCTCCAATATTTTCAACGACCGTTGATCTTCCTTCGACACACATTCGTTCATTGGACGAACGCCAACGTCCTCGATTGAAAAATATCTCTTGACCATTTGGTCCATAGCCACATCTTCGCTACATTCGCAGATATGAAAACTCACCGATGGAGATCTGTTGTTTCTATGACCACCATAGACGCACCATCCAAGACGAGTTTTTACGGCAACTGGATTTCCTTCTTCTCCTTCACGTGTCTTCAGAAGCAGGGCCAGTTTTAGATTATCGATACCAATCAACAACCGAGGGACAGCATCACGATAGCCTTCGATAGGAATTCCTCGGAGGTGGGGATAGTGATGCTTCATTACAATGATTGGCAGTGTTTGCACCGGTAGGTCTAGCTATTGGATGGTTCCCACATCGTTTAACCAATAGCGCCAAGCAGCGCCGGTGGTGTAGTGGTAAACGTGATTGCTTCTCACCCCAGCAGGCCTGGGTTCAATCCCAGTCGGCGTCGCTGGGATGTTCTGAGGCATAACATCTCTGATCAAGCCTTCCTTCGGAAGGGAAGTGAAGCCGTTGGTCCCCGGGTCCAGGTGTGGAAGCTGCTTTCCTGACGTCGGTAGCATTGGTGCTCAGCAAATCAAGGAAAAAAAAATAAAGGGTTGTTTTCTAGACACAACCGCAGTATGACGCAGAATTACGCAAATTTGATGTATGTCATGCATTTTTGACTACTATACTTTATCTTAAATTTTTCAAGTATTACAATGTTTCGGTTATGGTGTAATGTTGGTTCAAGTATTTTTGTGGAAAGTAATAAATTATTAAAATTTAAATGTGGGGTCCTAAACAAGCCGTTATACATATTGGATTAACACCCCAGTATAGTTCAAAAAGACGCCATGCATGTTGTGAGATAAAACAATTGCCAAAAAATACGTTAATTTTTTTTCAGTAGCTCAATCATTAGTTTTATATTAGGTCTCTGTAGCAAAGAAGATGGAAGGTTTTATTTTATTATAACGCAACAAGCAGTTATCAAAAGAATCAGAAGACGGTACTTTCAATATTGAACAAAATGTTGGTTCATATGTCAGTGAGGTAGGGGAGGAAGGAGTATAACCATAAAGGTAACTCTAAGACCAGAAGGTCCCGAATAAACGTGTTCAACTTTTTGGCTCAGCTCTGGTACTATCTTCGGTCCCAAGCTAATCGATTCACCCCTCGAAACATAGGAAAATCCAATAACCCCTCATTTTATCTGTCAAACTTTCATAGTGAATCAAAACAAACATTGTGTAGTACTAGAATCTTGACTAGAATAGGGTTCGTTAAACGATTTGCTTGGGACGAATAGGCTAGTCAAGTAGTGAGCCAATTTAAAATCGTTAGTTTCGAATTGATTGTTGGTATAACCATAGAGGTAACTCTAAGACCAGAAGGTCCCGAATAAACGTGCTCAACTTTTTGGCTTAGCTCTGGTACTTTCTTCGGTCCCAAGCTAATCGATGCACCCCTCGAAACATAGGAAAATCCACGAACCCCTCATTTTATCTTTCAACCTTTATGGCGAATCAAAACAAACATAGTGTAGTACTAGAATATCGACTAGAATGGGGTACGTTGATCGATTTGCTTAGGACCAATAGGCTAGTCAAGTTGTTATACCGGTTGGTATAACGATCATACGAGGCTTAAGCACCTCTTTGTTCTCCAATTTGGAGGACAACCCTAACATAAAATTATCATGCATCATCATTATGTAGTTTACAGCGTGTTCGTAGAATGATGGAAAATAGAATACGATGACTTTTATTATTTATTAAATCAAACGTCTGGTTTCCAATAAGTAGGTGTTTAGTACAACATTAATTGAAATTAGGGCGAATCAGTTCTTGAATTTCAAAGTCAGAGCAAATCTTGTATACAGGTTCTCCACGTGTTCAATGTTTTGATAGTAAGCATCATAGTTAAGGTACACCGTACTATTAGCTGTATCTCTTAGCGAAAATGAATATTCACTGTAATTATTTTTGAGAGGCATTATGTGCTACTGCAAACTGCTACATTAGAAATAATTTCAGTGTTTATTCACTTCCGCTAACATGAGAATTGATCTATTTCCTCTATGCTCAGTTTAAGAAAGTTGTGACTAGGAAAGTATACAGAAAATCATGTTGATGCGCGCGTAGGAGATTGTAAACAAACCGAAGGCTTGATAACACCGAACTCTCTCTGCAGCGGTCTTGGGTCGTTTCCGGAGAACCGTCTGCTTGACGATCCTTCGCATCCAACTGACTGTAAAACATGTCTGGTACCTCTTATATGCAATTAGATTAACATTCGAAGTCCATCTTGTTTTACATATTCTGCTCAAAAAATACTTTCTAAGCTCCGCCCCTGACAGGATTTCCTGCCGTTTTTTTTATGAATTGGGCGGGGCAGAAAGTATCTTTTGTTGTGCGTGAGTGTGTGCCCCGAAATGGGGAAACATCGGTCGCGAAGCCCGGCGAAGGTCCAGAACCCCGGTGAAGGAAGCTCCGGTGTGCCTACCTCGAACAAGTTTTGCTCTTTTGTTCTCCCCATGGATGGGAATATCCAGCCGGCTGTGTTGGAAAAACGCAGCAAGAAGAGGAAGAAGAATCGAGGCCAGTCCGATGGCACGATTGGTCGAGACGATGCCTCTGTGACAAACGGAGATTTCGGTGACGCTGCCGATTAGGAAAATTCTGCCAATATGAGCGCGGCAAGAGTGAAGCTACCTCCGCTGGTAGTGAAAAATGCCCATCTCAACGAGCTCATCACGGATCTGGCGTCGCTGAGGGTCAGAGCCGAATTCAAATTGGGCAGAGTCAGCAGCAAGGTGGTGCTCCGTACCAAAGCTGAGTATGACTTGGTCATCGCCCACCTGAGGACTTCCAAGGTGGAATTCTTCACCCACGACATCCCCGGTGAAAAACCGTTCAAGGTCGTCATCAGGGGACTACCAAATTTCGACCGAAGTTTATCGAACATGAAATCAGGGACCGGTACAAGCTGGCCCCAAGTGCCGTGTATCGAATAACAAGAAGAGACGAGAATGTGAAGGCGTATCCGGATAGCCTTTTCTTGGTACACTTCCAGAAGGGAACGGTGACGCTCAACGCACATCGCCATCCGGTCCATCAATTCCATCATCGTTCGCTGGGAGCCATACCGTGGCAGCAATCGCGATGTGACTCAGTGCCAGCGGTGTCTGAGCTTCGGACACGTACCCGCAACTGCAACTTGTCCGCATTTCAAGCTTATTGCTTAGCGCATATTAGCTTATTGCGTGCTCTCAACTTAGTGTTCTAAATGCACTTCCACAGTTATTAATTGAGAGCTTTCGATGCCAATACCAATGCATGAATTTGTATATTGTGTGGCAAGCACAATGATACTCTATGCCCAGGGAAGTCGAGAAAATTTCCAACCCGAAAGATTCCCTCGACCGGACCGGGAATCGAACCCGCCGCCTCCGGCTTGGTAATACCGTGCCTTTACTGACTAGGCTATGAGGCCCCTAACAAACATTAAGCCACGCTGCGGAAATTGCGCTCAAGACCATGCCACCTCTGAATGTGCTGCGGATGAAGCTTTGGCGTCCAAATGTGCCAACTGTGGTGGTGCTCACCAAGGATCCAACAAGTAGTGCCCTAAACGCGAGGATTTCAAGCGCATCCGAAATCAAGCATCCACCAACAATCAACCAGCACGAAGGAAGGATAAGGCCCCGGCTTTCAGGACAGATGATTTTCCGCCTCTTCATGGACAAGCGAATCCAAGGGTGCGATCCGCGCACCCTCAAGAAACGTCTGGATCTTCTGCTGGACAAAGATCTCCATCCCCATGGATTCTGGAGGCAACCAACAGCTCAAACAAATAATCCCGATCTGTTCTCAGCAGATGGACTGATTGAGATTTTTATCATCATGACCGTTGCTCTATGTAAGTGCCGCAATAAGCCCAAACAGATCCAAGTGCTCGGTAAGTTCATCATCCAATATGGTGTCTAAACCGCTTACCATCGCTACCTGGAACGCTTGTTCTGTAAAAGCAAAAGAGATTGAGCTTGCCGACTTCCTCTGCAAGTACAGGATCTAACCGAAACCCATCTAAAGTCCGGCGACAGCTTCTGGTTGCCTGACCACAACATTATTCGGCTTGATCGCACCAGATCCAGGGGATGGGGGGGGGGGGGGTATGTTGCGGTTGTCGTCAAGAAAGGAATAAAATACCACACTCTGTCCCAAATCCGCACCTCCATCATCGAGGCCCTTGGTGTGGAGGTGGAGTCGTCGACTGGTTACGTCCAGCTCATCGCCGTCTACTGCCCTCGACAGTGTGCCGCCAGCAGTGGATTACCGGCTAAATTCAAGAAGGACCTGTCTACCATCTCCCGTAACGGTTCCCGCTTCGTAGTAGGAGGAGATCTAAAAGCTCGCCATGAGGCCTGGCGGAACTACCCGCAGAACCAGAACGGTCGTCTGCTGTTCGACCACTCACAGCATGAGCTGTACTCCGTTTGGTTTTCGGATGAGCCAACATTTATCTCACCGGCGGGCAACCCATCGACGCTAGACCTGTTTCTGACAAATATCGGCTTGTTCAAGCCGGTAGCCTTGAACGAACTCAGCTCCGACCACCAACCGGTGGTGGCTGAACTGGGCTGCAACGTGGCCCCTGCTTCAAGCTTGCGCAAGGACTATTATCGTGTAAACTGGGCCTAGTTCGAAAGGAAAGTTTCGGGCGTGTTTTCCAGAATCTGGACGACCGCTCCAGACCATTCTGGAAGGTAGCCAAGGTCCTCAAACTCATCCCAAACCAGTTCCACCTCTCAGAGTCGAAAATGATGACGATCGGCTTTTAATCACCCCACAGGATAAAGCAAATGCGATCGGCAAGCATGTCGCTTCATCGCATTTGCTTGGCTTGACTATCCAAAGTCCGCTCGATGATCAGGTTGCACAATGGGTTCAAAACCTAGATGCCTTCTCTTGTGCCATCCCTCCGGAGGATAGAATCGCAGTGGAACAGATTTGCTCAGCGCTGAAATGCACCAAAAATATGGAGGCCCCCGGATTTGACGGAATATTCAACCTAGTGTTGAAAAATCTCAGCATGAAGGTTCACTCTCTGCTGGGTGCTGTCTTCAACAGATGCTTGGAACTGTACTATTTTCCAATTATCTGGAAGACAGCGAAAATCATACCTATCCGCAAACCCGGGAAGGACCCAACGCTAGCTTCAAGCTATAAACCAATCAGCCTCCTTTCAGCGCTGAGCAAATTGTTCGAGAAACTTATTCTCAATCGTTTGCTCAAGTTTGTCGAGGAGCACAACATTCTCCTATCGGAAAAGTTCGGGTTCAGGAAGGGGCACTCCACAAATCATCAGCTAGTACTGCTAGTATGATGAATAACATCCGAAGTAACAAGGCTGTATCCAAGTCCATAAAAAAATAAAAAAAATAAACATTGTTTGACGTTGAGAAAGCGTTTGACAATGTCTGGCACAATGGGCTTGTATACAACTTGTAACTTCAACTTTCCTTTGCATCTTGTTAAAATCACCCGTAACTACCTTCAGCAAAGGTCGTTTAAGGTATCGTTGAATGGCTGCCTTTCAAACACGTTCTTCATCCCAGCAGGGGTTCCGCAAGGAAGGCATGTTTTGTTTAAATAATTTCCGATTTTCGATCTAGTTGAAGCCAGTCCCCTTGGACCCCATCGCGGGTTGTCTAGGTGATCATGCCGTGATCCACCTTTAGGGGTGTTTACATCTGTGCTTATTTGCGAGCCCTAGTGTACTAACATGCTGGTAGACTATGATGCCCTGCTTACATTATGCTGCCTACTTTTTACACAGTGTGTCGGGGACCGTCCCGACCGCTTGATGATGATTTCGACTGCCAGGTGAACGTACCTTTTCCTTCCTAATTTGATCTCTCCGATCCTTATCCTGCCGTCATCCAAAGACCTTTCTTCTCGCATGCAGAATAGAACACAAAACCGTCCACAAGAACACAATGCATTTACACTATTTGATTTTATTTAATTACACTACATATATTACTTATAACTAGACAAATTATTGTTCCGTACGGGGTTCGCCCCCAGTCGACCGATCGCGATGATTGCTATTTTGGACTGATTTCTAATTCTACAACCTACAATGTTTACAACTTGATCTTATATTCTATTTCCCACACTCTTCGACGAGAAACTCTCTCCTTCTCCATGGAGTTCGTACGTACTAGTGAGTGACAGCGGCGAATCGGTGCACTACCACTAGTCACCACACTCAACCGATTGGTAGCACCGTGGAGTACCTAAACTCAGTCAGTCTGGCTGACTGCATCCGTTGTGTTTCGTGTTGCTCGCAAACACAGTGCTTACACTAGCGCTAGCAAATCCGCATAGATGTAAACACCACATTAACCGCTAACTTGCCCCTGCTTGCAATGTCACGCCATTCGAAGCGGTAATGAGCAGAGGCACGACAGCAGCGCAGTTTTATATATTTTTAGGTTCAAACAGAACGATGTGCATCCAAATGATACTCGATTATGATGACTGGGTTTGGGGAAAACGTTTATTTCAGAAAACATTGAGCAAATTATCATTTGCACATTTTTCAAAAGTTTTTTTTTGGAAATTTTCAAACTAGGTATTTATTTCAGCAGATCCATAAAGTAATATCCTATCGATTGGCGTATTTGGATTTTAATTTCATCTATAAACGACAAAGTTATAATCGTTCAAAACCTAACACTATTTCACCATAGATATTTTTTGATTTGCACCCCAGTATAGCCGACAAATACGTACTTCTACGTAAAAAAAAACAATAGCGCTTCTTCTTATTAAATCCCGAGATCCGAACGTATTTATGCTACCAGTCCGTCCATAAAGTGTGACTGGAACAATTCGAAAAAGAAGTTTAGACAGATCATCTTGGTGCACGTGATGGTCTTCTGTCTGATTTCGCTTTGGAGCAGTAATAAATGTGTTAGTAAAAAAACATACATCTCACATGCCATCATGGCATAGCAGCGGCTCTCTCACCCCAGCAGGCCTGGGTTCAATCCCAGTCGGCACCGCCGGGATATTCTGAGGCATAACATCTCTGATCACGTCTTCCTGCGGAAGGGAAGTTGATGGGTCGATAGATAAGGTTCAGGTATGGAAGCTGCCTCCCTGGCGTCGGTAGCATTGGTACTCAGCAAGGAAAACAAGATCGACGGAAAACAAATCAAGGGAAAAAATCCATGACATAGCATAATTCAGCATTAATAGCATTAATGGCACCACATGAAGGTAAGGTATGGAATTAAGTCGGTCCTCTTCATATCTTTGCTCAGCTGTAAACTGTTCGGTAAACTGGAATTGATAATCTTTGCTTTAGAGGGCACGCACTCGACATGTCAGCACGATTTTCCACTGAATTAATTTATCTTTACGATAAAAGTTTCCTCGCGGAACGGTGCGAAGAGGTGGTGATTTTTATCCAAAAAGTTAAATGTTGTCGTAAAGTTTTCATTAGCATACCGAATCTAAAACGTTTTCGAAAAAAAAAAACACTTGACATCCGTGACATGAGAAAAGCTCTCGAGGAACACTCCCCGTAAAACTTTACCTACTCACCGCGCATTTCGCGACGACGACGACCACACAGACAGTGTCGACACGTTAAATGAAGTTAGGGAGGAAGGGAGGTATTATAAATATCTGCGTACCGGTACCAAATTGTACCTGTAGAAAGCTTAATTCGTCCAACCTTGTACTCGATGTAGATTTAAGGGGAACGACGTTTGCTCTATGCTCTACATATATTCACGCGGCGACGAGATTGCTTTCTTGATCCGGTATCATCCACAGCTGCTTCAGTTGCTGTTAGGGATGGAACTATGAATAGCTTTTCCGAGCATCACGTAGTCGTCGTCGACATCATTGTAGAAAAAAGCATCCAGTTAGTTGAGGTTCGTTTTCTTGACAGGTCTCTCCTTGCGGGGGTGGCGAGAAGTTGCACTTCAAATTGAAATAGTTTAGGAACAATTTTCATTAAACTATCTGCACGTACGCGGTGAATACGGGAAAGTGGTGCTGCTGAGAAGGTATCAGGTATTTGCTCGCGACGACTAGTGCCAACTAAATGGTTCAACTGGTTGAATAGATAAGACGCACCTGTCTGAAGTTTTACAGCACAAGGATTCTAGATTACATTGAAATTCCTATCCTTCCTTCAATCCTACATTGTATAAAAAATTCCCGCCAACTTAATGCATTGTTCTCATAAACCTTAACATTGTTGCCATTTCAGCTACTTCACTCACACACGTATGGAATATATATCACACTTACCCGAAATGTCGCTTTTTCTGCTGGTGGGACGCCAACTGCCGGTGACAGTGAAATGCTCGGTCACATACGTTGCAGGTCAGCGACTCATCTGTAACAAGCAAAAGGGAACCAGATGAGAAATTACTGCACTCACAAAATGTTACAATTTAAATCGCCTCCCACCTCGTACCTAATGAATTGCGTGTAAAACGTAATGGCATCCGGAAATTCGATTCACGAAAACCGAGACTGCCATTTCCCGTGAAGCCACGTGGACCCAATGGGATGGATAGTGATTTATTGTAGCCTATTTGCTCTTCGGATATAGATATATAGACTCAGCAAGGTTTCGTTTCGGATGAAATCAAATCACGTTAATTCGTATTACCGTATCGTGTCTATTGCGGAACCATATGCTCTACTGTGTGTGTGTGTGTGTATTATGGGAGTGTGTGGGACGATCAAAGCATTTGTGAAAGATGGGTTAGAGTGTATGTTTTCCTGTTTAATAATAATCCCAATAATACCAACATCATTCACCCGTGGGGTAGCTCGCTAACCTCAGCATCAGAATGTGAAGCTAATCGCTGTTTGATTTATGTGGTTGCTAAATGATTTTAATGGAACTGTGCTCGTGTGAATGATTACCACTCGATACTCGTTATTAAGTAGGTGGGGATATAGCTTATGCAGATGGGAGTGAGTAATTGAAGTTTGGAAATCGTTAGAGCTTTTGGAGGGGATATGAATTCGATATAATGTTGTGGTAGTAGATAGATGAATCCATTGAGAATGGTTTGAATTTATGAAATTAGATAATAAGGACCTTAAGATTGATTTACATGTCATTGATTAGTTTACCGGAATTTAAACAACTCTTTAGAAAGTCTTTGAGGATGTCATCAATATTTCAAAATGGTATTTTCGAATTCAACGATCAGGCCTTTTTGACATGGAAATTGACTTACTGTCGAAGGAACTCAAACTGGTCCAGTTTATAGTTGGGGGTCATACACATATTTATTATTACACCCCTTCGTCCCCCTTGTAAGACACTTCACAGTGGGCAAACATTGACTAAACCCCAACTTAATTGAATATCTCGGCTGGCAAACGGTTTCAGTCAACATTTTATACATAATGGAAAAACTCTGCTGAATCGATTGCTGGTAGTCTTATTGGCCGGAGACTTTTTCCTGTCAAGGTAGAACTAGAGTTCCCGGTAAAATTGGTAATCCCACTTTCTATGGACATAGTTTTACATCTTAAATTTATAGTACTAAGTATATATAGTGTAACGATACAATTTACGCTCTCAGAGAACCTCTACTGGTCAAACGGAGGATCTGAAACGACCGATAAAATGTCCACATTGTAAAAATTATATAGAACTTTGCAATTTTTTGTATACTGTTCAGCATCACGAGATCAAAGCGTATTTAAAATGGAATTAATATTTTGTGATAAAACGGTCCTAGCACGGTTCTCTGGATGATCCGGAAGTGTTCATGGAAGTTGTTTAGCTTCCAAATGTTTTTGGAACTTGGGTCTTATTTCGAAACATTATTTTCAAAAGTTATGTTCCTCAGGACAGAGAATCCATTTTCAGTTTGTTTGTTTCTTTGTTCACTTTCATGGCAGGATCGCGTGTTCTTTGATTTTGCCGCCTACGGATATTTTTCAGACGAATCAAGAGCTGAAGATCGTCGTCTATTATAATTCGAATTTAACTTCACATTTTGTCCGGCTATTTGGCCGAATACTTGAAAAGAGATTTTCCAATTTTGAACTCCACTAGCTTCCTAAATGAAAGCCCTAATAACGATCCATAGCTGAAATTCAATACACTATCCCTCCGATTATTCGACACTCGACAAACCGACGACTCGAAAATTTGGACCCCGTTAATCCGGAAAATGCCGGATTGAAAAATATTAACACGGATTTGAATACAATGTGCTGTTAGTTTTCAGAGCTGTCTGCTTGTTTTGATTTTTAGTATGGATAGTCGGATTAACTGACCATGATTTTGTCGGATGGTACAGTATAATAAAGTCAAATAAAAAAGTATCGATGAAATGTTCCATAAACTGTGTAACCCTATAATCTTCTTGATATGCCTGTGTTTTCCATAAATTTCTTTTAGAAGCTTCTTTTATTAGCTTATTTTTCAAACAACTTCTAACAGAAACTGTTTTTAGTTGCTTCTATTAGAAGTTCCTAGAAGACGCTAGCCCGTTGCTACGCTCCGCAAACTAAAAAAAAAAAAACACGTGCTGAATGGGAAATCTGAGTGTTACACAGTGGAACATTTGTTCAATTATTTGGGTACTAAAGACATTTTCCCATTCCTTAACGTTGCAAAACTCTTGCTTCACTGTAATTTTAAAATTCCAGATCTAAAGTTTAGTAAATTGTTGCGATCGCGGACTTTAAAGGTAAGTAAGGGCACGTTATTACCAAGCCGAATGCAGCGGATGCGATTCCCGGTCCGGTCGAGGGAATCTTTTCGGGTTGGAAGTTTTCTCGACTTCCCTGAGCATACAGTATCGTTGTGCTTGCCACACAATATACAAATTTATGCATTGGTATTAACCAGACTTGGAAAAACAACCAACGGCACTGCGAGCCGTGCAATAATGTTGCTCCCTGTTCAAAGCTAACACGCACTCGGTTTCGGTACCTCTTGTCGGCTCGCCACCGATACGAACAAGAAACCTGAACGCGGAACCGTTTTATTCGGCTTGGTGCCGTGCTATGGTTATTCGGTGCGCTCCGTGCGGCTCCGTGCCAGTGTCCGGTGCCAGACAGAATACCGTGCTTCTTCTTCTTTGTTTCCATTATCGCAGTCTACCTGTAGCTAATTTTCGTTCCTTTTCTGATTGACCTTTCCGGCGATACTGTACCTCTTTACTCCTATGGGAAAACCCCACAAACAACTGTCATTCTGTGCGTGAAGCATGGCGGGCTGTTCCGTACTCTGTCGCTCAAATGAAAAATCTCAAAGGGGCTGTTCATTAACTACGTAGACAGTTTTTTGGGATTCTTGACCCCCCTCCCCCTGCGTAGACAATTGTCCATACACAAATTTTAAAATTTGTATGGGCCGTGGATAATTACCAAACCCTCCCCCCCCCTCTAAACTGTCTACGTAGTTTATGAACAGCCTCTTATTTAGAAAACTTTCTTTAGTTTACGCAGCGCGTCACAACATGTACCAAACATAATCGTAGACGAGAATGATGAGTGGTAAAATTAGCACCAGAGCACCAAAGAAGTTCTGTATTAACAATAGAAAAGGGCCCTTCAGTATTTGTAAACAAACCGTTCTAAAGACCTTTCCTCATTAAGCGAAGGCCACCCACGCAAACCAGTGCCATATCATGTAGGGGAAACTTTCCCTTATGGTGATGGTGTTGGTTTGCGTAGGCGGCCTTTGCTGTGTTAGGAAAGGGCTTTAGAACGATTTGTTTACAAATGCTGATGGGCCCTTTTCTATGGTTGATCTAGACATTTTGCTTCACCCGGTTAGTCATAATTTTCAACATTTCGAAAATAGCCAACACATCCGTATCCGAACGGACCCTGTTCCTGTCGAGAGAAATGACGGACGCAATTAAGAACGCGTTTTAAGTTTGCTTCGCACCATGGATTCTTATGTAAAGGGAAAACCTACAGGGGTTACTCAAAATAACTAGGATAGGCAAATTTTTGGTCAACTTTCCCGAGAGCGGCCAATGTGGTAAATGATTCACTTTAAGTCTATAGAAACAATATTCATGAAAATCCATGAAGAAAGAGCTGTCGCACGACACGTTTTTGAGTTAAAACGAAATTGTCCCCTGCTACAGGTTCTCTCGGGGCATCCCAGTGGTTCTGAGAGCGGCGAATGTGGTAAATGATTCACTTTAAGTCTAAAGAAACAATATTCATGAAAATCTATGAAGAAAGAGCTGTCGCACGGCATGTTTTTGAGTCAAAACGCAATTACCCCCTACTACAGATTCCCCCGGGGTTATCCCGTGATTCCGAGAGCTGCCAATGTGGTCAATGATTCATTTGAAGTTTAATGAATGCCTATTCATGAAAAACCATGAAGAAAGAACTGTCGCACGGCATGTTTTGGTGTAAAAATGCAATTGTCCTCTGCTTTATTGTCCCCCGGGGGCATACTGGAGGTCCCAAGAGCGGCCAATGTGGTCACAAATCCATTTAAAGTCTATCAAAAGCCTATTCATGAAAAAGCTTGCAGAAAAAGCTGTCGCACGGCATGTTTTGGTGTAAAAATGCAATTGTCCCCTGCTACAGGTTCTCTCGGGGCATCCCAGTGGTTCTGAGAGCGGCGAATGTGGTAAATGATTCACTTTAAGTCTAAAGAAAGAATATTCATGAAAATCTATGAAGAAAGAGCTGTCGCACGGCATGTTTTTGAGTCAAAACGCAATTGCCCCCTACTACAGATTCCCCCGGGGGTATCCCATGATTCCGAGAGCTGCCAATGTGGTCACTAATCCATTTGAAGTTTAATGAATGCCTATTCACGAAAAACCATGAAGAAAGAACTGTCGCACGGCATGTTTTGGTGTAAAAATGCAATTGTCCTCTGCTCTAGGGTCCCCCGGGGGCATACTGGAGGTCCCAAGAGCGGCCAATGTGGTCACAAATCCATTTAAAGTCTATCAAAAGCCTATTCATGAAAAAGCTTGCAGAAAAAGCTGTCGCACGGCATGTTTTGGTGTAAAAATGCAATTGTCCCCTGCTCCAGGTTCCCCCGGGGGCATACTGGATGTTCTGAGAGTGGCCAATGTGGTCAATGATGCATTTAAAGTTTATCGAAAGTCTATTGACGAGAAACCATGAAGAAAGAGCTGTCGCACGGCATGTTTTGAGTGATTAAATGATCTGCCCGCATTCAGAACCCTTCACCAGAACCGATTCCAGGGAAATGGCCATATCTCGGTTGAATATGAGCCGATTTTAGTTCTTGGCATATGATTTGCTTCAAAAGTGGTTCTTCTTTCGTTGTATTTACTAAAAATATATATACTTAACCAGCATCATGTATAAAATTTCACCAAAAAATTAGCAAGTTAGACAAGCCCTCCGGAAACCCGGAATATCTCCGGTATCCGGTGACCAGGATTATTTTCGTGGCTACACCGTAGAACAATATTAGTTTTCAAGTCAAATGCTCTCGGAAGATTAAAAATCGGATCATATTTGACGAAGTTACAACACTCCAAAGTTGACCAAAAATTTGCCTATCCTAGTTATTTTGAGTAACCCCTGTACTTGCCCATTTTTCTAAACTATTTCAGAACAAATTTCTTGAGTTCATCGAGTATAATTAAACTATGAGCTACTTGCTACCACTTCCATTGAAAAACTCAGTTTTGACAAAAACGCAAATGGGACCGAGTATAGCGCATCACCAACAACGAACGATACGAAATCATGAGCTCCGTTGGCTCCGTGCGGCACGGTGGCGAGCCGAAGCCCGTAGCACCGCGTTTGGGTTTCTCTTTTGGTTCGGTGGCGTGCCAACATGTTGCACCGACACCGGGTGCTTTATCGAAGAAACCCAGTGCTGTGCATACATGAGTAGGTTGCCACCGAGCCGCACCGAGCGGTGTTTTTACCAAGTCTCGTATTGGCATCGAAAGCTCTCAATTAATAACTGTGGATAATGCACAGCTAATATGCACTAAGCAATAAGCTTGAAATGCGAATAAGAAGAAGAAGAAGATAAAACTGAAATTTTATATTGTCGATGGTTTCATTATTCTTTTCAAGATAAGCATTTAGTTATGTAATTGGTATTTTCTTAGCCACCTTTTTTAACATGAGCAGTTATATTCAGTTTTAATGTTCTTATAATTTTTTGCACAGTAAATGCAGCTTGTTCTAAAATTTAACTAAAAATAATTTTAACAGTTTTAATAGATTATTCCTTCTTTCAAACATGAGCAGTTTTTTGGAGTTTTGATGTTCTAGTTATTTATTCGTTTGACAATCGTCAACCAATCATCGAATCAAACCAATCAGTATTCAGCCAAAAGGTATTCGGCCAAAAGGTATTCGGCCTAACTTTATTCGGCCAAACGACCCTGAACCAACAATATAAGTTGTCGGAGATTGAAGTGCATTGCAAAGGAATATTTGGATCAAAGTTATATTCCAGAAATGTGTGATATTGCTCCCAATCAGCTCTATCGTAATTGAAAGTAGAACTATTGAGGTAAGACATTATTTCCTAAGATGTTTCAAAAGCTACTGGAAGGTGATTAGAACCAATGTCAGCATGGGTAACCAATTGACTACAATGTTGACATGAATCAGTTAAGACCAAATCAATAGTTGAGGGATTTCTTGCTGAAGAAAAGCATGTTGGGATGCTTCGATATTGAGTAGTGTAATAACCTGCAGAACAATCATCAAACAGAATATCACCATTGGAATTGCTTTGAGCATAACTCCAATGTATAATTTTTTTTATATTAATTTATTTGTACAGGCTCAATCGAATAAACTTTACAGAGCCGAGTTATCATTTGCATTATACATGATTAATGTCTTAAATCTAGAGTTAAAGGAATTGAACCGATTACTCGCGGTCGTTAATGTATAATTTAGAACTTTCGTTATTTTTCATGGCTGTTATAATCGGCGATTCTTAATGCACCATCACGTTTGTTTACATCAGAATAACTACTTATCACAACGCAAATTAAAACATTTTTCATTCAACATCTTGCCAATTTCTATCGGTTATTGTCTTATTGTACGATTTTCCACAGATCTAAACTGATTTGTACCTCAACTATCCACACACATGAAATCCGGAAGATCATAACCACTAAGACACTTTTCTAATTTTCCATTTTTCGCAACAAAAATATTCCTGTACACCAGCAGGATCTTTACAAAAACGTTACAGAATTGAATTTTTCAACTGTAGATTAAGTTTTGGAGCATCTCAGATGAATCAATTTATCAGGAAAAGTAAAAAAGTGTTCCGCTTCTTATGCCTTAAGGCAACAATTTCTGCTCATAACACTCACATTCACCACCAGAGGTTGAATCGATCGTTTAGTTCCCATTAAAAAGGCCTATAATCTGCTACTTTATCTGTCAACCTGCAAAGAACATCATAAGCCTTTTTGAAAAATCGGCCTTGAATCCACTAATGGGCAATGAAACATTCTTTTCAAACACTTGTTTGTTACGCTTTTTCTAATCAATTACAGCAGTTTCGCATGACTCATTTCTTAATTGTTAATAACCATCGAGTTTGTTAGCAATTATCTCCAATTAGGGTATAAAACATTTAGCAAATTTCGGCCAAATAAAGGAAAGAAACCGTTTTCACAATCCAGTACTAATATTTGCATCGACTCTTCCCTACCATTGAATTTCACGCAGACCATCGCCTCTACCTCAATTTTGAGTTTAGCACCACTGACTACAATCCATTTTTTTTTATCGGATTTCCGTTATGGCTTTACAAATTTAGACAAATATCGATTTTTACTAATCAAAGAGACAGGTGATCCACAGTCAACTTCCATTTCTAAAGGGGTGCTTTCAATGTTTACGTCAATTTAACATGATGATAGACGAGACAAACATGCATACAAATTCACCTGTATCACTCTCCTCCCCATCAGAGTCATTTGTATGCATCCTCTCCTAGTTAGTTCAGCAATGTGTTTTAATTTAAAACACTTTTTCCATTTTTCCGCAAAAGTTGCACACCAGTTGTGAGTAATCTGGTTTTTGACATCCTTGTCGTTCGCGCTGATAGTTAGCCTTCGATCCATACTGCCACTGTCCTTTTCCTTGTTGTCCATAGTCATAAGGTCTGAAGCCAAGAAGGTTTTAACCGGTCCCCGGCTACTTCCAGCTCCTCTGTTAAAATTGTCTTCCTGATATTATTTTCCCAAATCCCAAGTCTGTTTTAGCTTCCCTTAGGCTGTTCCATATTGTCCTCTTGGGTTACTCTGGATTGCCGCTACCAGTCCTGAACTTGTGTTATGTCGTTCTTCTGCAGTACCCCCATTTGCCCTTGCCACCTCGCAAGTGGCTGTGATTTTCTCCGCATTCGTTAAAGTTAGCTTCTCCTCCCCTAGAAGTTGTTGCCTCAAATTTTTATCTCTAATCCCCGCAATAATATAATCAATAATAGTGAGCTTGTAATGAAGCCGAAATAAAATCCGCTATTGTTTCATAAGGTTTTTGCACCCTGGTACTAAACGTATAACGCTGGACTAAGTCCGGGTCGATTTTATCAAGTCAATTTTAAAGATTTGAGATCAAATCTTCACAAGCTATCGCTTTGAAATTTCCAGCCGGATACAGTAGTTTGATTTCCTCAAACATTACTGGCCCGCTGAGTGCGAAAAAGTAGACCGTTGCTACACAGACTATCCGTTACTACACCTGTACCAATCAGAACTAGTAGGTCACCCAGGACTCCGAACTGCTACTTTGCCGCAAAATCAAAGCAGATAGGACCATTTGAAATGTTCATCGAGGATTGGATAATGGGTTCGCTTTAGAACTGTGCTGTAAAGTACCAGTAACGTCGACCAGCTCCCCTATCGACTGAATAAGTCGAAATTGATCCAAACTCTGCCACTGGTGGCTAGGAATTCAGGAACAGCTACAGATGCAAGATTGTGGTAAAATTACTTGATTATTGTTTTAAACGCCCGCTGGAATGACAAGTATCCTTCTACCACCGATACACCAAGCACTTGCTTGTCTGCAATTAGGTTCCGTGTTCAAAATTATCCGTCGCTTTCCGGGGGTTCAACGTATTCCGTTGTGCTAGAGTGCCGCTAAAAGGTTCAAAATTACTTTAAATCCTTGTGGCCACTTTTAAATACTTTTCCTAATTACACTTTTCCTTCAGAGAGGAAACCGTGATGACGAGCAGAAGAAAACACAAGTTGATAGCTTCGAGTTCGGTTGCCAAAATTTAACTTCTTATCTGTCAGAAATAGCCATGCTCGAACAGCAGAGTTAATCGGTAACTTTCCATCTGTCAAATTTTAACTAAAAGTTAAAAAAAAATCACCAAATGGTTCAGAGTTTAAGCAGTTGTGGCGAATAGGAGAAATAGAAAAATGATGATGGTCTCATAATTTTGCACTTTGAGGTATACATAGGAAAGAAATCTTGAAATCTTATTGCCCGAAAAAAAAATATTTGTAATTTTTTAAAGCTGCTACGGGGGAAGAAACCTTAAAAGCTACCCGTTAGACGTTTTCTTAGTTTTCGTTTAGATCTTTAGATTTAAAATTTTGTAATCTCGTATGCACATCCTAATTTATAGAACATACTTCATTCGTTAAATAAAAGCATTTTTAAAATACTCTCCCAATACGCCTTTTTAATAGTAACTAAGTAAGGGGCTGTTCATTAACTACGTAGACGTTTTTTTGGGATTCTTGACCCCAATCCCCCTGCGTAGACAATTGTACATACATTTTTCTAAAATTTGTATGGGCCGTGGATAATTGTCACCCCCCCCCCCAAACGGTCTGTGGTTTATGATCAGCCCCTAATCGATTCAACCCCTGGTGGTGAATAGGAGAACGGAAAAAAAGTGTTGTGAGCAGAAATTTGGCTGTGAGCCATGGGAAACGGAACACTTTTTCACATTTCCTGATAAGTTGATTCATCTGAGATTATCTAAAACTTGATCAACAGTTGAAAAAATTTGTTCTGTATCTGTATTTTTGCAAGGATCCTTCTGGTTTTCAGGAATGTTTTTGTTGAGAAAAATGGAAAATTACAAAGGTGCCTTAGTGGTTATGATCTTCCAGATTTGTTGTGTGTGAATAGTTTAGGTTCAATGAAAAATGCTTAACTTGCGTTGTGAAAAATCGTTATTCTGATGTAAACAAACGGTTTGGTTGACATTTTCTCTCGAAGACGCCTGGCGGATTTTTCACAACGAAAATTCAAGCATTTTTCATTGAATATCTTGCCAATTTCCAGCAGCAATTGGCTTATTTTACGATTTTCCACACATCTGAACTGATTTGCATCAGCCGGAGATGAACCAGACAACCAACCCAACCTGATCTGCATCATCATAACCAATAAGGCACTATTGTAATTTTCCATTTTTCTTAACAAAAACATTCCTGGATCCTTGATACAGCATGTTTTTTAAACTATACGATCAAGTTTTGGAGCATCTCAGATGAATCAATTGATCAGGATAAGTGAAAAAGTATTCCACTTACTATTTTCACGGTAAAATTTTCTATACACAACACTCTTTTAGACGTTCTCATATTCACATTCATATTCAAAATTTTTCCACTGTAGATCAAGTTTTGGAGCATTTCAGATAAATCTATTCATGAGGGAAAGTTAAAAAGTGTTCCACTTCCTATGTCTCGGCAACAAATTCTGCTCACAAACACAAACAAATTCTGCTAAGTTTTTATTAAAAAGGCGTATCGGGAGTAGTCTTATTTTTCGATTGTCTACAGATCTGAACTGATTCACAACTAAAAAAACCGCACTTTAAAATCCGGAAGATCATAACCGCTGGTACAATTTAATAAATCGTAATTTTTCTCATCACAAATATACGGAAGCACCAGCCGGATCACTGCAAACCCGATACAGAAAACAAAATATTTATCGGCAAGCACCTGCGGTCGATAAATTAATCAGGAAAGGTGAAAATATGTTCCTCTTCCTATGCTTCACGGTGAAAATTTCTTCCCTCATCACTCTTTTGAGGGTTCCCCTATTCACCGCCAGGGGCTGAATCACTCGGTTAGTTTCTATTGGCAAATCAAAGTTGGTACTCGTGGAGAATAGAAGAACTATGAGAGTGATGGTTTCAAAATTTTACACCGTGAGGTATACGAGTGCAATCTTAAAATGCTTTTATTTTGCAAATGGAACATTTTATTTAAATCTGGTTGCTGCTACAGTGGTAGAAAAGCGGAAGTCTATGTTTACACCTAAAAATCTGGAAAGAAATTAAGTTTTCTGTATTATATGTCTATTGAGTAGTCCTGAAGTTTTCTACTAACGTAGCACTTACCAGATTTAAATAAAATGCTCCATTCACAGCATTTTAAGATTGCACTCGTATACTTCCCCGTGGAAAATTTTGAAACCATCATCACTTTCATAGTTCTTCTATTCTCCACGCGTGCCAACTTTGATTTGCCAATTGTATTCGCCTATTAATTCAAGTAGGTTTTGTGTGCAATGATCTGGCAACTCATTTTCTCGCTCGCGTTGACGGGGTGCTGTTTCTCACTCATCGAAAGAAATTTTGATTAGAGTGATACCCCGTACAGACTATGGCTTATATCATGTAATACAGACTCGATGTGCGATATAAGAGGTGAGGAGAAAGGAAATTAGTGGACTCTTTCGTTCTCGCGTCTTCTTACGCAGCAACAGACGTGACGTCACGTCTGCTGTTGCATAAGAACACCGTCAGAATGCAAGAGTCCACTAGTTTCCTTTCTCCTCACCTCTTATACACAGTTCGAAAAGTAGTGTAAATTTCTGTTCAATATGATGCACACAAATGGAGCGTCATATATCATATAAGTTTACATTTTATATCATGTAAAGTTCTAGCACAATTCATGCAATGTAGCAAATATTGTATACAAAAGCCCATCTTTGTAAACAACATTGTTTACAAGTTGCTCGGTTGTGTGAAATTAAATTTAAGTTTACGTGAATGAATGTTTACATCACAATTAAAATTCAGAATTTTTATCTGTGTACCGCACATCGATATAGACTGTCTTGCAATGAGCACTCATACATATAGTTTTCACTGGAAATCCTATGTATGAGTGCTCATTGCAAGACAGCCTTTATTATTCATTCCTTTATTTAACGTCGGTCTCTGTTCCGCAATCTAGTGCCAATCACCGACGGACATGTGCAGGAAGGCAGCTTCCACACCTGCGTAGGATATCGCACCCATTCACAACATACATGGGCCGGGACCAACGGTCGTACTTCCCTTCCAAAGGAAGACGTGACCAGAGATTTTTATGCCTCAGAAAAATCCCACCGACCTCGGCTGGGATTGAACCCAGACCCATTGGTGTGTTAGAAAGCAGTCACGTTTACCACTACACCACCGGCGCCGGCACACAAGACAGCCTATATTACATGATATAAGCCATAGTCTGTCCGGGGTATGAGAATGTAAGGAACAGTCAGCGCGGGAACCGTGTGCGTTACTATAGGTGCGGCAGAAGGAATGTAGTCGACTCTTTCGTTCTCACGGTGTTCTTACGCATGATCCAACGTTACGTCACACTAGATTGTGTATAAGAACGTCGTGATAATGAAAGAGCTGACTTGTTTCCTTCTGCCTCACCAATCACATTGATCGGTTCCTCTCGCTGCGCGCGTGTTTTCTACGTTCAATATGTGCAATAGGCTGGGAAACTCCACCTGAGATCAGTTCAACGAGGAGAGCGATATGTACTAAGAGAGTAAGTTCCCCACGGCTAGTGGTTTGTTGAATTGGTTTCTATTTATCTGATTGCAATTTGCAGTGGTTCTGGACGAAGTATTCAACTACGACTACGAGTGCTGGAGATTGACTTCCACCTGACGGCACTACATCCAGACGATTCTGCTTCCGAACTGCGGCCTGATTTGGAATGCGTTTAAGATGGTCCATGAGCACATTCCGAAGCGAGCAAGATCATTACAATTCATTTGATGATGTACGAACCTGAACAACGCACCAATTGTTGCGAGTTAGTACACCGAAAAATGCCATCATTTGGAAATGTTAAGCTCGACGTTAAGCGGACAGGTGAATGACAAAGAGTCCGTTTTCTATTGCAGAGGTCCGATCGTAGACCTGGATTTGAAAAACTTTCCATAATATTAATTCTAATGCCGTAATAGTATATAGTAAATTAAGCTCTGAATTCAAAAATGTGAGTGCTAAAAAATATAATATTGGGGCTAAGTAGACGTAAAGCTGCAGTTGGTTGGTATTGTCGAAGAAGAAGCACTGTTTCTTCAGTTATATTCGCAACAATTGACGTTATTGGGTTATTTCATTTTGACCTTGACCTAATTTGCGTATTGTTTATTATGATTTTGTTTTCCCTATCCATTTCCCCATTTCGCTGACGCAAATTGATTTTCAATGTAGGCAGCAAGTATGCTGTTCATACTGTACCGTCAATCTTACTTGAAGGATTAAATGATTGTTCGGCTCAATTATGAGTTCATGCGAGTTAGCCGTCGATGCTATTCGCAATATCAACGAGGGATTCAGAGGAAACTCAAGTCGCACCCGAAGTCGTTCTGGAATTACGTAAATGAGCAGCGCAAGGAATCCGGCCTACCTTCTTCAATGGTGTTGAATGGAGCAAATGCTTCCACTCCTCAGGAGATCTGTCGCTTGTTTTCTGAGAAGTTTGCCAGTGTTTTCACGAATGAGAGATTAACTGACGAACACGTTACCCTAGCAGCTAGTAATGTTCCACTGTACGGTCAAACACTGGGTGCGATAGATGTCAACGTCGAGATGATTTCCACTGCCGCATCACAACTCAAGTCGTCCTTCAATCCAGGACCCGATGGCGTTCCATCCGTATTCCTGAAAAAGCATATCGCCAGCTTGCTGATGCCCATGCTTCACCTATTTCGATTGTCCATCTCGAGTGGTACATTTCCATCTTGTTGGAAATTTGCACATATGTTTCCTATCCACAAAAAGGGCAGCAAACGGGATGTGGAAAATTATTGTGAAATTACATCGTTGAGTGCAGTTTCGAAGTTATTCGAGTTAGTTATCATGGAGCCTCTACTCTCTCATTGTAAGCAGTATCTAAATAAGTGGTGATCAACACGGCTTCACTTCCGGTCGTTCTACTTCCACAAATCTGCTGTGTTTGACATCGTATCTTACGGAAAGCATGGCAGAGAGGATTCAAACAGACGTCATATACACCGACTTGTCAGCTGCCTTCGATAAGCTAAACCATGCCATCGCGATTGCCAAGTTGCATAGACTTGGGGTCAGCGGCAACCTCTTGAGATGGTTTCGTTCATATCTCACTGATCGGCAACTGATGGTTGCCTTTGGTGACAACCGGTCCAATATCTATCTAGCTACGTCAGGAATACCTCAAGGAAGTCACCTGGGACCTTTGATTTTCTTACTCTACTTCAATGACATGAACTTGGTCATCGAAGGCCCACGACTATCGTATGCAGACGATCTTAAAATCTACCTACGAATCCGCTCGATTGATGACTGTCACTTCCTTCAACGTCAGTTCGAAGCCTTTGCCAGCTGGTGTAATTTGAACCGAATGGTGGTTAACCCCACTAAGTGTTCAGTGATCACTTTTACTCGGAAGAAAGAACCAATCACATTTGAATACAAACCTATCGGCACTGTAATCGACCGTGTGAACCATGTGAAAGATCTGGGTGTTATTCTGGATTCTCAACTTACGTACAAGCAGCACATCTCGTACGTTGTCGACAAGGCGTCTAGGACATTGGGATTTATCTTCAGGATAGCAAAGAATTTCTCCGATATCTACTGTTTGAAGTCACTGTGCTGTTCCTTGGTGCGATCCATTCTGGAATATTGTTCTGTGGTCTGGAGTCCAAACTACAACAATGGTGCTGAGAGAGTTGAGTCCGTTCAACGCCGTTTTCTTCGATTCGCTCTGCGGAAGCTGCCTTGGAGAGACCCATTTCATCTGCCCAGCTATGAAAGTCGTTGCCAGATGATTGATCTGGAGCCTCTCCGAACTAGAAGAGACACCTCTAGGGTCCTGTTCATTGCGGACACTTTACAAGGTAGAATTGATTGCAGTGCAATCTTGGGGCAAGTCAACATTAACGTCCAACCCCGTGCGTTACGTAACAACGTTATGCTGAGATTGCCACTTCAGCGCACAAACTATGGCATGAACGGTGCAATAGGTGGGCTGCAACGAGTGTTCAATCGAGTCTCGGGCATCTTCGATTTCCATATGCCTCGACAGCTGCTACGAAGATACTTCTCATCGTTCTTTTCTGGCACAGTTAAGCGTGAATGATTGTGTGTTTTATTTATGTATTTTATTCTTAGTTTTTATTTTTTGACTTATCTATATAAGTTACTTAAATCATCATTGGGGCTATACACAGCCTGTTGACGCAGACAAAAAAATAAATAAAAATAAAATCGGCAAATTATTGTTTATTCATTATTCGTCCGATCGAATGTAGGCTTCGGTCGGGATCGTGGTAGGCCGCGGTGAAAAGTTGACGTGTTTTGTTTTTGCAGCTGTATTTTTTCGAATGAAGTTTTAAGATTTTTTGCAATTTTCAAACGCGATTGATGATTTCAAAAGTGTTTTTAAGTGTTTGTGATTCAGGCAAAAATCTTTAGAAATGTGTCCTTGTCGAGGGGAGCCCGTTCCGAAAAATCGATTTTTAAAGCACGCTGTTTGTGTTTGTCGAGGAGAAAACGTTATTTCTCTGAGGGAATCTTCCGGAACCGATTCGCGGGCAAAACGGGTAACTCTAGAGTGCTTAAAATACCTGGGTGAAGTGCCTTAAGAAATTTAAGAAGAAGAGTGAAAATAGCGCATACTCGCAAATAATGAGAGAAGGAAGTTTGGTGATGGATTTGGATAATATTGAACAACTGGTGGAATTCGGTGAGACTTACTCAACGAGGATCGAGATGACAAAGATTCAGCAGCAAGGACACAATACATAAGTGGTGAGATCTAACTGATTACAACTAGATATAAAAATATGAAATGCATCATACTAAATACGTGCCATCTACAAAGCAGGAATTGCTTTGATGATGGAAGTGTACACGCAGTACCAATATACATTTTAAATCGGTACTACGTGTATGCGGGGCTTGTTGTAAGTGAAAGTAACCTCGAAATGGACGTGAGTGACCAGGCATTCTGAAATGGGTTATATTCCTCATTTTATGGCTTCTATACAACCAACCACTCTTGTTGAATAACATAAACATCAAAACCCAACTAAAAAATTTCGCAATGTAAACGCTTTACTCATTTCATTTATACAGCGTCAAGCTGTATTCAAATGTTATACGATATGAGAAAACCTTTACTCAACTTCTATACAAGTAAATCTGGCGAACTTGTTCAGTTACTTATGGCTGTTGTGACGGTTGGGATAAGCTCATATTGCATATCTATTTACGCTTATATACAGCTGTTATCCTGCTGTTTAGTGGTGTGTGAACTTGAAAGGCACTTACTCAACTTATGCAATAATCACTAAACAGCCTTCTTATGACGCCAGGTTAAATATTGTTTACGTTTTTTTATTGAAGGAATATCATGTTTATTTAGCTGCGAATCAAATTACTCGAAATTAAATATAAGCAACACCACCAAATTATTTAAACTGTACCGGAAACTGAAGTCGAACTCGAGACGACCGCATTGGCGAACCTTGATACTACCAACTTCGCTACGCCAACACTTTGAACAGACGTAAGCAAATTTACATGCCCTTCTACAACAAGATCGCTGAGTAGAGGTTTTATAATAGTACACATGAATCACTTTTCTCGACTAGTTAATTCTGCTTTGTAAAGAAGCAGAGTAACAGCTGTAAAACTTCACAAGTCTAAAAATAAACCTAGTTGACTGTAAAATAGCTTCCAAAGCAGTGCTAACACAGTTTACTAGTATTGGTTGTTCAGTTGTTGAAAAAGCACTTTTAATATTTATGTTATTCGGCAAGCGTGGTTGGTTGTGTAGAAGCCATCAAATAAGTAATATATTCACTTTATTAGCTTTGTTTTGCAGCTACAAGTTGAAAGTTGATTAATATTTTCATAGAAGTGACATTAGCGTTTATTGGGTGAAGTTATTCAGTGCGACTGACAAATTGAATAATGGTTGTGAAAAAGTTGAGTAAACGCTCTCCAAAACTATTTTGCTGGCTTCTGATTGTAGCTGTATCTGCAGTTTTGTTTCAGCTACTTTACAGAACAACGCTGGAAAAGTTGGCTTATAAAGCTGAAAATGTTAGTTGGGAAGTGCCTTTTAAAAAACTAAACAACCTGTACTCAACTAGTAAACTGTGTTAGCGCTACTTTGGAAGCATTTGTACAGTCAACTAGGTTTATTTTTAGACGTGTGAAGTTTTACCAGCTTTTACTCAGCTCCTTTACAAAGCTGAAGTAACTAGTCGAGAAAAGTGATTCATGTGCACTATTATAAAACCTCTACTCAACGATATTGTTGTAGAAAGTCATGTAGGGGAATTTACGTATTCTCGTCAATCTAAGCAGCGTCCGAATTTCTATTAGCGATTTCTCAGCGTCACACACATACATGACAGGTTTGTTTGTTGACATTTATCTGCTGCTTGCTGTTCTACCAATTTCAATCGACAGAATTGATCAAAACGGGTTGAACATATTTTTACAACGCTCCAAACTTCTCAGGTGAGTGTGACTATTGTCGGCAGTCTCTTTTTCTTCGGCACCCTTTCCATTTGAACTGCGTGTTAACCAGCTGTTCTATTATCGGCAACTCGAAATCAGCCGTATTTTGTAGTGTGTATATTTCATTTAAAGAAAAATATGGTAGAACAGGATTGCACAGTCGTAAAAATGTAATCAGATTGAAGCTGAAAAGGTAAGGAATCGGCTTAATATGTTCAGCGAAGAGTTTTGATGGGAAAATACAGTGAACTTAACGTTTCAATTTCGGTTGCCGAAAACAGTCAATGGGTGCCGAAGCCATAATTTACCCTATATTTGTTTACGTCAGTTCAAAGTGTTGGCGTAGCGAAGTTGGTTGTGTCAAGGTTTGCTAATGCGGTCGGCTCGAGTTCGATTCCAGGTTCCGGTGCAGGGTAAATAATTTGGTGGTGTGCTTATAACTATTTTCGATTAATTTGAATCTCACAGCAAAATAAACTCAATAAATTCCTTCAACAAAACAGCGTAAGCAATATTTAAACCAGCTTCAACAGAAAGCTGTGTAGTGATTATTGGATAACCAGGAAAAGGTTGAATAAGCGCCTTTCAAGTTCACAAACAACTAAACAGCAGAATAACAGCTGTATAGAAGCGTAAATGGATATGCAATAAGAGCTTATCCCAACCGTCCCAACAGCCATAAGTAGCTGACTAAGTTCGCCAGATATGCTTGTAAAGAGGTTGAGTAAAGGTTGCCTCATATCGTATAACGTTTGAATACAGCATGAGGCTGTATAAATGAAATGAGTAAAGCTTTTACATTGTGACAATTGTTAGTTGGGTATTCAGCTTTCAAAGTTCTTTGGGATGTGTGCGTAAAGACGAGTCATACACTTGCTGGAAGTGTCAGTGACGTAAACAGGAAATCTAAGCGAACAAATGGGACTGAAAGGGTTCAAACTATGAGCGACAGTACGATGGTTGCCGAATTTGCCGTTCTTAACATGTAAAGTTTGATTTTAGACTATTGTTCTTGCTGACGAAACTTGTTCGGGGTTTTATGGAAGAAAGCGAAGGATAAAAAAACCTTATAATGTTTGTCTAACATTCGTAAATGAAAATCTACCATTGGAGTACGAAGAGCTTCCAACTCTTCTTGTTAGACTTTACACTCTTACATTTTAAATAATTCTTTCCAACACCAATTCGTTAGCTATTCAAGCGCTTTGATGAGATTTTTAAGTCATACTCTTTATTCTCGACAAAGGTCGTGACTTTAGTGACTAAATTCATCATGTCCGGTTCCGCTACGGAGGAGCGAATGCACACCAAGTATGGCCGGGTCCTGTTTGGCGTCCAACAACGATGTCTTCTCGGTCGCGGATGACTGTGGGATTGGTTAGAAGCACGGACTAATGAAATCTGTAGCGTGCGTCATTGACAGCTTAACATCGTTTACTTGTAAGCAAATGTTAACCCAATATGTTCACCCCTAATCATTTTGGCCTATGGTCTTTGATTATAGAAAAGAAGTGCAGATAACAACGACATAGAGATTGCTGACGTTTATCGTACGCACACTACGTCACGTATACGCAAAATGTTTTCATCGGAAAAAAGGTTAAGGGTTGTCTCCAAAGCACGACCGCATTGTTAACGTAGAACTACGAGATTGTTTCTGATACTCCATTCACTATTTTATTATTAACAATATAAATGGTTTAGAAACTGAACTCCAAAATGAACAATTCATTATTCAAATTTTTGAAAATGGGTGGTTATTGAATAAATCCTAAAATTTGGATTGCCGTTGGCCGCTTTCTTGTTGGCTCGACACATTCGAACGCGTTCAGCAACGGTCCGCGTCTGTTTCGCAGGTTTCCCTGACTCCTGGTCTCTCACGTGCTTCCGATAATCGCGGAGGTATTTAGCAGCCATGTGTTGAGACATTTTAAAGATTTCTACAGAATTTCTCAATTAACACTTGTTTCACTTCGAATATTGACTCTATCCAACGCGGAGTGTTAACACTGAAACACTTACTGTACCAATTGTAATGTAACAAATGCTACAATGCATAATCACGATGGTGTTTCAATATGATGTCTGTGTTTGGGAAACAATCACAAAATGAAATTTTGATTGCCTTTCTTTTTGCACACGCCGGTAAGCTACACAGACTCCTCCCATCATGAGTAGTTTGCTATCAAGTAGCGACACTCTCCTTTTGCGTAGTTTGCCAATGTAAATACCTTGAAAGCAAAGGGCAATTAACGAGTTATTAACGAAAGAGTAAGAGAATCGATCAAAATTACTTGCGGGGTTTGGTTACAAGATTACAACTCTGGAAAGCATTTTGTGTGGGCGTTGGGGACGTTTGGTTCTGAATATGGAAAACAGGCACGGATAAAATCTATTCCAACTCTTTACTGTAATAAGCTTGTTGGCCCTGAAAAGGGCCGTTTTGTTGCCAAAGTTGGTGATGATTTAACCTCCGAAACGGTACAGAGTGCGTCTGTCACTTCAAAACGTAGACGACATCCATGGCCGCTTACGCTTGGCGTGTTCAGAGTAGGTGATAGCATCACGGATCACAGTTTTAAGGAACACCATCAGCACACCTCGTAGATCAGACCGGAGATAAGACCTTTTCCTCCTTTGCCACGACCAGCCTGTTGTTGGGTAGAAGAGTGGACTACCTACCATGCCACCACCTTCCTACTGTTGCTTTTACTGCTTCTGCTGTCTGCTCACCACGCCGTCCGAAGTGAAAATGACTAGAGGCTAGACAGCAGTGCTCTTTTATATCTTTTCAGGTTAAAGCAGAATGGTGTGCAACCAAGTGGTGCTCGACTGGGTTAGGGAAGAACGTTTATTTCATGAAAACAGTGATAATGCACAATGCTTGACATTACCACTTTTTCAATAGTTTCTTGATGGAAATCATTGCATTGCTATTGATGCGTAGAAATATTTCTGATCGATTAGTGATAAAATTATTGAAATTGGTGCAGGGGCAGCTGAGTTATTAATGTTCAAAATATTTCATAATTTTGTTACATGTTCCATTTTTGGTTTTCCCATAGTGTACCCCCATATAGAAATCACAGACGTAGTCCTACGTCAAAAAACCACAGCGGAAAATTTTCCCGCTCATACTTTAGCAATCTCTATAGTGACATGCTGTTTGACAACAGACTCTCCCTTTCAATTTTCGTTAGAAAAAAAAAAAGAGAACAGACGGTACCCTAATAGCATAGAGGTAACTCTAAGACTACAAGGTTCCAAAGAAACGTGCTCAACTTTTCGGCTCGGCTCTGGTACTCTCTTCGGTTCCAAGCTAATCGATGCACCCCTTGAAACATAGGAAAATCCACGAACATCTCATTTTATCGTCAATTTTTCATAGCGACTCAAAACAAACATAGAGCAGTACTAGAATTTCTACTAGAATGGGGTAGCCAATTTAAAATCGTTATTTTCCACCGGTTGCTAATAGATCAACTACTTTAAGCTAGTAGATAGTGTAGTGTAGATAGTGTTGCCGTGAGGTAAACTCGAAAATTTCAAATGTAAGTGCGTCAAATCAAATTTCGAGCCGCTCCGTCTGTCACTTCGTTTGTAGTTTGAGTGAAAATTAGTTCATATCAATGGAAAATCATACAATAGGAACATTACCGATGGAAATTGGCATGGTGTTGAAAAATTCTTATTCTGATGTAAACAAACGGTTTGGTTGACTTTTCCTCTCGAACTCGCGGGGCGCACTCTACGTTGGTGGTGCTTTCAAAAGGCCTATAGTGAATTCATTTATCATTCAGTTCCTACCTGTATCTTAAGCCTTTTAGTTAAAGTATGGACGACTGTCACCACAAAACTGAAAAAAAAGCTGTTCCAATCGAGCAAAGCGGTGCATTTTGACGGTTCGACATAAACACTTTTACCATAGAGGTAACTCTAAGACCAGAAGGTCCCAAAGAAACGTGATCAACTTTTTGGTTCAGTTCTGGTACTATCTTCGGTCCCAAGCTAATCGATGCACCCCTCGAAACATAGGAAAATCCACGAACCCCTCATTTTATCTGTCAAACTTTCATAGCGAATCAAAACAAACATAGTTTAGGATTGGAATTTATACTAGAATGGGGTACGTAATCGATTTGCTTGGGACCAATAGGCTAGTCAAGTGATGAGATTTAAAATCGTTAGTTTCGAATTGATTGTTGCTTTTACTGCAAAGCTTTACCTGGATCGGGTATCAAGATTGGGTCTGCTTGTTTTTTTTTTGACAAAAATCAGCTCAGGTTGAGGTTCGCACTGACAAAAAGATCGGTTTCACACTGGGTTGGAACTGGTGAACGAATTCGCTATAAGTTATGAATTTTCAAAGTACATGAAAATCCATAAACGTCAACTAAAACTTCCCGGGAAAATTAACCACCCGAATGTTTTGAAATAATTTTTTTTTCATATAATCATAAACTCAAACTGTGGGCAAAATTTGGTCCGATACTAAAAAAATCCCCAATGCATGAAGGGCTTGTTTCATACATGGGATGGATAAATTCAGGCTTTTGCTGTGATACTGATTTGCATCAGAACTCATTACGCCGATGAACCTTCCGTAGCGAATCCAATCAAAGGCCATTAGCTAATCGTAATGAAATCCCGTCACATGCTCGTTTAGGCGTTGTTTATCTTTCCAATATCAAATCTCCAAAATGCGCACCCCAGCATGTTTCTGCGGATGATGTGGCAGTTAGGCTGTTGAGGCTGCTGCTGATCAAAGCAGGAGAAAACTTTTTTGAAGATATGCGCCATTAGCGATGTTTACCTGATGAGAGAATGATACCTCTGCACCTGTAGCCGTACTTTTACACAGTTCACCCGACGTGGTATTCAGGAAAGAACTTTTCTACGCAGACATTATGGAAAATTATTTTATCATTACGCTTGGAATCTCAGGTGCTTTTGCTTTATACACGTTTATCCCATCATCCAGAGGTTGTGTTGCTCGGTGGAAAAATGTTTCCACTTTCGACGAGCGGGAGAAGACAAACAAAAGTATCATCTCGTCATCCTGTCCGTTTCCCTCAGCAGTCCTTCGCAGCAGTTCGCACAAGAGACTGCGATGAGTAAATGATAAGAATCGTTTCGAAATCGTGATCATGAATATTTTAACCTCTCCCCCAGGGTGGACCAAGACCTGCTTTTCGGCGGAATGTCTCCGTAACCTTGTTTAGGTACACAGTTTGTCTTTGGGTTCAAATTTTGTCGCACCTTTATCATCAATGAAGCTCGAGCTTTGGACTTCTGCTCGGCACATCGTCAGAATATCATCGGTACTCACTCCTAAAGACGATGACGATGATGATAATAATAGGTACTTCGCCATGTTGATGGATTTTCTGCATTCAAATTTATGGAAATCGATCCTACCGCATCACATTGTCTTTGCTTGTTTTCAGTTTTTTTTTTCAGGGAGAAGCTTTCATCGATCGATGACGACAAATGAATATTTAAATGACTGTTGATAGCAGAAATTGCAAAAATTATTTTGTCTCCTTTTGGGACTGATTCAAGGCTCGATTTGAGGGGTCTGTCGATAATGTGCCAATTTTGTGCTGTAGGATTGTAATCGAATTTCTCATTTTCGTATAAAGAAATCCCATGACAAAACAAAAAAACGTCTCCATCATAAAACCACTCACATCACATGCCTCTAGCACGAACGTCATATACATCTTCATATCTGTGATGGGACCGGGCGCGAAACTGCGAAAATCAACACACTCCCGGAGCCCAAGCTGACTCCCGCCAGTTTTCCCGCATGTCCTGGTTGCTCTCCAACAGGAACCGTGAATCGTCAAACAGCCTTCGGGCTGGTATCTGAGTGCAAAAACTTTTATCATACCGCTCCGTTTGGATCGTAAAATACTCCAGTCAGTACCGAGGATTTCCGACTTTGTTCGAGTCGTGCTGCTGACTGACAATAAGACCCGGCGGGGGATATTTGTCCGAACCGATGAAGTTATCGGAACAGCTATAATTTTATTAATACGCTTTTTTCCCGCTCAATACTGGCCAGAAGTGTCCATTACCACCTCCCGGTTGTGATGTGAATGAAAAATGAGCCTCAGCGGCACGGCGTGGGATCGTCATCATCGTCCTTTTGCCGTTCGTTCGTCCTGAATGGGACTGGGTGCTTGGAAACTCCCCGAAGCCAATATCGACACGAGAAGCGTTCCTCATCCAGGGATGAGATTTATGGACGTCATAAAAAAAAAAAAGTTGACACTCTGCTAATGTAACCGATAATGCGGATGGCATTATTCGAAGGATTCAGCGAGCTTCACTCTTGGATATTATTATCGACTTCGGTTATATTTTAACCGAACTTTCAATAGCTCAATGGACTGTTCGGGAAAATTCACAACATACTATTTTTTTTAGTTTTAACGCTTCAAAACAAAGAAAACCGCACTGCAATGACCTGTGCATGATTTCATAAAGCTGAAAGTGCTGAAATTAAATAGAAAATTTACGAATTTTAGGATCGCAGTACGCCGCGTTTGAAATTTGACGTGATTATTTTTGCTACGTGTTTTACTTCCGCAGATTTGATTTTTGTTTGTGCTGTAGGTGAGGTTTAAGTGTTCATGAAATTGTGCTATAGTGGATTGCCTCCCGGGAACCCGCTTCTCCGAGTTCGGATGCCAAACCTTCGGCGTGTAGTTCTATCGAGAGTCTCGTCACCGTGGACGAGTTTTAAACCGGTCCGGTTGGCGAATTAGCCCGGGAAAGAGCTGATAATGTGTCCGTCGCGAGTTTTGGTGGTGATTCGGTGGCGGTGGCGTTTCCGCTTGCAACAGTGCTTGGCTGCTGGTCTCACGCCGGTGTTGAAGATTGCAAGCAATCTGAAGGATGCCTCGCTGGATAAGCCTAAAGGGCTGAACACAATGATAGCGGCATAGCGGTATAAGGCTGTCCACGAGACAGTTGCGATCAGCTGACTGATTATTGTTTACCAAGAACTTTTGACAGATCACAGTAGAACTGGCAGTTTATTCTCATATGAATTTCTGCTTTGTTTATGTTTACATTCAGTACCATTAACACCAGATCACTCCCACACTCTAGATTTCTAGCTGTCAGTTCTATTGAGAAACGTCTCTTGGATCACCTTATAGCGGCAATCGAAAATTTTCCAATACACTGAAATCCGTTTGACAACCCACAATGAGCGCGTTGCGGTAAAAGCGGCATTGTATTGCGCGTTTCACACCAAATTGGACTAAAAAGCGCGTTTTCACTTATGAAAAAGTGTGATAAAACTGCAAGTTTACGTCTAATCGTCTTGGTGTCTTCGGTGCACTTATTCCTTACACGCTAACTTGAAAGTACCCATTAATGGTTGAAAAAGACCCATTTTGAAGAAAAGTGGCTTAACTCATTAAATGAGTAGATTTTTTACCCATTAATGAGTATCTGTTACCAGGCATGGAAAATCATTTGCATTCATTGCGTACATTCATTGACATTCATTTGTCTCTAACTTTTTTCATCAACAGAATTCCGTTAAGTGATGTATGAAGCTTTTGTAGGTTGTATAATCAACTACAAATTTTTTCAATAATTCAAATCTGTATCTCTTATGTATGATGAACTAGAGAGGGCAGAACATGTTATTGTTTTTCGGTGAATGTAATTTACATTCACTCAAAAACAATGGTGGATTCAGTTTGCTCACGTTCATCATGCATAAGAGATGCAGATTTGAATTACTGACAAAAGTTGTAGCTAATTATAAAACCTACAAAAGCTTCATACATTACTTTACGGAATTATGGTGATGAAAAAAGTTAGAGACAAATGAATGTAAATGAATGTACGAAATGAATGTAAATGATTTTCCATGCCTGTCTGTTACCCATTAATGAGTAATTGTTAATCATTAATGGGTAACAGATACTCATTAATGGGTAAAATTGTTTAATCATTAATGAGTTAAGCCACTTTTCTTCAAAATGGGTCTTTTTTTACTCATTAATGAGTACTTTCAAGTTAGCGTGTATGATGCAAGCATTTTTGGAACAGTCCAGTTTTGGATGCAATTAGCAATCAATCTGACAACACTGTTAGTAATGTTTACCGCCGTGTTTTTTTCTCGCATATTATTGTCGCATTTTATGTTGTTGTAACGGTCATAAAATATACCTTCGTTGTCCGCTCGTTAGTTTTTGTGCTACTGCTTTCGGTTTTAGTGAATTTCACTCGGTGTGTTGTGTTTTCTTGGTATAGTGAATGTGAAACATTTTTGCTTTGTTTACGTACATATTCCAAAGCACACCCCACACGATTTTTTTTTCCGAAGCGCCATCTACCAGCAAAATTGTGAAACTTTCGAGCTTTTCCTGTGCTTGTGGTAAAATTTCTGTATATTTTGGCGCATTGCTGTCGTCTGGGCTCTACCGTTGTATTGCGCTACCTTGAAATTTCATTGCTTTCCAGTGATTTTTGCAGTGCCGTCTTGTTCCTGCAAAATGAGTGTAATTTGCCATGCTTGCGCCAATGACATCCATGAAAAAACCATTGCCTGTCGTGGGTTCTGTAATGCGGTATTTCACCCAAAATGCTGTCACTTGCCAAGTGAACTGTTGGATGAAGTTGACCGGAACAGGCAATTATTCTGGATGTGTAAATCTTGTGCGAGCATAATGTCAGACATTCGGCATAGTAGGAATATAAAGGCTGCATATGATGCTGGTCTGGAGAATCAGCTGAGTACTCATACGGAGTTGCTGGGGGAAATTAAAACAAGAGATTCTGGAGGACTTGAAAATTGAAATTCGGTCCAATTTCACGAAGCTGACCAATACTGCTTCCATCACTCCAGTTTCCTCCAGACGGTCTGGTTTTATGTCGAGAACCATAGGAAGCCGGTGGTTATTTCCAAGAAAGGACAATAATGTACCAAACCTAATGCGTGCTACTGGTAAATCTGTATCTCCAAGCCTAGGCCACTTCACTGTGCCTGCCCCGGTGGAAAAGTTTTGGATTTACCTATCTCGGATTTCTCGTGATGTGACTCCTGAGCAAATTGGTGAGCTGGCCAAAAATCGTTTGTCAACCGACGATGTTGAAGTTATCCGACTGGTTTCAAAGAACAAAGACGTCAGCACCATGTCTTTCATTTCTTTCAAAGTCGGTGTCTCAGCAGATTTGACGTCGAAAGCTCTTTCGTCCTCTACATGGCCCAAAGGAATGCTATATCGTAAATTCGTGGACAACCGCAGAGTCGAAAATTTTTGGAAGCCTCAAAGATTGTTACAAATAAACATACCGCAAACAACTCCAAAGTCCGCCAATTCCAGTCATCAATCATCTATGACGGAGTGATATTGCCGGGTCAGGAACTTGAACCTCAACACCACATTTTTATCAACCGATTACCGGGACGCTCACTTGCGACTAGCATTTTGGAAGCCCCTGATCCCCTCATCACAGTCGTGCCTCTCCTGCCATCGACCTGCAGTCGTCCCGGTCCTGTGTTTGAGTCCGGAAACGGGGTCTTCCAAAATCCAACCGCAGGCAAGTATGATCGCTTTCTGAATAATTCCGTCCCTGAAACGATTATCACTTCTAGTCGAACTTCAACAATGAACTCCTTCGTGATTGACCCATGTTGGACACCGGGACGCACGCCTGCCATATGTGTTATGGAAGCCCCTAATTCATCCATCACAGTCGAGTTATTCCTGCCAGCGACCTCCAGCCGTCCCTGTCCTGTGTTTGGATTTGATGAAGGGGTCTTCCAAAACCCTATCTCAGGCAAGTACATCATTATTACGAACAATCCACTTCCTGAAATGTATTATGCCTACAGCCGATAATTTCCGATAAAAGCACAACCTGCTTTATTCAACTCGACACTCGGACGCACACTTGCAACTAGCCTTGTGGAAGCCCCTGATCCTATCATCGCAGTCGAGCCAATGCTGCCAGCGTTCAACAGTCGTCCCAGCCCTGCGTTTGAGTTAGGAGAGGGGGTCTTCCAAACTCCAACTGTAGGCAAGTATAATCAGCAAGCAACAACTGCTCTGTCTGAAAAATTCTTGGTTTCCAGAGTGCCATTGTATATGTCTGCTCCTCAACAATTGTGGTCTGAAGATAACATTAACAGTATACCAGCCCCACCATACCAGAAGCTGAGACGCTCCACAGAAAATTCACCGGAAGAAGCATTCAGATCCTCTGATCTAGTCCTGCCGAAGATTGACGACTTACACCATTATGATGAATCAACTTCTGTTTGTTTACTGGGACGCACTGCCGTTGGCATCATGGAAGCCCCCGAGCCCCCCGCCACAGTCGAGCCATTCTCGCCAGCGACCTGCAGCCGTCCCGGCCCTGTGTGCGGGCGTGGTGAAGGGGTCTTCCAACCACTCGTTTACGGCAAGTATGAACTCGTCCATGTGAATTCAACTGTTGATCCGCCACTTCGTTTCAGTTCATCTTCGCTTATGGCCACCACTTCGAGCCTTCAGGTGATCTTTCGCTGCCTGATAGTTCACCGTTCTCTCGTGCGGATCCTGGACAAGTTACTATTGACACGGCTCGCACCGAACCCTCTAGCAGTTTACGTGTCTACTATCAGAATACCAGGGGGCTCATGACTAAATTGGACGATGTTTATCTGGCTGCGCTTGACGGGGAATATGACGCTTATGTATTCACGGAAACTTGGCTCGATGGGAGGATCAATTCAGTGCAACTGTTTGGTGACTCTTTTACTGTCTACAGATTAGACCGTAATTCATCCAACAGCATTCGTACTCGCGGTGGTGGTGTGCTCATCGCTGTTTCCAACGAATTTGCCTCCTGCGTAATCTCCAACGAACTATTTACTACAATTGAAGCGGTTTGGGTTAAGGTCAGCCTCACTTCGCAGAACATCCTCATTGGAGAGGTGTATATTCCCCCTGAACGTCGACAGGACTGCAGCACAATGCAGCTTCATCTGGATGCTACAGAAATTGCATCGTCCATGGCTGATATAACGGATGTGCTTCTTCTGCTTGGTGATTTTAATCAGCCTGGGCTTAGCTGGTCACCCTCAGGCCAGGGTTATGCGTTTCCAGATCCGATTGCATCTTCAACTACTCCTGCCAGCCGCTTGCTTGTTGACGGCACGGCTTTTCATGGACTGAGCCAGATAAACCTTGTTCTCAATTTCCAGTCTCGTTTTCTTGACTTGGTTTTTGTTAGCGAAAGTGCACTTCTGGACTGTGCCGTCGTTGAAGCGCCTGATGTCATCGTTCCTCTTGACAATTTCTACCCTGCTTTGGATATATCTATCGCGAACGGATCTCAAATTCGTTTTGATGAAACCATGACTGCCACTCGGCTCAATTTCCGGAAGACCGATTTCCGTTTGCTGAGACGTTCCTTGCCCCGGATCAACTGGAACGTGTTGAATGACCTTGATATCGATACAGCAGCCGCTCGCTATAATAGCCTTTTGCGCGACTGTGTTTGTGCTTCAGTGCCAACCTCCAAGAAAACCGCCTTGGTCTAACGCTACTCTCCGCAACCTGAAACGAGTGCGATCTAGAGCTCTCCGTGCTCTCACTCATCGACGATGTACCCTTACCAAGCGAAATTTTTCAATTGACAGCAATGATTATCGCCACTACAACAAGCTTCTTTACAAGAGGTATGTAATTCGCACTCAACATAATCTGCAATGCCACCCCAAGGGATTCTGGTCGTTTGTGAATACTAAGAGGAAGGAAACTGGACTGCCGTCAAAAATGTTTCTCGGCAATGACGTAGCATTGACAACTGAGGACAAATGCACTTCTTAAGCGTCTTCTCGAATGACTCCCCATCGCAAGCAGAAATTGAGCGAGCCGTCCGTGATGTGCCAACCGACGTCGTAAACATTGATGTTTTTGCCGTAGATGTACAAATGGTTCTCTCTGTGATGAGTAAAACCAAATCATCATTTTCACCAGGTCCGAGTGTTATTCCATCTGCAGTCCTAAAAAAATGCTCCGATATCTTAGCTGCTCCGTTGTCCTTGCTCTTCAACCTGTCACTTCGTCAACAGAAATTTCCCGCACTATGGAAACGGTCTACTATGTTCCCTGTTTTCAAGAAAGGAGACAAACGCAATGTGGAAAACTACCGTGGGATTACCTCGCTTGGGGTTGAATCTAAGGTGTTTGAGTCGCTGATAAATGAGAGATTGTTTGCTTCCTGCAAGCATTACATAAGTACATGTCAACATGGTTTCTTTCCTGGCCGCTCCGTGGAAACTAATCTCGTCAGCTTTACGTCGTTCTGTATGGAAAATGTATGCAAGAAACTTCAAGTGGATGCCATCTACACTGATTTTAAAGCTGCGTTTGATAGAGTTGTGCACGACGTTCTGCTAGCAAAGCTTAAAAAAATTGGATGTTCTGTTTCCTTCTGCAGCTGGCTTAGATCGTACCTCGTGCAACGTGAAGTTACTGTATGCATTGGAAACTACTCATCGTACTGTTTCTCGAACAGATCAGGAGTTCCACAGGGTAGCACTTTGGGACCAATGCTCTTCTCTTTATTTGTGAACGATGTAACGTTTATTCTACTACGTGGAGGTAAATTGTTTTTTGCCGATGACTTGAAGATTTATCTAGTCGTTCGAGGCTATGCCGACTGTTTAGAACTACAAAACCTTCTTGAAATCTTTAATGATTGGTGTGAACGTAATTTTATGGTCCTGTACGTCTCAAAGTGCTGCGTAATTAGTTTCCGTCGAACTAGGACTGCCATTTTGTTTGATTATAACGTTGCTGGAACTGCAGTTCAACGTGTCGATCACGTCAAAGACCTCGGTGTCATGTTGGATGAAAAGCTCACATACACTCGCCACTTCTCAACCACGATCGACAAAGCTAATCGACAGCTTGGATTCATGTTCAAGATATCTAAGGAATTTCGTGATCCTCTGTGTTTTAAAGCCCTTTACTGTTCATTGGTACGCTCACTACTGGAATTCGCGAGTGTAGTCTGGAATCCCTACCAAGCTGTATGGAGTGGACGATTCGAAGCTGTTCAACGCAAATTCGTCAGATACGCACTGCGCTATCTTCCATGGAGTGACCCGCTGAATTTACCACCGTATGCTGACCGCTGTCGTTTACTGGGTTTGGATACTCTTGCTAAGCGACGAAACATATCGCAGGTCGTCTTCGTTGCTAAAGTTTTACTCGCAGAATATGATGTTCCTGAGTTACTGGCCAAAATTAATCTGTATGCTCCTGCCCGAACACTCCGTCCGAGAACCTTGCTACATGAAGTAGTACATGCAACCAACTATGCTGCAAACAGTTCCTTTGTCGCCATGATTCATCAATTCAAATCGTTTGCTGTTGGCCGATTTTTAATTTTTAATGAGTGACTACATTTAGATTTAAGTGTTTCATTGAGACTATCAAGTCAGATGGACTATAATAATAATAAATAAATAAACATATGAATTATTCAATGTAAATTGAAAGCATGTTTACCACTAAAAAAAAAAAAAAAACTAAAACGTTTTTTTTCTTCAACATTTTGGAAAAAACGCGGTGCGGTTGAGCGGAAGCCTGAGAAGTACTCAACATTTTCAGTTGTATTTTTTTGTAATTTTAAGTTAACCAGAACCTTCAAGACGTAAACCAAATAATCATCCAAGGTCATAGTATGTAATCAGAATCATGCATCCGGACATATTTCGGGTACCCCGGGGGAACTGGTCAGATTCTTATTGAACCAACACCCACATGCGACACATCAAATTACATGATAACTGAAAAATATGATCATTGGTGGCCATATTAAGTACTGAAGACCACGTTGGCCAGGTCTGAACATGTTCCGGATACCCCCGGAGAAGTGAAACTTGAACCTACATCCTCATGTGACACATCAAACCTGTAAATTTAGCTTTGACAGAGTCACAATGAGGGTTTTTTTTTCTGATCTCCTCTTCGCGAAGAGTAAAGAGCGGAAAGTGGGTGAGATAAATTACAAAATCGCATATTGCGACTCCCATGTAGCAAAATTGGCAGGTATTATGTGTAGGGTTGGTAATACCGGCACATTTTTCCTAAAACCGGTTTGGTATTGAAAATTCTAATACCAGTAAAACCGGTATTTGGACGAAGCTCTAAAAGAAATAAGTAGTAGGCGAACTCTTGTCGAACAACTTTTGCCAAATGTTTGCTGACGTTGACGTTGAGCCAGAACTAGAAGCTGCAAACTTCGACTGCTGCAACCGTCTTTCAAATTTTTCCTTCACGGTCAAACCATCGTTTTCTGCATCAGCTGCATCATCTAGTCGATTGAGTTCCTCTCTTCGCTCGATCTCTGCATTCATTCCGTTCCCCTTCCAAATCAATCAAACGATGTAGTATTTCAATCGACTGCTTTATCAAAGCAGTCCGCGAGGTCTTGAATAATATTCCAAAATCATTTGTCATTGTATCGCGGACAGAGCGGTTGCTTATAACTGCAAACAAATCTGCGTAGACGAACCGTCTTTCTGAAATTCTTCCAACTAGAGACTCGAGGAGCTGTTTCGCGATATTTGAAGTTTGTTCCGAGAGCTGCTCTAGCATAAAGTGTAAGCTCATATCGGCTTCATAGATCGTACAATCCTTACGGCACAGTAGTTCAACAGAAGCCAGAACTAGTTCCAGCGCTTCAACAATTTCTTTGATTGTTATCAGTTCTTCTTCGCTAAAACTAATCTTGTTCTTGGTTTTCAGATCGAGCAGGGATTTTTGAACCGCAGTCCGGAGGTCGTAGAATCGGCGCAACATTGCCAGCAGGCTATTCCATCTTGTTCTGCAGTCAGCAAGCAAACTTTTTCTTATGGTTTTATGTCTTCGAATTCCTTCAGGTATTCGTTGACGACCTTCTCAAAAAACATTTCCACTCGATGCCTTATTCCTTGGTGAGTTCGTGGGATGTCGTTGAAACCACGAGCAACTAACCCTTGCCTTATGTCCTCCGATTTGCATATTGTGTAGAATGAAATTCCGTTCTTAGCAGATAGTCGAGCAAGAACAGCATCGATAGGGCAAGCCTTTGAAAAATATTGAACGATGGTTCCCTTTTTCGCACTGGATCCGGATGTTGATGCAATTTGCTCAGATGTTTCAGACGGGGCAGATGCATTTCGTTTGGTCAATATTATTTCATGTTGTGTTCGGAGATGCGCAATTAATCCACTTAAGCTAGAATCTTCACACTTGATAAATTTATTTCACTTGACACACTTAGCAATTCCTCTATTCTGTTTTCCTCTTAAGAAATAGTTCCAGGCAGAATGTTCTGGCACCCCTGGCTTCATCTTTCTTCAAAATCCATTTTGTAATATTGTTCTCACGGAATTGGTTCAAAATCAATGTTTCAGACGCTGCTTGCCAACTTGTCAACGAAAACGACTACTACACGACTGTGCACTTTTAACCAAAAACATATTCAATCATTCATGCCGTCTCTCTCATTCATAAGATTCATTGGCCAGACTAATAATGACGTTCGTGAGTTATTCGTGTCATCAGAGCTTAACAAACCTTAAGTTCCACCTCTCTCGATACACGCTAACATCATTTTACTCAGACGATTCAAAGAGATTATCCAGATTGGGCATAAAGCGGACTTGGTGGTGTAGTTTAGCCAATTTGGTTCACATGTTCAATATTAGGAGAGCTGCTTTTTTTTTCTTTTAAATTGATTATACTTTTGCAATAAAATACCGAAAATACCGGTTTTTGTATTAGAAAACCCGGTTTCGGTAAAACCAGTTAACCAACCCTTATTATGTGTCAAACACAAACTTTACAATCTTTTCTTGTTGTTTACACAATCAAAATATTTTCATAATATCTTATTATTCCATAATTTTTTACAACATTTTTCTAGTCAAAATGAATGGAAGGCACCCTGCAGGACCAGACTGACCATACATGTTCCGGGTGCTCCCAGGGAGTTTCATAAATTTCCTGAAATTTTCTTGAGGCTAATGGAACTTCTCTGGAGTTCTCGGAACTTCGCTGAAATTCTCTTCAGAACTACTCTGAAGTTCTCCTCAGAATTACTTTGAAACTCTCCTCAGAACTACTCTGAAATTTTCCTCAGAACTACTCTGAAGTTCTCGTCAGAACTATAACTGAAGTTCTCTTCAGAACTACTCTGAAGTTCTCCTCAGAATTACTTTGAAATTCTCCTCAGAACTACTCTGAAGTTCTCATCAGAACTATAACTGAAGTTATCCTCAGAACTACTCTGAAGATCTCCTCAGAACTGAGTTCTCACCAGAACTACTCTGAAGTTCTCCTAAAAACTACTCTAGATCTTCTATGAACTTTTCAACATTTTCCTGAAATGTACACAGTTGTCCGAATATTCTCTTGAAGATCTTTAAACTTTCTCGCTAGTCTTCCCTAAGATTCACGGAACTTCCCTTAAGCTCCTGCAGTTTTCCTGATATTCATAACTCCTTTCCGAAGCTCTCGATATTTTCCCACGGTTCAAGGTGGTTCTTCAAAGTGCTCCCACATTTTTTTTAAGTTAATGCAAATTCAGAGACGATCACTGAACTTCGGAGAATTTCAAAGCTCCTTGGATATTTTTACAAGATTTCAGATTGATTAATTATTCAGAAGACCTTCTATTGATCTTTTAGAGATTATTCAAATAACAAATAACTCAAAACTGCAATCAAAGTAATCCCGTTTACGTGGTTTGTCCATAGAGGTAACTCTAAGACTAGTAGGTCCCCAAGAAGCGTGCTCAACTGTTTAGCTCAGCTCTGGTACTTTTTTCAATCCCAAGCTAATCGATGCACCCCTCGAAACATAGTAAAATCCACGAACCCCTCATTTTATCTGGCAAACATTCATAGCGAATAAAAACAAACATTGTGTACTACTGGAATTTATACTAGAATGAGGTACGTTAGTCGGTTTGCTTGGGACCAATAGGCTAGTCAAGTAGTGAGCCAATTTAAAATCGTTAGTTGCCACCGGTTGGTGATACTGTAAGAAGCATTAAATTTTAATTAGATACCACCAAATAATTATCATTGTAACTTACACTGTGGGTAGGAATGTGGCAACGCGGCAGCGGTACAGAGGTTAGCGAGATTTTAGTACATTGTTCGTTTGTCGCTGTACCGCTATAGCGCCGCTCAAGCTCGGCGGGCTGTAGACCAATTTTCAGGCGCATCTTCTCCATCTTGACGCGAGCCAATAATTTTGCTAGACCATCGGCAACCATTTGTTCACTGGGGCAATAGCGAACGTCCATCACGCTATTGTTGACCAACTCCTGCACAAAATTATAGCGAGTGTCGATGTGCTTTGTTCGGTTGCTACCGCTGGCAGATTTCAGCATCGCAATTCAGCTGTAGTTGTCTTCGTGTACAACTACAGGAGCCAGAATTGGTTCTCTGATGTCATTCAGTAGCTTCATCAGCCACATCAGCTCGCGGCTGGTTTCGGAAAGCGCCACGTACTCCGCTTCGGTAGACGAAAGAGTTACACATGGTTGTTTTGGGCTGCTCAACTGATTGGTCCTCCAAGACAGAAGACGAAACCGGTGTTTGATTTCCGGTATGTCTTGTCATCAGCCCAGTCTGCATCGACGTATGCTTCCAGCGGTCCGGATGAACCTAGACGTAGGCTCCAATCCACTGTTGACTGGAGATACCGGAGCGTCCGTTTTGCTTCGGTCCAGTCTGTTTCCGTTGGTCGACTCACCTTGCGGCCCAGAATTGAGGCGCTTATAGCGATGTCTGGTCTCGTGTTGACCGCGATGTATAGAAGTGCACCCACCAGGCTCTGGAGCTCGTCGTTTCTGGGCATGGACTCCTCCTCTTTCTGCTGTACATTCGGATACCCAGGATCCATCGGTATCGGCGAGCGCTTCGCTTTTGATTGTCCGAACCGTTCGGCTACCTTCTGGATGTAGGTTTGTTGGTTCAGGAAAAACTGTCCGCCGGATCTTGTCACTCGAACTCCCAAATAGTGTCGCACGTCTCCAAGGCACGTAATGGTAAAGTGCTCCGCTAAATGCTTCCGGACGGCTTCGAATTCCGCTTCTGTGCTTTCATTATTCCCAATCTCTCCATCGTGAAAAATTTTCCAGTTGTTTTTTTTTTTTCCGGTGATATGGTAACGTCCTTTCTAGCAATGGCTCATAGCTTCTTAGAGGAGGGAGTTAATACGACCAGTTGGGTTGAAACATGAGACTAAACTAGACTTTATTGATTCAGTACTGACATTTACATTATACTAGGATTATTATAATTCCACCGAGTTGCTTCGATCTCCTTCATTTCGTACCGTGCATAATATCAGCCACCCAACACTGTTCCGGGAGCCATCTTTGGATGTGGCCAAAGCCCACTGGTTGCAGTTACCAAATCGGTACCTCGGGACCAGGTTCGACACTTCGCTATACTCTAGCGAGGCCAGTACAAACACGTCGGTTTGTCTGTGCGTGTCGGAGTTGACACAAGGAGTTTTCATAAGCTAGATCCGGTGAACCACGGTCGCCAGCCCGTTTGCCGAGAATTCTACCAATATTCAACAAATCTCTATGGGAGGGCCCTCCCTCTGTTTCAACTGGATTCACCAATGCTAGCCACCGGTGCCGCTGTACGTTACCACCACCACCACCACCACCACCTGCAGACCAAAAGCGCAAGTACACCTGCAATCTCGATGAACATTTCAAAAGGTCCTATCTACTTTGATCGATTCTCTTCATCGACTTTCTCTTTTGATAACCACAACTACGCAAACATATTTCGTGCTCTTTTTGCCACACAGTTTGATAGGCGAATCTATTAGAAATTAAGCGATCGTTTCAGACTCTGGTGGTGAATAAGGGAATCACCAAAAGAGTGATGTGGGCTTAAATTTTCGCCGTGAAGCATAGGAAGAGGAAAATGTTTTTACCTTTTCTGATTAATTTATCCATCGCAGGTGCTTGTGCCTGGAATATTTTGTATTCTGTATCGATTTTGCAGTGATCCGGCTGGTGTTTCCAAATATTTTTGTTAAGAAAAATGAAAATTTATAAAAACCTCCAACGGTTATGATCTTCCGGATTTTTAATGTGGTGTTATTTGAGCTGTAAAACCGTTCAAATATGTGAAAAAATAATAAAATAAGACCCCTCCCGATGGAAATATGCAAGATACGCATGACAATATGCGTTAATTTGAGATGTAAAAATTGTAATTTTGATGTAAACAAACGGTTTGGTTGACGTTTTCTCTCATAATCGCCTAGCGCACTCTACGTTGGTGGTGAATAGAAACAGCATATAGCAGAGGTTATTGTCTTGCGTTTAGAACTTTGAACACAGCAAGGAAAGCTCTTGAAATTGAGTTATTAACGAAAGAGATAGTCGATGAAGAGAATCGATGGATGCAGATAGGATCTTTTGAAATGTCTCTATCTCAAGCTGAACTTTGCATTAGGTCCTAAGTAACATTGATCGATTCTTTTCGTCGACTTTCTCTTCCGTTAATAACTTATTCACAGAACCGTTTCTTGATGTGTTTGTCGTATTGTATGCTAGATAAAAGCTTCTTTGATCCATTTATGTGCTGAAAATACCTGGGAATGTCTTTACATGACCGTGGGGATGCAAAGAGAAAGTCGACGAAGAGAATCTGTCAATGTTACTTAGGGCCTAATGCAATGTTCAGCTTGATCTCTATCCACTGTCCGTTCAAGGCTGAATAAAATACCCAGCATGTAAACCGAATTTTGGTAGTAGAAGTTTCTTCCAGAATCATTCCCTAAATCTCTTTCTTTCACATTACGATTTCCATGCCCACAAAGGGGCATCCAGGCCTCACTCTTGGTAGTCCACTCAAAGACCATCATATTTGAATCATCTTCTCCTTGCTTGAATCAATTGGTTGGTAGTCCGCCGTTCATCCGGAACCGTCAATGGGGTTAAGGGGCTCCTTCTAAAGTGAGTGACAAAAAAAAAGTTTGTGTAACAGTGCTATTAGATAAACGACCCCGTGCTCTGCATAACCCTAACCAAACTTTCCCTTCTGAGCAGCCAGTAGGCTACAACACCTCCATCAAGAGCTGGAAGATTTGTATCAATGCAGCTAAAGCACTAACATTTCTGTATCCACACTCGAAATCACCTCGGCTTGTTCCACCTGCTAACGTCAAGATCCATCTTGATAGCACTCCCATTGAATGGTCGAGTGAAGTAGTCTACCTTGGTCTCACCCTTGATAGCAAATTGCTATTCCGATCCCATGTGGACAAGACATCCACCAAGTGTAGCATCTTGATCAGGTCGCTCTGCCCTCTGATAAACAGGAAGTCCACCCTGTCCCTCAAAAAAAAAAAAGCTTGCTGTCCACAAGTAGATCATCATACCGGCTATTGAGTATGGTATGCCAATCTGGGAGAGTTGAGCAAAGTGCCACCACCTAAAACTTCAGAAGATCCAAAAGAAGAACCTCAGAATGATCCTTAACAGTCCACCGCGAGCTCGTAATTCTGAGATTCACCACCTGGTCGGTCTTCAAACACTCGAGGAGCGAAAGACGTCCACGCTTGGAAAAGTTCAGAGTCGCCTGTCTTCGATCAAACCAACAGATCATTCGTGATTTGGAAACCTAGTTTAAGTAGTTAGGTAGGCTCCTGTGCTCAAGTAGGTAGGTTATCAATTTTTAAAAATTCAAACGAAAACAAGCCCTTAAGAGGGTATCCTGTAAATAAGCGCTAAACTCAATCAGCACATTAGAATAACCAATTAACTAGAACAAAGATGAAGACCCAAACAAATGTTTACTCACTTTTGAGTAAATCCACTTGTGACGAAATTGAGTCAGCTCGATCGTGTAGCTTGCAAACTGCTCCTGATTGATGCACTCCGACAAAAGCTTCTAAATGTTTCACTCGGAGCGTTTCTCGCCGTAATTTATTGGACTAAATCAATTTCACAAAGTCCCGCTCGCGGGCAGAGTCCTGTACGCGAACCAACGCTTACTTGCCTGTAACCGTCTGGTTTCGTTCGAATGTTAACCCTGGCGTGCGCGCAAGCTAACCAACCTCGAAGAAGGATGTTCAATTTACATAAATTAAATTAAATTATTCCCAGTTGTTCGCCGGGTGCGACGGTTCGTGGTTGACTTTACTGTCGGGTGACGTGACGTAAGTTCGGTTCGTTTTCAATGGGCAAACACGCATGACAGAGCGGCTTGCTGCCAAACAGCACACCGACGAAAGATTTTTCCCCCTAATGTTTATTCTAATCAGGTCGTTCTGAAGTGATACAGATCCAACGAAATCATCCCGACTGCCGTAATTGAGACTGATGGCTACATGTACATCCGAGTGCTGTCTAATTGTAATGCAAAGTTGAGAGAAGATAACGACGGTTGACGTCTGCGAAAGCTAACGGCAACATTTAGCTACCAGCAATCGTCGTAATGAAGGTGCATGGAGTGTGTACGGGGAATTATAAATCGGATTTAATTTGGAGTGTGCTTGCAATTAAAAGCTTCGCGTTGATGAACATCGGGATAGGGTATTTTGGTTAGCATAGACGGGTAGCACATTTGATTTAAAACAACTGCACTTGTTTTTTCAGTGGAGGTTTTTCCCCATGAATAATCATTAAATTGATATGATGACTATTAATTGTAAGCAAACTTCAGCTGTAAACAGGCCAGAAATTTGCTAGAAAATCTCTGAATTGAAATTTCCCTCGTTTCAACCTGTGCACAAATTGCATATTTTATAGCAGCATTCATTCAATTGAAAGCACCGATGCACCGAAAATCTGTATTGACAATATTTCAAACTATGAACATACCTGTCCATCAGACATGTGACACAATGTCGGCGGAATTCCCGTTCTGGTACCAGCTTTGATTGAACGTAAAATCCGAAAAAAAGACTCGAGGTTTATAGCAACACCGGGCATTCAAACATATACCATGTAATCCCCGGACAAGGGCATTCTGAGCACGAACATATCAACCCATAAGCGATGACAGGGAGAAGGGAGACGACAGGGGGTTGACAGTAACAATCGCACAATAGTTGACGTCCTAGTGACGCGGAAAATGCGGAATCACTTTTAATTAAAATTCCGCTGCGTCCCTCAGGTGCTTCCTAGCTTCCACCGTTCGAAACGATGACAGGGACCACTCCAAATGGGCAACAGGGACGAGTTTTCCATGTTGTTGACTTTTTGTTATTTCAACAGCGAAACAAGTCGCTGTCAGGGAAGCGTGAAGCTAATATTTTTTTCAGTGGATGAAATCCGGCGTTCGGTGGCGCTCTGGGAGAGGTAAGGACAGAATATTTAGGAATGTCTAGAGGGAAGACTTTGCTGGTTCGGAAGTGGGGTATGTGCGGAAGGGTTGTTAACTCTTCATTTATTCCAAATTCAAATTAAATTACTTTTCATTTTAATCTAGGTGCTCCAGCTACTATCGTTACTTTCCAGCCTTTATTGTTATGATATATATCTAAGTGTGATTACATTGTTCCTGCTTTGGCAATTCAGTACTTTAAACAGGTTTTCTTTACCTGCTTGTCAGTACAGAAATTGTCATCTTAAAACAAGAAACTAAAACTAAATCTTATCTAAATATAAATGGAACAAAATAAACAAATCAAGGAAAAAAAAAGAGGATACACACATTTTATATATTTGTTAAATTTGACTGGAATGCCCTCAATGTGATCTTTAATCTTCTTTTGGTCAAGTACTAGTCCAAGATATCCTACTTGGATTGACCAGCAAATTGGAACTCCGTTCATAGTGACTATGTGACTACTACTAGGTTTAAAAAAAGAAGCTCTAGGCTTTTGTGGAAAAAGTTGAGTTTTGGAAGCGTTGCAACGCGTTGGGAGAAATTTTGCAATTTTTTTTCAAAAGAAGAGAAAATATTTAAACTTTTCTGCAGTCTGCTGCAAATAACACGAAGACTTCTTCCTTTAGCGGAAATGCCTGTGTTATCAGCGAAAAAAGATCTTTGGCAACCCTGAGGCAAATCAGGGAGGTCCGAAGTGAAAATGTTAGACAATATAGGCCCAAGCATGCTACCCTAGTAAATGCATGTCGCTTTGCATACGAGACATAACCAGATTGAAACAACTGGAATTGTGTTTTGACGGGATTTTACCTCTGGATCGAAGTTGGGTATGGAAGGAATGTAATGGGTATTTTTGGAACGGACACGACTGGAAGCTGCCGAAAATCAATGTCCGAGGCCATTTTGGAATCCAAGATGGCGGCCGTTGACTTTAGATAAACTGTCAAATATGCTACAATATGGGTATTTTCGGAACGGAAACGACGCATACATTCCGAAAAACGATATCCGACGCACTTTTGTAATCCAAGATGGCGGGTCTCAGATTCTGAAATACTGTTAAAAACCCTATAATTTCGAAAATATCCATATTAAAGGGTATTTGGCAGTATTTCCCACTCTTTTCTGAAATCGGCAGCCGCCATCTTTGATTTCAGTATTTCCCACTTTTTCTGAAACCGGAAGCCGGCGTCGGTCATCGATTTACGGGTTTTAAACGTCATTTCTATTCCGGAAATATCCATATTGAAGGGTATTTGGTAGTATTTCCCACTTTTTGTAATACAGGATGCCGGATGGCGGTGGACATCGACTTTTGGTCTCTAGACGTCATTCCAATTCCGAAAATATCCATATTGAAGGGTATTTGGCAGTATTTTCCACTTTATCTGAAATTGGCAGCCACCATCTTTGATTTCAAGATGGCGCTGGACATCGATTTTCAGACTCTAGACGTCATCCCGATTCCAAAAATATTCATATTAAATGGTATTTGGTAGTATTTACCACTTGTCCTAAAATCGGATGCCACCATCTTGGATTTCAAGATGGCGCTGGGCATCGATTTTTGGTCTCTAGACGTCAGCCCGATTCTGAAAATATCCATACTGTAGGGTATTTGGCAGTATATCCCACTTTTTATGAAATCGTTAGCCGTTCCATAAATACCAATATTGAAGGGAATTAACATTATTTCCTTCCTTTTTTATATCTGTCGTCCGTATAAGAATGGATGGTTTCTTGTCGTGATGCTCCTTTTAAAATGACATTTTAAATTTGGTTGGTTGACGAAAGAAGAGAACAGAACCTATACATTCGGACATGAACGAAGAAGTTTGCTTTGGGTTATAAACACCGACAAACCGACATGAAACTAGTTTCCAAAGTTTGATCGAGAATCTATAACGGTTATTTTGAACTGCAGCGATCGCAAATGTCAAAAATGACTACCACCATTATTTCTTTCATTGTCAATTGCTGAGTTGTCAGATTTGCTCACTTGGCAAAAGATCGAAACAGTAAATAGTGAAAATGGGCCGAAGCTGCGAAGTGTTTGAGTGCATGAATAATGATGGAAGGAGCGTTGGCAAATCATTTTACAAATTCCCAAAATGCGAGCACACGTAAGATGAAGGATTTGGAAGTGAAATATGAATCAATAAAAAAAATAAACTCTCCCAGATGCAGGTTATGGGTGCGATTTTGTGGCTCAAAGGAGTGGCAGATTTGTTCAAAACGTCTGGTCCGGAAGCAGTGTCGAAGAAAAAAATATGCTCCGACCATTTTTCCACAGAAGGGTTTCTGCAACCTAACAGACCAGATCGAGGGTAAGATTTAGAAAAGCGCATAATTTTTAGCAATTTAATAAACTTATTGGTTTTTTTTTCAGCATCAGAAAAGGTGTAATTCCCACCATCAGGGATCCCGGTATTCCCCAGATCGAAAATGTTGATAAAGACAATAAAGTAAATGAAGAAAATCCACAGGAAAATATGACACAACATGAATTCAAGGAAATTCAATACCTCGATGAGGCACTGTTGTGTGAAAATTACCGGTTCGAAATACCCTCAGAAATCCAAAATGACGAGGAAAATAAAAATGAAGACCCAAATACATTTAGTGCTCACGTTAATATTTAACCGGATACTCGAAGTGCACCTGGTTTCGTGCAAGATTAACTTGACTTCAATTATGATAATTCGCCAGCTGCACTTTATAAAGCTGAGCTTTGTTCCACGAAGGAAAAATATCGTATCCTAGAAAATGAAGTGAAACATCTAAAAGTGCTTCTTCATACAGCTGAAACTACAAGCAAGAGGAGAGTTGTTGCTATCAAAAATAAGAACAATACAATACGAAACCTAAAAAAGAAGATAAAAGTACTCAAGGCAAGCACAAAAGCTGATTCCCAGGTTTTATTTCGACTTAAGAATAGTCCAGTCCTCTACGATCAATGACGTTTACGTCTGGGCCAAAGAGCTTATTGGTATTAGTGAAATGTGCAAATGTTTAGTGGTGTTCGTATTTTATTGCAATGTTTATCTTTTTACACTAAACAGCTGTTGACAGTGACGTATTTCTATCTGTTCGCAGATGTTCAGCAATGTTTACAACATTTTTGATTCTAACACCAGCAAGCTGCCTGTTGGCCCAGACCTTATATAAATGTCATTGCTCTACGATAGCCTGAAAACATGAGAAAACTTCCAAGAGCTAGAAGATACAGTCGACCTTCTAAAATACATTCGCCAACCAACAGTAAAATAACAATAATATATAATGTTATTGAAAAAAGAAGAAGGGTCTGTGCCTAGAGGCACGAACGGAAGCTTGACGTAGGACCGCTAGTGGACGGAATAAATGTGAAGAGCATTTAGTTCTTTTAATTGATCAATTATCTATTATCTAAACTCTTTCCGTTTTTGAATTGTAGGCGTACCAAATTTGTAGTAATTTTTTTCAAAGAGAAAGTTGATGAAGAGAATCAATCAAAATCACTTGCACCCCTGCTTCCAAGTTTGGTTACAAGATTACAACTCTGGAGAGCATTTTGTGTGGTTGTTGGGGGCTTGTGGTTCTGAATATGGACAAACAAGCACAGATAAATTTATTCCAATTATTTACTGATGTAAGCTTGATGGCCCTGAAAAGGGCCGTTTTGTTGAAGAGGACATCCATGGCCACTTACGCTTGGCGTGTTTAGTGTAGGTGACAGCATCACGGACCTCATTTTCCAGGAACACCTTCAGCACACCTCGTAGATTAGACTGGAGATACGTTTGACACCACCACGGTGAGCCAGACGACCGATGGCGGTTATCTCGAAGAACTTTGCGATGACGCTTGGAGCCTCCTTTACCAGACCTTTTCCTCCTTTGCCTCGACCAGTCAATTGTTGCTTGTTAGGTGTGAAGGAGTGTACTAGCCAACACCTTCCTACTGCTGCTATTGCTGTTCACCCGGTCGTCCGAAGCGAAAATGAGCTATGCCATTTTTTTTTTTTTTTTTTTTTTTTCAGTCCGCATCGTGCTCTCTTGCCGTGCGGATCTATTTGCTTTTTGCTTAAGGAAGTGTTACTACTACCTAAAGCTACAACAAATTTAAACAGCACTTTTCAGTGCTCAACCTGTAAAAATTTTCTACCTTGTTCAACTCCTCTTATTCCTCTTCGATCCTTGTTTGGACCCTACCCGAGGTAATCCTTCTTGGATATCGATTTGGAAAATTCCTCTTCGATCCTTCAGATTCTTATAGTAATCTGCTTGGAAGTCAATTTGGATAAAAATTTACTGCCGCCATGGCGCCTAAACGCAAAAGAAAGGGGCAAACTCTTGACCCCCCTTCTGATGAAATTAATTTGAGTAATCAATTTGATTTGCTCACGGATGATGAGAATGATCCATCATCCAAGAAAAATTCTAGTAAACTTTCCCGGCTTAATGCCAAGAAAGAAAAGATTCCCCCTATTGTGATAACCACTACCGATTTCCATGCTCTTCGCATGGAACTTTTGAATTTCGTGAAAGTTAAGTTTTCACTACAAATTGGACGTCGGGGTGAATGCCGTGTATTGGCTGAAACCTTGGACGGATTTAAATGTCTTCTCAAGTATCTTACTGAGAAGAAGCACAAATTTTTTACTTACGACACCAACACTGAACGTGTGTTCAAGGTTGTCATGAAAGGACTGCCCAGTGGTGAATCCCTGGATCAGATCAAAGATGAACTGGCAAAATTACTTGGAGTTGTGCCACTCCAAGTAATCAAAATGAAAATGAAATCCCGCCCTGGCGATTCGCGCAACGGGATTTCTAATGATTTTTATTTAGTTCACTTCAAGTCTAGTGAACTAAACAACCTTAAGGCCTTAGAAAAAGCTAGCCTTATGCTCCATGTCCGAGTGAAGTGGGAACACTTCAGGAAGACTGGAGGAAATTTCCAAAACCTCACTCAGTGCCGTAAGTGCCAGGGATGGGGTCACGGAACTAAAAATTGCTACATGCCAGCTAAATGCATGAATTGTGGTGATTCCTCTCACGCAAAGGACGACTGTCCTGTGAAGGAAGATCCTAAGAAATTTAAATGTTCAAATTGTGGTGAAAACCACAAATCCAATTTTTGGGAATGTAAGACTCGCAAAGCGATCCTACAATCTCGTTCTAACCGACAGGTAGGAAACGCTCCACGTTTCCGACCAGGTACAAATTCCTCTGCTGTTAACAACGGTCAGCGAGGAACAAATTCTACATTCGTACCCGTAGGTACAAATATCACCCCTGCTTCAAATGTTTCATCTGTACCTACTCCCCTCGCTGCTAACAATGTTCAGCGAGTTAATGGAGCTACCTATGCTGCTATTGCAGCGGGTAGAAATCAAAATACTAACCAACGTTCTAACGGAAATTTTGACAATTTTGACTTAGGAAGCATTACTGCCCCTAAAATGGAATTTTTACAGAATTCATTAATTGACATGATTTCTGATATGCTTAAATCTAACTCCATGTTTGATGCTATTCAAACTGGAGTAAAATTTGCTAATAATATTGTCATGACTTTAAAATTCAGTAATGGATTTTAAAGCATTAAACATTTTAAATTGGAACGCTCGATCTCTTAAAGATAATGAAGACGAGCTATTTAATTTTTTGAGAGTTCATAACGTGCATATTGCCGTTATAACTGAAACGTTCCTTAAACCTGACCATAAGGTTAAGAAGGACGCAAATTACTTGATTTATAGAAATGATCGTCTTGATGGACCCTGTGGTGGCGTTGCCATCATTATTCATAGACGAATCAAGCATAAAATTCTTTCTTCATTTGAAACCAAAGTTTTTGAAACTTTGGGAGTTTCTGTTGAAACAAAATTTGGACAACTTACGTTTATAGCTGCCTATTTGCCATTCCAATGCGTAGGCCAGCAAAAGAATTTTCTCAAGGGTGACCTCCAGAAACTTACCCGTCATAGGTCTAAATTCTTCATTATTGGTGATTTTAATGCAAAACACCGCTCATGGAATAATGCTCAAAGCAATTCCAATGGTAATATTCTGTTTGATGATTGTTCTGCAGGTTATTACACTATTCAATATCCAAACAGCCCAACATGCTTTTCTTCTGCAAGAAATCCCTCAACTATTGATTTGGTCTTAACTGATTCATGTCATCTTTGTAGCCAATTGGTTACCCATGCTGACTTCGGTTCTGATCACCTTCCAGTAACTTTTGAAATATCCCAAGAAATAATTTCTAATCCCAACAGCTTTACTTTCAATTACCATAGGGCTGATTGGGAGCAATATCGAACATTTATGGAATATAACTTCGATCCAAACATTCCTTTGCAAACCAAAGATGAAATTAATTATGCTCTTGAATCTCTGACTACTTCTATAGTTGAAGCAAGAGCTGCCTCAGTACCAAAATGCGAGGTTAAATTCGATTCAATTATAATAGACGATGATCTTCAGCTCTTGATCCGTCTTAAAAATGTCCGTAGGAGACAATTTCAAAGAACACGCGATCCTGCCATGAAAGTTATCTGGCGGGATTTGCAAAAACAAATTAAAAAGCGATTCTCTGCCCTGAGGAACAAAACTTTTGAAAATAATGTTTCTAAATTAGACCCGAGTTCCAAACCCTTTTGGAAACTCACAAAAATTTTGAAAAAACCTCAAAAGCCAATTCCAGCGCTTAAAGAAGGTGGTAAAATTTTGATCACAAATTTGGAAAAAGCTCAGAAACTTGCTAAGCAATTCGAGAGTTCCCATAATTTCAGTTTGGGTCTTACTAGTCCTATTGAGAATCAGGTTGCTCGGGATTTTCTGAATATTTTCTCTCGGGAAAATATTTTTGATGATTCCTGGGGGACTGATTTGGACGAAGTAAGGTCTATAACTAAAAAGTTTCAAAATATGAAAGCTCCAGGTGATGATGGAATTTTCTATATCCTCATCAAAAAACTCCCAGAGAGTACCTTGTCTTTCTTGGTAAAATTATTTAACAGATGTTTCCATTTGGCATACTTTCCTGATAAATGGAAAAATGCAAAAGTTGTTCCAATTTTGAAGCCGGATAAAAATCCAGCTGAAGCTTCTAGCTACCGCCCAATAAGTTTGCTTTCTTCAATAAGTAAACTTTTTGAAAAGATAATTTTGAATAGAATGATGCTTCACATCAATACGAACTCAATTTTTGCAGATGAGCAGTTTGGATTTCGCCATGGGCATTCAACTACTCATCAACTCTTGAGAGTTACCAATTTAATTCGTTCAAACAAATCTGAAGGCCACTCAACTGGAGTTGCTCTTCTAGACATAGAAAAAGCATTCGACAGTGTTTGGCATGAAGGTTTGATTGCTAAATTGAAAAAGTTTAATTTTCCACTTTACATTATGAAATTAGTTCAAAATTATTTAACTGACAGAACTCTGCAGGTAAATTATCAAAATTCCAAATCTAATCGACTACCTGTTAGAGCAGGAGTTCCTCAGGGTAGCATTCTTGGGCCTATATTGTATAACATTTTCACTTCGGACCTCCCTGATTTGCCTCAGGGTTGCCACAAATCTTTGTTCGCTGATGACACAGGCATTTCCGCTAAAGGAAGAAGTCTTCGTGTTATTTGCAGCAGACTTCAGAAAAGTTTAGATATTTTCTCTTCTTATTTACAAAAATGGAAGATTTCTCCCAACGCTTCCAAAACTCAACTTATAATATTTCCACACAAGCCTAGAGCTTCCTTTTTGAAACCTAGTAGTAGTCACATAGTCACTATGAACGGAGTTCCAATTTCCTGGTCAAACCAAGTGAAATATCTTGGATTAATACTTGACCATAAATTAACTTTTAAAGATCACATTGAGGGCATTCAAGCCAAATGTAACAAATATATAAAATGTTTGTATCCTCTTATTAACAGGAAATCCAAACTTTGCCTGACGAATAAACTTCTAATATTTAAACAAGTTTTTAGACCGGCCATGCTTTACGCTGTACCAATATGGTCTAGTTGTTGCACTACCAGGAAAAAAGCACTTCAAAGGATTCAGAACAAAATTCTGAAGATGATTTTGAAGTTGCCTCCCTGGTACAGTACTACCGAAGTACATAGAATTTCGAATGTTGAGACTTTAGCACAAATGTCCAACAAAATAATTAATAATTTCCGGCAAAAATCGTTACAATCCTCAATTGCAACGATTAATTCCCTTTATACTTAGATAAGATTTAGTTTTAGTTATTTAGTTTTAAGCTATCAATTGTTATACTGACATGCAGGTTTAAAAAAACCTGTTTAAAATACTGAATTGCCAAGACAGGAACAATGTAAAAACACTTAGATATATATCATAACAATTAAGGCTGGTAAGTTACTGTAGTAACTGGAGCACCTAGGTTAAAAATGAAATGTAATTTATTTTGAATTTGGAACAAATAAAGAGTTAAAAAAAAAAAAAAAAAAAAAAAAAAAAGCTATGCCATTTTTTTTTTTTTTTTTTAGTTTAAATGATCTTTATTTCAGTTTAACTTGGACGATTACCATATAAATTTTGTTTTACTAAGTGATTTAATTGCTTTCTTCATCTTTAGGTATGGGCAAAATTCAAAATTTGTTTTACAGGATTAGTCCTAGACTTAGTACACGGTCGACCACCTTGGTGGGATTGGTTTGTTTTGTTTTTAGAATTTGAAGAGAAACTACTTAATACTACTATTTACAGCTTAAAACTAACCTACTCTACTATATACACTTAACCTACTATGTACAAATTGCTTATTAAAGCATGTTCAGAAAGATTGCATTTTTGAATAAATTTGGTTGTCATATCATCAATTTTGGAATCTACTTTGGGAATTTCTGCCTCTTGATGGAGGTCTGCTATTCTTGTGTCGAATGGACGATCTAGGATCATCCTCAACACTCTATTCTGTGCAACCTGGATTTTGTTCCTGTGGGTCTGAGCGCACGATTCCCACACCGGGGCGGCATAGAAGATCGCGGGGGCTATGATCTGTTTGTAAACAGCCAGTTTGTTTTGCCTTGAGAGGCGGGATCTGCGGCAAATGAGCGGATACAAACACCTAACCAAGGCGGAGCACTTAACTAGGGTTTTCTCTATGTGCGAGCGGAACAGGAGCTTCTCATCAAACAACATCCCGAGATAAGTAACATCAGTGGACCACTCGACCCTTGTACCATCCATTATTACGGTACAGGAGGGAGACGGTTTAAGTTTTAATGATTGTCTGTGAAGGAACATGATCGCTTGGGTTTTCGAGGCGTTGATTTTGATTTTCCACGTGGTGGCATAATCAGTAAAGGTGTCAAGGCATCGTTGGAGCTTGTTCGTAATTTCACGAGGCATCCTACCCTTGACGGCTATCGCGGTGTCATCTGCAAACAGAAAGAACACGCAACCGTCTCCTAGAGGAGGGATGTCCGACGTGTAGATGCTGTAAAGCAGTGGTCCCAGCAGACTCCCTTGCGGAACACCTGCTGGGATCGGAAATTGTCCCGAAAGGGAACTATTCAACGACACCCTGAACGACCTTTGCTGGAGATAGTTACGGGTGATTTTCACAAGGTATGGTGGAAAGTTGGAGTTACAAAGCTTGTATATAAGTCCGTCGTGCCAGACATTGTCAAACGCCTTTTCGACGTCTAACAAGGCCATGGCTGTGGACTTGGATACAGCTTTGTTACTTCGGATGTTATTCATCACCCGCACTAGCTGATGATTGGTGGAATGCCCCTTGCGGAACCCGAACTGTTCCGGAAGAAGAATGTCATGTTCCTCCACAAACTTGTTTAGTCGGCTGAGGATCAATTTTTCGAACAGCTTGCTCAGCGCTGAGAGCAGGCTAATCGGTCTGTAGCTTGACGGTAGTGAAGGGTCTTTCCCAGGTTTGCGGATCGGGATGATTTTTGCCACCTTCCAGATGCTTGGAAAGTAGTGCAGCTCCAAGCATCTGTTGAGGATGGCAGCCAGCAGCGAGTGGACCCTCGGGCTGAGATTTTTCAACGCTAGGTTGAATATTCCGTCAAACCCGGGAGCCTTCATGTTTTTACTATATTTCAGCGCTGAGCAAATTTGTTCCTCTATAATCCGTTCTTCTGGAGGTACGGCACAAGGGGAGGTATCTAACGTCTGGACGCACTGCACAACCTGGTTCTCGAGTGGACTTGGGATTGTAGAGCCAAGCAAATGCGACTGGGCAATGTGCTCCTCAATTGCATTGGCCTTCTCTTCGTTGGTGATAAGCCGTTCGTCATTGACTCTAAGTGGTGGAATGGGCTTGGGGTGAGACTTCAGCACCTTGGCAACCTTCCAGAATGGTCTGGAACGGTCGTCCAGGTTCTGAACGAGCCGCCCGAAACTCTCGTTCCGGATTGAGATCATTCTGGAAGCGATCTGCCGATTCAGATCGACCATTTCGCATTTACACTGCAGATCCCCAGTCCGCTGAAACTGGCGTCTACGAACATTTCTGAGCCGAATCAAGAGTTTGGTGTGGGAATCAATGGCTTGAAACTTACCCCTCACAGGAACTCGTCGAACGCACTCTTCGTCAGCCATGGATATGGCTTGATGGAGACCCTCCAGGGCCCGGTCGATGTCCTCCACTGTGTCGAGCGGTGGGTTGTCGTCGATGTGGCGGTCGACCACGCGTCGAAACTGGACCCAGTTGACTCGATGGTAGTCCTTCCGCTGGCACGGTGCAGGGGCCACGTTGTAGCCCAGCTCGGTCAGCACCGGTTGGTGGTCCGAACTCAGGTCGTTGACGGCAACCGGCTTGGCTAATCTGGTGTTTGCCAAGAACAGGTCCAGCGTCGATGGGTTGCCCGTCGGTGATGTGAAGGTTGGTTCGTCCGGAAACCAGACGGAATAGAGACCATGCTGGGAATGGTCGAATAGCAGGCGGCCGTTCTGGTTCTGCTGGTAGTTCCGCCAGGCCTCGTGCCGGGCGTTCAGGTCCCCTCCGATTACGAAGCGGGCATTGGTGCGGGTTATGATGGCAAGGTCGTTCTTGAACTGCTGTGCTGTACCATTGCTAACGGTACATTGCCGGGGGCAGTAGACAACGATGAACCGGACGTTTCCGGTCGATGTTTCCACCTCAACGCCGACGGCCTGGATGATGGAAGTGCGGTAGTGGGGTAGGGTGCAGTACTTGATGCCTTTCTTGATGATGACCGCGACACCGCCCCCCCTGGAGCTGGTGCGATCAAGCCGGACAATGCTGTGGTCGGGCAGCCAGAAGCTGTCACCGGTCTTGAGGTGGGTCTCGGTGAGAAGGCCCACGTCGATGTCGTGCTTGCGGAGGAAGTCTGCAAGCTCAATGTTTTTCGCCCCTACGGAGCGAGCGTTCCAGTTGGCAATCTTTATGGGTTCACGGTCCATAATTAGCGACGAAGGAGATGATAGCTTGGAGCTGTTGTGTTCTTGTTGCACAGGTGCGCTTGATGATGATGGCCTGGGCCAACAGTGTGACGATCTCATCCGTTGACAGCGGAGAATCGTCTGTAGCTTCACCGGTTGTACCGGCCAATCCCGGAGCAGGGGGATCCGTCGATGGCCCGGAGGTTTGACCGGGTACTGCAGCGGCAGCCAACTGGGCAGCAGCCAACTGTTGGTTGAGCGGGAGCGGCGGCAACACTGGAATTGGCCGTGATTGGACCGGTGATAACGGAGGAAAGTTCTGCGCGTTGTTTTCTGGAACCTTCTTGCGACCGGGCTGGCTGTTGGACGAGGCTTTCTTCCGGATCTCGGCGTATTCGGCCCGCTTCGGACAGGCCTTACTCGTGGCCTTGTGGGCGGCACCGCAGTTGGCGCATGTGGGAGTGGCTTCCTCGATGCTGTCGCAGTTGTCGATCTTGTGGTTTTTGCCGCATTTGATGCAGCGGCTGGCCATGCGGCAATTCCTGGTGCCGTGCCCGAACAATAGGCAGTTCGAGCACTGAGTGACGCCACGGTGGGTCGGCTTATACCGCTCCCACTTCACTACGATGTGGAACAGTGTGCGTGTCGTCTGGAGATCCTTCACGGTTGTGGAGTTCTTCTCCAGATGGACCAGGTAGAGCTGGTCACGATACTTGATGGCCTTGCTGCGGGTCATCTTGTGGACTTCGACCGGCTTGAGGCCGTTCGCCTTAATCGCGTCCATTAAGGTGGTGGTGTCCATGTCGTGGAGCCCGCGCAGCACCACTTTCAGCGGCTTGGTGGCCTCGATGTCGTGGGAGAAGTACTCCAGCTTCATCCTGTCCAAGAGGGCCTGAACTGCGTTGAAGTGTTTTTCGGCCGGGACCATCAGTTTGTAGCCTTCCGTGCACCGTTGAATGGTGCAGCGAAGGCCCTGCTTAATGTAGAAATCCAGCTGCTCCCATAGCCCGGGAGGGAAGCCCTTCACATAGAAGGGTGGCAACTTAACTTTTTTCGGCACCGTCTCAGGGTCCGACTGCGGCTGGGCTCCGTTCTGCAGGGCCGAGAACGGATTGTTGCTCAGCAGCTTTTTTGCTGCTGATGCGGTGGCGCTGCTGTCTTCAGGTCTGGGTCGTTTAGTTCCGAGAGGCCCCGGCTGCGGGTCCGCAACGCCTGTCGGGATGGGCAATGGGGTTTTCTTCTGCTTCTTCTGGGCTGGCTCGGTGGTTGCGCCGTCTCCTGGGAGAGTCTGTTTTCCCGGTAAACCGGCACTCGCGTTACCGCGCGATTTCTTACCCATGGCTGGGTCAGCGAGAGCGTCACTACACAACGCGGAGCTAATTCGACTTGCGAACGAACGAACGAAACTAGAGAATTCAAATCGACTGAACTGCTCAACAGTCTGGCAGCGAAAAAAATGCGATGCCAAATGCACTTGAACTGAAGATGATGAGCCATGAGCTATGCCATACAGCAGCGCTGTTTTATATCTTTTCAGGTTAAAGCAGAATGATGTGCAACCAAGTGGTATAAAAGCTGCAAAGACTCCTCCCATTATGAGTAGTTTGCTAACATGTAGCGACACTGACTCTTTTCTTTTTGCGTACACTGCGAATGAGAACGACCCAAATTTGAGTTTAGTTCGCTCATAATCGCCAAAAATGCAGGAACTCAGTGATGAGTAAATTTGTCTCATGGTTTCCTGTGGAAAACCTAAAAAATCTGTTAGAAAATGAGGAAATTGCCAAAATTTTATTCAATGTTTACTTTTCTCAAATTCAGGAATTTTTCCCTGGAAAATCCTGGAAAAACCTGGGAAAACATGAGGCAAATTTACTCATCGCTGAGTTCCTGCACTTTATTTCTTATTTCTAACATAACTAAACTCAAATTTGGGTCGTTCTCATTCGCCGGGATATCACCTTGAAAGATATCGGCGCCGGTGGTTAGCGTGATTACCTCTCACCCCAGCATGCCTGGGTCCAATCTCAGTCGGCGCCACTGGCATGTTCTAAGGCATAACATTTCTGATCACACCTTCTTTCGGGAAGTAAAGCCGTTGGTCCCCGGTTGAGTTAATGGGTCGATTGGTAGGGTCCAGGTGTGGGAGCTGCCTCCCTGGCGTCGGTAGCATTGAAGCTCAGTATGGAAAACAAATCTCGCGTCACTTTTCAATAGGTCCTATCTACATTGATCGATTCTCTTCATCGACACTCTCTTTCGTAAATAACTAGGCTTCACAAATGTTTCCTGCCGTCTTCGTCGAATTAGATGCTAGGTTGTTGCTTCTTCCATCGAAAATATCCGGCCGTTGCGATTCAAAGTTGATCAAAATAATTTGTACCCCTGCTTCCAGTTTGATTACATGAGCATTTTGTGTTCTGAATATGGACAAACAGGCAGATGAATTCTATTCCTACTCTTTACTGTAATAAGCCGTTTTGTTGCCAAAGTTGGTGATGATTTAACCTCCGAAACCAAACAGAGTGCGTCTCTGTCACTTCAAAACGTAAATGACATCCATGGCCGCTTACGCTTAGCGTGTTTAGTGTAGGTGACAGCATCACGGAACTCATTTTTCAGGAACACCTTCAGCACACCTCGTAAATCAGACAGGAAATACGTCAGATAACGCCACGGTGAGCCAGACGACGGATGGTGGTTATCTTGAAGAATTTGCGTTTGATTCTGAATATGGCGATGAGTGTGCAAAATATTACGCAATTCCATCCTCCCTATTCGCACGCGCCCGAGGATCGGAGGCAAATGCCACTTCGACTTGTTTCGTCTACTTACTTCTCTCTGACGACTGTGCTGGGGATGCAGCATATGCATGTAGGCAATTGGTGGATTTGTTAGTTAATTCGACGGTTTTGGACAATGCTGGACATTTACCAGTTTTTTAATAGTTTCTTGTTGAAAATCAACATAATTATCGATGCGTAGCCATATTTCTGATCGATTGGTGATAAAATTATTGAAATTGGGCCAGGGGCAGCTGAGTTATTAACGTTCAAAATCTTTCTTATTTTGTTACATGTTCCATTTTCGGTTTTCACAAAGTGTACCCCCATATAGAAATCAAAGACGTAGTCCTACGTCAAAATTTGCAGTTTCATCGTACTTGAGTGGACCACGCACTTATAGATGCATTCAACGCTCCAAAGTTCTATGCCTACCTACTACACGGTCATTCAAGAAATGGACACAAGAGGTAGAGTTGAAACCTGGCCTTAACGCAGGCCTCCTTTGCCGAGTAGCAGAAAATACCAAAGAGTTTAGTCGTGCGGATCGGATAGTTATCCTCGCAATCGATGGTATGAGAATAAAATCAAGCTTGAGCCAAGAACGATCGCTTTCATGGTTTTCCTGATACGGGATTACGCAAAAGGATCGAAAGGAACAATCCTCGAAAGTTGGCTACAGAAGCAATAACCGTAATGATTCGAGGCGTCAACAAAAAATTTAAACAGGTAGGCACATGTATTATACATATTTTTGTTCAATCATAGCCTCACATTCTAATATCTTCCCGGGTTTGGGATATTTCCTGACCTTCAACACCCAGGGTAGCGAGGAGCAGAAGGAAATTTTTGAGAATTCAATACTTGCCATCAGAACTGCAGGATTGGAACCAGTGGTGCTGGTGATGAACCAATTTGCAACAAACTTGAAAATGGCAAAGGAATTGGGAGCGACAATTTATAATCCATATTTTTCAGTTGATGGACAGAAGGTTTACATTATGTGGGATTCTCCTCATTCGATAAAAAAAATACCAGAAATATGCTAAAAAAGCATAACGCAGTCTTTGAAAACAAAATTGCTTGTTTTCGAGACTTGGAGAGGCTTTATGAGATTGATTCTCAGTCAGAGCTGCGTCTTGTCCCACGGCTCACTGAAAAACACATAACCGTTCCACCATTCTCACCAATGAACGTGTCACTGGCAACGAGGACACTTAGCCAATCCGTCGCTGCGGGCATGCGATACTACACTCAAACAGGTGAACTTGATCAGCGAGCATTGCAAACGTGTGAATTTGTTGAAATGCACGACAAACTTTTCGACGTCTTTAACAGCAAACGAGAGATTTGCTCAGGAAAGGTAAGATAAATTGAATAAGCTTCAAAGCTATTCTAAATCACACATATTTAATGCTTACAGCCATTCAAAGGAGCAATCAAAAAAGAGTCGTGTCACTGGAGTTTCCTACTCGATGCGAAAGAAGTTCTTAGTCACATGTACTACACAAGCAAGTCGTGTTTGGATATCACCCAGGCCTACCTAGTAATTTATAGTACATAATATTTTAGGAGGTTTCATCATGGAAGGTATGTACACTGGAGTCGCTTTTTACGCGGGTGATACGTCCCGCGTAAAAAAAAACCGCGTAAAAAAAAACCGCGTAAATTCCGGAATCCGCGTAAAAAAAAACCGCGTAAATTCCGAAATCCGCGTAAAAAAAAACCGAGTAAAAAAAAACCGTGTAAGAAAAAACCGCGTAAAAAGCGATATACCGCGTAAATTCTGAAATCCGCGTAAAAAAAAACCAAAATCCGCGTAAAAAAAAACCGCGTAAATTCCGGAATCCGCGTAAAAAAAACCGCGTAAATTCCGAAATCCGCGTAAAAAAAAACCGCGTAAAAAAAAACCGTGTAAAAAAAAACCGCGTAAAAAGCGACTCCAGTGTATGTAACATGGCATATATGGAGCATTAACTTCCTTCTTCTTTCTGTGGCGTCTAGCTTATATATTCTAAACTGCTAAAAATGCTGTGTTCAGAGTGAGCAGTTATGCTTTCGATAATTATTAGAACATGTTTAAGGTTCACCACCAAAACCGTCATTGATTTTTCAATCATCATCAACAAATCAAAAGCTGAGCAAGCTGTTCGAAAAATTGATCCTCAGCCGACTAAACAAGTTTGTGGAGGAACATGACATTCTTCTTCCGGAACAGTTCGGGTTCCGTAAGGGGCATTCCACCAATCATCAGCTAGTGCGGGTGATGAATAACATCCGAAGTAACAAAGCTGTATCCAAGTCCACAGCCATGGCCTTGTTAGACGTCGAAAAGGCGTTTGACAATGTCTGGCACGACGGACTTATATATAAGCTTTGTAACTCCAACTTTCCACCATACCTTGTGAAAATCACCCGTAACTATCTCCAGCAAAGGTCGTTCAGGGTGTCGTTGAATAGTTCCCTTTCGGGACAATTTCCGATCCCAGCAGGTGTTCCGCAAGGGAGTCTGCTGGGACCACTGCTTTACAGCATCTACACGTCGGACATCCCTCCTCTAGGAGACGGTTGCGTGTTCTTTCTGTTTGCAGATGACACCGCGATAGCCGTCAAGGGTAGGATGCCTCGTGAAATTACGAACAAGCTCCAACGATGCCTTGACACCTTTACTGATTATGCCACCACGTGGAAAATCAAAATCAACGCCTCGAAAACCCAAGCAATCATGTTCCTTCACAGACAATCGCCAAAACTTAAACCGTCTCCCTCCTGTACCGTAATAATGGATGGTACAAGGGTCGAGTGGTCCACTGATGTTACTTATCTCGGGATGTTGTTCGATGAGAAGCTCCTGTTCCGCTCGCACATAGAGAAAACCCTAGTTAAGTGCTCCGCCTTGGTTAGGTGTTTGTATCCGCTCATTTGCCGCAGATCCCGCCTCTCAAGGCAAAACAAACTGGCTGTTTACAAACAGATCATAGCCCCCGCGATCTTCTATGCCGCCCCGGTGTGGGAATCGTGCGCTCAGACCCACAGGAACAAAATCCAGGTTGCACAGAATAGAGTGTTGAGGATGATCCTAGATCGTCCATTCGACACAAGAATAGCAGACCTCCATCAAGAGGCAGAAATTCCCAAAGTAGATTCCAAAATTGATGATATGACAACCAAATTTATTCAAAAATGCAATCTTTCTGAACATGCTTTAATAAGCAATTTGTACATAGTAGGTTAAGTGTATATAGTAGAGTAGGTTAGTTTTAAGCTGTCAATAGTAGTATTAAGTAGTTTCTCTTCAAATTCTAAAAACAAAACAAACCAATCCCACCAAGGTGGTCGACCGTGTACTAAGTCTAGGACTAATTCTGTAAAACAAATTTTGAATTTTGCCCATACCTAAAGATGAAGAAAGCAATTTAATCACTTAGTAAAAATTTATATGGTAATCGTCCAAGTTAAACTAAAATAAAGATCATTTAAACTAAACTAAAACGCTTTAGGCTCAGTTTCGATTCACCCGTTCAACAAGAAACAAGTGTTAAGTGCTCGGTAAGCCCGCCATTCGTCGTCTGGCTCGACGTAGTTATGTCAAGCGTCTCCGGTCTGATCTTCGAGGAAACCCGAAATGTGCTGAAAATATGCGTGATGCCGTCACCTACACTGAACACGCCAAGCGCAAAACCGGCCATGGATGTCGTCTACGGTTTTGGAGGTTAAAACTTATCACCAACGTAACAAAACGGCCCTTTTCAGGGCCACCAAGTTCATTTCAGTAAAGAGTTAGAATATAATGTATATAGAGTAACCCATGATTCACCCATTCAATTGGGTTCTTTAAGGGTATTGAAGAAATGCGGGCTACAAATGGTGAATTGACAACCTGGGAAGAGCGTTTTTCCTATCTCTGGTCCTCACAAGTTCCTACCTCACACCTCCCCGTGGTGTAGCCTGGGCAATGTTGTCCTTCTGACAATAGCAAAGTGAGGGGGTGCGACGCGAACACTGGCGCGGTAACCATAACACGGCGATCGAGGAAATGCTTCGTCAACCCGCAGGAGTGCCAACCGGCACATTAGGATCGACGCCAGTAAGATTCTTATTACGGCATACTGGATACGGCATGGAACTATGGACACGACACGGCACAATGGATTGGATACCACGCTACAGGGCTGACAGTCGTGCTATTCTGCTCCCTAAGTAAAGAAGGGTGACACCTCCTTGAAATGGCGAGTGGGCTAATAGTGCGGCTGCCCCCGTCCCGGTAAAACCTTGGCAGGCCTCCGGATACGTTCAAAACTCGTCACCAATTGGTGATTGGTGAGTAGTAGACTCAGATGTAACATTCCTGACTTACGCCGATCTGGCTCTGAACACGGCCCCCATGAAGGACCGTGTCAACCCTAGCATGGCCTCCCTGCTTGCATAGATAACCATGGGATCACGATAGGCAACTACATACAACGAGTGGAGATAGCGGCCCGGAGGGGGGACCCAACAGAATGGAGAAAAACGGAGAAAAAAACAAAAAAGAAGAAAATGAGAAAACCCAAAAAAAATATGAAGGGCGACGGCAAGACGCCAGAAATTGAAAACGGAGGAGCGAACGTGTTCGCAAGGAGCGGGATATTGCAGAGATCACCAGTGTTGAACCTGGAGGCAACAGCGAGTTCCAACAGCAGCAGTAAGCCCCAAGGTGAGCAGCAAGGACACCAAGGAGAGCTAGGTCTTATGCTAAGCCAGGTGTTCACACCGAAATCCAGCAGTAGCACACCCCAAGAAGGATTGCAGCTTGGGAAGACCAAATTGATGGAGGTCAGGAGGAGGATCAATGAACTCCATGACTTCATCAAGGATAAGAGCAACGTCCACAAGGCAATAAAGGAAATGGTGACGGGCATCAAATCCGCCATTATTGCTGCCGAACGTGAACAGGATGCGCTGAGGACTGCGCGTAACTGCCGAAAGGGCACTGATCGAGGCCAAGGAGAAAGCAGAGTGCTGATTGAACCAGCGACCGAAACGGATGTGTTTTGTTTCTTCTGTGCTTTTTTTTGCTGCTGAAAACCTTTTCGCATGCGTTTTGTTCTCGAGTGACTGGAGGTGAACTGGTGATCGCATTTAAAAGTTTTGAATACCGTGCGTGATTTTTTTTTTTTTTTTTTTTTTTTTTTTTTGATCTCTTGTTGCTTATGCAATGGTGCTTGGTGTGGTCTTGCGTTTTTCTTTGTTGCCCCGTACAACCTCTATCACGCTGATATATTTTTCTGTTGCTGCGATGAGCAACTTCTTTGTGTGGTGTTAAAGAAGACAGTCCGAAAATACATGACCTTGATTATGCGTGGAGTGCGTTCTTTTGTACGTACGAGCTAGAAGAGCGTTATCAGTGATTGCGGTGGTTCAAGGAAAATTAAATAAAGCATTTCTGAAAACATGACGCTGCAAAGTCTCTAGGCCAATCGGGTGAGATCTTTCCATTTTATCTATTTATATTTTATTTTTTGTCACTGATTTATCAAATGCTCTATATTGACGAATAGAGTTGCCAAATCATTCACCCTCCCACTAACACAACTCTTTCCTTCCTGTGACACCTATGAAGGTAGTATGGGTTCCCTGCACCTTCTTAAGTAGATGTTGGATTAACTTTCCCTCCCTTCCCCTGCGATTGTAAGGATGTGGCCAGGTGTATAATGCGATGCTTCTATTGTAGATTTTATTTTCGTGTGGGGAAAATCACTAATCCCAAGTGATATTTTCTGCGTCAACACTCGATATTTTCTGCAAAACGTATTAGTTGACCATTATATAGCCACCCACGATTTGTACAATCGCATATGCTATGCTATGCTATGCTATGCTATGCTTTAAGGGTATTGAAGAAATGCATATTCGTAATCTGCATTAAAATCATCATTTCATCAATTTTGGTTCACTGTAACTATTTTAAATAAGAACGATTACATTTGCAAAAATCACCTTATTAGCGCCCCTCGGTGTCACTTTGTATGGGAGCGAGCTGTCAGTTTCAAACAGTGAAGTTATTATTTTACTTTAAATCTTGATCTAAAAATCGAGATGAAAGTGTGGGAGTTCGAACAAATATCGCTGTGCTCAGAAAACGGAGCTTTTTCAGATGATACATAAAAACCGATAAATTTTTCAAAATTTAAGTACCCAATTGTCACTAAATACATCAAAATGATTCAAAAATCAAATAATTTGTTCGGGAAATAAATTATGTTCATATCTTATCGGTGGATTAAATTTTTTTCCGTTTCACTTTCATCAACTGAGAAATTCTCATCGTATGCATTTTCCTGCTGCGCGACATCTTCGAAAACGTCCGAACCGTAAATAAATACAGATTACAGTGAGTACAAAAGGAGAGGAGCCAGTGTCGCTAATTGATAGCAAACTACTCATGATGGAAGGAGTCTGTGTACTTTACTGGCGTGTTCAAAAAGAAAGGCATTCAAAATTTCATTTTTTGATTGTTCCCCAAACACAGACATCATAATCAAAGAGCATCTTGATTATTTACTGCTGTATCATTGATGCCATCCACCATGCCTAAGGTGAATCATTAATCCAACATCGTGTCATGTTCTCGACCGTATTGCAGGGCCTCCATATTGCCCAAGGCCTAACACTCCGAGGACAACATCAATCTCGGAAGGCACTTCATCAACCATCAACTGGTTATACAAAACCACCCAAAAACAATCGGCCCTTTTCAGGGCCACCACAACTTTCTACAAAAGAGTTGAGTTATGAAATTGTCTTAATTCCAAAACAATATCCGAAGCAACAAACTAGAAAATCGAACAAAAATTTCGTAGTCCTACGTCAACAATGCGGTTGTGTCATGTACATCACCCTCCAACTTTTTTTTAGTTTTCAGATTTGAAAGATCGTCGGTTACAGTGGCCTGCTTACTGAGTAGAAAAACGCGGTCAAAGGTCCCTACATATCAAAGAGATTTATGGTAAAATCGCTTGTGTATCGTGTATTTTGCGAAACTCGTTGTTGTCGTTGGTTCCGGGTTTGAATGGATACAAAAATTTGAGCAACGGTATTATATGATATGAGGGGCTCGGTGGCCTTAGAGCAACCATTTTTGCTTACTGAGCAGAAGATCATGAGTCTAATCTCAGGCCCATCCACATTCAAGATTCGTCAATTGTTTTATTAGTTAATATGACTACATGGTAATAACAGCAACTCGGTGATTAAAAAGGTGCTCGTCTGCCTAGTGGCAAACGTTTTTGCTTACTGAGCAGAAGACCGTGGGTTTAGTCCCAAGCTCCTTTGCGTTATATGATCGTTAGGACATCAATTCAGCTTATCGTTTACCAAAACGAACCCTGCTGCAAGCCCAACCCTCTTATCCAACATCCCAGTGATTCCTCGTGGAAGTGCAGAGGTGTTCTCGGCTTCCATCAAAGCTAGTGTCATGTCAACACAATGCTTCCCATTCCTTTCTTGACCTGTGTTCGGGCGCGGCCGGTGTTGGTATTGCCTAATTTAAGATCACCAGTTTTTACACATTGAGGATGATTGCTAGTCCCAAGCATCGTCTATTGGTTCTCTGTGTAATTACAGCTGATCTGGCAATAACAGAGTAGCAACCGTGGGCGGTCAATCAAGCTCAAGCTTTGTGATACAGGTATACCTCGATATAACGAAACTGTCACTTTTAACTTTTTTTTTTTTTTTTTCCTTTGGTTTGTTTTTTCCGTCGATCTTGTTTTCCGTGCTGAGCACCAATGCTACCGACGTGCCAGGAAGGCAGCTCCCACACCTGGACCCTACCTATCGACCCATCAACTCATGAACCGGGGACCAACGGCTTTACTTCCCATCCGAAGGAAGGCGTGATCAGAGATGTTATGCCTCAGAACATCCCGGCGGCGCCGACTGGGATTGAACCCAGGCCTGCTGGGGTGAGAGGTAATCACGCTTACCACTACACCACCGGCGCCGTTCACTTTTAACTTCCATCATCGATATCTCACAAATACAATTCAATTATTCAAATTGGTGTGACCAATAGATGAAGGATTGTCTCTGATGGTGTTATTACTTTGCTTGATTTAATGATTGTTAGCTAGAAATCAACGATGGAAGTTAAAAGTGACAGCTACGTTATATCGAAGTATACATGTATTTCGAAATTTTGAGGGGGTGACAAAATGATAACTTGAGATTTGTTCCGGAGTGCTGGCGGCATCGAGCGACAGGCTTGAATCTCGTTGATGAAATGTGTGCCAGCGTGCTATCAGATGAGGCTTTGCTGAACCATGTCCCCATGAAACGCTGGTCATGCCGTTACCAGTCATCAATAAAGGTGGTGATCTCCAAACCTTTTGGAACAGTTTCCTCCCATCACCGTAGAATTTCAAACAACGATCAATTTCCGCTCAATTTTCCCACACGACAATCCGTCAGCGATTGTAAAACAACAACAGCAACAACACAAAATTGCACTAGCAATCTCGCCCGTTCCTGTTCAAGCTGCAACCGCGCTATGAGGAAAACGATACTGACACTACCCCCACCACCACCACCGACCAATGCATACTTCAGTGACTACATCCTATTGCATCATGACTTACCGGCTTACTACTGGAAGAAAATAGCTGATGTTGCACTTTTCCATCCCACTACGAAGAGAAAGTTTTCCTCTGGTCCGTTCCCTCTCCGGTTTCATACAACGCATCAACTTGAACGTTAATATCGATGAGCCATAAAAGCTTGTTGCCCTCCTCCATCCAAGCAAAGCACCACCCGGCCATAATTTGTTTACCAAACGGTAATTTATTAAATTTAATTAAAAATGCTGCATAAAAAACTTTACCACTCAATGAATAATTTCAACCTTGATCTGCATGAACCGCTCTGGGGTGCGTCTCCATCGATTGGACGACCAATCGTCGGTAAAATTCACATTAAAAAGCTTAGGCATATAATTAAAAATTCATGATAGGGCAACGACAGTCCCCGGTTTTCCATCCGAAACGAAAGCCTTCTAACGAAAGAAATCCTTAATTTAGTAATGAAACTCCATTTCAGCATACTTGCGAGCGTGATTTTTTTTTTCGAGCTGCGAACACTTCTAGAAGATCATGAGGAAACTTTTTCCTGGCTAAAAGGTAGCAAGGATTTGATTTTGAAAAGAATTAACAAGCATCTTGGTAAAAAGTCGAAACCGAAACAAAACAACCCAAAAAAGTGAGTCTACAACAGGGACTTTTCACTTGCCATGGGTGTGGGGAAATCCTTTTTTGCTGGTGCCCATGAATTTCAATGAAATGAGGGAAAAGAGTTGTGTGACTTTTTTGTTTGTGTTTCACCATCAGAAGAAGGGAAAATATGTAAACGAATTGTGCTGGTCAGTATGCTAAGCCAGCGAAAATAACTTATATAGGGCTGAAAACTATACCATTGGTGTACGCAGCAGCATCCAACGATGTAATGAGCTTTCAGCAGTCGGTAATTAATGGAAGCGAGGTGGTCCACGTGTATGAATAATTTATGGAAGTGGTCGATTCCCGCTGGAGGAAGCAGAGAAGCGTGATTGACGATTTCCCCGCCTGCTTTTAGCGGGAAAATTGTCTAGCCAGTAGGTGTTGTTCAACCGAGTACAATCTATTTGAAGCTTATCAAAAAAAAGTTTTAAATTTCCACAAAGTGTTCTTGGGAGTTCACAGAACCGTAGATTTAATGGAATTTCATCTACCTTACCAGTTGGGAAATGTTTCAATGAAGGTAATAGTGGGTGGCTCCGTGGCGTCACCAGTCGCGTAGGTGTATTGTGTGTGTGTCATGGAGTGAGTGTTTAATTTCCACTCTAGTATGGATGAAATTTTCATGAAATTAATACTTAAACAACTAAGAAAACCTGTAAAAGCTGAAATTCATTATCCAAAATTTATTTTTGGCAGTAGGGTACTCCAGATAGCTTTAATAATTTTCATTAACTTATTTTTGTTGGAAACGTGGTTCGTTGTTTCGTGCTATTTCGTCCCGAAGCTGGGGTTCTGAAAATTTAAGGTTTTTTGGTATAATATTTAAAAAAAACTACATGGGACAGCCCTATGGGGTTGTACCATACAGGTTACTCTTAGACCAGAAGTTCCCAAAGAAACGTGCTTAACTTTTTGGTTCAGCTCTGGTACTATCTTTGGTCTCAAGCTAATCGATGCACCCCTCGAAACATAGGAAAATCCACGAACCCCTCATTTTATCTGTCAAACGTTCATAGTGAATCAAAACAAACATAATGTAGTACTAGAATTTTGACTAGAATGGGGTACGTTAATCGTTTGCTTCGGACCAATAGGCTAGTCAAGTAGTGAGCCAATTTAAAATCGTGAGTTTCCACCGGTTGGTAAAACTGATGGAGGTACGACAGAACAAAACAGCTTACTCTTTCACACTTGCATCGCAGTGCGGAATGCTACAAAAAGTAGTCTGTTGCACTCATCCTCATCCTCTATATTCATCACATTGATGTGAGATCCGCTGAAATTCGTGATTGTTGCCCCCGTGGACGAAACGTGTAATTAGGATAAGAAGGCTGCTTCGCCATTCACTGCAGTGTCTACCGGATTCTCAGACCTTCTTATCATATTGAAAACAAGTCACACCGTCTAAGCGAAGTGAAGATGATGAATAAATAAATGAATAGAGCAAAATGGAAGATTTTTAAACCATAAAAAATCAAAAGAGACTTTATATTACCACCATGAAAAGCAGCTTCAATTAAAACAATTAATGTAATGGCACAGCAGTAAAGCACGGCAATACAAACAACACAGAATCGAGGAATTACTCCTAAATACCAAGCGACATTGCAAATATTTACAACTAAATATCTACCACTCCCATCTTACCTACACCCAACAGCACTCTATATACAACAAAGCGGTCGTCATTACAACTTTTGATTTCCACCCTAAATTACGGGAAACCTCCCACCACCCCTCCCAAAACGCAATCATCGATCAAAATGGGAGGCAAGTGTGAGCGTTCCCATCATCATTACCTGAGTAACGCTGCTGCTGGTCGTAATTTACCATATAATCCCACCGACAGACACAATTTGCAAGTGCGGTTGTGCCAGCTGCTGGTTGCCTTGCACTAGCAACCATTAGCAACAGACAACCGGGGGCACTTAAGTACAATTTACGAGTTCTCTAATCTTCGCTCAAACACGACGTCGCTGCTCCGCGAGTTAGGAAACGTGAGCTCAAGTATAGTAACTCGGCGCACTGAACTGAAAGCAAAATTTTCCTCGATTTTCCTCCTTTCCTACTGCCGCACTCGAAACTCGATCGCACGCGGACAGCAGGAACCAGAGGAGTCGTAAGCAATTTTTAAGCATCCTCTAAGTGAAAATCGATAAGGAGATTATTGAAAATTGTGCCTGTGCTCTCTTTTTCCTCTGGATTGCTTTTCGCCGTCCTAGAAGAACAAACCGTGTGCTTTTTCGCCCTTCCAGCTCAGCATTTCACCCGGTATTGGATTACCAGCTGGAAGTACACTTCAGAAGTAGCAGTGTAGGAGTATATTTTCTTTAGTGTCCTATCCCTTTACGCCTCCCACGCCACCGCCGCTGGATCGTAAATTGACTTTCACGTCATAACTTCACTCGCCCGGAAGGCAACTTGTGGAGGAGAAAATCCTCCTGTGTCAGGATTTTCGAGTGACAGCTCAAGGAACATTAAATCTGCGGGTAGAAAAAACTAATTACATTATGAAGATCGTTCTCTCAAGAGGGGCGAAAAAAAAAAAACGAGCAAGTGAGTTTTTTCTGCTTGACTGGCAGAATCATGGCAAACCCCGAAGTGGTAGTGTGCGGGGTAGGAGGAGGACTTCACATGCGCCTTTAGCTATTCGTTCATCGTTGATAGCAAGCACAGTACTACTTGACATTGCTCTTGTGAATAATTCACGGTCGTTTATCATCACTCGAGGGAGTCCGCTAGAACTTTTGTTAGAGCTCATCAAACTATGATGGGGCGGTCACCGGGGTAAAGTGCACTGTTTGCAATAACAGTTTCAGCATGTTATAAGATGAAGCAAAATACTACAATGTTGTATCATAGAGGTAACTCTATGACCAGAGGGTTGCGAAGAAACGTGTTCAACATTTTGTCTCAGCTCTGGTACTACCTTCGGTCCCAAGCTAATCGATGCACCCCTCGAAACAAAGGAAAATCCACAAACCTCTCATTTTATCTGTCGAACATTCATAGCGAATCAAAACAAACACAGTGTAGTACTAGAATTTTGACTAGAATCGGGTACGCTTATAGATGTACTTGGGACCAATAGGCTAGTCAAGTAGTGAGCCAATTTAAAATCACTAGTTTCCACCGGTTGGTTGTATTGTATCTTTAGTCGGCGTTGGTTAAGAGAACTTTAGCAACTAGGTTTAAAGAACATGCACACAAGTCAAACGCACAGGTGTGTCTTCAAATCTTGACCAACAATTGAAATAGGCGGAACAACCAAATGTGAACAATGGCTTTAAACGCAAATTCCTCAAGAATCAAAGCACATCCAAGCATTCTAACACCATCATCTGATAGAGCAAACTTCCTTTATCGAATGGCATTGTTAGTTTGCGTGAAAGTGTTTTGATTCTCGAGAATTTTGTGTTTTAACCCATTGTTTACGTTTGGTTGTTCCGCCTATTTCAATTGTTGCTCTAGAAATATTCAGGCGTACTGTCGCATTAATGGCCCTTCGTTCATTTTCAACTTCTATTCAATTTTCATACTGCCGTACTCAAACGGAACTATCTATCTACCCTCTTCTAAGACCATAGCTAATAAATTATCTCACTGCCGTACTCTAATAGGGGAAATGACGGCTTCGGCATGACAGACTATTTTCGGCAACCCAAATTGAAACACTATTTTCACTGGATTTTCGTACGAAAACACTTCGCTGAATGCATGCAAACGATTCTTTATGCTTTCAGCTTCAATTTGACTATATTTTTACCACTGAGAAAAGGCAATCTAGCAGGGTTTTCTTGAAATGAAACACACACACTACAAATTGTAGCTGATTTCGAGTTGCCGATAATAGAACAGCAGATTTACATGCAGTCCAAATGGAACGGTTGCCGAAGAAAAATTGGTTGCCGACAATACTCGCTCTCACTAGAGAAGATTGGAGCTTTGTAAAAGCGTTTCAAAACAGTTTTTGACAATTCTTTCGACTGAAATTGTTAGAGCAGCTGGCATTTATTGTTAGAGCAGATTGTAAACAAACCAATAATGCATATGTGTGCGTTCCTTCGAGAAAAAGGCTATAGAAAGAACGTCGCTGCTTAGGTTGCCGAGAATACGTAAATTCCCCTATGTTTAAAATATTTGCCGTACATAAATTGTCAAATCATAAACTGCTATTATTTCGAACAATTTTACCTAGTATCTCACTTTCCGGCAGGTACTTCCTAAAATTACCTGGGCACACTCATTGACACAGTTTGGCACCTATGGTAAGAAACTTTTATGATCTTTAAAGCTACTGGCATCTAAGGTTGCAAATACTCATTTCAGCTTAAACAATGTTTTTTTTTAATTATGAAATAATTAGATGCCATGAGCATATTTTGAATTGGTAGGATACAAAAAGAGGTTGCAAAGAATGTGTCTGTCATATTAAACCTGTTTATTTCACTTCATGAGAGTCACAATCAGCGATTTTTCACACACTCACTCACTCACTCACTCAGCGAACAGAAAATCGCTGATTGTGACTCATAGAAAGCAAAATTTACAGGTTTTATGTTTCAAACGCATACTTTGTAACCTTTTCTTGTAAGTTACAAGTAAAACATGCCATCATACCATCTTTTGCTTTTATTATTCCGAAAAAACATTATTTTAGCTGAAATGAGTATTTGCAACCTTGCTGGCATCACTGAATGTTCTCTGCACGGCCAACTCATGGCATTTTCTTTCCATACGAAATTTACTCATATTTGAAAAAAAAAAATGCTCTGAGTCAATTGAATTCAGAAAATGCTCTGGGTCAATTGAATTCGGTCGCTGAGTTGTTAGAGTTGGCCGTGCAGGCGCAGAGAACATTCAGTGATGCCAGTAGCTTTAAAGATCATAAAAGTTTTTTACCATAGTGTCGTGCTCGCGTCGCTTGCTCGCCATCTTTAAACGTCCGTAGTTTTCGAACATAACCAACTGAATGATTTCACATGAACAGTTCTACCATAGAGGTAACTCTAAGACCAGACGGTCCCGAAGAAACGTGCTCAACTTTTTGGCTCAGCTCTGGTACTATCTTCGGTCCCAAGCTAATCGATTCACCCTTCGAAGTATAGGAAATGTCACTTACCCCTCATTTTATCTGTCAAACTTTCATAGCGAATCAAAACAAACATAGTGTAGTACTAGAATTTTGACTAGAATGGGGTTCGTTAATCGATTGGCTTGGGACCAATAGGCTAGTCAAGTAGTGAGCCAATTTAAAATCGATAGTTTCGTATTGATTGTTGGTTGTACCTTGATGATACAGCCATCCACGCGACATTACTCAATTTTCTTTTCGTGATTCTCTCGCTATCTCCCTGTGCCTACAAGATTTGCGTGCGGGGCTCTCATACACTATCGCAGTACAAGAATCTCCTGTTCTCTTTAACACGGTATCGACAATTGATTCTCTCCGGCTTTCTTTCTCACTCCCAACCTATTCTCCCAATTCCATTATTGAGACCGAAGTTTCTGAATCATGGCTCCACGCTCCACGAGCTTGTTCCTGTTCGTGCTTCGTGCCGGATTTCCAGTAGTCCTTTCTGTTCGAGTAAGTGCTCGACTCTCGATTTCGAACTAAGATCTGTGCGATATGTTTGAATATTTTGCATTCGAAGAGTTGCACACTTGTCTCATTTTATTCATATAATTCTGATATACACTCTAACCACTACACATAGGTGCCAAACTGTGTCAATGAGTGTGCCACTCAGTCGCTGAGTTGTTGGAGTTGGCCGTGTGCGCAGTACATGTGTCAAATAATTGGTGTTGAAAAATAATTGTTCTGCAGTTTGAAACGTAACCTTTAGTTGTAGCATGGTCACTTTTATGTAAATTTAATTTAACTAATTTAAGGATTGCCACTTATTTATTTGAATTTATATTCTGTTTTTCCATCTATTTTTGAATTTCATTAATAATTGTCGTTCACGTTATTTATTTATTATTTATATTCATTACATAATAACTACATGTTAACTTAAATTAAATTGATATCACCATTACAAATGAAACGAATTGTAAATCCGCATAAAAACGAAACGCTTGCATACAAGCTGCCTTCCAAAATTCATTTGATCCGCCACTGGAAACGTTCACTGGTTTGCGAGACTCGTCGTAAAGTCCGAGGTTCGAATCCGAACATTCTCTCTCGTAAAAAAATCAATCGAACCAGAAATAGATTGAAGCGAGACAGTTTAATCAAACGGTACGAGCGAGAAAGAGATAGAGTGTTCAATCGGCTCGAGATCGTAGTTGATGAGATTTGTCGTTTGAAAAGGTCGTTAATTACTTCGGTAATTGACGTACTTCCGGCCACGAAGACTATGATCATGATTTGATCTGAGGGTTTTCGGAACGTCCACTCGTCCATTTTGACCTGAACCGTGGAAGAGGCGAGAGTGCGTGAAATAGATTTCTTGTGTCGCGGTGTGTTTTAATTGGTACCTATAAAAAATGTGAGAAGTCTAGTGATCGAATGCAATGTTACTTTTCTTGTATTCCTTCGTGTAGCCTAAAGTTCAGCAGTTAGGTCAAAGTTGACGTGCGGTCAATTATTGTGTGTGCGTACGTAGAGAAAAGGTAATTCGTGGATAATTTTTTTGTGTGGAAATTTCATTGTTAACGCGTCGAACAGCCGTTCGATGGTTTTTTATGTAGGATTCGCTTCTAGCGATATACGGCCGAAGCTCGGCACACCGCATCTCGAGATAAAGCGCGACTCTCGACCCCACGATTCTGCGTCAAAAGACCCGGTTTGAGGAGAAAGCCGGAAGGAAACAAACCGTTTCGACAGAGCGGCCATTTTGCCATTTCCGCCACGTGTAAAACATCGACGCCTCAACGTCGTCTACAGCGCCAATTCATTTCGGCGCGATTTCAGTACGAGCTTCGAGACCATCCATCGACTGGAAATTTCCGCAGCATCATCGCCAATCGCCGCATTTCGGGCGATAGCCACAATACCGCCACAAACCAGCCGGTATCTGCTTTGCCGACCAATTCATCAGGCAGCTATTTTGGTACCGTGAGTAAACCCAATAATTAATCTAACCATGCGCATGCGTTAACGACACCACACACACACCACGAAGAGCTCGATGAGAAAAGCTAGCTAGCGATCACTAGATCAAAATCCGCACACAGTAGGGAACAAGAGAGGAAGAAACACGAAAAATGAAAACCTAGGTTATACAATTAAATAAACTCACTTAAATGTTTTATAGTAGTTTACCCCAATAAATGTTTTTTCCGTTAAATGTTAAAGTTTCCCATGTAGCTTATTTTTTGGTTTCGAGTATTCTCACATTTCGCGTCGTTCTACTTTTTTGTGTTAATGTTCTTGTAAGCCAGCACAGGAGTGGAACTTTGGGTCAGAAAGTGGCTCCACTTGTAATTTGCTAACACTAGCGCACCTAGCGGTAGAAGGCATCTTCTGCCTGCAGTTAAGATAGGCAGCATGCTATGATAGTGTGAGTGCACATAGAAAGCCCGTGTGGAACGCTACCACAACACATCGCTTGTTGAGCAGAAAAACGAACACTTTTTGATTCACCGATTTGTTTGCACTTCTCCTTCTGTTCTGTGAAGCCAGGTTAGACTGCCTGGGAAATCAGTCTCTTCACTCACGTGTCTCGATCGGCGGGGATCTTTGAATAAGTGAGTTCCTCCGGTGATGATACTGGTGAGTGTTGTTTTCGTGAGTAGGTAGAACGACCGGTAGCATCAACTATTCTCTCGTTGCGATTGTGGCGACCTCTTTGTGTGGAGAATCTCGATCCATCGTGCTGTTTGAGTCTTCTGTTTCGTTTTGAAATTAAATGTTTGGTTCGGATTGAACAAACCCGCCCTGAGGTCGGGTTTCTAGCCGAGCAAACAAGACTCGACGGACTGTCCTCCTTGGAGGTGGCGCTTAAGCCGTCCGTTTATCGAGCCAGGGAACGATCCAGAAGACGGAAAACTGTTAGCCGCATTTTGCGCGCTACATAGTTTTCGCATTATTCTCCAAATTTGAATCGCCTATTGAAGAAACGACTTCTTGACGATTTTTTTCAACTGCATGCTTAATAATGCTTGTATAATTTTTAATAATAACTTCTGTCCAGGATTTATTCACACAAACCTGGAGAATTTATTCAACCACAACATGGTGTTGGTTAAGGTATGTCGAGAAGCTTTTATTCGACTTCCATGAGATGTAACAGAGCATGGGTTTCGAACCATGTACCTTCATATCACCAGCCGCTTGCCTTGTCATCTGAGCTATCCTAGAATACATCATATGACCTGCTCAATATTCAATAAAAGCTTGCTTAAAACTGAATACCTATCAGTACTCCCGATCGTCATAAGGTCCAGTGGGAATCATTAATTCATTCATCGTTGTTTTACATGAGACCAATTCTACCTCTTCACCACTTCAATTTCCAAGGAAAGGATGCTGGGTTATTTATTAAACTAAATCAGTAAATTGAATTTGTTATCGGGAGTGATATTATCGATGATAACGATTTAGAACATAAATAAAAAAAAGGTTGGGCTTGGGATTGAACTCGCGACTTTCCACTTGGAAAGTGGAAACGGTAGCCACTACTCTACTGATTTCATCTAACTGTTAGACTAAACCAGTGTTGCGGAATAATGATTCTAATGCATTGTTAATAAAGCATTTACAAAGCATTCAAATAAAACATGGACGCATAGTGGTATAAGAGCTATTTTACGCTTAATAAAGCATTTTATTAAATCAATTTAAAACAGTCGAATTAGAGCGTCAATGAATGTGCAAATTACACTTATACAGTTTGTTATAAGATAAAACTTTTGGAATTGAATCAGGAAGACAGCCAACGTTTATAAAGCTTTTAATAAGTAAATTAGTCATATCAGAGCAAACAGCGGAATAAAGGCGCATCTATCGATCTCAATAAGCTTTTTGCAGCACATAATTCGACATCCTGTTTTATTCAGCATTGTACACTGCTATACAGCATTTATTCAATATGTATGCTTATTTGTGACTTTGAATTATTTGTTGGGGAGTCGGACTCCCCACCAGATTCCCTAACAGCGCAAATACTATAGCCAGTCTAAAGCAGTAATTCATTCCGTGCAATGCATACCAAACCCAGAGTAATCGCTGATGATCAACATCGCATGTAGAATTACACCGGCAGTGCTATGAAAAAAATGCCAAAATTTCGTTCATTACTGTAGCTTCTTGTAGGAGAAAAGAAACGGCCAATAGATCACTGCACGAGCTGGCTAACCTCACTTTGTTTTGACATTTTTGCCGGGTTTGTTTTGCTCGCTATTTTTTCTTCTGCTTTGATGTTTACTCTCTGTTCGCCCGCCAGTCAGTTTTTAGCAGTGCTTGCAGATATGAAAATCAAAGCAAGCTTTACAGCGAACTATTTTTTTTTAAAGCTGCTTGAGTGTTTGAGTTGAAGTTTAAGGATGCAGAAAATCGGAAAACTTTCTGTTTACGCCAATTTATTGCCGGACGCCAGTCGAAAAAGGTTTGTCGAAAAAATTCAAGTGTTGGGTTTTGTTGATCCATACGATGCCAAGCTTAACAAAGAAGATTTTCCGACAAATGTGAACATGTTGTGGATTTTTTGTTAAACCACATTTCTGCTTCATCCGGAAATCATCTAACCAATGTAAGAAGCATTGAAGCTTACAAAAAGTATGAATCAGGTTTCATCCATAATGTAATGGGAGGAAAAATCAATAATTTCTTTGTGGTACGAGGCCGGGTTAGTTTTTTTTGACGTAGGACTACGTCTTTGATTTCTATATGGGGGTACACTTTGTGAAAACCGAAAATGGAACATGTAACAAATTAAGAAAGATTTTGAACGTTAATAACTCAGCTGCCCCTGGTCCAATTTCAATAATTTTATCACCAATCGATCAGAAATATGGCTACGCATTGATAAAAATGCTTCCAAATGTTGATTTTCAACAAGAAACTATTGAAAAACTGGTAAATGTTCAGCATTGTCCAAAAGCGTCGAATTAACTAACAAATCCACCAATTACCTACATGCATATGCTGCTTCCCCAGCACAGTCGTCAGAGAGTAGTAAGTAGACGAAACAAGTCGAAGTGGCATTCGCCTCCGATCCTCGGGCGCGTGCGAATAGGGAGGATGGAATTGCGTAATATTTTGCACACTCATCGCCATATTCAGAACCAAACGCAAATTCTTCAAGATAACCACCATCCGTCGTCTGGCTCGCCGTGGCGGTGTCTGACGTATCTCCGGTTTGATTTACGAGGTGTGCTGAAGGTGTTCCTGAAAAATGAGATCCGTGATGCTGTCACCTACACTAAACACGCCAAGCGTAAGCGGCCATGGATGTCATCTACGTTTTTGAAGTGACAGAGACGCACTCTGTTTGGTTTCGGAGGTTAAATCATCACCAACATTGGAAACAAAACGGCTCTTTTCAGGGCCACCAAGCTTATTACAGAAAAGAGTAGGAATAGAATTCATCTGCCTGTTTGTCCATATTCAGAACCACCGACCACACAAAATGCTCATGTAATCAAACTGGAAGCAGGGATACAAATTATTTTGATCAACCTTGATCAACTTTGAATCGCCACGGCCGGATATTTTCGATGGAAGAAGCAACAATCTAGCATCTAATTCGACGAAGACGTCAGGAAACATTTCTGGATCAACAATAGAATAGAGCCCATCAGCATTTGTAAACAAACCGTTCCAAAGCCTCACAAATCGAAGGCCGCTCACACAAACCAACACCAACATCTTGTAGGTAGAAGTTTCCCCTATCCGATGATGGTGTTGGTTTGTGTGGGTGGCCTTCGCTTTGTGAGTAAAGGGCTTTGGATGGGTTTGTTTACAAATGCTGATGGGCTCTTTTCTATTGTTGATCCAGATTTGTGAAGCCGAGTTATTTACGAAAGAGAGTGTCGATGAAGAGAATCGATCAATGTAGATAGGACCTATTGAAAAGTGACGCGAGATTTGTTTTCCGTACTGAGCTCCAATGCTACCGACGCCAGGGAGGCAGCTCCCAGAGATGTTATGCCTTAGAACATGCCGTTGGCGCCGACTGAGATTGGACCCAGGCCTGCTGGGGTGAGAGGTAATCACGCTAACCACAGACGCCGATATCTATCACGGCGAATGAGAACGACCCAAATTTGAGTTTAGTTATCTCAGAAATAAGAAATAAAGTGCAGGAACTCAGCGGTGAGTAAATTTGCCTCATGTTTTCCCAGGTTTTTCCAGGATTTCCCGAAATTGAGAAAAGTAAAAATTCCCGAATTTGAGAAAAGTAAAGGTTGGATTCAGTCAGTCTATTGGTACTACTCCGAGACTGAATAAAATTTTCGTCAATTTCCTCATTTTCTGGCAGACTTTTTAGGTTTTCCACAGGAAATCATGAGACAAATTTACTCATCGTTGAGTTCCTACACTTTTGGCGATTATTAGTGAACTAAACTCAAATTTGGTTCGTTCTCATTCGCCGTGTACGCAAAAATAAAATAGCCAGTGTCGCTACTTGATAGCAAACTACTCATAATGGGAGGAGTCTTTGTAGCTTTTATACCACTTGGTTGCACATCATTCTGCTTTAACCTAAAAAGATATAAAGCAGCGCTGCTGTCTGGTATCAGCTCATTTTCGCTTAGGACGGCGTGGTCAGCAATAGCAGCAGTAGGAAGGTGGCTAGTCCACTTTTCTATAACCAACAAGCAACAATTGACTGGTCGTGGCAAAGGAGGTGCCAATCGTCATCGCAAATTCTTCGAGATAACCACCATCCGTCGTCTGGCTCGCCGTGGCAGTGTCTGACGTATCTCCGGTCTGATCTACGAGGTGTGCTGAAGGTGTTCGTGGAAAATTAGGTCCGTGATGCTGTCACCTACTCTAAACACGCCAAACGTAAGTGGCAATTAGACTGATGCAAAATTTGACTTTTTCGCTCCACAGTGCTTAAATGGTTTCAAATCGGGTCCTGATTAGCCTCCCAAAGTTACAACTCATTTGGTTAGAAACAGACTTCGCACAAGCCATTTGAAGTTTACATGTAAATTAATATGGGAAATCTCAACTTTTTGTTCATTGCCTTCTAGTCTTTTTCCATATTGAGCTGCCAAACAGTTCGATAGCCATTCTTATAGAAAATTTTCTCAGCTACAACTTTGCTGAAGATCGTTTCTATGTAAAACGAGACTGTAAAAAGTTATTAATTATTTACGAGATTGTTAAACTTATGACATGATTAAGCAGCTGCTCTGTAGGCAACACTGTATTTTGCAGTGAGACATAGTAGCCGTGATTTTTGTGTCCTATTCAACCAACAATCAATACAAAACTAACGATTTTAAATTGGCTCACCGCTTTAGTAGCCTATTGGTCCCAAGCAAACGATTAACGTACCCTATTCTAGTTGAAATTCTATTACTACACTATGTTTGTTTTGATTCGCTATGAAAGTTTGACAGATAACATCAGGGGTGTGTGGATTCATGCAGAACATGCAGGGGTGAGTGAAATAGCTTGGGACTGCTTGGGACCGTTGTTCTGGTACTGAGTGAGCCAAAAATAATAATGATTTTCTTCGGGACCCAGTGGTCTTAGAGTTACCTCTATGATTCAACGCCTCAGAAACACCAATGTTGCCTGCTGAGCAGTTGATTGAGCCTGATCATAAGACATCAGCGCATTGAACCATTGATAACTTTTGATCCTTCCATTTAATCAAAAAGTGGTCTTGAGCAAAGTTGTAGCTGGGAAAATTTCCTACAAGTACATATGAAAGCTTTTGAAGCTGACCGATATGGTGAATTATTAGATAGACATGAACAAAAATCTTGGTTTTACCATAGTAATTCCCATACAAACTTTAAATGGTTTGTGCCATCTCATTTTCTCACCAAATGGGTTCAAATTTTGAGAGGTTAGTCAGGATCCGATTTGGAATCGTTTAAGTATTGTGGAGCGAAAATTTCAAATTTTGCATCACTCTAGTGGCCATGGATATCCTCTTCAATAAAACGGCCCTTTTCAGGGCCATCAAGCTTACATCAGTAAAGAGTTGGAATAGAATGTATCTGTGCTTGTTTGTCCATATTCAGAACCACAAGCCCCCAACGACCACACAAACTTGGAAGCAGGGGTGCAAGTGATTTTGATTGATTCTCGTAATCAACTTTCTTTTTGAAAAAGATTACTACAAATTTGGATCGCCTACAATTGAAAAACGGAAAGATATTTCAGGCATAACATTTGATAACGGCACAAAAGCATTTGTAAACAAACCTTCTAAGGCCCTTTACACGCGAACCAAAGTACGCCCACGCAAACCAACAACATCATCGCATAGGGGCAACTATCACCTTTCCGAAAGTGGTATTGGTTTGCGTGGGCGTACTTTAGTTCGCGTGTAAAGGGCCTTAGAATGTTTGTTTACAAATGCTTTTGTGCCGTTATCAAATGTTATGCCTGATTTGATCAATTAAAATAACTTAATGCTCTTTACATTTATTCCGTCCACTAGCGGTCCTACGTCAAGCTTCCGTTCGTGCCCCTAGGCACAGACCCTTCTACTTTTTATCTTGAAATTTAGTTTCCAAGGTCAATACAAATTATACTTCAGGTGGCTTATTCTATGAGGCTTGATAAACCAGCTTTTAACGCGTGGCTAATAGTACGGAAGAATGGGACCATTGCATCAGGGCATTGCAACTGTGTAGCAGGTCTAGGCGAAACCTGTTCGCATATAAGCGCTTTGCTATATGCTTTGGCAAATCTACACTCAATGACTGCTACATATAAGGTAAGGTAAACATTTGCTAGTTGAACTAGCATTTATGGCTGATTTAAGGGATGTTGGAAGTGACGCTGCTGTTCTTCGGAGGTTTTGTGATGCTATTACGGATGATTTTTTTTTTTGAGTAAAAATGTTTTGCTTCAAAACCAATTCGTCCCCGAGTTGGAAGGAGAATCACTAGAGAAAATTAGAGAGTTTTCGGACAAATTAAACATCATCATTTCGGCAGCCGAAATTGAACAAATCGAACGATTGACTCGTGCACAATCTCGATGTGACCTGTGGCGATGGGCCAGGATAGGCCGGATAACAGGTTCGATATTAAATGAATGTAGTCGAGTCTCGATTACAACAGTTCCAGCTAAAATGACCCTCTTAAAACGAATTTGCTATCCTGAAACTATGACAATCCAAAATGAAGCTATGGCATACGGAAGAAATAATGAACCTCGCGCTTTAAAAGCGTTCCAAAAAATGATCGTGGAGTATCACAAAAACGTAATGTTTTTGGAATGTGGGGTGATCATTTATCGCGATCAACCATTCATGTCGTCCTCTCCGGACTTGATAATGATGTGTGACTGCTGTGGTACATCAACCGTAGAAGTTAAATATCCTTTCAGGCTATCGGGGAAATCAAGCCTGAATAATCAACTTAAGATCAAGAACTTCCATTCTTGGCAATTCGAGATGGAGAATATTTGATGGTGAAGTCACATGATTACTACGTCCAAATACAAGCAGAGATTTTTGTGAGTGGCTCAAATTTTGGATGGTTTTTTGTATGGAGTAAAGACGAGGAGCTTTGCTTGCGAATTGTGAGAGACATTTATTTCTGGAAGGAAGCTTGTGAAAAATCGTTGAAATATTTCAAAAATATCATATCACCTGAACTAGTCGCCAATTACTTTTTGAATGGTTCAAAACTTAAATAAAAGAAATTCTTAAACTGGAATGATTGATTTATGAAAATTACACAAAATACAAGAAACCTTAACCATTAAATCCACAACATTATGGTTATTCTGAAATCATGCCATGGTATCAACAGATATTGTTCCAGAGATACATTGGTACTTATTCCGCAGCAATCCAATGACTCTCTCCACGTGAATCCGAAGAGAAGTAACTTGTTTATCAGTTTCCAGTTCGGCAGGTGAAAACTGGCGCTTATTGCGTAAAAATGTCGGGATATTCAGGGTTGCTTTCTTTGCGCGAATTATGTCACTAATAGTAAACCCCTTGTCGGCAAGTATAATATCGTTTTCCTCAACTAAATCCAAAAATCCACTCTGCAGCGTAATTTCACGATCGGAGCAGCGACCCGTAAACCCGTTCGAAATATATGCAATTGTCCCGTCAGGATGAACAGCTATCAAGAACTCAACAGTATGTGTTCGCTTATAATTGCTAAAATGTGCAGCCGCGGCCTTTATGTTACCTGGAGTCTCGCAGCGAACCTCAAAACAGTCAACAATGAATATGTACACGTTTATGCTCGTAAATTCTGGCGAAGCTGTGTGGAGTATGACGAGCTGCATTCTTCTGTTGAGATGGTTGAAGAGCGTACTTGCAGCATGAATAAATCACATATAGTGTGCGGTGAAAGTACTTAGATGCCGTTGTTGTGCTCACACCATAGTCAAACCCCAACGTTGAGAACGGTATGTTCAACGGTATTGTGACAACGTCATAACAAACAGTTGTTCTGAACCGAAATTCGGCATAGGGTCATCAAGTGACGGCCGCAAATACTTATATAATTTCGTCAAAACTTGGTAGTCTGAAATTCCTGTATAATAATTGCACTTAATAGCACTCTCCGCTAAAAACTCCAAACCCCTTTGCTTCAAAACCAGCTTTTCCTCCAACCCAAAGTTGTGGTTCTGAATTCGTGCCAGTTCGGTTCGATAAATTTGGAGTTTTTTTTCAGCATCTAACGCTCTATGCAAATAATTGTCTGAAACACAGTAAAGCAAATTATATGTTGAAAAACGTTATTTTTTTCTGGGTGAACAAACCAGTCGGAACTGAAGGTGAAGTGAGCTCCTCGGTGAGTTCCTTATTTTCATCAAACGAGGCTTCGATGTATGATTCGGACGATAACTTCGGGGAAGTTATATGCTCCAGTTCTTCATCAAAAATTTTAGCTGGTTCTGGATCAGGTTGTGTTAATTGATGTATAGGGTTCGAGGCACTTGGCAGGTTATCCTCTAGTTTATCATCATCTGTGCAGCACTGTGCTGCGTTCTTAATTGGTAAGAATAATGATGGAACCCAATCCGGGTTGCTCACATCTGTTGATTTAGATGGTTTTCCTATAGTTCGACAAGTAACCTAATTATTCAATCAATACTAATTAATTAACTTTCAAGTTAAATCTAACCTGAGATAAAATGTCTACCGCATACATATTTCGTACTCCAGCTCAAAGTATCTTTCAAACCTAGAGCAACAATCCATCGATCTCTTCGAAGTATATTAAGCCGGCTGATAAATGAGCTCGAACCTACCGAAGGGAAGCTGTACATGCTTCGCGCTGATACGGACGTATGACAATGGTTCAACACACAAACTTTCGGCATTTTAAAACAGATATAAATAATCAAAAAACATTAGACGATACAACCGGAGATCAGCTTCACAGTTTGACGCCTACAAACATTCAGTTAAATCGACTTGCATTGATTTTTGTATCTGCACGCACTGCTAATGACTGACTGACGAGCGAACCGAAAGTAAACATCAAAGCAAAAGAGAAAATAGCGAGCAAAACAAACCCGGCAAAAATGTCAAACGAAAGTTAGGTTAGGATTGATGCAGTGATCTATAAGGAAGAGAAACGGGCCCTACACTGATCCTGGCTTTCGCTGACCGTCGCTTCACGGGCACATGATCATTCCGGTGGCACTGGTAGTGACGGTTGCTGAAAACGCCGGCTATGAAGACTGGGTGGTGTCCTAGAGGTAACTCTAAGACTAGAAGGTCCCGAAATAACGTGCTCAACTTTTTGGCTCAGCTCTGGTACTCTCTTCGGTCCCAAGCTAATCGCTTCAGCCCTCGAAACATAGGAAAATCCTCTAACCCCTCATTTTATCTGTCAAACTTTCATAGTGAATCAAAACAAACATTGCGTAGTACTAGAATTTCGACTAGAATGGGGTACGTTAATCGTTCGCTTGGGACCAATAGGCTAGTCAAGTAGTGAGTCAATTTAAAATCGTTAGCTTCCATCACTTTTTTCAGCACTTTAGCAGCGGAACACTTCCGTCGTATTCTTCAGGACGTACTTGACAGGTAACCATCTGATCTCTGCGGCCGATTTTGATCCCTGAGAATTCACCGATTTCAACATTAGCAGCAGTTTGCTTCGGCGGCTGTAAATTCCGGATGCCATCGTTTCGATGCTATCTTTAAAAAGCATCTGCTAGCGGTCGGACGAAATCGATAACTTTTTCGAGGGGATCCTCCGGTCAGGTCAGTTTGTCTAGCCTGACTGCCTTTGGATCATCGCCTTAGTTCGGATTCCACTGATTGTAGTGATGTTCCTTCAAAACAGTTTGAAGCATTCAACTTTTTTTTGGCATGAAGGCTGCTAAATTGAAATACTGCAAGGGACAGCCCTATGGGGTTGTATGCAATGGTGACGTAGGACTACGTGGTCTTATATAATAAATGTTATTTCTTTACTACAGCAGGAGCTTGTGATTTGTGTAGGAATAGGAATTTGAGCGGGGTTCTCTCTGTTTAACTCCTTGGTATGACTATGATTGCCCTTATATGAATCTTTTGATATGAATTTTAGTTGGGATATATTCAGAAATTCAACTCTTTTGGAAAATATTGGTGGCCAACCTCTCTATTAAAGATAAATTGGTGGCCTTAAAAAGGCCGTTTGTGTAAATTCAATCAGCGATTGAACCGGTTCATATGTGACAGGTGAGCAGAAATGAGTGGCACAGTTTGTTACCAAGTACCCGAAATTTTCCAGTCAATGAATAGTTTGCTGTTTCTCCGCTTTCTCTGACGAGTTTGGCTGGTCTTCTGCTTCTGGTCGTACAAAATAGCCTTTATTAGAGCGAACGGTAACTCTCGAACAGTTGTCCACAAAATACTCCATAAGAGCGACAATTTGATGCCTGAAAATGCAGGAACCAAAATTGACAGGAGAACGGCTTCCTCTCGAACGGCGAGTCATAGTTGTCGTCTTCAAAATTGTGAAGATAATAATGACGATGAAATGTGATTCACATGAGAGAGGCAAAGCTACAAACACATCCGGAGAACTTTGAGATTAGGGCGTAATTGCTTTTGTAAACAAACACGTCAACCGCCCATTTCTCGCGACTAAAAGAACAATCTTGCAAATAAACTATACCAAATGATAGAGGAACTATTCATCTACCTGTTTATGTTATTAGTTTTTTTTTATGATTGAGCTTTAATTCACGAGAAATAGGCAAATGACGTGTTTGTTTACAAAAGCAATCACGCCCTAATGTCGAAGTTCTCCGGACATAACATATTAACACATCAAGTCAGATAGAAGTTCGCAAGATAAATTGAAAAAGTCTGAAGCTATTGAAATAAAAAAAGTAAACTAAAACTGCATATCAGCACATGAGCTCAAGAAAATCCTCCAAGCAACTTATGAACTATTACACTACTTCATTTCGTGGGGACACCCGTCTCTACAATCACCAATCACCGACTGGGATTGAACCCAGGCCCTTTGGAGTGAGAGGCAGTCATGCGATCTGATGTTTAACTAACGTTCATATTCGCAAACTCCCTCAACTCAAGATCCTAAACCCCATCTCATCGCATATATTTGACATCATTTCTCTATTACATAGTGGTTTAAGCGCCTTGTGCCTTGTCAGTAGAAAGGCGCTCCAAATAAGCTCTGAAGTGCTTTCTGCGTTCAAGACCAACTGTAAAGCGGAACACAATAAGCGACAATGCATTTAAAACACTGGATAAACAATTCATGCAACACTCAACCACAAATGCCACCTCCGATCGTCAGATGGACCCACTTCGCACTATGCATATTACATTTGCGACGGCTGCGGTCGGTCCGAACATTGCATAATTCCCCCCAGCTTAACCCCCCGTAAGTGCATTTAGTGGTCAATACCAGCTCTAGAACAAGGGCCCATGAGGATGATGGATTGTAGGTACTCACCGTACTCGTCATCGTCCGACAGTGCCATCGCCTGCAGCCGCGAAAGGGCTTGTTCCTCGAGCCGTTGCTCCTTGATGGTGGCATCCAGCTCCTGGTCCGAGTCGGTTTCGTTGCTATTGGACTGATTCCGGTTTACATCAGCGTCGTCACCATCGCCATCGCCGTAGTAGTTATCGTGCGGGAACAGATGCGAAGGGCAGCCATTTATCATCGTCGTTTTCGTGGTCGTGGTGGTCGTGGCTGTGCTTCCAACAACGGCTTTGTTCTGATTTTTCACTAGGATACTATTGTTGTTGTTATTGTTATTATTGTTGTTATGGTTGTTGTTGTTGGCGTAGTTGCTCTCGTTCAATTCTCCATCCACATCAATCAGATTGTCGTTAAGCTCGGCCTCACGTCGCAACGATTGAGCATCGTCGGCATCCACACTGAGGCGCCCGTACGCCCGCCGGGGAGGCCGGGAGCCGTTCCTGTCTAGAGGAGTGGGAGAAAAACGGAGATTGCAGTCAGAACCAACAACGGTATTAGGTATCAGCATGATTCGGCTACACATAGGGACGGGATATATATCTATATAAAACATTGCGATGATGACAGGAAGGTAAATGTTGAATGACAGGGATTAGGACGATGATTCGGGAACGTGACGGACGGATTCTCACGTGAGCAATAATCCGGAAGGCTTCCGCTGGCGGAAGCGGTTGCTTATTCTGAAATTTTCGATAAATTAAATACACCAATACGATAGCAATTTATTCCGTTCAAAATTTGTCTTATTCATAGTCAAGTTTAGCATTTTTCCTGACGTGAAGCATTAAGAATTTCCCAGCCAGAAGAAGACAAAAGGAAAGCAAGCTCTAATTAACCACGATGAACGTCACCCCGCTGCTGTTGGTAGCCTTAACGAGAAACACAGAAAGGACGTCGCCACAATGTGCCATCGCTAGAGGCCAGCTCACTTCCAGACTTTATAATTTCCACACGAGCTTGTGTAGTCGGATGCAATGTTTCGTAATCATAATTAAGTTTTTTTTTTGTTGAGTGAACTTTCAGAATGTTGAAGCCAACAAAACGGGCTCAGCTGGATATGGTTGAAGGAAAGGATACAATTTTGACATGTTAATCACTTCAGAGGAGGATAAAATTAGTCACGTACAGCCAACCGGGAAATGCAAGGAATAACCATGTCTGGGTGTAACGGGATGGATATATGTAAATAGTTTGTAACCTGGGGGTAATTAAAATAGTTCAAATGCAAACGTCAAACACCCGCAATTGCGGTCAGGTAAATACACTTTAAAAGTATATGCCCAGCCGAAGCTGGATTCATAGATACCGCACCAATAAATTATTACCCTTTCGATGCAAATTGGACTGTTTCAAGTCTACTCATTTATGGACGCCATTCCTGAGGTCTAACAGTTGTTTTCGCACTGAAGTCTATTCGATCAGCGCCATCTTTAGTTGTCCAGGTGAGACAAAGTACATATATGTCCTACCGTAGCAGGCTTGTTTGTGAAACTACATTGGTCATTCTTTCTCCGCTGTACTGGATTTGAACTTTCGAGACGATTTCGTACTGTACTACTTGCTGTATAAGAGACGAATAAGACGCATTTTGAATTCGGTTGTTTCACAGGCGCGCTGAGCAGTATATATATATGTCTAGCGGAAGTTTCAATTTGCATACAACATTCGCTTCTTCACTCCCTCGCTTTTCACTGTTTTGGCTTCGGAGGTGATTCTTCTCACAGGTGTGCTGAACGGTATATGTTCAGCCGAACCGGACAAATTTGGATACTACATCTACGTTTTTTCTCGCTTTTCAATCAACGTTTCAACAACTTGCCAGAAGAGTAATCCGTCCAACAATTGACTTTCGAGTTCGAGTTCCTGTACTGCAACGACATCAACTATGGCAACAAAACTCATAACCAGAAATGCCGATTCCTTGAAGGTCTTAACAACAAAACTCAAGGGTCTCAGATTATCGTTAAGCAATATTTGTCAGTACGTTAAGAACTTTAAGGAGGGAACCCCCACCAATCAAATTGATGTTCGAATTGAGCGATTATATATTCTGTGGGTACAAATTAGCGAAACAATCTGGGAAATTCAAGCGCATGGGGATTATGAGGAAGAAGATGGTTTTCAAAAAAGGAGCTGTTTGAGATAGAAAACCGTTACTACGATGCGAAATCGCTTCTGGTTGAGTAGGTTAAAGGATTGCAGGAAAGGTCTTCGCCACACCAAACAATGCGCACTGCAGATGGCGTAATGGATCATGTTCGCTTGCCTCAAATCCAGCTGCAATATTTTGATGGTAGTCTCTGATTCACGAAAAGCCAGATCTACCCGATGTATAGAAACTTCACTACCTCAAAGGGTACTTAGCAGGCGAAGCAAAGGCACTGAATGATCCGCTAAAGATCACGAAGAACAATTATCAAGTTTCTTGGGACACGTTGCTAAGACGTTACGACAACGATAAACTTTTGAAAAAGAAACAAGTGCATGCGCTCATTAAACTACCTTCACTTAGCAAGGAATCTATCACGGATCTCCATAGATTAGTAGATGGTTTCGACCGTGTGATCCAAACGTTAGATCGAATCATTGAACCAGCCGAATATAAGGATTTGTTGCTGGTAGAGCTGCTCAGTTCTCGTTTCGATCCTACCACACGGCGGGGGTGGGAAGAACATTCATCTACGAAGCAGCAAGACACCCTAAAAGATGAAAGGAAAAGAAACGGATGGAATGGTGCCCTCCATTATTACTCCGGTTTGTGTTTCGGTTTGACCAGCCTGAAATCATCTAGGCTTGTGTTAGCTTTTATTTTTCTGTGGCTGCCGGATGGTGGCTTTCGATGGCTGGCTGTTGCTCCATCGAGCACATGACCGTTCCGTCACTACCAGATCGCTGAATATGCCAACGGCGATTATAGGGTGGTGGTGAGAGGAGTATCATCAGTGAACACAACCGCATCGGGAATCGCATTTGGCAGCACTTTGTTAATGCATACATACCTGCTCACCCTCGTGCTCACCGCTGAAGCAGCTAGCCTTGCAGCAGCAATATTTCCGTCGCATTCTGAAATAAACTGCTTCGTCCCGTTTCTTGTCGTCCAGTTGGTACATGACCTTGGCCTCTACAAACTTTGAATCCATGGAGTCCCGGTCGGGTGGTTGGCATCGATAGTGTGAACACGTCCAGCGATTGTAGATTTCGAATACCATCAGATGCGCTTTGATGTTGTCCAGCGGGCGAGGGATTTCGATCACGGTCTTGAGGAGATCTTCTTGTCGGGCCAGTTTGTCCGGTATCAGCTTGTCCAGCTGGAGTGCCTATGGAACATCGTCTTGGTGAGGATGTTTAGGATCTGGGATAGGATTTCACTCTCGATTCTACCATAGAGGTAACTCTAAGACCAGAAGGTCCCGAAGAAACGAGCTCAACTTTTTTGCTCAACTCTGGTACTATCTTCGGTCCCAAGCTAATCGATGCACCCCTCGAAACATAGGAAAATCCATGAACCCCTCATTTTATATGTCAAACTTTCATAGCGAATCAAAACAAACATAGTGTAGTACTGGAATTTCTACTAGAATGGGGTGCGTTAATCAATTTGCTTGGGACCAATAGGCTAGTCAAGTAGTCACCCAATTTAAAATCGTTAGAATCGTATTGATTGTTGATTCTACTGCTTGTTTTGTTTCTTCAAAATAAAACATTTTTGAACTGTCAAATTAACCGGGTTGCCAAACATGCCATTATACAAACAAACGAATTCAGTCTGATGACTGGCACTCTCGGCACTGCCGTCAAAGCTGCGGCACACATGAGGTACACTGAGAAAAAAGTTGGCGCAAAATACGTGTGTAGAGTGACCACCCCTTGGATTAGTATTATTTGTGTGGAACATTCAATTGAGTGTGACAGGGAGGAAGGTATTCGACCACCATCGTATTTGAGAAGCGGTGCGAAAGAGAAAGGAATAGCTACCACGGCAAAAAAGTGGTGATCGATTGCTAGCGGGGCAAGTGAGCGGAGTTGCTACCGCGATTTGTCAGCGGGATTGGCTGCCACGGCGAGGAAGTGGTGATTGATGATTGCTACCGCAGCGAGAGAGCGGAGTTGCTACCGTTCATAGTAAACATTGCGATTTTCGATATTATTGTTGTGATCTTCAGGTAAATAATGGTGATCATTGCGTGATGATGCACTAAACAGATTATTTTTCAAAACAAACGAAATTTGCCTCCGGGCTGCGAAGTTCAAAGAAACCGCAGTAAAGAAGAATTTGCTTCTGGCACATGGTGGTTTCGAACTGCAGGATATTTTCTTCAACATTCCGGGAGTAGACGTTGTAGGGGACAAGGATACAGATTCCCATGCAGTTGCCGTAGAGAAACTGGACAGCGACATGAGGCTCATGAGCGTTACGTGTTCTGGGCCATGAAACAGGAATCAGGCGAGGGTTTGACAAAATTTCGCGTGAGGACACAGACGCACGCATCGAGGTGTAATTTTGGGAAAACCTCTGCTGACAGGTCTTCCATAGCTGTTGCTGACAAAATGCTTCAATTTGTACCAGCTTCACTTTGTGATAAACCACTGCAGGCAACGGTTTTGACACTGGAAGAAGTTATTAAGCAGGTGAATGCTTTTGAGACTTCTTGCTCTGCTAGCGATCAGCAGCGGCCAGGCAATATTACCCACGGTAAGAAGACGGAGATCATCCAACGGGTGAAAATGCTCTGCAAATTTTGCGGAAAGTTTCACGGATCAGGTCAAAATTGTCCAGTTTGGAATAAAACGTGGTCCAACTGCGGTAAGCTGGGACATTTTCGTATACACGAAACGAAAATCAATTATTTTATTCATGTGTTTCACTTATACATTTTTGCCAAAACATCAGCCTTATACATTCCATAAGACAAACCACATGGGTCCTATAAGAATACATAAAAGGTATGTGTGACAGCTTATACAATTTATTTGACACATGATCTTCATTAACTTTTTGCAAGGCGTCTGTTTATTAGTTGACTTATACATTTTATGAACAATCAGCAATAGAAATTTGCCAAATGGTATAAGGAGATTTCTATCCGTGTAGTATGCTACAACCGTGAGGTGCTTTCCAAACGCCAGCGATGAAGTCTGCTGCCAAAAGAAGTAACACTCAAGCATTCCAACCCAATCGGATGTCATTCGGGAAACAACCGCGAACGGAAGCTCCTTTTCCCACTCGACGGTTTCACGCAATAGGCAATGAGCAAGAAGAAGAGTATACCGAATTTGTCGAAATGGTATCTTCGACAAGCGATTCAGAAGAGTTGGTCTGGGCAGAAGTAGGAGGTGTGATCATCGAGATGCAGGCAGATTCGGGTGTTCATTCGAACATTCAATGGAGTACAAATGTTGGCTAGGAGAAATCGTTCGGACAAAAAGTTCAAAGCCCTACGCACAACGGGATTGTCTGGTGGTGTTGGAAATGTTGCGCTCCAGTTCTCGGTGGTACCACACATCCTACGGACGATGTTATCCCGACTGGTATCCGCTTCGCATATCACTAGCATAGCGCTCGATACTGGCTCGAAGCGTGGACAGGCGAATACAACGTGTTCGGCCGTCTCTTTGGCGCCAGCACACGCGGGGCAGGTTGGAGTACCTGCACGGCCGAACCTATGCAAGTAACTCTTAAAGCAGCCATGGCCTGACAGGAACTGTGTCAGGTGGAAGTTTACTTCCCCGTGGCGCCTGTTGACTCAGATTGATACGGAAGATCAAGCGGTAGGTCCACTTCCCCTTTGTGGAGTTTTCCCACTCCGACTGCCATCCCGCAATCGACACCGCTCGCGCGTTGTTGCACACCCCTCGAACGGTCCTAATAGCACACCACGTCCTCCTTAATGATGAGGCCGATTGGCATCATCCCTGCTATGACACAGACGGCCTCCCTCGAGATGGTGCGGTATGCACTGGCCACCCTCAAGCACATTAGCGTGTATGTACTCTCTAATTTCCGCCTGTGACAGTCAATATCCAGTACCGCAGCCCACGCAGGGCCACCGTATCTGAGGATAGATACTACGACCCCAGCGAGGAGCCTGCGCTTACTGGCATTCACTGCCGAGCTGTTTGACATCATGCGGGATAATGCCCCCACAGCCGTAGACGCTCTCTTGCAGGCGTACTCGACGTGGCAGCCGAAGCTGAGCTTATCATCGAGCATAACCCTCAAGAGTTTCAGAGAGCGCACAGACCTAATTGTGCTTCCGCCGACTGTCAACGTCGCATGCTGTACTGACATGCGATTGTTGACTACGACCACTTCCGTCTTGTGATGGGCAAGCTCCAGTTTCCTGGATCTCATCCATTCCTCCACAAGCTTGACGCAGTGAGCCGCTGTCAGCTCTACCTCCTCGAGGGATTCCCCGTAGACTACCAGCGTGACATCTTCGGCAAAACCTAAAATTTTCACGCCTACTGGGAATCTTATCCTCAACAATCCATCGTACATGTAATTCCATAGCACCGGGCCAGGCTGGAGCCTTGTGGAACTCCTGCGGTGACTCTTACGCATTTTCGCCATCTTCTGTGTCGTACGTTAACACACGATTCTGGAAGTAGCTTTCCACAATCTTATACAGCCCTCCGGGAATTTGGAGCTGGTGAAGCGAGTGGACTATCACCCCCCAGCACGCGCTGTTGAACGCGTTCTTCACATCTAAGGTTACCACCGCGCAGTAACGAATGCCCCTTCGTTTCAGGTGGACCTCTTCTGCCGTCTGGATGACGTCGCGGATAGCTTCCACCGTGGATCTGCCCTTACGGAACCCGTACTGGCTGCTTGACAGGCCGTCTACACCTTCAGTGTAAGCCGACAACCAGTTGAGGATGACCCTCTCAAGCAGTTTCCTAGTGGTGTCCAGCAAACAAATGGGCCTGTTGGCTGACGGGTACCCAGGGGGTTTTCCTAGCTTCGGGAGCAGCACCAGCCTCTGCCGCTTCCACGTATCTGGGAAGATGCCTATGTTCAGACAGGTCTAAAAAACAGAACGGAACATGTCTGGATTTTCCGCAACGGCCGCCCTCAGAGCCCAACCGGGATCCCATCTGGGCCCGGGGCCTTACCCACCACCAGCGACTTGGCAATATCGCTAAGTTCTCTGTTCGTCACTCTAGACACTTCTCCCTGATCCGCGACTGAGATCCGCGGCCAGGAGTCTACGTCCCCACGTGGAAATAAGAACCCAACGATCGACGCAAGCATCGCTGGCGATCTGTCCGGGGGTGCCGCCACGCCGCGGGTCTTGGCCATGACCACTTTGTAGGCATCCCCCCATGGGTTCGTGTTGGCGCTTTGGCATAAGCTGTCAAAGCACGCGCGCTTGCGTCTGGCGATCTCTTTATTGAGGGCCGCCTTAGCCGCTCGAAGAGCGACACGGCGTTCCTCCCGAGATTCAGTCGTACGAGCTCGTTGCATCCTCCTTCTCGCCTGGAGGCAAGACGCCCTGAGGATAGCAATCGACTCGCTCCACCAGTACACCGGTCTATGGCCATACCTGGGATAGGCTCTCCTAGGCATGGGTGTATCGCACGCCCTTGTCAGCGCTGCTACCAGTTCTTCCCCCTCAGATCCGGGGTTATTCGCTCCCGCCTCAGTGCTTCGCCGAAGACCTCTTCATCGAAGAACGACGTCCGCCAGCCTCGAGCGCAGGAAGGATTTCCTCCTGCCACTCGTCTCTCACCTGGCCCCACACTGTAGCGGATCGCCTGATGGTCACTATGGGTGTAACCCTCATCGACCCTCCAGTGTAGGTTGCCCTCCAAACACGGGCTGCAGTACGTCATATCAATGACGGATTCTGCACCATTCCTTCAGTAGGTACTGGCCGAGCCGGTGTTGGCTAGTACAACATCCAGTTTGGCCATTGCCTCCAGTAGGATGCATCCTCTCTGGTTGGTGTGGTGGCTGCCCCACTCCACCGCCCATGCGTTAAAGTCGCCCGCAATGACCACCGGTCTTAGGCCGACAAGTACCGCAGTGAGTCTGTCCACCATCTGGAAGAACTGTTCGATAGACTACCTGTGCGGAGCATAACAGCTACTTAAATATACTCCATTTACCCTGGCGATCACGAATCCCTCGCTCGAGTTGGACACGACTACCTCCTGAACGGGGAAGCTCCCCATCGTGCATATCGCTGCCATCCCCAACGCGTCCGTGACCCAATTCCCGTTGCCGGATGGGACACGGTACGGGTCGGAGATGATTGCGACATCCACTCCCCATTCCGCTGCCGATTGCCACAACAGTTGCTGGGCAGCCGAGTAATGGTTCAGGTTCAACTGCGCTACCTCGAACATGGCTGAGCATTGCTCTTAGCCGGGGCAGCATCGCTCTTGGCCCCCGGGCAGCGTGGGCCACCTGCCATGTGGTTGGTAGGGGATTTCCCCTTCTCCGCGCATATAGTGCACCTCGGCGGCTTTTGGCAATCTTGCGCCTTATGGCCCTCCGAGCTGCACCATCTGCACAGCTTGCTCCTGTCGGTGTTCTTACAGTCCCGAGCCACATGACCCTGACCGAAGCACCTGAAGCAAGCCATAACCGGTCGGGGGATGCTCACTGGGCAAACCGACCAGCCCACTCGTACCTTCCCTGTGGCTGCCGCTTTCCTGGCATCAGCTGCCGGGAGCTTAACGGTAGCCACCTGGGTGGAGAACAGTCATTTCCTCAAGGTAACCGCTGTTGGCGGTACCTCGATTTGGCACTGCTCCCTGAGCGCCTTGGCTAGTTCGGTCACCTCTGTCACTTCATCCAAGTCCTTAACCTGGATGGTGATCGTCGAGCCTAGCGATCTTACCTGCACCCCATTTTCAACGACCTCGTTTGCCAGTTTCTGGTACGTCGGTCCCTGGTCTCTAGCGCCACGCTTAAGGTTCAATTTACTTTGATGCATTTTTTAAAAATTCAAAAGCAGTTTTTTTCGACGCATTATTTTAGATTGCAAAAAGCTTGCGTCATTTTGTGTAAAATATCAAAAGTAATCGAATAGTGCGAGCTTTTTGCAATCTGAAATGATGCGTCGGAAAAAACTGCTTTTGAAATTTTCCAAAAAGCATCAAAGTAAATTGAACCTTAAGCACCAGGAGCATCACGCCAGTACGAGTGTGCCTGCTCAACCACGGCCGCACACTCTACCTGGGCTGAGACTTTCCGTCTCTTGGGGCGTGCTGCACCCTTTACTGGCGAGGACCGGTCGCGCTTCTGCCTTTGTGTCACGGCAAAGTGGAGGGCCTCGCTGGCCATCGTACTGTTGCCTGCGAAGTTGAAGGCGTCCGTCTGGGTAGACTTCGGTTCCCTCTTCTCCGCCTTCTCGGCGACTTCCAGTCGCTTTTCTAGCCGCTTGTGGTCGTCTTGGGCCTCATCCACCGTAGCGCGGAGCTGTCGCAAGGCCTGCTTGAGGTCCTTTGCGATATTGTTCCGCGTGCTGGTGAACTCGATGATCGCATCGAGCTGACCCGCGATAGCCAGTATCCTAGGGAGGGCCCCAAAGCCATGCATGGCTTTTATTAGCCTGGACCCATCCATGGGTTGTTCCTCTGGCTGTCCGCCGGTCTCATCGGTTGGCTCTGGGTCTGGCAGAGGTTTCGGCCCCTTGGTATCCTTGATCAAGTCCTTGTTTGAGTTACTGGGTGGGGGAGATCTCGTAAGACCACCTTGGAACTTTTTTGATGATTATCTATCATTCTGACTATTGGGTCCCCCTTAGACCGCTATCCTAACCGTGCAACTGGAATAGTCGCTGTTTGATCCCTATGGGTGCCTATGCAAGCAGTGAGGTCCATGTCGAGGATTGACATAGGCTTTCATGGGGCGTTATGTTCAGAGCCGGATGGCGTAAGACGGGAATAACTCAACCGAACCTATTTCCACCGCAGTCTCCCAACTGGGTGGCACGGAAGGAACGTATTCTAAGGCCTGCCAGGGTTTTATGGGACGGAGACGGGCAAGGCATTAGCTCAAACGTCGTTTCGGTCGGTTCCACCCGACGGTACTAAAAGGATGAAATACCTTGGCCGCCAGCCCGTAGCGTGGTTTGTGTGAAGTTTCCGCTCGGTTTCCTACATACGGCCAGTGTGTCAGTAAACATACTTGCGATCTTACTGACATCGATCGCAAGGCGCCGTCTGGGGAATAGTTGTTGTTCGATTAGCCGACTGGATCAGTACCGCAGCACTGGTGGTCCATCGTTTCTAGGGTGCACCACGAGGAGGCGAACAACTCCACACCCACAAGAATCCAACTGAAACCGAACGTCGGTATGGCCAGACAGATAAGGAGGCATTGGCCTTAGTGTGGGCGGTTGAACGGTTTCAGATTTACCTAGTGGGCATTAGGTTTGAATTGGAGACCGACCATAAGCCCCTTGAAGCAATATTTCCACCCGATTCACCACCCTGTTTAAGGGTAGAACGTTGGGTCTTACGGTTGCAGGCGTTCAGTTACGACGTGGTGTACCGTAAAGGTAAGTCGCACATAGACAACTCTCTATCACGTCTCGCTCATACATCAGTGGAGGAACCATTTGATCCAGTTTGTGATGTCTATATACGGAATGTGCTTGATTTGGAAGCAGTAGACATTGGAGAGTTGGAAAAGGCGTCTTGTGAGGATTCTGAGCTACGTGAACTACGAGAGTATCTTGATCGAGGAGTATGAGAATTTTCCTCGATCAAGATACTAGAATTCATTTTAATATCTGTTCAAACCGAATTTGAAAATAATCTTATTAATATATAAGGTTTATATTTAGAGCTTCATTTTGATATAATCTTTGGTAGAAGGTCGTCCAAAACCTAGTCGAGTATGTGATTCACTGAATTTCCACTCTATGAGACATTTGGAGATGGAATATTGATTAAAATAGTCCAAAACTATCCAAGAAAGGCTCAAGTCGCTGCTAGGTGGATTACTGTGAATTTTTCGCATTGCTTTTGACGCCCTCCTACTAAGTGCAAATCAACAAAATCGCTCTCCGAAGCGTTTAATTTAACATTATTCCACTTAATCGGGCGCTAATCGAAAAACAACAAATGCTAATGCAGTGCTCCGGTATTTGCATGCCATAAGCACCGAATAATCGCACCACATACGCTCTCAATTAACCGGCACATTAGGCAGAACGGATTTATTTTAGGCCCACTCAGGTCACCCACTTTGCATAACGAATACTAATCGCATGACTAATTAATTGCGGCTAAATCATTTTCAGATTGATTATTCAGGTGCAGGTCATCCGTGAAACAGTCGATGAACACATGCGTGAGATTGTTGATTATTTTTTTTCTGCTGAATCACGAAATACCTACGTTAATAGCAAACAGTTGCTGACGAGGGATCTTATTTCGGCCTGTTTTATTATGCAGCACCCATAGGGTTGCCAGACCATCGTGGAATAGGTGACTCCTGCCCGGAGGATATAACCTGTAACCGAATGATATCGCATTTTCTCCGGAGCGTTACTCAGTCGGATTCCACCTCCAGAAGGAGCACCATCCAGCATCGTGATTAAGAGCCTGCCATTAGACTTCATTTCTCACCCGAGGAACCGGAAAACGCTCCAGCAAAACACAAATCCGAAGAGGAATTCACTTGCTTTACCGGAATGTGTATGTGCGAGAGTGTATATCTGTACGTATCCTTCTCAAACATTGAGATCATCAATTTACTGATGCTTCTGTACCTGGCCTCGAACCTTACAGCAAATCGTCTCCAGTTGGTTCGGGAGGAAGATTTGTGCCTCTTGATTTGACGGATTCCGGTACGGATATCTTCTCATTTTTCAGGACTTCTGACAGCTTGATTTAAATGGGCTACACACACACCGGACAGAGGTTCAACAAATGTCCAATTTGAAGAGAGCGTCTTCAGGGTTGAGTGCTGCTTCCTCATGTAGCCATTTAGTAGGGGTTCAACAAACAAATTCACCGAAACCGAAACCGAGACTGAACGAAAGGTCTCGGTGAGAGTGGGAGAAAGAGCTATCGAAATTGTTTCTTGAGACGGAAACTTCATCAATCCTGGAGCCGTTGTTTTATGCTGCAGCGCAGGGATTTACTTCTGCTTTCTTCGAGGGAACGGTTGAATTGGCAATAAATCCACCGTTTAAGAATGGCTGCTTGGGTGGGTGAAGGGGGATTTATTTGTCTCGTTTCTGGATTAGGGGCATATGTGAGATGTGTCCATTCTGTCGAGATCCACCGGAAATCAAGAAGGCTGATAAAGTCGCAAAAGTTCGGGTTATTCAGGTTATGCATAATTCATGGCATCGGCGCTGGATTTTCATGGCAAAAGGCGGCCCTGAACAAGGTTAGGAAAGATATTTGTCGAGGATCAATCAGAGGTGCGAAAAACGTGTTGGGAGTTGAGATGAGCCCGCATCCTATGCTCATCTGTGTGATGTAAATGGTATAGTTGAATGAATTGAGGGTTGAATTATTGCTCCACTATCCAAGTAGGTAACAAACCCGCCAATTTGCATTATAAGGCTGCTATACGGCAAATATAAAGTTCAGAAGAATATTAAATTTATATAGCAATAGGGGCAATAAGCAGATATGTATGTTACTTAGATACTTCGTGTTTGCAAGGACACACATTTGATTATCAGCTCAATTGATTGCTTATCTACAGTAATCAGTGAGTAGCAGTGCTTTCATGGTAAATTTAGAGCTGGTTACTCACAGATTGTTCATATGTCCACTAGACTGATGAAAAATTTGAAACTTTTGCTCCACAGTGCTCAAACGGTTCCAAATTGAGTCCTGTTTAGCCTCCCAAAATTTGAACTCATTTAGTGAGAAACTGACTTGGCACAAACCATTTGAAGTTTATATGGGAACTACTATCGAGAAACCATAATTCCGGTTCATATCTATCTTAAAATTCACCAGTTCACTCTACTTTAGAAAATGATCGCTTAACTTGTTGAAAATTTTTTCAGCTACAACTTTGTTCAAGACCAGTTGTCGATCAAATATAAGGAACAAAAGTTATTAATGATTCAAGTCACTGATGTCTTATGATTATGCTCAATCAACTGTTCAGCAGGCAACATTGGTGTTTATGGCGCGTAGAATAGAGGACAAAAATCATGGCTACTATGTCACACTGCAGAATACAGTGTTTCCCACAATACAGTTTCTCAATCTTGCCATAAGATTATCAATCTCTTAAACAATTAATAACTATTTAATTTGACGTTTGGCTGAAAAACAATTTTCTGCAAAGTTGTAGCTGATAAAAATTCCCATAAGAATATCAAAAGAATTTGTTAACAGTGCAATATGTAAAAAGGCTAAAAGACAATGAACAAAAAGTTTTGTTTTCCCATAGTAATTTCCATATAAACTTCAAATGGTTTGTGCCAAGTCAGTTTCTTATCAAATGAGTTTAAACTTTCGGAGGCTAATCAGGACCCGATTTGTGGAGCGAAAATTTCAAATTTTGCATTAGTCTAATGTCCACCCACCCCTAGCTCATGCGCCACCTTTGAAAAGCACTCTTATTTGTGATATTGGAATGAACACATAAACTAGTTGCCTCTAATTAAAACTAGAGCACGGGTAAGCGTTGCCTATAATCAGCTCGCCATAAAACTTTAAAATACTAATTTGTCAGATATTAGCTTTTCAATTTCATGGTGGATCAAAACGAAACGATGTTTTATGTCCGACGTTTCGGTATTTGAACTTTGGTATATACAATTGTATCGTCTTTCGTTCAGCACAACAAGTTTGCAATTTAAAGCTATAACTAGCCCTTATGATGATCCCAATTGACCACTTTGTCAAGCAGTTTTGGCGTGACTTTCTACCAGCGATTTCACAAAACTGGACCAACTAATTTCTATGTTTTTATGAAACGCACAAATGTTGGCTACTTTTCTCGAGGTTCTAGAAGAAAAAATCTCAAAATAATGTTTCATTTCAAAGTTCGAGTGGTAGTTAACGTCATTTTATCTGCTCGAATAAAGTGGTTAATTTCTGGATCGAAACGATTGCAATGATACCACCAAATAGGGGAATTTACGTATTCTCGTCAATCTAAGCAGCGTCCGCACTTCTATTAACATTTTCACAGCGTCACGCACATATATGACGTGTCTGTTTGTTTCAATTCATCTGCTGCTTGCTTCTCTATCCATTCCAATCGACATAATTCTTCAAAACTGTTTGAAAGCGTTTTTACAACGCTCTAAACTTCTCAGGTGAGTGTGACTATTGTCGGCAGCCTCTTTTTCTTCGGCAACCTTCCCATTAGAACTGCGTGTTAACCAGCTGTTCTATTATCGGCAACTCGAAATCAGCCCCATTTTGTATTACGTATGCTTCATTTGAAGAAAAATCTGGCATAAAAGGATTGCTCGGTCCTACAAATATAATCAGATTGAAGCTGAAAGACTAAAGAATCATTTGGATACATTCAGGGAAGTCTGTTGATGGTAAAACATAGTGAAATTAACGTTTAAATTTTGATTGCCGAAAACAGTCAATGGGTGCCGAAGCCGACATTTACCCTATATCATATTAACAATATGATCCATTCATGCCTTTTCCAAACATTGCAATGGCGACCCGCAAAATATTGCTTCACGCACCATCTAGCGTTGAAAAAGGTCAGCAGCAATCATTCAATTACAATCGAGGGGTGCGAATATAGCACTTATTACAAAAGTAAGAGTCACATTATTTTCATTAATTACATTGTGTATATTACTTTAAAATTTGTCTAACATGTCACTGTTGTCATCAAATAAAATAATATGCTGAAATACATTCATTTGAAATATTAAACAAATTTTCATTTGGTTTACCCCTCGTGACGATAAACAAATACATTGGTAGCCTTTTTGGCCACAGAGGGGCTTTCATCGCTAAAAATTTGGTTCGCCAGCTAAGCGAAAGAGTGGATCATATTGTTAATATAATATATTTGATACCACTGTTCTCAGCACTTGAGCCGAAACAAAATCACTAACTCTTCAAGATCATCGAAAGTCTGGATTTTTCTGATACTTCCCTGAAGTTATTGGAATTGCCCGATGATCTTCGATAAAGTTCTCTAAACTTCCCTGAATTTCTCAAAACTTTTTACAAGTCCCCTCAATTTCCCTAAAGGTAATTGAACTGCCTTGTATTTCTTTGATCGATCCTGAAGCTCCTATAACTTTTTTTTAACTTCCTTCCATGGAATTTCTCTGAAAAACTCAACTTCCATGAAGTTATCTGGATTTCTTTGCTTTCGTTACTTATTTACTGAGAGCTTTGGAACATTCCGGGATATTCCATAATTTATCGGAGCTCCTTGAAAGTTCCTGCAATTATATAATGGAACTGCTCTGAATTCTTCGGAATATTCCTGGATCTGCCTAAACATATTTTAACTTCTATGGAGTTCTTTGGACTACCCTGAATATCTCGGAACTTTAAGGGGGGTTTACCTTGAACTCGAATGTTTTCAAAGCTTCCACAAAGCTCTCGCAATAATCCTGATGTTTTTGGTATTGGTCTGAAAAAAATGGAACTTTTCTGAAAATCTTTGAACTTCGGTATTGTTCCCCGAATATTTCTGAAGTATTCTAAGCTTCTAAGGAGACCTCTAGACTCTAGAAATTTCCAGGAAGTTTATGAACCTGCCCGGAATTTATCGAAACTAACCTTTACAGACCAACTTCCCCAAAAGTCTGGAATTTCCTGACTGTATTGGGAGTGCTCTCAAAATCTCTGATCATTACTGATGATCTCTAGACCTTCTAGCTTCTCTGAGGTTCATGAAACTTCTTTAAAGATTCTACAATTTTTCTTAAGTACTCTAAATTTCTCTGAAGATGTCTTGTTTTTCCTGAAGTTCTCTGGATATCCCGCAGGTTCTTAGATCATCAAAGTTCCTGCAGATTCCTCGCAGCTGATGGAACCGTCTCGGAGCTTCCCTGGTGTGCCCGAAATTTTAGAGAAATTCTCGGAGTATCCTTTATTATCCCTCAGTATGTTGATTAAATTTCACCTAAACCCTTGGTATTTCCTTTCATTCTTGGGAACGTGTTTGAAGTTTTTGCTGCTCTTTTGATGATTTTCCTGTAACTGTTCGGAATGTACTGAAACTGTGAGCGCTCACGAATCATACAATCGCTTATGGTGCCGCTCTAAAAGCAACGTTGAGAGGTTTTATTTGTCAAACACATACTTTACAACATCTTATGGTAACTTCCAAGTACTAATTCTCATTATAACATTATTGATTTAATAATTCCGAAAAAAAAATTGTTTTGTAGCAAGTGAGTGGAAGCCATCCTGGTTTCAAGACGTTTTCTGAACTTCCGTGAATTTCTCAGAAATTCTGTGAAGTTTCCGATTTTTTTGATGTAGGATTATGTCTTTTGGGGGTGCAATTTCAAAAAACCAAAATCGACCGCGTTAAAAAAATTTGTAAGGTTTTGACCAGATTTTAATTCTAAACTAACCAATGGAAATTGGAAAACTAACATGAACACATTATCAATTTTCAATAGGTCACTATTGAAAATTACACAAATGTTCAACTGTTGCAATGGTGATCAAAATTATCACCGATTGCCTGCAAAAAGCTCTTTGCCTAACACAGATTTCAAAATCGAATTCCATCCGGTCTCGCCGAATGGTGCTTATTCAGTCTCCGTGTGCGCTGGTGTCCGGGCGGTCGGCATCATCAGTAACAGCAGCAGTGCTTTCGGCGTGTGGTGTTGAACATTGTCCTCCAGTACATAACGAAAGGCTGCCCGCAAGCAGCCAGCTGCAGCCCACATGAGCATCCATTCACCGAAGAAGGAGGAAGAAGCCGCACCGCTACTGATCGGATTCAGTATCTCTTCGTGAGTCACTGTGGGCCATCTATGCCAAGCGCGTCACTCATACAGCTCGCCAGCCTCATCCGTGTTGAACACCCTAATAGCTCAACATTACTCAACCATCACGACAAAACGGTTCTTTTCAGGACCACCATAAATTATTGTTGCTTAAGAGTTAATTTTAATTGAACGTTCGCTCGCCTTGCTTCCAGCTACATCACTCCCAAAGCTCTTTGATAATGTACCTAGCAGCGAAACGTTTGCGTAACGGTATTGAAGCGCTACATAAAAATTCTCGCAATGTCCGAATACCACATGACCTTGTCAATTAACTAGAAACAGGTCGAATTAAGGTAAGAACGCTTAAAGAAAGCAAAAAAAACTCTAGAATTTATATGATTGACCGTGAATATGTCGCAATTAGAAAATTTTGGCAAGAAATTCCTCTAATCAATTTTCGCATTTGTTTTTATCTATTGAATAGACCAAAACTTCCGTGCGTTTTGTGCATGAGGCGTTTCTTTAATGGGAAAAGTGGTTTCCCTAACACAGTCGCCGAATATTGATACCAAGCACGTAATCCTACGTCAAATCTACGGTCGTGTCTTGGATACAAACCCTTACTTTTTTCGAAAGTTCGCTAATTTTCTTAACCATCTTTAGTTTTTGGAAAATTTGGAAGGTTGCCACACCCCAGTAACACAAATTCATAGAATTATGTTGAGTAAACTGCTTTTCAACCAAAACTAGTCATACAAAGGTTATTCTTTGTTATTATTGTTATAGAACAAGTGTGTTGCTTGGGCATTTTCCTGAATTTAATGAAAGCGAGCGTTTTCGAAATTTTTGTAGTACCCGAAATTTTTCTGATATTCATGGAACGGCCCTAAAGTTTTCAGAGCTTCCCGAAGTTCACATAACTTCCCTTAAGATTTTTAAACTCAACTGAACTCAACCAATGTTCCTGCAAATTTTCTGAAGGTAATGAAACCGCCCTGAAGCTCTTCGATCTTCACTGAAGCTCTTCGATCTTCACTGAAGTTCTTCGATCTTCACTGAAGTTCTTCGATCTTCACTGAAGTTCTTCGATCTTCTCTGAAGTTCTTCGATCTTCACTAAAGTTCTCGATTCAGGAAATATATGGAGCTGCCTTGAAGCTATCGTAACCTATCCAAAAAAAATTAAAGCATTTCCGTAGTTCTTTAAGATTTCGGAACTACCCTAAAATTTCCTGAACTTCAATGAAATTCTTTGGAAAAAATCTCATTTACTGCATAACTACTCAGATTTAACGTCCTTCCGGTTTTTTTAGACAGAGGAGCGGAGCGACGGGCAAACATCTAGAATATATTTCTAAGAAGATTCTAAAAAAAACCTTCTAAAAGAAGCTTCCAGAAGATGTATCCCAAGCAGATTCTAAATAAGTTTCTTTGGGAAGCTCATTCAGGACGCATGCTTGTCGCTCCGCGCCTCTGACTAATAAATAACAATAGCCAGGACTGTAAATATGAGGTACGCAGTAAAAGGCCAGTTTTCTAAGAATTAAGGTGCATTTCATCGGTTTTAATATCACCTTTCCATAGCTGCAAACAAATGTAATGTACCATACTGATTCATATTTCGGACACTTGATAATTATATCTTTGTGTGGCATATATTAGCGCTAGTGTAAGCAGGTCTTAACTTGACGCTTAACGAGTCAGCAAGCCATGTGTGCAGCCCTCCGTTGTAAGCGCAGCAGTTCAATGCTGGTAAACAGAGGTATCTATGGCAACGCTTCATAAACACACACGGGCAACTCTCCACTCAAATTCGGACCAGCTCTTCACAAGGTAAGTTGCACATTGGCGATCCTGCCAGATTTAACTTAGCCATATGGAATCTTCCATAAGCTCATTTGGTTTTCTATCATAAAGAGGCCACGCTAATATCAATCGGTTTAGAATAACCGTAGCCTTCACGCACCGCAAAAAAAAAATAATGGAAACTGCTAGATCCGGTTGATTCGTTTATAAACGACGCCAAATCTGCCTTATTCGTCTCACGAACGCCATTGCGAAAAAAAAACTACCGAGCCTGCCTTAATCGTTTCAAAACGACGCCATTACAGAAAACGCAAAATCTGCCTAAATCGTTTCAAAACGATGCCAATGCCTAAACAAAATGCTAAATATGCCTCAATCGTTTCAAAACGACGCCATTACAGAAAACACAAAATCTGCTCAAATTGTTTCAAAACGATGCCACCACGAAAAAAACTAAAATAAATAAACTGCTAAATCTGCCTCAATCGTTTCAAAACGACGCCACAAAATAAAAAAAGCCTTAATCGTTTCAAAGCGACGCTTTCGCAAAAAAAAATCAATTGGCCTCAATTACTTGAAAATGACGCCACGATCCCTATTACAAAACAAAAAATAACGCATACTTTACATTTTACCAGCATTATCTAATGCATATCAGTACGGATGCACCAACAGGACTGTTTGACACAGGAAATCAACGTCATGGACAGTAGCACTAAAAAAAAAAAAAAAAAAAACGGTTGACAACCTCCCGCAACAAGGGTGCCCTGAAGGTCCGTTCGCTATCCAACGACAAAATGCTGGTGAACGACCATCTGGCCAACTTAATGTTCTCCACACCGGTGTCCTCGCAGAAGATCCGCCATGAAGCTGGTCAGCTGGCGAAGTTGAAAAGCAGCCGCTTTGCACTGCCTTCGTCCATCTAGCAGCTGAAGAATGCCGAAGCTTCTAATTGTATTCAACCTGCCATTGTATGAAGGGCCAAAAACGGTTTGGGTGAATCCGTGAGCAACATCGCCCATTTGCATCCAAGGAATACATGAGAATCTTCTTCCGACAACAGGATCATACAAATGTAGTATTGGATTCAGGATGTCCCAATGAGTGGGGGAGAAGAGTTCACCTTCTTTTCACGAAATGTTAACGACAGGGAGTTGGCATTTCGACTCTCCCCACCCATTTCGCGTCAATTGGGTGCCCTGGTAGTCCTGTCCACAACATTTAATGTTTCATATAATAATGGAATGAAAGTTAAGAAAAAAATAAAGGAATGATATCACCCGGTATGTTACCAAGAAATCTATGATATCACGTTAATCACGAAGATTTCAACAGGTGTTAAAAACAGCACTCTCGCCTTTCGTTCCTCACAGCAGCGTTAACCGCCATCACTCTAGCTGCTCCATCTAGAGGGATCTCAGCAGAGAAAACAAGGCCTGCGTCCACTTTTCATTTTCGTGACACAACGGCTTCAGTTCACCAGTACACAGTCTACCAACATTTTGTTATACGGCAAACATCCCACATTGCGCCCCAGAAGTCTTAGAATCCAATCGGGTCAATTTTTCTCCGAGCAACTATGAGATTAATTGAAAAATCATCCATTTCGATTTTCGAACGAGAGATTCCTAAGCTCCCTACCAGCGCTCCCATTGATCTTCATGATGATGATAATGATGTCAGAGCAATGGTGCATTCAAGGCTGAAAAGGAAAACCGGGTAAAATTCTTTTTTTTATGAGGAGAGAGGGTCATGTGTGGCATATATTAGCGCTAGTGTAAGCAGGTCTTAACTTGACGCTTAACGAGTCAGCAAGCCATGTGTGCAGCCCTCCGTTGTAAGCGCAGCAGTTCAATGCTGGTAAACAGAGGTATCTATGACAACGCTTCATAAACACACACGGGTAACTCTCCACTCACTTTCGGACCAGCTCTTCACAAGGTAAGTTGCACAATCTTGAAATACTTATATAGGGGAAATGACTCTAATGTTGGCCTAGGGATCTAAGATTGGGCCCATCGCTAAAAATCTGCTATTTATCAATTTAAACTAGATGAACACGAGATTGGTACGGTACTAATGGATATTTTTGGTCGCTATTGATAATTTAGTCGATTACTGAATTTATGTATGGGCCCAAATTAGGGACATACAGGCTGACATTACATCCATTACCCCTACTTGGATAATATACACCTTATAAATATACCACGCATATTGCATTAGAATCGCCCCTCGGTTTTACAACCCGAATGAAGTCTCTTCATCATCCTCTACTGTCGGTTTCCAACAATATTCTCCACCGGTTCCAACTCTTTCCGGCCGCTGATAGACCGTTGCTTTCGCATCACGGAAGGCTAGGTTTCTGGTCTGTCTTTGAGGGCATTATAAAATCGTAAAACGCAGGACTCTTATTACTTTGAAAACACTAAACACCAAAATTTCTTACACCCACCACTTCCCGCGTCATCCCCAATCCGATTTATCAGGGCGATTTCAAACCAAAACATTCAAGGTGTCAGAAATACCGGGTTGCCGGAATGGGTATTTTACAACCAATCACAGCTTGCTGAATGACCGGCACAACCGACACACCTGCGGCACACTTGTGGCACACTGACAGAAAAGATGATTCAAGATTGGTGTGCGGAGTGACCTACCCCTTGGTTAATTTACAGATAACTTATTGATTACTATGATTGCAGACCGTAAATTCAGCAAGGACCTTAAGGGAGACCCATCCAAGCACAGTCGGAAAGCCTACTATTCTGACGGAAACGGAAGATGGACAAATTGCAGCTTGGATTGAAGAAATTGCTGTTGCTGGACTTCCCGTGTGTGAAGAAATCCTTAGAATCAGTGTCGGCCAGTATGCAAAACGGATGGACAAGAAAGTTATTTTTGCTGGCGGAAGGCCGTCCAGAAACTGGGTGGCAAAGTTTTTGAAAAGGCATCCTACTATTTCAAAACGAACTGCTAACCATAATTCGAAGAAGAGAGTTCTATCTGAGAATGAAGTGTGATCTTGGTTCGCAGAAGTTGAATCATATCTGGCATCTCTTGGAAGTCTTATGGATGAAAGCGCGTTCGAGATGGCTCCAAATCCCAAAAAAGGAGTGTTTGCTGCGAAGACATTGAAAAATGTACAAGCGATTCAAGGCAATTCGAATCGTGAATCTTACACAGTTATGATGGCTGGCTCGGTAAAATGGTTCTGCGGTTCCTCCGGTTATACTTTTTTTCCGTATAAAGAACGTTTACCCCGAGAGATCGTCAAAAGTGTCCCAAAAGAATGGGGTGTCGGTCGAACAGAGAAAGGCTGGGTGAACTCTGGATCGTTCTTCGAATATATGTCTAACGTGTTTAATCCGTGACTAGTAAAGAAAAATATTGGTTTCCCAGTCATCGTCTTCGTTGGCGGGCCCCGTCCCACGCCAAAAAATCATTACAATTAGCTCAATTTAAAGATTCTTAAGCAGTGTATTGAAGAGATGAAACTTAATATTGTCAAAACTACCTGTACTTTATTGCAGCTGCAGTCTTAAATGTCCGAAATATGAATCAGAATGCTTTCAAAATTTTTCTTAGGTTCTCGGAACTTCATTTAATTTTCGCAATTTTCTGACGCTTGGACTCCCAACTTCTTTGAAGTTTTTTGGACTTTGTTCTTAGAACATCTGTGAAGTTCCTGCAATATTTATGAATTTGAATTTAATTTAAATTTAAGAACTACCTGATGGAGGATACTAGCGGATTCCCAAAGTATTTCTGGAGAATCAAAAATCAAATCTAGAAAACAACTGAAGATAGGCGAATCGCACATATACAAAGATTATAAATAATCTTAAGACAATTTCCGTATAATCCCACCGGAAATTACAGGTAATCCCAATAGAACGAAAACGGAAACGTCGAGCTAAGATGCTCTAATTGCGCGATTTGGTCAAATGAATAAAATAGTTTAGTTTACTCGCTTCGTAAGAAAAGAAGGGGAAAGTAGAGTAAGCTTGTCACAGTGTCCGACATTTGTGCGCTAGAATACTACTGATAGGCCATATAGCCATAACTACTTGTTGACTCTTCATGGAATCACCTTAATTACTTATGCTTCTCACAGTTTTCACTCGGCTGTCGACAGAAGCAGGCCATTCTTGATGTTTGTCACGCGATCGTCTGTTTACTCGGCAGCAACCATTATTGTGTGGTACTCCTCATTGTTCTTCATCAGCATTTCTTTCGGTCGATGCTGTTTCGTGCTGAGTGTGTGAGTGATGACCACGTTTTGCGTCCATTGCTGCAATGGAAGCGCTCTACCCCCTGTTGGAGATTCTGCCATACAATGAAACCACTACAAGTGGATCCCGTTTTGATGGAGGAGTCTTATTGGAAAGCGGAAGATAAAGTGTTTATTGTGCTATACCTTTTGACTATAGTTTTACCACAGACAAACAGACGTAACTCTTCATTGTGTAGCTTCGTTCACGCATTTAACGGTTGATTTGAATATTATCAGTTCCGCAAACTACTACGGCATCGGATCACTTTGACGTTTCTATACATTCTATAGAACTTTTATGCAAGATTGTTTGCGAGTTAGCGAACAAGCTTGTTTTCCGCGAGAAGCCCGAGAGATGTCGCTACTAAGGTCCTATGTTTTGAAATACTATGTTGTCAAGAAAAACTCGAGACCGGAGACCAACGGCTTTAATTCCCTTTTGGAGGAATGCGTGATATCAGAGATGTTATGCCTCAGAAAATCCCGACGGCGCCGACTGGGATTGAACCCAGGCCCTTTGGAGTGAGAAGCAGTCACCACTATACCACTATACCAGCACCACCGAAGACACTAGTTGACATTACCCCGTTGCGTAGGAAGTTGATGAAAAATCCTACGACTTTAATAATCCGTCCCATAAACATTGACATTGAATTCCATTTGGGGCCCCCTGCATGACCGACGGCTATTGTGTACATCAGAATCCATACAACGGAACTTGCTATTAGTGCGACTGTTTTGATTACTTTCTCAAACAGCTTCAAGCACGGTAACCAACAGCTTTCTCCAGAAATACTTCCTGTCGACATCTTTGGCAATCGCTTAAGCTTGTTTCTTGACGACTTCAGCATCTATGATCCCGATGCCGGTTCTATTTTCGTGACAGTGACGTCGGACTTGCGGTCGGTAGCCGGTGCCGGAGGGTCCAATGGTTCTCGAGAAAAGTGGAACTGTGTGTGCCTCATCCGATCCCAGGAGTGGGTGTGTGCAGAGCTGGTGTTGCCGATAAGTGATATACATTGTGTCTGAAGAGTGCCAATCATTCGCTTCTCAGGGCCTTTCTCGTTAGAATCACAAACACAGAACATATGACGCTGCTGATGTCGTCCGTTCGTTTATTGCTAGGCGAATAGAGCGCAGCATAACATTAGATGCCGGGATGACAATTTCGACAGCATGTAACGGCGTCAATTTCCCGAGCAGATTCCTACCGAGCGCGGTGAGGTTGGTAATTTAATTCAATTATACATGGCTCATGGCACTTTGGCAAATAGTTAGTTCCAAGTTAATTCGGAGGGGTTGTTTCAATTGACACCAATTTTGTCTCATTGTCATTGTTCGAACTCCGAAGGTTGAGAAGGGACTAGAGTTGGAAGTTGTTTTTTCGCAGGAAGTACATTCAAATGTCATTCACAACAGCAGCACTTCTCAATTGAGGTAAACTTTCGGAAAAAGGGGAAAACCATTACACAAGAAGACACACTGAACGCTAAATCCGACGCAGAGGTTATTTGAGCAAAAGTTTTAATTGAGTTGCAGAAGAGTCGACGGTTGAAGTGAAAATATCTTCAGACACTCTAGAGGGTAAATGTTGCCGTAGGAGTGGTTCCCTCAAAAATCGTTCAATTTATTCTCGTGCTATTAAAACAACACATTTTGTTCAATGCGTCAAACCACGCAAAGTGGAAACTTTAAGGCCCAACTTAAATACACACATTAGTTCTTGATGAACTTTTCGGCATCATGAGCCGACATTGTATGTGAACAAAGTTTTCCCTGTGCATTGTGTCAGTGCCGGGAGTTTCATCATTCCATCATAGCATATGTATTCTGAGGCATCCAAAATGCATATGCAGCGAAACGATACTTCTGGTGTGTGATCTGCCCTACAGCATTCAAACCCATCATACCAACGTGACCGCACTTTTGCAGTTCACGTAGCATTTGGTGTTTAGACGGTTTGATATTTATATTTCAGACATAAACTTAGAACTTGAAATTTGCTTTATACTTTTAGCACTTCAAAAACTATGAATATTAAGGATACTTTATATCGATGCCGCTAATGGCGACAGTCATCGCTTATTTATCGTGTTGCAATATAAGGCTGATTAATGGCTTCTGAACTTTAAATTACTGGCCCGTCTTATCATCCTTAAATTCAAACATTCAAATTTCATCCTCAGACAGGTCAAAAATTACATTTCCAGCTCTAAACGGCAAAAAAGCCACTTTTGTCCCGATCCTTTCAGATTGTAATACAAGGATTGCAATACTTTGGGGTTGGGATAAGATGGAGCAACCAGGTGAACGGAAACCTACGGAGCATTTCGCAATAATATATCGGTAATCCGTTTCTTGCAGCTCTTAAATCACGAACCACTCAGGTGGGTGAAGATTGTGATGTGCATTGAACTGTTTTCTGTAATTTTTACGTTCGTAGAATTTTTGAACTAATTGTGTGTCTGGATGACTATAAAGTCATCTCGTTTGTTTTTAGTAAACCAAAACTGGAAACCAGAAGAAGATGAGTTGTACAAACTAGTTATTGGTATATGGAATGAACCCAAGAAGTATTGCAAGTTTTATCAAGGTTTTAAAGCATTCTATAAGTCCAAATCATGGACAACAAGGCTGTGATAAAACCAAAATTGATGTTTGGGAAATTGGTTTTTTTTTCCAAATGTGGCCATAAACCTCAGAATATTTATTTCAATGATGACCACCAGCTGCTCAAGATAAATTGAAATGAGTGAAAAATCTCGAAATCCTGATTATTTGCAAAGGTGATGTCTTGAGCAAAGTTGTTCCGAAGGCCAAAGGCGTCAAGAAGGGCGACAGTTTTGTTCGGAATTCAGTCACTGACAAATTTAGCATTTTTGAATTTGTTTTATCTCGTGATCCCGACCACCTAGGAAGTTCGAGTCTTCACCAAAGTAGTTCGGAAAAACAAAGGCGTTCGGAAGCTGGACATTGGTTCGTATTTCTAATACTTTTCTGAAGTGATTTCAATCTTTCGTTCATTGAATAAGTACTTTCTGGAGCAGCTCCGATCTTCGCTGAAGTGATCCAGTGCTTTCCTAATTGATTCCGAACTTTTCTGAAATTATTCAATACTATCTGAAGTGATTCCAAACTTTTCTTAAATCACTCGTCTGTTTCCGAAATAATTAAGTACTTGAGGAAGTGATAACGCACTTTTTTTTGAATAACTCAATACTTTCAAAAGTGATTCCAACATTTCTAAAGCAATTCAGTAGTTTCCGAAGTGATTCGGAACTTTTGTTAAGTGGTTAAGTACTTTTCAAATTGTTTTTGATTTTTTATGTAAATATTCAGGACTTTCAAATTTGATTCCAAACTTGTCTGAAGCGATATAGTACTTTTCGAATTACTTTAGATTTTTTGTGAAGAGATTCAGGACTTTCTTAAATAATTCCAAACATTTCTGAAGTAATTCAGTATGTTCTGAAGTGATTCAGTACTTGCAGAAGTGTTTTCAAACTTTTATGAATTGATTAAGTACTTTTCGGAGTAATTCCGAAGTATTCTTAAATTATTTAGTTATTTCTGAAGTAATTTCAAACTGTTCTTAAATGGTTCAGTTCTTTCCAAAGTGATGCAGTACTTGAAGAAGTGATTTCAAACTCTTAGGAAATTCGTAAATAATTCTAATCTTTTCCGAAGTGGTTCAGTACATTCCGAAGTGACGCCGAACATTCAGTTCTTTCGGAACATTTTCCAAAGTGGTTCAAAACTCTTCTGAAGTGATTCAGTGCTTTCAAAAGTGATTCGGTACTCTTTGTAGGAACTTTGTTAAGTAATTCAGCAGTTTCCTGAAGTTATTCAGTATTTTCTAAAATTATGTCAAACACTTCTGAAGTGATTCAGAATATTCTGAAGAGATTCAGAGCTATCCTGAAGTGATTCAGTACTTTCTTAGGTGATTCTGAAATTTTATTAAGTAATCCAGTACTTGCCTAGAGTTTCAATATTTTCTAAAATAATTCCGAACACTTCTGAAGCTAAACCAAAGTGGGTTTGAACTTGATTGAATTGGGGCATACTGGTGTGTATTGTAATACTCTAAGCAATTCCATACTTATGACTGGTAGTGTATTCAAGTAATTACAAACTTTTCTTAAATTATTCAGTTCTTTCCAAAATGATTCAGCACTTGCGGATGTGATGATTCAATATTTTCAAAAGTGGTTCCAAAGCTTCTTAAGCAATGCAGTGGTTTCCGAAGTGATTCCGAACTTTTCTGAAGTGATTCAGTACATTTTAAAGTGATTCCAAACTTGTCTGAACCGATTCAGTACTTTTCGAAGTGCTTTCATTTTTTTTCTAAAGAGATTCAGGACTTTCTAAATTAATTCCAAACTTTTCTGAAGTGATTCAGTACATTCTAAAGTGAATCACTACTTGCAGAAGGGATTTCAAAATGTTATGAATTGATTAAATACTTTCCGGAGTAGTTCCGAAATTTTATGAAGTGATTCAGTACTTTCCGAAGTGATTCCGAGCTTTTCTCAAGTTATTCAGTTCTCTCTGAACTAATTCCACACTCCTCTTATATGGTTCAGTTCTTTCCAAAGTGATGCAGTAATGGCGGCAGTGATTTAAAACTCTTCAAAAAAATCTGGAATAGTTCCAATCTTTTCCGAAATGACTACGAACACTTCTGAAGTGATTCTGCTTATTCTGATGTGATTTTAAACTTTCCTGAAGTGATTCAGTACGTTTCAAAGTGGATTTTAACATTATTGAATTGGGTCATGCTAGTGTGTATTGCAATACCTTTTTATGCGATTCTATACTTATGACTGGTGCTGTATTTAAGTGATTCCTAACTGTTAAAGTCTGGTTCCAAACTTTTCAGTTTGAATTCATTTTTTTAAGGTGTTTCCTCGTAGAGTCCGTTTTTCCATCACACCTCGCAATTTTAAGAGCACACATCTCAAGAACTACGTGGTGTATACATCTGAAAATTTCAGACAGTCCTTGCTTCTCCGCAGCAAACAACAAGTAGTATTTAGTTTCAGCTACGTACATTCACAGAAACCTTATTATTTTTACATGTGAAATTGCGAAGTGGAACACGAAAAAGGACGCTACAGGAAATCACCTTAGAATGAGTCTAAACTTTTCAGATCTGATTCACTTCAAATTCAAGTGATTGCAAGCTTTTCAGGACTAATTCACTTGTGGTGCACGAAAAAAAAGACGTACCCATTGTTTGTTAAATTAAATACGGTGCGCATATAATTCTATGCTTACGTGACTTATACGCTGTATCGAGGCACCACGCCACGGCAAGTGCACTGCAGTTCAATCGATCGCTGAGTACAAAGTTCTATACGCGAAATATTGGTTATTTTGACACGCTGACCTCAGCTTCAGTGGCTCAAGAAGTCTCCCCATTAGAACCCGTGCAAATGCACATTGTAGCGCAACATAGGGAAATTGATTAATAAACCAGTTGTGTTGTGAAGTCTGTTCAGTACAAGTACTTATAACCTCTACGCTCTTATTAGGGACCCTGTGACATGTGCGTACCACATGTCATTGCTATTTTTCTATCATGCACTTTTAGCAGACCACACTTGTGGGAATATGCTGCGTAGCTAAATCACACCCAGCATTGAACCTTCAGTTCAATGCTTGTTCAAACCTACTCAGCATTTATGACGACAAATAAAGGTGTCGTATGATATAGCATTATATACTCGGTGCATCAAGTGTCTCCAACTTAGACTCTATATGAAAAATAGGAATCAGAATAAATTAATTGTTTTTCAACCTTCAAACGTGACGTGTCGTGGTTAGTAAAAGATATCACGGTCATGAGTCCGGGAACCAGGACCCAACAACCCCTCTGGGTAGTCCCCATTTGATACCGTTTAGGTTCCCTATCTAACTCTCTCTCTCTGAAGACTGTTTAAAATGACAGTCTAGTCAGTCCATCGGAAGTCCACCGCCGTTGAAGCCGATCTTTGTGAAGACATATTTACAATAACAGACTTTCTATCACACACTTCATATTCAAGTGATTCGAAAATTTTCCGAGCTTATTCACTTCTTATTCAAGCGATTTCAAACATTTCCGATCCGTTACAATTCACATTCTTGCACACTAGCACCTCGTAGTAACATAACTACGAAACGAACTTAGCACTATCCGCTCAGCCATTGGCTTCTGAACAACTTTGCTGAAGACTCGAACTTTCTAGGTGGTCGGGATCACGAGATAAAGATTAACGTGGCGACACGTTTTAACAATTTCGAACAATACCAACCATCTTCCGGACACTCTTGGTCTTTTTGTTGTAATCTCGAACTTTCTATCAAGTCGGAACCACGAGGTATAATAATTTCGAAAATGCTTGATTTTTCATGCACAATAGTGCAGAATTCCAATCCAAACTGTAAATCTTCTGAAAGCCCTAGGCCTGTAGAACAACGAGTTCATACCAGGCTTGATGAAGCCTCACTCGCGAGGAGTAGAATGCCAACTGCCAAATCATTCCACTGAGCTTCAGAACATGTGAGCTAAAGGGGAATAAAATGAGAGTGAGGTTTGCTGCCATTCATGTTCATATTTTGTATCACACGCTTTTACTCTCACTCAGGGTGAACTCTGAGTTTCTTGCGTCGAGCAAAAAAGTCATCCGGAGTCTCGAAAAGCGCACCTCACGTCAAATCATCCTCTCGCTGAAGTTCACTCTCCCTCCCTAGCAGCACACATGTCACTGAACAATTGTGTTTACTTGTGTGCCACTTATTCCAGTCACAATCAAGTTGCAGCAGCTTATTTCGATCGAAGTGTGCTGCTTGGGCTCTCTCTCGAGGAGTTTTTGTTTGCTTCCTCCATATTCCTGCCGCCACTCACTCGAGGTGAGGGCTGGCTAAACCCGCAGGATAAGAGTGTTTTAAACCCTCCAGTGAGTTTGAGGAGTTTCAGCAAGCCTGATTCATACTTTTGTACTGGTAAAGGGTGGAACGGTCAAAAATTGATCGACTAAGATTTGATGTATTTTTTAATCATTTTGAAGGTGTGCACGTTGCTTCTATTTTATTATTGCCATTTACTATTCAGTTATCGAAATGGCGTCGAAGCAGGAGGAACAGCGTATCTTAATGTTGCTTGGCAAAATCGCTGAAAGTGGCCAAATCGACTGTGACAAACGTCATTAACACTCCGAATACGGTGGGTAAAAAACTTTATGCCAACTACGAAGCCTCCGAAAAACGATGAATTTTAAAAATTGTGGTACCTTTAGAATTCTTAGGGTCTGTACATTATTTTGATAAAAAAATGAAAATAGAGTCGTCTACTTTTTTAAAAAGCGAAAAGAGTCGTTACACGTTTTTTGAAAGGTGTGTTTATAGGGTTTTGCAAGTGGCGCAAGATCTGTAATTTAGATTAATGGGCACAAATGTTCACAATTCGCCAGAATACAATCATGGTTCCTATGTATAAATCCTGAAGACAACGGAACGGTGCTCGAAAAATCCGGATCATTCGTAAAAGTGGTCAATTCATGAACTTGATCCTAGAGCTCCGCGGTTTTTGAAAATCACTAAGTACTGTGATGATAGAATGAACTTGGGGTCGTGACATAAACATGAACCCTGATGGCCATGAGACCGTCTTCAATCCTCGAAACTAATCCTAGAGTTTTTCTCGAAAGCATGTGGAACTGAGGTATAGGAAAGAATTTTGGGTCATGACCTAAACATGGACCCAAATGGCCATGGGGCCATCCTGTGGTAAGTCCAGAACTTCCGTAAAAGAGGTCAATCAATGAAACTGATCATAGAGCTCAGCAGTTTTTTTTTTCAAAAAAAACATTAGGAACTTTGATATAAGAATGAATTTGGGGTCGTGACATAAACATGTACCTAGATAGCCATGGGATAGCCATGCGAAAGATCAATAGCATCCGTTAAATGGTCACTCCATAAAAATAATCCAAGAGTTCCACGCTTTTTGTTCGAAAACACGTGGAACTGTGATATTAGAATTTAGGGTCTTAACATAAGGATTGACCCGAATGACTATAGAACCGTCATCCACAAGATCCGTAAAACGGAGATAAGCCAGCCTACGGCTAAAAATCTCCTAAATGAAAAAAAAAAAGATCCGTAAAAGTTCCATGATACTGATTCTAGTGCTCCGAAGTTTTGTCGAAATCACTTCGAACTGTCATATATGAAAGAATTTGGGATCAAGACAACAACATGAACCTGGATGGCTAATAGACGCATCAGGAAAAGGGAAGGTGGCTGAAATTTTCAAAACCATCAAACTATCGAAGTTCCCGAAAAATATCTCGGCTGGCAGGCCATATGCACGTGTGGTCTAAAAAGCGGCATTTTTATTGCTACGGGAACCATCCATCAAGAGATCTACGTCCAGGAGTGCCTGGAAAAGCGGCTGCTACCATTCCTGTAGCAACATAATAGACCTGGCCGGACTTGGCGAGCTGCAACTATGGGAAAAAGGCAATCGAGTGGTACGATGCGAACAACGTGGTTGTGGTACCCAAAGACCACAACCCTCCCAACAGCCCAGAACTCCGCCCTATCGAACGGTATTGGGCCTTGGTCAAACGGAATCTAAAAAAACTAATAAATCCATGGAAAACGAGCAGCAGGTTAAATCTAACTGGCGTTCGGTGGCGAATAAGGTCGATGAGACCACTGTACACAATTTAATGGAAGTGGTTAAGCGGAAGGCACGGTAGTTCGGATTTGGCAAACCAAAAGAATAAACGAACATTTTTTTCCTTTAAATATGACTGAAAGAAACGATTTTTTTGTAGACCAATTTTTGAACGTTCCAGTCTTTATTCAGTTGTCAAAATGGCGTCGAAGCAGGAGGAACAGCGTATCAAAATGTTGCTTGGCAAAATCGATTGCGACAAACGTCATTAAAGTGTCTGGGGAACGTCTGACAACTGGTAGGAAACCAGGATTATGAAGAAACCGAAACCAGGATGCCGGAGTGACCGGTAGAAAAGTGGCCAGCGTTCTCAAGCGTAATCCGATCCTTTCCATCAGAGATGTCGGAAAAAAAGCTGAAATTATCGCACACAACAGCGCAAAGAGCCAAGAAATGTGCTGGATTGTCAACATACAAGGTTACAGTGACACCCAGTCGAGATGATAAGCAAAACACCACGGCCAAAGGAACAGCACGTAAGTTGTACTCGATATTGTTGACCAAGTTTGATTGCGTCATAATGGACGATGAAACATACGTGAAGGTGGATTTCAAGTTTCTTCCAGGTCAACAGTTTTACACGGCTACCGGAAAAGGACAGGTTCAAGATAAGCAGAAAAAGTTGTCAAAGTTCCCGAAAAATTATCTAGTTTGGCAGGCAATTTGTTTATGTGGGCTTGAAAGCGGAATTTTCGTGACACCAGGCACTGGATGTTGATTTCCGTACTGAGTACCAATGCTACCGATGCTAGGGAGGCAGCTCCTACACCTGGACCCTACCAATCGACCAACGGCTTTACTTCCCTACGTGATCAGAGATTTTATGCCTCAAAAAATCTCGGTGGCGCCGACTGGGATTGAACTCAGACCTTTTGGGGTGAGACAACAGGCACTTTTAACCAAGATATTGATGTAAGGGAATGTTTGATAGATATCGATTCATATCACTACGGGAAAATAGCTCAGGAATGGTACACCACCAACAACGTGCAAGTCATGAGCTGCACCCAATTGAAAAATATTGGGCAATCGTTGGGCGGAAACTCAAGAAAACTAAGAAAACAGTAGGAAATGAGAAACAGTTCAAAGCAAATTGGCGTTCAGCATCAAATAAGGTTGATACAACAACATGGTACAAAATCTGATGGATTGGGTGAAACGTAAAGCCCGGCAGTGCGCATTTGGAAAATCAGAAGCCTAATACAATAATATTCCTATATTTTGTAGCCGTTGATCTTCAAAAAGAAATAAAGTTTGATCATTTATATAATAACATAATCAGTGTGCACTTAATTATTTTTGACCAATTTTTGACTGTTCCACCCTTTAGTGTACCTTTTGTTATATTAGGTGTGCTAGAATTTGAAAACTGATATCACATCATAGGGGGCCGTGCAAGAAAAAATAGACCAGAGGACCCAAGGGTGGTTAAGACGGTCCTGGTGGCCACCCTGATAAACGAAAAAGGCTACCTATTCCAGCTTATGATTTGTTGTTACAATGCGCACTGCATCTGACATCTGCCCACACGATCCGCGGCACCCTTTATCACAAGGCAGTCGGTTGACTGAAGTTGCCTAGAAAGTTTCCCAGAAAGAAAGAAAAACTGTGGCAAACACGGCAACAATTTTCCTTCCTTCGGAGAATTTTTACACCTGAGCCGCAATGCCACCAGGACGATGTTCGTGCAAAACAAAACAATCTTGAGGTATTTATTTTCGTCAATTTCCCCAAAATTATTATGTTACCGAGCAGCCGAACGACTTACGTTTTTTGTCACTAAATCTTTCATGCTTTGAGTATTCAAGTGAAAAATTCGCATTGTTCGCATCGATGTAGCTTACACTGGTCTATCTCAGTGGCTCATTCCGGAAATCGAATCGAACAATTCTAGCAAATCTCCAAACAGCATTTAATAATTCCTATTTCAGTGGTTACTTTCGGAATCGCTCCCAGAACAAAGACATACCGATTTTTTTTCTAGATTCCTGCCATTAACCATCTGTAGTTATTTTCTCTCAATGAGTTCTTTATGTTTGTGCTGAGGAAAGTCAGCTGCCTGTTTCCACATGATACAGCTTCCTCCCTGCCGCTCGCTCACTCCCTACCTCCCTCCCACCCGGAACGTGGCCGAGCAAAAGTTTACCGCTTCTGACAAAACCAACAGACCATAAATTCATTAAATCAGAATCAGGCACAAATACGCTGCCACCCGTTGTTGTTTCTCCGTTTTCAGAGCTCCCGTAGGGCTGTGCGCTCACCGACCGACCTGAAGTAAACGTTTGCCTGTGATCTATTCTCCTGGGTGCCGGTGCCGGTACCGTTTACTGCTCCTATGGCTACCACCGGGTAGGTGGCGTTCGTCGTCATGAGCAACTTGAAATCCAAAAGTTTTTGATGCTTGAAATTTAATATTAACTAGAGCTCTAAACTTTCCTAAAGCGCTTCGGGGCCATGTTTGGCGTGAGTTTAGGCGACGCATTATTTCAGCGTGGAATACAGTGCATTCAATGATGGATTGGTGGATGTTGGGGGTTCTCTCCCATCGGTTTCAGACAGAGTGACGTTGATGACCTGCACGTGTCTGACAGAGACCGCCATAATGGAGCTGACTACGAGTAATGCGAGGAACATGTTTGAGTAGATTTCCATAATAAATTTCATGGTGGAATTAGTTTGAAAACTACCGTTGGAGCTCTTGAAGAGATGCGGCACTTGTAAATGCAATGCTAACGTCAACATTCCTACGGTGCACTTTTCCATTTAATTCCACTTAGTGTTTTGTATAGCATTTCGACTTCATTCTAAACCTATAAAGTACTCATCTCCTAGGTAAACATATCAATCAATCAGGTATAACAATTAAACTATAACGTGTAGAATCGAAATCTACCCAGCCAAAAACTCAAGATTCATGTAAACAATGTAAATCTTAAAAACTCTTTAACATGGACGAGGGCTAGATCTCTATATTACGTAAATGTATAGCGAGATGATATCGATATCACGTTGAGGTGTTCACACTACAGCGAGATGATATGGTTTGACATTAATGAACCAAAACCACTAGCGTGCACATGAATCTTGTGAAGGAGGGGCAATTGTTTTTTCTATGGTGCATTTAATCTGGGATGGAGAGTACTCCAAAGTGCTTGGGAGATGATGATGTCCACCCACCACTGTTTCCCTACTGCTCTATTTAGCTAATTTTATTTATTTTTAAATCCAATAGGGGGCTCATCTTCTTCAATGGAAACTGCTTTCAGACAGCCAATAGAATTGACGATTTAATCCCATCGACAATGTCGTCAGTTTGTCAAATGGTTGTAGGGCTTTAACCGAAATGATTCATTTGCTGCAATGTTGTTGCCTTGGTGGTTGGATTCAGCTGAAGTCACTTCAGATGGTGGTGATAGCACCCACAAACCGATATGAATGACAAATAAGAATCGCATTCTCCTTTCGCATGCACACTGCGTCGACAAGTACAAGGTTCAAACAGTGCGCATAGCAGTGAACAAACAGTATATTGCTCTAGATCAATCCAATCTTGATCAGTGGTGTTGAGTACTTGGCACTGATGAAGTCTGCAAATAGTAGACGAAATACGCGTATCTGTCAAAAGAAAATAAACCAACACACTCAAAGCTCTTCATAAAAGTATATTGCTGTTTTCGTGCTTGCACTTGGCTTGTACTCCAGCAGTGCTGCCAGCCATTGGGCTGGCACCGTCAAAATATACTGCCAACACCTGCTCCCAAGAAATCTGCATCGCTTTCAGGACCTCAGCAATAGTATTGAAGATGGTCGTCGGGTCTGTTTTCAACACCCGTCTCACACCCTTGAATGTTTCCGTCGGCCGATCATTATCAATATACCTGATGACAATCGCCAACTGCTCGTGGTGGCCACAATCGCTCGTCTCATCTGCAATGATTACCACTGCACACTTAGAAATACCTATTTTTACACGTGACGGAATCCATCTTTGACATAAAGGAAGAGACGTAAACAAACATGTAATGTAAAATTAAGTGCTCCGAGACTGAAAAGTTCGTTACTCGACGAAAAGTACGTTTGATTGAGCTTCATTTCGCGTCTATTATAACACATTATTATGTCAAATTTGACGCTCGTATATGTCAGTCTCAGAGCACCTAAATTTACATGATTTTTTCTATGTGTGGGTTTCCTCGCAAGGATTTCGCAATGATCCGCAACATTACGTTGTGCAACGATGTAATCATGTCATTTTGAATACGGTTACTTGTGTACAATGACGTTTATATAAGGTCTGGGCCAAAGGGCTTATTGGTGTTAGTGAAATGTGCAAATGGTTAGTGGTGTTCGTATTATATTGCAATGTTTATCTTTTTACACGAAACAGCTGTTGGCAGTGACGTATTTCTATCTGTTCTCAGTATGCTGGCAGTGACGTATATCTATCTGTTCGCAGATGTTCAGCAATGTTTACAACATTTTTGCTTCTAACACCAGCAAGCTGTCTGTTGGCCCAGACCTTATATAAATGTCATTGACTTGTGTACTGGCAATTTTTGGTACCTTCCGCCAAGTGTTTTTCCATCACAGGATCGTAGTTAGCCACTAACTGGGTGGCACACTTCCCGCTCATTCCGGAAGTTCACGAAGTTGTCGGCCACCTTTACAAAGTATGCGCATAATATCGATGAAACGTTCCATTATATACACGCAAATCAAAAATCTATTACAATGAATGTTAGTTCAATTTCCTATCATCCTCTGTTCATGAACATCGCAGCGAATGTTAGAAGTTGACCTTGCAGGCGATGTAATGGTTTTTTGCCTTTTTTATTTCGTGTTCTGTCTGTGCTTTCACGTACACAAGCAAGCATTTGCCTTGATTTTTATGTATAACATGGTAGAACGATGCACATCCTTGCCTCGAATCTCTCCAGCAGAAAAAGCATACGAAGTCGAGTGTGAGAGGAAATGAGCGCTTCTTGTTTGCTTTTAGGCTATCCTTATTCAGAAGCATGGAGAGAGCAGTGGAGAAAGCACAGGTCTGATAATCGCAACGTTCGTTGTTCGAGTCGAGTCGGCAACCTTTTTCCTATTTTTTTTCGACATAATTAATTTACCTCACTAATACACTCTACATTTTTCGGTCTCCAATTTTCTTGCATTGGACCGCAGCTAGGTATATCGCATCCTCGGTTCATGCGGTCTCCACTTACATCCTCTGATGATGAATCCCACATAATTGTAAGCGAATCTTACATCCACCGGTTGGGTGTATGTAACGACTGGAACAAACACGCACAAAACTATTTTGACAAGCGAGTACATGATTGTTAACGGAATGACGACTTGTTCGAAGGATTGAGCATGTCAACCCTGTTCCAAAGTACCGCCAGTCGGGGTGACAGAAAATAATGCCGAACATTTTTTAGAACTCTTCTTGACTTTTACCCGTAGAGTTTCAGAAGAATTTCCTCAGTATTATCCAGAAATTATTCTCGGAATGAGCTAAAAATTATCAGTACTCTCTTGAAATTTTCCTCAAAATCCCTTTAGAATTTAACTCAAAATTTAATTTTCTCGGTATTCTTTTCGAAATTATGTTGGAACTATCTGCAGGATTCACTAGAAATTATTCGCAGCGTTTTCTTGGAATACTCCCCAGAAATCCTTTGAAACTGTCCTCAGAATTCAATATCTTTGAGGTTCTTCTCGGAATATTTTAGAACTTTTTTTTTTCTCAGAACACTTTGGAACTGAAATTTTTAGCGCGATTCAATTTTAGAACCAGAACCAGAAATATTCAATAAAAATCTTTTTCTTCGATTTACTACCATGAAGGTGAACTTTTTAACCTTAAATTTACCCTTTTCTTTAACCCTCCATGAACAACCTTGATAAAAAAAATTACACCAGAAATTTTATGTATGCACCAATGTGGTGCAATTTTTTGACCAAAAAATTTCATTGAAGTTTGTCCCTTCATGCACCTTTATGGTGCAATTTTCAGACACCATCTCAAAGGAATTGACTCTATAAAAGGGTTTCAATTTTACCTTCAAATCAAGTAATCAAGAAATCTAGATATTTTTTATCATAACTTTGAAAATGTGGAAATAAAAATCTTATTTATAAAAGGAGGGGCAGTTGCCCCATCTTGCCCCACCCTGTGCACGCCAGTGACCAAAACAGAACCCCTGGCAAAAATAAATTAGGGAAAGAAGACTATCGTTTGAAAACGTTCCATCTTGCATTCTAAAGATTGTTGGAAGTTAAAATGAGATTCAGTGGGCGAAATTTAAGAATAATACTTACGCAGCACGTAAGACGACTAAACGCAAAGAGAGATATGTGCCGAATGAATTCTTTGCGATAGTCGTTCTCTATAAACGGAAGCGGAGGAGCACATTTTGAAAATCAAAACACTTCAAAAGAAATCGATTGCATTATCTTTTGAGATGGCTCGCAATCATAGGATAAGATGAATATGGAAAAAAAGGTATTTGAGTTCAGGGTTTATTTTTGTTGTAGTGAATGTAAATATAATTCGTATTTATCAGAATCGCACTTGTCATTTCTTCGAACACGATGCTCAACAAAACGGAGAAGCATTCTTCAAGGAAAATTTCCGGATGACACGCCTAAACTCCGATGCATTATACATTAAAGTTCAAAGTATAGCGCGGCAGGATTCAAGATTTCAAAAATGCATTCCCTTACAAAAAAGGGTGGCAATTGCACTCTATGCACTTGGTTCTTCATGTGAGTACAGGACTATTGCGAATTTATTTGGAGTTGGAAAATCACCTTACGAAATAGTACTGGAGTTTTGCGAAGAAGTATTGACTAAAGTGCGAAAGGAGTATTTGGATTAATTTCCCCTAACAAACGACCGCATCAGAGATTGCATTAAAGGTTTTCCAAAACTTGGATTTCCACAGTACTACGGTGTAATCGGCAAGCTACGTTTTTAGTTTTTCAAACCAAGGGTAAATGGTTCTTAGTCTGAGCTTGATTCCCAATCCAGTCATAGAAATCATTCAGGATAGAAATTTCCTCAACTTCCCTGAGCACAGGATTATCATAAAGCTCGATTCAAAGTAAATCTGGACGCACGGTTTAATACACCACCGCGCCCCTGGTGGTTGGAACAAAAAACGTTTGACAGGCATTTGTTGATGTTTCATTGACGAAGAAATTGGTGAAAAGTTTTTCTCGATTGATCGACGCATCCCAAAACTACGGATCATGGAACTTGAGAAAAGAAAATTAATTGTGCACAAACATCTAGAGAACCCTTCGAGGTCTGCCTCAAAAATAGCAAAAGTGTTAAAATTTCCAAAGTCAACGGTGAGTCTTGAAATCAAACGTTACAAAGATACTCTGAGTGTGGATAGAGCACAGCGCATCTATCATAAAAGTGGCACTAGGGACCAAGAGCTGAGGAGAAAGGTGTTGAGATACGTGAAAATCAACCCAGGTGTCTCCATACGTGATTTGGCAAAGAAATACGATTCCAACTTTTCCACCGTGCGTAACATCCTTTCAAGAGAAGGATATAAGTCTTTTTGTGCCAGTAAACATCCGAATCGGTCCCTGAAACAAAATTTAAAAGCCAAAAAGCGAGCACGATTAATATACGAACGAATTTTGACGAAATTTGATGGCTGTATTTTAATGGATGACGAAACACATGTCAAAATGAATTATAAACCAATCCCGGACGAAAATTTTACTTGGTCACTGCTGATAAGTTTGCTCGGAAACTAATGATTTGGCAAGGAATCTGCAGTTGTGACCTTAAAACCAAGGTTTTCATCACATCTCACACAATGACGTCGAAGGTTTACATTCAAGAGTGTCTGAAAAAGCGGATTTTACCCTTCATTCGGCAACACAAGACCAACGTTATGTTTTGGCCGGATCTAGCCAGCTGCCACTACTCCAAGGAGGTACTAGAATGGTATGCTGCAAACAATGTTACTTTCGTCGCCAAAGAGATTAATCCTCCGAATTGACCTGAGTTCAGACCGATCGAAAAATATTCGGCAATTGTCAAGCGAAAACTTCGAGGATGCGGTAAAGAAGTGACAAATGCACAACAAATGCGTTTAAAGTGGAATAAGTTCGCCGGTACAGTGTCACCAGCGACTGTGCAGATCATGATGGCATTGATCACAAGTAAAGTGCGACAGTTCGTTCGAAACGGTGAAATGTAATATCTTGTTACATATCGTTTGAAAGCTGAATAAATACCCTTTTGTTTGACGTTTCAATCAACCGTGTATGTTGTTTATTTCTTGAGTTATGATCACTTGAATGCGTCCAAATTTACTTTGAATCTGGATTTAGTAGTGACTGGTAATTGGAACAGAAGCGGATTTTTTTTTAGAAGTTCCATGAGCTTCTCTGAAGCTCTGTGAACTTACAAGATGTTTACAAAAAAATTTAGAAGTTAATAACAATTCCAAAGAAGCTCACAGAACTTTCAAGAAGATCATAGAACTTCGGACAAGTTCATAGAATTTCGGATGGTTCATAAAAACTCGGAGAAGCTCATAGGACACATGGTATAATATAGGCACAGGCAAATCTATTCAATAATTACAGACGGATGTCATATTGAAGTATGCCCTGAAATAGAAAACGCGGTGGATTACCATAATTATAAAGGCTGGTACTCTATCGTTCTGTTTGCTTGCGTGGATTATAGATATGTAAATATTTAAGGACTGTTGATAAAAACTAACAAACACCCGTCTCTCTTCATTAACCTGTTCGGACCACTTGTTTAATCTGCATGTTTTTGTTGTATAGATATCGTTTCCAATACATTCATGTTGGAAGTCCGGGAAGATGCAATGATTCCCATGTATTTGAGAATTGCAAACTGAAACGGAAGATTGATTCGGAAAAAAAACTTCGGCAACATTCCAAACAATTGTGTGGCGTAGAAGTGCCAGTACTATTTATTGGTGATTCGGCATTTCGTTTATCAGCAAACTTAATGAAATTTTATTTATGCGCTATCGCCTCCGTCTTGGAAAAGGTCTTCGTCCACTTAAAGGCAAGTTTTAGGTGAATTGGCAAAATCATCGATAAAAGCATAGACAATGTAACGCTGATTGTGAAAAGTTGCTGCATTCTGCACAACTTTTTTAACCACCAAAATGATGCGATTAACGCAAACTGGATTCAACAATTGCAGTAAACAGATGGGAACAATCAGAAGCAACAACCAGATCAGGTAGTGAATATAACCGATATGGATCGATTGCCAACTACTTAGGTGAGTTCAGACACATACAATTGTAGTCTTTTTTTAATTTTAATGGAACGTTTCTTACATGTGCTCATTTGTTAAGAAATTTGATCAGTGCTTCGTTGAATTTCTTAGTACTTCCGGTCATTTATCGTAGTAATTGATTTCTTTCTTCCTCCAATCCAATCAATCTTTCGTCGGTTTCTCTTAGTTGCTAAAGCTCGGTTTCCATGAATGCATTATTCTTCTTGAACTCATCCAGCATTTCCTGCTGTACATTAACAACTAGCTGATCGTCTGGATGATGATGACGATGGTGTCGGTGGGATCTCAGATCCATTAGGATCATATTCAACATTCGTGGTGTAGTTGGGAGATGAGGCTGTTGCATCCAAACATTCATCATGTGTACCTGAATTGTATAATGTTTAAACCGTATTAGTGCAATTTATAAAAATATAAAACATAATTGATTAGACCTAATATGAAGATAATGATATTAATCACTCTCTTCCATTCGAAATGTTTATTGTCGTTTTGTTGTATTGGGCGTCTAGCTGAATGACGATTTTAAATTCCTCGAAATAAATTAAATTGTGAACTTCTGTCCACCAACAAAAACTACTCGACCCACTGAAGAAATTTGCCCAAGACTGCAACCTTCTATATGGCCAAGATTCCAAGATATACAGTAGACTGATGTAAAATTTGAAATGTTCGCTCCACAGTACACGCTTAGAAAAAAATCATGTAAATTTAGGTGCTCTGAGACTGACATATACGAGCGTCAATTTTGACATAAAATTGAGTCATAAAAGATGAGAAATTCAGCTCAATCAAACATACTTTTCGTCGAGTAACGAACTTTTCAGTTTCGGAGCACTTAATTTTACATGACATGTTTGTTTACGTCTCATCCTTTATGTCAAAAATGGATTACGTCACGTGTAAAATTGGTTATTTCTAAGTTTGCACTCAAACGGTTCCAACTTGAGTCCTGATTAGCCTCACATTTAAACTCATTTGGTCAGAAACTGACTTGGTACAAACCACTTGAAGTTTATATGGAAATTACTATGGGAAACCCAAACTTTTTGTTCACTGTCTTCTAGCCTTTTTTTCGTATTGCACTGTTAACAAGTTCTATCACTATTCTTATGTGTATTTTATTTTAGTAAACGCTTGATAGTCAACTATTTACCTGGTGGACGAATTTTAGTAAAATTAGTGGCATATGACTGATCTTTAATAGGACTAAAAAAGAGCAAAATTTCTAAAAGCTAGGTTCATTTAAAGGGTGTCCCACATCAAATTCCATCACGGAAAAAACGCTGTAGAAAATTACCTATTGGGAATTTTCTCTTGAAAGTTTTGGCAGAAGTAGTTTAGAGTGCATTGTTTACACTGCATTTTTATCGCTGTCAGTTTTTCGAAAGTTTGAAAAAATTGCGGCACCCGAAAAGTAACATCGCGAATTGATTTTGCGCAACTCGGAATCGTGCAGTCAACGGTGAGTCGTGTGATGTAACGTTACTACGAAACTCTGAGCATCGAACGGAAGGAGAAATGCGGTCAGAATGGATGTTCTATTAGTGATCAGGATCACAAACGTGTCGTGAAAGCGTTTATGCGGAATCCCAATGCTTCGGTCAGGGATGTGGCCAAAAAGTTTTATTCTGTTCAAGTCTTTCGTTCAGAGAGCCAAGGACCGGGAGGGACTGCATACGTACAAAGTGCCGAAGGCTACAAATCGTGACGAACGGCAGAATACGGTGGGAAAGTCACGTCTGCTTCCTCTGTTGAAGCAACACGAGGGCCCTACGATCTTCTGACCGGCCACTTCGTGCCACTATTCAAATGTTGTCCTGGAGTTTTCCTAAAATAGCACTAACTTTTGATAAACTCAACCGAAAATGACCAATACTTTACCAATAATTGATAAATGTATGACGAGCCGTTTTTTTTTTTCTAAAATTGAAGATCGATGGAAAAAACATCAAGGGAAAAAATAACCAGAAACGCTGGTAGATCACCTTTTTGTGGTGCATTACTGATATAAGACCTATCTCCGAACCCTAGTCCTGACAACTTCGAACTAGGGGAACAGGATTTTTCAGTGAACAAATGAACATATTTTAATGTTTGTTACTTTTTAGTGACAAGACTGGAGAATTAAATTTAAATTAAATTTAGAATTAAAATTAAAATTACTTGATTACTATTGGTTACTATTGTAGAAAATCACAACTCATAGATCTTGTGAGGATCGCTTCCGAATGTTTAAAAAACAGGGCGCACACTTGATCCAGTTTGGGATACATTGTTGACTGCTTTTGAGAACGTTATTTAACTTGAATAGCTTATTTAACCAGAGCTTAAACAATCGTCACGTCAGTCAAAGCTTGTTATGATAGCCTGAATTCGTAAAGAGCAAATCGAAACATTGAAGTGGAAAGTTGAAAGCGAAACTTAATGAAGGCCTAAGTGCATTTTCGTAGCCTGTAGTTTTCGGATTTGAAAGATCGTCGGTTGCAGTGTCTGCTTACTGAGCAGAAAAACACTACCTCAGGTCCTTTCATATTAAAGACATTTGTGGTCAAATCGCTTGTTTATCGTTTATCGGAAAACATTCGTCAATCGTTTTATTTGTTAATATGGCTACATGGTAATAACGGCAACTCGATGATTAAAAAGGAGCTCGTTTGTCTAGTGAGTGGCAAACGTTTTTGCTTACTGAGCAGAAGACCGCGGGTTCAATCCCAAGCTCCTTCGCGCGAGGAAATCAATTCAGTTTATCATTTACCAAAACGAACCCTGCTGCAAACTGAACCCTCTTACCCAACATTCCAGTGATTCCTCGGTGAAGTACAGAGGACTCCTCGGCTTCCATTACAGCGAGTGTTACGTCAACATATTCCTACACATTCCTTTCTTGATCTGCGCTAGGCCGGCACTGGTATTGATTAGTTTGAGATCACCAGTTTTTACACACTGATGATGAATTCTAGTCCCAAGCATCGTCTATTGGTTCTTTGTGTAACTACAGCTTATCTGGCATAATCAAAGTAATAACCACGAGCGGTCAGTAATGCTCATGATCATGCTCAAACTAGGTTCAATTATATATTGATTTATCTGTATTCCAGTCAAACCGATGTCTACTCACTTAGAAATAACTAATTTGGCGAATCCATCGTTGACATGTCTGGAAAAATTAGGTGCCCCGAGGCTGAAAAGTTCGTTACTCGACGGAAAGTAAGTTTGGCTCAGTTGAACTTCACGTCTGTTATGACTCAAATTTAAGGCTCGTATATATCAGTCTCAGAGCACCTAAATTTACATCAATTTTTCAAAGTGTGTAGCTATCGACTGACATCAACTTTTAACTGCCAATACGAATTCATTTTCGAAATTCCGATCACGCACAGTCATCCCATTAATTGAACTCAATCGATTTGCTCCCCCTTCCCACACCAAGCATTCTATAAGCTACTAAAAACTCTCACGCAAATCGTTTTCGGTATCGCCATGCTTAGCACCTTTTCCCGTCAACCGCTGATCCATGACAATCTTATAATCTTACCGTTCCTTTATCTCCCTCCACAACCGACCACCTGGGCTTGAGTCAATAAAAAAACGGCAACTCAAATAGCGTAATAATATTTCCAATTACAAGTTCCCCGTCCGGAATTGGCCTGCGTCGTCGTTTATCGCCTATGGGTGACCGTGGAAGTTTTTTGTTTTACCTACCGATAGGGTAGAGCGCTACTTCGACGTAATTTCCCATTTCCGTCCCATCGAGCAGAAAGTATGAATACTATCGATGATTTCACCATGCACAAATCGTTTGTTCCGATGCGTTAGTTTACAACAGCAAGGCTATTAGAGCACACAGTATGAATATTTACACCCATCGTTCTCAAAACAACAGAAACGCTCATGGTGAATCAATTTTTCTACCTTTATCCATAAGACGAAAAAAATCCAATGGCGTTGAAACGTGTTCCTGACACTTGAAACTCTTGTACATTTAGAAATCATCTATATTAGAATCAAAACACGGATTGTGCATAGTATGACGGAAATTAGATCACAGACTCTACCAGTCGGCAAAAGCGTTTATAAAACTAATTTTGTTTCTCACAGTCAGTGTTGACCGCTGGTTGCTGCGGTTTACTGCTTACACGCTGATAATCAATAGCTCAAATTTAGGAAATTGATTTACCCAAATGTGGGTGAACACATTTACTAAGAAAAAATTATCGTTTTACAATAATTACTCTGATTTACCCAAAATTTCAGTTTGCGTATTTGGGTAAACAGTAGTCAAATTTGAATAAAACAAACTCTGAGAAACAAACAATCGAGATTCAAAAGATTGCCTCATGAATTTTAGCCACAATAAATCGATATGATTTCCATTGATTTTCCGTATCAAACATAATGATCGGAGTCAAACCACGATATTGGGATTCTGGGTAAACTAAACCGATGTGTGGGTTTTCTGTTCTTAGCGTGTATCAAGACGTTTCTATTTTCCCCCATCTGGCCTTGATGCTGACATAAAATGCTTTAACCGAAGTCGTGGATGGGAAGAGGGGACTCGGTCACATTTTGTGATTGCTCCAAATGAACATTATGGGCCGCCTTTCGGCAGTGTGTTATCAAATCGGCTTCCAGTCTTCCGGGAAGCGGTTCTAAAGCAGAAAACGGAAAAGTTCCATTTGCTGTAAGTGGGAATGGGGCTTCGGCAGTGGAAGTGCTTTTGTGGTGGGTGGTTCCAATAGGTAAACATGTCACTTTTATTCACCGTTATCTGCTTTAGGTATCGGAAGCTTTTCCGTTCTATGGAAATACGGTGCACAACATTTGCTTCGTTTGAACTTTGAGGAACTATTGAATTGCTACGTGTAATCAAGTAATATAAATGTGTATTAAAAGAGGACGTCGAGACAACATTTGGATCGAATAGTGTCTTAAAAAATGTAATGTACCTCATTTTATACATAATTTGTCCAAGTTGTTACAATGTTGTTGTCAGCACGACATGAAACTGGTTGAGATAGGAAAAGGAGGACATTTCATTTGAGGTTTGGTGATTAAGGAGGACAGTGATTCCCTTTCTTAACATTAAAGGAGGACAATGAGTTTTTATCAAACGTTTTAGTAACATGTGCGCTATCATAAAGTTCATGATTTGCAAAGGTTCAATTAAGATTGTTCATAACTTGTAGTTGTTACCAATTCAATTCATCTTCTCGTTATGCTTCTGAAAAATGCATCAAACTAGCCTTCATAATTCATTTTTGATACTTGGAAATGATCTAGTCTAGCTGATTTGCATGAAAACTACAGCTTTACAGCCAAAACCATCCCAACTTTTATCATGTTCAAAAATCAAGATACATGTCATCGCTGATTGAAACGAACATGGAACATCTAAGCAGCCTGTAAATTTTACCATTGATTCAGCATCGGACTCTAATGTCGTTTTCGTTTTTGCTACCCTACACCGGTGTAGTGTAGGGTAGCAACCGATAGCTACACCCTGAATTTTTTGGTGTTCGGCGATGTAGCACCGGTGTAGCGAAAACGACATGACCCATGGAACAATTTGGGTTTTATGAGGGTTCTGAAGACCGTTATTTAGACTTGTAGAATGCTATAAAACCACGATAAAACTTGCAATGCTACTTTAGAAGGCCGCTGCCATAGTGGGAGCGAAGAGGCGCGCATAGCGTTCTATACAAAAGAATTCCTTTTATTGATATTATTCCTTACATTCGATTTCACGATTCGCGTGCCTCTCGCTCTCAAAATCCCATAGAACCAGAACGTCAACGTCGAACACATGTTGGATTCAATCTGTGTGGCTGTGTTGCATTTGGTAAATCAGTGCCAACATTTCAAAGGGGCGTAATTGCTTTTGTAAACAATGACTTTAGCCGTCAATTTCTCGCGAATGAAATCTTACCTCTCCAAAATTACAATGCTAGCTGGTAGAGGAAACATTCATCTACCTGCTGGTGTCATTATTTTTCATGAGTGAGCTTTTATTCGCGAGAAATCAACGGCTAAAGCCATTGTTTACAAATGCAATTACGCCCCTTTGAAATGTTGGCACTGAAATTATAACTTAAATTTTACAGATAGAAAATTTTCAAATAAACCTGCTATTGTACCAGACTTATTTCTTTCAGACCAGGAATCAATTTTGACAAACACCTCGAAAATCACACGATCAACAACAGAGAGATTTTCCAACATTATAATTTATTTTAGAAATGTCAAATTTATGTAAAAATTCAGAAAAATTGAACACAACCTAAGACTGTGTTCCATTTGATGAATTTTCACTGAAACTTCGAAAATAAATTACAAAATTTGAAAATCCCTATGTTGTTGATCGTCCGATTCTCGAAAAATTGTTAGTCAAAATTGATTCCTGGTTTGTCTGAAATAAGTTTGGAAATTTTTCATCTGTCAAATATAAGTTAAAATTCACCAAATGGATCGTAGCCTAAATGTAGGGGGTTGACAACTGTAGTATACTTCTAGTCCCACCATCGAATGGCATTTGATGAGGTTGCGACATAATTAAACAAATAAGGTCTGCCAACAACGCTCTTTGAAAACAATATTATGAATATGTTACTGGAAAAAAAAGCCAGGATTAAAAAGGAGGACATTTTCGGGCAAAAGGAGGATGAAGAAAAATTATTGAAAAAGGAGGACATGTCCTCCTTTAGGATACCATATGGTAACCCTAGGTTGAGACGACTTTTTCCAATCAACCAAGCGGAAGGACAAATGCTTCCTATTCACTGTTATCACATAACATATGTGGAACTTCATGCAAAACTGTTGACTAAAAGTTGACCCCCTTTTTGTGTTTCCTTAGTGGTATAACTGGTATAGTTGGACCAGCGTTGCCAGATTGTTTTAAAGGTTATCGATATCAAAGTTTTTACAAAATCGGTATTAATCGGTGTTTACTATTTTAATTTATTTAATATTTTAGTTGTTTTTGAAAGCGAAAATTTTAACTTGCTAAATCGTAAAATTCTGAAAGAAAACTCCGGGGAATGCTTGAATTAGCTTCGGAAGAAACATCTAGATAAAGAAGAAAGAAGCTCTTCTGTAAGACATTTTGGGAAAATTCTAAGAATAATTGGAGAAACATCCGGAAACTACCAAGACAAGGATTGAGAAGCTTCTAGGTAATATTTACAGAAACCATTGAAAAAAAAACGGAAGTCACATCCAAAGGAAGCCAGAAAAGTTTCATAAAATTGAGGTAAATTATAAAAATAGTCAGTTCTAGGAGAAGCCAGAAGAAGCTCGGAAAAACCTTCCAATAAAAGTCGAAAACCTATATGGCTTATGGACACACTTTCAGAAGAAGATGGAAGAAACTTCCTGAAGGCGCTGGCAGACACTTCCTAACGTAGATTGCAAGAAATTCGGAAGCCAGAGCGCATACGGAATGAAACAAGGACACAATTCCGGAAGAAAGAGGAAGAATGATCCAGCAAATTTGCCTTCTATTCATGAAACATCCCTGAAGATCCCTGCAATACACTTAGGAATATTCCATAATTCCACAGAATGCTTTAAAAGTTCTTGTAATTTTCTTGAAGTTAATAGGGCTGTTTTAGAGTTTTCTGATCGTCCTACAAGTACTCGGAACTTTCCTGGTTATAATGAGGCTACCTGAATATCTATAATCATCTTTGAAAGTATCTGGACTTTCTTGAAGAATTTAAAATTTCTTAAGTGCTCTCACAATTTTCTTGAATTTATTTGCATTAAAGATCTCTAATCTTCCCAATTTTTAAAATTTTAGTTCTTGGCACTGCCATTAAAAAGCACGGAATTTCCCATAAAATATTCTTACAATAGTCTAATGATCCAAAAAATTGTAAATCTCCACTAACCTCGAGACGACCGCGAGTACTCGGTCCAGTTCCTTAAACTTTATATATAAGACAGTAATAATGTATAATGCAAAGGATAACTCGGCTCTGTAAAGTTTATTCGATTGAGCCTGTACAAATAAAGTAATTACAAAAAAAATAGTCTAATGTTCAGTTAACTTCCCTTACGTTTCCTAAATTTGTGGAATATTGCCTGAGTTTCTCGAAAATCCTTTTAAAATATCAGCATTTCTTTGAAATAAATTGATCTCTCCTGATGTTCACGGAGCTTTCCTAAAGTTCTCTCAATTCTCTGAAACAAATGAAACTTTCCTGAAAACCATTAAATTTCCCTGAAGTTCTTTAAACTTGTGAAGTTCGCTGAACTTTCCTAAAATTTTCGGGTTTTGGAATTTGAACAGAAGTTAATGAAACTATCTTTAATTTTTCGGAGCTTTTCTGAAGTTTCAGAACATCTTAAAAGTTCTTGCAGCTAGTGTGAATCCACAATAAAAATCTGAAAACATCCTTGAAGTTCGGGGGAAGTTGAAAAAAAAAACTGGCGGGAGAAGACGAATTATGAATTTTGAGGGATCAAAAATTTGAGTTATTCAAAAAGTTAGGCAATAATAATTTTGATCATTTAAAAAACATCGGTATACAATTTCAAAAATCGGTATTCTGAGGAATATTATCTGTAAATCGGTATCTAGTGGGGAAATCGGTATAAATACCGGTAAATCGGTATATCTGGCAACGCTGAGTTGGACATCGATCTGTTAGAATTAAATTTTCGTGATTCAACACTGAGTCTTCATATGGGCCAATATCGGAAACGTACACGGTTAGAAAAAAGTACCCAAAATTAAGTTCTTTTCACTCATCTCGGCACTATAGTGCAGGAACCCAAAAGTAGGTAAAGCGGGTCAAAGTAATTTTGATTTACTTGTGTGCAGTTCGTGTGGAATTTTCCACTAGCTTTTTAACCAAAAGTAAGTTAGTTGTACCCAACAGTAGGTAAATATGATTATACCCAACGTTGAGTTCCCACACTTTACTACCCCTGTTGGGTGGTTTTGCTCCTTCTTTTTTGACAACATTAGAAGGAGAAAATGAGACAAACTAGTCAAAAGTAGGTAAAAGTGAACTGGCCGTTGGGTACTTTTTTTCTTACCGTGTAAGCAATGGCTTCTTCCCGAGGGGAACGACTCTATCTACGATGCAGGAAAAATTGTGTTTTGATGTGGTTAGCTGCACACACTCTGAGTAGATAGAAAGAAGACTGATGACGATTCTGAAGATTTCCTGCAAAAAGATGATGTGCAATGCAAGTAGATGCGAGAAATGAAAGAAGATTTTTCGAAAATTGATTCGCTAGTGTGAGATTTGTTGAGCATCTAGAATTGAGATTTAGATGTGTCACCCCCCTCGCTTCTTCCGTAAATATCTTGTAATTCAAAGTCAATCCATGTAACCCAGCAATTATATCAGTTATGGGACTTGCTCTATACACAAACATCGTGGTGGCTTACTCGAGCGAGTTTTCATTCTAAGAAAGTCGTGGAAAAGTCAGTGTTTACGTTGGTGACATTGGCCCTTATGAAAGAAAATCAGGTATTTGGTTGCATGCTCATTGCTCAGTACACGCTATTTGAAAAATACCCAAATTTGAGTCAAATCCACCCTGATCGGTCAAAACTGAATCTATCAAAAAATGGGCAATGCCAATGTTGCTCATGTGTCAGCTTGTCACTCCCAACATAGTTTACCCACTTTTGAGTTGTTTTGAAATAACGTGTAAGTATTGACGTTAACGGTGGCTTTCTAGCTCTTTACTCCTATGGTAAAATCCCGAAGTCTAGCGAATTTTGTCTTATCTCTTCTCTCCACCATGGTACTAGCGAGCCACCCTCGTCTCTTCATGCAAAGATTAACAGGATCTTATGAGATTTTACACTGGAGTGAAAGGGTAAGGTAATGTCTAACATGTTTCTCGCACAGACTGACGTTTGCTAATGGGATTTTACCATAAAGCTGGGTTTAGATTAGGCAAGTCAAATGATCAACTCAGTTGAATTCAATTGGCTTGAAAAGTTGAGCCTGGTTCAACTTTTTTTCAATTCAAGTGAGTTGATCAATACACGTTCAATTCGCGTTCAAGTCAGTTGAATTCAACTGACTTGATCAATTGACTTGCCCTGTCTAAACCAGGCATAAGAGTAAAAAGTTACAGAGTGACCGAAAAGGCTAATTGTCAAGGTAATGCGGTTATCTTTTTTAGACTAGCTCTGGGGCACAGGGAGCCTATCAAAGGATTTATTAACGCGTGTTTTCATGTCGGTCAGAAGTCAATCAAGCGCATTGTTAACCAGTCATACTGTAGATAACCAGTCAGTAGATCTTTGTGTTGGATTTTGAGCAGAAACATTTAATTGTAGGTTATTGAGAAACACAGAGTGGGTGGAAACCTTGGGTATTACAGGTATCGATAAGCGCTCGATTTCATTTGTTATACTTCTTGCCAATTTCTTTTGAATGGAAAGATGGAAGGTTAGCTCAAAACACTGCATATTTTCCACAGTAAGGTTATCCAACAGACGTTTCTCAGTGGAACTGTCAGCTATAAATCTAGAGTGTGTGAGTGATCTGAGTGATGTTAATGGTGCTGAATGTAAACATAGTCAAAGCAGGAATTCATATGAGAATAAACTGCCAGTTCTACTGTGATCTGTCAAAAGTTCTTGGTAAACAAAAAAGTCAGCTGATCGCAACTGTCTCGTGGACAGTCTTATATCAAGAGATTTATGGCTGTTTTACGTATTAATTCCAAGAACAAGAAGTTCCACTACAGCTAACAAATGAACAAGGCTTCAAAGAATCGCCAGCAAATATACTTCAATTTCTCAACGCACACTATGTTTTTTCTTCAATATTCAGCTCTTTTATATACTGGCGGTAGAACTTAGACAGCTTCTTAAGATTTACAATACTTATATATAAACCAGGACACTTGTTGCAAAATGTTGCTGCTTTAAACTGTATGAATCAAACTCCAAATTTGTGCGGTCATTTTTTTCCTCATACGTTATGAAATGAAATCAAAGTTGGATGCGAGGGGGGCGAAACATCTAAATCTCAATCATAAATGCTCGAAAAATCTCACGCCAGCGAATAAATCTACGAAAAATCCTCTTGCCATTTTAAGCATCTAAATCCATCTACTCACATCAACTTCCATCTTTTTGCAGGAAATCTTCAAAATCTTCAAAATCTTCATCAATCTTCTTAAAATCTACTCATCGTACGTGCAGCTAAGCACAGCAAAACAAAATCGTTTCTGCATCGAAGATAGAGTCGCCCCCCTCGGTTGGATGCAATTGGTTCCAACAAAAAATATTAATAGAAAAAAATGGTGCATACATTTATTATCTAAATTTAGCATAGAGAAAAAAAATTGAAAAAATTACCCACGTTTATTTAAAGAAATAAACAAGTATTCGCTTGGAGTTTCTCCAATATTTGGTCATAATTATAGAAAAGGAAAGCGCTTTCATAATTGAATTGTAAACAGTTAACCCATGGCAGCTTAAAATTACTTTTTTTAGGTGGCAGGTCATCGCTTAAAACATCTTCAAAAATTGTCTCCTTTTTCATACAAACGGTAATTTATAATTATAAATTAAGCTTAATAGTTAAAAATAAAGAACGTAAATTATTATGGCAATACAAAGACATGAGTTCAAGAACGCTAAGAAAACACAGAGTTATAAACCACATTAGAAATATTTCAATAGAATTGACTACCCCCTTGATCTTCTTTCTCATTTTACAGCTGGTATAATCAGTTTGACATCAGTTTGGGCACAAAGAACAGACATCCAAGCTTAAACAAATTGTTCGTAAAATTATGTGTAAGAATTCAAATTAAAATACGTCGGAAACACTAGCGCCGCCATACGGAATGTTGCGACTCGAGTTATCTCTTTTTGCGATTAATGAGAAAACTGAACTAAAATTTGGGTTGATCTTATTGACCATGTATCAAAATTGAACTGTCAAATCAGTTCAAAACAAACAAGGCAAAACAACGGAAATCAATCGAGTTTCTGCGGAACCATTAATTGCGAATAAAAAACTAAGCTCTTTACAGTTTCCTGGAGATCTACAACCGTTTTTCGTTCAAATTTTAACTGGGCATAGTAGTCAGGAGCAAAAATGACTTTTCTTTAGTTCAATGGCTGCGTATCTTCAAATGATCCAGTGAGGGTGTGAACGTCAATTGGCCCTCATTTAAATTCAGAAAAATGTGGTAAGATTTGAACACTGCTCACCCTGCATTCGTTCTTCCAGGAATTCGAAAAGCCTCCAGGGGAAGTGGTCGGAACATAACTTTTTCGTTGCAAGCCCTTGGACTCCACGTGAGAAAAAAATCTCCTGTGATTTGGGCAATTCAGCATCCTTAGGAAAATTGCGAAAAGATTTTCGCTTGGTAACACTTTGTTTATTTGCGCACCAACTCGCACTTGCGGCCCATGTTTTGATCGGTTTTTAACAAACAATGTTTTGCTCACAACAATTTTAACATCATGTTAAGATGACGTTTGCCGGTCATCGACGTCAATGGGCAGCGACACTAGCGCCACCACGATATTGCTAGTTTCAATGTCTAAAATTCAAATTTCTTACACACTTTAGGAATTTGACTAAGATGTCTGTTCTCTGTGGTTTGGGGTTGATTTCTTATGACCGAGTTCCACATATGTTATGTGCGGTTATTCAACTGTGCATACACTCAAAAAAGTCCACAAGTCTGATCGAAGTGCAATTGATTTTTCATATGCACAATTACTTTTATTTTAAGTGCATTTCACCATGGTTCAATGTGTCCTACACGTTGATTTTTAGTGTTTCAAACTTTAAAATGTTCTTTAACTATTTGTTTGTATTACTTCTGCGTGAAGTTGACGATTTACATAGTTGATGATGCTAATTTCAAATAACAGACTAAAGAGGTAATTTTTATACGATAGAGTTCCCAAGTACGTGCCTATGTTATTTCGCCTTTTTGGCTATATACGGGCCTGATCAGAACTTGTAAACACTGGTGTAGCCGTTGTTCAGTTGCATATAGCCAAAAAGGCAAAATAACGTGCCTATGGTTACTTGGGTACGGCAGTGTGAAAATTGTATACAGAGAGTAGAAAGCGAGCAAGGACAACTTTGAGGAAGGTACAAGTCGGGTTGATCATCTCTCTTTACCAAACTCTGTAGAGAGATGGCGAGGGGTACCCCATTGCTATTGCCAAACTACAAAGACTTGCTATGATGGTTTCACTCATATCTCACTGATCGTCAGCTGTTGGTTGCCGTTGGTGATTGCCGGTCCGATATTTACCAAGCCACCTCAGGAATACCTCAACGAAGTCACCGTTGATCTTCTTACTTTACTTCAATGATTAATGATTAATAAATTCTAGTGAAATCACCAAAGTATTTCAATGAAAAATTCATATTTTTAGTAACGAGAAGCAATGCTGAGACGAGGGGCACGCAATAACCTTTAACTCCTACGCAAGCCTTTTTTAAGTACAATAATTACAGTTAACTACATGATTAATTACTTTAATTACGAGCGTCGGAAATGTTTTGATTTAATTACTTTTAAGTACAAATTTCAGTTTTAATTACAAGTCACATAAATTAAGTACATTAACTCCATTAATGTACCACGAGAAATGTACTTAAATTTCCCCCAGCGTACCGTTAGACCCTTTCGTTATTGGCCCGTGAAACAAAAATTTCACAGGCCCTTTTGCTACGTTATGGATAATGTCAGCTCTGATAAATTGTATCGCTACCGCTGTTATGACTTCAGAATAGACCCTATATACTCCTGGGACCTACGAGGAAATCTACGTTGGTGATTGGTGCCAATTCACATGCAACGATCGGTTCGTGATTGGAAATGTAGTCGGATTTCAATACTGCCGAGGTGTTGGCAGGGCAATGAACTATATCCTGGATCACGCCCCTGTCAAAGCACTGGAGAATGCGACAATGAAAGGAATGTTTGTTTGTGCTACCTGGTTCAACCTAAGAAATAACGAATTTAATTTGGTGGATGCGAACGAAAACAGAATTACAAAAATTATGTTAACCTTTGCGTACCTAACGTCTAAATTTGCATAGATTTCAAAAATCAATTAGCTCTAAAAACATAATTTCTCAATATTTTTCTTTACAACAAATTTAATTTTGTCTTGAATCTATTGAAGTTTTTGAATACATCTGAAAATATTTTGATCAATTCATGGTTCCCGTTGGGGTCACTTTTGGTCGGCATTCGGCTTTATTGTTCTGTAATAAGTATACACACTATGAACATCATGTTTTTTTTCTCTCAAACGATGTAATTGGACCAGTGGCAGCTATTTCGATGGTTCACAATCACATTGGGCATCCCGGAAATGTTCCGGTGCCCCGGGGAAGTGGCCAATTCTCAACAAGAACCAAAACCCATCATGCGACATATCAAACTTCATGATTTTACAAATCTTGGCCAGTAATGGCCTTATTGAAAGTCCATGGTCACACTAGTCCTTCCGGGAATGTTCCGGTGCTCCCGGGGAAGTGGCCAATTCTCAACAAGAACCAAAACCCATCGTGCGACATATCAAACTTCATGATTTTACAAATCTTGGCCAGTAATGGCCTTATTGAAATTCCATGGTCACACTAGCTTTTCCGGGAATGTTCCGGTGCCCCCGGGGAAGTGGCCAATTCTCAACAAGAACCAAAAACCCATCGTGCGACATATCAAACTTCATGATTTTACAAATCTTGGCTGGTAATGGCCTGAATGAGACTCGACGGTCACACTAGCCCTCTCGGGCATGTTCCTGTGTCCCCGGGCAAACTTCAAACTTCATGATTCTGCACGGCTAATAATGGTCTTAGACAGTCCACAGTCCCATTTAATTGTCCCCCCCCCCCCCGGGTGGATATCCAACTCCCAATAAGAACCAGAACCCCTCGTGTGACATATCAAACTTCATTATTTTACGTAAATCCGTCGGTAATGACCATATTAAGACAGCTGAACGGACACTGGAGCTGGTGAATACTTTGGACATTCACACGCTGCGCTACTTCCGGGAAAAAATCGCAGCTGGTATGCAATTGTCTTCCCAGCACGGATAACTTGAGTGTGTCAAGTTGATCGGTAACGATCATTTCGTGTCCTGTGCACATGGGACTCATCGTTTCCTATCGGTTTGGAGTTCTGCCCATAGTATTGTTTAGTTGACCCATGGAAAGGTAAACAATGGGGAGGCGAATTTCATAAGTGCTATCGCGTCAATTCTGAATACGGATGTGATCATATGTTGGCGATAATACAAATAAAAGCACACAATTGGTTTGAATCATCTTAGTGTCTGCAACCAAAACCTGATTATATGTTTTTTGTCAATGAACTCTGCCTTAAATCTGTTAATTATTATTAGTATAATAATATTAGGTTTGAAAGAAATATTGAAATAATCGAAGAATTCACGCGTAACATCAGAAAATTAATGCAAATGCAAATACATCTTCCATTGAATCTGTTAATTCAGGCACAAGCTAATATCATCATCTGTCGAACTGTGCTGCGAGCATGGCTTAAAATTCGAACATTTTTTGATCGGGAGGAAATTTGCTCGAGGAATTGCTTGAATTTAAGGAAATGTAAAATTTGAAGACTTGTCGTCACAACTAAGTGATTTGTATGGCAATCACGGCCCTTATTATGAGTATCACTTCCTTTTCACTGTATATTGTCACTAGAGTTGTAAACCGATATAACCTACTCGTGACAATCGATTTTATTCTAGTTCTGCATTAAAGCGCATTATTCAACGAATACAGTGCACTAGATATGACATTATGTTAAACGTACAAAACGAAAGTGAAATCGATTGTCTCGAGTGGATTATTTCAGTTTCCAACTCTAGCATGGTGCTCCAAAAAATTTAGTATAAGTATTCGCAGAATTGGTCATGTTTGTAGTCTAGTAAAACAGTAATATGCGTATTTCAGGGTGTAAGAAGAGTTTTTGAATAAATTAGTTCATTCGAGTATGTGTTAAGGGTTTTCTTCAATTTTTTTAAATAGTTCAAGAGTAAGGATTTGGGTACGTTTTTAATTACATTTGTGTAGCTCTAATTACATTTATTACAGAAAATTAATTTTTAATTACATTAATTACGTAATCAAATTGAAGTACATGTTTTAATTACAGTAATTACACTGGCACTGCTTTGATTACGCGAAATTAATTTTAATTACATGACATACTTAATTTTCATTTTTAATTACTTAATTACATAGTTAAACACCTTGTACTTTAAATCCAACGCAGTCAAAAAGGCTATTGCGTGCCCCTCGTGCTGAGATTTGTCATGACTTTCGCGCGTAATTGACAAGACTGCTTTTCACATAACCACTGACAAGCTTGATCCTCAAAAAAACCTTCGTCAAACTCTAATTCATTTTTTCGTCAATGACAAATTGACGTGCATTTGGCTCCATGTCTTTGTGTTGCTCAAGGATTAATAATGGTATGTCGATGCGATCAAATGCTTTACTGAAGTCGGTGTATAGCGGTTCAACGTGCTTGCCACTGTCCATCGCGTTAAGAATGAAAGAGACGTATTCTAAAAGATTAGAGGTAGTTGAGCGACCTTTAAAAAAGCTGTGCTGTTTACTTGTATTTAGATTTTACACCTGATGATTTTTTTTTGTCGTTTACGATTGATTCAAAAAGTTTTGGAATGCAAGAAATAATAGCAAGCAGGTTAGGTAAAGCAGGTGTATATAACATAAGCTGTAATAATTGTAAGCAAGTATACGTAGGACAAACCAAGAGAACTTTAGCAACTATATTTAAAAAACATATAGCGGAGGTTAATACGGCAAAAAAGCAAGAGGAAAAACGCCTAACATATGATTTTTAATCGGAGATTGCAAAACACATCTTCACAGAGGACCACCAACTATCGACGAAGGGCATCACGATTTTACGAACCGTATCTACATGGACCATTTACCATCTACCATGGAAATAAGATGTTGCAGAGAGCGTCGAGATCAACAAACAACGCAATTCAACTTTACTCAACAGGGATCATGAAAACGGACACACATGGCTTTTCAAGTTACTACCTAGGACAAATCAACGAGTAAGCAGCGGAATACCTGCTCCTACAGGAAATTACATTTAAGTTTAACTAGCTTCTAAGTGAAAATGTACCTGTGTTAATATATATATATATATTCGGTATGCAATGTTTTTTTTTCAGTCGAGTATTAGTACAAGACTCTGAAGAAGTCTGCACGAAGGAAATAAGTCGTCCTCTAATCTATGGGAGCTCTTCGAAATCGCCGTGAAAAACATATCGGGTGAGATCTTTCCTTTATTGTTCTCTTCATTCCATTAATTTCATTATTATATGACACATTATATGCTGGGTATGGGACGGTCCAACCAGGGCACCCGATTGAAGCGATTTGTATGGGGAGAGTGGAATTGCCAGCTTCCTATCGTTAACAGATCGTGAATTAAAGGCGGGCTCTTCTTCCCCACTCATTGGGACATCCCCTAGTGCGATGGCTTGTACATGACCGGGTTGTAGGATTTTATTGTTGGAAGGAGATTCTTTTTGATCCCACGGACTAAGCGTAAGTATCTACGAGTTGAAGAGTGCGCTGAAGGTGCCATGCAACCTGGGAGACGTACCTATGGCAATTCGATTGGAGAAGGCGTATGGTGGCACGCAGACGGCGTCGATACGACTTCTTTCGGACGCAGCTAACGAGCTGCTGAAGACAGGCCGAATCAAGGTCAGTGTGCCCGTTGAAAGCTATTCCTCGGGTATCTAAGAAAATGGAGAGATGCTACAAATGCACGGGCTTCGGTCACCAGGCGAGACACTGCAAAGGCCCTGACAGATCTGATCTGTGCAGGAAATGCGGAGAGAAGGGGCACGTTGCAAAAGACTGTACAAAGCAACCGAGGTGCATGCTCTGCAAAAAGGAGGACGGAAAGGGCCATGTGACGGGAAGTTTCAGGTGCCCTGAGTTCAAGAAGGCAATGGTGAGCCAGCAATAATGGAGTTAATCCAAATAAATCTCAATCATTGCAACACAGCACAGCAACTGTTTTGGCAGTCGACAACGGAAACAAAGTGCGACGTTGCTGTCATTGCAGAGCCATATCGAGTCCCTCTCGATAATGGTAACTGGGTGGCGGATAGAGCAGGAATGGCGGCCATACAAGTCATGGGCAGGTATCCCATTCAACAAGTGGGGGCGGGCTCATACGAAGGCTTCGTGATCGCCAAAATCAATGGAATCTATGTATGTAGTTGCTACGCACCCCCGAGATGGACAATTGAGCAGTTCCACCAGATGCTAGATGGGCTCACCGGAGAGCTATTGGACGGAGACCAGTCGTCATTGCAGGAGATTTCAATGCTTGGGAAGTGGATTATGGGAGCATGTGTACCAACGCAAGAGGGTATAGCCTGCTGGAAGCTCTGGCAAAGTTGGACGTCAGTCTGGCCAACTTAGGAACCATCAACACCTTCCGCAAAGATGGTAGGAAATCTATTATCGACGTCACTTTCTGCAGTACGTCGCTAATGGCAAATATGAACTGGAGAGTGTGCGAAGAGTACACCCATAGTGACCATCAGGCGATCCGGTACAGTATCGGCGAATGGACACCGGTGGAAATGCGGAGGACGAAAGTAAACGAGGATCTCTTCATCGAAGCTCTAAGGGTAGACAGCAGCGTCCCGGGCCTAAGCGCGGGTTGACCGAATCATTAGCAAGGGCATGTGACACAACTATGCCGAGAAAACTGGAGAAAAAGAAACAGGCGGCGTCCAGCTTACTGGTGGAACAAGGAAATTAGCACCCTCCGTGCTACTTGTCTTCTAGCCAGATGACGGTTGAAATGTGTCCCAACAAGCTGAAAGTCAGGGACTTTTCCCACAGCATGACCCAACGAACTGGCCACCTACACCATATGGCGAGGAAGATGAAGACAACGTTGAACAAGTCTCCAACGAGGAACTCATAGTAGCAGGCGAATGAAGCTCCCGGCCCGGATGGAATTCCCAACGTGGCGTTGAAGACGGCAATCCAGACGTTCCCGGACATGTTCAGGATGGTGCTGCAGAAATGTCTGGACGAGGGTCAGTTCCCTGATAGGTGGAAGGTACAAAAGCTTGTGCTGTTGCCGCCGGGGGATCCATCGTATAGGCCAATATGCTTGCTGGATACTGTCGGAAAGCTCTTGGAGAGGATCATCCTGAACAGGCTGACGAAATGCACGGAGAGTGAACACGGATTGTCGGAGAGGCAGTTTAGATTCCGATAAGGGAGATCGACGGTGGATGCAATTCGGACAGTGATTGACAGAGCCGAGAAAGTTTCCAAACAGAAGCGGAGAGGAAATCGATAGTGCGCCGTGATTACGATTGATGTGAAGAATGCATTCAATAGCACCAGCTGGGAGGCCATCGCCAAGGCGCTCCATAGAATGAGGGTTCCAGACTACCTCTGCAGGATTCTACGTAGTTACTGCCAGAAACGGGTCCTGGTCTACGTGACAGACACGGGGCAGAAATCGCTTAGAATCATTTTCAAATGCTGGCGGCCGAGGCGATAGATACGATTGGTAACTGGATGCAAGGAGCGAAGCTGCAGATAGCCCACCACAAAATAGAAGTGATGTAGGTCAGTAACTGCAAAGCAGTGCAGCGGGCAGAAATCACCGTTGGAGAGCACACCATTGTTTCGAAGCGCGTGCTGAAGTATCTGGGTGTGATGATCGACGAGCGGCTAAGCTTTAACAGCCACATCGAATATGCTTGCGAGAAGGCGGCGAATATCATCAACGCAATAGCCAGAATCATGCCGAACAATTCTGGTTCAAGCAGCAGCAAGAGGCGTCTTCTGGCTAGTGTGTCCTCATCGATACTAAGGTACGGAGGTCCAGCCTGGATTGAAGCGCTGAAAACGAAGCAGAACCAAAAGAAATTGAGCAGTACGTTCTGGCTCATGGCCATGCGAGTCGTGAGTGCGTACAGAACCTTTTCGATGGAGGCAGTATGCATTATCGCCGGTATTATTCCAATCGGCATCACCTTGGCGGAGGACTACGACTGCTATATGACGAGAGAAACCAGAGGAGTACGAAAAATGGTGAGAACGAAGTCGATGGCTAAGTGGTAGCAGGAGTGGGATGCAGCAGAGAACGGTAGATGCACACACAGGCTTATACCAATTCTTTCGACCTGGGTGAACAGGAAGCATGGAGAAGTCAACTTCCACTTTTTTTTTATAATCCATTTATTTGTCAAGGCTCAAATGCGTTAGCTTAGCGGAGCCGAATATTTTTTTACATTAATATCATTTCTTACAACTAATGTTAGTAGAATGGGGGCCGATTACTCGCGGCTTACTCGAGATTAGGGATTACATTTATTGATCATTTGGAGGGAGGACAAGGGAAAGCATTTTGAACTAAATTAAAACTTAAACGTAAAGGATGACTAAAACACAAAACATTAAACACATACATCAACAGCTTTAAGAAAGTCGTAAATAAGCTTCATAAAGACGATATCACGGCAAGCCAAGACGTCTCTAATTGGCTTAAAGGGTTGTTTTCCTCGGACCCTAAGGGAATCACACAGAACGGATCTCAATAGATAGGAGGCAATACGCTCTAACGTGTACGATATAGCTGCTAGTTCAGCAACGTATACCGAACACGGCTTTTGAAGCTTGTATGAGGCGCTATGAAGATCGTGGAATACTCCAAAAACTAGTGGACGCATTTATCACCGACCCATCTGTGAAAAATCTCTTCTCGGTGGGGACGTGGCGGTATTTGTTCGCAAAAATAGTTGGGACAATCAGGGAACGGTGAGGCTCTGGAATTCCTTGAATCTCCTGCCTCATTGTGAGATCGAATCTCACGGAATAACAACTGAAATGATGGGAGACAGCGCGATTGGGGTTGAACGAGGAGGGGCCGATGTCCAGAGTCATGTACTCGTAGTACAAGCTCATGAATCGTGTTTGAGGATTCCGCTCTAGCAGCTTCTCAAAGTTTTCGATCACCAGCGGGTTCATGACTTCACAGCGGATGAGGAACCGGAACGATAAATCCGCAAAACGATTTGTTAAGGAGAGGACGCCCGCAAGAACTTCAAGACTCATGGTATGCGTCGATTGCATACAACCCAGCGCGATTCGAATGCAACGATATTGAATCCTTTGGAGCTTCAATATGTGCGTCCTCGCCGCCGATTGAAAGCAAAAGCTACCGTACTCCAAAATCGAGAGAATGGTGGTATTGTAGAGTCTTATAGCTCCCCATGAAGTGCCGGTAATGGAACGAAGGAAATTGATTCGCTGTTGGCATCTCTGCCTCAGATACGCTATGTGTTTTCCCCAAGTGCACTTGGAATCGAACCAGACACCTAAATACTTAAACGACATACTGTGAGTGATTGTTCTATCCATAAGTTGAAGCTGAAACAGTGCTGGATAAAGCTTCCTAGAAAAAACAACCATCTCTGTTTTCTCCGGACAGAATTCGATACCCAGATTCATTGCCCAAGTAGGCAAATTATCCAAGGTATCTTGCAATGGTCCTTGCAGGTCCGGTGCTGTTGGTCCAACCATGGAAACCACGCCGTCATCTGCAAGCTGCTTTAGCGTGCAATTTTTGGCCAGACATTCATCAATGTCTTTGACATAGAAATTGTGCAGGAGGGGACTTAAACATGAGCCTTGTGGAAGACCCATGTAGCTGATTCGTGCAATTTCCGAGTTGCCATGAGAGAAGCTCATTCGTTTCTCGGACAACAAATTATACAGGAAATTGTTGATAATCGGAGAAAGCCCACTCGCATGGAGTTTGTCCGAAAGGATGTCGATGCAAACAGAATCAAACGCCCATTTAATGTCCAAGAAAACTGAACCCATCTGCTGTTTTTCAGCATAAGCTAATTGGATTTCAGTTGAAAGCAACGCAAGGCAGTCGTTCGTCCTTTTGCCCCTACGGAATCCAAATTGCGTATCTGAGAGTAAGCCATTCGCCTCGACCCACTTGTCCAGACGAAGAAGAATCATTTTTTCTAACAACTTCCGAATACACGACAGCATCGCAATGGGACGGTACGAATTATGATCCGACGTGGGTTTACCGGGCTTCTGGATGGCGATAACTCTCACTTGTCTCCAATCATCCGGAACAACGTTGAGCTCCAGGAATCGATTGAACAAGTTCAACAATCGCCTCTTTGTGACGTCTGGGAGGTTCTTGAGCAGGTTGTACTTGATTCGATCCATTCCCGGAGCCGAGTTATTGCATGAAAGAAGAGCAATTGAGAATTCTACCAACGAAATGGGGAGTCCATGTCATCCTTTTCCAGCGGCGGATCGCGAGTGTTGCATCGAACCGGAACCGAATCGGGGCAAACCTTACGCGCGAAGTCGAAAATCTACTTGTTAGAGTACTCCTTGTCCTCGTTGACCGACGATGCCGCGTTACGCATTCTCCTGCCGACATTCCAGAGCGTTTGCATGGAAGTCTCAACTTCCACTTGACGCAGTTCCTGTCTGGTCATGGCTGCTTCAGGAAGTACCTGCATCGGTTCGGACACACAATATCACCCTTCTGTCCGGAGTGTGGGAATGTGGAAGAATCACCAGAGCACGTGGTCTTCGAATGTTCTAGATTTGATGATGTGCGAGAGGATATGCTCGCCCTTAGCACGGAGAATGTCGTCGAAGAAATGTGTCGAGAGGAGGGCACCTTGAACGCCGTCAGCAGGGCAGTAGCGCAGATCATGTCAGCGCTGCAGCGAAAATGGCGAGAAGACCAACTAGAAAGTAGTAATGTGCGAACTGAAAGCCGAAGCCGGGAGAACTCTCCGTCAGAGTAGGCTGTATCCACCACCAGGGATAACCGAGTAGAACGTGACGCTGTGAGCTAAATGGCTCACAAATTGAAGAGACGATCAGCGAACTGGAAGCGCCAATTAGCTGAGGTAAAGTGAGGTGCGTAATGCACGGCCCCCTGCGAAGTAATACGACAAGTGGTTCCGGGGGAAAAAGGCAAGGCGTCCAAGGAGGTTTTAGTGTGGTAAGAATCCCACACACCGTGTCACCGCGACTGTGCGCCCAGTCGTCAAGCGGTGGCACGATGGCCTTTTTGAAGGTTTTCTCCCTGCCAAAAAAAAGAAGACATACATACATACATACATGTATGTATGACACTAAAGAAGTCTGTACATTGTAGACAAAATACGCGTTTCTGTCAACAATTGACAAACAATGGTGGAATTAAATGGAAATTACTAATGTGCTTCTCTCTCTCTCTCTCTCTCTTTATACAGGCATTCCACTAAGCCGCTCACATTCATGAGGAGCAATCCCACGATAATTTCAAATGTCGGAATTTCAGGGAATTTCCTATTTTCCAGAGACATGTTGAAAAGACGCCCTGGAGGAAATGCGAGCTCTTCAGAGAGGTTTTTCAAAAATATGGGTACAATTCCGTCAGGTCCGGATCCTTTCGACACGTTAAGTTTTTTAGTGCATTGAGTGCTTCATGTTGAGATAGTTGATTGACAGAAATATTGTTAGAAATTTAAGGAATGAATAAAAAAAATCACGATTACGATCTTCTTCGGAAAATGTGCTATTTACTTTTTGCAAGAAGTTTGAAAAGAGATTGCAAATTTCATAAGAATTCTTATCTACATTTGCATCCAAATTCTTTCGCGAAGGAAAATTGCTACTTTTTAATTTCGTGTTTACATAATTAAAAAAGTTCTTAGGGCATGACTTGGCTTCCTTTTCGACTTTATGACTCCTCATATGCCGAGTCGATGGCTATATTTGTTCTTCTTCCTTTTTTTTTGAGCAGTTTCTAAAATTAGACTTTGAAGAATTGAGTGAAATTTTCCTACTTCAGTTTCGACATTTTCTTCAATACTTATTAAATTTTACCAATTTATTGTACATAGTCTGCGTTTGGATTCTTCGTAATTTGCTTCATGGTATTCCGGAACTTCATCGTATTCCCAGTCGCTGGGGGAAGAAGATTGTTCATTGCTGTGTGAAACACTTCATTTTTCCATAAAGGTGATAATGATGTATACACACAGAAGGCTCCAAAATAAGATATTTTGCCGAATAATAATTGTAATGTTCCGTCTTCACCTACGACTGGGAGTAAAAGTGATTCATTTTCAATGTCTGTAATACAGTCTGCGTTTCGTTGATTGGAGTCGCCATAAATGTGCAGTTTTACTTCTGGTTCCATATTTGCTATTATAGTTTCAACAATTTGCAAAAATAGTTCAAAAGACTGCTTGTGGGCATGTTCAGGTGGAAAATACACCGAAGGAAAAACGTGTGTTTCACCTGCAATAAGTGCTTTGACCCAGACATTTTTGAATTCTTTGTGCTTATTTGTTATGATTTCTTCAGAAGTAAAGACAACATTGAAGGCAATGAGCACTCCACCACCAGACTTTCGTGCCGAAATACATTAAAATTGTTTCCAAAAATTGCTTCGCTTCTGATGCTTTCGTCCCAGCTTGTTTCAGTTCCGAGAATTACTTGGAAAGAAGAAGATAGAAGTTTCCGATGGATTTCTTTCATTTTAGCTGGGTTTGTCATGCGATTGAAATTTTGGCTAAACACCAACATTTCAGTCGCATTTTGTTGAAAAAATGTAGTGGGGTCTACCTCATTGTTAGTTCAGAGTTTTAATTGTTGGTTGTTCTAGGATTAACGGCGCCGGTGGTGTAGTGGTAAGCGTGATTACCTCTCACCCCAGCAGGCCTGGGTTCAATCCCAGTCGGCGCCGCCGGGATGTTCTGAGGCATAACATCTCTGATCACGCCTTCCTTCGGATGGGAAGTAAAGCTGTTGGTCCCCGGTTCATGAGTTGATGGGTCGATAGGTAGGGTCCAGGTGTGGGAGCTGCCTTCCTGGCACGTCGGTAGCATTGGTGCTCAGCACGGAAAACAAGATCGACGGAAAAATCAAACCAAAGGAAAAAAAAAGAATTTAGGTTGTTCTAGGAAATTCCATGACGATTATGAAAAGATTCCTGGCTCATTTCTAATGAATATTACAAATAATTTCTAGAGAGATCTGGTGATAATTCTACGGACGCTACAAAGAATCATCTTCATCTTTTCGGCTCATTTGCATTCGATTGCATGATTCATTTCAACCGGGAAAATTACCAAAATTAATTATGTTTGCAGTTGAATTAAGATCAAACCGGACGGACCCGGTCTCGATAAACCGCAAACAATCAATACAGATTATATCCACATTCGATTTCGAGATTTCATCGGACAGGTCATAAAGTGACTGTATCGATTACCGCATTTGCCATATCACCATCATCATCATCATCATCATCATCATCACCACCACCACCACAATCGTAATCATTCAGCAACCCAGAACGAAGCGCAGTTACGTGTTCGTATACATTAAGTACCCGGGTCGAGTGGTAGAAATTACCAGCTTCTCTCTGACAAGCTGATGGTAGCAGTTCAGAGTTATTAGTACGTGAGAATCAGACCAATCGACCGATCGACCAACCAACCAACGGCGGGGCAGGGAGAGAGCACAGATGCTTGATAGGTCATTAATTAAAGAACGAAATACCGATTTTATGAGGATTACTTTTCGATGTGTCCCAGCCTCCCAACCAGCCTCACCTCTTCTGACACAGAGAGGTCGTCCATTTGCCAGTTGGCATTATGTGCCCGGCGACCCGGCTAATGAATATTTCATTCGGTGCTAGAGAAAAGATGAAATGTGCTCTTTTGTCTGCTCGACTGATCCCGGGATTGTTGGAATACGACATGGCCTCAGCTTCTGCTCTCCAACGCCGTATGCTTTCAGGCAATATTGCCCATAAATTATTACGATGGCTGCCCTGTTCCGTAACGGGAGGTGATTATTTGAAACTTGGAATTGTTTTCTTCCAGGTTATAAGCATTTGACTGGTAGATTAATCGAGCCATTGGGTATACATTTTATTTATTAGGCGATAAGATTTGAACAAAGCTCAGGTGGATGCAAAATAATGGGATATTTTAATCATTCCATAGAATCTTGCTATCGAAATGAGACACTTTTTAAAACAGTCATCTCCATTTCCACTCTGCAAAAAACAGCACTCAAGGTTCCTCTGTTGGCAAGTTTCCCGACATCAAAGCATAGGAGTTAATTTTCACAACATCTCAAAGAGTGTCTCTAGTTTCTTCTTTCGTTGTCGGAGAGTCGTTCTGAACTCATATCAATAAGCTTCATGAATTCCATGTCACTGCAACAACATCGTCGTCACATTGTCAATGGCCCGTGTACTATAGAAGACAGCATCTGGTACCTACTTACTCCGGTATCAGATGCCATGGGTAGCTTGTTTTCTAAGCGCGCACTCGCTCCAATTGGCGGTGTCATTTTGAAGACGTGCCTTTTACCGTTCTTGGCCTGCAGGGCAGCGACGTAGTGAGTGTTGCACATTGGCCGGGAATGATTTTCACATTCCGTCGGTTACTGGTCTGTTTCGATCCGCTTCTAGTGTATCCAAGTCAATGCGTTGCAACGTGAGCAGTTCCACAACAAATGACGGATCGGGAAAAATCGACCTTTCCAAGTTGCTTGAAACTTTGTATAAGTGTCAATGGTTTTGAACATTACAAAAGTATACATTTTTCATAAGCTTTTAAGGACAATAAAAATCAAAAATTTAGCTAGAAATTTTTTGTTGTTGGTATCGCATCCTACTTTGTCTATCCTTTTAGATTCCCATGTCAGAAATTTAGCTTTATTCACTATAAGAATCCATCTTTAAAGTTCAATTTGTAAACAGAGTAATTGAGGATTTTATCGAAGGGGGCGACACATCTAAAATGATATGTAGATAACAGACAAGATGAACCTCGCTTTTTAGATCAGTGTACTTTTGACAGATTTCACTTCCTACCTTTTGCTGCGTTCGCTACTTTTTCTACTTTTTCGATGCTGCAAAAGATTTAGAAGATTAAAGCCGATTTCAAGGTAGATGGCAGAACAGTGGTTGGGATTTCTCCAGGAAAATACATTTGAGTCTGAGTACGTAGCGAAAAATGTTCGCTTTATCAAATGTCAATGGAGTTGAACGCTTAAAACTAAGTGTTAGTAGTGATATTATAGACTGTTCCAGAAAGTATAAGCACACTTTCAAAATAACAAAAAAGTCATGTTTTTTTAAGTTTTAATAATTTTATTTGGCAAATCATATTTGTATTTGTATTTCAAATGATATTTTACTCTCGTTTAATCAACATATTTAATCATAGCCAAGACTCCTAACTTTTCCTCGAACATGACCCATTAGCTTCTGCCCACCATTTTGACCACTTTTGGCCAATCTTTTTTGAATTTTTGGATGTCATCCGCTGGTTTTATTAATTTTCGAAGCTTTGCTTTGGTTAAAGCACAAAAAGTCTCGATTGGCCGTGCCTCCGGGCAGTTGGGCGGATTCATGTCTTTCGGCACGAAACATACATTTTGACTTTTGTTCCATTCTAAAGTGTCCTTTGCGTAATGACATGACGCCAAATCAGGCCAAAATACTACTTGACCTTCGTGTTGCCTGATCATCGGCAACAATCGCTTCTGGAGACATTCCTTAACGTATTTCAGAGTGTTCATCGTCTCTGTTGTGATGTACGGACTAGATGTTTTACCACACTCGCATATTGCCTGCCAAACCATAACCTTCTGACCGAATTTTTCGGTAAAAATTGCCTTCTCCGTTTCGGGGATGTCCTTGCCTTCGCTTTCAGTATAGAATTGTGGTCCGGGAAGCGTTTTGTAATCTAGTTTCACGTACGTTTTGTCGTCCATTATTATACACCCAGAATTTCGACACAATAACGAATCGTAGAGTTTGCGGCCCCGTGGTTTCACGGACACGGCCTGTTTTGGGTTCCTTTTGGTTTTTTTTCTGCTTCCGGTATGTTTTTAGCCCAAGTCTTTCTTTGGCACGCATGACGTTACTCGACGAGGTCCCTAGTTTTTTCGCAACATCCCGAACGGAAGTCGCTGGTTTTCGTTTGTAGGCATCCCTGATCTTTTCATCGATATCCGGACTTACAGGACCGGATTTCCGGCCACTCTTCGGCGCATCCTCAAACGTACACTGTTCTCTATATTTTTTAATCGCGGTTCGTACCGCTCCGACGCTTACACCTTCTTCCTTGGCCAATTTTCTCCAGGAGAGTCCGCTCACAGTGCACGATACTTTTTCGTTGTTCCGGAGTAAGACCACGCATTTTGACAGGAAACACAAAACTGAGCACTTTTTTGATGCTATGTCATTCAGAAATGAGCAAACAAAAGGACGCAGCCAAAATATGTTGAAATATTTCATTATATTCAAAGTGACCGTTAAAATTAGGTGTGCTTATACTTTCTGGAACAGTCTATATAAGGGAGTAGTTTATGTTTTTGTGTGGATCTATTAGACACAAAACTGTGCCAGTGGTGATTTTATATAGAGACTTTCACGTCCGATTGTATTGGTGCAATATGTGAGAGCGCGTTAGTGAAAATCCGAGGAAAATACATAACAAATCGCTGTCAAACTCATTTTGGCAGATCTAATTTCATACATATTTTAGGTTAGCCAGAGGAAAATAATAAACAACTTTACACGGCGGTGCTCCCGCTGTGCGTGCGTTAAACGTCGCTAATCTCTATTGACGTGGTTGGATCAATGATAAGTGATTGCTGCTGGGCTGTGGCCCTCGCTGTGGCCAGTTCTATTTTATGTTAACTGTATACGTTCAGCTGCAATGCCGGAAAACAACTAGGAAGTTAGTCTTTACTTCAGGTAAATTAGTTTAACTTTCCATAAATAATGCACCACAGCAAATGAGCCTGGAAAAATAAACGAATCATTAAAAAATAAAATAAATAATGCATGCTACGAGTTTACTTCTTGGGGCCTCCCTTAGCTCAGTCGGTAAAGGTGCAGCTACAAAGCAAGACCATGCTGGAGGTGGCTGGGTTCGATTCCCGGTCCGGTCAAGGAATTTTTCGGGTTGGAAAATTTCACGACTTCCCTGGCTGGGCATAGAAGTATGATTGGACTTGCCACACAATTATACTAATGCACAAAATGGTTCAGGCATCGAAAGCTCTAAATTAATAACTGTGGAAGTGCATCTAGAACACTAAGTTGAGAGCACGCAATAAGCTAATATGCGATATGCAATAAGCTTGAAATGCGAAGAAGAAGAAGAAGAAGAAGACGAGTTAGCTTCAGCTAAGAATCGATGAAATAATTGTCAGCCATCAATTATCTCCAGATGCCAGTAGGACAAGGAAGAGCATAATCTATCAACCGACCTGATTGTCGAATAACGAAACATATAAACTGCAGATGTATCTGATATGGTCTGACAAAATTTCCGGAGAAAGTCAGTATGTATGTAGGTACTTGAGAAAAGTGTAATTGTTTTAACGTCATTTTAGGATTCATCCCTACACAAATAGTACATGGAATTTCGAAGGATCTATCTCAAGCACGCAACAATCAGTAAATAACCTCGTAACCCAAGTAACATTGCAGGTTTTATCGTGGTTTTATAGCATTCTACAAGTCAAAATCATGGTCTACAGAACCCTTATAAAACCAAAATTATTACTTGGGAAATAACCATCAAGGTCCACCTACATACATTATTCGTGAAGGCTCGGATGTAGGCCCAGAATTGAGAGCAAACCTGTCGAGTTGTACCATTCCATGGCTAGATTGCCGAATCAAAATTCATGTGTAGTGAATTAACATAGATATTATTTTCGTTAAGCATGGCTACATTGAAATATTATCCATGTTAAACTAACAAGATTTTTCTTTTTCAGAAAATTCATTGGGAAATTGGGTACCTTCGTCACTGGTTAAGCTGGACACCAGCTATTTATATTGAATTATAATCAATTTAGGCAAAACTTCTACATAATACAAGTTTTTTTTTTTTTTTTTTTTCTTTATTTAAGAGATTTTTAGCCTTAGGCTAGTTCATCTCTAATCAACATAATACAAGTATCATGTAGGGGAATTTACGTATTTTCGGCAACCTAAGCAGCGACCTTCTTTCTATAGCCTTTTTCTCTAAGGAACGCACACATATGAAGTATTGGTTTGTTTGCAATCTTTTGCTGCCAGCTGCTCTAACAATTTCAGTCGAAATAATTGTCAAAAACTGTTTTGAAACGCTTTTACAAAGCTCCAATCTTCTCTAGTGAGAGCGAGTATTGTCGGCAACCAGTTTGTCTTCGGCAACTGTACTGTACTGTACTGTACTGTATTTGAACTGCATGTAAATCTGCTGTTCTATTATCGGCAACTCGAAATCAGCTACAATTTGTAGTGCGTGTGTTTCATTTAAAGAAAACCTTGCTAGATTTCTTATTCTCAGTGGTAAAAATATAGTCAAATTGAAGCTGAAAGCATAAAGAATCGTTTGCATGCATTCAGCGAAGTGTTTTCGTAATAAAATCCAGTGAAAATAGTGTTTCAATTTGGGTTGCCGAAAATAGTATGTCATGCCGAAGCCGGCATTTCCCCTAGTTCAATTAGCAAAAAACAAAACATTTTCTAATTAAGTTCTCTTAACTGGCATAGCCCCTCTCTAACTCATTAGCATGAGCATGATGAGCATGATTGACCTCCCACGGTTGCTACTCTGTTATTGCCAGACCAGCTGTAATCACACAGAGAACCAATAGACGATGCTTGGGACTAGCAATGATCCTCAATGTGTAAAAACTGGTGATCTCAAACTAGGCAATACCAGCGCCGGCCGTGCCCAAACACAGGTCAAGAAAGGAAGGAGTAGGAATGTGTTGACGTGACACTCGTTTTGATGGAAGCCGAGAACACCTCTGCACTTCCACGAGGAATCACTGGGATATTGGGTAATAGGGTTGGGTTTGCAGCAGGGTTCGTTTTGGTAAACGATAAGCTGAATTGATGTCCTAAAAATCATATAACGCGAAGGAGCTTGGAATTGAACCCAAGGTCTTCTGCTCAGTAAGCAAAAACATTTGCCACTAGGCAGACGAGCTCCTTTTTAATCATCGAGTTGCTGTTATTACATGCAGTCATGTTAACAAATAAAACGATTGACGAATCTTGAATGCGGATGGGCTTGAGATTAGGCTCATGATGTTCTGCTAAGTAAGCAAAACCGGTTGCTCTAAGGCCACCGAGCCCTTCATATCACATTATAGCGTTGCTCATGTTTTTATAACTATTTAAACCCGGCACCGACGACAACGAAATGTTTTACAAAATACACGATTAATAAGCGATTTTACCATACATTTTAAATATGAAAGGACCTGGGACCGCGTTTTTCTGCTCAGTAAGCAAGCCACTGCAACCGACGATCTTTGAAATCCTAAAACTAAAAGCTACGAAAGAGTACTTAGGCCTTCATTAAGTTCCACTTTCACGCGACGTTCAATGTTTCGATTTTCTCTTTACGCATGGTTCAGGCAATCAGAACAAGCTATGACCGACGTGAAGATTGTTTAAGACCTGGTTCAAATGAAATTACGTTCTAGAAATTCACTTGGCATGTAATGAACAGCAGAAATACGCGATAAATCCTAGTTTTTAGCGATTGATGGTTAATTTTAAATATACTAACGGTACTGCCAACGACCACGACGGCGATTACGACAGCGACTACGCCAACCACAACAGAGAATTTGTAACTTACCATTTGTCTAGGATATAACACATTTGCCTGGCACCTTCACTGGTTCTTCATATCCGCTATCTGTCACTGTTTGCAAAAATATCTAATAGTAATTACCTGTGTTGTAATACTTCCTGCATTGCCATGGTCATCTGGGAGGAGGGTCGCATCTAGTGCTTTCCCCAGGAATCGTTCAGGGCCACCAGCTACTGCCCGTCCAGTCTTGGGAGTATCCAGCGAGGCATCCTTCAGCTTACTCATAATTTCCGACAATCAATGCAAATCGCAGGCACACTTACGCTAGTTACAAAAAAAAAACACACCCGTGCTAAGAAACGAATCCAATAAACGTCACTCTCGCGAACGGCAAAAAATAAGGAATCGGTGGGCAATTTTGTGACACGGATTTCCACAGTCAACCGGGAATGCACGAATTTCACTTCACCCAACTACAGTGGACCCTACACGTTTTGTTTTATTGACAATAATCGTATTGTCCCGTGTAACCGTCCGGGAGGCAGAGTACCAGCGCTAATCCGGCAAATGCAGCCAAAAACTATGAAAGCGACTGCACGCACAAAACAGAGAACAAAACACAACCGTCAAAGGCGCACTCCACTGGCATAGCCCCTCTCTAACTCATCATTCAAAGTTTGTAATACATTTTACGTTAAAAGTGACGATTTATTCTCTGATTGTGACCAAACAACCATTCTTTCCTTAAATAGGTTATGTCAACAAACGAAGACTTCAGAAAAAGGACCGAAGTGACGTTTATAAAGCGGGTTTGCAGTCATAAACTTCTTCCAAAGTTTGTAGAACTTCTTCCAAAAATGTTGATATGTCTTCCCTAATCAACAAATACCATAAACGAACGATAGCCCAAATGATTGAACTGTTCCACAAATGGTTTGGATGATACCCCTAACTCATCGTGCAGCAAAATAACCAAAACAAATTTATTAGGGTCTACCATCAATTTTATTATCTCTTTAATGTTTATGAACTATGTACATACTGTGTCCTCCACATAGGAGGTTGTTCCGAGAGTCGAAGTGTTACAATAGATCAAATTACTGGTCGCTGTGGTGTTATGTCCCGAACAGAGGGAAAAAAAGAGAGTCGAAGTGACTTTTGTCACTAGTGAAGTGAGACAAGTCACGTCATGGTGACGTGACTCTCTGTGCAAATCAAATGGAGAGTCACGTCGCCACGACGTGACTTATTTCACTTCATTAGTGACAGAAGTCACTTCGACTCTCGGTATAACTTCCATTTTTTCCCAATAGATTTATGTATTTGCGATTGTCATATTGCTATACGATTGAAACATGTATTATTGTATCATGCTGTTTCATCACACATCATGGATTTAAGAAAGAGAACAAACGACAATAAATAACTCTATATGTTGTGTTTCTTTTCACAGCTTCTGGGACTGTCAAGTCAGGAACCATGTTGTACAAGCCAATAAAACTATGGCTATGGTTTTTTGGAAGTGCCTTACAAATAATGGGTTGTTAAGAACCATTACCTGTTAAATGTTCCTTTACAAAATCAAATCCACAAGTCGAAAGACCCTAGAAACAACATCCTCGAACCAATTCATCAGTACTCAGAAGGACGTGACCTCGAAGACATCACCCAAACCTTTCGTGACGCTGATAATAATGTCTCCTTCCACCACCCAATTACACATGTTCAAGTTTACCAAGTTCACGACCTTATGTAGTTGTGCTAACTTATACAATGTACCACCGATGAAAACCATCAAAATTTGACATTTAATATCAACCTACTCCCGATCAGTCATACTTCGGAAATGGTTTGTGATCCAGATAATCTTCGCATCTACAGTTCTTCGACAGGCAGGACCCGTGGTCATTGTTACTCGTCTGCACGCCCAATGTGGCTGCTTAGAGTCGTCATGCGGAAACTGTTGATCTCAACTGATTGAGTAAGAACTGATCGGTAGGCCATTTATCGCATCGAGGCCTCTTGAGATAAACTAGTTTAACAGTAGGAAGATGATAGTGATGCATCTGCAAAATGGCTGGATCGTGGATGATGGGTATGCGATTGTTGTCGGCCTCACGTAATAGAATGTAGTTTCACTGATCTGTTCCTATTAATCCTATACTATTGCACTAAGGCAACCGTACATCCCAAGTAACAATTCAAGCTGAACAGTAAGAACAGAAGCTGATTATTGGTTGATTTAAGGTCTGCCCATTATTCTACCTCAATAAGTTAGCTGATCTAAAGATTGAACAAGCCTTTTATAAGCTTAACACAACTCCACAAATCAGCTATGCGTTACACATATTTTGATAGCTTGATTTGTTAAATGTCGTCAGTGTCTGTGTCACTTGTTGCATTTCCGACATTTAGTTCTTCTAAATACACTGCCTACCTTTCTAATTACAAGCAGTGTCAGCAGTAGATACAAGGAAGAGGAGATTTTCAGGAATAACTCCAGGTAGATGTGGGCTGCGACGACGTCGGAAGTATTAACATTTGTATTCCTGTGTTTTGTCTTTTATATTGCACTGAAGTTTCAGACTGCACTGCACTTGAAAATGAGAGGAATGTTTTACTGTCACCAGTTGTTGTTTACAATTTTGTATTGCTGTTTAATACTCTTCCGGTTGCTGTTATTCAACTTAAATTTGACGTGCTTCAAGATAATGACGCCTGTCTACCTGCAACTGCCGGTTCGACTCCCAAAATGCAAAGGTAATGTTTAGACTTATATAAACAATATCAATAAGGCTTGTACTCGAAAAAAATGCACCATTTTTATCCGTGTGTAACTTTTTCATCCGTGGGTAAAAATTGATAAAAATCTGGGTATAACTACAGGGTGCGTGACGAATTTTTGCAGTAAATGGCATATTTGAGAAAAAATACACCAGTTAGTTATTCTAGCAATGAATTTTGTGCGATTTATTTTCTTTCGCAACATATGGAAGTTGTAATTAAATTTATTCAAAAAAATTGCCTTCCCTTTCGACGGCTGTAGTTAGACGCTTCCGGAAACTGCAGTATGCACGTTTTAAAATGTTTCGATCCATAGATGTCATCACTGCCTTGATTTTAGCTTTTAGCGACTTACAAAGTGTGGTGTGAGGGGTTCTATTGGTATTCCGTTGGACGACGCCCTATACAAAATAATCCAACGGATTGATATCGGGACCACTTGGGGGCCAAATTTCTTCTTCCCAAATTTACGAAATATTTTCCGTAAGCCATTTCTGTGCTTTATTAGCAGTATGAGCAGGTGCTCCGTCTTATCACTTTCCCAAGCCTTTTTAATATTATACACTGTTCTTTCAGACACATTTACCGACCGAATTATTTCTTTCATGCATACTCCGGCGCGCAACAAAGCGACAACGGCTGACAGATTGCTCTCTTGTTTCGACATCTTTACGTTTACTCAACATTGTTTGTTTAAATCTTACACCTAACTGTATAAGATATCCAGTGCTGCCAAATATATCTAAATCATGATGCACAAGCATGAGAAATTACTATTTGAAATTTACTGCAAAAATTAGTCACGCACCCTGTAGTTTGGAGTGAATTGTTTACATGTGCAAAATTTCATAACAATCGGTTCAGTGGTTATTGAGATGTCATCGAAACAAGAAGAAAAACGCCGGAGAATTTTGCGCGCCGTCATGGAAAATCCGACTACGACCATAAGATGGATCGGAAGACAACTGGGAATCACCCATACAACTGTGTCTCGGGTGGTTAAATCGTTTAAGGAGTCCCAGACGACCGAGTGACGGGCTGGTAGTGGAAGAAAATTGAAGACAGCTGACAAATTCGCCAAAAAATACTTGCTCTGGCAAGCCATATGCCAATGCGGTAAACTGAGTAAACTGTACATCACAATGGGTACCATTAACAGCGAAATTTACCGCACCGAGTGCCTCCAGAAGCGTCTGTTGCCCTTCCTGCGGTCCCACGGAGGCGAGACATTATTTTGGCCGGACATGGCATCATGCCATTACGCGCGATCGACGTTGGATTGGTACAGAGACAATAACGTTGTTTTTGTACTAAAACCGTCAACCCTCCAAATTCACCAGAGATTCGTCCGGTGGAAAAATTTTGGGCCATAATGAAGGTCAAAGTTCGAAAATCGTCCAAGGTGTTTAAGAACGAGCTGGAGTTGAAGAAAGAATGGATGAAAGTGACCAAAAAGGTCGGCTCCACCATTGCACAAAATGCAATGAGGGGTCTTAAGGGAAAGGTGCGGGCTTTCAGCGATGGAAAGGAAATTGAATAAAGTAATTATGCGAAACAAAATCCATATGTATTAGTTCATTTCCTGAAAATTTCAAGAAAATCCGACTTAAAATAAATTTTTGACGAACTCTTTTGTCTGGTGCATTTTTTTCGAGTACAGGCCTTATGTAAATCCAATTAGTCAGCAACAAGTTAAAGCAGTTTCATATAAATGCAGAGGATAAGATACGGTCTTCTATAATTATTTTTGAAGTAAAACTAGAAGGCTGAACAAGGGTTGGAAAAGACTGTTATTTAATGCCTTTAACAGCTTATAATGTTTATTTCTGTTAAGCTTTTAGCTGATCAAAATCACCAGATTTAGAGGTTTAAAAGCTGAACAAAGGTTAACGTGATCTATTTACAGCAATTATTCAATCTTAGGCTGTATTAAAATCGATTAAACAACACATGTTAAGCAACAAATTGTTACCTGGGATAGGTCCAGATCTGATGGAACATTTAAGGTTAATACGTATCGACATCCCCTAGCAGTACAGGAACTGCTATCTACATCCCTATAAAGTCCTGTGGATTTCCCATCGAACTGCATACCCAATTGAAACCAATGAGTGGCAAGAATGTATCTGAGGAAAAATGCAGGGGAAAACGAGAAAATGTCTATCCCGGAAGACCCTCGGCAATACTGGGATTTGAACCTGCAATCGGATGAAATCTGTTGGTTTTGGCAAGATTCATGGTGCAGAAAATTCTTACAGATTTTTCCTTGAAATTTGTCGAGCCGATTGTAAAGTTCAATGCAGTAATTAAAGTAACTAGTCAACCTTAGCAACGAGTGGCAACGCTCGACAGTGATGCCGTTTTATGTTATATTGTGTGTGTCCTACTTGTCAACGTGTGCCCTAGTATGCTATGCAATGTTTCGGCACAGTGTGCAGAGTTGATTACCCCTTGATGGAAGTAGATATCACAGATGAAAACAGATAGCGCACAGTGATTAGATAAATAAAAGCTGAGCGTGATTTATGGTAAAAAGGCGATAATCTGGATGTGTCGCTTCCCTCAGATTTTATGATACCCTTTGAAAAGCCTAAATAGCAGCAACATATATGCTTTTTGCTCTCATTCGAAACAAATGTTGCTTTTATAATAATAGAACATGTTTACAGAGTATTTTATCAAGACACTAATAAACAATTCATAAGAAGGTTTATGATGGATTTACAGAACAACTTTATGGAGAGATTGATTTGTAAAACAAGACAGTAAGTGACTTTTTTACCCGACTATAGATGGTTTTAAAAACAGAACATGCTGTATTGAAACTAAATGGAGTGTTCACTGCCGGTAATAAATAATAAAAATAAAAAATAAATAAGAGTCGATACCAAAAGGCTTCTGAATTGTTACTTGGGTATTTTGAGGGGAGAAGGGGGAGATTGAAATTTCCACGATCCATATAAATTTTGGAAAATTTAAAACCTCTCAAACCATATCAACGTGGTATATGAACAGCCCCTAGCAGGGTGCCTTCCATTCATTTTGGCTAAAAAACTGCTTTATTACATTATGGAAGAATAAGATATTATGGTAATATTTTGTGCGTGTAAGCAACAAGAAAAGATTGTGAAGTTTGTGTTTGAAACATAATACCTGCCAATTTTGCTACATAACCGATTGGGACAATGGAAATCTTGGACGGTGGTTACATTCAATTATTCCTAATGTTTCTTCGAGAGCGTGGTTTAAAGGCTTGGACTTAAGTCGTGACTTCATTCACGTGATGAGTAGACTTATGTCCAACCCCTACTCGCTAGATGCTCATCTCAATAGAATAAACCTCGTGGACAGCAACATCTGTCGGTGTGGAAACGGTTACGATGAAATAGATCACGCAGTTTGGCAATGTACGGATAATGACGCCGCCAGAGAGCGACTTTTGAATACCCTCGATGTCCAAGGAAGACAACCGCATGTTCCTATCAGAGACGTTTTGGGAACTCGCGATATCTGCTATATGTGTTTCTTCAAATGTCTAGTATAAGAATTTAATTCCTTAATATTTTGTCTCTCTTTAAAAAATTTTGTTTGTCTTGTCCCCCCGTCTCGATGAGTCTCATCGTCGCCCACTGGTCACCATAGCCGGTCGAACTCCAGACGAAACTAGAACCGCACTACCGTTCATACCGGCGACAACGCTCTGATGAGACAACGAAACCTTGCCCCCAAGCTCTTCCCCTGATCCTATCCTTCGACAATGTACCTCTCTAACCTCGAGTAAGCCGTGGTATTCGGCCCAACTCCTACTAGACATAGAATTACGTGAATTTTGTTACAAACGAAAAACAATGAACTATCGGCTCCGTAAAGCTAACGCAATTGAGCCTTCCAAATAAACGAACTATTTAACAATTTTTTTTGCTGCATGAGAGTTGCAATAAGCGATTTTGTCATTTATCCCACGCACTCTTCGCTCTTCGCTCTTCGCGAAGAGGTAGAAAATCGCTCATTGTAGCTCTGTCAAAGCTAAAGTTGTAGGTTTTATGAGTCAAACACAAACTTTACAATCTTTTCTTGATACCTACACATACAAAATATCTTCATAATATCTTATTAGTCCATTATTTAATACAAGATTTTTTTCTCCAAAATGAATGGAAGGCCCTGGCTCCTAGTCAGAATGGGTGTTTTTGAAAATAACGTGTGAAAATTAATTTTAATGTGGGCAATTAATAAAACAGATCATATGAGGCCATAATTTTTCAAAATGTTTAAAGTTGTTATAATAAATAGTTTTGACACAAGGCCTTCTGTCTGTATCTGATCTGTATCCTAGATGACCTTTGGTTGGTCCTCCAGAAGATACTACATATTTGGAAAAATGCAAAATATTGAAGGGGCCTAAAGCAATTATTTTGACGTAGGAGTACGTCTGTGATTTTTATATGGGAGTACATTTTGTGAAAACCAAAAATGGAACATGTAACGAAATTATGAAAGATTTTTATCGTTGATAACTCAGCTGCCTCTGGACCAATTTCAATAATTTTATCACCAATCGATCAGAAATATTTCTACGCATCGATAAAACGATGTTGATTTACAACAAGGAACTATTGAAAAGGTGGTAAATATCAAGCATTGTCCAAAAGTGTCAAAAGTGTCATCACAGTCATCAGAGAGTCGTTAGTAGACCAAACAAGTAGAAGTGGCATTCGCCTCCGATCTCCAGGTGTGTACGAATAGGGACGATGCAATTGCGTAACATTTTGCACACTCGTCGCCATATTCAGAACTACATGCCCCCAACGACCGCACAAAATACTCTCCAAAGTTGTAATCTTGTAGCCAAACTTGGAAGCAGGGGTGCAAGTGATTTTGGTCGATTCTTTTCATCGACTTTCTGTTTCGTTAATAACTGGACGGTAAATACATTAATTGATTGTTTTTTTTCTGGATGATAGAAGAGCATAGCAGAAATAGTGCAAAATAGGCTAGTGAAGCCATGGTCATCAAAAGAGTAAAATCCATGATTTTTTTTTATATCTTTATTAATAAAATCCATGAAGAGAATTGACTTTCACCCCTCTGCTTCTATGTCCCTTAATTCAGTTATCGTCATAGCAATGAAAATTAGCATCGCACCGCTTTTGATTATTGGGTTACACTTGCTGGTTGTAATTCTGCTGTTGGATATTTTCGAAGGACCACCAAAAAACATAAAATTAGATTATTTTCTAGAGATCACTGTCCAATTATTCGCTTTTTCCAGCTATTCGATTCAATCTTTATTGAATTTTCATTTATTCGAGCGCGTAACCGACATCCATTCTTATTTCTACTCGTTTGATTTAGCGCAGTAGAGAAAAAAATAAAAGTATAAATTTATCTGAACAGGTATAGAGAAGAACCATGACGTGAAACAGGATCATAAATTCGCCGAAAAAAGTGTTAAGCGTCTTTCTGCTAAAGGCTAAGATTTACCAACTTTTTGAGAGAAGGAGTTTAACGAGAAATACTAAAAAGGGGAGGAGCGCTGATATTCTGCGGCCTTGCAACCTGTTGCAGACACCAGTTCAAACCCTGTCCAATTATTGAACCGAACAATATGGGATTGTCCGGTCCGATTTGTCCGATCATCTTCCAAAGGCTTTAAAACCTGTACCACCATCGATCCTCTTCAGGGCCACCAAATATGTGGATTTTTTTAAGTGTAGAATAAGCGTGAAAGTACAATAGCTATAAAACATCAAATTTAGATCCCGGAATTATTTGAGTATTTTCGAGTGGTTTTATTTTGCAACACCTGTCCGCTCCATATTATTTCTTTCACCCGTAGGATCCTAATGTTTAACCTTATAATTCTTTAACCCATCCCTATTTACACCACTGATCCCGAAAACATGTTTTCTCAGCCGCTGAAGCTTCGCTTGCATAATGGAAGCACCGCATATGGTGCAGATCCTATTTTCCTCTTTCAAATAAATTGATATTTCTTTCATGTCTCGGATGTTACACGGAAGAACCATACGCTCCTATTCAAACATTTGTCCAAAGTTTACGCTTGAGGTTCCATTGAAATGAAACAGCCACCATCATATTCCAATCGTATGGGATTGCTTGCATTGGAACCTCGGTCAACTAATGTCGATTGTAGATCTATCCACCTACACGCAAAACAAATTTATCTTGCATCCAATGTAAGGTTGGATTTGAGCAGTTCCATTCCGGAATGACGAATTGGAAAAACTCAACCTTCTACAATTTGTATGAAACTTTGCTTTGTTGTGCGTTGTGGGCAATCATTCACATTTTTACAAAAAATCGACTATTTTTGATCGTCTTCTGCAGCGCATCGTGTTTCGTTCCTCACCTTCGGAACCCTTACAAACCTACGAATTACTGACGATTACTTACGGTACAGCCTCGACCCCGTACCTTGCGACGCGTTGTCTCCAGCAACTCGTCTCTGACGGTTAATCGACCCACCCCACAGCAGCTAAGGTGCTACCGAAGAATTTTTATACCAACGACCTGCTTTCCGGGGTGCCTTCCGAAGAAGAAGGGATCGAACTATGCCGGAAACTGATCGACCTGCTACAATCGGCCGGATTCAAGCTGCACAAATGGGCATCCAACAGTACAACGAAACTCCAGAATATTCCAGTGGAACTTCTCGAAGACCGGAACCTATTGGAACTCGATTCGTTCTCAACGCCTGTGACAACCTTGGGGCTATTGTGGCAGCCAGTCGACGACGTCTTCCACTTCAAAATACCTGCCTGGTCCCACGAATCTTCAATAATCAAACGATTGGTGCTTTCTGAGGCAGCACGCTTGTTCGACCCTCTTAACCTAGTGGGGCAAATCGTGTTAAGATCCAAACTCTTCATGCATGAGTTGTGGAGGGCAAAAGTTTCATGGGATAACCCACTGAATGACCACCAACAACACTTTTGGAATTCCTTCCGGAGCGACCTCGAAGTGCTCGATTCATTCTAGAGGAAACGTATCGGTGCACTTGCTCACAGCGCAGTCCAAAGTCGCATCGAAGGGAACCGAGAAACTTGACCCTACTATTCGCTTACCTCGTCTCGAGCTCTGCGGAGCACTTCTCCTGAGCCACTTGTTTGAAAAGGTGGAAAGCAGTCTACAAATCAAAGCCCGTACATTCTTCTGGACTGATTGAACGATTGTCGTCCACTGGTTGGCCGCTTCGCCGTCTCACTGGAAGAAATTTGTTGGCAACCGTGTGGTCGAAATCCAGCAAATCACTGCTTCCGGAATATGGAGACACGTTCCAGGCATCGCAAATCCAGCAGATGTCATATCCCGTGGAATGGCAGCAATGGAGCTTGTTGAACACACACTGTGATGGCAAAGACCCCAGTGGTTGCAACAACCTAACAGATTTTGGCCCGGTCTAGTTCGAACTTTCGACGATCTCATTAGCAGAGAGCAACTTCAGGATAGACCTACGGTTTCCCTGCCTACAGTAGTACAAAGCATCATAATCACACTTCAATCATCCCTCTCCAGTCTCGTTCGCTCGGTTGCCTACATGCAAAGATTCTGCAGCAATACGAAGAAGCATAACCAAGGAACCACCACCGGTCAAGTGAAGTCTACGTCAAAGTTGAAGGCACTATCTCCAGTGCTAGTAAATGGTGTTCTTTGCACGAGAGGTCGCCTCAACGGGTACAGGACGTTAGGCTTACGGTCGTTAGGCATACGGACGATAGGCATAATGGACGTTGGGCATAATGGACGTTGGGCATAAAGGACGTTAGGCATAATGGACGTTAGGCATAATCTACCCGATGAATTCCAGAAGGATGATAATGGGGACAGTCTATTGATTGCTGACCTCGGTGACAATAATGAAAGAGCCTTTATTTTTGGAACTCATGAAAACTTGCGACGTCTTGGAGAGGCAAAGTATTGGGTTGCAGATGGTACGTTTGCCACAGTTCCTTGTTTGTTTCGGCAACTCGTCACTGTTTATGGAAGTATCGCTTTTTCACATCAGCAGACGGTTCCGCTAGTTTTCATTCTGATGACAACAAAAACAGAATCGTTGTATCGAAAAGTATGGCAGGAAATCCTGTAAGCAGCAGGTATGTTTTTTGTTATTGAATGAAAAATCACAGAATTCACCATTCTTTATTTCTTGAGCTGTTCTTTGAGGAAAACCTTTTCTTCTTTGACAATTGCAATATGTGTGTAAGAATATATTACAAAAAAATGTGTGATTTTTTTTTTATTTCTAGATACGATTGATTTCAAGATAAACTATGCTGAGTTTTCATTGCCAGATTACTTAACCGCTATCGCTACTAATCTTGGATCTAAGTAAATATGTAGCTACGTCACTTATGATATGATAAATAATGGATTTTAAACTGTGCTTTTTAAATAAACTATGTTTGTTTAACTTGTATCGCTGCACGTCACATTAGTACCACAGTACTACTGTGACAATGGAACCAACTTTGTCGGGATCCTCAACGCCAAATACTAGTACGAGTGGCAGCTTCGACAGCAACAACAACAACAACAACATCAGTGACGGTTATAACTCATCAGCACCCCGACGACCACCATAGCATACACCAAGTGCACTAGCAGAAAACGCCAATTCAGCAACAAAGTAATGTGAACACCCAACCACGATGTTGACGAAGAGGATCACCACATGGCAACGGCAACAGCAAGTCAACCCGACACCGGTTGGTAGCAGCAGCAGCATCAGCCTGTACATAGGATAATAATTAGAATTCAGCACTTTTTCGAAGAATGTAAGCTCTTTTGTATTTCATACATAAAATTTAAATTGAGGGAATAAATCATTCTAGTTCGAACCATCGTCGCGAGTAGTCGTTAAATCTTTTTAAAAAGTCTTCGAAGTCCATTCGAAATATAACTGGCGCAGTCAGTCGGATAGTGCAATATCCCCGCGAGTGAAGAGTAGTGAGTAATCCCGTGAAGATTAATCGAGAGGACATCGATTAATTAACGCATCGACGAAAGAACATCGACGATTTGTTGATACTTCAACGCAACACCCGGAAAAGGCACTATTTATCGCTACACCCCAACCGAAGTCGAAAGCACATCGACAACCAACTAACTGTAAGTAATCCTTTTTTTACGCTTCAATATCAATAGAAAGTATTTAAAGAGAAGTGTGAAAATAGTGAAAGAAAACTAGTGTAAAGGATAAGCAGGATATATTTTTCTTAGTGCAAAAATTAAGCGAAAGTTAGAAAGTATTTAAAAGAAAGTGTGAAAATAGCGAAAGCAATCTAGTGTAAAGGATAAGCATGATATATTTTTTTTAGTGCGAAAGTTAAGCAAGTGTTTAGAAAGATTTTGAAGGAAAAAAGTGCATGCTCACAAGAAGAATGAATGATATTTTATCTAACAAAATTGACGAGTTAGAGCGTCTTCTAGAGCAGCAATCGTTGCAATTGGAGAGGTTGCAAAATGCTTCAAGAGCAGTTGCAGTTCAAGCACCAGTCGCGAACAACTTTGACGCAACCCGAATCCCGGATATCATTAAAATGATCCCCGGATATGACGGTGATGTCAAGGGACTGCCAGCTTGGATTGACTCAGTCGAGCAAAAATTGGACTGCGCAAAAATGCACGTTCCAGAGCTCGAGAGAGAAAATGCCATTAAAGCATGGACATCCATCATACGGGATAAGATTTCTGGGAAGGCCAATGAAGCCCTCCTAGGTAATCAAACCGAATGCAAATGGGAAGCTATAAAAACTCATCTTATGAATAGATTCGGAGACAAGAGAGACTTGTCTTCCATTATTAATAAAATTCCGTATATCAGACAGAGCAACAAATCTGTGGAAGAATTTTACAATGAATGCGCAAAGATTTTAGCAGACTTGAATGCGAAAATTATGTTGGACTCAGGCCTAAGACCCTGTGCAAAAGCAGTCATAGCATCCTATGAAGCCATGCTGACAAACGCTTTCGTAGATGGCTTACATGACCCTATCTCTTCTTTAACTAGGACCGGAAGAGCAGTGAATTTAGTCTCAGCATTTCAACATGCAATGGAACATGAGAATGCCGATAGAAGGCGAAAAGAAGTGAATACCAAACTTCCAACGACTAAACCTCTCTACTTACAAACCCCACAATTTACGAAAAATTCAAATTTTATACAGAAACCTCAATATAACTTCAGGCATCAAAACCCAGCCTTTGCTCCAAATAGGAATTACCCCCAGCTTGCTCAAGGGATCCAACCCCAAACCTCGAATTACACACCTATAAGGAACTTCTCCCAGCAGAAACAAGGAATGGCTCCCATAAAACAAGAACCATATTCACAAAGTAACTTTCGAAGAGTGCCTAATACCTTTAACCAGGTACACTTTCAAGAATTTAGAGAACAACCTGAAGAACAGCAGGAAGAAACATACAATCATCCTGAACCATACGGTTATCAAGAAAACCCAGAACAAAATAATGAAAATCCATTAGCCGAGGATGACTTAAATTTTCCGTCAGATCCAAACCAAATGCTGAACGGGTAAACCCCAACAATTTCCTTCCATACATTGAAATTTATACAAAAAAGAATACCCTAAAATTTCTCATAGATACCGGAGCTAACAAAAATTATATTTCACCCCGATATGTAACTCAGAGTGCACGAAAAACCGGACCTCCAAGTAGATTTAAAAATATAAATGGATCTTTCGACTTAAACCAATCTATCGAAACAAACATATTATTTAATTACAATACCTTTCCAGAACAAAAATATTATCTATTTAAATTTCACGAATTTTTCGATGGACTTATAGGGTTCAAATCTTTGAAATCATTAGGTGCTGTTATAGATACAGTATCTAATACACTCAACATTGGCAACACTACCATTTCAATGAAGAAAAAATTTCCGAACTATCTCCAGATTAATTTTAATAGTAATGAAATCATCAACAAACCACTTCCCGTTACTATCAATGAAGGTGACTTCTATGTTGATAATGATATCTTTATAGCGGAAAATATTATAATACCGAGCGGAATATACACCGCAAAGAGGAATGCAGCAATATTTCCTGTTACCAATATAAAAAATGAACCAACTACGCTACAGTTTGACACCGAAACTCCCATTGCAGAAATTCAAAACTTCGAGGAAATTCATGAATTTCCAAAGAACACGTCTCCAAACACAAAAATATCTGAAGAAATCCGAACTACTCACTTAAATCACGAAGAGAAAACCAAATTGCTTAATGTTATTCAAGAATACGAAGATGTATTTTACAGAGAGGGCTCCGACCTCACTTTTTCTAATGTGATCAAGCACAAAATAGAGACCAAAGACGACGTCCCCATTCACAGCAAAAGCTATCGTTATCCGTTCGTCCATAAACAAGAAGTACAACGGCAAATAACCGATATGCTTGCTAAAGGGATTATTCAACCCAGCACATCACCTTGGTGCTCTCCCATCTGGATTGTACCCAAGAAGATAGATGCTTCGGGTAAACAAAAATGGCGACTAGTAGTCGACTACAGAAAGTTGAATGAAAAATCTGTAGATGACAAATATCCTTTGCCAAATATAACAGATATCTTAGACAAGTTAGGCCGATGCCAATACTTCTCTACACTTGACCTGACGTCTGGATTTCACCAGATAGAAGTGCATCATAAAGATGTACCCAAAACGGCTTTTTCAGTGGAACATGGTCTTTACGAATTCTTACGAATGCCATTCGGGTTGAAAAATGCGCCCGCAACATTCCAACGCGTCATGGATCATGTCTTACGTGTGTTGATAGGAAAATGTTGTCTAGTCTACATGGACGACATCATTGTTTTTTCAAAATCGCTGCAAGAACATCTTGAAAACATAAGAAAAATTTTCAACGCATTACGAAAAGCGAATCTAAAAATTCAATTCGATAAGAGTGAATTCTTAAAAAAGGAAGTTTCATTCCTTGGACATATTGTTACGGATCAAGGTGTAAAGCCTAATCCAAACAAAATCGATGCTATTCAGAAATGGCCGTTGCCTAAAAACCAAAAGGAATTAAAAGGATTCCTAGGGATTATAGGATATTACAGGAAGTTTATATGTGATTTTGCAAAGATCACAAAACCTCTGACAGCACAACTTCGAAAAGGCGAACAGGTAGAACATACCCCTCTTTTCATCAAAACCTTTGAATTTTGTAAAACATTACTTACCCAAAGTAATATCTTACAATACCCCGATTTTGAGCGACCATTCATATTGACTACTGACGCTAGCAACTTTGCTATCGGAGCAGTCTTATCCCAGGGAGTCATTGGAAAAGACAAACCCGTTGCTTATGCATCGAGAACCTTGACAAAAAGCGAAGAAAACTACTCCGCTATCGAAAAGGAACTCCTAGCTATAGTCTGGGCAACGAAATATTGTCGACCTTATCTATTCGGTACAAAATTCACACTTAACACTGACCATCAACCCCTCACATACGCTCTTAATCTAAAAACTCCAAATTCTAAGCTAGTAAAATGGAGACTGCAATTGAATGAATTTGATTTTGATATAAAACATCGGCCAGGAAAACAAAACGTCGTAGCCGACGGACTTTCTAGGATACCAGCCGAAATTAACATGAACGAAGAAAGTTCTGACACAAGTTCAATCCATTCAGCGGACACTGACGTTTCAGAGTTCATTGAATGCACTGAACATCCCCTAAATATATTCCATAATCAAATCATCTTGAAGATCGGTCAAAATGATTCTGAGGAATACGAAGAAATCTTCCCTAAAATGTATCGAAGAACAATCACAAAGATTAATTTTGGCGTCCCAACATTGATGCGCATTTTCCGAGATTTTATACACCCAGGCAAAACTAATTGCATTTTATGCCCGAAAAATTTAATACAGTCGCTACAAACTGTATACAAAAATTACTTCAGTCGCTGCAAAACATTTAAAATTAAAATTACCCAGAACTTATTAATTGATTTGCGAACAGCCGAAGATCAAAATACGATTATTTCAGATACACATGAAACCGCTCATAGAGGCATATTGGAAAACAAAGCCGCTATAACTAGGCGATTCTACTTCCCCAACCTCAAACAGAAGGTTAGAAAATACATCCTTCTATGCAAAACTTGCAACAAACAAAAATATGAAAGGCATTCATACAAAATTCAGCTCTCCGAAACTCCAATCCCAAAACTGCCTCTTGATATCATACACGTCGACGTTTATATAGTCCAACCAAATCATTTCCTTTCAATAATCGATAAATTAACGAGATTTGGAACTCTCCTTCCCATAAAATCCCGCTGTATCTCAGATATACGCAAAGCCTTACTGAAGTACTTCGCATTGTACGGAACACCTAAATTGATGGTGTCAGACAACGAACCCGCAATTAAATCAATTGAAATACGAGGACTCCTTTTTGACCTCAACGTACAACAGTACTTTACGCCGTCCAATTACAGTCAAGTAAATGGAATCGTGGAACGCTTCCATTCCACTATTTCTGAGATTTACAGAACTAACAAACACAAATACGAGAATCTATCGAAGAAAGAAAAATTTCTAATAGTATGTTCACTCTATAATAATACTATCCATTCTTCTACGAAACTTAAACCCCGTGAAATATTTTATGCAGCAAAAGAAGGCACAGATAGACCCGTGAATATGGATGCTCTTATCGAATATAGAGATAAACTTTACGATGAGACCACTCTTCAAATCTCAAAAACTCAAAAGCAACAACGTGACTACCATAATATTGGCCGAGAGCAACCTCCGACATTAGAAATCGGCGAAAACGTTTTGAACCGTGTACAAGGCATTAAATCAAAAACTAAAAGCCAATTCGAATCAGTTCAAGTAACGACAAATCGAAACCAAACATATGTGGATGAGAGCCAGCGCAAACTACACAAATCCAAATTGCATAGGATTAGAAAGTAACAATTGGTTACCGTCTATTCCTTTTCCAGAGATCGGCTAGAGTGGAATACCGACAACTAATAATAATAATAATAATAAAAAAGTGCATGTTACTAATTAATTTTATCTTTTTAGGCTGAGTTACACCCGAAGACATACAATAGCCCAACCAAGGCGAACTGTCACCAATACTTCGATGTACCACAAACGATACCCCACTAATCATTTCTATATGTTTTAGATTCAGAACACACCCTAAAAAACCAGCCAACCTAATCAAGGTACACAACCACCAGTATCACTTTTTCTCGTTGATGTTGGAAAATGGACATCATTACAGTATTTCTATTAATAATTACCCTTTCAAACACAACACCTCAGTCTATACAGATAAAAAGCCTGGATAAAAACCCAGGACTTCTAACTTTAAAATTAGGAGAAGGACATATGAAAATAGGCAACCACAAAATATTTCATATTATTGACCTAAAAAACTATGAGCTAATGTTTATAAAACTCGCAGCTACTTTGAATGGGTTAAAGGCCTTCAGCAACCTCACCGACATTGTTCACTTGCTTGAGTCGAAATACAATACGATGTAAAATTTATATAATAACCTTCTACCTAGTATAAGACACAAACGAGGTCTCATAAATTTTTTAGGATCAACTATTAAACAAATTACAGGGAATTTAGATAATGACGACCTCATACAAATTTCGGAAACCATCAAGAAACATGAATTTGATAACCATATTTTGGTAAACGAAAATAACGAGCAAGCTAAAATCAATATACAACTTCAGAACAGAATAAATAGAGTCATAAATGAGTTAGAATACCAACACAACCAAATAAGGAAAAACATAATCGCTCAAAGATCAGAAATAGGACAAAACAAAAGTATAAAATTAATTGAAGAAATTATAAAAATTAACCTTTATATTGACATCCTCAACTCCCATTTAGAAACAATTTCGGAAGCTATTCAACTAGCTAGACTAAACATTATTTCGAAAAATATTCTTTCACCGGATGAATTGCATTTTGAAATAAAACACTTGGAAAACCAGGGCATTTCTGTCAGTCATCCTGAGCAAGCCTATAATTTTCTAGGGCTAGAAGCCTTCTACAATCAGAGCAAGGTCATTTTTATTGTAACCATACCATTATTAAAAACATACAAATATAACCTACTGTTTTTAGAACCATTGCTCATAGGAAATAGAACTCTCAAGTTGCCTGCTACCAAAATCATCACAAACGACGTAGAAACATACTTCATAATCAAGGACTGTCAACAAATCCACGAGTACTATGTCTGCGGATTTGAGAACCTGTTGAACTCAACCCAAGATAGCTGCTTTTCTAGATTGTTACGAGGCTCATCAGGAAATTGCGTATTCAAAGAAATAGAAGAGCCATTCGAAATTAAATCAATAATGAGTAACTACATAATCCTGAAACAAGCAGTCAATGAAACCATCCAGTCCAACTGCGGTATAAGAAACCGAACACTGTCAGGAACATTCTTAATCGTATACCACAATTGCACAGTGACCATCAACAGTGAGAAATTCTCGAACGACGAGATTACAAAAGCCGAATCACCTAACATAATCCCCTAGATGGTTTGGATATTCAAGTAAACGCCGTAGATCCCATCTTCGATAGGCTAAACATCGTAAACAGGCATCATCTAGAAACTTTCGCCGAAACGCAAAAATTCCACACTTTCACCTCGATAACTTTATCTAGCTTCAGCATACTAATCGGAATAACAGTTTCAATTTACCTGATTTGGAGAAACAAACCCAAAACAATACGAAAAACCAGGAAACTACAGCCAGATACGAATCGGGACGATTCTTTTTCTGAGGAGGGAGTAATTAAGGACCGCTCCCCAACAACAACCCAAACACCAGAAGATATCGGACATCGGTTGGACAAAATTAAACAGGAACAACAACAAGTAGCCATAACATTGAGTGCGATTGCACAGTCATCGTTTCCAGGGATCCTCAACGCCAAAGACTAGTACGAGTGGCACTGGCCGCAATCAACTCTCACAATGGCAGATGATCCAGGAATAACTTTCGTCTTTGAAAGCGATGGTCAACCGAATATTTATCGGGACTACAGCAGCGAACCCGATGTGCGAGACAACATTCGCATCGGAACGATGGTGTTAGTTCGCGAAGACAATCTACCGCCGCAGAAGTGGTGTTTTGGCCGAGTAACTGAAGTGTTTCCTGGAAACGATGAATTCATCCGAGTCGTCAACATCCGAACCAAGGACGGCATTTACAAGAGGGCAATCACACGCGTTTGCGTTCTGCCTATTCCTGACAATCAGTCAGCTGACCAAGAAGCAGTATAGTTGCAGTCGTTCGAGGTTCCAGCAACACAAGCGATGTCGGATGGGAGGGGACCTCATGGTCAAAGTTCATCGAGTATCAACCGATCATCTCACAACCGTTAATCAAGAAGCTGGAGTCAACGAATGCAGAGTGTTGAATTGCCAGTAACTCATAAAGCAAGCCCACACAAATAGAAGACGGGATTGAAATTTAGATTTCAATGGTGGGCGGTATGTTAGAGCACTTCTAATAATTATAAAATTTACCCAAAATGAATTTGCGCCAGTTGAATTAGGGCACTCATACTCAATTTACTTTGCATGCCACAAAGCAGAGCAGAATGCCCGTACGTAGGATTTGTCACACACCCTATAGGGCACACAAACAAACTCTCTTCACTGATAGCCCGTATCAGAGGATCGAAATAAAATCTAATACCACACCCGAAGGACACTATCCGCCGCGAGTCCACCACTAGTCCGGAGAACCAGCTCCCCTACCGTGTGCTTTGATTGAATACTTTGATCGTTTCTCCGGAGGACCGTGACACTCAATCATCAACAAAATGGGACTGAAATTGATTCAGCCACTCGCTGAAAGACCATTTGATCCATTCGAGCACTGAAACGAAAATTCTGTTATTTCCTAGTGATTCTCAAAGCCTGTATGAGAATGGAAAATAACACGTCTTCCAACATTGCGCGAAATTCATGCTGTACTAAGCTTTTCAGTATACGAACCGGTTCGGTTCGGCGAAGACAGCGTACTTTCATCTTTCCCTCACTCCGTATCAATAGAGCATAGCAACGAGGAAAGCATACACGGCAATTGGAACAACACATTGAAGTGGGTTACCTACGTCGCGGAATCGATTCTTGTGCTCTTGGATACCGGCAACTAATGTCGGAATTTTCCACCTGGTGCGCTTTTGTTGGAACGGAGCTTTGTTTGGTCTGTAATTTGTATCTATTCGCTCGAACGAACACAGGGATGCCCTCGAGAGGGCTTTGAGATACGTGGTTGTTGTTCTGTTTCGATGTAAATGCAAATTAGGAACTCCGAGTGCTTCGAAGTGTTTGATGATGGAAGATCAATGTTGATATCTTGTTGGATATGATGAGGACAGGAACTTACCGGTTGGTAGAAGTTGTTTACGGGCTGTTATGAAATATTGATGTCATACCTGAAATTATAAGAAAACGAAAGGAATTAAAATACGATCGAAGAATTTTCATTTCCAAAAAATATAAAATATGTAGCTTTCTGTGACATCAAATTTAATGCAATGAACATAACATTTCCTGGTTGATCGATTTTTTTTTGAAGTTCCATTACAGTTGGAAGCCGCAAATGGATGTGATTCATTATGTTTGATCGGATTACTTTTTCGCAATCGAAAAAAACCATTTCTGCTAGGGTGCACACATACACATACACATAACGTGGTTTTTAATTATTCACAACCTGTTGCACATCCCGAGGGGTAGGGGTGAACTGGTCAACTTTGATTAATATTACAAATTGCTGCGTGCCGTCGCCGGACTCATGAATGTGGATGTGTGGATGCTTTAATAACCTCCACTTTGCATAAATAATGCCGCAAAAATAATAACGCAGTGGCTGCAACACTGCTGCCAGTCCATAATCATTACCCGGGAAAATGTGACCGTTTGTGGAAAACAACAAATCGAAGAAGAATCCTCCTGACTTGGTTATTGGAACTTTTCCGATCTCAATTTAAAAACTGTCACAATCGCCGCCATCTTTCCTGATTTGACAGAATGGGAAGTGTTGCCCAAAGTCAACATCGCAATTCGTTGCACCCAAACGGTCGGTTCCAGTAAAATGAAAATAGCAACAACAATCAAAACTCATTAGCGCAGTCTGTTGTGCGGTTTACTGATCCCATTCCTCTAACCATCCTATAAATCCCTGCGAAAAAAAAAAATGCAAATCAGAGCCCATGAATGCCAACACTCTTCTCGAAAACAGAGGGGAAAAAACACAAACCTTGGGAAATTTTACACCACGTAATGGATTCACTTTTCCAATTAAAATATTTCATTGTTTTAACCTGCGGCATGCGCGTACCACCTCGGCACCATACTCTTTCAACAATTTCGTCATCCTCTGGGGAAGCAGATTGGTTAATGGAGTATTTTTTTGTTTTACCACCGTCAACCAGTGTTGCATTTATGTACATGTGACGCGTTGCAGTGGTATGCATACCTATGCAGCAGTTCCACGCCAAATGACGAATCGAAAATCTCGACCTACTCTGAATGGCTTGAAACTTTGGATAATTGTTTGTTACGTCACAATTATGCTAAAAATCTCCACGAGCCAAAACAGTCAGGTTCATGTGAGATGAACTGGAAATTGCATGATTCAGATTTAGCGTGTAGTTCGGTATACTAGGGAAAACCCCATTTGCGATGAATAAAACATCTGTCAAAATCATATATGCTATGTTTAGTGTTAAAGTTAAGGTTTCGTTCTGAGTGAATAAAGATGTTCTGGTCAGCAAACCAAGTTAAGAGTGTTTTTTTATATCTTCAAGAAAGTGTCTTTTTTATAGTAGCAAAGAGGATCAAAGTTTGGTGTTGGAGCATTTCAGTCTCGCAAGGTTATTATCACTTGTGTGCTTTACCTCTGAAAAAGTTAGTTGGTAGATGTATTGTTAAACTATTATTTTAACATGTATTTCTTTTTCTTTTATTTAGTCGGTCTTTAGTGACGCTAAGGCCATTGCTCTGTTCATTGTGATACGGTAAATCGTCACGCGGTTGCGCTTGTCCATAACCAGCGACGTGTTGGAAGTTCGAAAGTCCAGGGGGACGAACGTTTTAGTCTACAAAACTTCTGTTTTGAGATCTGACCGCTAGAAGCAACGGTTCTCCGCGGTAGTGGCGTTTTTTTGGCAGTGGTGAGCAGAAATTGGCGTGTTTCGGTGGCTAATCCAGCAAGAGACTACGAGCGGTATTGTTCGAGTTAAAGAGCCTGAATGTATAAAGAGACGACATGTCAAAATTGGAACAATCGATTATCTGTCAAAGTCATAGGAAAAGTCATTCCAATCGAGCAGAAGACCTGTGAAATAGATAAGATGTCGCCTCTTTATAAATTCAGGCTCTTTAGTTCAAGTGAGTCATTCTTTTCATTCTTTATTCCTTTTGTTTGATTTAGACGCCATTGTAGGTGTATTCGGTGGCACGAATTATGGCGTTGTACGGATCTTTAGAGCTTTACGTGCCGGGAACATCGTTTTCTAATTATGTGGAACGTTATGAATATTTTGTTTCGAGTAATTCGATAGCCGACGAGAAGAAGAAAGATATTTTCATTTATGTTGCGGGTATAGCGCTGTTTGATGAGTTAAAATTGCTGTATCCTGCGACCGATTTATAAACGTTGACCCACAGACAAACAGACATAACACATTGAATATTTCTCACTGTAAAACATCGTCGCTAAAACATTACCGCCATCTGATGAGTACACTGTGGTGGGTAGTATGCTGAACAGATGGTGATAGTGTGTAAACGTCAAACGCAAGGGAATTAACTATGCGCGCCACACGTGGCGGCACTACCAACTACGATACTTTTAAATTGATTGTTAAATGCTTGTTCGATGAACAACTTGTGAGAGTTATGTCTGTTTGTCTGTGGTTGACCCATAATGATATGACAAGGAAACTTAAAGAACGGTACGACAAAGTAGATTCGGAAATTGTTTTGCGATACAAGTTTCGGTGACGTAGACAAGGAACTTCGGAGTCAGGAGAAAACGTTATCCTGGCTGTGTGACTTTAGGCGGAAACAAGTGATTTCGGACCTTTCTGTGATTTTGCTATCAGGGATCAACTCGTGTTCGGTGTGTTTGATAGGGATGTCCAACAGCGTCTTTTTAACGAGGAAGAGTTAATGTAAGATAATGCGGGGCAAAAGTACGCACTTAACATTTTTAGTAAGTTAACTATTGAACGAAAGGCAAATACCATGCGACCAAGTTACCACGTATTGCCGTAATGTCTTACCTTTCAAACGTAGTACTGGAAATTACCAAAATATTTGTGTAATATGAGAACTGAAACAGTTTTTAAAAATAGTCACGCATTGAACAAATAATGTATTTGTCGCAAATAATGGTTGTAAAAAATAGTTTCTTGAGTACTGTACCTCCCCTCTGGTCAACCAGGATTAGGGAGCATCCAAAAACTACGTTTTCTTTTTAGGGGCAGAAACGTGAGGGAGGGAAGGTGATGAGAGTTGTAGTTTGTTGGTTTCCATAAAGGTTCATATAAAACATATTAAGGTTCCATGCAAAACGGGTAAAATAATCTTTGAAATTCGACCACGTTTTCTCTGGATGGTTCCCGGGAAGTCGATCTTTAAGGGGTCATACATAAAGTATGTGATGCACTTAGGGGGGGGGGGTCCAGAAATAACTAAAAATTCAAACACAAAGTCAATCTGAATTGTTTTATTGCATTTTATTGAAAACGAAAATCAAGAAGTTCATGTTAAAAATTCATCAAAATTAAAAGAGAATTCAGTATGCTTAGCAGAGGCTTACTTCTGCTTTTTTTCCCTTCTTAGCACTTGGTGCTGGCTGCTCCGTTGCAAGCTTACGTTTTGCCTTGGGGCGCTGCTGTTTTTCCTGAAGCACAGCTTCCAGTTTTTGTCCTTTCTTTCGTCTTTGCTGGGGGACTTTCCTTTTGGGAAGTGGACGAATTTCAGCTGGAGATACTTTTGCAGACTTACTTAGATCCAGAGCTCGCATTTGCTGATCTTCTTAACCAGTATTCATAGGAAGTGGATCGGGTGCTGCATAAACTGGTAGTACAGCTTGCAATTGTCGTTTATTTGCTTGCGGTGTAGCGTAACTTGTGGAAGATTCGCAGGCCAGATCCGAATGTGCGTTAGATTCGTTGGATGCTTGAGGTATGTCTGTCACTAAGCTCGGTTGAAAGTCATCGTCCTTGAATACCTCCGGGTTGAGAGGCTCGATCTCACACGTTTTGAATGCTGTCACAGCTTTGTCCACAGTAGCACATTTGCAATAGGCTACGTCAAACAGCTCTGCAATTTGGTACTGTGTGATGACCCTACCCGGATTGTTCGTCAACCAGGTGCTACAGGCTTCTGAGAAAGGGGTTTTCAAGGCCTTGAAAAAGCAGCGGTCCAACGGCTGTGTTTTGTGGCTGCTATGAGGGGGAATTGTCAGCAGCACGATTCCGTTCGCGCGGCAAAACAGGATTGCACGAAGATCCCTATGGGAGCGTACTTTTGTCCATAACCAGAAGAACTGGATCTTCTTTCGTCGCTTTCACCTCGTTTTGAAAATGCTTAAGCCACTCCAAAAACAGATCTCCATTTATGTACCCTGTATCCGAAACAAGCATAATCGTTCTTGGGGGAGCTCCATTCAACAGCTGTGGATTTTGCCGCTTCCGCTTGAAAATTAGAACCGATGCTACATAGTTCCCGGATGCACTCATAGCGCATACAGCCGTCGTCAATTCTCCCCGTTCAGCAGAGCTGACTTTGTCAACAGCTTTTTTACCTGTACTAGCAATGACTTTCGGTGGACAATTCGGAACAGTTGACATGCCAGTTTCATCCATATTGTACTGGTGGTGTGGAGGAAATTTATGCTGCTGTTTCAGTTCGGACAGATTCGTGAAAAATGCCTTGATCTGTTGCTTGTTAAATCCCATGATCCGGGCCAGATACAGCGCAATCTGCCGCTTCGAAATGCCATCCCGGACTCTTTGCTGAGCTGTTTCGAGCATCTGGGAAGTGCATATCTGCCGACTGGTTTTGCGCTTGTAGTTCCTGTACGAAAATATAATTATTTCAATGCGACATCCTGTGCGTACTTTTGCCCCGCGCCTGCTGCGTACTTTTGCCCCACATGCAGTTTTATCAATGATTCGATTTATTACAAAACTTATGAAACTGTTTGAACGGAATGAGTGCACCTCTCAAACAATCATAGAGTTAAGATATTTTTAACATAATCCCAAAATGTTGAAAATTAGATCAAAACTGCACAAAACACAAATAACCTCACAACTTCACGCCACTACGTTCAAATCACTTATGTTTACACCTGTGATCAGAGCTGCCAGGTGGTTTTATAAAAAATCTGTATCCACTCTATTAAAAAATCTGTATTTTCTGTATTGACGATTTTTTTCTTAATTAATCATGTTTTGTTGTTTTACAAATACAGTGCATACAAAATAACCATAAAAAGTGCTTAACCACCTATTCGAGCTATCGTACTAACCATACGGGATATAATTGCGCCATTTGTGATATCGTCCGTACTTATTTATAAGAGTGATATGAAGCCGTTTGAAAATGTATGGAGATTTTAGTTTCTATTCATTATCTTCCTGATAAGCAGTTTTAAATGCAAAAAAGAGCACGAGTTCATTACTATTTGATATTTTTAATATAGATAAATACAATTAATTACATCATTTGTGTGGTAGTTACACCGAAAAGTCGAGAGATGTCGCCCCGCCAGTGCTGGTAAAATCATTTTTGCAGTATGGAGAATATCAGAAAATCCGCAATTTCTTACGAAATACATTTTCAATGCAAATAAAATGTTTACGAGTACTTGTATTTGTACCATTTTAATGTGCTCGGGCACTTTTCTTGTATTTAACATACATGCTTATATTGGAAATATTCAATTAATACTTTAAATCCCCATACAATCTCAAATCGTTTACTACCAGCTCCATATGCATCCGAAAGCGGTTGGTCCTCTGGTTGTGAATGCTGTCAAAAACACCATAACATTCATTTTATAAAAATCTGTATAAATTTGTATTGTAATTTAAAAATCTGTGATAAATCTGTATTCTGTATCGGGTCTGTATTAAGATTAAAAAATCTGTATAATACAGATAAATCTGTATAAATGGCAGCGCTGCCTGTGATCAGCTGGTCGAATGATGTGTCGAACCCACACGGTAAGAAAAAAGACTTAAAATTAAGTTAAAAAAAAACTCAACGTTGGGTTCTATCATTTGAGGTCCGCCGTTGAGTGAATCAGAAAAGCGGCGTTGGTTAAAATTTACTCAACTATTGAGTAATAATAAATGAACTCAAATATAAGTTAATTTTCATTGAGGTTGCTCTTATGCGCCTTTAACCATTTAATTTTCACAAGCGTTGATAGACGAGTGGTCAACACGTGGGCCCCGTAATCTCAACGTCCATGGTTCGGTTCCAGTCTGCTCCGCTTTATTATTTTTTTGTCAACTTGGTCAACGTGTATTCATGATCAGGATTACTCAAAATTGAGTTTTCTTCTTTAACTTAATTTTACCTAGCCCCACGGAAGCCACGTGATGAGTGAAAGGAACTCAATTTTGGGTACTTTTTTCTTACTGTGCATACAGTGTGGCCAGGTTTTCATGATCGAACATTTCAAAAAGGCCTATGCGTACTTTTGCCCCGTGCGTACGCGAACGTTAATGCGGTTAAGTATCGGTTAGGCCGAAGATATGAATCACGGAATAATGTAAGAGAAATTCGCAGAAGGTCACGTAGTAGGAGTGATGACTCTATCATCCTAGAAAGAAGAGATGGACATCGGAGTACCTAGATCATTTTCCGGGCGACGTTCTTTAAGTCGAGGTCGATATGGAAGTTTTTTTTGACATTTTTGCCACAATCAGGGGCAAATTCAGAAGTATGGTTATAAATACAACAATAGCCGAAAGGCGTCAGTAAATTTCGTTGAGAATGCATCCCCAAAGGACAACGTTCCCGACTATTTTAAACGACTTCAAGTCCAGTACGAAAGCGAAAGCGCTGATACAGGTGACTAATATTGCATGATGGTGAATACTAGTAACAAAGTCAGTGAACCTTGTCACTTAGATGTCATAATAGACGGAAAACAATGTAGAATGTTAGTGGATATTCGATCAGCTGTTTCAGTTTTTAGCGAGAATGATTTTTTGAAAATGTTTGGCAATATGGAATTGAAAAAAGTAACAAGGAATTGGTCGCAGTTAATGGATTGGCACTTAAAATTGTTGGCAAAGCTACTGTTGGAGTTTCATTGATTGGCAAGGAAGCTCATTTGGAATTGATTATTTTGAGCAGTGAAAATAATTTTATTCCTTTAATGGAGGGAAATTGGCTTGACGTATTCTATGATGGATGGAGAATGTTGTTTTCTAGTTCACTTCCTGTAAACAGTGTAAGTGTTGAAGATAAAATTGTAAGTGATATAAAACAAAAGTATGAAGATGTTTATTAAATTAAAGATTATGAAGCTGAATTCATAGCTAAAGAGGAGAGGCCAATATTTAAAAAGGCCTACGACGTACCGTCCCGGTTACGGTCTAAAGTTTTAGATCATATTGAAGCTCTTGAAAAAGAGGGAATTATAACCCCCATTAAAACAAGTGTATGGGCTTCACCAGTGTGGTAGTTATTAAAAAAGACGGTGATATAACGCTTGCTATAAAATGTAAGATCTCAATAAATAAAATTTTAATTCCCAACACTTCCCCTTTGCCCATTATACACAAGATATTTCCGCTGCGGAAAAAATGGCCAATGCAGATTTCTGCTCTAACGTTTGCATTAAAAAATGGACTTTTTTTTCGGATGTTGATAAAAAAAGCTAAGACAGATAATTTCTTTTGATAAATTTCCCATGAAAGGAAATTATTTAAGCTTACTTGCAAACAAATTCTAAGCCCTTGCGAGCGGCCTTCCGGCAGTTGACCGGAACATTCGCCATGGCGGATGAAAACATGCGTGTAGGCATGTTTTTGAGTTCTTTCTTTGTTTTATTTATCAATTCCTCCTCAGTTTTCGCGACAAAATTGTTGGAGTAGATCTTACGCTTCAGGTTTGCCCAGAAATTCTCGATGGGACGCAGCTGGCGGACCTTGGGCGGGTTCGCCGACTTGGGTACCACATCGATATTTAGCCGCTCCATCTCCTCCAATGATCGCTTCGAGTTGTGGGCTGACGCCAGATGCGACCAGAACCCCGCGTCTTCGCCCTTATGGTATTTCTTGATGAACGACGCAACTTCCGGCAGGCATTTCGTACTATAAATTTCCCCGTTCACGGCCAGTCTGGAGCAAACGAAGAGCGGCTTTGACATCCCCTTCTCGCTGATTGTCAGCCACAGCAGCACCTTCTTGGGGAACTTGTCATATACAAGCAGTGGTTCGGGCAGCACTGCAAGCAGCCAACAACGACACTTGTGCCAACATAAAACAACAACTTCGGTTTCCACAAGGCATGAGTAATTGCGTCGTAGCGTACGTATCACTTTTATACGAACACATATTATATTCGGCACTGTAGAGGAGTAAACACGTTGAGAAGTTGTTCCTTGTGTTATTATTATTGCGTCTCGAAGTTCCGGATTTAATTCTCGGTATTGATCCCGTCTAATTCATAATAGGTCTCGTCGTACATCACCACCGCCACGTCACGATTCGCCGAGTAAAACGAGTTGACCATCTTATTCAGCCGCTGCTGCTGCATCATTGCCCGCAGCTCCGAAACCAGTGGACGTCACTTCCACTTCCTGACATGTATGTTCATGTTCGCTGTTTGGCCGGTTGCACCGACCTCCCGGCCAAGCGCACGCAGCAATGTAGCCACTTTTCCCTCGGTCATCCTCTTCAACATCCTTTGGAGCTTCTTGTCGCTCAGGGTCGTCGGCCGTCCGGAACCGGGCTTTTTTCGATGCTCTGATTGTTGTCTAATAGTGTAAAGATGTTGTAGATGCCGGAACGGGCGTATCCAGCGTCCGCAAAGTGCCGCACGATGTCCGTTTTCGACGCAGCGGGGTGCCGTTCTTTGAACGCGCACACTTCTGAACGGAGTTGCTTCACTGTTTTTGCCATCACGGTTAGAGTTCAACTGATAGATCTGTCAAATTTTGTCTGCTGACTCATGGGTTACTATGATTGATGCTGCATGGGTAGTTTCGTCAGTGCGGGTGAAGGTAAACCCATGAAAAATCGACAATTTTTGTCCATTTTTTTTAAATGCAAACGTTAAATTCCATCTTGCAGTCGAGGTTCACAGAAAACTTGATGAGCAATATGTGAAAAGTTTAAATTTACTAGAGGAACTACCTTTAGATTATACTATCATTGCAAAAGAAACACAAATAAATAAATATGTGCAGCGAATTGTGACTTTTATTACAAATGGCTGGCGAGACAGGATTGACAAATGGTTCAAGGATATTTATTCACACAATCAAGATTTGGAAATTATTGACGGTTGCCTTTTGTTTCAAGATAGTCATTATACCCGCATCCTTGCAAAGGAAAATTTCAAAGTTATTACATGCACATCATGTAGGAGTAATCAAAATGAAACAAAAGGCAAGACGGTTCGTTTATTGGTTTGGGATTAATAATGACCTTGAAGATTATGTTAGAACTTGTAATGTGTGTGAAAAAATTGTAGCCGTCACTGGTCGATCTCGAATAAGTATGCGGCTTAAGCGCCACTCCGTTAAAGGAGACCGCATACCATGTTGAGTTTACCCGGATGAAACTGCCTCAAGGGCGAGTCCAAGTGTAATCTTCCTAAAAAGAAGAGATCGAGCCAGCTTCACTACCACCGAAATTGATCGGGTTGAAAACCTTATTGCTAAAACAGCATAATCTCTCACACCCCGAAATATTTCCCCGAAGCTCACGGTAAGAGATCACACAAACCTAAACGACGTTACACGTCAAGCTTTCCTCATCGGTAGTTCCACTTATTTCCGCCAGAGGTGCAGCTTCAACAAAAGAGGTACGCCACATACAAGTCAAATTCCGACCACGCGGAAGACAACATAATTACGCGGACCCGAAACAACGTGAAGACACTTTCTTCCTTTCATTCAAAAGTTTCAATAGGACTGATCAACAACATTACATTCAATTCAAATCAAACATTCATTTTATAACGGAAAACGGTAAGTTGAGGTTTATTGTAAACTCATGCTTTTCAGAACTTTGGATTGCTTGTATTTTCCTACTCCTCTTTATTCTATTCCTCTACCTATACTTGTGTGCGTGCGGTTCTTCTATCTACCTATCATATTGTGCTGTGCTCTTGTGTTTTTCTTCTCGGTTAATCTCACGACGATGCAGCAAGCGGGGAACGGCAAAGCTTGGCACCCGGGTGTCTCACATTAAAGGGTTGGGTGGGCATCCATATATTACGATACGTGTGCACGTTGTCCTGCCGACACCCAACCTCACAAATATTGGACTTATCCAAATCTTAGCAATTCATGCTCTTCGACCTGATGGTCGGCAAAAAAGGTCCTCCGTGGCGCCCTCGCCGGACGCCACACTCAACAAAGAAACAATTGGAACGGACTCACCAGTTGATGATGCTGCTGTTGACTGCTGCGCTGCTGTTACGGGCGGCGACGGTGCTACTTAGCGTTCGACCGTTGGTGATTAAACGGCCAACGATTTCCACGTGGTTGGACGAATGGTAATTCTACCACAGGTGGCGCTTGACAACCACCAAGCCCCGACAAGCGATGTGGATGCGGATCGCTTTCCACCGGCCAAGGTGACGGTTGCCGGAATCTTTCGCCCCGGGGATGCAGATGATGGCGTTGGAAGAGGATGTAGCCGTCGGCTGTTGAAAATACCATTAAGCACATTGCACAGATTTTCTTTACCGAGCAGCACATTACCTGGTCTAGCTTGTTTTTTGCACACACAAAGTCTAGCCTATGACGCAAACTACTTTTAGATTGATAGCTATAACTAAACAATCAACGAGGAGAAATTAGAATTCAAGTATAAAGTAAAACCACGTTGCTTTAACTCACTATACAAAACTATCAAAAAACGCGAACAAAAAAGGACACACTTCCACTGTTATCTGCGGTTCGGACGAAAGTGAGGCAAAACAGTGACCCTCAGATTAGGGAAGGTGACCTCGGCCGAACTTAACGGAAGTTCGATTTTCCCGCGAACTTCTTCGAACTAGATCGGTAATGCGAAAGATTTTTCCGATCGCTGGTCCTTCGTTCAAAGTCGGGTGTAGCCACACTTTCTCTTTTCCCAACTTTCCCGAAGATTTCACTGGACTCGGCCTTGGGAGAAATTCCACAAGGTCGTGTGGCTTTACTCACGAGATATTCTAATTTTATAGTAAATCGACCAGTGTCGTTTCGCTACTGGCGTAGTTTTTGGCGTATGGATTAGATCCATTTCATCCTACATTACAGCTAATTTTATATTTACAACAATGAGTGACTGGCTGTTTTAATATTTGCAACATGGAGTGACTGACTGATTTAATATTTACAACACGGAGTGACTGACTGATTTAATATTTACAACATGGAGTGACCGTTACAAAATGGCAGTTATATCTGGACAAGACATGACTTTTGAATGGTTTGGTTGATACCTTTTAGCAGAGTACATGCTGATTTTTTTTCTTCTTTGAGGGTAATACTTGTTTGCTTATTATTGACAGTTTTTTTCTTTCTAAATGGCTGAAAATTGGCATTATGAACTCAGGTACAGAAGCTAGGAAAGTGATAAAAATATTTATAAAATTGTTTGCAAGATTTGGTTTACCGGACACAGTAGTCACTAATAATGGCCCACCTCTTAATTCTCGGGAATTTGTGAGTTTTTTTGAGTGTCAAGGAGTTCAGGTTCTTAAAAGTCCACCTTATCACCTGCAAAGTAATGGTCAGGCAGAACGTCTTGAGATAGTGGCCAAGGAGGCTCTCAAAAAGCTCCTTTTTCAGAGTTGGTTGGAAATGGTAACATGAAGCTTTAGTGTGATAATTTATTAGCTAGAGAATGATATTAAGAAGAGGGTATGTGGATAGTTCCGTTAGAGTAAGGCAGTATGAAAATTGAATAGAAGTTGAAAATGAGCGAAGGGCCATTAATGCGACAGTTTTTAAAGAAATCGCTCTGGGGTACAGATTTTTGTTCTGTACAATGGTAGTGAAAAATACCAGAAGAACTCGCCAATTTCTTTCAAAATGCGGTCTTACCACACAAACTCGAGGGATTGTAGCCCTTATCTTCCATTTTGGATGGCTCGAGTGACGCTTGCCATTAATAAAAAAAAAACACGTCTACTGAGGATTCATATTTCTAAAAGAATCATCTATCAATCAAACAGTCATCGGTCGTCATTAAAAAGCAATGCAATTATGTTCTATCAATCTAATTGAAACTTTTGTTGGCTTGTGAATTATAGCTATAATGGCCTCTTTACTGATTTTCATCTCTCAATCTATGGAATCTACACGGAAACTAAATTTGAACAAAATGTTTAGAACAGTATAAGGAACATTATGCCGTAGACTACACATTTTTATATCATATGGGTGAAAAGTTCATAGAACAAATACTTTAAAATTCTTCACTTTTTAAGATATCTTCGAGCATGAAACTAAGTCAAACTTTAATAAAATCACTTTGAATAGTCAACCTCTAGTCATAAAGTTGATACATAATACTATAAGCTTCGCTATGAAAGTTGTTACAGCAGTTTTCGTGGTTTCAGTCTTGATATACAAATATTATAAACCTCAAATTACCAAAGGAATTCGTGGAAGGAACTAAACCTGTAGAATCCGTGGAAATTCCAAAATGTAAGTCTTCGATATCAAAATTAAACTTAAGCAAACGCAAAAAATCAAATTCCAACTTTGAAGCTGCGCCAATTGGACTGCTAGCAAAGAGGTGTTTTTTGACCACGATACCGAGATACTTCCCCCCAACACTGTGTAAGCGAAGGCGAGCGGTGTGAGTCGTGAGTGACTGAGTGTTTTTGTTCTCTCTTTCATTGCCTCGTCCTTTACCAGGCAATAGTTTTACCATAGAGGTAACTCTAAGACCAGAAGGTCCCGAAGAAACGAGCTCAACTTTTTGGTTCTGCTCTGGTACTATCTTCGGTCCCTAGCTAATCGATGCACCCCTCGAATCATAGGAAAATCCACGAACTTCTCATTTATCCGTCAAACTTCCATAACGAATCAAAACAAACATAGTGTAGTACTGGAATTTTGACTAGAATGGGGTACGTTAATCGATTTGCTTGGGACCAATAGGCTAGTCAAGTAGTGAGCCAATTTAAAATCGTTAGTTTCGAATTGATTGTTGTTTTACGCTCTGCCCATAAATAACAATTACGCAAAATTTCATACAAATCGGATTCAAAATCTGTTTTTTTTTTGCTATTTTGCCTGGAACTGCTCTATGCACTTCCAAATGCACGCCACTCATCATCTGCAGCAGTTGGGAAAATTGGATTATCCAATTGGAAATGTGTCACCTGCATTGTTGCTCGCAGATGAATGGGTTTTTCCCAGGAGTGAGAATTTACTGCAAGCAACGTTTTGAATTGGGTTTTGAACGACTGGAAAGGGAGGCGGTCAACAATGTCCGCGAAAGCATGGAACCAAGTGATGTTTCGCCTCAAGGTTAATTTGCAGAACACTGTGATCCAGAATGGGAATTAAGTTGGAAAGATGCATAGAGAGCCTGAATTTTAAACTTTAGAACTTCAAAATTGATTTTTGTAGTTAGGCCCTGATTTTGGTGTCCAGTTAATTCTTCGGTAGTCCTTTGCATTTGTATCGTAATTTTGGCGTTGCAAGTCGGCCCGGAATCGATAATACTACTCTGTCGTTTTGATACTAACCATGCGTGTCCATGACTCTTTCAGTGTTTTCAGATCTTTTTCATACTAACATCCAATATGCGTGATTCACATAACTATTTTAAATAAAATACGTAGGGGAAATGGATGTAATGTCAGCCTAAAAGCCCCTCATTTGGGCGCATACATAAATTCAGAAATCAACTAAATTTTCAATAGCTACCAAAAATATCCATTAGTACCGACCAAATCACGCGTTCATCTAGATAATATTGATAAATAGCAGATTCTTAGCGATGACTCCAATCTTAGATCCATAGGCCAATATTAGAGCCATTTCTCCTACATCTACAAAACCCATTTTTCAAAATAATCTTAAAGGAATTAACGAAAAATTGATTCCAGTAAAAAAAATTTGACGTGTCAAGTCTCATGACGACTACAACCACCAACACGCGTCCAACACCACCGCCTTCCGACATTAAACGACCGAAAGTTTGATCAATGTTTACCTCCAACATAAAAGTCGACAGCTTGACATCAGCCGACACCAGCTGAAACCTTCGTTCCATGAACACCTGAAAGAAACCTGGTTCGAAAAGACAATAGAGTGTGAGCAGGAAGCGAAGCCCCACGTAGGTACATAATTATGGCCAATAGTCATCGGGCCCAGCTGCACGCGATAGTAATGGATGGGAGTAGCTGAGAAAATTCGTAGGGTAGACACATTGTCATTCGCCACCCGTCTAGATTTTGCCCACTTGATGAAACATATAGTATGATTTGTCCGAGATTTTAGGAACCGGCATCACTGAAACGTATTAAATAGCTACAGTAGCATATTAGCAAAAGATGTTCTGAAGATTTTAAGCGTAACTATTCGAATCGACGTATCTGCTATTGTAAACAATCACTTCAATCTACGATGTGTGTGTTTTTTTTTTTTTATTATTATAGTCACTTTAACACTCTAGGATCATTCGTGATTTGTCCGGGGGTGAGATTTGAACTCGTGACTTTGGCGTGAGAGGTATGGATGTTAACCACTACGCCGGGGTCGCCCCCAATCTACGATGTGTCTTAACTGATAACTCACCCACGCAAACAAACACCATCATCAGGTAGGGGAATCTTTCCCCTACTAGCTGGTGTTGTTAATTTCTGTGAGTGAGCTAGCAGTTGCCACAAATCGTCGATTGAAGTGATTGTTTACAAAACCAGATACGTCGATTTGAATAGTTACGCTTGAATTTCAAACGTTTACTCTGTTAACATTTTAAACGCTGGAATTGAGCCTGCTTGTTTTCTGTCAAACGTCACTTTGTTATTTTTTTAAACCTATCTCACGTTGAGCATCGCACTGACACCGCACTTCGAGAGCGCGGTTCAAAGAACTGGATGTAAGTCGGGGCTTCATTTGCGTGATGTCAAGACTTATATCCAACCACTATTCGCTAGACGCACATTTCTACAGAATAAACCTCGTTGACAGCAATATATATAGGTTTTGAACCGGTGATGATGACACCGATCACGCAGTTTGGCATTGCCCGCATAATGACACCTCCAGAGCACGACTGTTGGATACCCTAGTGGCCCGAGGTAGACAACCATTCCGTGAAGTAAGAGATGTATTGGGAACCCGTGATCTTCCCTACATGCAGACGATCTACGAATTCCTTTGTTTGTCTGATGTTAGAGTTTTATGTAACCATCCCCTCCTTTCCAAACAATTTCCAGCCATTGTGTCCCAGTCTTATTATCCTCCTGTTTCTGTTCTACTTTCCCCTGCCCAGCCATGATTTGGTCAACCGTCCGAGTGTGGTATCTGATGGAGGCTTCAGAAACCAGTTTCCTACCTAGCTCCTTCCAATCGAAATTGATACCCATTAACCTCGAGCCCGCCACGAGTAATTGGTACCCAATACTAACCTAGAACTACTGCTGTTTAAAATGTAAATGCAAAGTGTCACACACGACTGAGCATAGTAAATAAACAAACTAGTTAAAAAAACAACAACAACGCACCCGGTACGTCCCAAAGCAGCAGAAACCACACCATACATCCCGCAAAAACCCAATAAACCTTGAACACACCGAAGACAACAAATCAAGAAGACTGACAACTTTTCCATTTTCTCGTGCGACCGCTATGAGACATCTGCCGCTTAAAGCTAAATGCTTCGAACGAAAACCTTCGCTCAAGTGCGCCGCTACTGTATCCTTCGCTTGGATTCTGGCAAAGTTGCCAGTCTTCTTGATATGATGTCTTCGAATATACTTACGGTATGCGTGATACTGTTTGCATCATTGAGCAATGTCAAAATTAAAAAATTCTCAAAAATTTCGTTTTCGAGTTTTTTATTTATTTATTTTATTTTATTTATTTTTTATATATCTGGTCCAATGAGCAACGCCTAGAGTCAGCTGAACCAAGCACCTCGCCTAACCTAGCGTCTTGTGACCCTGCTAACATTCGCACAAATTGAACCGTATATTATCAAAACGTCCGAGGCTTGAGGACAAAAACTAACGTTCTACTCCATTCGCTGCTTTCTTGTGATTTCGACATGGTGGTATTCACTGAAACCTGGCTTCATACCGACATTACGAATGCTGAACTTGCAAGCAACTACACAATGTACCGCTGTGACCGGAATTCTCGCACCAGCGCACTACGACGTGGCGGTGGCGTCTTAATTGCCGTGAAATCCGAGCTGAATTGTAAGATTGTGCATCTTGTGGGCGTTGAGAGCCTCGAACAAATTGCTGTTCAAGTCGATTTACAACATCGATCGATCTTCCTGTGCTGCATCTATATTCGACCAAACAGTCAGCCCGACATTTACACCAAACACGCTGAGTCCGTACAACAGCTTCTTGGTATGGCGAACCCTCACGATGCAATCATGGTTGTGGGCGATTACAATCTGCCAAATCTAGCTTGGGACTTCGATGCGGAAGTCAGAGGATTTCTGCCTCTCAATGCTTCATCAGAACAGGAACTCGCTGTAGTGGAGTCCATACTGTCTGCTGAATTGAAGCAAATCAACGATCTGGTGAACACGAATGGTAAGCTTCTTGACCTGGTTCTCGTCAGTCACTCCGATTGCATCGAGCTGTTTGAACCACCCTCTGCAATTATGAAAGTTGATTGTCCCCACAAGCCGTTGGTTCTAAAAGTTGACTCCCGTTCGAGAGATCATCCGCTCCTGTACCCAGCAGCCCGCAGTGAGTATAATTTTGCACAATGTGATTTCGATGTTGTTAACACGAGGATTGCCGCCTTGGATTGGGTACAAATACTTGACCAACCCACCATTGATGCCGCCGTCTCCGTATTCTACGACAACATCTATAAAGTAATCCAAGATACAGTTCCGGTGAAGACACGAAAATCTTGTTTGCAATTCCAACAACCTTGGTGGAATCCTCAATTGCGTAATCTGCGTAAAGCTCGAAACCGTTACTTTCGTTCCCGGACCGCAGCAAACAAGTATACGGTGCAGCTAGTAGAAGCAAAGTATAATAGTTTGCAGGAAGCTCGCTTTCGTGAGTACGTCGACAACCTCCAGAGAGGTTTCAAGGAAAATTCATCGTCGTTCTGGTCTTTTATCAACTCTCGGAAAAGATCAGCCGGTATTCCCGTGGACGTCACCTACGGTAGTAGAAGCTCCACCAACGACACCGCTTCTGCTGACCTTTTCGCTGACTTTTCCCGAAGTGTTTTCGAACCCGATCAAACTCCTCCACCGCAGCAATACATTGATCAGCTACCAAGATACGACATTCACCTGCAGCAGCTCATCTTCAGTCAAGACGCTATTCTCACAGCCCTTTGCAGTCGATCCATCGAAAGGTCCAGGCCCGGACCGTCTTCCACCGTCTTTCGTCAAGAACTGTGCAGCATCGTTGGCCCCTCCCGTTATGTCTATTTTCAATCGATCGCTTAAGGATGGCGTTTTTTCCGGATGCCTGGCAGCTCGCCTCAATTACACCAATCTTCAAGTTCGGTAACAACGGCGCCGGTGGTGTAGTGGTAAGCGTGATTACCTCTCACCCCCGGAAAAACCTGATTTCAATACCAGTCGGCGCCGCCGGGATGTTCTGAGGCATAACATCTCTGATCACGCCTTCCTTCGGATGGGAAGTAAAGCCGTTGGTCCCCGGTTCATGAGTTGATGGGTCGATAGGTAGGGTCCAGATGTGGGAGCTGCCTTCCTGGCACGTCGGTAGCATTGGTGCTCAGCACGGAAAACAAGATCGACGGAAAAAACAAACCAAAGGAAAAAAAAATTCGGTAACATGCACAAAGTGGAAAATTACCAACCTATCTCGATCCTGAACTGCTTGGCCAAAGTTCTCGAAAGTCTTCTGCATGAGAAGTTGTATCCAGCTGTTCAACCCATAATCTCAGAGTTTCAGCATGGATTCATGAAAAAGCGCTCGACAGTCTCTAACTTGATGACTTACACGAACACTCTTATAGGTAGCATCGAGAAGCGTCAGCAAGTGGACTCCATTTACATCGACTTCTGTAAGGCGTTTGACAAAGTCCCTCACGACCTAGCCATTATGAAGCTAAACCGCCTTGGTCTTCCACCGTGGATCGTTTGTTGGTTGAAATCATACTTATCATCCAGGAAGGCTTTCGTTAAGGTACGTGATTCCAGATCCGAGGTATTCCATATAACTACCATCGGGGGTTCTACAAGGGAGTCACCTAGGACCTCTCATTTTCGTTCTGTTTATTAACGACGTGTGTGATATGCTTAGTTCCTGTAAATTGCTATATGCGGATGATCTTAAGCTGTACCGTGTGATCAAATCGATCGTGGATTGTTGCGATTGTCATCCTGATGTTAGATGAATGGAATGCAAGCCAATGCTGCCAAATGCTTTACCCGCTCTCACTCTCCGATAATTTTTGATTACTCTATGAATCAATCGCCACTGGAAAGGGTTAATGCCATTAAGGATCTTGGGCTCATCTTGGACAGCAAACTACGGTTTAACGAGCACATATCCATGACAGTTGCAAAGGCCAACTCCATGCTAGGAATTTTGCGCCGCAATACTGCATAATTCGACGACATGTATGCCCTGAAAGTGCTGTACTGCTCTACTGGTCCGCAGTGTTCTTGAATATGGAGTAAAAATTTGGGCTCCATATCATGCTGCTCATGTACTGCGCATCGAGAGAATCCAGAAACAGTTTATAAAGTTTGCATTACGACGTCTGCCATGGAGAAATCCAGATAGCTTCCTCCGTACGAGCATAGATGGGCGCATATTGGACTGTAAACACTAACAAATCGCCGAGTCTTTCTCCTGAAGATGTTCATATTTGACATGATTAGTAATCATATTGACTGCAGTTGTTTGCTCGGGAACATCAATTTCCACACTCCAGCTCGCCGTCTCCGCAACTATTACTTTCTGTGGACTCCCGGACATCGTACTGATTACGGTTATAACAATCCTCGCGATAGATGTTGCAGACTGTTTAATGATGTGTGTGATGTTTTTGATTTAAATATAAGTAGACCAGTTTTTAAGAATAGGATTAAGTCACTTTAAACAGTGTGTATGGCTAAAATGTCAAAGATGGTGGTTAAATAAATAATAAAAAAAAAAATGTTTGTCTGAGGCTTGTTGTACTCGGGTGGCGTTTAGAACAGGCCTTGGCCTTCATGACCCGCCATATTGAGTAATCCAGCGGATTAAGGTCAAGGCTGGATGGCGGTCACATATCCTTCGCCCAGAACGGAAAATGTTCCTGCAACCACTTCTGAGTGCGGTTCGAGGTGTGACACGGAGCCCCATATTGTTGAAATACAACATTTGGCTTCGGACCGTACTGTTCTTTGTTCCACGGAAGAACATACTTACTTAAAATCCCGAAGTAGACCTCCGTGTTGACCTTGTCGCCTTCTGGAATGAACACCGGGTTCATTTTTTTGCCATCGGAAGCCACCAATCCATACACCATAACGCTAACGCATAACGCTTCTTGTGCTCGTCGGCCACGTCTTTTACCGGAAGAGAACTAATATACCGAATTTGATACGGGATCGACGGTAAACATGCTCTCGTCGGTGAACAGTATTACCGGATTCTTTTCGCTTAAGGAAGTTCGGGAAGTTCAAGATTTTCTTGCATCGTTCGACTCGTAGCTCTCGGATGCGGTTGGTAATCATGTGAGTTTTTTTTCCGTGCCCTCGACTTCGCCCCGCAATCTTCCTTTACGATCTTCCGTGCCGTAAAGTTACTGATCCCGTGTTCCTTTTCCTTATTGTGCGCACTGGATTCACCCGAATCTTCCTTTTGATAGCAGCGATAACCCTCGGAACCCAAGCTGACCTCGGACGACCTGTAGCCACCTTCGCGGATAGTTGTCCTTTCTTTTCTCGGTCTAAAACCCTTTTGACGGTCCACCGGGACACTCCCACGGCGATTGAAATGTCTTTTTACGACATTTGCGCGTGGGACAAATCTCGAATACGCTGCCACTTCGTCATGGTGCAACTGTCAAACTAAGTAAATTATTTTCTTTTATACACAGCCTACTACGGTATGAGCTATAGGTTACGTGCATGCAAAGAAAACCAAGGCATTGTATGCACAGGTGAAACGTACGATGGTCCAAACATTATCACGCATACGGTAATCGTTCAGTTTATTAAAAACATATTTTGACATTTGCAACCCTTAAGTTTCAGATTTGCATTTCATTGTTCCATATTGATTCCATCAAGAAATTCCCAGTAGCACATCCTAACACTGTTACTCAGTTCAGGGGTCTTATGCTACTGAGCTAGTTATCCGTGAGTAGCGTTGCCAGGTGATTTTCAGAAAAATCTGGAACGGGTAAAATATAAAATCTGGAAAAATCTGGAATGCTAAAAAAATCCTCTTTTTTATATAATGCTATTGAAATCAAAGTGATGTGCCAATCTCCCGTACAAAAAGGTTAGTATGATCATCTGAAATTTATTTAAATAAATTACATGTTTAAATAAATAATATAAAACCAATAGCTTGTTAGCATTGCTAAAATCATCCTAAAGTTGAAAAGTATTGACGTTCAAATATCCATTGCGCAGCATTTCAAAAATTGAGTTAAATGTGGTAAAAAACAGCAGAAAATATGGTTAGAATTGTTTTTTTAACTGTAACTTTTTTAAAAAGAATGAGAAGCAAAGAATCAAGGAAATTTGATGGGATGGATTTTTTGAACGATTAGTCGATGTAGTCCTTACTATCTGATGCAATACCAGAATTTAAAGATTTTAATTGATTCTCAATAATTCTAATATTACTCTGAGGTTGATCAGATTTACAGTTTAATTCTTGACATCATACAACACCCAGCAGACCAGTAGGCAATTTTATGTTGAAGCAAAATTCACCGGGCTGAAGTGGGAATCAAAGCCTAACATCGTAGAACTCACACAGTTTACCTAAACTACAGGTAACTCCACTATTCGCATGACCATTATGCCAAAGAATAATTTTATTATATTACTAAAATGAAAGTCTGACTTCATTTTTAAATTTTTCCTGCGTCCCAGATCATGATTTTTTTTGTTAGTCTGAATTTACTTGGAACTCTTCACATGATATCTTCGCTTTTTTTTAGTTCAATTTGAATCATCCTAGAATTCCATCATATTTCTTTTCTATATTCCCTTAAAATAATCTTGAAAATATGTAAACTTTTCCAGTAACATTCTAAGAGTTCTTAGCTTGAAATCTCTTATGAATCACTCTCCAATTCCACAACTCCCTCAAATTGGTAATAAGTCAGAAGAATTGGCTCAATTTTGTGTCCATTTTTCTCTATGAAATTCTTAAAATATTCTTAAATTTTTCCTTGGTACACTCTTCAGAATGACCGTCACACTCTTTTCAGACCTATCCGATAATTTAATTTAAACTGGTTTGTAGGTAAGGTTAGAATTGTTTTGAAATCCTTTTCAGTATTACCTAAGTACGCAAGTTCTTTACCAAAATGGGTTTGAAAGTCTCCCAGAAATTGCGCTTAAAATTTTATTAAAATCAATCTCCATAGAAACATTGTACAGAATTCCATTGAAATTATTCTCACGATTCATATCAGCATACTCCTTAAGTTTCATCATAAGAATTTTCGATTGTATTTCGTTTATTGACACAATCTTGACACCGTCTTCAAAAAGAGGTTGCACAGACAGAATATTTAACACTAGACAACGGACAACACACCACACCCATTAGAACAGTAGGGATATTTTCAGGTTGCCAAAATTTGCACCGGCTGGAGCGGGAGTCGAACCCTCACTTCATGGCACTCACAATACGTTTAAATGATGGGTGATGTCGCACAACCCCGAAGCCCACAAAGATGGATGTAATTCTAGTCAGAAGTAGCTTGAAATTCTCCTTCGATTTCACAAAGAATTCGCCTCACACTCAACTGTGAACTATTTTCAGAATCACCTTAAAATTGTAATAATGATTGTTGATGGCCTTCAATAATTAAAGTAGCAAGTTTGGGTCTGTATTTTTTTATTAGAGGGTAAATCAATTGCAGTGATATTTTTAAAGCAACATGTTTAAAAAATCTGAGAAAATCTGGAACATATTTAAAAAAATCTGGATATATACGTGGTCTGTTTGTGTATCTGACAAGACGACTAAAATCTGGAAAATCCAGATAAATCTGGAATACTGGCAACGCTGTCCGTGAGTCTTGTTCGAGCCGGAGTAAGTATCTTCTAGTCTTACGTTGAAGAGCAAAATAAAGGTTATTTTTGTTTTGGGGGCAAAATTTAATACATCTACCATACCACAAGCAAACAACACCTACCGACCGACGACACGGTGGCACAAAGGAAGAAGCTCCAGAAAGTGCTTCATCATTCTTCTGACGGATTTTGTTTCATCGTACTGGTGGTTCCCAGCTGTAGTCGGCGTGCTTTTGATTCAACAAAAGAAACACCTGACGCAAACAAAAGTCTCGCACGACACGATTCTAACCTGAAGAAATTTGGATTTATTTCTAACACGGCCGATTAAAACAACTCAATTTTGAGTTTCGATCGCTCAAATTCGCAATAACGTACGATACTCATAGACTGAGTAAAACGTTTCTCGATTTTCCAGGGAAAACCTTTCGAACATGAGGGAAATCGAGAGAGTGTGTAGTGTACTCTTAGACTCAGTAAAATTTTGGAAGATTTTCTTTATATTCGAGCAGATTTTTGAGGAAAAAAGAGGAACATTTTATTCAGTCTATGAGTGACCTACGTTTTTTGCGATTTTGAGAGAAAAAACCACTCAATTTTGAGTCGATCTTATGAGCCGTGAAGACGGTGGAGGCAACGGTGCATAACAATGATCACAACAGCACGACCAATGCGGTGTCCCTAATGGGAATCAACAGACAGTGCGTGTGTTTACACGCAAAACAAATGGCATGAACATCACATGTAAGTATGGATTTCTTACATCCTCTGTACGTGGTTCTCGCGAGAAATGTCACGGCAGTTCATGCATCAGACTGTAGCGTACAAGCAAGTATTTTTGAATAAAACCTTCACAAGGGAAACTAATTTTGATCGAAAAATTAACTAACGTAAATATCTCATTACGATGACCACATTACACAATCTGTCCAAAAATCTTTTAAACAAATCTGTAATTGAAGCATACTTTTCCCAAAAACGAATGTAATTCCTGGGAATATTTTTAAAGCTTTGAATTTGGTTGCGGCACATCGTTGTCGAAGAAATGAGCGTGACGATGCCGATGTGGTGGGATCACCCAAAGGCGAAGAGCACGCTATTGAAACTCGAAAAAAAAAAATAACAGCAATATATTTTTTTCTAGATAATTACTGGACTGAGAAATATTCCTCAGATTTCAAAATTTTAAAATATTTTGTTCCTTAAATCCAATTTGTAACTTAAAATTTTCTCTTTTCCATGACTCCAACTTTCCCAAGAATCTGACATATTGAAATATTTTCAAAGTTCTCATAATTAGCTTGTTTTTCAACAGTCTGGCACGTCAAAGATTAACCATGTTGGCTAGAATTCCAACGAAATTTTTAGCTCGAGAAATAATTTCAATACCCATTAATAAATGTTGGGGAATTTTAAGGAGAACTCTTGCAAATATTCTAAGAAGAGTTTTAAAAAAGTTCTGAGGAAATTTCACAAGTGTTCTAAGGAAAGTTTCAAGAAAATTATTAACAAACTGCAATAGTAGGTCAGAGATGAATTTCAAAAGGTTTCTGCTTATAGGTAAATCCGAAGAAATTACCAACTGTAATGAAAATAACAAGAGTATTCTATACATAGAATATACTGAAGTGCGAGGTTTCATGAGAATACCAACAATACTGTAGAGTGAATTTAAAAAAAAATCAGTAGATAGTGAATGTTTGAAGGGAATTTCAAAGAGAATCCAAATTTTTTCTAGCGTTTCAGAGATTTTACTTGTGAATATATATTTTTTCAAATCATCACAATTGGGTGGAAAACAAAATAAAATTGTTGATTTATGCGACTTTTGTGAACTTCTGGAATAAAGTCTGGTTTTAAAAATAATCATAAGTGCTAATTTTTTTTTATCTAATCCTAACCCACACTTAAAAAAAATCTAAACTAAAATGTTTCTAACAAATGTTCAAATCAATGATGATAATTGAAAAACTGTTATCGAATAAAATGGAAGATCTCTACCAAGACTATTCAAACATGACTTTGTAAGTTTTTTAAGATAAATAGATGAGATGAGGAATAGGGAATATTTTCGATAAAATAAGAAATCTTTAAGTAGAGTTGTAGAATATTAAAAACCTTTTTATGCCAAAAACGACTTAAGGTGTTTTATCGTTTTGCTTTGCTTAATTGACGGAGTTTAAAAATTAAAAAAAAAATTTGGATGCTAATCGTTTAGAGTTGATGATATGGACAACATTAAAAGGACTATTATTGCAAGGTTATGATCCTTTTATAAGTCTTGGCTTAAACAAAATATGTGTCCGGTTCTGTGGCCTCCGCACTAGCCACATCATGTCCTGCCAACTGCCAGCACGAGATATCCGTCTACTACCAGAACGTCGGTTGCTAAGACATCATTGTTCTCACGGAGACATGGTTGGATTCACGCACTCTCTCTCGTCGACTGAAATCCAGAAAGAGAGCCGCTCTTAGGAAATTCACCAAACACCGCACACTATCCTTTCAACGTCACTACACAAATTGTAATGTGAAATGATGATGTAATAGCAAAAAGCAGATACAATATTACATCAATGGATGTAATTTTGTTCGCAAAATTGATGTACATCGTACAACGTTATATTACACAACCCATGGATTGACCTGATTGCAGCAGTTTGGATGTACTATTCAACAACTTTTTTTTCTGTGTTTGTCAGGATCAATCACGAATACAAACGAGTTGCAAAACGGTGCTTTCTTCAGTATCGACGTGGATTGCAAAGAGAGCTTAAGTCACGTCCCAAGCAGTTTTGGAAGTATGTCAACGAATAACGTAATGAAGCTGGTTTGCCATCATCTATGATACATAATGGTAACGTGGCCAAATCTACGTAAGATATCTGTCAGCTGTTCTCTGAAAGATTTGCTAGTATCTTCACGGACGAGAGACTGAGTGACGACCATGCCCGACCGGCTGCCTGTTACGTACTATTCTCTGGCCAAACCATGAGCAAAATTGATATCAATCCCGAGATGTTTTCCAGGGCTTCCTCGAAACTCAAGTCGTCGTACAATCCGGGTCCTGACGGAATTCCATCGGCGTTCCTCAAAACGCACTTGGACAGTTTGTTGTCTCCACTGCTGCACGGTTTTTCAACGGTCCATGGACTTCGGCGTTTCCTCATCTTGTTGGAAGCTAGTGCATATGTTTCCAGTACATAAGAAAGGCAACAAACAGGACGTTGGCAACTACCGTGGCATCAATTCGCTTAGCGCTGTTGCTAAATTGTTCGAACTCGTTGTTATGGAACCGTTACTCGCTCACTGTAAGCCGTATATTAGTATCGACAAGCATGGTTTCATGGCTGGTCGCTCCACTGCCACTAACTGTGCCTTACTTCCTAAATCTCTAACAGTTGTCAGATCGTGCTCAGACTGATATCATTTATACTGACTTATCTGCAGCCATCGATAAATTAAATCACTGAATATCTATCGCAAAACTGGACAGGATTGATGTCCACGGCTGCCTTTTGCTATTGTTTCAGTCGTACCTCACCGATCGCTATCTTACTATTGTCATTGGTGATCACCAGTCCCGTATGTTCTATGTCACGTCCGGCATATCCCAGGGTAGTCACCTGGGACCGCTGATTTTCCTGATTTACTCCAACGACGTGAATCTAGTAATTGAGGGACCACGATTAACTTACGCGGATGACCTTAAACTCTTCCTTCGAATTCACTCAATTGAAGACCGTTGCTTCCTTCACCGTCAGTTGAATGCTTTTAGGGATTGGTGTATTCTGAATCATACCACATGCTCGGTTATCTCTTTTTCGCGCAAGAAAGAGACTATTATGTTCAAGTATGTGCGTCAACCAAATTAAGGACCTATGTGTGATTCTGGATACACAACTCTCTTTCAAGCAGCACATCTCGTATGCCGTCGACAAAGCTTCCAGAATTCTAAGGTTTATCTTCAGGATTGCCAATGACTTCACGGATATCTACTGCCTTAAATAGTTGTACTGCTCCTTGTCTCGCTCCATATTAGAATACTGCTCGGTTGCCTGGACTCCTCACTACAACAACGGTGTCGAAAGAGTTGAGTCTGTTCAGCGACGGTTCCTGAGATATGCGCTCCGTAAACTGCCGTTGACGGATCCCTTCCGATTGCCTAATTACGAAAGTCGTTTGCAACTGATCCATCTGGAGCCCCTGTCGGTACGAAGAGATACAGCAAGGGCATTTCTAATTGCAGATATTTTGCAAGAACGCACCGATTGCCCTGTTCTCTTTGAGCATCAATGTTCAATCCAGAGCCCTAGGGAATAATTTCATGCTGCGTCTGCCCACACAGCGAACTAATTATAGTATTTTCAGCGCAATCGGTGGTTTACAGAGACTCTTCAATAGGGTCTCCGCACTAATTGACCTTGACCTGACTCGCCAGCTGCTTCGCCGGAGGTTTAGTTCGTTTTTTTCTAGATCATTTTAGTTTGTCTAGCAAAATGCAAGTACTTTCGATGGTAACCCGTAGTTGCAATACACAAGTAGCAATTCTGACTTTGTGAGGGTTTCATACACCAGGTTGTATACTCGTAGCACAGACAAACAGACATAACACATTGAATATTTCTCACTGTAAAACATCGTCTCTAAAACATTACCGCCATCTGTTGAGTACACTGTGGTAGGTAATACGCTAAACAGATGGCGGTAGCGTGTAAACGTCAAACGCAAGGGAATTGACTATGCGCGCCACAGGTGGCGGTACTACCAACTACGATACTTTTAAATTGACCGTTAAATGCTTGTTCGATGAACAATTTGCGAGTGTTATGTCTGTTTGTCTGTGCTCGTAGAATGCTCTGAAACCAGCTGCATGCAATGCTGTTTGGGTAGTGAAGATATAATTTTGAGTTAACTATAAGATTAAGTCAAAATATTGAGAAATATAACTCATCACTTTGAGAAATGCTTGACTTCGCAACCGATGAACCATTCTGATGGCCTATGGGTACCCAAATGACTATATAGTCGTAATGTAGCTTTAAATATACTTAATTTGCTCGAGTATCACTTCTTGAAGCTAATCCCGGTCTTATTTCTCGCGTCACTTTATAAAAGTTCCTAAGTAACAAATGTAAACAAATCAAGTTAAGCGATACAAACTATTGCTCTTCAATCATCGTATGTGATACAAAAACACCCATCCAAATTTACTTTCATTTATTTAAAATAATCGTAGGTCAAAATTTGTTCAATGTACAGTTTGAAATGATGGGTACTTGATTGTTACTTCGGTCATTCGGACTGCCTAACATGATTGGTGCTCATTTTCTAAAGACGGGGCCAATCTAAAGTTAGGTACTCTACTCTGATTTCTGTGAAAGGGAATCGATGTACAACTTGACTAGTCAAAACGTCCTATGTGGTTTTTTTTTCTATATTGTAGCATGAAATTAAAATTAAAAGTGTGATTTTACCGTTTCTACTGAATTTTCAACGTTATTGTTCACTGACTACATTAAACATGGTATTGCAAAATGCATTGTTTCTGAACAGTAAAAATAATGATCTGTCGAACTTCAACTTCGATTTTCTCAAAATGGTGGATATTTTACATAGGTCTAATTGAACAGTGACGCGTGTTGTATTTCTTTCATTCTTTTTGCACTTTCCATTAAACAACATCACATACTAATCATCCCATTGATTCAATAATGCATGGAGTGCACATTCCGAGTGCTCGGTGGAGCTAAAGAAGAGTAACATTGGACGCGTGTTTCCTCCCAGAAGATCATGGTAATACAATTGATGAATCTACGCAAAACTGCACCAGTGCATGCGGCACCTAGGTTTGAAATCAGAAACCACAAAAGTGATGATGTACTAAAAAATATTCCATACGATTTGACAGGTAACAAAACGTCATTATCATTTTAACATCATTTCCATCTGCTGGACGACCGTAACGTAAATTCATCAATAAGGTTAGATGAATACAGAAGAGAACGATGATCCATGTACGACGTTCGTTGCGAGCTGTGGGATGAAGACGAAGCGTTTGGTGGAGAACAACAGACAAAATCTAAAGGCTAAAGCTACTGGAGAAAATCGAGGAACAGGAAAGTCCGGAAGAGTTGATAATCACCGTCAAGCAGTCTAGTTTGGTTATATGGAAATTCCTATGGGAAACCCAAATTTTGTGTTTATATCTATCCAATAATTCACCCTATTACTCTGCTCTGAAAATTGATAACTGTACTTGTAGTAAGCACAGCTAGAACTTTGTTGAAGACCATCTTTCGATAAAATGTAAGGATCAAAAGTTATTAATGATTCAAGTCACTATTGTCTTATTGTTATGCTCAATCAACTGCTCAGCAGGCAACATTGGTGTTTCAATCTCTTAAACAATTAATAACTATTTAATTTGATGTTTTTACTGAAAAATAATATATTCCATAAGAATAGCTTTAGAAATGTTTAACGGTGTATAATGGAAGAAGGATAGAAGACCACGAAAAAAAGAAGTTTGATTTCCCCATAGTAATTCCCATATCCCTCCTTCAAATGGTTTGTGCCGAGTCAGTTTCTTACCAAATCAGTTCAAACCTTGGTAGGCTAATCTAGACCCGATTTGAAACCGCTTGAGCAATGTGGAGCGAAAATGTCAAATTTTGCATCAGTCTTATGTCCATGCATCCTTCTACCCCTGTAGATTCACGAAATGCATCGCTGTTGAAATATATTTATTTAAAATCGAATCATTTCACAGAATCATCTTTGCGGCAAATGCAACGCAGTAGGCCTGGCTGGTTTGATGTTTGTGTCATATCTCAGATATGCCAAGAAATATTACAAGAAAAATGATTAGGCGTTATCTAACCTAATCATTTTCCAGGATGCGTTCTCGTACTGGCTGCGTGGGTATTAGATTAGATAAGATAATGTTATTGAGCATGATTCCCGTCATCTTTATCAATAATTTGAATGCGATAACTTAAAACTGGTTACTAAGAAAATTCTTCGGAAAACTAAAAAAAATATGTTGTTAGGGTTCGAAATTAAAAAGGTTCGGGGGTGGAAAATCAGAGGATTGTAAGACTTAAAAATAACTTAATTTTAATACGACTAGAAGAAACTTGAAACTTGAAGATAATCCCTAGAATTTGGAAAGGTTCTGGCACCCTTGATGCATTATTTATAAATATGTGGAATTTTTATGCAGATTCATAAAATACCGATGACATATGCTGATGTATGTCTGAAAATTCAGCTTCGGTTAAACGACGATCGAATTTTGTTTGCCCCCCTCCCTAATTTAAAACTTGGTTACGCCCTTGTGATAGGGGGATCTGTAGTTTCCCGTTTTTTTTTTGGTTATTTACCCAGATACGATCATGGTATTTTAATTTCAAGAATTAAACACTGTTTTTACACTACTGCCTTTGTTGCGAAAATGCAGTCTTCGGTATTGAACATACAACATTGTGTTCGAGATGAACGTGTTTTCGCTGTGTGGCGCTTTTCATGTTTGCACTTACACATAAACTTTTCATCCTTGTGTTCGAACATGTATCATACATGTGGGTGCGTCCAATGTTTGTACATGATGTTTGAACATTGTGTTTTGAACGTCTAGAACAAAAACAGTGCTGCGAGTGTTTGAAGGTATAGGGAGTGGTTAAACCGAAACTCTGCAGTATTTTTTATTATTATTAAACTACAATTAATATCCAGAGCCTTAATTTTCATTTTGTAAGGTAAGTAAAAAAATAATTTTATATGCTTTGGACGCCGTTACCTCAATACTTAAATATTATTTTGATTTCTCGGTCTAAAATTGCATGCATTGCGCGTAATTTAATGCTTTTGATATATTACGTTGGTAAAAAAATGTATAGAGAACATATGAATTTTTTATCAACATTCGCTTTCATAGCGATAATAGAGAAAGTTAGAGTGCATTGTGTCAGTCATATGTTATCATCATGAAAGTATTCTACCATAGAAGAAGTTTTTCAAATGAAAGCATTGCCATAGTCCATTCTATATGCGCGAGTATTGATGGCCGAGAGTGAGGATAACAATAACAAACTAATATTTTTGGCAAAAGCGAAATTGAGAATAACAAACTCCGCACTTGAAAATGGAATTACATAAGTGTGCGTGTTATAAACGTCAGAAAGGTCAATAGGAGACGTGTACGACAAACAGCATGGCAAATTTCGCGTCGCCATAACTGTTCGTTCATTCACAACCTATACAAAATAACACCAGATTAGACTTCACAACCGATACCTAACAGTGTAGGCTTGATGAATATTTGAAATTTTATGTTTTATTAGATTATTATGGGTTCTATTTTTTACATTATTTTTTTTTTAATACACCCAGCCCTTTTTTAAGCGGTTTTATTTTCCATTTTTACGGTGTTCAAATAAAACCAAGCTTGATACAACTGATGTCAACAATTCGAAAATAAACCAAAGAAAACTATGGTACCTACATAAATTGTCTGACTTCACCACAGAAACCGAAAATGGGAAAAAAATTAGCCGCTTAAAAAAGGGTTGGGTGTATGTTAGTTTTGTGATTTTAATTTTACAATCGGTGTGTTTTTATTAGGAAAAATGGCGAAATTCAATGTAAAGGAAAAGTTTATCCGATTTGATCAAGAATCACAGCTATTTAAGTGCTTGGTGGAAGGATGCCGCAGCATGTTAAAAGGTGCAAATAGCAGCTTAAAGCGCCATGTTGTTCAATAACATCCCGCTGTCGCAAAGCAAATCGGTTTGGATGGATACAAAAGGCCGATGAAAACAGAAGTTGGACAATCCGAAGGTCCAACAGTAAAAAGGATGAAGACTATTTCAGTACAAGTTGATCCTGACAATTTCTTTTGCGGACTGGTGAAAATGTCCGCAGTTCACATCCTACCGTTCAATTTTTTTGATAGTGAAGCTTTTCATGAAACAACTGGTATCATGTCTAAGGCCCTTGGAATATCCTCCAATTCCAAGGCAATGGTTTCTTCAATTACAGATGTGGCCAATAAAATTAGAGAACTGATTACAACTGCTATTCAGTCCCGTATGGTCTGTTTCAAATACGACGGTGCATCACGTCATAATCACAAAATCTTTGGAATTAATGTACAGTATCTCGAAAACGGTCAGTTCATTATCCGTACTCTTTCAATGCTTGAGATGAAAGAGAGACAAACAGGTGAAAACTTGAAAAAGCACATTGAAAATGTGCTCAAAAGCTATGACCTAAATCTTTTGAATGTGTACTCGGCCACAACTGATAATGGTCCAAACATGCTGAAATGTTCAAGCAATTTGTGAGTTGAACAAGATAAATCCTTGATGCTACTGTCAGATGACGATGAATTATCGTTCGAGAAAGAGGTGGAATCAGTTGAGAAACCTGAAACGGAAGATGAAAGTGATGAGGCTGAATCAAATATGGAAGTGATGCTACGAGATCTAGAGGACTCATTTGTTAAGTCAAGCGATGGGTGCATTGAAAAAATAAAATGCGGAGCTCATACCCTAAATTTTGTGGCCAAAGGTGTCCTAGACGATGAATCAGAAGCATTCCTTAAAGTGGTTCGTAAATTGGTTAAAGCTGCAAGGAAGATGGAATTCAGAACATTTTTTGGTATTGTAAAGATTCCTTTGCCACGAATTGATTGTGAGACGCGATGGGGATCTACTAAGATCATGATCGACAGTATTTTGAGTCATGAAGGCTTTTACCGAGATGTAGGCAAACAATGCGCCGAACTCATGCTAAGTGATGAAACATGGAACTTCATGAAAGAATACAGAGAGGCATTTGAACCGCTGTTTTCAGCCACAAAAGCATTTCAACAAGAAAACTTTACGTTTGGAGATGCATTCAAGGCGTTCAAAAAATGTCAATTCGACATGAAGATGAAGGTAAATGAACGAAATCGATTTGTAACTCCAATTGTTGGCGCTTTGAATTCAAGAATGCAGGAAATGTTCAATAATAGAGCTTTCAAGGCTGCACTGATCTTTGATCAAAGATGGTGTTTTGTGGATTATCCATTCTTTTCGAAGGAGGACAAACTATCTGCCATTGTAAGTATCATTGATATCATAGACAAACAGGCATAACTTTTAGATCAATTTCCCATTTAAACCATCATTATTGATCTCAGTAACGACATCTCGTAAGCTCTGTAAGGAAAATGAGCTTGTATGCGAAATCGCAAAAGATGTTGCATACAAGTTAGTTGCGTGAATATGTAGTGATCCGATAGCAGTGCTCCGTGAATTCTTCCTGGAGTATATCTGATTTGAACTTACCAAATAATATTTGAACTAGTCAAACACGTGATCGATAGCGAAGAATGAAGAGTTACGTCTATTTGTCTGTGATAATATTACTTATAATATTTTTCCTTGAAAATATTGTGGCAGTTTCTACAATGCATTTCTTTTTAATTTATTCGTATTTAGGACCATTTGCTCAAAGTGGATTCTATTCTTCATAAGTTGAAAGCTAAAGGTTATCCTGAAACAGAAACAGGAGAAACCTCGGTGACTTTTTACGATGAAGACGAATTTGATGCTATGTTGGCAGAAGAATGCAGTCAAGCTAGAACTACGTTTGAAACATCACAATTGGATCTCAAATTAAAACTTCTATAACTGGCGAATTCGAAAACGCGATTGCCGATAAACACGGACACCATTCAATACTGGCAGGCTAAACGATACAAAGACCCCAAGCTATATGATTTGGCTTTGATGCATTAGCTGCTCCAGCAACGCAAGTTTCGGTAGAGCGCTGTTTCTCTGCCGTTAAAATACTACTCGACGAACGCCGGCTGCGAATGTCCGCTGATTTGTTAAATGACTTGATGATTATTAGATGTAATCAAGATCTTCTTCCTTTGGCAGTATCGAAAATCCGCAATGAGAATAATTAAGATTGATTCCATTATTTCAACAATGTATCGGAAGTTTCACCATATTAAGGCTAACTGCATGTTTCTGGATATAAAACGATTCAAAATTTTAAAATGATTAATAAAATAAAACATCAATTGGAAAAGGCTAACAAATCGTTTTACTTCACAGGAAAATTATATTCGAATACTTAGATAATATGAAAGGTACGATTATAGAGGTAACTCTAAGACTAGAAGGTCCCGAAATAACATGCTGAACTTTTTGGCTCAGCTCTGGTACTCTCTTCGGTCCCAAGCTAATCGATTCACCCCTCGAAACATAGGAAAAACCAATAACCCCTCATTTTATCTGTCAAACTTTCATAGCGAATCAAAACAAACATTGCGTAGTACTAGAATTTCGACTCGAATGGGGTACGTTAATCGTTTGCTTGGGACCAATAGGCTAGTCAAGTAGTAAGCCAATTTAAAATCCTTAGTTTCGTATTGATTGTTGGTACGATCGTCCCACAGAACGCTTTAAAATTTTAATACAATTGGGTTTCTGGTTCCGGAGATATGTTCTAAAATGTGCTGGTAGGTATGTGCCTTGAGACTGAAAATTATCTCCAAAAACGCATAAATTGTAGCTTATGATTCTCAGTAACCACAAAACCGAATTGGAGAACATATATTTCAAATGAAAGATACAATTGTTCCACAGGAAACTTTTGAATTATTGCAATCGGATTTCTAGTTCCAGATACATGTTCATAAATGTGTTGGTAGGTATGTGTAAGAAGGGTCAGATCACACCATTGGTGGATAAATTCATCTTTTCCACACCTCTTCTGGAAGTTTTAGGACAGTTGGCAGGAACCTTAGCCATACCAATGGAAAAAAATTGGAATACTTTTTATGTTTTAGAGGGTGTCTGCAAATTATCCATACATACTTTGACAGCATGTCTCTATACAACCAGCGCTGTTAACCGATGAACAATTTTTCACTATCGGGCAGCATCACAACCACCAGATTGGTCGGTAGTTGCTTCCTGCTACTTCTAAAAATTGAGAAAGTATTTCAAGGATTCATCATCCTACTTCTGCCATAGTTTAGGTTCCAACAACTCACACCGGCAAAACCCCTTGGATCTTCATCGAAAAAGGGGTGAAATTGAACCAAGCAATGTATCAGAAGGTACTAACTGACTCAGTAGCTCCCTGGGCTTCACAGTATTTTGGCAATAAAGACTGGATTTTTCAGCAACACTGGGCACCGGCTCATGGGGCACAAAAGGGTATTAGTCTTTGCAAACGCCTTTTTCCGAGCTTTTTGACGAACGAGAAATGGCCTTCCAACTCACCGGATTTGAATCCGATAAACAATTCGATATGGTCTATCTTGGAATCAAGAGCGTACAGAACACCGCCCAAATCACTAGAACATCTGAATCATCTCTTTTAGAGATTTGGGAAAAATATTTGGAGAAAAACTTGCGGTCATCGTGGCTAACTTCTCGAAACGTTTGAAGGCGTTGATCTAAGCATGAGGCAGCCATTTTGAAATGAACCAATAAAAACTTGTTTCTTGAAAAAAATATTGAAATATGTAATGAACACAGGTTATTTTTTCTCTTCAGGTAGAGTTCGAGAATTTTTATTTTAAATATTACATTGATTACCTTTAAATTTATTAATTATAAAAAGTAATTTTTGTATATCATGAATTTAATTTTTATCTTTTAAATATCTCATAAAATGTTGATGCTTTCTAAACACTTGAGTGCGCAATCATTAAGAACTACGTAAAAAATGGTCCGGCACGGTAATCCGTACAACAAAGGCAATCTGAAGAAAACAAACATAGTGTTCAAACGCCGTGTTTGCACATATGAAAAAACACATGGTTTCAACAAAGCGTTCATGTGTGTGTATTGGACAGCATGTTTGGATTGAACATTACAACACAAGGAAAAGCGTGTACGTGTTCAACAAAAACGTTATATTTTTACATCGGGTGCAAATGTGCACGTGTTTTTCGGAAGACTGCGAAAATGAATAAAATTGTTGTCTTATCATACGGTTGATTCCATCGAAGGCTATCGGTTTTCATTATTTAACCAATTTCGCAATACAATAAACACTGAGTCCAAGTTTATGTCCTATTGATTCACCAAATTCGCTAGAACTAGGCATTCTTGTTTTGTGTTATCAATGTCATCCTTTTCCTCACTCTTCAGTGATTCTCAGTGAATCTTTGAAACTCGCATCACTACTTTGAGACTGCCAATAAGCAACAGCCTCTGGATCGGAAACCAATATCATATTAATTATTCACCCAACAAATCTCAATTATTACCCCAAGTCGATCACCATCTGTCAAAAGCTCCAGCATACAACGTTTGATAGCCAATAACTCCGGCACCATGTTATTAATTAGACCATCTTTACTAGAACCATAAATCCATGCAGCTGCTCTCGACACGTGCATATGTTTGGTGCAGACAAATATACAACCAATGACCAAATTAGCAAGCTCACTCACTAGTATCGAACCAGACCCACAAGATGAGCAAACTAAAGTTAGCAAACATCAATCAGCTATATAGCCCTGCTGGTGAACGAAGAGGTGGTGGTGAGGACGTGCTAATATTTCCACCGAGATTCCCGTATCATCTTTCATCCCATTCCGTGTGGGCGTGGAAACACGGTTCGCCTTTTCCCTGAAACGACTCTCGCTCGACTCGACAACCAAACGCCATTTGCTGGTGAAACTGTATTTGCTGTCTGATTCACACACATTGCGTGTGTGTGTGTGTGTGTGTGTGTGTGTGTGTGTGTGTGTGTGTGTGTGTGTGTGTGTCTCTTAAGCTTTCTGTCGCTTCCCGTGGATTGTGCGCTTGTTTGATTTTACTTCAAGTCGGTACCTACGGGGAGACAACTTGGATTCAGTTTTTGATCCGGTCGCTGATTGGTTTGATTTTCAAGTGTATGATTGGTTTTTTGTACAAAATTACTGTCAGAAATGGTTGCATTGGTTTAGCACGGATGGTGTTCAACAGGGACTGCAGGAGCGAATGAAGAACCTGCAAAGAAGACTAAAAAGCAGTCAAATATCCTGTCTTGTCTTAGGTCGGTACCTACTCACTCGCACACGTAACATGTGACGGTACCGCAAAAGCAACACGTGCGAAAAAATTGTAAGAGCATTTCGGTGCGAAGAAAGTTACTGCTAAATTGGTCTAGTATTGCTTGTAACAGACAGCCAGCGTCATCTGGTAACTTTGCGCGTGAATACGGAGCTAATGAAATCGGAATGGAGTGCTCCTTTTTTTTCTGGAAGCTTGTCATGGTAGGTACATTTGCTACAAGTTTTTGGTACTGAAAGCATGGAATTGATGGAAGAGACTATTCAATTTGTCACACATGGAAACGAAGTTGAATGCCGTATTATTGGAAGAATGGAAATCGTGCTCGGATATGATTCTCAATAAAACGAGATTGTTGTGACTTCGTCTACATTTTTTTTCACTTATTCAATAAATCTGGAGTTTCTAGATAAATTTCCATGCCTTCACTAGTGCAATGGTAGGGGAATTTACGTATTCTCGTCAATCTAAGCAGCGTCCGAACTTCTATTAGCGATTTCTCAGCGTCACACACATACATGACAGGTTTGTTTGTTAACATTTATCTACTGCTTGCTGTTCTACCAATTCCAATCGACAGAATTGATCAAAACGGGTTGAACATGTTTTTACAACGCTCCAAACTTCTCAGGTGAGAGTGACTATTGTCGGCAGTCTCTTTTTCTTCGGCACCCTTTCCATTTGAACTGCGTGTTAACCAGCTGTTCTATTATCGGCAACTCGAAATCAGCCGTATTTTGTAGTATGTATATTTCATTTAAAGAAAAATATGGTATAACAGGAATTCACAGTCGTACAAATGTAATCAGATTGAAGCTGAAAAGGTAAGGAATCGGCTTAATACATTCAGCGAAGAGTTTTGATGGGAAAATACAGTGAAATAAACGTTTCAATTTCGGTTGCCGAAAACAGTCAATGGGTGCCGAAGCCATAATTTACCCTATAATATTATGAAGGTAAAGAAGATTTCTTCAAATAAATATCTCTGAATTGGGGTAATGAATTTGATCAAGAAGTTTGACTCCTATGTACGTAATATATTTCAATGCATGTTTCAAACTACTATTGTATCAGCGTATCTCAATCATAATCATAATCGAACCAGCCCAGGGCTGAAAGTCATTCTTGTACATAAATAGTCAGATCAAATATTTGGCACTACACTTATTCGTTTATATTGTGACAAACAGGAATTTTGTAGAAATTTGTATATAATTTAATAGGTTTAAATTGTTTTGAGTGTCCGCTTCGATAAACGTTCGAGAACGGTTGTGTGTTTTTGCTCCGCTGCGTGCTTTTATTTAATTTTTTTGCGCTTGGGTTGTCTTTGTGCTGGTGTGTAGTTTTGTGTCCCGGGCGTGATAATTTGATTTGGAATGGTTTGTGCTGATGTTTCCCCCTCTGTTGCTTAGGTGCTTGATGTGCTCTCGCTTCCCTTTGTTGCCGGTGTGACTCGACCGCGCTGATATATTATTAGGTTTTTGTGATGTGCATTGCTTTTGTGCACAGAGTGACTTGAAAAAGAAAAGCGATATTTATAGCGAATTTGTTTATTCCCAGGTTGGAACTAGTTTTGCACCAGTTTCAACCACACTGCTGTCAAAACGTTTTTTATTCGCTTGGGTTGAAACTAGTTCCACACGAGTTTAACTCCAAAACCGATAGGTTCGCACTGAAATATTTTACAGTTTGATGTTTATTGAACTTCTCGTGCATTTTTCTTGATATTGATTTAAAATACAGTAGAAGTAACTTATTTCCTCAATTTACTCCATTTCCTCTCATTGACATGTCAATTTCCTCACCCTTATTAGTTATTTTTTTGACTGTTTCTGGACTTTCCGTTAAAGGTATTTCCGCATATGAAACCCTTGTCTTTAATCCTCCGTTTTAAAATATATTCCCCGTGCACACTTCAATGTCCATTCCATCTTCGTTGAACATTTGTTATGGATAACACGTTTAACCAAACGCTTGATCGCAGTGGGGTACCTCCGCACAGTGGTGCGAAAGCCCAAATCCATGAACTTTTTTCATTAGCACCTTTCACAGTGGTTTTTTAAATAAGGTGTCTTTAAAAGAGTTTTTATAAATGACAAGACCCATTGAATGAAATTAAGTTTTTGTTCGGAACTTCACCACAGAGGGCTCTGCAAAGTCTAACTTTTTAGTTTACCATATAGAGATATAGAGTCTTCAGCTAAGTTGTAGGTTGCTTTATAACTAAAAATTTTGTTCAAGACGCCATGTCTCTATCTGCTTGCGGTTTTGAGTTATGAATCGTTTTTTATAGAAGGGTCTCAACAATCTGTTTTTGTTAATATTTCCGAAATTATTTGTTTTAGATGACTGTAATGCTCTGCAACTTTATTAAAATCAATAAAATACACAACTTTACTGAAGACAAAAAGGTTCTCTCTGCAAAACAGAAAATGTTGTTGGCAATATCAGCTAAAAAATAGCCAAATTTCAAGCATCCACAAACATCAAAGAGGCAAAAGGGGCAACCGGCTCCTCATTATAATGAAACTATAGTGAAAATACTATCATTTCATCCAGTAGTCATTTGAATCCCGTTGTATCCAAGTGAGCTGACCAATGTTTTATTAACAGCATTCTAACCACCCACCATGTTTTGTTTGTTTGTTTGTTTTTGACATGCCAAAGCAACCCATGATTACCAGTTTTTAACTGTCATTCGAGCGATATGGTACAAACAATCGATGCATTTGCGTTCATCAGAGTAAAAATTGTGATAATATGTCCAACTGCACAGAAGATAAGTCAAATACTTTTTTACTTGTTATATGAATGGAAATGCGTTTTGTTTTCTGGATATCCTGCATTCATGTAATTTTTGTGTTATATTGCTGGGGAATGGTTTTTGAGCAACTAAGAGTCAAATATACTGAACAACATTAAAATGAGGTTATCGATTCTCTATTTCAGTTGATTTAATCGATAAACGAAAGCTGTTTTCTATTTGAAAAAAAAACTCCATAGGAGATGAAAAGGTTACCTCCGTTTGCAACGAAGTTTTCACTAATTATGGAATTGAACCTGAGCTCATGGTGGCAGCTGCCATAGAAGCTAAACAAACTACTATCGATTTGTGAATATTTTAAAAAGCTATGGCAAAAGCATAACCGAACCGAAAAAAGCATATAGCAGTGATTACTTAACTTCCTTCCAAAAGTATTAATAACATTCCTTCATCATCCTCATCTGCTTAACGTGGCAGAAAGTTACTGGCATTCGAAGACAGCAGCGAAGTTGTTAAAATACGGAAGAAATCGGATTTAAGGAGCAAATATCCAACGACTTAGTTAGCATATGCAATCAAATGAAATTAAGAGAGGAGGGTAAACACGATTTTGCGACTATTGTGTAAGATATTACACAAAGAAGTCCATCAAGAGCAACGCTAGTGTTGTCATTGCAACGTTGAGTTTATAAATCTCGGAACAAATCCAGAAAAATCAGCTGATATCACCGGGCTGATACATCGATGTGGTGCAATCCTTCAAACTCTGGCATGGAAATAAATACTAAAAAATCTGATAGCTACTGCCGAGCAAGTGCTAAGAAATTTTCCGCTGGTATTATATGCCGGTTACTTTTCACAAAATTCTGATTCACGGACCTAAAGTTGTGGAAAGCTTTCTAGTTCCAATAGGCCAATTGTCAGCAGAGGTGCAAGAAAGTCGTAGTAAAGACTTAAAGAGGTAGATATTTTCTATTAATATTGTGTTCAATCAACTAATATAAACATATTTTAAAAGGTACCGAATCGATCATACCAGGAAGATATCTAGGACGACAGTGAATGAAGACTTGATCTATCGGCTTCTAGAATCGTCAGATCCATTCATTTCTAGTTTAAGCGATGGTAGCGACAAGCGAGACATGGATTTGGTTGTGGATGCTAGAAATATGCTGAATCTACAATCATTTCATCAGCTGGAAGACACTGATTTGGAGTCAAACGAAAGTAGTGACTCCAATTGAACATGGCTTTAAACTGATAACATAATTAATTCAAAGGGAAATTCTTTATCAGGGTAATGAAAATAAATAAATAAAATATAATAATAATCAACGGGATATAGATGACTACTAGATGAAATGATAGTATTTTTGCTATAGTTTCATCATATTGAGGAGCCGTCTTCCCCTTTTTGCCTCTTTGATGTTTGTGGATGCTTAAAATTTGGCTATATTTTAACTGATATTGCCAATAACATTTTCTTTTTTGCAGAGAGAACCTTTTTGTCTTCAGTAAAGTCTTCAGTAACCAATAAGCCCACTAATTTGGATTGATTTTGTTAAATAAAGCTAACATACGACTAATACAGGGCTTTGGCGCACGATAAGTTGGATTATTACTAAGCAGGCTTGTTGGTTACTTGGGATTGCCCCCTCACTTTCTTTCCATCAGCATAATCGAAAATTTGCTATTCAGAGTTGTGCTTTAACAAAATTAGAAAGTTTGGTCCATGTTCAATATCAAATATATGTAATTTCAATCAACCAGTCGAAACCACCATTAGTATTTAATCATAATTTGCTACTTCAAGCAATCAAAAATTCGTCCATCCAAACAGCTTAACGTCCGAATTTATCCGCCTTTTAAGCACATAATGAGGAACTAGAACTACAAGTATTCAGAAATATATCTCCTAACTTTATACCATTCTTGCATGTACGCAAAGACGCTCCAACAAATTTTCAGAGGTTTAATTTGCGTTGGACCGAACTGAACACAGCACAACCCAGAAACTCGCTAATCCGCTTGGTGTATGAATTTTGTAACAAACAGCAATGTTAAGCTCTACTTAAAGATTTAAATGAATTTTTACCGTCCCTCTTGATCCCACTTCAACACTGGGATGGCCCAAAATCATCAACATTCAGTTCGCCAAGCAGAATCTCACGAACACTAGCGTGTAAGTTCATAGGATTTTGACAGCTCTTACAGTAATGTATCTGTAATTTGTATACAACATCCGAAGTCTGTTCTGTTCAAAAACTACTTTCTGACAGGATTCCACGCCGTTTTTTTTGTGAATGGGGCGTGAAAGAAAGCAGCTTTTGTGCAGAATATGTAAAAAAGGGATGGACTTCAGATGTTAATCTAATTGCAAATAAAGAGGTACCAGACATGTTTTACACTATTTTGTAGCTGTGAGAGCTACTGCATACATGACATGCAAATTTTCTCTCAACTTGAATATTTTGGCTCTTTTGGCGTGTGAAAAAATTAACGTCAATTCTTTTTAGGTTGTCGTTATAGGAGGATGGGGGATAACATTTATCGCGTTTCATATTATTTGAACGGGACCGAAAACAGACTAATTAACTCTTTCTGTAAAATATGTGTGGTTCTGAAAATGACCAATTGTTCGATCTCCACAAATTTCACAACCTCTCCACCCTATCGTTGGTTGTCATCAAGGTGATCACGCTGACTGATGCTATTTTACCACACCGTCCGTCCGAAGCGAAAATGAGCGGATTCACAACAGCAGCCCCAACAAACAATTCTAGCTGCAGACCAGCCTATACAGGCACAAATTAGCTGTATAAGGGAATGTTTAGCTGTATAAGCTAGTCTGCAGCCAACATTGTTAGTTGGGGCTCTCTAGCCTGACTGCGGTATTATTCAGCAGAAGCATAGGGAAAAATTGCACCTTTTCCTGATTTGCTCCTGCTTCTGCTTTAATGAGCAGAGGAACAACAGCAGAGCTCTTATATAGTATTTTAGGTTCAAGAAAAACGATGCGTAACAAAAAAGTACTCGATTACGACGACTTGGTTTGGGGAGAACGTTTATTTCATTGAAAGAGTGATAAAATTATCGCCTTTAATTAGCAGATTGAGAGAGCTATTTCCTATCGATTGGTGTATTTGGATTTTAATTTTATCTATAAATGACAAAGCTATAAGCGTTCAAAATCCTACACCTTTTCGTGACGGTCACAATTTTAGATTTTCAATTTATACCCAGTACCTTCCCGTAAGACGTAGTCTACGTCAAAACTATGAACAAAAAATCTAAAGTTACTCCAAAAGTATGCGAAGTGACTATGTACTTTGTCAAGTGCATCCAAATGTTTCCGAGTGATTCAGTACGTGCCGAAGTAATTCCAAAGTTTTCCGATCGAAATCATTACTTTATCATTCCAAAGTTTTCTGAAATTACTCAGTACTTTGAAAAATGCATCCTAATGTTTCTCAAGTGATTCAGAATATGACGAATATATTCTTAAGTTGTCCGAGATAAATCAAAACTTTTCTACATACCGTATGCGTGATAATGTTTGCACCATTGAGCAATGTCAAAATTAAAAAAAATTCTCAAAAATGTCGATTTCGAGTTTTTGTTTTTATTTATTCAAAGGGGGGATGTTTCTCAGAGTCCTAAACTATGTTAATCATCGATCGAGTTTCCACTTGCTGCAATTACGGCCTCCACACGCTTACGGAATGCACGGCAGGTTATAATAATTTAGTCTAGATCAATTTCTCTCCAGGTACGGGTCAATGTTTGTCTGAGGCTTGATGTACTCGGGTGGCGTTTAGAACAGGCCTTGGTCTTCATGACGCGCCATATTGAGTAATCCAGCGGATTAAGATCGGGGCTGGATGTCGGTCACATATCCTTCGCCCAGAACGGAAGATGTTCTTGCAACCAGTTCTGAGTGCGGTTCGAGGTGTGACACGGAGCCCCATCTTGTTGAAATACAACATTTGGCTTCGGACCGTACTGTTATTTGATCCACGGAAGAACATACTTACTTAAAATCCTGATGGGAACCTCCGTGTTGACCTTGTCGTCTTCTGGAATGAACACCGGGTCCATTTTTTTTGCCATCGGAAGCCACCAATCCAAATACCATAACGCTAGCAGGATGCTTTGTCAGATACACGTTCTTGTGCTCGTCGGCCACGTCTTTTACCGGAAGAGAACTAACATACCGGTCGGTTCTGGAATTTGATACGGGATCGACGGTAAACATGCTCTCGTCGGTGAACAGGATTACCGGATTTTTTCGCTTAAGGAAGTTCAAGATTTCCTTGCATCGTTCGACTCGTAGCTCCCGGATGCGGTTGGTAATCATGTGAGTTTTTTTTCCGTGCCCTCAACTTTGCCCCGCAATCTTCCTTTACGATCTTCCGTGCCGTAAATTCACTGAAGCCTGGTTCCTTTGCCATTTTCCTTACTGAACGCACTGGATTCACCCGAATCTTCCTTTTGATAGCAGCGATAACCCTCGGAACCCGAGCTGACCTCGGGCTACCTGTGGCCACCTTCGAGGATAGTTGTCCTTGCTTTTCTCGGTCTAAAACCCTTTTGACGGTCCACCGGGACACTCCCACGGCGATTGAAATGTCTTTTTGCGACATTTGCGCGTGGGATAAATCACAAATACGCTGCCACTGCGTCATGGTGCAACTGTCAAACTAAGTAAATCATTTTCTTTTATACACAGCCTACTACGGTATGAGCTATAGGTTACGTGCATGCAAAGAAAACCAAGGCATTGTATGCACAGGTGAAACGGGAACCTTATTTGTACGATGGTGCAAACATTATCAAGCATACGGTAAGTTATTCAAAAAATGTATTAAGTAAGTCAGAAATAGTGATTCCAAACTTTTTCAATGTGATTCATTACTTTTCGAAGTTATGTATTTCAAAATTTTCTGATGTAATTCAATACTTTGTGATGTTTTTGAAATTGATTATTTTGTGATATTTAGCCAACGGGTAGTTTATCTCAAACATCCTGAAGTGATCCCAAGCTTTTTCGGAGTAGTTCAGAGCTTTCAGAAGTTATTCCAAAAGTTTTCACGTTTTTCGACGGTTTTTAGGTAAGGTTTTGGGAGGTGTTACAATGGACCGTATGAGTAAAAGAATATACTTATGAGTCCGTACCATATGAAAAGCACGAGAGCATTTACTCAAATTTTTTTATTCATACGACCTAATATTCAATATGAATGTTGCGATATGTTCCCAAACGGTTCCATACTTACTACGGGTGTGTACACAAAGTACTTACTTAAAAGTTAATGGTAATAAAGAAATATCGGCTTCTTCTTCTTCCTAGCTTTTGCCGATTCTTCAAGCTCTGGTTCAAATTTGAGGCAAATTGGGCAACATTTAACGATTTCTAAATCAGGTTGTATGGGAAAAATCATCCAAATGTATGAAAAAATACCATGGCTTCAAACGTTCGCCACTAGGTTAGATTCTAATAGGAAACCATATTGAGTGACTGAAGCTGGCGAAGGGCCTAAACATTAAGAATTTAAAGCATCTAGCATGACAAGGGAAAGGCCCTTTTGGCAGCATCAATCAGACATGACTTCAATGAAATGCTAATAACTTTTTTGGATCAACTCGGATCGTCTCGGAAAAAGTGGTTTAGCATAAAATTTCCAATGATAATCTCAGATGTGATGGTGTTTGCACGTGTACAACGCCGCCTTGTGGCAAAGCATTGAAGCCATGGATTTCTCCATCCATTTTGATGATTTTTTCCATACATACAAACGCTTTAGAAATGGTCTACCCATTTGGCTCAAATTTAGACCAGAACCAAAGGGTGGCATGATGAATAAGTGTCTCTGTAACGCAGAGGAATCAGGTGCACATACACAGAAGGAAAAGTTGTTAAATATTACATCCAAACAGCTGCACAGAGGTCATTCCGCTGGTTGTAATAGTAGTAACTCCTATCCCTACCTCCCCGCGGTGCCGGCTGGGGTACGAGTAATAATAGGGAAGATCGGGTAACCAACCCCGGTGGGACCTTGGTCGTATGCTGACAGGAAAAGGAGAGGGGATTCCTCTCTCCCGAGAGTGCAGTCTTCGAGCGTCTGTTCACCATGGAGGTGCGGCTCAAAACGGCGTCTGTTCTCCATGTTAGGAGCGGCTGATCAACGTCTTAGTGCCAACGTGGGACTCTAAACAGTGCTTTGCACGATGGTCTCCCGGCGAGACAATGGGGGTTGGTGCAGGCCCTACAAGCCAGCCGTAAAAAATAAAAGTAGAAGAAGTAAGCAATGTAAATACGGACCGGAACAATCGGCATAGACTCAAGCAACGGAAACGGACTAACGATTGGAAACTCGGAACATGGAACTGCAAGTCTCTCAATTGCTTGGGAAATACCCGCATTCTTTCCGATTTATTGAGGGTCCGCAAGTTCGACATCGTGGCGCTGCAGGAGGTTTGTTGGAAGGGATCGTCGGTACATGCGTATAGGGATGGTTATACCATCTACCAGAGCTGCGGCAATACACATGAGCTGGGTACAACTTTCATCGTGATGGGTGACATGCAGAAGCGCGTGATTGGGTGGTGGCCAATCGATAGCAGAATGTGCAAGTTGAGGATCAAAGGCCGCTTCTTCAATGTCAGCATAATTAACGCGCACAGCCCTCACTTAGCAAGTGACGATGACAATAAAGACGCTTTTTACGCACAGCTGGAACGGGAATACAACAGCTGCCCAACCCATGACGTCAAAATCGTCATCGGGGATCTTAACGCTCAGGAGGAATTCAGACCGGTTATAGGAAAGTTCAGCGCTCACGAACGCCAATCAGACTCATCGCCGCCTCTAATAACATGGCGATACGTCGAACCTACTTCCAGCATAGCCTCCCATATCGGTACACCTGGAGATCACCGCACCAGACAGAATCGCAAATCGACCACGTTTTGATCGACGGAAGGCACTTCTCGGACATTATCGACGTCAGGACCTATCGCGGCGCAAATATCGATCCAGACCACTACCTTCTAATGGTCAAGGTGCACCAAAAACTTTCCGTTGCCAACAACATTCGGTACCAACGCCCGCCACGGTACAATCTGGAGCGACTGAAGCAGCCCGAAGTCGCAACTGAGTACGTACAATGCCTCGACGCAGCGTTGTCTGATGAGGGAGAGCTCATCGAAACCCCTCTTGAGGACTGCTGGAGCAACGTGAAGGCGCCGTTGGGTTTGTGGAGCGGAATCGACGGAACGATTGGTGCCAGACGGTTTTGAACGAGAAGAACGCAGCGCAGGTGGCGATGCTGCAACAAGGAATCCGTCATAATGTGGAGCGATATGAATAGAAGCGAAGACGGCAAAGCCATCTTTTCCGGGATAAGAAGCGCCGCATGGAAGAACTGGAGGGCGAAGAAATGGAGAAGCTGAATCGTTCTCAAGAAACACGCAAGTTCTACAAGAAACTCAACGCCGCGAGCCGAAATGTGTCGGGTTAAGGAAGGGGGTATCCGGACGAACGTGAGGTGATTGAAAGGTGGAAGCAGCACTACGATGAACATCTGAACGGTGCAGAGGCGGAGGACCAATGGAATGTCTTCGTCGGTACAGCGGATGAGGGAGACATGCCAGCTCCCACGATAGGTGAAGTTAAGAATGTTATCCGACAGCTTAAGAACAACAAAGCAGCTGGGAAAGATGGTATCGGAGCGGAACTTATCAAAATGGGCCCGGATAAGTTGGCCACTTGTCTGCACTGACTGATAGTCAGGATCTGCGATACAAAACAGCTACCGGAGGAGTGGAAAGAGGGAGTCATATGCCCAATATATGAAAAAGGCGATAAACTAGATTGTGAGAACTATCGAGCGATTACTAATCTTAACGCGGCTTACAAAGTGCTTTCCCAGATCATCTTTCGCCGTTTATCGCCGCTAGCAAGCAGATTTGTGGGAAGTTATCAAGCCGGTTTTGTGGACGGGCAATCGACAACGGACCAAATGTTTACGTTGCGGCAGATCCTCCAAAAGTGCCGTGAATATCAAGTCCCTCATCATTGCGCTAGAAGGTTTTATGAAACGTGCGGGCTTTAACATGCGGGGCACGATCTTCAATAATTCCAGCCAGTTCATCTGCTTCACTGATGACGTGGACATTGTCGGAAGAACGTTTCAGGCCGTGGCGGAGCAGTACACCAGGCTGAAACGTGAAGCAGAGAAGGTTGAATTAAAGGTGAATACGTCGAAGACAAAGTATCTGTTAGCTGGAGGAACCGAGCGGGATAAGGCTCGCATAGGCAGCAGCCAATCGATGGGGATGAGTTCGAGGTGGTGGATGAATTTGTGTACCTCGGATCATTGGTGACGTCGGATAACAACTGCAGCAGAGAAATTCGTCAGCGTATTATTGCCGGAAGTCGTGCTTACTACGGACTCCACAAGACCCTGAGGTCGGGTAAACGTCACCTCCGTACTAAATGTACCATGTACAAGACGCTGATAAGACCGGTAGTTTTCTACGGGCACGAGACGTAGACGATGCTCGAGGAGGACCTGCAAGCACTGGGTGTTTTCAAACGACGAGTGCTTAGGACCATCTTTGGCGGGGTATGTGAGAACGGTGGATGGAGGCGAAGGATGAACCAGCTGGTGCAACTCTATGGCGAACCCTGTATCCAGAAAGTTGCGAAAGCTGGACGGGTACGATGGGCGGGACACGTTTTAAGAATGCCGGACAGCAATCCCGCTACAATGGTGTTTGCCTCGAATCCAGCCGGTACAAGACGAAGAGGAGCACAGTGAGCAAGGTGGTTAGACCAAGTGGAGCGGGATCTTGGAAGTGTGAGACGGTCAAGAAATTGGAGACAAGCATCCACGGACCGAGTGAATTGGCGTAACATTGTTATGTAATTCTGAGGGATGTTGGACCAGGATAAGTAAGTAAGTAAGTAAGTATGATGACATGCAAATTTTTTGACAGCTCGAGCTTGCTCGGCGCGATTTTACGCACATCATATCGTCTGACTTGCAACCCGAAATCGTTTGTTTTTTTCAGTGCGCAGGTTGGAACTGAACCAGGTTAAAAAAACAAATTCGCTATTAGTTATTGTGTGGTTGGAATCGCTAAAGGAAAAATTGTTCCAAAATTACTAGTGAAAAATAAGCATTGGAAATGCGCTCCCGGATATATTGATTTGGGGAGTACGTTCCAGTTGAAGATTCTTCGAATACATTTCTCGATTTGATTTTCAAGGGGACGTGTCTGGGCAGTGCATTTGATGGTCGGTTTGATGTGGCAAGTGGCTCGTGTTATTGAATCCATCATAAATGGATCGATTTGAGTTGAGGAATGATTAAAGAAGGATGTTTTATGTCACAGAAAGGAATTGGAGCTTTTGAGAGTAGGCTGTGCGTGTGTTTGAACCTGACGTTTGTTTTTTTCCGTGGAGTTTTTTTTTATTTATGATATGTTGCTGATCTGGTCATAACCAGGCCCAGGAGACAATTTTTAGTTCCTCATTCTAGGTCCCTATTATATGCCGCTGAGAAGCTATTCCGAAGCCAAGTAGAACATCCACGAGGCGTCCCATCATTCGTCGCATCATTCGTCCTATCATTCGTCCCATCATTCGTCCTATCATTAGTTCCATCATTCGTTGAGTCGCAGCTTTGAACCTGAATATTGGCCACGAAAAGGCTTGCCAATGCACATTTAAAATCCACTACATACATCCGAACATTTGTTTACCTCAAATCGAAGGAAGACATTCCGCGCTACTACCATAAACCGGACTAGTTCATGTTGATCTTCGTCAAGCTTCGTCTACAATTTGGACTTCTACATCAACACATGTCAGGCAGCCTTCAGGTTCAATTGGCTAAACTTGGTGAGTTCGTTCCATTTTGTAATTTTTTATCTTTTCTGGCTAGTAACGTTGGGGGATCACCTTTTTGAAGACTAACTCCAAACTAGGGAATCAGGATTTTCCAGTGATCAAAGGATCACATTTTAGTCCTTGTTACTTTTTATGACTTGATAATAGTGACAAGACTCGGATAGTCACCATTTCTATATTGTACATTTCAAATAAAAAATATTGTTTATGTTCATAGATTTCCCATAATCATTTTCCCTTTCCCAACCGTCAGAAGAAAATTGAGCATCACTTAACCTTTCTAGCTTTGATGCTTCCAACGACCGATGTTTTCTAAATCATCTTGCCCCTTAAATGCTGCACAGTAGGCCTGGCCGTTTTGATATGTGTGACGCATCTTCGATGTGAAACATATATCAAATAGACAAGAACAATGATGTAGGTATATAGGGGAAATGTCTCTAATGTTGGCCTATGGATCTAAGATTGGGCCCATCGCTAAAAATCTGCTATTTATCAATTTTATCTAGATGAACGCGTTATTGGGACGGTACTAATGGATATTTATGGTCGTTATTGAAAATTTAGTCGGTTGCTGAATTTATGTATGGGCCCAAATTAAGGACATATATCATTTTTCAGGATGCTTTCAAGAACTGGCTGTGTTGGTGTTAGATTAGATTAGATTAGATTAGATCAGATTAGACAGAAAGGAATTGGAGCCTTTTAAAGAGAAATATGTTATATTTTAAGTTGAAAAATACTTTTTTTATAAAGTAAAAATGAAATTTGCAACAACCAGAAATAGCACGGACAACAACGATTTCTGGCGTTGTTCTTGTATTTCTCGAGGAGTTTTCTGCCACTTCAGGTACTCATCCAGCAAAAAGTTATCAGCTGCAACATTTTTTTTTTGTTTCTTTGATAAAAGGTTGCAGTAGGTCAGTTGAGTTCCGTTCACGGAATCTGAATATCCAACTTCATATCGATTTTTGGTGAATTTCATAATACGAATGTACTCAATAAACGGCCGTGGATGTAGTTGATTCAGCGTATATTGAGTTACAGTCAGCTCCGTTTAGAATAAATCAGTTTCCTTCATGCTCAGAACTTCAACCTTTTTTTTTGGGCTTCCAACGACTTTCTTGAAATCATCGAAGTCCACTACACGATCATGTCGCATTGAACCTTCGACCGCAACATGAAAACTGTCAGCTGCCATGAATGTATTGCCAGACTCAAAATATTTGAGTACAATTTCCTTAACATTAACATTCAGAATGAGAATAAGATGAAGAACAAAAAAATCCAATTCTAATTCTACGCAGAACAGTTGTCTAACCAGAACGTTAACTTCTCGAGATGGCCATAGTGAAAAATGAATTTATGGAAGCAACTGGTAATGTCAGAACTGCTACGACCGCTGACAGATTCTGGCCAGATGCAGGCAACAACTGGAAATGTTCGTGCAAATGCCCCGACAGGTGCAAATATTTATCTGGTTGAAAGCCAAAATTCGTTGGGAAAAAACAATCGTTTTTAGCCCGTCCAAGCGAGGAAATTGTATTGCCTAAAAATTAAAAAGGTATGGGGGGTGACTGAACGAGCTGAGCGGCTGAATAAGAAATGCTGTATCACGTCAGCTACACCTAAGGTGGCAGCCCCACCAACATGATGTAGGTATCGCGACCCCGGTAAGGTAGCATACTGAAACCCCCAACATTACTCAGAAAAACGAAGAAAGAGAAAACAACGAACGGAATTTTCGGCAACCGACCCGGCAACGAAATAAGGACAATGAATGGAAACTCGGTACTTGGAATGTCAGAACCTTAAATGAACCTGGACGAGCGGGCCTTTTGGCTCGTGAACTGCAAAAAGTGAATGTGAGCGTAGCTGCTATTCAGGAAGTACGGTGGCCTAGATCCGGAGAACGTGAATTCCGGGCGGTGGATCCCATCGCCAACACTTCCTTCAAGTATCATGTCTATCACAGCGGTGGCGATAGGGCAGAACATGGAGTAGGGTTCATAGTGATCGGGAAGCAGATGAAGCGTGTTATGCGGTGGAGATCGGTAAGCAGATGAAGCGTGTTATGCGGTGGAGATCGGTAAGCGACCGAATCTGTGTATTAAGGATTCAGGGCAAATTCTTCAACTACAGCCTGATCAACATCTATGCGCCAACCAACGATAAATCCGATGACGTGAAGGACGCGTTTTATGACAGTCTCGATAAAACTTATGATGAGTGCCCAAAACACGACGTGAAGATTGTAATCGGAGATGCAAATGCGCAGGTCGGGAGGGAAGATTTCTTTCGTCCAATCATTGGTACAGAGAGCCTACATACAGTAACCAATGATAACGGCCTGAAACTGATAAACTTCGCCGCTGCTAGAGGTATGGCCATCAGTAGCACCTACTTTGCACGCAAGAATATCCGAAAGCACACCTGGAGACACCCAAATGGCGAAACTTGCACCCAGATCGATCACATGTTGGTGGATGGCCGGCACTTCTCAGATGTCATTGATGTAAGGACTTTTAGGGGGCCTAACATTGACTCAGATCATTATCTTGTTGTCTGCAAAATTCGGGCGCGTCTATCGACCGTTACGAATTCAACGAACCGGAGATCGATGCGTTTCAATATCCATCGCTTGTCAGTAGAAGGTGTTGCTGCAGAGTACCGCCAGAAGCTTGATGAGCGGATTAGCGAAATCAACGTGAACGAGGACCTCAACAATCTGTGGAACACAATCCACGGAGCGGTGAACACAACAGCACAAGAAGTGATAGGTACAGCTCAAAGACGACCACGTAATGGCTGGTTTGATGAGGAGTGCCAGAGGTTGACGGATGAGAAGAACGTTGCCAGAAGCCGGATGTTAGTGTCTGGTACCCGGCTGAACAGAGAGCGGTACAAGGTAGCAAGGGCAGCTGAGAAACGAACCCACCGCAGAAAGAAAAGGCAATACGAAGAACGCGTGATTGCTGAGGCGCAAGAAAGTATGGAACAGAACGATATGCGAAGGTTCTACGCGACTGTCAATGGTGTGCGGAGTAAAACAGCGCCATCTCCCGCCATGTGCAATGACCTTGAGGGGAATTTGCTGACAGATAAAACAATGGTGGCTGCCAGGTGGAAAGAACATTTTGAGACATTGTTGAATGGAGAGAGTGAGGGAGTATCGAGAAACAGAGTAAACATCGCAGACGACGATCAAGCTGTGGAGTCTCCAACGCTAGACGAGGTTAAAAAGGCAATACGTGAGCTGAAAAACAATAAGGCTGCTGGGAAGGACGAGCTCCCGGCCGAACTTTTCAAACACGGAAGTGAGCAGCTGCATCAAGCAATCCACCGTATTCTAACGAAGATATGGGAGGACGAAGAACTGCCTGCTAGCTGGTTGGATGGCCTCATTTGCCCATTATTCAAAAAAGGGCACAGACTCGAGTGCGCCAATTATCGAGGAATAACTCTTCTGAATTCGGCGTACAAAATACTGTCACGCGTTCTGTTTAACAGATTGAGACCGCTTGAGGAGTCCTTCGTCGGTGAATACCAGGCTGGTTTTCGTGAGGGCCGATCAACGACGGATCAAATGTTTACCCTGCGTCAAATCCTTGATAAATTCCGGGAGTACAACTTGCAGACTCACCATCTGTTTATTGATTTCAAAGCAGCATACGATTCAGTGAAGAGAAATGAGCTTTGGCAGATTATGCTAGAACATGGTTTTCCGGCGAAACTAATTAGACTGATTCGCGCAACGCTAGATGGATCGAAATCAAGTGTAAGGGTTGCAGATGAGATTTCGACCTCGTTCGTGACCTTAGATGGATTGAAGCAGGGTGATGCACTTTCAAACTTACTGTTCAACATTGCTCTTGAAGGAGCAATTAGGAGAGCTGGTGTGCAGAGGAACGGTACCATCATCACACGATCGTACATGCTCCTTGCCTTTGCGGACGACATCGATATCATCGGAATTGACCGTAGAGCAGTGGAAGAGGCGTTTGTGCCTTTTAAGAGGGAGACGGCGAGGATTGGGCTCACGATAAGTTCTACCAAAACGAAGTACATGGTAGCCGGTAGACAGCGTGGGAGCAATAGTGGTGTTGGTAGTGTAGTGTTGTTAGATGGTGAACAATTTGAGGTAGTGGAAGAATTTGTGTATCTTGGAACACTAGTGACATGCGATAATGATGTTACCCGCGAGGTGAAGAGACGTATTGCAGCTGCAAACAGGGCCTTTTACGGATTACGTAGCCAGCTGAAGTCCCGTAGCCTGCAAACGAAAACGAAATTCGCTCTGTATAAGACGCTGATACTTCCGGTAGCCCTCTACGGCCACGAATCGTGGATGTTAAAAGAGTCTGACCGGAGAGCATTTGGTGTCTTCGAGCGTAAGGTGCTGCGAACAATACTCGGCGGTAAACAGGAGAATGGCATCTGGCGGCGTCGCATGAATCACGAGTTGTACCAAGTGTATAACGGTACGGATATAGTGAAGCTTATAAAACACGGCAGACTACGGTGGGCTGGGCATGTAGTGCGGATGCCGGAAGAACGACAAGCAAATATTATATTCAGCAGAGAACCCGGTAGAGGTCGTCGACTCCGGGGTAGACCTCGGACACGTTGGCTATTTGCAGTTGAGGAGGACATCAGGTCGCTAAACGTTCATGGCGACTGGAAGCGATTGGCTCAGGACCGAGTCCAATGGAGAAGAGTACTTCGTTCGGCGTTGAATCAACCTGGCGATTCGTAGCCCATCAAGTATCAAGTAAGTATGGGGGGTGACTGTATCTCCATTCGTGCGATATTCGATCCGTGCTTGCTTAGCGTGTTCTAGGTGCTTACTGTAGTCAGAACAGAGGATACATTCGTCGGTACATTCAGAATTGTTGACATTGACCTTTTTGTGCTGCTCCATGCTGACACGAACTTCGCACTCTTCGTGACCCAACTTAACGAAAGATCTATTCATTTCGTTAAGGACTCGCGAGTAGAGTGAATAGCTAACTTGGCTAGTATGCGTATCTTGGGTTTGGTAATGCTTGTGCATTGCCCTTTGCGATAAATCTGATGGAAGAGAGCGCTTCTCTTTTAAAACATTCGCTTTTCTCTTTTGAAACATTTGCAACATGGGACAGTAGAGTAATGCAAAATTTGAAATTTTCGCTCCACAATACTTAAACGATTCCAAAACTGATCCTGACTAACCTCTCAAAATTTGAACCCATTTGGTGAGAAACTGAGATAGCACAAACCATTTGAAGTTTGTATAGGAGTTACTATGGTAAAACCAAGATTTTTGTTCATGTCTATCTAATAATTCACCATATCGGTCGGCTTCAAAATCTTTCAACTGCACTTGTAGGAAATTTTCCCAGCTACAACTTTACTGAAGACCACTTTTTGATTAAATGTTAAATGCAAGGATCGAAAGTTATCAATGGTCCAATGCGCTGATGTCTTATGATCGTGCTCAATCAACTGCTCAGCAGGCAACATTGGTGTTTTTGGGGCGTTGAATAGGACACAAAAATCATGGCTACTATGTCACACTGCAAAATACAGTGTTGCTTACAGAGCAGCTGCTTGATCATGTCATAAGTTTACCAATCTCTTAAATAATTAATAACATTTTCCTGTCTCGTTTTACATAGAAACAATCTTGAGCAAAGTTGTAGCTGAGAAAATTTTCTATAAGAATGGCTATCGAACTACTTCGCAGCTTAATATGGAAAAAGACTAGAAGGCAATGAACAAAAAATTGAGATTTCCCATAGTAATTTACATGTAAACTTCAAATGGTTTGTGCGAAGTCTGTTTTTAACCGAATGAGTTGTAACTTTTGGAGGCTAATCAGGACCCGATTTTAAACCATTTAAGCACTGTGGAGCGAAAAAGTCAAATTTTGCATCAGTCTAATGGGACAGTTATGCGTAGAACGGCAGAATATGTTTTCCCACGTGCTTTTTTAATCGAACCAGACACCTTAATACTTGAAATATATAATGAAGCTGTAACTGTGCAGGATGATGCTTCCTAGAAAAAACAACCAACTCAGTTTTCTCCGGAGAGAGTTCAATACCCAGCTTCATAGCCCAAGTAGACAAATTGTCTAAGGTATGTTGTAATGGTCCAGTGCACTTGGCCCTATAACAGACACAACGCCATCATCTGCAAGCTGCCTTAGCGAGCAATTTTCATCAATACAACCATCAATGTCTTTTACATAAAAATTATAAAGAAGGGGGCTTAAACATGAGCCCTGGGGGAGACCTATGTAACTAATTCGTGAAGTTGTCGAGTTTTCATGAGAAAAGCTCATATATTTCTCAGACAACAAGTTGCTAAGTTGTTCATAATTGGTGAAAGCCCACTATCGTGGAGTTTATCCCAAAGAATATCGATACAAGCAGAATCAAAAGTCCCCTTAATGTCCAAGAAAACTGAACACATTTGCAGTTTTTGCGCATAGGCCAGTTGAATTTCAGTCGAACGTTCCTTTGCCTCTCCGAAATCCAAATTGCGTATCTGAAAGTAAACCATTCGACTCGACCCATTTGTCTAGACGAAAAAGAATCATTTCTCCAACAATTTCCGTATGGGCCCCACGATGGGATTTTAATCATAAAAATGTACTTTTTTTGTTATTGAAATACCTAACTAATAGTTTGTTTCCTAATTGACAAAAAATTTATGATTTATTTTTTCAGCGTGTATATTTTATTCTGAAAATACTTTTACAGTTTCCTACTACTATGTCCCATACGTCATTTCGATTAGATGAGCCGTTTTCATGCCATGATTAATTGAAAATATATCGAATAATTTTTCAAAAAATAGGCGAGAATCAGAATGGCCGAAGTTTCATGGAATTCTGAGAGGTAGAATAAAAAATCTGTTGCTATTTGGCCAACAGCAATGGTCCCGACGACAGTCAATTGTTGTGCGTCATAAATTTCACACCCGGCTGCCGAAGCAAAAGTTTGTTTATGTTAGCTCCAGTGATCCATCCAATCCATCGTCCTCGTTGTTATTGTTGGCGGCATGAAAAGGCGCACGTGCTTATTTGTTTACTCGCAACAATGAGAGTCCCATTATATTCAAGAGTGATTTCTGTAACGAATGGAGATTTTCAGTTTTCGGGAAAACCAAAAGCCATTGAAATCTCGAATGTTGCGCTTCCATTCAAAGCGCAATGAGTGAATGTGGTGCTTCAACTGAGACCGTCGTGATAATTGGATTCTGCTACGTGAGGAGTCATGGAAAATAAAGCATGGTTTTTGAACTGCACACTCAATTCCAGGGTGTTTAATCCTTTGCTCTCTGTGATGATGGATGCTGTTCTCGTTCGGTGAGTTCTTGCAACGATGCAGTACATGCATACATAAATTTCGTTGGAACGATACAAAGCGGAAACTCCATTTCCAAGCATCACACAATTCAATTTGGATCCAATTATACGTAAGAGCGAAGTTCTTCCCGGCTTGCACCTCCCTCGGATGGCTGCACTCGCTCGCAAGGTCCAGCCAGCTGCACTACATGCGACCACTTCAAAGCCATCCGAGCCAAATTGAATTCTGTTCTCACTACATATACAAAATGTTGTGTTCGTGAAGCGGAAGCTTATGTGTCTCAAAGGCACAATAATATAGATGGGACCAAAAATTCCCCCTGAATTGCAAATTCTATCCGGTTCGGTTCTCGGTAACCCGGAATGGGCAAACGCTGAGTGGAACGATACCCGTTTCATTTCCATTTTTGGACCGGAGAAAGTTGCTCCAAACGAAAATTAGCCTTTCTCTTCCCAGGAAACGAACCAAAACTAGCAGGCCTGTGTGTACTGGACAAATTCATTATTCCATCTTGAGTACGCCGGTTTTCATTCAGCCCTCAGATTAGCATAAATTTCCTCCGGAAACGGTGTATTCCCGGTTACAAAAATAACATCCAATTCACCCTGCTCGAGCAAATCCCAGCCAGTTCGTAGCAAATCTCATTGAATTAGCCCGCGGAGCACTCCACCGCCGTCCATCACCATCGCCTTCCCTATCCGAGCGTTCATTATTCGTTGTCATCGTCGCAGCCCTGAGCATCATCAGCAGCAGCTGCTGAGGGTAGGACTAATGAAGTTTTCTAATTTTCGCACGGTTGTTGTTTTTGAATCAACACTGCTTATTATAGCGCTGGTGCCAGTCCTTCGGGCTCTAAGGACGCACTCTTATTTTCTGACGACGCAAGACCATCGTTCTTCAATCCGTGCCACAGCGAGAGTTTAATTGAATTAACTGCCCGAAGCTCAACAATAATACACTGCTGGTATCGGTTTGGTGCGACAGGTTGTTTTGGTTGGTTCTACGAAAGCAGTCATATATTAAGCTAATCATGCTTTGCGATTCCCGGTATTCTCTATTTTCTTGGGCATTGATTATGATTGGGCTTGTGAGATTCTGATTCTGTGGCTTGTTCAGTTCATCGTGGAGCTTTGGACTTCCAGAGTTATTCGAGCACACTCGTGGCAGTGATTTCCAATCCGAAGTCTCGTTGATCTACACCGAAAAATAAATCTGAATTATTGATGCGTGTAAAAGTGTATTTATTTTCACGCAAACTAGCAATATGCAAGAAATGTTGCTCACAAAGATGGAATACGGACCGGAAATTTCGTTCTTCCGTTTCAAACTCGACCACCATGTACACGGAAACATTAATATACTCATCGATGCTTAAAATATAACCACTTTTCTTCTGCCATATAGATTTAACCCGCCCATATTGATTACAATGAGTAGTACGTACAGGTTTCTCAAAAGTGGTCAATTATGGATCAATTCCATTTAATTTGGCTCTACGGAATTATCTGCCTGGCTGATCTATTCGACGCCCAGTTCCCTACACGCCACAATCGCTCAAGGCGAAACGAATCGGAAGTCGGAGCAAAAGTCCTAACGAAAACTTCGGAACAGAAAAGTTCGATCAAAATAAAAGGGATCCTGGGTTAGAGAGACGATTTTAGTTTGGGATCGATTTTAGAATCGTATTGCACTTACGGTTGTATTCGATCCCTTGTGTGCTTCGAGCTTGCCTGCTCGATCGATACTACAGCCTCGTGTTTGGCCTCTGATCAGCTTAGCTTTCGGCTGCGTTGGATCCTATCCAAAAAGCAAGGTACGCCCTCATCAAAAGCGATCTCAAGGCATCATTCCGCGCCTTGGTCCCGGAGGTCGGAGCGACTGCCCAAACGGTGAAGAAGTACCTGGACAAAATGGACATTGTTATGCGGAAGCGTTAGTCGAGGCCGGCCGTGTCTGAGCAGCAGGAAATCACCCAGAAGGAGTGGCTGAAGATGCTAGAGAAAAAAAAATCTTTCCAGCGAAACACGCCATCGTGGCCGTGGAAGACCGCCAACCCCAAAGGGAGGATCTATTCCAATAATTTCGTAGCCAAAACGGAGGAGCAGCTGATCGCCAAGGCCACAAAAGAGCTGAAGAACATGCCGACATTCATATTTTCATCAGTCATGGCTAAGGTTCCGGCCAACTGCCGTTAGGCTAGCCGGCAGGGCGTCGAAACTTTTTTGTAGAAGGCTTTACAAACGTAGGGTTTAAGGAAAATTTGTTCCATTGAATAACCTTTTGTAGTTTTTTTTTTCATTGCCATCCGAAATTAGTCCATTAGGATTTTTGATCTAATTTCCGTCCTACTAAGCACAACGCGCACTTTTACCTCTCTTTTCTGAACGACTTTAAACTAAAAATGGAATATTTCTGTCAAAGATGACTTCTAAATTTATTCACCTTTCCATTCGTATCGTTGGATTCGATAAAGGGTCACAAATTGTTGAGATATTGTTTAAAATCTAATACTGCTTCTTGATTCTAAATTCGTTCTACGAGTTTCAATTCCGTCCTAACGCATTGAAACGCCATTAGATTTTCTTCGTCCTACGGATAAACGTAGAAAAAGGGGATTCGCAGGGAGCGCTTCTTTTGTTTTGAGAACAATGAGCGTAAATATTTATACAATGTGCTCTAACAGGATTTATGTTGTAGCTAATGAACTAACGCATCGGAACAAACCTATTATTGATTTATGTACGGTGAAATCATTGATATTATTGATCTTTTCTGATCGATAGAACGGAAATGGGCGACTACGACGAAGTAGCGCTCTACCCTTTTTTAATGCATTCGTTATGCTCGTGGAGGATCAACTGGTGTTTTCGAATGGAAGGTATTGCGGACCATCTACGGTAAAGTGCAGATGGAGGATAAAACGTGGAGGAGGCGACTGATCCGCGGATTGCACCAGATGATGGAAGAACCATCCATCGTCCACACTTCAAAATTCGGGCAACTACGGTGGGCTGAGCACGTTGTAAGAATGTCGGATGACAACCCGGTGAAAATGGTTGTCGAAAGCGGCCCTAAGGTGGTTCGACTAAATAGAAGGCAACCTACGAGGTTGGTAACGTGTGGCCATGGATCGACCAGAATGGAGACGACTTCTTCGAACAGCAGAGGACATCAAAGCCTTATTGGTATCCAGCTTTTTACGCTCGAGCGCCATAAAACTGGAATCACCCCTTTCGACAGTGAGTGTTCAAAAGAGCCAATGTTGCAAACGTAAACAAACTGAGCTACTGCTACCACGTTATAGGACGATGCAAATGCTTCATTATAATGGTAAAAACTTATAGAAAACACTTTTGTTTGTCTTGTTTCGATCAAAAACAAAACATTTTTTTTGATTTCTGATCAGGTGTGTCGAATACGAATACAAACTGGCCAGTGGTGGTGGGGGGAATACCCCTCACCATCCCTCTCCAACAGGGGAGTTTGGTAAAGAGAGATGATCAAACCGATTTGTACCTTCCTAAAGTTGTCCTTGCTCGCTTTCTACTTTCTATATACTATTTTCACACTGCCGTACTCTAACGGAACTATCAACTAGGGGAAACAGCCCTATTGTTGCGGTACGTTAGCAGCGTTAGAAGCCTATTGTTGTGTATGGAGGTATCCATACACAACAATAGGCTTCTAACGCAGCTAACGTATCGCAAACATAGGGCTGTTTCCCCCATATACTTTCATCTCCTCATCTATCGTATAAAAATTACCACTTTAGTCTGTTATTTGAAATTAGCATCTTCAACTATACATTGTGGTATTTATCAGTTGTACCAAGCACTTGTTTGAACATTTTCCAGGTTCTATAATTGTTTTTGTCTCCCAGAAGCATCGTTATCGACATTAAATTTTTCACTTCTGAATGAAAGTCATACAATGCTAACGCAAAAAATCTGGTTGCCGTTTACTCCGACGAAAAATAAATCACAAACAGCCTCTTATTATAACATCGACTCTGTATAAAAATGGTAAGCGTCTAATGTCAAAGATGAATCACCCCTCGATGAAATTCTGGCGAGCGTGAAAAGCTGGATGGTATGAAGAAACGACTGAACAGCTGGTTGATGTACTTCAGGGGATCAAAAAGTATGTACCAGAAGACCTACAGGATAAGCACAGAAAACGTTTTGCTAAAATTAAATAATCATCTAAAACAAATTTCAATAAACTTTTCCGATAAATATGGAGTACTTGGTCAATACAGCAGGTGTCCAAAACAACCAAATGTCAATTCTACAGTCCAGTAGACTTTGTGGGTACGTCACTCGACACTACAATGGACAAGATCAATGAACTGCCATGGCATTTTAAACTGATCCCGGCAAACCCAACCAACTAACAATTTAGCTGCAGACCAGCTTGTGGAGGCGAGAATTGCCTTATGCAGCTAGTTTTTGCCTAAGCTGGTCTGCAGCTAAAATTGTTTCTTGAATACTATGCTTCAAAAGTAAGTCCCAATAACCCTGGTCTATAATGTAAACTTGTATGATACATGACACTTCATTGTGCATCATATGTAACATAAATGTACACTACTTGTTTCGATATGTGCAGCTACAATTGAAGGAAAATCACTTCCTTCCAGCAGATCTAATTATGGAAATGTACTGTCAATCATCGATTGACGTTGAATGGCCACCATTACCGTCACCCTCTCAAGTACCCGTGCATTGTTTCAAATGGAACAGCACAATGATATAAATGTGCCTCAACGAGTTCTTTTTCTCCGGAAATAAGCCATTCAATCATGAAAGAGAGCACTCCGTCGCTACATATTCAATCTAAAACCTCTCCAACACCCATGTCGTTCAGTGTGCTTGGATGCACGATTTTCAACTGTTCCCATCCAAATAACTCAGATCGGCAAAAAAAACAGCTGCCACTCCACATCGTCTGGCTCTCGTTTATAAACCAACTGACCATGTATCGTCACCGTGTATGCATGGAACAATTTTCCCATAAACGATATTAAAATGGATCGGCAAAATTCCCAACCTCACTTCCGTTGAATGCCCCCTCCTTGCCTCCGGCAACGACAGCTGAAGGTCGTAAACACCAAAAGTTTCTTTTCACATCAAAAGCTTTCGCAGACCGGAGATATAAATCACTGTGCGAGAAGGTAACCACCGACCGACATGATTTGATGGTTTTGCCACAAACGGGCAAAAATGTTATTGCGTTATAAAATAAATAAATATTCGAAGGATTTTTGGATTTTGCACCACCAGCGGATGAAAGGGTTGACATTTGGAATTCCATCCGTTTGGATTCCGGATCCGGGAATGGGACCTTATGGAAAGCATTTCCCGAAAATTCCTCTTTGTTGGCTAAAGCCCCACATCGATAGAAAGGAAAGTACTGGGAACGAAAGGCTTTTCATCCGCTTTATCTTGGAATGATCCCATGAAATTTTTCCCCAAATGGATCCTTTCTGTGCGGAATTTTCCAGCTTGGGAAGTGAGTGAAGGGTTCACTCATTGAGAAAACTCTCGATGATTTCCAATTACTTCGTTTGATCGTCGCCTTGTACGTAGGCAAGGATTTCGACACACAATAACAAATACCACCCACTTAGGCATTCACACGTGTTGAGCTTACGAACAAACAACTCCGGGATTACGGGGAAGGATAACAACTTTCTTTTTCCCATTCCTCTCGATTACATCACACCTGAGGTGCGTGAGTGTTTTCCCGGTTTACTCTACACGGTCGTTGAAGCCGATTCATATTTGGGTTCCGATTATTCAGATTCGCAAAAACTTAGTTAGGTCACTCATAGACTGTAAAAGATAAAAATTTACTCAAAGTAAATGTCACTCATATTTGGAAATATTTTACTCAGTCAATGAGTTGGTTTCAACGACCTTGTTGGGAACAAAATAATATCAAAATAACAAACGCCATACGGTTGAGGTGATTTGAGAACAGCTATTTACTTAACCCTTCGAAATTTGCTATTTGAAGAGTGGTGGTCATGACCACGAATTGGTGAGCTTTTGCACACTCCTGAGGAACCCTTCGATAAGTCAACAGAAGCGCCAGGTTAAATTCAAAGGACTTTCAGGTCAACGTCGGTGCACCTTCTGAACGACAAGGGAACCAAATAATAAAGGATTATCAGTCACAGCAAAGCAACACAATCAATTTTGTTTGTCATCTTTGTTAGCAACATACGTACATGGTTAATGATACCCGTGTGGTATTATCGCGTTCACTTCTGATTACGATCACAGAAGGAAGACCAAGTCTACTTCTGGTGCTGGTCACTGTGAGACATTTATGACTTCTCTGATCGAACAACGAATAAAGTCGACTCCAGACTCAGAGCCTACCGTGTTTCGTGTTCGAGGGAATCAGTACATAAATGATGCCAATCAAGAACTGGGGGCCACATTATGTAACCAAGACTTTTTCATACATACACTGAAAACGTATCTTACTTACTTGCCACGTACTTGCTATCTTGAGTTTGCCACTTTTACTCATTCGTATGGAGACATTTCTAAAAGCGTAGGTAACTCAGCGCTGAAGTATCGGCAATCCATACTGCTATTAAGTATGAACGAGCAAGGCCAACTGTTGTTATCAATATGCTATTGAGTTATTTATTATATTAAGCGATATTTTTAACTGTTGTACAGAAAGTTATTGTTTATTTATCTAATGTTCTATGTTATAAACCTTAATGTATTAAAAACAAATGAAAATGTGTAAAAGATAGCAGAACAGATTAAAAATACCACTCCAAAGATACGGTCAAATTAAAATTATCAGAACACAATTTGTTAAACATAAGGTACACTTCCCATACAGGCACCACAGACAGGATCGGATCATAGAAGAGGGAAATAAATGGAAAGTATGACGGTTGGAAACAGGGAGTATGGTCAAATAGGAGAAAATCGAGGTTACTACTGGATCAGATCGAATGGGCAAGTTCTTTTCCACTATAGCTCTTCTCGAAGGAGGTTTGGAGTATAATTCGCAGATAAAAGTCAAAGTGCTTAAACAAGTGATAATTCAAGTCTAAGAGACTTTTCAGTTAAATTAAGTGGAAAAAAAAACCTGTTACCGTTGCGACCTAATATCCCAACTTGCTTGCCTAATAATAACTTATTCGTATTTAAACTTCAATGATTGATTGTTATATGCCTAATTGTTATTTGTATGTGTCTAAAATTAAATATGAAAGTTAATATAAACTTCTAGCTAGTAACATAAAACTGTATGCACACTCTACAAGTTAAAATGTTGTATTTATGTATAATAAAAGCAAGAACAAAGTTTGTTCAAATACACATTTAGTACACACAAGAACACGTTAAAATTGCTGCAGGGGATGGTTATTGGATTGTCGTGGGTGGATATAACTATAACTAATGGAAAGAGAGGAACAACAAAGGAGAAAAATGGAGAACGGCAAGCTACTGGGTCTTCAACGAGAATCGTGGTTTTTTTTTCCCAAAGTAGACACGGAAGTGAGAAGACCATCGTGCGAGAACTATAAAAGTAGCAAACCTACACCTACGGAGCGAACGGGTTAGTCTGTACTGAGTGTATTCTGAAGTTTATCGGCAAGTTGAGACTTCGGTCTTGGGTCATTTCGCCAATTAGGCCTACGACAATCTACGCTGGCTTCCAGTGTAGAGCTCCCAGCGTTATCAGCGGTTTACCAAACCTCGGCCATCAAAGCCAGTCCGCGAGTTTTGAGGTTAAGTAGACGACGCTCATCACGACATCTCGCGCTGGTTCCCTGTGCGAGCTATGCTCGACGGCAACCCTGGCCGTAGCCCGAACCACGATCAATCACGCTAATTCCCTGGGTGAACCCAACCAGACGACGGTGCCCAGACCCCCTCCCCCTCGCCCGCGACCACGTGTCCCCTCAGCAGCCGGCCGGCCAATAAATTCACGCCAAACCCACTGTAAGTGCAAGTTAGCAAATAAGAGGAGTTAAGTTAATTTGTGTCTAGTGTCGTTTAATCAATGAAAGATTGGACCTTTGAATAGCGATTCCCATGAAAAAAAGCCGACCTTGAGAGCGAGAGGCCTTAAGCTCGAGCTAGCCAGTAAAAAGAGGCGGATGTAGCCCACCCCAGACGACCTCCGTGGCTAGACCAGAGGTCAGAGGAACCTTTAGACTAGCCCTTCTGGTCCGTCAGTAAAAAACCTCTGCAACGCTTTAATCAAAAGAATCAGGTAACATATCTAACCCAACTGCCCAGAAGTTTCCCTATAATAAGACCTCCCATTGTTTTACACCCAAGGACCCATTGCCAACATACATACTTGATATGAAGTCTTCGGTTTAAGTCTCCGCTGTTCAACGTCGAGCCACCGACGAACCGACCTGCCAGTTCATAGAAGCTACATTCAAATTCTTGCCCCAGACACCATATTTAAAATACGTTAGACACTATCGCCATCTACTCATCTGATCGCGTTATATCGTGAGAAATGACACGAAAACACGTAAAATTTATATTGACTTGGTTTGCGTCTCGCCACGTTTGACAGATCTGTTCCTCCGTTTGACAAACCGAATCGCTCATTTGACAAATCGAATTGTGGACAAACGAAATGCTCCAGTGGCATGTCGGTTCGTCGGTGGTCTAGCCACCGAATGCTTTCTAGACCGTCGGAGCGGTCAACCAAGCGAGCGTTGGGAGACACGAAACGGCGATTTTGGTAGTTGGAAAACGTCAACGTGTTATACCCAGTGACCAGCACGAGGTTCGGTGCGGTCATTCCATACCATTAGTATCCTGGGCGACGAAGCCAGTAGCAGATCATCCGTCGGGTCATCCGCCCAGTGATCCACGATCCAGCCCGCCGGCCGGCCATTCACACACCCACACACACACACACACACACACACACACCCTATTATTCGTAAGTAACATATAAATAACCTAAATAAAAAAGTGCCTAAAAGAAGACCGAGTTGAGTGTTATTTGCGCCCTGATCAGCCTCATCAGCCTTTGTCGAGAGTCAACCTGCACGGTAAGAAAAAAGTACCCAACAGCCAGTTAACTTTTACCTCATTTTGACTACTTTGTCTTCTTTTCTCCTTCTAATGTTGTCAAAAATGAAGGAGTATTTAAAACCACCCAAGAGGGGTAGTAAATTGTGGGAACCCAACGTTGAGTATAATCATATTTACCTGCTGTTGGGTACAACTAACTTACTTTTGGTTAAAAAGCTAGTGGAAAATTCCATACGAACTGCACACAAGTAAATGAAAATTACTTTGAACCGCTTTACCTACTTTTGGGTTCCTGCACTATTGCGCCGAGATGAGTGAAAAGAACTTAATTTGGGTACTTTTTTTCTAACCGTGTGGGGAAGATTTGTTAGAAGCAAAGGGCGATCTTGGATCGAAACACAAAAGATCGATTCTTTTGGTTCGATTAATCGATTTTTTTAATCGAACTCAAATCCGACAAAAATCGATTGGATCGATCCTTTTCATTCGATTTTTGTTTTGATCCAACAGAAAAAAAAATGTCAGTGCATTTGCATTTGCAATTTAATATTGACCTGTACCTGGAGTCTTCAGCTCACGCTCGGGCAGTTAAAATTGTGTCTGAGCAGATCTATAGTACCGAAAGAGTATACGATGATTGCACCTCCGGAGGCCTGTGGGATATTTATGACGAGATGGTAAAGAAAGTTATTAATCTACATATGTACAAACATTCACTTCTTATGACATATATCAGGTTCATCAGTCCTCTGCTATATCAGAACTGGATCGCCATGGGGGCATATCGGCAGAATTACACAATTTCTTGCATCAGCCTGTTTTCCCACGTTCTGTCGATCTTTTTCGATGATGGGAGAAAATCCGTAGTGTATATCTCCATGTAAACCCCATTGCTCGAGACTATTTATCAAGAATAGTAACAAGTGTTCCGTCAGAGAGGCTATTCTTCAAAACTGGTGAAACAACACAGAATCGATATCGGCTAAATGCAAAACTTCTTCTTCTTCTTATTCGCATTTCAAGCTTATTGCTTAGCGCATATTAGCTTATTGCGTGCTCTCAACTTAGTGTTCTAAATGCACTTCCACAGTTATTAATTGAGAGCTTTCGATGCCAATACCAATGCATGAATTTGTTTATTGTGTGGCAAGCAGTCTTGTAAGCGGTCACGGTAGTCGACACATTTTCTGTGATAATTGACTGCCTTTGCCTCCGACACTTGCAAAGCAAGCTATCATAGTACAGTACCAAACTAAAATGTCGTATGACATGCTCTGTCATACGACACTGTCGCCGAAGACCGTCACGAATGTATGTATTTTAGTTTTTCTTATAATAAGAGCTGCTGATGGTGTGCTTGTGTGAATTCTGAAAATAGCAAGCAATGATGTCATAGTAATAATATTTCTGATCAGAAATGGTTTGATTTACACCAAATTGAGGAATTACAACGAAATCACACATGTCATATGATAGCTATTTTGATAATTTTCTTTTAGCTCGAATGCTGTTCTACCGCTAGTTGTGTGAGAGAAAGACGACGGTAGAGCATGAGTGTTCGAATACAAACAGACTGTCGCGCACGACAACGAAGCGAGTGTAGTAAAAAACGTCAACTGTTTCAACCTCTGGTGGCAAGCACAATGATACTCTATGCCCAGGGAAGTCGAGAAAATTTCCAACCCGAAAGATTCCCTCGACCGGACCGGGAATCGAACCCGCTGCCTCCGGCTTGGTAATACCGTGCCTTTACTGACTAGGCTATGAGGTCCCAATGCAAAACGCATGGCTCAATTAGCTTTCTTGGGATCCCTCTCGGATGAGTTTTGGGTTATCTGAATTAAGTACTTCCGTACTTACCTGCTTTTACACTCTGACCATCTAATCGTTTTGTTTCATATGTTAATCATTTGTTTTTTTAAATCGTTTATTTAATACCAATAAAACGAATATTATACCCTGTTAAATCCGGAGTGATTTGAGATTTGGGCGTAATTGCATTTCTTAACAAAAACGTCGATCATCTATTTATTGCTAGTAAAACTTCAATTTAGAAAACTAATAACACTAGCAGGTAGACGAATGATTCGCCTATCATTCAGTATAGTTTGTTTACGAGATTGAGCTTTCGTTCGCGAGAAATCAGCCAATTCCGGAGAACTTTGAGATTTGGGCGTAATTGCTTTTGTAAACAAACACGTTAATCGCCGATTTCTCGCGAATAAAAGAACAATCTTGCAAACAAACTATACCAAATGGTAGAAGAACTATTCCTCTACCTGTTTGTGTTATTAGTTTTTTTAATTGAGCTTTAATAGGCGAGAAATCGGCAAATTACGTGTTTGTTTACAAAAGCAATTACGCCCTAATCTCAAAGTTCTCCGGAATTACGTGTTTGTTTACAAATGCAATTACGCCCAAATTTCAAATCATTTCGGAAATCACTTACCTAATCAAGAATCCTGAGCAAAAACATCCACATGTAAAATGAAATCAAAATAGTAATTTACTATATTCTCACTTAGACCATCCGGTAAAGAGTTCGATCCGCGGTACACGGTAAAGACCGTAAAGCATGGAGGGGGTAGCATCATGGTTTGGGGTTGTTTTTTTGGTATGGAGTACCCAAGCAACACACATCCATCAAAATAGGTTGCTGCAACTTGATTGTGACTGAAATAGGGTGCATACAAGTAACCACAACAGTTAAATGACATGGTCCCATGTTCTTTATTAATTCCATCATGACCAGATTTGAATACAAAGAAATCATGGAGGACATTTTATACCTTATGCTCCCTTATACAGAAATGAACATGCCTCTTATATGGCGTTTTCAGTAAGACAACGATCCGAAACACACTTCTAAGTATGTGAAGGAATGGATTCGTTCAAACAAAGTGTCGGTTATTTCATGGCCTAGCCAATCTCCTGACATCAACCGCATCGAACATTTATGGAACGAGCTTAAAAGAAAGTTATCTGGTCAAGCATTTTCAAATAAGGATCAACTATGGACCACATTTCAAAAAGAGTGGTATGCTATACCAAAGGAAACTTTCCAGTGCTTGGTTGAGTCAATGCCAAGAAGATTGAACAAGGTTCTACTTAACAATGGAGGGCACAACGGTTACTACGCGTTATTAGCCTAATAAAACTTAAGCGATTATTTTCAAGATTTCTATACTATAGTTTTATGCAACACACCTATTTCACTGACAAGGCATATTTTATATATGATTCTAATTTAATGTTTTAACGTTGAGTTTTATCGTACAATTACTTAATTTTTATTACACTATCTAATGCTTAACTTCAAAGTCGAATAAAATGATCATAACCTAAAATTTCGCATTTATTTTTCCTACACCTATTTAACTGACCAGCAGTGATGTTAGACTCACAACATTCCCTGCACACTTTATTCCTAAATGGTATCAATCATTACACTAAATGACTATTATAGGTGAAATGTCATAACCTCGGTCATAACAAGATAGCTTAGGTAATGTAATATCAACTCTAGACTGAACTTGGCTTAATTTGCACAAACTTTCCTATGGTCTGTTATATTTGGAACATTTTCGTGCCATTTTGAAAAATTAATCGATTCAAAAGATCGATTCAAAAAGATCGATTCAAAAAGATCGATTCAAAGTGATTGATTAAATCAATGAATCGATTATTTTCAAAAAAAAAATGAAACGATTCAATGAGATCGATTATTGCCTTAAGATCGCCCAATGCTAGTCGTGAGCTACACGCTTATTCTGGTCAGCTCAAAATTGAGTCGAATGTACTCATCTCAGCGGCAAGTAGGGCTACTCAAAATTGAGTAGCCTTATGTTGACTCAATTTTGAGTAGACGACGTTCTCACGTAGACTGAGTCAAATCCACTCAGCGATATTTTCAGTTGCGTGAGTGTTTTTGTTTTGATTTTTATTTAAGGAAATTTGAAATTTCCTGCTCCGGATTCATTCTACTGGAACAGAAAATGCTTCAACACCGTTTCCCTAAGCAATTCCTTCTTACCTGAAGGCATTTCAGCCGGTTTTGTGTAACTTTTCCTATGAAGTTTCCTCCAACATGTTTGACATTTTTTCTAAGTCCAGGATTTTGCTGACTTAGTGGCTTTTACTCAGTTTGACATTTCTCGTTTACTCAGTTTTTGACAACTCGATACATCGGACGTACGGTGAACGATCGACTCACCCGGTGAGTAAGCTGAAGTTAGCGTGTAAGCCAACAAAAGAGGCTGGTGAAAAGCCCACCCTGTTGGTCCCCGTGGCTCTAGAGCAGGGACCTGGGGCATTGCCATAATAGAGACCTCTGCTCCCACCGAAGGCACCGAAGTAACAACATGTATTCTTATTTAATTTATTTTAGAAATCACACAGCTTTGCCACTTCATATTAAAATATTTATAAGTCAAATTGAACCTCAATTCTCATGTGTTGGTCCAAAAGAATTAGAGGGTATTCTTTAAAGGCTTTCATTTTGTAAATGGCCAATATAATTTAAATTATTTTAGAAATGGCCTAGCTTAGCCATTTCAGATTGAAATACTGTATTCAATTTAATTCATGTTAAAGACTGACTAAAAGTAAATTGGCACGGCCCTCGCGCGCGACTAGCACGCCTCTAGTGTTGCGAATCGGAAATCTTTGACAGTGGTTTATTGACACTTCTGTAGAGAACAAATGGTGCAAGTTTGATCAAAATAGTCGATTGCGTTCAGAAATAATGTCAAATGGAACTCGAAAGAAGAAAAAAATATTATGCACAAACACCTGGAAAATTTGGAGTGGTCCGGTTCCAAACTAGCTAAAGTGCTGAAGATGCCGAAAACAACAGTTTGTCGAGTTCTCAAAACCTAAAAGGAAACCCTGAGTGTGGAAAGGAATCAGCAGACCTACAAAAAACCTGGATTCAGGGATCGTCAGCTGCGCAGTAAGGTGTTGAGGTGCGTTAAAGCCAACGCCGGTATTTCGATCCGAGATGCAGCCAGAAGGTACAACGCCAACTTTCAAACGGTGCGGAACATCCTTGCCAGGAAAGGATACCCCAGACAATCAGAAGTCGTATAACAATGTACAGACAGTATCGTAAATTGCTACAGTTTAAGTCAAAATCGCATATTAGAATGGCATACCTTGCATTATGTTTAAGTTAAATCGTATAGAATGCAAATTTCCGACTTATATGAGATGACTCATTTTTCCGTCGTACTGTATCACAAATTTAATCGGATTACATCGTAAGACTTTTCAAAATGGATTTTTTATTACAGATCAAATCGCATATGATGTTAAATCAACTCGTTTAAAATTAAACGAAAATATGCACGTATATGGCCTCCACTTTGATACGTATAAGCCATTTATTTGCATTCTATACGACTTGTTTGTTTGTATATATGTTTGTATATCACGAAAACAACTTTGAATAAACGTGCATTCTGGTTGTCTGGGACAAGTCGTACAAAGCCAGTAACCATCCGAACCGGCACATGAAGCAGAATTCCGTCGCCAAAAAGCGTGCAAGGCTCTTGTACGACCGTGTTTTGACGAAACACAAGAGTTGCACTTTGATCGATGATGAAACATACGTCAAACTCGATTTTAAGTAGCTTCCCGGTCAAAAGTTTTACATCGCCACTGGACGTGGAGATGTGCCGGGAAGATTCAAGTTCATGTTTGCCGACAAGTTCGCGAAGAAGGCCATGATTTGGCAAGCGATTTGCAGTTGTGGCCTGAGAACGTAACCATTCGTCACATCCTCGACGATGACATCCCAAGTTTACATCGAAGGATGCCTGAAAAAAGGGTGTATAGCCGTTCATCCGCAAGCATAGGGGCAAAGTCATCTTTTGGCCCGATTTGGCCAGCTGCCACTACTCCAAGGTGGTTCTGGAGTGGCATGCTGCCAACAAGATCGATTTTGTCCCCAAGCTCATGAATCCGCCGATTTGCCCGGCCAATCGAAAAATACTGGGCAATTCAAAGCAGCGACTGCGACGAAGCGACGGGGCAGTCAATCCAGCAAATGCGGGCAAAATGGAAGAAATGCGCTGATTCCAGCAATGTTCGAGATTTCTGTCGAACTGGAGAAATGTGACCAGCTAATGCTTTAACTTTGAAATTTTAATAAAAGTTTTGTTATCCAACCATTACTGGACTTTTTAAACACATTGAATCACGAACAACACGTCTTTTTATGCGTACCAATTTACTTTTAGTCAATTTTAGTAAAGTCGGTTTTGCAATTTTAATTTTAAATATTTATGTGATGTGATGTGAATGGAACCCACCATCAGTGCAAGGATTACCAATGTCTGCATATACTTTACCGGTTGTAAAGTTCTGCCTGATGGTTTGTTGCAGCAGGGTGAATCAGCTTCATTGAAGACCTTTGGAAGACAAAACGACCAGATGGCCATCTGTAATTACGTGACAAGGGCAAGGTTGCAAATACTCATTTCAGCTAAAATAATGTTTTTCGGAATAATCAAACCAAAAGATGGTATGATGACATGTTTTACTTGTAACTTACAAGAAGAGGTTACAAACTATGCGTTTGAAACATAAAACCTGTAAATTTTGCTTTCTATGAGTCACAATCAGTGATTTGCTGATCGCTGAGTGAGTGAGTGAGCGAGTGAGTGAGTGTGTGAAAAATCGCTGATTGTGACTCTCATGAAGTGAAATAAACAGGTTTAATATGTCAAACACATTCTTTGCAACCTCTTCTTGTATGCTACCAATTCAAAATATGATCATAGCATCAAATTATCTCATAATTAAAAAAAAACATTGTTTTAGCTGAAATGAGTATTTGCAACCTTGGACAAGGGACTGGCAAATCCACGAACCCTCGCCCAGTCAACAAATCCTTTGATTCCCTTAGGCTGCCAAATTATATAATATAATGTTTTAACATATATGATTTACAGTAATGTTCCACCACATGCTCAAAAATGTGCAGACAATCCATTTGGCGTTCAATGATGATTTCAACTCAATTAAGAATTTGTCAAATTTAAAAGAATCATGTAAATTTAGTTCAAATAGATTAATTAAGATACGATCTTACCAAGCTAGTCCAAATTAATCCACAGGAAGCATCCATGCTATAGTTCCAATCAAAGACGGTTCGCTTGATGGGGATCAACATAAACTAGTCCCGTCCTATGCAGAAATGTATAAAATTAGCAGCAGTTTTGCGTGTGACGGGGGGTGGTTGAAAAAGATACGAAATTTTTAATATCAGTAAAAGTCATGTTCGAGCAAAAACGACCTGCTTTTAACGAATTGAACCTAATAGGAGTTAGGAATGCATCCATTTACGCTGTATACGTTAAAAGTTATTAATAAAAAGATAACAAAATTTTAAAATTTTTCCTTTATTACCAAAGTCTGTAAATATCTGTAAAATAAACTAAAAAGCTTGTAAATGTCTGTAACGAAAAAAAAAGTCTGTGAATTCACAGACATGTCTGTAAATCTGGCATCTCTGAATACGCTAGGGCCTGTTCATAAACTACGTAGACAGTTTTTTGGGATTCTTGACCCCCCCCTCCCCCAGCGTAGACAATTGTCCATACAAAAAATTTAAAATTTGTATGGGCCGTGGATAATTGTCAACCTCCCCCCCCCCTAAACTGTCTACGTAGTTTATGGACAGCCCCCTAGTGAAATGTGGTCCTTTTCCATCTCTTCCACTGAGAGGCGAAGAGGGGAGAAAAGCTTTTTAACCAGCAGCTGTCAAACATTGCAAAGAACGCTTTTCTTATACACGAAGACCGCCATTACCGAGCATACGGTACATCCATCCTATGAAGTAATGTCATGACTACATTTCTCATGGTGACATAGGAAAGGTGGGAGCATATAGGAAAGCAAGAGTTTTCGTGTTTTGATGTCCCTCAATTGAGTTTTTAAATCAAACACATTATCTGTTCATTTTTAGCCGGCGCCGGTGGTGTAGTGGTAAGCGTGACTGCTTTCTAACACCCCAATGGGTCTGGGTTCAATCCCAGCCGAGGTCGGTGGGATTTTTCTGAGGCATAAAAATCTCTGGTCACGTCTTCCTTCGGAAGGGAAGTAAAGCCGTTGGTCCCGGCCCATGTGTGTTGAATGGGTGCGATATCCTACGCAGGTGTGGAAGCTGCCTTCCTTGCACATTCGATTGCCGTCATTGGATGGCAATCGATGTCCGTCGGTGATTGGCACTAGATTGCGGAACAGAGACCGACGTTAAATAAAGGAAAGAAGAATCTGTTCATTTAAATAATATGTGTATGAGCTTTTACTCACGAGAAATTAGCAGTTGAAGTTGACACTGATTTTAAAATATAGTCAGATCAGCGTACAATATTCCCACCTCTACTAAGTTTTATATACACCTTGTATGAAAGCTTCTGTCAAACACTGTTATTGATTTAAAGGGTGTCCACGATGAAATTGCCACACTATGAAATTGCTCTAACTTTTTAACCGTTGGGTAGAATTTAATGAAAATTTGGGTGGATTTAGTTCATAGTGCATTATTTACATCCTGCAAGTTTTAAAGTCCTGTGATCAAAACTCGCGGAAATGGAGTCGAAAGAACAGCTCGTGCGTGATAAAATCTTGCGCATTCATCACGAGAACAAGGATCTCTCGCATAGTTCCATCGCTAAAACGTTGGGAATCGCGAATTCCACGGTGTCGCGAGTGATTAAGCGGTTCGAGGAACGGTTGACCACCGATCGGAAGCCCAGAAGTGAAGGAAAAAGTATTCCGTACAACACCAAAAATCACAACCGCGTAGTTGGGGCCTTCAACCGAAATCCGAACGCCTCCGTTAGGGATGTGGCTAAGAAGCTGCACCTAAGCCGAAGTTTTGTCCAGAAGGCCAAAACTAAGGCTGGGTTTCGAACGTTCAAGGTACAAAAGGCCCCTAATCGCGACGAGAAGCAGAACAAGTCCGCCAAAACCCGTGCCAGGAAGTTGTACCTCAACATGCTGACGAAAGTTGAATGCTGCATCATGGACGACGAAACATATGTGAAGGCCGACTTCAAACTGATCCCCGGCAACCTGTTTTTCACGGCCAAGGATAAGTTCAGCGTTCCGGGGCATATCCGCACTCAGCAGATGTCCAAATTTGCAAAGAAATTCCTGGTTTGGCAAGCCATCTGCACGTGCGGGAAGCGGAGTGCACCTTTCGTGACCCAGGACACGATGAACGGACAGGTGTACATAAAAGAGTGCCTCCAGAAGCGGCTGCTTCCTCTTCTGAAGGCCCACAACGTCCTAACAATCTTCTGGCCGGATTTGGCCTCATGCCACTACTCCAAGGACGTGCTGAAGTGGTATACGGACAATAAGGTCAATTTCGTGCAGAAAATGTTCAACCCTCCCAACACTCCGGAGCTCCGCCTCATCGAGAAGTACTGGGCGATTATGAAGCAGCACCTTCTTAAACGACCTAAGGTAGTGAAGACAGTCGAGGAACTGAAGAAAGTATGGGTTTACATGCAAAAAACGGTTGATTCACAGGTTGTGCAGAATCTTATGGCCGGGGTATGGCCAAGGTGCGGGCATTTGCGTATGGACTGTAAATAAAATACGAGTAAAATGGTAAAATGAAGTTTAATAGTTATTTCTCAATCCCTGAAAATTTGATGGCAATCGGATGAAAACTCGAATTTTGCGAATCAATTTTGTGTGTGGCAATTTCATCGTGGACACCCTTTAGACTAAACGAAAACATCCGCAATACTTCGAATGATTATTGCATTGGTCGAGCCCTTTAGCAATATGCTTTCGAATTTTGGACGATTGCCTTATGGTTGAATTCGTCATCAGCTGACGAGCATCCATATGACTGCCCTCTAAATAAAGGATGATAATTATTTGAAAATTGGCTGTACAACATACAGTGCTTAGCGGATATCAGTTTAATAATAGGATGCCTTGCAAATGCTTAAAATTGGGTTAATAGTTCGCTTGTATATATTTCCATATTGAATAGCCAGGAACAGCCATTCCATCATGGATATAAAAATCTTTTGTTGGTAGAGGAAACTTCCTCCACCACGAAATAGACAATCTTCGGTTCCTACACGAAACGAAAATCAATTATTTTATTCATGTGTTTCACTTAAACATTTTTGCCAAAGCATCAGCCTTATACATTCCATAAGACAAACCACATAGGTCCTACAAGAATGCATAAAAGGTATGTGTGACCGCTCATACATTTCATTTGACACATGAGCTTCATTAACCTTTTGCAAGGCGTCTGCTTATTAGTTGACTTATACATTTTATGAATAATCAGCTATAGAAATTTGCCAAAAGGTATAAGGAGATTTCTATCTATTGTACGTTTTACAGCATCTTTTTGGAGGATTTGCGTTATGGGGCTGAATCAGTACAAAATGTATTTCAATTTGGGATGACAATCATTCTACAGAGAGCATTACGTATTTCAACTGAGGTAAATTCGCTTCTCGTATCAATGTTCATTCTGTATTCGAGAGGAGCATCATCTGATTACAAAACAATCGTCGTCCGGTTGCAGCTATCATTCGAAAAAGCAATTTCGATGTTTCGATTCGAATGGTCTGAGGTTTCATTCGTACAGAGCATGATGTTTTGGTACAGTGTAAGAGAAGAGGAGACAATACGAAGGCGAAAACGAAACACTTTTCTGTCAAACGCGAACCAGCTCGTGATTGGTCGATTTGAAGTGCGTAAGATAGAGATAGAGATAGAGATAGAAATAAAGAGTAAGAAGGCAATTGTCTCCTCTTCCTCTTAGTTATTGATATAGGACCAGTGGCTTAGACACATTCATTCAAAGTTTAAATCAGATCGAAACAAATTCACAAAAATGGCTCCGAAAATCCCCAAAGAATTAACTTGTAAGAAAACAAGGAAACGTTCCGTTGTTGTTTTAACCGACAAAGAAAAAATAATTCAGGATGCAGAACAAGGGATATCCATAACATCAATAATGCATAAATACAACATAAAATCGCGAGCGACAGTTAGTGGCATCATTCGTGCGAAGAAGAAAATAATGTCGAATATTGCGGAAGTTCAAGGAAATATTGGTAAGTGCATTCATGTCAAACTCTAAACAAATTCTCATGTGTCAACCGGTTCACAGGAGCCGGCGCCGGTGGTGTAGTGGTAAGCGTGACTGCTTTCTCGCCCCAATGGGTCTGGGTTCAATCCCAGCCGAGGTCGGTGGGATTTTTCTGAGGCATAAAAATCTCTGGTCACGTCTTCCTTCGGAAGGGAAGTAAAGCCGTTGGTCCCGGTCCATGTGTGTTTGAATGGGTGCAATATCCTACGCAGGTGGGGAAGCTGCCTTCCTGCACATTCGATTGCCGTCAATGGATGGCAGTCGATGTCCGTCGGAGATTGGCACTAGATTGCGGAACAGAGACCGACGTTAAATAAAGGAAAGAAGAACCGGTTCACAGCTAATCGAAAGCGTTTCAAGAAGCCTCGATATCTAGCGGTAGACGAGGCGTTATACGTTTGGTTCCTGCAAAAACGGCAGCTAAACGAAGCCACGAAATGCTTCAAGTACAGGCTCAGAAGTTCTATTCACAGATGATTGGTGAAGCTGAATATGGTAGCTGTGGGTATGTTAACAATTTTATCAAAAGGCATGATATTCGCCTTATTAAGATAACTGGGGAAAACTGTCCAGCAACCTTGCGGTTATCAACCAATATGTTGTAGATTTCTCGCAAGAAATGCGTTGTCGTAACTTGCAACCATATCAAATTTGCAACGCTGATGAAAGTGGCTTATATTTCAAAGCAATCTCATCGACAACATACGTCAACCGGAATTCTGCCAGTGCTCCTGGTAGAAAAGTCAATAAGGAGCGCATAACTTTTATGCACTGTTCAAATATGGACGGTTCTTTGAAGCTTCCACTCATGTTAATTGGAAAATACAAAAATCTTCGACCACTGAAGAACCTAAAGGATCTTCCTGTCTACTACAGAGCATCCAAAAATGCGTGGATGACGAGGGAGTTGTTCAAAAATTGGTTTTTAGAGCAATTCGTCCCGCTAGTTACTGGTTTTTTAAAAGGACTAGGCCATCCTGTGAAAGCTGTTCTCGTATTGGATAACTGTTCTGCTCATTATAGTACAAAGGGATGGATCAGCATGTTATTCAGATGGTGAAGGCTCGTTACAAGAAGATCAAGACAAACGAGATTCTTGGAAGAGGTGATGATTTTCACGATAACGTCAAACGCATCAACATCAAAGATGGCCCAAACATGGGAAGCTGTTCCGGAATCTGCCATTAAGAAGTCCTGGAAAATATTGTATACGGAGACACCGGGTGATGATGAGGACGACTTGCCATTGTCCGTATTGCAAGAAAGGCTGATGAACATAATGAATAATATTAACCAGCTGGAAACAATTGACGAGAAAAACGCAGAGTTCGAGATCCTGAAGCACGATGAAATCATTGAGAAAATACTCAACCCATCAGTTGATGACTTCTCTTAAACTACGAACCAAGATCATGAGGATAGCCATCATTTTTCTACATCGGTTGATCCTGAAGATGAAAATGTTAACGTTTCTGATGAAGCTGCTTTGAATGGAGCTGACGTTCTGCTTAGGTATGCGGAAGAGCAAGGTTGCTCGCTTAACACCCAGTTTTCTTTGCGTAAAATGAAAGAAGACATAGTAACTAGAAAGACTTGAGAAATCTCAAGAGTGAATATCTTGTTTGATGCATTGCTTGTTATGTTAACATTAATGGTTTTTTATTTAATTTCCTGAACTGATTTTTTTTAACTCGAAAAACTACACGATATGATAAATTCCATTGAATTTTCAACAAATTGAATGTTACTAAATATATATTTTCGAAGGAAAATAGAATGCTAATCTTAGATTATTATCAATAACCTTAATCAATAAATTTGAATAGGACCATGCATTTGTTATTTAAAACGCTTTTTCCACTAGTAAATTCCATCTAAGAATATATTTACATCTAAGAAAAATGTGTGCATCTTGTATGATTCATAGTTATGTTTGAAAAAAATTCTCCTTACTCCTCCAACAATTGCTAAAGAAGCCTCTTTTGATTTTATTTTATTTTTTCACTTTACCCCTAATCACCGCTTACATAATATTTCATTAATATCTCAATTTCGCGTTGCTATCAACGGAAATAACCGATTCATTAATTATATCACGCATTATTAGTAATAATTGTATTGTGAACTGAAAAAACGAAGCTGTTGTTCCTACATTAGACTGTACTGCAGCTTATCTCCGACGTCCTTTTGTGCAAGATAAATATGATTTAAAAAAAAAAGCCTGTTTTGCACTTCTAGGTGAACAATATTATCAAAATATGCTATAGACGGATTTCACGCCAACTCATCCAGTGGTTGGCAGCACCCTCTCAGAACCTTATGGAACTTTGTGGGTGTGGAGACTTAGCAATTTTAAGCAACTTTGCGTACTTATTTTTTTCAAAATTTATCTCGCCTAACATTTGATAAGGGTCAAAGTTTTTTGTCGATTTTTTTTTCAAATCGATATAGCTTAAAAATGACAAGCCCTACAAAAAAGTGATGTATGGCGAACTTTTAGCAAATAATCTGAGATTTTATAAAAAAATTTAAATAAAATAAAAAATCGGTTTTTACACTCTAAAAAAATATATTTAAAAATTAAAAGTCATTTTCCCAAAAATGGTACCCCTCAGATTTGCTTGATATTTTTTCTCATGAAAGGCAATATAATTACCTAACTTTTCTTCATACATCGCAAAGTGGGCGCTTTTAAGGAAAAAAAGTTGTTCGAACAACAACTTTTTCATGTTAATTTTTTTTTAGCGTGTTTCACTCAAAGTCGAATAGTAATACGCGCACAACCTTATTAAAATTCGATTAAACTTTATGGGTATACTTTTCGATAATCTGGGTGAAATCTAGCCTAACATTTGAAAAGGGTACAGAGAAGTTACCTGCAAATCGTCCAATAAGAGTTCAGAACAAAACGTTCTAATGAGGAACAGCCATCTCAGCATGGTTTGCACTTTCCTGTGATGGATTGTATTATAATATATGCATACACTCTATCCAACTTCTATAAAACCACCCTCAAATTGTTCCAAATCAACAGGTAAACTAAGTAAAAATCACTTAGTATGTTTTATTCATGAAAAGATTTCAATTCATGTATTTGTGATTAATTTAATTAGAAAAATAATCATTCATTTATTTTTATGTATTAGGTGTGTCCATTAGTAAGCAATATGCATATATGTTTATACCTCATCTCTCAAGTGAATACATATAATAGCGCAGGTAACTTAACGATTATTTAAGGCATGCCTAAAATAATCGTTAAGTTACCTGCTATATAGCAGTTATATAACAACGCAGGTAGTCACATGAGAGATATAAGGTTTAAACTTAAAGCACCGCAGTCTGTTTCTACCGACATAATCTAATATTTAAGTTTGGTGATATCACAACAATGCTCATAGTTGCTGTAGTGCATAGTTGTTGAAAGTGTAGTGCTGCATAGTTGTTGAAACGAAAAAGTGTTTATATATACAACAATGGAAAAATCTGCTGAATTGATTATTAAAAGGGTGCAATGTAGTGCCAACATAAACAATCCCAATTGCAGCCGCAATAATTTACGTAATTTATCATCAAGTCTCATAGAGAAAATACATTCATGGGGCTTTGATCATCAATTGGATGTAACAATGCGTATTTGTGAATCGTGTCGTGGAATTTTAGTGCACAATAGGACACCTCTCCCGAAAAAGAGGCGATCGGATGGAAAAGAATCAAGCCATGCTCGGAAGTTTGAAGAGCCGCAACCATCAACAAGTCATCAGCAATCAGAACATCAGGAATTTGATGATACACTAGGTAAATAATAATAACTTTAACTGTTTCAACTGTGTGGTTTAAGGATTGTACATCGAAGATACAACTTCATTTTCAACATTTTTTTAGAGCACGAGCTGGATGAACCGCTTATCGTACAAATTTGATCGATTGGTAGGCCAACCTCGGTGAACAATCTATCAAATTTTCACGACTGTACGATATGCGGTTTATGCAGCTCGTGCTCCACAAACATGGGGAAAATTCAGATGCGGCTTCGATGTACCGTAAACGGGGATGTCTTTGATAATGGAGGTAACTTTGATAATGCAGCTAATCCAAAAAGTTATGACTTAATGCTCTTCGTATTCATTATTTTGGAAGGGAACATCGGTTTCCTATCCAAAATATTGCGTACGATGTGCCTTAAGTCATAAATTTTTGGCTTAGCTGCATTACCAAAGTTACCCCTATTATCAAAACCACCCCCGTTCATGGTACTATCACCTTAACAGCGTTATATATTAATGTGTGGTAATATTTTTTTTTTCTTTTCTTTAATTTTACAGATACAGATCCATCGCTAGAATCAATCCCATCAGCGGATCAGATCCAAGGTCCATATAATGTGGAACAATTCAATTGTATAGCTTCAACCTTACAGTTATCACCAATTTCATCGAGAAGTATGAGAAGTATGAATTATCGTGTTCAAAAATCTGCAGAGATCACGAAATGCAGGAAAATCCTCTGTATTAGGCCCTTTCAAATGTTAGGCTAGATTTTTGTTTTAAGCACGCCCAGATTATCAAAAGGTCAAAATCTTTATGCTCATTAAGTTTCAACGGATTTTAATAAGGCTGAGCGCGTATTACTATTCGACTTTGAGTGAAACACGCTAAAAAAAATTAACATGAAAAAGTTGTTGTTCGAACAACTTTTTTTCTTTAAAAGCGCCCACTTTGCGATGTATGAAGAAAAGTTAGGTAATTATATTGCCTTTCATGAGAAAAAATATCAAGCAAATCTGAGGGGTACCATTTTTGTGAAAATGACTTTTAATTTTTAAATATATTTTTTTAGAGTGTAGAAACCAATTTTTTAATTTATTTAAATTTTTTTTATAAAATTTCAGATTATTTGCTAAAAGTTCGCCATACATCACTATTTTGTAGGGCTTGTCATTTTTAAGCTATATCGATTTGAAAAAAAAATCGACAAAAAACTTTGACCCTTATCAAATGTTAGGCGAGATAAATTTTGAAAAAAAAAAGTACTCAAAGTTGCTTAAAATTGCTAAGTCTCCACACCCACAAAGTTTCATAAGGTTCTGAGAGGGTGCTGCCAACTCCGAAGACGAGTTGGCGTGAAATCCGTCTATATTTTCTTAAAATTTATCAAAATAATGCAAAATGAAATGTGCTTCTTAATTTAAAAATCATGCTTCGATATAAGATACAATTCGATATAACATACATTCGTGAAATCAAAATGTATGTTATATCGAAGTTTACCGGTAGTACGTTCAGACTACAGAGTTATAACATTTTATAGCGCTATCTTGATGGTGGTTTCTGTGTTGCAATTATTTGACCACCGTTATACCAACAGTTAAAACATGTTATAACTCTCCAGTCTGGACAGCGTTTTAGACCTTCATTTGAAGAACCGTGAAGTTTGGTATGTCCCATGACGGGTTTTGGTTCTAGTCGAGATTTGATAACTTCTTCGAGGGGCATCGTAATATTCCCGGAGGCAGCGAAACATGCCGGGGAGGGCTAGTGTGACCGTGGACTGTCAATAAAGCCATTACCGGCCGAGTTTTATAAAATCATTAAGCTTGATATGACGCACGACAGGTTTTGGTTCTCGTTGAAATTTGGCCGCTTCTCCGGTGGCACTGAAACCCTATTGGAAGCGTGAAGTGTCAATAAGGCCATTACCGGCCGTGTTTAGCAAAATCATACAGGTTGATGTGTCACACGACGAGTTTTAATTCTTATTGAGAATTGACCGCGAGAGAACCGGAACATTTCCGGGATGGCCAATGTGACCATGCTATCTCAATAAAGCCATTAAATGGCTGGTTTTGAAAAACCATGAAGTTTGATATGTTGCTCGTCGTATTTTGATTCTTGTTGAAAATAGAGCTGGAATTAGGACGTAACAGCTTTTGTAAGCAATGATTTCTCGGAAGCCATGGCACTCCCTGGCAAATCGACATCACCATCGAGCAGAGGAAGACTTCTCCTACCCGATGGATGTGTTGGTTTGTGTAGGCGTGCCTTGAATTCCGAGAAATCAACGAGAGAATTCATTGTTTACAAAGGCTGTTACGCCCTAATTCCAGCTCTATCTAGAATTGGTCGCTTCTCCGGTGGAACCGAAACATGCCCGGGAGTGCTAGTGTAATCGTGGACTATCAATAAAGCCATTACCGGCCGAGTTTTATAAAATCATGAAGTTTGATATGTCGCAATAAGGTCATTACCGGTTTAGTTTTGAAAAACAACACAACACAACGAGTTTTGGTTCTTGTTCAGAATTCACCACTTCCCCGGGGAAACAGGAATATCTCCGGGAGCACCGGTACATTTCCGGGGCACCATAACATGCCCGGGAGGGCTAATGTGAACGTGGATTTTCAACCAGTAAAGTTTTGTAAAATCATGAAGTTTAATGTGCCGCACGACTATTTTTAATTCTCAGACCACTTCCCCGAGGGCACCGGACCATTTCCGGTACGACCAGTGTGACCGTGGTATCTCAATAAAGCGATTACCGGCCGAGTTTTGAAAAATCATAAATTTTGAAATGCCGCACAACGGGTTTTGGTTCTTATCAAGAATTTGCATCTTCTCCGAATGCACCGAAACATTTCTGGGGGCACCGGAACATGACCGGGAGGACTAGTGAAACCGTGGGCTGTCAATAAGACCATTACCGGCTTAGTTTTGTAAAATCATGAAGTTTGATATGTCACACGACGGGTTTTTGATTCTTGTTGAGAATTGTCTACTTCCCCGGGGGCACCGGAACTTCTTCGGGATGCCCAATGTGATCATGGACCATCGATATAACTGCCATAGGTCCATTTATAAAATATTATGATCGCCGTGTGTATAATTATTGTAAAACAGTAATGCCGAATGCCGTCCCAGAGTGACCCCAACGGAGACCAAAATAACTGCGGAATCATGTATTGATCTTCACTTTTCCTGAAAGATTAAAAAACTAGGATAGATTCCCGACAAAACGCAACTTGTTTTGTAGCAAAAGATTGAGAAGAGATGTTTTTAGAGCTAATTGAATTTTGAAATCTAAGTTAATTTTGACGTTAGACACGCAAATGTTACTATTTTAAGTAGCTTTTTTTTCCTTTAGAACCGAAATCCTGTTTATGAAAAAAAACACTACTATTGATTTTATTAAAAAATGTTCTGCCACCTTAAAAGCAAAGTTTCATTGCACCACTAGCTAGATTGGTGGTTTCTCATTTAGCTAGATTGCCAATTTTTCCCCTAGGGGCAAAAACTTCAGCGCTCCTCTCTAGGAACCAACTTTTTCAATTTAAAAGGATGACACTTAGATCAATAACCTTCGTTCGACATCAAAAATAAGCAAAAGGGCACAAAGCAACTCCCAAAACTTTCGATCAAACTCACCTGCATTGCTGCTGGAACTGGATCCTCCCTTGACGGCGTAGTTGTTATTGATCGAGTTGAAAAAGTTGACCGCCCCGGTTCGTCTCAGAATCCAAAACATGCTGCTACCGCTGACGATGCTGAAATACTGTCTCGCCGAAACAACGTTAAACCACCTCTGCTATTTCGTCGCACGGCTGGGTTTCACGCGAATTAATCAATTCGCAGCCCTGGGAATCGGCAGCTTTCCCGGCTCACCACAGGGGCAAATTACTTTTTCTCACGCAGGTTGCTATGGAATCTCGGTTTTCCAGTTTTTTTTTGTTCACCACAGAGCACAGAGGTGTGATGATTGCTTCTGTCACGGAATAAATCTCCCCGAACCTGACGTCGGACGACACCACAAAGCAATTGATTGGAAAGTAATAGAGGAAATTTCACGATGCTAACACTCTTGCCCCGTTCTTTTCTCACTTGGTTATACGATTCAAACCTTCCAAAACAATAGGGCCGTTGATTGATAAAATTTTCACGATACAAGCTCTCGCCCCGCGAAGACGAATGAATAGATCATAAAAAAAAGCGATAACGAAATCCTCCAGACTCTTCCGAGCTATCTGTGCGGGAATCGTTTTTCTCCCCACGGGAATTACAAACTTTCACTCCTGCCAGCTGGGTGCTGAACTCCGGTCGTCGTCGTTTGCAATATCAATTTCCATCCGCGCGCGCAATCACTTGACACTTCCGCTTCTCTTCCGGGATTCAAATGAGCGGAAAACTGTAGGAAAATAGCTACACAGAGTAACTGGCACCTAGAAAACTGCCTCCATAGCTGGCTGGTGCACTGAAGTTCAAGTGTGGAAAAAGCTCCTAAAGCTCGAGAAAGGACACCGTTTGGATGGGGAGCTTGCGCGTCCGATTGAACCGGCACGTCGAAACAGACTGGTGAACAGCTGGCCAAACGATTGCCTACTTTCAGGCGGATGCAAGGATACAATGTCGCGTCGTTGTCGTCGTCGGTATGTATTTCCCAGACTGGATTACATAATTCCACAGGCGTGCGCAGTTTCATCGACGGCCACGGGGACATTCCTTGGCTGACGTCTGTGCACGCCAGTGCCCGTGAATGTCGAGTTCATCCCGAGCTGGCACATGGCACGCGGTCGGATGGTCACTCATCGCTCGGGCTCGGTTCGGTTCCCATCGGGATGCTGAGTGCTGAGTTACCTACTCATTGTCTACTGATGATGGCTCGACGAAGTGAACGAGATGAAAACGGCCAGATAGCAGATGGTGATAACTAGACACCCTTCGGGGCAAACGAGGTTTGAGTTGAGGTTGAATTGCTTAGGAATATGGTTTGTTGTGGCGTTTTTGCTGTGCACTGAGAATGGGTTTTATTGTGTGCAGTGTATACGTAGGGATAACAGCAAGGATGACAAAACGAACAAACCAACTGAAGCTGCTGAAGTATAAGTAATGAGAAATGAATGGAAAGTTCATTGGTCGATTTGGTGGTACTTGTTTTTTTTTATAAAAGCGTTTTGTCACCTTTATTGGGTTATCAGCGTACCTAGAGAATTTAAGATCTGGGAATTGTAAATCATTATGCTCTGGTTGTCGATGAGCAAATAATGCGTTATTACTAGACGTGCATCAGCAAAGAACTAGACGTCACGATCGGTGATGCCCATGAATACAAATCAGATTTGCTTTTGCGGGCACGTGAGGCTGTGCAACTTTTTGTGCGAGAAAAACTTGACGAGCCATAGCAATTATTTATTGAGAAAGAAACGAGCGGACAGAGCTTCATGCCTTTTTCTTGTTGGTAAATATCGAAATGAAATGCTATCTCATCAACACCGTCAAGATTTGCTCAGTGCTAGGTTTTCTTGAAAATCAAACCGGAACCAGCAGCTATTTTTAAATTAAATATTTTGTATGTGGTCAGAACCCCCCCTAATAAAAATTGTATGGTTAATTTGCTTTACGACGTGTTCTGGGTATCATCCAAACCATTTGTGGAATAGTTCAATGATTTGGGTTATCGTTCGTTTATGGTTATTTTTTATTAGGGCCACGTGCTTAAAGCAAAAATAGATCCGTTCGGACTTCTCCGTTTTTTGACGTAGGACTACGTCTGTAATTTCTATATGGAGGTACACTTTGTGAAAACCGAAAGTGGAACATGTAATGAATTTGTGAAAGATTTTGAACGTTAATAACTCAGCTGTCCCTGGACCAATTTCAATAATTTTATCACCAATCGATCAGAAATATTTCTACGCATCAATGACATTGCTTTCAACTGTTGATTTTTAACAAGAAACTATTGAAAAGTGGTGAATGACAAGCATTGTCCAAAAGCGTCGAAACAGCTCACAAATCCACCAATTAATTACATGCATATGATGCTTCCCCAACACAGTCATCAGACAATCGTTTCTAGATGAAACATTTCGATGTAGCATTGCTGTTTCCCCAACACTGTCATCAGATAGTCGTTAGTAGACGAAACGAGTCGAAGCAGCATTCGCCTCCGATCATCGGGCGTTTGCAAATAGGGAGACTGCAATTGTGTAACATTTTGCACACTCATTGCCATATTCAGAACCACACACCCCCAACGACTGATTTGATCGATTCTTTTCATAGACTTGATGTGATTTTGATCGATTCTCTTCATAGACTTTCTGTTTCGTTAATATTTCGATGGAAAACGAGCAGTAGAGTCTATGAAAATTTCATAGATTTTCGACGAAAAGTTAGCTCAGTCAGTTAGTCAACATGAAAATGTCAACATACAAGCATATAAAATAATTATGTAATTGTTATTATTCCATTTTAGAGTCTACTTCCCCCGAGGGGGACGACTCTATCTATGATGCAGAAAAGATTGTGTTTTGCTGTGGCTAGCTGCACGCACGCTGAGTAGATAGATGGAAGATTTATGTCGATTTTGAAGATTTCCTGCAAAAAGATTAAGCACGATGCAAGTAGATGCGGGAAATGAAAGATGATTTTTCGAAGATTGATTCGCTAGTGTGAGATTTTTTGAGCATCTAGAATTGAGATTTAGATGTGTCGCCCCCCTCGACTTCCCCACCAAATTTTGATCGTGCTAATCGTGAGTTCACGAAGCGGTTCATGGATAACGCTTTCGGTGCTGTATGCGACAGACTATGGTTTACCAATTATTTGAAACCATTCACAGAAGTGGGTGCGGCTGCGTTGGTTGACAGCGGACTTTTCAACCCGTTGACGGATTTTGGGCTTGCCAAACTTGCCAAAGCAATCTGAAGCGAGGAAAAGTACCGGTTTTTGCAAAATCGAACGGTTTTGCATTTCCAGACAAGCCATTTGGACTGCCACTACTTGATATCGTAAGAGATGAACTAGGCTACGGCTCAAAATAAAAATTAAAAAAAACGTTTTGTCGTCACGGAACAGTTGGTATCCGCCGATTGCAATTTGCAGCAGGTAAAATTAAATTGTAATGCTCGTTGACTTGTAATTTAACAACTATGTTTTCAATTACAGGCGGCTATTCTATTATCAGGTGATCAATTGTCCCGTGGATGTGGCTCAAATGGTACACTCTCTTCCCCGTCGGCTCAATGATGATCAGGCCTTCAACGTGATCATCAAAAAGCACGTAATCCATAAGTCGTCGTACTTGTCCGGCTTAAAGCCACTCAGAACGCCATAGATGGCCTTGAAACCCCAGCAGTGGATCCTCAAATTGAGCTGGAAACCATTGCCATGAATAACGAGACAGAATTGCTGCTTGGGCAACAGGAAACGCTCCTTTGGAATGAGGACAAATGCCTGGAGATCGCTCCAGCGCAAAACAAAGTTCCTCTATCATTGATTTATGACGAGCACGGCGAAGAGCTAGCTTTTCCTGCCATATATTAAGGCCGTCCACGGAATTTCAAGCCAGGTGTTCGGGTGACATATTTCATGATGGCATCCAGTGAAACTCGTCGCCGACACAGGCGTGGGGCCAAACCACAACATTTGTTGTATATGGCAATGAAAGTTCTTCGCCTTAGATTTTCCGAAGGCTTGCAATGCTCTTTTAAGTGATCGGGGACCGCGGACATTACACGTGCCAACCGTAAGGACCGAGAATTCATGGAGCAGTGCATTGAGCGAAATCTATCCTTCCTCAAATCAATACCGAATTCAGTACAGTATTGACAACAAATTCACCAGAGAAATTTGTTCACTATGATGCGACAATTGGGAAAGCCTACGATGTTCCTCACACTCAGTGCAAATTAGATGAAGTGGCCCCATTTGTTGAAGCTCCAGAAGGACACAATGGCAATGACTTAACAGATCCTATCCAGGAATTGACTGCACTACAAAGAGCAACTCTGGTCAATGACTTGAGCCGGCGCCGGTGGTGTAGTGGTAAGCGTGACTGCTTTCTAACACCCCAATGGGTCTGGGTTCAATCCCCAGCCGAAGTCGGTGGGATTTTTCTGAGGCATAAAAATCTCTGGTCACGTCTTCCTTCGGAAGGGAAGTAAAGCCGTTGGTCCCGGACCATGTGTGTGAATGGGTGCGATATCCTACGCAGGTGTGGAAGCTGCCTTCCTGCACATTCGGTGGATGGCAACCGATGTCCGTCGGTGATTGGCACTGTGTGCAGCATTGCTTCCGCCCACTTGCTATACAAAAATTGTTTTCGGAATTATAAAATCGTTAGATTTTATTATGATATTTGTACTTGTACGTTAAAAGAAAAGGTTAAAAAGTATGTGCTTGACACATGAAACCTGTCAATTTCGCTCTCAAAATGTCACAATCAGTGATTTTATAATTCGTGAGCGTACACTCAGAGTGAGCGCTCGCGAGTCGTAAAATCGCTGATTGTGAGTGTCTGAAAGCGAATTTGACAGGTTTTATGTGTCAAACACTTGCCTGTCAACCTCTTCTTGTATCTAACAAGTACAAAATATCATTATAAGATCTAATGATTCCAATATTCCGAAAACCATTTTTTTATAGCAAGTTAGTGGAAGCAAGCCTGTCTGTGTGTACTTCAACAAGCTGCTGATGTCGCGGTACTACAGTCCATTCGGAAAGCACTATGTGGTCGATTATTTCAAGTGGATTGAATTTCAGCACCGTGGAAGTCCTCACGCGCACATCTTGCTATGGGTGAACAAGGATCCACGGGAAGCAATCAGTGAAAGTATGCCAAAAACTACAGGTGCAACAGTATCATGGTATTCATGCCTGTACTACTACCGTCGACCCTTTTCAGGACCACTAAGATTTTCCAAAAAAGAGTTAAATTTCTTAACATGTCCCTACTGAAATTCATATCAAACGGTTCTTTTGAGGGCAATCATGGTCATACTAAAGAGTACAAACAGAGAGAACCCCGCTAAAATTCGTATTCAAACACAAAACACAAGTCCTGCTGCAGTTAACAAATAATATTTATCATATATAAGACCACGTAGTCCTACGTCACCATTGCGTACAACCCCATAGGGCTGTCTCTAATAGTTTTTTATAACTCGAGATGGTCTAGCGGAATAATTCTTTAGTGGAAAGATTTTACAACACAAATTGATAACTCTAGCTATTTTTACAAGTTTGATGAATGCTTTATATTTTCCGAAAACAAGAATCAAAGTACAAATTTGGGGACAGTACCTACAGAAGGAGTAGGAACTCAACTCTGCACATTGTGCCGAAACACAGCATGACACACTGTTTGGCACGATACACGGTAAGAAAAAAGTACCCAACGGCCAGTTCATTTCTACCTACTTTTGACTAGTTTGTCTCCTGTTCTCCTTCTAATGTTGTCAAAACCGAAGGAGCTAAACCACCCAACAGGGGTATTAAAGTGTGGGAACCCAACGTTGAGTATAATCATGTTTACATACTTTGGGTACAACTAACTTACTTTTGGGTAGAAAGCTAGTGGAAAATTCCATACGAATTACACAAGTAAATGAAAACTACTTTGACCCGCTTTACCTACTTTTGGGTTCCTGCACTATAGTGCCGAGATGAGTTGAAAGATCTTACTTTTGGGTGCTTTTTTCTTACCGTGTAGGTCAAACTTTGACAAGTAGGATATACACAATATCAAAAGCAAATTTTCATTACGTCGAACGTAACAAAGGTAAACAAAGTCGAGCTATCAGTGTCATTCGATTCTCCTGCTGTTACACTATATGCTGTCCGAATATAGGATCAAATCCTAATTTTAAATTTATTTGCCAGTCAAATTGCACCTTCCGATCAAAATAGTTTTCGATGTTACTTAAGTCACCCAATTTCTACGGAGATGCCGTTTGACTTAAGTAACAGCGCTGAGAAACCCGTGAAAAGTGTACGTTCGTCGTTTCGCTTTCTCATTATTAAAGTGAATAAATTGAACTGTTTGTTGCTAAGATGATTTCGGTAGTCCTAAAATGATGAATGGGCTGCACGTAAGGAGACGTAATTCATAATTCTTCCGAATATCCTGGTAAATACACTTTGACTTAAGTAACAATAGGGGTCACCAAACGACGTATAATAACGTTTGACTCAAAAACCAGTATTTCTTAGCATGAAAGCTAGCGATTTGGCTTTGTATGATTAAAACCCTGCTAAATATGTTAAACATTGCTATCACTATGAGATTATATGTGTTTACTTGGAAATAGGAATAACTTTTCGGTCATAAAAACAAAACATTATTTTTCTCGGATTGGTGCGAATGTTACTTACGACCCGCATAAACAATAACCATAAGATGCGCCTAACCACCAATTCGGGATATCATCCCAATTTTATGTGGTATGGTCGCACCATCTAAGATATCGTCAGTATATGGTACACGTTTATTAGGGGACATAATAAAAATTTGCTCTTGATATAATATAAAACGGCATCACTGCTGACTGCTGAGTGTAGACGTTTTGCAAATCGTTGCTAAGAATGAGCTGTCGATCATTTCGTCCGAGACTTCCCAACTTCCCAAGACTTCCCAAATTAAAGTATGTAATTTAAAGTTATGTCAAGTGTTTAATTTAATTAAATAGTTTTGTTCGTTTCCATAGCTAGTAGAAGCTAGAGTGTGCGAGAAGAATTCGTGCGCAATCGTGCTCGTGCTTGTGCTCACTGTTCTGGTGAAGCCATCTTTAAATCGTTCGCAGAATAATTCACCGTATCCGAGCGCAGCAACTTCTCCCCGACGGCTGAATTTCCCCGGCAATCGTCAACCGGCTGGAAGCGGACGGATAGGTTCAAAAAATTAAAGGGTTTTATCCTAAACACGACCGCAGTATGACGTAGAACCACGCAAAATTGATGTAGGGGAAATGACGGCTTCGGCATGACAGACTTTTTTCGGCAACCCAATTTGAAACACTATTTTCACTGGATTTTCTTACGAAAACACTTCGCTGAATGCATACAAACGATTCTTTATGCTTTCAGCTTCAATTTGACTATATTTTTACCACTGAAAAAAAGCAATCTAGCAAGGTTTTCTTGAAATGCAACACACGCACTACAAATTGTAGATGATTTCGAGTTGACGATAATAGAACAGCAGATTTAAATGCAGTTCAAATGGAACGGTTGCCGAAGAAAAACTGGTTGCCGACAATACTCGCTCTCACTAGAGAAGATTGGAGCTTTGTAAAAGCTTTTCAAAACAGTTTTTGACAATTCTTTCGACTGAAATTGTTAGAGCAGCTTTCAGCAAAAGATTGTAAACAAACCAATACTGCATATGTGTGCGTTCCTTAGAGAAAAAGGCTATAGAAAGAACGTCGCTGCTTAGGTTGCCGAGAGTACGTAAATTCCCCTATGTCATGCATTTTCGACTATTTTACTTTATCTTAAATTTTTCAAGTATTTCAATGTTCCGGTTATGGTTATGGTTTTTTATTCCTTGATCTGTTTTCCGTGCTGAGCACCAATGCTACCGGCGCCAGGGAGTCAGCTCCATCACCTGGACCCTACCTATCGACCCATCAACTCATGAACCGGTTTGGCACATACAGGTATCAGTGCTGATAAAAATCATTCCTTCTACACTCAACTTAGCTTAACATGAAGACAACCTTAACAGATAGAACAACTACCTGCATGAATTTGAATTTTGACATGAACACATTCTCTTGATCAAAGAAACCTCTGAGTATCGAAGTTAACATTTGGTTTTGTTCATTCATGGCTGGAAGTTTATTATCGCCTGTGTTGTTGTCAAGATCAATATTCATCTTCATCTTGGTGGGGATGATTTTGAGGATCAAATGCAAATTGATTATTTTCATATTACACAAATATAGCGCTGTAGAACTTGTTGTGTTGGTTTTTATACACAGATTGATGGAAAATTATTGCCTCATGCTGAATTCTAGACTAACATTTGATAGGGGCGGAAGAGCCAAAATGTAAACAAACCATATTTTGCCACATATAGAGAGAATAGTTCACAAACTACTCGATAAACACGAAAAAGTAGAAGAAAATATCACTTCAAATCGTCAAAAACGTTTCTTCTTACATGGCGTATTTCCAACTTTCAACTCTATGATGAATCTGGTTGTTACGCCTTGCACCAGAACTACGAATTATATCGTTTTAATATGCCATATGTTTTGATTCTGTAGTATCTAGTCACACCCGATTCATTTGAAATGCATCCGATTGATAGTTCACGTGTAAACAACGAACAAAAAGGAGATCAAAAAATCTCCGGGCGTAATTCCACTCTCACAAAATTTGCGAACGAAGAACCAAGGCGGAACAACAAACAAAAAATCCCGAGGGTGTACTTCCACGGCGTATCACCAGTGTTGGCAGTTCAAAGGGTGGAAGATCTGGGGGGTAACAACATGTATGAAATTATCAGGGCGTATGATGTTTTCTTCTCAATTTCACGACAAAGAAAACTTTTTTTGAGTTTTTAGTGATGCATGATGATAGATTACACTATTAACTATATGTCAAGCTTATAAAATCAACCAAAAAATGGAAAGTCGTGAAATAGGATTAATTTTTAGGTCAACAAAATTCAGAAGCGATTTTCTCGATATGGTCATTTTGGAATTACGCCTTTTCAAATGTTAGTCTAGAATTGATGATAATATCGAGGTTTTAGGCTCTGGAGTCGACAATATTCTAAATAATCATTTTGCCCAGAATGAATTGGATTATTTTGATTTTGAGAATCGCATCTGATTTTGACAATTTTGGGTTAGATAATAAGCAGTGGTGAATATCAACAAACGCGTATTCGTTAATGTATAATTAACTCATTTGTGCGTTTCGCTTGTACTTCACAGCGAATACATTCAAAACGAACGCAATTCATCTACACTGGGTTGAAGCGCTATCCCTTTCGTGTGATGGTAAATGATAAAAACATACGCTGACAGGTATACCTCGATATAACGTAACTGTCACTTTTTACTAAAATTACTAACATTAAATCAAGCAAAGTAATAACAATCCTCCGTCTATTTGTCATGCCAATTTGAATAATTGAATTGTTACTTGTGAGATATCGACGATGGAAGTAAAAAGTGACAGCTACGTTTTATCGAGGTATACCTGTATAACAAAGGGGAAAATAAAAAAAAAAACTTTCAGTTTACAGTGAACTCTCTAGCCGAGTTTCCGTGACACGCTTTTCCGGAACTAGTGATGTGGCATTCCCGCCTGTAAACCATGCGCGCGTAAGATTTGCAACGCCACTCCATTGTCACCAGGAGCGCAGGCTCGTTTAGAGCTGAGTTACCAATAAGGTGACGGCACACAAATGAACAGATAAGAGCATATGAGCACGTTAGTTAAGGAGAGAGAAATCGCACACACAAAAGAGAGAGGAACGAACACACACACAAGTAAATAGAATTCGATGAAGGTAACATGTAAATAAATCTACGTAGGTTAAGTAAGGTTGAAACAATGAGCATGAGCATGAGCATGATTGACCGCCCACGGTTGCTACTCTGTTATTGCCAGACCAGCTGTAATTACACAGAGAACCAATAGACGATGCTTAGGACTAGCAATCATCCTCAATGTGTAAACACTGATGATCTCAAACTATATAGGCAATACCTGCGCCGGCCGCGCCCGAACACAGGTCAAGAAAAGAAGGGGTAGGAATGTGTTGACGTGACACTCGCTTTGATGGAAGCCGAGATCACCTCTGCACTTCCACGAGGAATCACCCCTCACCATCCCTCTCCAAAGGGAGAGTTTGGTAAAGAGAGATGAAAAAACCGATTTGTACCTTCCTTAAAAGTTGTCCTAGCTCGCTTCTCTAATATCTATATACAATCTTCACACTGCCGTGCTCTAACGGAACTATCAACTCTATGCTTTCATCTACTCCATCTATCGTATAAAAATTACCACTACAGTCTGTTATTTGATATTAGCATCTTCAACTACAAACAACGCATATAGCGTCAAATCTTCTGTTGCTTGCAAACATGATGAATCATGTTTTCTTTCTCGATTCTAAAACTACTCGGAAAACGAGAAAACCACCATTCACGCACGTATAACCGTACGGGAGGCAGAGTGCCAACGCTAATCCGGCAAATGCAGCCGAAAACTATGAAATCTAATGCATGCACAAAACAGAGAAGAAACTTAAGACACAACCGTATCCAAAGGCGTTCGAAACTCGACTCCGTTAAGTAAGGTTGAAACAATGAGCTGAATTACCGAGGTAAAGCAATCGGTTAAGTTGTGTGAGTGAAACCCCTGTACGATACAAGCAATTAGTGACGTCACTAGTTGCGTTTACGTTGATTTTTTGGTTTACTAATACACAAGGTTGGACTTCATTTCCTCTTCCATCATATGAAGCACGCTGCATGCTTATAAACATACAAACATTAAAAGAGCGTCGTGAATATGCAATGGTTTCATTTGTAAATGATATCGTTTCGCAGCGAATTGACTCAACAGAACTTTTATCAAAATTAAACTTCCATGCACCCACTCGGCAACTCCGAAATCGAAATTTATTTGCCATAAAACATCATCGCACAAATTATGCAAAATATGGGCCATTAAACCGCATGATGGCCTCTTACAATAAACACTGCGAAACCATTGACTTTACAATGTCTCGGCATAAACTAAAGCAATATTTTTATTCCATAAGAAATAACAACTCATAAAAGAAAAGACAAGAAAGCTGACACTACTTTTTTTATATAAATATATATTTAAGAAAACAAAACTGTATTAGTTGTACTAGTCTACGTTGGTTGACGAAATAAATAAATAAATATTTCACGATCTGCTTCACCTCTCTCTGTACCTCATTGAGGTTGAAATACCCGATATTCCGTCAATATACCGTCCAGCGTTCCCAGTATTCCAGATTTTTAGTCGTCTTGCCAGATACACAAACAGACCACGTATATTTCCAGATTTTTAAACATGTTACTTTAAAAATATCACGGCAATTAATTTACCAAATAATAAAAAAAAAAAATCCAAATTTGCAACTTTAATTATTAAAGGCCATCAACGTTGGACATTATTAAAATTTTAAGGTAATTCTGAAAATAGTTCACAGTGAAGTTGTGAAATCAAAAGAAGAACTTCAAGCTAATTCTGAGTAGAGCTCCATCGATATTTTTCGGGCTTCGGTGAGTGCCACGAAGTGAGGGTTCGATTCCCGCTTCAGCCGGTGCAAATTTTGGCAACCTGAACATTTTCCTACTTGTCTACTGGATGTGGTGTGTTGTCTCTTGTCTAGTGTTAAATATTCTGTCTGTGCCACCTCTGGTTGAAGACGGTGTCAATTGTCTTGTCAACTCTGATGACAATTGCATGGAGATGTTGTGAATATAGGAAATATAAGGAGTATGCTGATACGAATCGTGAGAACAATTTCAACGGAATTCTTTCGAATGTTTCTATGGATATTAATTTAAAAAAAAATTAAGACATTTTAATAAATTATGCACAATTTATGGGAGACTTTCAAGGTAATTTTGGCAAAGTACTTGAGCTCTTAGAAAATTCAAAACAATTCTGACCATACCTACAAATAGTTCAAAGCGAATTATCGGATAAGTCTGAGAAGAGTGTAACGGCCATTCTAAAGAGTGCTCCAAGGAAATTATTAAGATTATTTTAAGAATTTCATAGCAAAAAATGGGCCTACAATTATGCCAATTCTTGAGAATTATTACCAGTTTGAGGGAATTGTGGAATTGGAGAGTAATTTATAAGAGAATACAAGACGTAATGCTATGAACTCTTAGCATGTTACTGGAAAAGTTTGCATATTATCAAGATTATTTTAGGGGAATCCAGAAAATAAGTATGATAAAATTCTAAGATCATTCAAATGGAACTAAAATAAAAGGTGAAGATATCCTGGGAAGAGTTCCAAGTAAATTCAGACTAACAAAAAATTTCATGATCTGGGACCCAGGAAAAATATAAACTCCGGAATTTATAATTATTTCAAGATTGAAGTATAATAACTTGAAGTATTAGTATAAGCAGTTGAAACAAGTTAAACTAAATGTATGATAATTTCGCGGATTCGAGTAAATGAGAACGTCTCTGTTGTAATTGATGATGAGACTATTGATCGCGTTCGTGAGATTAAATATCTTGGCGTGATTATTGATGACAAACTTAAGTTCAAGTCTCACATTGACAATGTCATCAAGAAAATTGCGACTTAAAAACGATTTAACGTTTGTCAGTAAAATACAGCTATACAAATCAATCATTTCTCCTCATCTAGACTTTTGCCCTTCCATTTTATTTCGGGCTAATGAAACACAAGTATCGAGATTACAGCGCTTGCAGAGTAAAATGATGCGTTTGATTTTGAGATGTAATAGATTCACTTCCTCAACTTTGATGCTAGACGCCTTACAATGGTTGTCGGTGAAGCAAATAATTATATATTTGACTATGGTGTTCATTTTTAAAGTAGTTAACGGGTTTTCTGTCTCGATATTTGTGACATTTCTTTACTTGTGCTTCACAAAATTCATTATATTTTAAAGTAAAAAATGTTTTCAATTCGATGTCTAGACATATCAAACGTTCAGCAACACTTACAGAATTTAAAAGACACTGCATTTCACACGTTAAAACTGTCTTTTGAACAGTTATCCAGTGATGTTTTATGAAATGGCAAATTATGTATATTGACGAAGTTATCTCTAACGTATTATTTTATATGGATAGCTGTCACAACGACTTTTTAATAATTATTGTAGCACTGCAAAAACTATTTCTGTTCGCCACGATGAAAATGATGGATTTTAAATATTTGATTTAATAGTAGTAGATTCATAAAAATTAGTCTACAAAGGTTTGAGCCTCGCGCGGATATAGAGGACTGCATTTGAAATTTGATAAAAAAAATGCAATTTTGAAGCTTATTTGGAAGATACCTTGAGTTGGCAGTAAGTTTTTCTTGCTAATGTTGGGGGTTCGTGAGCATTCCTGACATTGCTGAAAATTATGATAGCATTAGATTGCGGGGTTGCTAATGTAATATGATTCTTTGTTGATTGTTCATTAACTCTTGATTGCTTGTAATACTTATGAATATTTAAGGTGGACAAAAAGGCGAACTAAGAGGTGGACGCCTGAGCTTTTCCACATTTATATCGCTGTGAAGCAACTGTAAACTCTAGAGGGAATTTATATCTGTAACTGTAAACAGTTTGACTTTGTTAAATTATCTTATTTAATTATCTTAAAGATAAATCGTCCAGCTCAAACCTTTTTAGGGGTAAGAAGTGGGACCATCAAAGTACGTGATCTGGAGTTCTTTTCACCCAGGTTGGCAGTTCCGTGTGCCAACTCAATTTAAAAAATTGAAATGAAATCACATGAAATTTGAAATAATACATGGTTTTCTGAATGATTGTTTCACCCCTCACCATCCCTCTCCAAAGGGGGAGTTTGGTAGAGAGAGATGAAAAAACCGATTTGTACCTTCCTTAAAAAAGTTGTCCTAGCTCGCTTGTCTAATATCTATATACAATCTTCACACTGCCGTACTCTAACGGAACTATCAACTCTATGCTTTCATCTACTCCATCTATCGTATAAAAATTACCACTACAGTCTGTTATTTGAAATTAGCATCTTCAACTATGTAAATCGTTGACTTCACGTAGAAGTAATACTAAAAACATATAGTCAAAGTTTTAAAAGTGTTCGGGGACCGTCTGTCAACCACCAGGATGCCTGGAAGCGGCGGCAATCGTAATCTGGACGTGGCAGTGACGACGAAGAAGGTGGCGGTGAAATATAAGCGGAATCCTAACCTCTCCATCTGGGACGTCGCTGGCAAGTTCAATGTCTCCCATACTACTGTGCAGCGGGCCAAGAAACGAGCCGGGCTATCGACGTTTAAGAAGGTCAATGTGGCGAACCGAGATTACAAACAAAACACGTCGGCAAAGCAGCCGTCCCGAAAGCTACATACGAATCTGCTCACAAAGTTCGACTGTGTCGTCATGGACGACGAAACTTAGGTGAAGGCAGATTTCAAGCAGCTTCCGGGACAGGAGTTTTATACCACATCAGGAAAAGGGAAGGTGGTATAAAAAGCGGCATTTTCATTACTACGGGAACCATCAATCAAGATCAACGTCTAGGAGTGCCTGGAAAAGCGGCTGCTACCATTACTGAAGCAACATAATAGACCTATGCTGTTCTGGCCGAATGTGGCGAGCTGCCACTATGGAAAAAAAAGGCAATCGAGTATTAGGATACGAACAACGTGGTTGTGGTACCCAAATACCACAACCCTCCCAACCGCCCAGAACTCTGCCCTATCGAACGGTATTGGGGTTTGATCAAACGGAATCTCCAAAAAAAAAAGTAATAAATTCATGGAAAACGAGCATCAGTTTAAATCTAACTGGCGTTCGGCGGCGAGTAAGGTCAATGAGACCACTGTGCAACATTTAATGGAAGGGGTTAAGCGGAAGGCACGGCAGTTCGGATTTGGCAAACCAAAAGAATAAACGAATTTTTTTTTCCTCTAAATAAATGAATTGAACTACCAAATGAAAATTAAGAAGTTTTTTGTAACATGAATTTTGTCTGAAAGAAACGATTTTTCGTCGACCAATTGTTGCACGTTCCAGTCTTTATATAGCTTTTCAATATTTCAAAAATGTCTAATTTTGATCAAACTTGAAATTTCGATTGAGAAAACTGTGCAGAAAAACGTTGTTCAGGACCGAAAATTGATTGGACTTCTGTGCAAAACGTTATCAACCATTTACTGTTGACCTTCGGTACTACGCATACCTACAGGCCTGTGTATGAGCTTATAGGTATGCGCGGCGCACTTGGTCTGAAGTTAAAAGATAATAAAAATTTACGATTATTAAAATCGCTGATTGTGACTCTCTGAATGTGAAATTAACAGATGTGTCAAACACGTACTTTACAACCTGTTGTTGTATTTACAAGTACAAACTATCATAATAACATATCATGGATTCATAGTTCCGAAAAACATTGTTTATAGCGGAAGTGACTCCACTAAAGTACAGTATAGAACAGCAATTTAGCCAACTTAAGCTATGTTATTATTATGCACATCAAACAAACAGTACAACCGCAACTTGCAGCAAACAATGTACGTTTGATTTACTAGCAAAGTTTTATATGGAAAGTGAAATCAAACACAAACGGGATCCCACTCTTCGGAACAACATTCACAAGTCACGCAATTGTGAACCTCTTCTCCCGACAGGGCGGTCACATCTGAGAAGAAGTTAGAAAAGAAAATCAAAACTAACACAACCCATTCCAAGAGTAACTCTGCTTCCAGTTCATCGATTTGCCATACAGCAAGCGTCCGCTAGCTTTTCCGTTTTGGGATGTTTTGTACGTTTTTTTTTTCCTCCACAGCACACACGCCGACTCCCACGATTCTGCACACACACAAAGTTTTGCAATAAAAGTGAGTGAAAAACGAATTGCGCCAAGCTTTTCAACCAACTTTTACTTTTCCACTCGAATCCACTTGGTCCGATACCCGGTAGGGTAAGACCTGCATTTGTATAGGCACCCATTTATGTATCAATGATTTCAACGTGAACGAATCAATCATACCTTTGGTACGATAGTTTATTTCAAAAGCTATAAAACAAAGTCTATAAGAACGTACAGTATGAATCCCATGCAACACACATGTTCTATAACAGTTTATATAACCTTTGTATGACTGATTTTCGTTGTATAGCAGTTTACTCAACATAACTATATGAATTTGTGTTACTTGGGATGTTTACATCAATTCTTCTCAAAAACAAAAGAAGCACTCCTAGTGAATCCAGTTCGTCTGTCTTCATCCGTATGCCGAAGAGAATCCAATTACGTTTCAACGTGTGTTTTGATGGAATTGAAACTCTTTCGACGGAGTTGGAACCAAGAAGCAGCGTTAGATTTTGAACAATATCTCAACAAATTGTGACTCTTTATCAAATCTGCGGATGGAAATCTGAATAAATTTAGAAGGCAACTTTGAAAAAATATTTGTTCAAACCCATTCGAAAAGATAGGTAAAGTGCGGTTTGCGCTTAGTATGACGGAAATTTGATCTTAACCCTATACCTACTAGAAGCGGTGCGGAGGCGACGGAAGAAGCAAATCCATGCCGACCGACCAACTGACTGGTAACAAAGTCCTCCACGTGCTAGTGCCTCGTACCTACGAACGTTTGTTTTAGTGTAGATCTGCAGTCCATTTCGAGAGCAACACCACCAACGACGACGACTGCAGGCGGACAATTCAATCAGAATAAGGACATTTTAAACAATATACAATATACTTTTCCGGACGTGGTTGATTTGTTGAACAGGCACACGGGCTAGCGAGCACAAGACCAACCATGATGCATTGACCTGTTGATGTGGATTGGTACCAAGTCTGACGGTTACTCATGGTAGCATCGAAAACCGATTATTATTAGTATTCTTATTCTATAATCAATATTACCTGGGTGAAAACATATGAGAGCGCATTAGTTTAAAAATTGTATCAGTTACAAATACAGTTAGGGTGATTTCTTGTAGAGTCCACAAATGGTCGCCACGAAGGCTGTACATGCACTACCACTTCGAATTTTCAATTATACAAATCTCAGAAATTAGTGCCTCATTTCACTTGAGAGTGTTCACTCGGCTGTCGACAAAAGCAGGCCACTCTCGATGTGTGCCACGCGATCGCCTGTTATCTCGGCAGCAACCATTGTGTGGTCCTCCTCATTGTTCTTCATCAGCAGTTCTTTCGGTCGATGAGTCGTCGACTTTGGAAAGCAACCGCTTAGTGAAGAGTGTGTGAGTGCTGACCACGTTTTCCGTCCATTGCTGTTGCTGCAATGCAAGCGCTCTGACCCTCGTTGGCGTAACTGCCATACAATGAAACCACTGGAAGCAGCTCCAGTTCTGATGGAGGAGGCTTTTTGGATAGCGGAAGATAAAGTGTTTATTGTGTTGTACCTTTTGACTATAGTTTTAAGATGTATTGTATAGTGACCAAGAATCCTCGGCTCTGTAAAGTTAATTCGTTTGAGCTTTATCAAATAAATCAATAAACAACAATTTCACTTGAAATTGGTACTTTATGTATGCTGCAGTGCAGCGAAGGTGGACTATCAGTTTCATTAGTTTCATTGTGGTACGTGTTCTGGAAGCTGCTATTTGTGCAGTTGAAGTTTCGAAGTGATTACAAGAATAAGGACCTCACAGCGAAACACCTTAACTTTCGCTCGTTGGGCTAAACCCATAGCCCACTTAGTGAAAAGTTTTCGTTAGTTGGGCTGAGCTGTCAAGCTGAAAATTGGTTGAGAGATAGACCGATTGTTTTGTATTGGTACAAGACACTGAAGAAATCTGCACATTGTAGACGAAATACGCGTACCTTTTTTTTTTTTTTTTCCTTTGGTTTGTTTTTTCCGTCGATCTTGTTTTCCGTGCTGAGCACCAATGCTACCGACGTGCCAGGAAGGCAGCTCCCACACCTGGACCCTACCTATCGACCCATCAACTCATGAACCGGGGACCAACGGCTTTACTTCCCATCCGAAGGAAGGCGTGATCAGAGATGTTATGCCTCAGAACATCCCGGCGGCGCCGACTGGGATTGAACCCAGGCCTACTGGGGTGAGAGGTAATCACGCTTACCACTACACCACCGGCACCATTAAATACGCGTACCTGTCAAGGATAAGTAATTTAGGTAGTGGAAAATAAATGGAAATTACTAATCCTTCTCGCTTTCTTCATATCATCAAAATCTGTAAGCAAATTTCCACATTGTTCTTAAATGAACACAGCAAAAAATAAATTTTAATATTGCATCCAAGAGGATGCTCTTCAATCATGTCGAAAATCTCATGTAATTTTTATGGCCACACAAATAAACAAATGCAGTAAAAGCAACGTAATGTCAGCTCATGCACTGCATTAATGATAATTTTGCCCCTTTTGGCAAGTAATATTACACCATATTTTCGACATGATTGAAGTGCATCCACTTTGATGTAATATTACAATTATTTTTTTGCTGTGAACCCATCGAAATGGAATCAAAACTGTAAGACATGATGTTTTATTGCGATTTAGGTGGGCTACAGCCCAACTAACGGGAGCCCAACTAACGGGAGCCCAACTAAAACGTAGCTCACTTAAAGATAGCCGAACGAGGGAAATTCGACTGTAGTTTGGTTTTAAATGGGCCGCCTTAAGTGTATATGCGATCAAATTTCAGGATAGTCCTAAAGATTTTGGAAAAACAACCCAGTAAAGGCCACAAGGCTTCAAGGCAGTTCCATTAAAATCAGGAAAACTGCAAAAAACTTTTCAGTGAATCTCGGGGCAGTTCTAAAAGCGTAAGGGCAGTTCCATGCATATCAGGAAAATTTCGGGAACTGCTGGGAAGTTCCTAGAACTGAAGATAAATTTCGAGAACTTTAGGACAGTTCCATTCATTTCAGGAAAACTGCGGAAACCTTCAATAAGTTGCAAACATTTAAGGATAGTCCAAAGAACTGCAGAGAAGCTTTGTAGTATTTAAACTTCTTAGAAGATCCAAGAAATTCATGGAAATCCAGATAACTTCAGGGAATTTTAGAGAGCTTTAGGGGAGGCTTCATTTGTTTCAGAACAATTCCAGGGACATGATCACGAGAATAACCAGAAATTCAGGAAAGTTCCGTGAATATCAGGAAAGATTAGAGATCTCTAGGATAGTCCCATTAACTTAAAAAATGTAAATACTTTAAATAGGTTCTGAGGAATGCAAGTAAATGCTGAGGGATGTTTCGAAAATTTTTTGAAACATGTTGGGAAGTTTAGAGCTGCTTCATGAGCCTCAAGGCGGTTCCATTACAGTCACTTAGAATGCAGACACATAAAACCAAGTGTTTCTCGGGACTGATTTGACGTAAGAAAAATGCAATTTAGTCAAAATGAAGGTATTTTATCTAACTTCCATAATCGCGAAATTACTCCGTCGGAGGAACTTGTGAACTTTCTTAAGAATTCCCTGATATCGAAGGAACCTGGAAGCCAGAAGCAATCGTTTAATTCCATATCAGTAGTCCTGCTTATTTGACTTTTCATTTTTCTGTTCCATTATCAAACTGTCCTTCAAATAAACCACACGTTAATTGGAAGAGCTATGCTTTCACTCATTAAAGGTGATGGGCACCTCTACGAGAGAAGCTGTGTGCGGTATTCCGCAGTTCAACGGTGGTTCCGGATTTCAGCACTTGAGCTTCAGAGTCAAGATGTTCCTGGATTCCGTGGGAGTATTGAACACTTTAACTGAAGAAGCACCGGCAGTAGCAGCTGAAAAGGTGAAATTTGAAGAGGCAGACCGGAAGGCCAAGTCATATATTGTCAGCTTCCTGGCGAATGAATGTCTGGCGATCGTCTGCGAGAAGAAGACGGCCAAGGACATGTGGAAGGCGCTTGAGAACACCTTTGCGAAGCGGTCAATTAGCACTCAAAACCTGGTGAGAAAGCAGTTGAATCGTCTGAAGTTGAGAGATGGTGATTCGATGAGAGCGCACTTGCTGGTGTTCGAAGACTTGATCCGACAGCTGAAAACCGCTGGGGCGAAGGTCGAGGAAGCTGATTTGGTCATTTCGCTGTTCCAGACTCTACCGGATGCGTATGACCCCTTGGTGACGGCCTTGGAAAACATTCCTGAGGAAGAGTTGAGTTTGGAGCTCGTGAAGCAACGCTTATTGGCGGAAGAGCTGAAAAGAACCGAACATCACGAAGACTCAGGTGAGATCAAGGCTGCGGCATTTTCTGGAGAGAAGAAACGCAAGTCTACGAAGTTCCAAGGCAAGTGTCACAATTGTGGAAAACGTGGCGATTTGAAGAAGGACTGTCGGCAGAAAAGCGGTGAATCTAATTCGGCAGATCAACGGAATGCAGTAAGTTTCATTGCAAGTCGCGAGATTGAAAAGGCACCAAGTGGAAAGGTGGTATTCAAGCTCGATTCAGGTTCAAGCGACCACCTAGTGAATGATTTGGCAGTATTCTCGGAAATTCGCAAGATGAAGCAACCCATTGTGATTCAAGTAGCGAAGGACGGAGAAACACTGGTATCAAAAACGGTTGGAACCATCGTCGGAAGCAGTAACAAGAACACGTCGTTGAACATGAAGGATGTTCTCTATGTCCTCGAGCTTTGCGACAACAAGTTGGTGAAGGCAGGCGTTGTGGTAATTTTCTGCGGTTCTCAAGAAAAACAACGAAGTCATTGCTACTGCGAACTTGAGAGGTAACCTGTACGAGATCGAGGTAGACATTCCAGTGTCTTCGGCAAATATTTGTCAAACTGAAGCGACCAATTTGTGGCGCCGAAGGCTTGGACACCTGAGTCAACAGGGAATGAAAGCGATCATAAGTAACAATCTTGTGGATGGTGCTGATTTCAGAGCAGACAAGCTGGCGTTCTGTGATGCGTGCGTGCAAGGGATACAATGTCGTGAACCATTCAACGGCACACGCCCGAGAGCAACAAGCCCGTTGGAAAGAATTCATTCGGACGTATGCGGGCCAATCGAACCTACTGCGTGGGATGGTTCGAAATATTTTGTTTCCTTCATTGACGACCATACCCATTTTGCAATGCTGCTCCTGATGAAGAGGAAATCGGAGGTGTTTGATCGATTCCGCGACTACGAAGCAATGGTAACGGCGCAATTCAACATGAAGATCTCGAAACTAACAATAGATCAAAGCCGTGAGTATCTTTCTAACAACCAAAAGCGTTTTTTACTCACAGAAAGGTATATAAATCGAACCAACCGTTGCTTACACGCCTCAACAAAACGGCGTTGCGGAGAGGTTCAACCGAACCATTGTTGAGAAGGTCCGCACGATGTTAATCGATTCTCAACAACCGAAAAAGATGTGCTCAGAAGCTGTCATTAATGCCGTGTACCTGGTGAACAGAAGTCCTACTGTAGTCCTGCCGAGAAGTATGACACCAGCTGAATGCTGGTACGGTCAGAAGCCAAGTCTAGAAAAACTTCGAATTTTCGGATGCAAGGCGTTCGCTTGGATTCCCAGCCTGTCCTTCAAATAAACCACACGTTAATTGGAAGAGCTCTGCTTTCACTAATAAAATTCCCGCATTCATCTGCCGTACACAGTACTAGTCAACCTCAGCGGCTATTTTTTTCAGTTTCAGAGCGAATTTATCGGCTAAAACAAACTTGAATTTGCTGGGTACATGAGAAGGTATCCTCTGTACTCCGTCAGAACCCGGTCGTACAACTTCCGGGCGCGTGTTCTGGCCACTAGATTATGCTTCATCGTCCTTTTTTCATTGCTTGGATGCACGGAATGAACGGTAACCTCGTAGACGGATCTTCCGAACGGTATTCCGGTGACACCGTATTTTTTTGGCGACATCCCAATTTGAGAGTCGACCTCAACACCTTCCAGTTCATCTGGTAGAAACGGTAATTTTCAATTTTTTTTATTTGCAATAATTCGAACTGGGTGTGCAGGATCAATTTTATTTTCTCGTCTACCATATTGTACAACTTTTTTAATATTGCACGTATCGAAACAAAACTTTCACCACTGAAGCACGTGTACTTTCAAATTCATATCGCTGTTAATACATTCCAAATCCGACCAGTACCGGCACTTCTATAGAATAAATAAAGTGTTCGGATTCTAAGTGGACCAGACCTTAGCCCAAAGAACTTCAGGGAAGTTTAATAAACTTAAGAACATTTTCAGTGACTTCATAGAAGATCCAATAAATTCACGGAAATCCAGGGAACTTCTTAAGGAATCTTCAGAGAAAATTGTTCCATTAATTTGTTTCTTTCACTCTATTCTCTACAAAACCTCTGTACCCAAAATTCTCTTATTGTCATTGAGAATTTAAAAAAGGTTTTGATATAACACATTTTTTCTTTAGATTCTCCGTGGTGGTTGCAATATTTATTTGTTTCGTTTAATTCTATCATCAAGCTCGATTCATAGACGACTTCCGCAGATCCATTTTGGGGTGTTCTTTTTGGGTCTTTATATTCAAAAATGCTCTACAGTATCACATATTTGAATCTGTTCGGTTTTCTTGTCGCTTTGTTTGGTTGCTGCAATACTTCCATATCGGTATCTAACGTTTTCTCAACATCGATCCAGTTTCATTTCTATGGTTTTCTGTTTTTGAAGTTTTTGATTTCCGATTCACCATTCTATCAGCAAGCTCTTGTAGATTTTCAGGAACCTTCTTAACCTCATGAACTTTGCGAGAGTATTGAATCCTCTTTGACTGATCCGACTTATACTTCTTCTAAATTGCGACTAAAACTGTTTACCCTACTTGAAAAATCGAATCTTTAGCTCTTCTTTGATTGTCTGCGCATTTTGACGTAGGATTACGTTTTTCGGCAACATATTGAGGTGCAACTTCAAAAAACCAAAACGAAAACTGTTTTGACCACTTATAACTATGATTATATTAATTTATTTACTATTATTATAGTCCATCTGACTTGATAGTCTCAATGAAACACTTAAATCTAAATGTCGTCACTCATTAAAAATTAAAAATTGGCCAACAGCAAACGATGACGAAACCTCGAGGCATTGATGTCAAAGTCAAATAGGTCAGAGGCTTCGTTGAATTGATGGCGACAAAGGAACTGTTTGCAGCATAGTTGGTTGCATGTACTACTTTATGTAGCAAGGTTCTCGGACGGAGTGTTCGGGCAGGAGCATACAGATTAATTTTGGCCAGTAACTCAGGAACATCATATTCTGCGAGTAAAACTTTAGCAACGAAGACAACCTGCGATATGTTTCGTCGCTTTGCAAGAGTATCCAAACCCAGTAAACGACAGCGGTCAGCATACGGTGGTAAGTTCAGCAGGTCACTCCATGGAAGATAGCGCAGTGCGTATCTGACGAATTTGCGTTGAACAGCTTCGAATCGTCCACTCCATAGAGCTTGGTAGGGATTCCAGACAACACACGCGAATTCCAGTAGTGAGCGTACCAATGAACAGTAAAGGGCTTTAACACACAGAGGATCACGAAATTCCTTAGATATCTTGAACATGAATCCAAGCTGTCGGTTAGCTTTGTCGATCGTGGTTGAGAAGTGGCGAGTGTATGTGAGCTTTTCATCCAACATGACACCGAGGTCTTTAACGTGATCGACACGTTGAACTGCAGTTCCAGCAACGTTATAATCAAACAAAATGGCAGTCCAAGTTCCACGGAAACTAATTACGCAGCACTTTGAGACGCACAGGACCATAAAATTACGTTCACACCAATCATTAAAGATTTCAAGAAGGTTTTGTAGTTCTAAACAGTCGGCATAGCCTCGAACGACTAGATAAATCTTCAAGTCATCGGCAAAAAACAATTTACCTCCACTGAATAAACGTTACATCGTTCACAAATAAAGAGAAGAGCATTGGTCCCAAAGTGCTACCCTGTGGAACTCCTGATCTGTTCGAGATACAGTACGATGAGTAGTTTCCAATGCATACAGTAACTTCACGTTGCACGAGGTACGATCTAAGCCAGCTGCAGAAGGAAACAGAACATCCAATTTTTTCAAGCTTTGCTAGCAGAACGTCGTGCACAACACTATCAAACGCAGCTTTAAGATCAGTGTAGATGGCATCCACTTGAAGTTTCTTGCATACATTTTCCATACAGAACGACGTAAGGCTGACGAGATTAGTTTCCACGGAGCGGCCAGGAAAGAAACCATTTTTTTTTTTTTTTTATATTTGTTTTCCGTCGATCTTGTTTTCCGTGCTGAGCACCAATGCTACCGACGCCAGAGAGGCAGCTCCCACACCTGGACCCTACCTATCGACCCATCAACTCATGAACCGGGGACCAACGGCTTTACTTCCCTTCCGAAGGAAGGCGTGATCAGAGATGTTATGCCTCAGAACATCCCAGCGGCGCCGACTGGGATTGAACCCAGGCCTGCTGGGGTGAGAGGTAATCACGCTTACCACTACACCACCGGCGCCGCTAAAGAAACCATGTTGACATGTACTTATGTAATGCTTGCAGGAAGCAAACAATCTCTCATTTATCAGCGACTCAAGCACCTTAGATTCAACCCCAAGCGAGGTAATCCCACGGTAGTTTTCCACATTGCGTTTGTCTCCTTTCTTGAAAACAGTGAACATAGTAGACCGTTTCCATAGTGCGGGAAATTTCTGTTGACGAAGTGACAGGTTGAAGAGCAAGGACAACGGAGCAGCTAAGATATCGGAGCATTTTTTTAGGACTGCAGATGGAATAACACTCGGACCTGGTGAAAATGGTGATTTGGTTTTACTCATCACAGAGAGAACCATTTGTACATCTACGGCAAAAACATCCATGTTTACGACGTCGGTTGGCACATCACGGACGGCTCGCTCAATTTCTGCTTGCGATGGGGAGTCATTCGAGAAGACGCTTAAGAAGTGCCTAGCAAATAGGCTGCATTTGTCCTCACTTGTCAATGCTACGTCATTGCCGAGAAACATTTTTGACGGCAGTCCAGTTTCCTTCCTCTTAGTATTCACAAACGACCAGAATCCCTTGGGGTGGCATTGCAGATTATGTTGAGTACGAATTACATACTTCTTGTAAAGAAGCTTGTTATAGTGGCGATAATCATTGCTGGCAATTGAAAAATTTCGCTTGGTAAGGGTACATCGTCGATGAGTGAGAGCACGGAGAGCTCTAGATCGCACTCGTTTCAGGTTGCGGAGAGTAGCGTTAGACCAAGGCGGTTTTCTTGGAGGTTGGCACTTCGGTACTGAAGCACAAACACATTCGCGCAAAAGGCTATTATAGCGAGCGGCTGCTGTATCGATATCAAGGTCATTCAACACGTTCCAGTTGATCCGGGACAAGGAACGTCTCAGCAAACGGAAATCGGTCTTCCGGAAATTGAGCCGAGTGGCAGTCATGGTTTCATCAAAACGAATTTGAGATCCGTTCGCGATAGATATATCCAAAGCAGGGTGGAAATTGTCAAGAGGAACGATGACATCAGGCGCTTCAACGACGACACAGTCCAGAAGTGCACTTTCGCTAACAAAAACCAAGTCATGAAAACGAGACTGGAAATTGGGAACAAGGTTTATCTGGCTCAGTCCATGAAAAGCCGTGCCGTCAACAAGCAAGCGGCTGGCAGGAGTAGTAGAAGACGTTCAGGGAGAATATACACCGCTCCAATGAGGATGTCCCGCGAAGTGAGGCTGACCTTAACCCAAACCGCTTCAATTGTAGTAAATAGTTCGTTGGAGATTACGCAGGAGGCGAATTCGTTGGAAACAGCGATGAGCACACCACCACCGCGAGTACGAATGCTGTTGGATGAATTACGGTCTAATCTGTAGACAGTAAAAGAGTCACCAAACAGTTGCACTGAATTGATCCTCCCATCAAGCCAAGTTTCCGTGAATACATAAACGTCATATTCCCCGTCAAGCGCAGCCAGATAAACATCGTCCAATTTAGTCATGAGCCCCCTGGTGTTCTGATAGTAGACACGTAAACCGCTAGAGGGTTCGGTGCGAGCCGTGTCAATGATAACTTGTCCAGGATCCACACGAGAGAACGGTGAACTATCAGGCAGCGAAAGATCACCTGACGTAGAAAGGCTCGAAGTGGTGGCCATAAGCGAAGATGAACTGAAACGAAGTGGCGGATCAACAGTTGAATTCACATGGACGAGTTCATACTTGCCGTAAACGAGTGGTTGGAAGACCCCTTCACCAGGCCCGCACACAGGGCCGGGACGGCTGCAGGTCGCTGGCGGGAATGGCTCGACTGTGGCGGGGGGCTCGGGGGCTTCCATGATGCCAACGGCAGTGCGTCCCAGTAAACAAACAGAAGTTGATTCATCATAATGGTGTAAGTCGTCAATCTTCGGCAGGACTAGATCAGAGGATCTGAATGCTTCTTCCGGTGAATTTTCTGTGGAGCGTCTCGGCTTCTGGTATGGTGGGGCTGGTATACTGTTAATGTTATCTTCAGACCACAATTGTCGAGAAGCAGACATATACAATGGCACTCTGGAAACCAAGAATTTTTCAGACAGAGCAGTTGTTGCTTGCTGATTATACTTGCCTACAGTTGGAGTTTGGAAGACCCCCTCTCCTAACTCAAACGCAGGGCTGGGACGACTGTTGAACGCTGGCAGCATTGGCTCGACTGCGATGATAGGATCAGGGGCTTCCACAAGGCTAGTTGCAAGTGTGCGTCTGAGTGTCGAGTTGAATAAAGCAGGTTGTGCTTTTATCGGAAATTATCGGCTGTAGGCATAATACATTTCAGGAAGTGGATTGTTCGTAATAATGATGTACTTGCCTGAGATAGGGTTTTGGAAGACCCCTTCATCAAATCCAAACACAGGACAGGGACGGCTGGAGGTCGCTGGCAGGAATAACTCGACTGTGATGGATGAATTAGGGGCTTCCATAACACATATGGCAGGCGTGCGTCCCGGTGTCCAACATGGGTCAATCACGAAGGAGTTCATTGTTGAAGTTCGACTAGAAGTGATAATCGTTTCAGGGACGGAATTATTCAGAAAGCGATCATACTTGCCTGCGGTTGGATTTTGGAAGACCCCGTTTCCGGACTCAAACACAGGACCGGGACGACTGCAGGTCGATGGCAGGAGAGGCTCGACTGTGATGAGGGGATCAGGGGCTTCCAAAATGCTAGTGGCAAGTGAGCGTCCCGGTAATCGGTTGATAAAAATGTGGTGTTGAGGTTCAAGTTCCTGACCCGGCAATATCATTCCGTCTTGGATGAATGATGACTGGAATTGGCGGACTTTGGAGTTGTTTGCGGTATGTTTATTTGTAACAATCCTTGAGGCTTCCAAAAAATTTCGACTCTGCGGTTGTCCACGAATTTACGAAATAGCATTCCTTTGGGCCATGTAGAGGACGAAAGAGCTTTCGACGTCAAATCTGCTGAGACACCGACTTTGAAAGAAATGAAAGACATGGTGCTGACGTCTTTGTTCTTTGAAACCATTCGGATAACTTCAACATCGTCGGTTGACAAACGATTTTTGGCCAGCTCACCAATTTGCTCAGGAGTCACATCACGAGAAATCCGAGATAGGTAAATCCAAAACTTTTCCACCGGGGCAGGCACAGTGAAGTGGCCTAGGCTTGGAGATACAGATTTACCAGTAGCACGCATTAGGTTTGGTACATTATTGTCCTTTCTTGGAAATAACCGCCGGCTTCCTATGGTTCTTGACATAAAACCAGACCGTCTGGATGAAACTGGAGTGATGGAAGCAGTATTGGTCAGCTTCGTGAAATTGGACCGAATTTCAATTTTCAATGCCAATAGCGAATGGATTTTAATTCTAAACAAACTAATCGATCGGAATTTTTTTTCGAATCCGCTAAAATGAACACTTTATCAATTTTCAATAGGTCACTATTGAAAATTACACAAATATACAACTGTTGCAATGGTGATCAAAATTATCACCAATTTCCTGCAAAAAGTGCATTCCCTAACACAGATGTCAAAATCGAATTCCATCCGGTCTCGCCGAACGGTTCTTATTCATTCACCGTATGTGGTGGTGTCCGGTCGATCGTCATCAGTGACAGTTCTGTCGGCGCGTGACGTTGAACATTGTTCTCCAGTACACTACGAAAGGCTGCCCGCAAGCAGTGAACTGCAGCCCACATGAGCGTCCATTCACCGAAGAAGAAGGAAGAAGTCGCATCGCTACTGATCGGATTCAGTAGCTTTTCGTGAGTTGCTGTGGGCCATCTATGCCAAGCGTGTCACCCTCGTTCCAAACAACATACAGCTCACCAGCCTCATCTGTGTTGAACACACTAATCACGACGAAACGGTTCTTTTCAGGACCACCATTAATTATTGTTTTTTAATAGTTACTTTCCATTGAACGTTTGCTTGCCTTGCTGCCAGCCACATAACTCTCAAAGCTCTTTGATAATGTACCCAGAGACCAAACGTTTGTGGTCAAATGCGTAACAGTATTGAAGTGGTACATAAAAATTCTCACAAGGACCGAATACCACATGACCTTGCCCATTAACCAGAAAAAAACTTCGAATTAAGGTAAGGTTTTCTCCAGGATGCTATAAAAATGCAAAAAAATCTCAAATGTATATGATTGATCGTGAATATCCCGTGAATGGAAAATATGAGCCAGAAATTCCCTGAATCAATTTTCGATTTTTTATTATCTTTCGAATAAACCAAAAATTCCGTACGTTTCGAGCACGAAAATGCGAAGTTTTGTCGAGGCGTTTCCGTGATGGAAAAAAGTGGTTTCCCTAACACAGTCGCCGAATATTGATACCGAGCACGTTTACCAAATTCTACGGTCGTGTTTTCGATACAACCTCTTACTCTTACCTCTTTGTCCTTCATTTCTTCATTTTGAAATACAGGGTGTTTGGTTCCGGGTTTTACATATTTTCAGGGTAGATAGGGGTCCTAAAGTTATGAAAAAATCCCCATGAAACATAGGGTCGGAAATGACTGCTAAGTGAGTTATTCAACATTTTATATTTTTTTGTATTGCCAACTTTTGTTAGCTATGTTTTTTTGATCTTAGTGTGGTTTTCTGATTACAACATACCTAATGAAAGATTTAAGGCTTAGCTATCAATGTTTTTTTATGAAAAAACTCGATTAAAATGAATTATCATACATTAAAATTGAAAACTATGTTGAAAGTTCCAAAAAAACTGTTGAAATTTCATACATTTTATTGTTTTTAAGTTGAAAATTTTCATTTCTGTTTATTTAGTTGTTCTACAAAACATTCTCCATGCAGTTTCCTAGATTTGTGTCTTGGATAGTAACCTTGTAGGCTTTATGGTTTCTTCGTAATTATTGATTTAAAACAGCCATAAAAACTTGTGACGTTTTCTTAAAATGCACTATAGTCACCCTATTCGTTCGTACGTTCGGCTGTTGCAGTGGACTACGCACATGAAAATTTGGTAGAATGTTATTGTAAATGTTTAGCTACATTCTTAACTTTTGATTACCGCACATCTCCTGCGTCGAAAGAAAACATAACTGTGGAGATGTTCCGCGAGTTAGAAAACCACCGACCTGGGTTTCTTTTTACAAAATACAAAAGACAACTTAACCGCTACACTACTGAACTAAGACTGCCTTATTATAATTGAATTATGCTACAGTTCACCTTCTCTGCACACTCAGCACCTCGGGCGATGAGTACTAAGTCCAGCGATTGCCCTCGATGCCGCTGCTGCTGGGTTGACGAATTCTGCTGATCGATGCCATGCTGCTGTTGCCGTGTTGATAGAAGTTGCTGACACCGTCGATGGAATTTGTACAAGTCCAGGTAGCGGTGTCGTTAACTCGCGGTATCGAATATTGCTCAGTCTCAGCAGAAAACACAACGAGAGACACCGAATCGGTGAATTCTGAGAGCGGAAGGGAGAGAAGTAGGTAGTGGTAATAAGTCGATGTCCTTTTTATTTCATAGCACTCGCAGCTCAGCTGTTTCGATGGAGAAGTGTGGAGCTCCGCTGCTTCTGTATACACACTTAGATTTTTTTTACAGGAGTTAGTATTTTTACTGGATTTTTGGATTACTGTTACAAATGACTGTTATTCGTAAGATTGGATAAAATCGAAAATTTTTAGTTTTCATCATTACACGGGGTTAACTGAAGTTAGTCTGTAAATTTTCGTAACACATTTTCTCAACTTTGAAATTTTCACAGAATTTTTTAATATTTTACCGCATTTTATGAAAACGTCACAAGTTTTTAAGGCTGTTTTAAATCAATAATTACGAAGAAACCATAAAACCTACAAGGTTACTACTAAAGGCACAAATCTAGGTAACTGCATGGAAAATGTTTTGTAGAACAACTAAATAAACAGAAATGAAAATTTTCAACTTAAAAACACTAAAATGTATGAAATTTCACCAGTTTTTTTGGTACTTTCAACATACTTTTCAATTTCAATGTATGATGATTATCTTTAATCGAGTTCTTTACTATAAGCATTGCATAACTAGCATAACTAATAACTTTTTTATTTTAAAATTCTCATGAAAGTTATTTTCTAGAGACTTTTAAAACTCCTTAAGACGAATGTTTTATAGCTGAATTTGTTGCCTGTATCTCTTCTTATAAAAAAGATATACTCAAATATAGTAAAAAATATGAATAAATTCAAATTGATTTTATACGAGTTCAAAAAAGTACATACCTACAATTTGTTCATATTATTGAGAATAACATACGCCCTTTCAAATGCTGCAAAAAAACTTTTTTTTTGTTTGCCCCAACCAGAGATATTAACATTTGAAAAGTGCATATTTTTAGTATACAAACGTCAATAACTCTTGATCGGCGAAAGATATTGACAAGCTTTTTGCAGCAAAAATTTGCGCCTTCTTAAGATCTAAAAGTTATCTCAATACACCTTTGCTGAGAAATTTGAAATAAGAAAAATAGAGCAAAAAAACTGTTTTTTAAAGAGCCACCCTAACTCAATTCAAGAAAATAGCTCTAAATCGGCCAATTTAAGAGATACAAAAAAAAAAGATTTTCAACAAAGTTGCTTGAAATTAGCTCAGCTATAACTTTGCCGAAAAATGTATACCTTAATTTATTCGAACAAAAAAGCTAGATTTTTGATTTTAATGATAATAGGAACCACCCTAGAATTCATTGTCATAAAAATGAGGGCCTAACTATAAGAAACAACTTTGTAGAAGAGACTTTTAGTCTAAAGTTTCAATTTCAGGCTCAAAACATATCATTCCACCTAAATCTGCATTCTGTACCACTGTGCATTGTCCCCTAAAATATATGAAAAATTTAAAAATACAAAAAATACGTTTTTGAGAAATAGGTTTTTAAAGTTTTTATTTTGAATAATTTTTTTCTTTTATTTTTGTAGAGCGCATTTTTTTTTCATATAGTTTCAGATGTTCCCTAAAACATTTCAAGTCTGATATATACGAAGATGGCTATGTCAAGTCACCACAAACAGCATCACGTGATAGGTATGATCTATATCGATAACCCTGTGTTAAATGATTGATTAAAAACTAAAAACGGTGCAGAGAAATTCTATTAACTTCAGGAAATATTAACTTCAGGGCAGATCCAAGATCATTAAGAAAATTGAAGAAACTTCAAGGAGGTAAAATAAAATAAAGGATATTTAAAAAAGTTTCGTAAGCATCAAACTTCAGAAAATTTCAGGAAAATTTCGAGCATTTCCTGGAACATCAAGGCAGTTCCGCTAACTTTGGGAAAATTATGGAAACCTTTTAGACACACTGAAAGCTTTAGCGAAGTTCAGAGAATTTCGGAGAAGTCCAAAGAACTTCTAGAACTTCCAAAGTTTTGAGAAATTTACGAAAGGCTAGTGATCGTTATGAAAGTTGTGTGAACTTCAAGACACTTTCAAGAACTTCAGGAGAATTAAGGGATCTTAAGGGCTACTTAATTAACATACTGGAAAACTACAGGATTGCTAGAGGAATTCTGAGAACTTAATAAAATTTAGAGAACTATAACTCGGCTCTGCAAAGTTTATTCGATTGAGCATGTACAAATAAAGAGATTAATAAAAAATAATAATCACGCATTTATTATAAAACAAATCTTCAATAATTTTGATAGTGTGCTTTAAGTTTAGCCTTAACGAGTAAAATTCATATTACATACGATTTAGAATCAACATGAACTGATTTGGTTTATACATATGATGCACATTTTATTTTGTTATCATAATTTAAATCGTAAATCGTGTTTTGAGTTTACACTTTATACGATGTGTACCATATATATAATACGATGTAATAAGAATATAATGACTGATGCATGCATATTCATCGTTGTGTAAATATTTATGTATGTCTGTATCCCACCGGTGCCCTTAGATTTTTTCGCAAATTTTCTCACACGCACGTCTCTTGCCGATGATATGTGCTAACCTCTCAGTGTCTTCTAACTGTTGCATATAACAAATAAAAATTGACTTTCAGTCGCTAACCTAAATCGAAAATTTATGTCTGTAAATGAACATAATATGGGATCGTGCGTATATTTATGCGAGTCTGGCTTATTCGTCGTAATAAGTTCGTGCAAAAACATAATATGCGATGAATTTTACACATCGACCATACATAGCGTATACAGATATGAGATAGTGATTTAACCTCATATTTTATACGATGCAATACGTACAATCTTATACGACTTCTGGTTGTCTGGGCATTGCGTAATTGCTAGCTAAATAAATCAAATCAGCTCACAATCTTTCTCAACAAGTCGGTCATAAAAATGCTGCAATTTTCTTGAAAATTGAGTACAAATTTGATTAATTCATCCGTACCCGTATTCATGCATATCTCCCAGCTAACGAAAGGTCTATCTTTCAATGCGATATGGAACCCGCCGGTGATGACTTGAGCATGGCCTCGGCATATTCACCCAGTATACAGCAGAGGCGTCCCTGTGAGCATCATTTCCAAAACCGCAATAATTAAATTACAAACCACAGGGAGCCCCGACAGCGATACGACGCATCCTTCACACGAGCAGTCAGGCTAAGGCTGAATGTGTCCAATGCATGTACGGTTATCCCGATGGGAAAGGTCTATCACGCTAGTGGCAATAGACACCAACATCAACAGCAACAGTGACCCCCATGCCGGGTGGCTGTATTGTTCTGGGTTGAATTTTACGACCGGCCGTCACCCACCGACGACTAACTGACTGTGCAAATCCCGAACCGGGGAAGCCAAACCGCACTCAAATACATACACATACACACACACACACATTCTCATGTGAGGCTTTCTGCGGTGCTACCGAGGGTGCTACTGGTTGCACTGTATGTAATGTAGGTGCGACAAGTATGCAAATTTAATTTAGGACATTCGTCTGATGTCTAACTTTGTGGAATTGCAAACGGCTTCTACCCAGCAGACTGGACTAGTCGAATGACGGCTGTTCATGGACGAAAAATTGGAATGTTATTTTAAAATTTGATTTACTGTAAATTGTTCACGAGTTAACGCTAGTTGGCGGAATTTATATGCAAAATCGCGTAGATCGACGATACAAGCACAGACAAACGGACATAGCTCTCACAATCACATTCTTCGCAAATAAGGTTTTAGTTGGGAATGTGCTATGGCCGCACCACTGAAGCGTTAAGTAAGCCATCACAATTCGAAATTATCAGTGGTGACAGTCCTTTTTTAGGTAAATTTAGCAGATGTCAGCTCTTGAAAATAATAAGGGGGCCAAAAATGCCACTGGAGACATATACCACATACTAATCTGATGAATACAGAAAAAAGTAAGAGACACGACCGTAGATTTGACGTAGGATTACGTGCTCGGTATCAATATGATGATGATGTAGGGGTAAGAGGTGGCTCTTACCCCTACAAAGGTTTGAGCTGGACGATTTATCTTTAACATAATTAAATGATATTTTAACCTGGTTAGCAAACAAAATCGAACTAGTTACAGTTACCTTATATAAATTCCCTCTAGAGTTTACAATTACTTCACAGCGATATAAATGTGGAAAAGCTCAGGCGTCCACCTCTTAGTTCGTCTTTTTGCTCTATTTAGAAAGTAGAAAGCGAGCAAAGAATAATGCTGAGGAAGGTACGAATCGGATCGAGCATTCCGTTTACCAAACTCACCTGTTAGTTTGGGGTGGTGAGGGGTGTTTCTGTTGAGACCAGCTGAAACCTAAACCTATCAAAGTAGCCTGTAAAGAACGATTAATACAAATTTATTCATTCCACTGTTACAATCCTTAACGATCACTTGTTTCTTTTTCACGCTCTGCTAACAGGTTATGGCCCCTTAGCAACGTGTAAGTTTTTTTCCTGGAGAAGTTTCTAGAAGTTCAAGACCGAAGCCAAACCTGCGATAAGATGGATCTGAAGAATTCTACGAAGCTGAACAACGCAAATTATCAAGCATGGAAACTGAGGATTATACCGACTGAATAAACAAGAACACGCAGTCGCCGCGAGGGTAACTGCATCTCACAAGCGAGATTGCCAGCACACCTAGCACCGACGGTTTGGACACCGGCAAGCTGATGCGTTGGATGTTCTGCTGAAAAAGAAGCTTGTTCCCGGTATGAAAGTTGCAGATTGCGGAATACGTGAAGGTTGAAAATGCTGTGTGAAAGGAAAGTAGGCTCGAACTCCCTTCCCCCAAGACCTCCGAGAAGAAGACCTCCGCACCATTAGACCTCATCCACTCGGACGTGTATGGACCACTGGAGACACCCTCGGTGGGTGGATATCGTTATTTTGTATCTTTAGTAGACGATTAAATATGACGTTCGTCGGCTATTCCAGTTACCACAAGGCCTACATATTCATTGATATGGCCTCTAACAAGCTGATCATCAGTCGAGACGTAGGACGTAGGAGGAGTCGTACGAGGAAATTCCACAGCCGTTACCTCCTATGGCTGAAGCAAATCAAGAAGTTCCGGATTCAAACGATCCAGAGATTGACGAAGAAAATGACGATGGAAGGTCGGACGTAACCGACATGGACTTCGATTCTTGCGACGAGTCCCTTCATGAAGATTTGGATGAAACCATCGTACGAAGATCAGAGCGGTCCAACAAAGATGTCGCCCCACAGTGGTACCATGAAGCAAGCAACATGGCAGCAGCTACTGAACCGAGGACGTATGAAGAAGCAGTAAGCGGACAAGAGAGCGAATCGTGGATAGCTGCGATGGAAGAAGAGATTCAGTCCCTTCAAGATAGCTCGACATGGACAGTTGAGGCCCTTCCAGATGGACGAAAGGTGATTGCCTGCAAATGACTGTACAAGCGGAAATTGGACGAGCATGGAAACGTGACACGCTACAAGGCTGGTCGCACAAGGTTTTTAGTCAGAATTTCGGCACTGACTACGACCAGGTGTTCGCTCCGGTGGCAAAACAGGTAACATTTTGTTCTTTGCTAACCATTGCCACCCGTCGGCAACTTCTAGTGAAACACGTTGACGTCAAGACGGCCTACCTGTATGGGACGCTTACCGAGGCCGTATACATGCGTCAACCGAAAGGATACGAGGCTGGGTATCCCGCAGAAGTTTGCCATTTGAAGAAAAGCCTTTACGGTCTGAAGCAATCCGGTCGAATTTGGACCAAGAGTGAGAAGCAAGCGTTCATCCTTCTGTACGTCGACGATATGCTCATCGTGTGTGAGACCGAGGCGGAATACGAAGCGATCCTGAAAGCATTATCGAGGAAGTTCAAAACCACTTCCCTTGGCGATGTGCGGCAGTACCTGGGCATACAGGTGGAGCGGGAAAATGATGGAAGGTTTCTGCTCAACCAACAGTGCTACATCCAGCGGCTGGCGTCGCGATTCGGACTCGAAACGGCAAAGCCATCACTTATCCCGACGGACGCCGGTTATCTTCAAGCAAAGGAGGAGGAGTCCAGCAAGCTATCAATCAATACTTCGTACTCCAGTTTGGTTGGTGGTTTGCTCTACATAGTGATCAATACTATTTAAGGTACGTACCGCATTTGTTCATCCTCATCTGATAAGCTAATCCGTATATTTTTATCTAGATTTTCTCACGAATTTCTTCAATCAGCTGCAGCACACAAATCCTATGTGAAGGAACGGCGGAGACAACGAAAGTAATCGGGCTTCGATCCGACCCATCAGCACCGGATCAAACTGATCGGTTGAATGTCGCTGCTGGAAAATTTCCTCTCCATATCGAAAGGGGAAAAATATGTGTGAATTATATCCGAGTGTTTGTTTTTCGATCAATCCCGCACCTAGACACCATATTCAAACCTCGAAAAAGTAATTCTTCTGCCAGAACGGCTGCAACAAGATGGGATCGAGCCGTAAGCAAGGTTGGCACATCCTTATGGAGGACTCGCACACGCGCTACCGGATTCGGGACGATGTGAAGATGGCTCTGCAACGTGGCTTTCTGAACATTGACGAGGCTATGCTCAACGAAAAATCGTGTACTGAGTGTGCTAGGGATTCATCGTGGCGATCGTGTGCATAAATCATAAGCTTGATGTGTTTTCGATCGATCATAATCCGAAAATAAAAACAATGAGTTGGAGTTGGAGTGGGTGGTGGAGTTCATCGAAAGTCCCGGTCCTTACAAATTCAAATTTTTTTAGATCGATGATTGTCTGCGCAGTAGGAGAGGGTGTCTAAAACCTATCATAACGTGTCCACGTGAAATATGGACAGCGCCTAGAGTGAATCAGGGCATTGTGAGCATATCCGAATGTGGAAAAACGAGTGGCTAGCGAAGATTTTAAGTTAATGTGACATAATTTGGGACGTGCTTTCGATCCAATTAAAGAAGAAGTATACATAATAGTAGATGCAGAAAACTTCCCTTTTTGTGATAGCTTATTGTATTTTATATTTAAGGGGTTACACCTACCTGCAAACTTTCAAAAAATCGGTTTTTATTTTTATTGTCCTAATCGAAAGTATATAAAGTCAAGAATATTTCCTCAAAAGATCAAGTTGATCCGATGAAAATTGTGAAAGTTATGCGACGTACAAAAATATTCACTTATAGTGGACTAAACCCAACTTGAAACTTTAAACGCGATTATCTCGGAATCATATTTTCAAAACCGGTGCCAAAATTTTCTCGAAATGTATACATTTGATTCGTCTGATTCGTTTTGATTTCTGTTCAGTACTATTTTGTGCAGTCCACGATCGTTCGGATTTCGTCTATCATTTAATTTCGATTTTTTTACAGCCGATCAAAGACAAATTTTAAGGATCAAAAATCTGCACTTCAACTTTGCAAGGCCGCTATTTTGTCAAAAAAATTAAAAAAAAAACCGAACGATCAAGGACTAGTTTAACACATGCTTAACGATTTGGCATGGTTTTTTTTCAGATGATTACATCACAAACCGCAGTTGGCACCGCAAAAGCGTTTTTTAGAACATCATCCACGGGGAGCAGCCGTGCGGGGCACCAGGACCTCGTTTTTACAGCATCGACTGATAAATGTATCATTTAATGTGTGTTCAATAAACGGCAGAAACCCGATTTTCAATATGTTGCGTCGTTTTCGAGAAAAAAATCCTTTCGCTTTTTTTCGGTCTTGCAGGTAGGCGTAACCCCTTAATCATATGTGCGTAGATACGACAATGTATCATTCGACAGCGAAAGCTTGCTGCTCAGCGCTTTGGTGTGCGTAATATAGTTTTCAATATCCGATTTGTGGTGGTTTTTATTGTTCAATACTAATCCTCCAGCTTGGGATATTGAGTAAAAATTTCCTAAGAGAAAGTTTCCCCTTCGCTTCACATTCATTGGGCATTCTCTAGGAACAGTGGTAAGTGGACAATTTTTAGATTATCCTGCAGATAAAAAAGATATTAGCAAATATCCTACGTGGGTCAGCTTTATTTACCTCTCTGGTTTTGAAAGTTAGTTACATGACAAACTATGCGTCTATGTAGTGCTATCCAATCTCCGATAGTTATTTCATGCTGCATGCAGTTAGCGTTAACTGATCCTGTTGGTGCAACCATTCTAATACGATGAAACCGTCTCAAGCGGTCGTTTGATCTTTTAAAACTACCTGATGACAGCATACAAAGCATTGTCAATTTTTTATGCTCATATTTTTACCGTTTACTCCTTTTACGTGAAATACGTTACGATAATTACCGGAAGAGCATTGGCTTAAAAGTAGTTCTCCACCAGCGTTAGCAAATATCGTTTCAGCATCTTCAATTATGTGTTCTCCTATTTCACTTGCATTTGAAGAGCTTTCTTCAACTGCAGAACCTACCGTACTCTTATTTGAAGTTTTAACTCCATTGACTTCATTTTTATCTGAAATATTATCGCGAGAATCACTAACACAAACTTTTCAATATGTAACTGTGTTTTACCTTCACATTCTATTTTAATGAAATCACTGTTCTTAATTGTAACAAATTCAAATTCGGCTTCAGTTTTAGAATTTATATTTATCATACTTTCCTCGAAATGAATATCTTCCTGTTCAACACCCAGAGGGTTTAACAAATGTATTGCATCGTTTGCAGCTTTCTCAATAGCTTGGCGGATTTGGATATCATTTGGAAGGTCATGGATCGGCGTTTTCTGTGATTTCAGCTGTTTCTTTTGCAAGCAAGTTAAGCTCTGTTTTTCTACGATGCACGATGAATAATTTCATTTGAACTTTTTGCATGCGTTGCTCGACTTCTTTCATGGTGAAATTAACTTCGATGTGATTAACAGTTGTCATTGACCGAAGCTCACGAAATGCAGTTTCACATGGTTGACTTGATAAATGATTGATAATTAATTGTTTACTTCTATTGGCTTGCCGGCATCTGACAACGAATTTTATTAAGCCATGCACATTTAATTCTAAACAATGATACACATTTGATGTAGGGCACTGTTTCACAGTGTTATCTGATGCTTTAAGCAAATCATCGCCATGCACGAACAAATAATAAGGTAGTCCTGTAGAAAGAAGTTAGTTGAAACATAAATGCTAAATAAGCATTACGCATTATCCGTAAATGATCAACTAGATTCAACGACATAAGTTTCATTGACGGATCGAATTTCATTCGGTCCGCCGCATTCAAATCAGAGGGATTTAGTTTTTGTATAACTTTTTGTCCGTTTTCCATCATTTGTTTGAGAACTGCAGACGAAATTACATAGTCACCTGAAGTCGAAGATATGAATTATTAATTATATAAAAATTGTGATGAGAACAAGAATGAGAAGCATGCTTACCTAAACGCATTTGTTTTTTGGGGTCTAACAAGGTATGACGAAATTCATTCCCCCTTATTCTGCGAGTCACGTGACTCTCTGTCACCGGTGAGGTGACAATAGTCACCTCGTGTGAGGTGACTCTCCATGTAAATCAAATGGAGAGTCACCTCACACGAGGTGACTATTGTCACCTCACCGGTGAGAGAGAGTCACGTGACTCGCAGAATAGGGGGGATTGACTAGGTGAATACTATCCTGAATGCAGATTGGTTTATCATCCATATCGATGACAAAGTGAAGGCCGTTTGATTCGCTTGGACATCCATTTGGTATTTTTGTTCTTTGTCTCATAGCCATGAGAAGCCGTGGATCGCCATCGGATGCGTTCGAAATGACGCTTATGCCAACTTTTAGCAATTCAGATTCTATAAAAGCTCACCTTGACATAACTTGGTCATGTGTAAATCTGTTATCACTGCATGTGTGCAGTTCGCAAAATGGCGATGCTCCGACAGCCATTGGTGTTGCTAATACAACATATAAGTATTCACCAACAGAATAACGATCAAGATCGTTTATGATCTTTTTGATTGAACTGGCTTTGAAAACATCTTGTTCAGGCATAACCAAACTTGTTTAAAGGAGCCACTAGGCCACGAATTGCGTCATTTCTTGAATCATATTCCGGATTTCGTGAAAGGGTTGTCCCGTCTTCACTCAAAGCTAATACTAATGGATAGTTGTGCGCATTTAGATACTTAAGCAGGGGCATCACCATTAAGACTCCTTCTTGAGTTTCTGTAGTGTGCCTTGCGATATGTCTTTTTATTGTTTTTGAACAAGGAAGCTGCATGTTTGCTCTTTTAAATTGATAACTGCTGTTTCCAGCAGTCATTCATTCATAGGCAGCTGCATAGAGCTCAGATTCTGTATACCTCATTCCACGTGGCATACACAATTTTGACCGCGCATTCAGCTCAACGTGAAGATCAAGAAGTGGACTTGACTTTTTTCTTCTATCGGTCGCTTTGTTTGTTGTGTTGAGACTTTCGACCGGTTGCTCCCAACAACTTAGTTTTCCGCAAGGTTTTCCGAGTAATCTGCAGATCCTGTCAATTGATCCTCATAAGAAAGCATAACTGAAATTTGTGTATTAAATTATTACTTTCGACCGTTGCATTGTTCTCATGCTCGTCTTGGTTCATGTGTTCTTCTATGTTCTCGTGCTTTATTGAGTCCTCGTCAAGGTCCTCGTACACTTCTTTCTCCTCGCGCTCTTTTTTGTCCTCGTGCTCTTCTGTGAACCACTGTTCATTTCAAGTTTCGTTCTCTTCTTTGTCTTCGTACTCGTCTGTGTATTCATGCTTCTTTGGGTCCTCGATCACTTCTTTGCTCTCGTGCTCTTCTGTGTACCCGTGTTCATTTGAATTTTCGTTTAATTCTTGGTCCTCGTGTTGTTCTACGTTATCAGATTGTTGATCTGAATCTTGATTGTTAAATAAAGTATTTAAAAAAAAACCGTGAAGTCATAGATGGCAAACAATATTCAAACCTTGTATATAAAAAGTAACTGAAAGGGTTATAGTAATGACCTGATATTGTCAGCCCCTTCACGCATCAGACTTTTATCTTTCAATAATTTCACTTAACCGTAATTAGAAATCTTTCTCATTCATTGTCAAGATGGATAAATAAGGTATATTTTGATGCAATATAACTATCTTATTGCATCACAATATACCTTATTTATCTATCTTGAAGATGAATTAGAAAGAAGTTAAAAGTACATGAGTTTTTAGAATTTTGGAAAAGATCAGGTCGTTACTGTAATACAATAAATAAAATGTTTTGATCCCGCATACTATTTACCTTGCGGTACACATACAATTTCTTCAAAATACACGATCTCAGGTTCAAAAGCATATACTCGTTATTTTTTTCAGCTTGATCAACACCTGCACCTGTGATGCTACGACGCTTCCTACCAGATGAATGTGGCAGCTGGATGTGAAATGTTTCGCAGTGTCGTTTAAATGCGAACATATGCCAGCTTCCTGTTTTGTCCATATTGAGTGATATTTCCGATTGCTTACTTTCAAGGCAAATTGGACACGTGACATAAGCTTGGATTTTATTGCCCGCAGTGTAAACTTTTACAACTTTTAGTTTGAAAGCTATTGGAGCATTAAAACTAATACTTACCGCGAGGAAAAATAGAGCAAAATTTTCGTTTGTAATTTCCGGGCATGTAATTCCATTTCAACGTCCTTATCACTTGCATCACCGTCATTATTGGACGTATCGGATGGTGGCTGCGCATTTCTTGTCTGCCGTTGATTTTGTCGCTTGGCTTTCTTTAAAAAATGATTGACTCCACGATTGTTCATAATGCCTGCCAGATCCAGCAAACACAACGTTTCTCCTTCCATGAATTTGAAGTTTTCTGGATGCGATGCGAATTTTCTCCCGTAAATATCTTTCAGGGGCATTCCGCCCGCTAGTGCTTCTTCTCTCAGGCAATCAGCCATACCGCGCATGTCTTCATCTATAATTTTAATGTTGTCTCTTGTCAGCCTCCCAAGAGACTGACTGCGCAGATTTTGGATTGTTAGGATATTTTTTAGATGGAAGTTAATAGCACCGTACTCTTCCTCCAGCTTACTCCAGAAAAAATTCTAAAACCGGTGGAGATACGGAAACATGTGATATTATTTGAAGGAAGCTATTTTTAGTCAGTTACTTACCACATCTATGTTGGAATGTTCCATTTTAATCAATAAGTACCGTTAGCTTGGAAAAAAAAATGTGTCTAACGAAAATAATTCGATTCACGTTTGTTTACGTACACGCAACATCAATTACCGTTGTCAATAGCAACCCAGGCAGTGCTCTCAGTTTATTTTAATTATAATCTGATACATGCGAAAACGTGCTGGTAATGTGCCCCAACTATGAAAAATCTATTTTCGGCACATAGTGCTGAGTGACTAACCCCATGGGAAAACGGTAACTTAAATTATGACTCTGATAGCAACGACCGGTGTGGAGAGGAGTGATTAAGCCAAAATGGAAACTATAAGACCACTTTTCGGCCCCGGAACCGCTGTGTCCCAGAAGGAGACCAGCCAAGACCCCAAGCTACTGGTCTAGAGCCGACGGTAGCTTCCAGGGTGGGCACACAAAGCCACAAAGGTTCCGGGTCTCAGGGCGTTCGGGCGATGGAGACCTTTCGGATGTGAGGAGACCTAGAAAAATGTGAATTTTGTTACCTTACGCTTTATTCGGCCAGTGATGACAGTGGGGGCGGTGCAGAAATCGGGTGATGGTTAGATCTCGGCCCAACGTGGCTGAAGAATACCGAGGTTGGCAGCTCGGGCGGGATGACGGGTGGTAGTGCCGCTCTAGACGGTGATCGGGCGGTCGCCAGGAAGGAAATCGATTCTTGCAGCAGTGGTGGCAGTGATGGATGCGACGATGGTGGTGGCTATGGATCCAGCGCTCAGCTGCACCTGTTCACTATTCGGCGTCGTCGACCGCCGACGCTGTACCATGAGTGATGATAGCTTGGTGGATAGCGGACCAGCAGGGCGTGTTCTTGAACCGCCGGGAAGCCTGGCTACGGCGATGTGACCTTGGTTGTGGGGTCGCCCAAAGCCAGCAGAGGCCGACGTGGTCCGATGGTGTGACGAGGGTCTAGTGGACCGCGCTATGGCGCCGGTGGAAGGCCGGCGGGAGGGCGACCGACGAACGGGCAATCCGTGGAAGTAGAACCGGGGATGATCGCTGTACCTGGCCGGTACGTGGGCGGCTTGGCCTGGTAATAGCGGTGGTTGGCGGCCACAATGGTCGACTAGCTGCTGGAACTAACAGTCCGCGCTTTCACGGCAACGAGAGGCCAATCCTTGCTAGGCGCTTTGGTGACGACCCGACAAGCACAGTTGCTGGATAACTTTCGGTCCGATAACCCGGACCCGGAGATGATTAGACGGCCGTACTGATACCGGACACTTCACAAACCGCGTGGGTCGAAACGGGGGTCTTGAACCCGAAAACGTCTGTTTTAACTCCAAATTTCATTCGTCCTCGACAGAGGATCGCCACTTACTGATCCCGTCGCTCAGTCGGGATCTCTCTCCTCCGTTCTGCTTCGGCCAGTCGTTTGCGATCCTCTCCATCCGCCCACGATCGTAGGTAGTGTAGAGCGCTATCAGCTACCTACTGCTATCAGACGGCACACGCGATCCACACCGTCGGGCGTTGACCGCCCCCACTTCAAATCGACCGTTAGCTACACTAACAATTTTATTTGCCCTACTCCCCACATCTAATGATGGAAAACAAAATGTTACCCGCCGGTAACAAAACGCTGTGCGTAAGTAAAATAGTGCCGCAAATGGCAACGACTGGTACGGTTGCTCTAAGCGCGTTTCCCTGTATCGTTAGGTTTTTTTCCGCTTAGTTTTAAAAACACTACCTACGCAACTGTGCTTTCTGAGATAAAGTTTTTCGGTCGGAAACGCGTATGTCAATTATGCTGCTTCTCTTTTTCTGTTTGTGTGTATTTCTGAGATGTTTTGTCTGTATAGCCTGTTATTGAGTTGTGGTTTGTCTGGTATTGTTTGTGTTAATATTTGTTATGTTTTTATCCCCGCATATACTATGTTCAAACTTTCTGTGTCTGTACGTTTGTGTATACTGTTTTGACTATTGTGAATGTGACACACATTTCTAATAGTGGTAATGTGTATTCTTTTTCGTGTCCATCTATAATTTTCATTTTCCCTAGATCAAAACGTTGGTTGTTTTCGATGCTGTGCTGCAAAAGTGCTTTTTTCTCGGCTAGCTGCGTGAAACCTGGGTCTTGGAGATTGGTGCTGGTTTGTCAGCTGTCAAATGTTGACGTAAAATCGAACCAGAGACCCAGGATTTTTAGGCTTCACACAAGATATGATGAATAGTCGGTAGGCTCGGCTGATGATGTTTTTGGCAACATTTAGTGTCATGCTCATGGGATGGTACGAAACGAAATTAAGAAACCGCCTGTTGGCGTTGGGTTTCATGTACCATTTTGTTTTTATCCGCTCGTTGTCCTGCCTGACATGTCCAAAAACGGTAATTTGTTGTTCACTTCCAACTCGTGTGTGAAATTTATTTGAACGGTATAGCTGTTAAATACGTCGAGAACGGTGGTTTGAAGTCCAATTTGCGCATAGTCATGTCTAATAGGCTTTCCATTATCAAATCAGCAACTATGGGTGATAGTGGGTTGCCCGTGGCCGTTCCAAACACCTGTTCGTAGTATTTCCCCTCGTATACGAAGTAGTTGGGTCCTACGCAGAAGTTAACCAGCTCCAGTAACAGATCCAGGTTGATGTTCATGTGTGAGGGTACTGAATGCGATCATACACACTTAGAAATTACTAATTTTACACCTGACGGAATCCATCTTTGACATAAAAGCTGAGACGTAAACAAACATGTCATGTAATATTCAGTGCTCCGAGACTGAAAAGTTCGTTGCTCGACGAAAAGTACGTTTGATTGAGCTATATTTAGCGTCTGTTATGACTCAAATTTATTTTAAAAATGACGCTCGTATGTGTCACTCTCAGAGCACCTATATGTACATGAATTTTTCTAAGTGTGTAACTTTTAATTACTCAAAACATGCCGTGCGACTTTAAATGCATGATTGACTGGCGGTAATTGACGGAAAGCAGGAACATTTACCGTCAACATGGATATTCAGTTTTGATGCCATCATTCTGTGACTGTAAACCAGTTTCAGTCTTGCAATTTGCCTTCCTCTCATTGGAAATCTACCCGACCTTTATCCAATATCCCATGAACATGAACACAGGAAACCCGCCAAGCCACGGTGATTCTGTTTCAATTCACTGTTCGTAAACCGATTTCCTCAAATCCTACCGCTTCATCCCCACGAATCGGGTTATCTTCAGCCATACCTTTACTCACTAACCAGAGTCCATTGCCGTCCAGAGCCAAACCAGGCCGGCTTCCGCCAAGTCACGTTAATTTATTTAATCGGCAGCGATTTAAATTTAATCCCTTCCGGAATAGATCCACACTATGAACGGATGGCTGCCGCAGTGTCGCCGTCACCAACAAGCGCGCGCGTGAAAATCCCTCTCCCACGGTCACGACCGAAAGTCGCTCGACAACACGAGCCGGGGATGTTGGATCCCTATAACTCGATTGCCGTCCTTCCGCGCTTGAGTAGCGGGGCAACCGAATGAATTATGGACGCCCCCTTGGCAGGGCAGACCGGCTTTGGATGATCCTAAGTAATTACGGAGCGTGCCTAACGCGATACAGAAGGAGTTAGTTACGCTTAATTAAAGAGGAAAAGTTTAGACAATTGTGTTGGATTTACATTGGGATTGCGGGGGAAGCGGATGCAGTACCGGAGACAAGGCACTGACGAGGGGATTGAAGATGAAATACTCAACGGCATCACAGAGCGGGCGAGTTTTCGTAGGCGATTAAGCTAGTTAGGGTCGTTCTACTTGAATTCCCAATTGTGCGCCATGTTTCCAAAATGGACGACACGCTGTTTTGGACCAATCCACTCCGTGCTTGTAAATAGGAAAGTTTACGATATTTTTTTATGTTCATTCACTTTCCTCAATAGACCGGAGCAGATTCAAGCTTTCTTCGTTTCAAAGTGAATCATTTCAAAACAAGATGCCAGAAGTTAGGCACGCTGTTTAAAATTTTCCGTTGGCGGCAACGACGCAATGGCGTTTAAACTTTCCATGTAACGCATCGTTTCCTTTTAATTAGAGCGGCAGTCTATCAGGAAATTCAATTTGCTCTGGCACACTGATGGTCGTACCAAGAAGACGAGGAAGGCATCTGTCCGGATGGAGGAAAAGTTTGATGCTGTCGTACTTGGACTTGATAAGTTTGTCGGTTGTTTTCCCACTTTACAGAGACAAGATTGCTGGAAAGATGGAGATAGCCAAGGAATTGAAGCTGGACGATACTCTTGCAACCTTTCTTCGTAATTGTTGAAGCATGTTTGAGAAACATTCTCGATATCTGCAAACTTCTTCACTTCTATTAGCCCCATGTTTGCTCGCATAATGCACTACGCCTTCTACCAGTAGGTACATGAACATAATGGCCAAGCAGGAGACATCTATTTACGTACCTTGAAAAACTTTCGCCGCCTCACCTCGGTTTATTAATCATCATTTACTGTCTCCTTTCTCGCTTTTAGCATCATCTGGCAAGTGGCAAGTGCCCATACTCGGCATGTTACCATTCATAAAAAGCACTCCCCTGGTGGCTACATGCTACGCTGTTCCACGTAAAATCAGCACTTTTCTTGCTAGCAGTGGAGCCAGGACATCGTATGTTAACATGTATAAATTGCAGGTTGGAATTTTTGCTTGTTCTGAATACATTCGAAGCATCAATTTTGATTACCTGGAAGTGTATTCAAACAATCCCTGGTATTCTGCACAGCACATCAAATTGTTGATCCACTTGTTTACCGTATCTACATAGCTACCGTAATTTGGGGATACATTGTTTTAAAAATTAAGCAATTGCTGAAGGTTGAAGATGACCAGCTTTAGAATCCCTGATTCCGGATCAGGTGCTCAAAAAATTATTCTGCATGTACAAATCTGGAAAATGGTTATTTATTTTAGAAAATTATCATCTTATTGAAGAATTTCGTGATTCTCAAAGTTAGTAAGGAATGACATTTTGTAACAACTAACACGAACCACTACCATGCTCATGGAACAGTTAGCCTTCATGATACGTTGCGAAACTACCTTCCATTCTTCATTAATCAGTAGGAAAAATATGCCAACATGCCATCCATTTTCATTAAAAACTTAATTTTCCCATTTGCGACACAACGCTCGGCAGGCAGGCGAATCCTGCCAATGGAAAAATGGTCGAAGGAAAAAGTAGATACCCACATCTACTCTGCTATACCTGCAGCACAAATTGACAGCGAGAAACTCGACTTATTGAAGAAACAACTGAGGCTTAACGATCTTCGATAGGACTCTTCTTTAGATGAGATTGAGGATTTCTTTTTAAAATTAGTTTGAGGAGCATTGTGACGGGCAATTGCAACAAGATAATTATAGACTGTACTCGAAAAAAAAAATGATCACCAAAAATTCATTTTATGTTGGATATTTTTGGAACTCTCAGGGAATAAATAAACGCATATGTTTTTGCAAAGTTGGTTTATTCAACTTCCTTTCCTAGACTAAATACCCGCACCTTTTTTTCCTTGTTGGGTATTTTGATCACTGCGACCAGTACTTAGATCTATTGTGATATATTCCCCGTTTTAATATTGCTTTATCAGCATGTCGTATCACCACTTTGTGAAGCGACGGACATAGCTGACCGAAAGCATTTTCCCAGTTAGGCCTCTTATTGAAGATTGCTGTACAAGAGCATAGCAGATGTTCAGAGTCTTATTTTTCTATGCCACATAATCGATACATGTCCTCTTGAAGTTTTCCTATTAGCTTCAAGTGATATTTACATGGACAGTGGTCAATCCTGTTATTAAACCAGTGTACATACTGAGATCGTTCTTTGATAGTTCAAGAATTTTGCTGATCATTGAAATGCTCGGACTAATAAACCGTTCCGACTGCCTAGCAATAAGAGTGTTGTTCCAATTGGTCTCTACTTTCATTTTTTTTTCCATTCTAGAACTCCATTCTTAGAGAGCAAGTAGAAACTCCACAGAATGGTTCTGGTCCTATGATTTTTTGAGATGATCCAAGCCTAACTAGTGTGTCGGCTTTCTCATTTCCTTGAATTCCGCAGTGACCAGGAACCCAAAATAGGTTCACTTGGTTTTGGCAGGCCAATTTTTGCAGTGACATTGCACACTCCCATGCAAGTTTAGAATAACATGTAGCTGATTTCAAAGCATTTAGTGCTGCTGGGCTATCAGACACAATGCAGATATTCAAATGTCTATAATTTCTACGCAAGCCAATTTTAGAACATTCAATCATTACTTCGACTTCTGCTTGGAACACGGTAGGCCAGTAGCCCATAGATATTGAGATATCTATTTCTGAACCTGTTACCCTTACTCCTACCCGATTATCCAATCTAGAGCCATCTGAATAAAGGACAATTGATCCTGGACGAATGTTTGGTCCCTCATTTCCCACAAATCACGATATTTTTTCTTCATCCAATCTCCATTTTGTATCAAAAGAGAATCAATATTGAAAATTATTAGAATGCTCATATGTCCTCTTAGATCACCTTCAAGGAAGTGCTGTGACCGTCGGATCGTTAATGCACTCCATTAGGCTTCTAATTGAATAATTTGATGCAGCGGAAGCGGATAAAGTAGAGCATCTAGTGCCCACCTTGATGTGCTGCTCATGGAACCAGTTATTGAGAGAGGGGCTAGTCTTTGCAGCTTCCCCAGTTTCATCTGAGCTGATTTTTCATTGGTTTTAGGCCACCAAACCAATGGTGCATAGGTTGTTCTGGATCTTACAATCGTCAAATAAATCCAGTGGGTAGTTTTTGGTTTTAGTCCCCATTTCCTACCAAAAGTTTTTTTTTTTACTTATCCAAAGAGCATGACTTGCTCTAGATGCAAATTCCAATTTACCGTATGCGTGATAATGTTTGCACCATTGAGCAATGTCAAAATAAAAAAAATCTCGAAATTTCGTTTTCGAGTTTTTTTGATTTATTCAAAGGGGGGATGTTTCTCAGAGTCTCAAACTATGTTAATCATCGATCGAGTTTCCACTTGCTGCAATTACGGCCTCCACATGCTTCCGGAATGAACGGCAGGTTCTAATAATGTAAAGGGTGATACGGTCAAAATTTGGTCAAGGGAAAACGCGTGTAAATCGGTGAAATCGTTTATTTAAAAAATCAAATTAAATTTCTTTTTCAAGTTCAAGTAGTATAAAAGTCAGGAAAAATATTCAGTTAGGCTTCCGCTTTTCCAAATCCGAATTGCCGGGCCTTACGCTTGACCCCTGCCATCAGATTTTGTACAGCCACCTTGTCCACCTTCTTCGCCGCAGAAAGCCAGTTTGCCTTGAACTGCTGCTCGCCCTTAGCAGTTTTTTTGGTCTTCTTTAGGTTCCGCTTGACAATAGCCCAGTATTTCTCAATTGGGCGGAGCTCTGGCGTGTTGGGAGGGTTCTTGTCCTTGGGAACCACCTGCACGTTGTTGGCGGCGTACCACTCCATGGCCTTTTTACCGTAATGGCAAGATGCCAAATCCGGCCAAAACAGTACGGAACAACCGTGTTTCTTCAGGAAAGGCAGCAGACGTTTATTCAAACACTCTTTCACGTAAATTTCTTGGTTGACAGTCCCGGAAGCTATGAAAATGCTGCTTTTCAAGCCACAGGTACAGATGGCTTGCCAAACCAGATATTTCTTTGCGAACTTTGACAGTTTCATGTGCTTGAAAACATCTGCTACCTTTCCCCTTCCTTTTGCCGTATAAAACTCCTGTCCCGGAAGCTGCTTGTAGTCGGCTTTGACGTAGGTTTCGTCGTCCATTACCACGCAGTCAAACTTCGTCAGCATCGTCGTATACAGCCTCCGGGATCGCGCTTTGGCCGTCGTATTTTGTTTATCATCGCGATTTGGAGTCACTACCTTCTTGTAAGTCGATAGTCCGGCTCGTTTTTTGGCTCGATGCACGGTTGTAGACGATACACCCAGCTTATTTGCGGCATCTCGGAGAGAGAGGTTAGGGTTTCGCTTGAAACTACCGGCAACTCTCTTTGTCGTCTCAGCGGCTTCCGGTTTTCGATTTCCCCCCGATCCAGACTTCCTGGCTGTCGACAAACGTTCCCCAAACACTTTAATTACATTTGTAACGGTTGATTTGGCAACTTTTAGCGATTTTGCCAACTTTGCGTGCGAGTAGCTCGGATTTTCGCGATGCGCGAGCAAAATTTTGATACGCTGCTCTTCTTGCTTGGACGGCATTTTGACAACTGAAGAGTGAATTCCAAAATCAAAATAGGAGCAACATTCTACACACACACACCTTCAAAATGAGGGGTGTTCAGGTTTTTTAAATGCAAAATTGAAAGAAATACGTCAAGTTGATATTGACCAAATTTTGACCGTATCACCCTTTATTCTGTTTATCGGTTTGGTTAGGCGCTTTCCTTACCATGAAGACGAACCAGACGGAATATTTGACCATCTTGGCCACGTCCCGCATCGAAAGGTTCGGATTGCGCTTGAAGTAATCCCTCACGTTCACGGAATCGGTCGTCTTCGCTTTTCTTCCGCTGCCAGCTCGCCGCTGGGTCGTCTGGGTACCCTTGAACGATTTTACCACACGGGACACGGTCGAATTGTCGATTCCAAACTGTTTCGCAATCGACCTGTGGGACTGGCCTGGATTTTCCACAACTGCTCCCATAATTTTTTGTCGAAGCTCTTCTTGCTTGGATCCATCTCGATAACCACTTGACAGATTTTAACGAGATTATGAACATGTAAACATTACACTCTAAACTAGTTTAACTTAAAATTTCTCAATTTTAACCCATGCAATAAAAAGTTATAATAAGTGTTGCATTTTTATCGAGCGCAATCTTTAGTAGTAAAATTATGTGTTTTTGTTGATTATGATTGTATTCATTTTACATTTCAATTGATTAGCCTATCAGGCTCTTCATCTTTTTTTAATTGGATATTCTTATTTAATATTTGCGTTTTTCAACCAATTTACACAATTCCCCTTGTATTTGATTTGAATTCAAAATTTTGATAACCTACACGGATAGAAATCTTTTTATACCTTTTGGCAAATTTCTATTGCTGATAATTCATATACTGTATAAGTTAACTAATAAGCAGACGCCTTGCAAAAATTGAATGAAAATCATGTGTCAGATAAAATGTTTAAGCGGTCACACATACCTTTTATGAATTCTTATAGGACCTATGTGGTTTGCCTTATGGAATGTGCGTCGTCTAATTAAGTGGGATTTTGGGTCTATTTTGACCCCCCCCCCCCCCCCCTTAGTTTTTAATTGTTTATCTCAAAATTTATCGAGCACCCCTCGTACCGTACTCGTTTACGGGAAGGATGATTTGCTCTCAGACAGCAAGCCAGAGTGCAGAGTGGATCTCCTGTTGATGAGCGGATACAAGGATCTCATCAAGATGCTACATTCTGTTTTCGTTTTGTCAGCGTGTTCCCTGAAAAGCAGTGTAAGGCCAAGGCCAAGGTATTTTCAAATGGGATAAGTGTGGGAGATTTAAAATGAGAAAATATGATGACCTAGGTATAAACGTGATCTTCCAGCTGTTGAAATAATCAGAAAGGACATCCAGTCTTCACTGAAGTTTGGCGGTCAGAGCTCCGGATGCTTGCTTGTTAAACTGATGTTGAAGGCATCCGATGTGATGCCATTCAGAGAGAATTGGAATGTGCTGTCCAAGAGATAGTTTTTTATGATCTTCACAAGGAAGATTGGAACACCGCATCGCTGCAAATTATAGATCAGGCCATCGTGCCAGACATTATCGAACGCTTTTTCAACGTCCAACAATGCCATGGCAGATTGTTTGGACTTGTTCCGTCTGAGAATGTTTGTCACTCGAGTCAGCTGGTGAACAGTCGAGCGACCTTTACGGAAGCCGAACTGTTCTTTGAGCGACAAGTTGTTTTCATTGGCAGATGCTTACATAGATAACCCCGAGAGAAGGCTGATGGGTTGGTAATATGAGGGAGAGGGCGCAACAAGTTAAATGCTCGTGAGCTTATTTAAAAGCGTTTTGACGTATGATTACGTCTTTCTGCAACATATTGGGGGTGTAATTTCAAAAAACCATAATCGACCGCGCTACGAAAAGTGGTCAGGTTTTGACCACTTATAACACTGTCAATAGCGGATGGATTTTAATTCCAAACAAGCCAATCGATTGGAAAATTTTCTACGAATCTGTTTAAATGAACACTTCATCAATTTTCAATACGTCACTATTGAAAATTACACAAATGCTCAACTGTTGCAATAGTGATCAAAATCATTACCAAATGCCTGTAAAAAGCGCTTTCCCTAAGACAGATTTCAAATTGAATTCCATCCGGTCTCACCGAACTTACTTACTTGCTTACCCAAGTAACCAAAAGTTCTGATAAAAGGCTATTTATGGCTTAAGCACCTTGGTTGAAGGTGGTCTATAGAATTCTAAGCAGCCTCATTTTTAAGTCGTTATAAGAACTTGAAAGTTCCGGTGCCATAATTGAAGAGCATTCTAAGCAGCCTCTGGCGGAACTTGAACGGAACATTTTAGAAAATAAATTAAAAAAGGTTTTTGTCCTCTACACCAATTCTATATTTAGTTCGCACTTTCATGAAAGTTATTTCTAAAGGCAGGTATTAATGTGTATTGATTTATCAGCATTAGTAGTAGTTGAAACTAATGTTCTGCCCGACAACAACTCAGCAGCACGAGACTCCTTGAACTGTGTCTCAGAGTTGGCGCACTACTGGGCAAACTGGAGGGGCTACGCGGATGAAAAGACACTCAAGCTTTCAATTAAACTGAAACACAACGCGGATCAATTTAAACACTGTATTTCTCCAATTACCGATAGTGTGGATTGTGTGGTGTTGTGTTCGATTTTCTTGGCACATACCCTTGATGACGATGGCGACTACGACGACTGCAGACCAGCGAGCGCTCGCTGTGGTTCCGGAAAGATCCTTAAAGGCCGATCTTGTCGGCAAGATGGCGGTACCACCGCTCGGTGAAATTGCGGTACAATTCCGACAATGGCGGACGAAGCGAGGCTGACCGAACGTCGGCCGTAGTGCGATGGCGGGTTGGTTTTACCGGGCTGGTATAGCGGTTTGTGGAGATGGTTCCGATGCACAGGCGCTTCCTTCTGACGAAGCCGGTCGACTTCGGCAAGGCCGCCCTCTGTCGAACCGGGAAGGGAAATTCTCCTTGGTGTTTAGGGCCTTCAGCCCGAGGACAATGTCCTTTACGATTAGGTCAAGGTAACTAAATGTCACCTAGACCGTAGCGTGCAATGGCGGTCTTTGACTCGCCAACCAGAAAACCAATTGATTGGTTGAAAAGAAAAGGTCCTAGCGAGGAGGTAACATCCATTAGTGCCTGGACCAATTTAGAGGATGACTTGGACTTTACCTGAATCAGCTGAATTGGTGATTTCCACTGCACCTTGATTCACTACTCGCACTGTATTCTGTTAAAATGTATTCCACAGACACTTCTGGTCTACACGCTCGCCTGAGATAAAGTGAACGATGGCCGTTCTCTAAGCATCGCAGAACCCTTCAGCTCATCACCCGTGACTCCGTGTCACCATTTTGCCGCGGCCATGCGCGCCTTATTCAGCAGTTGGCCGTTAAGCATGGTCGTGTCGTCTGCCCAGTGGGTTTCACCGCAAGTGTTACACAAGTTTATTTGAATGCTCGATCAAATGGTGCATATTTAAAATATTGTATTGAACCTTTGTAACAGAACGGTTACATAGTAATGGAGCTGTTGGAAGAATTAAACCCAGTCCTTCTGCGTGAGAGTCTCAGCACGAACCACTACGTCATCTGAAATATATTAAAGTGAGTCCCGCCTATTGTTGGAGTTTTCTGAGCCAGCTGACTAACTTGAATACGAAACACAAAACCTTGATGAATTTAAATTGGTGTTTGCCCGCATGGTTTACAATCACGCTTGTGGCGCAGTGGTTAGCAATCGTAGATCACATGCCGCGTACACGGGTTCAAGTCCAGGTAATTACTTTTTAATTTTTTTTTTTGATTTTTAGATAGAATGTTGCATAAATATAAGAATTATGATTTATTCGGGCCACTGATTATTTCATATTTACGTACATTAAATTTTGTTACAAAAAAAGATTTGTGCGGATTGCTTCATGTGGCTTGAAAGTTCTGTCGGAACTTTATTTGAACTTTATGAAACTTGGAAGTGTTGAATGCGGAACTTTTGGTTACTTGGGTATTCAATCACCGTGTGTGGTGGTGTAAGGTCGGTCGTCATCAGCGACTGTCCTGTCGGCGCGTTGCGTTGAACATTGTTCTTCAGTACACAACAAAAAGCTGCCCACAAGCACAGCCCACATAGCATCCATTCACCAAAGAAGTGAGCTGCTATACAGCCTATGGGATTTTCACTAATAGGGGCTGTGGTGGATTATCTCATTTGTTTCAATATATAGAGCTATACTGTCTAGGACAAAGTTGTTGTGCTGGGATAGACCAACAAGCTTGTGTCATTGAATTCAGGTTTAATTGGGAACTACGCCACTAGAGGCGTTTCACTTTTATGTTACGTATGACGGGCGCTATATAATATGGATCATAAAGGGTGATACGGTCAAAATTTGGTCAATATCAACTTGACGTATTTCTTTCAATTTTGCATTTAAAAAACCTGAACACCCCTCATTTTGAAGGTGTGTGTGTGTGTAGAATGTTGCTCCTATTTTGATTTTGGAATTCACTCTTCAGTTGTCAAAATGCCGTCCAAGCAAGAAGAGCAGCGTATCAAAAATTTTCTCGTGCATCGCGAAAATCCGAGCTACTCGCACAAAGTTGGCAAAATCGCTAAAAGTTGCCAAATCAACCGTTACAAATGTAATTAAAGTGTTTGGGGAACGTTTGTCGACAGCCAGAAAGTCTGGATCGGGGGGAAATCGAAAACCGGAAGCCGCTGAGACGACAAAGAGAGTTGCCGATAGTTTCAAGCGAAACCCTAACCTCTCTCTCCGAGATGCCGCAAATAAGCTGGGTGTATCGTCTACAACCGTGCATCGAGCCAAAAAACGAGCCGGACTATCGACTTACAAGAAGGTAGTGACTCCAAATCGCGATGATAAACAAAATACGACGGCCAAAGCGCGATCCCGGAGGCTGTACACGACGATGCTGACGAAGTTTGACTGCGTGGTAATGGATGACGAAACCTACGTCAAAGCCGACTACAAGCAGCTTCCGGGACAAGAGTTTTATACGGCAAAAGGAAGGGGAAGGGTAGCAGATGTTTTCAAGCACATGAAACTGTCAAAGTTCGCAAAGAAATATCTGGTTTGGCAAGCCATCTGTACCTGTGGCTTGAAAAGCAGCATTTTCATAGCTTCCGGGACTGTCAACCAAGAAATTTACGTGAAAGAGTGTTTGAATAAACGTCTGCTGCCTTTCCTGAAGAAACACGGTTGTTCCGTACTGTTTTGGCCGGATTTGGCATCTTGCCATTACGGTAAAAAGGCCATGGAGTGGTACGCCGCCAACAACGTGCAGGTGGTTCCCAAGGACAAGAACCCTCCCAACACGCCAGAGCTCCACCCAATTGAGAAATACTGGGCTATTGTCAAGCGGAACCTAAAGAAGACCAAAAAAACTGCTAAGGGCGAGCAGCAGTTCAAGGCAAACTGGCTTTCTGCGGCGAAGAAGGTGGACAAGGTGGCTGTACAAAATCTGATGGCAAGGGTCAAGCGTAAGGCCCGGCAATTCGGATTTGGAAAAGCGGAAGCCTAACTGAATATTTTTCCTGAATTTTATACTAATTGAACTTGAAAAAGAAATTTAATTTGATTTTTTAAATAAACGATTTCACCGATTTACACGCGTTTTCCCTTGACCAAATTTTGACCGTATCACCCTTTAGGTCCAACATAGAATATTTCGTGATAATGGCCATATAGATAGTTACTGAACTAAAATGACAACCATCCGAAAGGACTTGGTCACTTGAACAACTTTGCTGAAGTCAGTAACTTTCTATATGACCAGGATCACGAAATATTCTATGTTGTACCTATGATCCATATATTATAGCGCCCGTCATAAGTAACATAAAAGTGAAGCGTGACGTAGTTCCCAACTAAACCTGAATCCAATGACATAAGCTTGTTAGTCTATCCCAGCACAACAACTTTGTCCTAGACAGTATAGCTCTATATATTGAAACAAATGAGATAATCCACCACAGCCCCTATTAGTGAAAATCCTATAAGCTGTGGGTATCCTTATTAGCGGTTGCTTATTCACGCCCCCGTTACATTGGCAATAAGGATTCCTGACTTTACTTAGTATCGGAAGTAGTGCGCATTATAGCGTTTCATTGTGCGATTCAAACGCACGTCTTCCGATGCTATGTATAACGTTTAGAAAGAGAGTAAAATCGATTTTCGCTAGTGGGTGTTTACAGTTTTCAACTGTAGCGAAAATAGTACTATTTATTGAAATCAAATTGATGTCCCATAACCATAAAAAAGCTAAGAAAAGTATTTTCACAATGCGTCCAAAAAGTTTGATGTTCCGTACAGCGTTTTAAAGATGGAGTTAAGCCTTTTGTAAAAAATACATTTTTACAATGCTTTTTATAACTGTAACCTATTTGAAAATATTTAAAAGCAAAGAATCGGGCAAGTTTGAATGGATGGATTTTTAAAGAATAATGAGCATATAAATTATTTTTGATTTAGTCTTTACTATATCATGCATCCTAATACCATATTATGTCTCAAGGATTTGATTAGTTCTTAATAATACTTAAGTGTTGACAGAATCTCTAACCAGCGATTACGCGGACTGTCAATTTAATAGATAACGTTCACCATAGCCGGTCTAACTCCAGACGAATCTAGAATCACACTACCGTTCATACTGGCGACATTGCTCTGATGAGACAACGAAACCCTACCCCTAAGCTCCTCCCCTTTTCCTATCCTTCGACAATGTACCCCTCTAACCTCGGGTAAGCTGCGAGTATTCGGCCCAACTCCTACTAGACTTAAAATTAAGTGAATTTTATTACAAACAAAGAACAATGAATTATCGGCGCCGTAAAACTAACGCGATGTAATAAGCGAACTACATTAAAAAAGTGTCTATGGATTTTAATACTCTTAAAGTTTGAATTTTTTCTTAACCTTTGTTATAAAAAAAAACGGGCAAGAAAATTTTAAAATATTTGGGATGCTATTTTTTTTTAAATATTTTAACTTAAAATAAATGTATAAGTTTTGTTTATTTTTCCCAGAGAGACATTAATTTTCTCTAAAACTTTGTCTCAAACGTCATTTCCATCAGAAATGCCGTTTCCACACTTATTTTTTTTTTATTATTTGATGCCATTTTGGTAATTTAACATTGGATCAATAGCCGAATTTTTGCAAAAATGTGAATCATTGTCCATAACAAACAATTACGCAAAGTGTCATACAAACCGGAGAAGATCGATAAAAAAATTGTTCCGCTATTTTGCCTGGAAGTGCTCAAATGAAGCTATGAATACCATATTTTTCAAGAAGACCCCACAAATATTGTTCCAAAGTTCGAGTGATAGGAAACTGATTCATTCCATAACGGAAGCTCAGATAGGAAAACAAAATCAATCTTCCTGTAATCATCTGTAGCTGAAATCCAATACTGTCAAATGTTTCAATTTATCCAGTCACATTTATTTTATTTATCAACCCATCTCTGGTTGCAAATGAATCACAAACTCATTACCGTTCCGGCCGGTTTTTAAACCATGACAGGATATCTATCCATTTGCTGTCAGATTCACGCAAAAAGTGATTAAAATGTGGGTACAATTTTGCCCGGTCCACGTAATGGACTGGCCAAACCAAACTTATCAAACCATTAATCTACTGACCGATCGTTGTGAGCAAAAACAGCTAATCTCGCAAACGGAACGCAGCCGGTAGCATCATCGGAAAGTTAGATTGGGAAAAGTACTGATCCCCTATTAAGTACCAACAAATGTCTGGTTCTTGACAAAAAAAAAAACAGTATGCCATATTTAACCCTTATCACTCTCTATCAAGACAGCACAACCTTCGAGGAGGTTAGTAAAAAAAATAAAGAAACATTTTCGGATACATACACTCTCTGTCACGGAGCAGCTCACTAGCCAGCAGAATGGACACGGTCTCGAAATTGCCATTCTAGTGCTCGTTACTGCTGAACCCGATGCTGTTGCTTTTCGTTTTCTTCTTCTTTCACTCACACATAGTTCGATAAAAAACAAAAGGCAGCTACCCGTCGAAGACCGACCCGTCGGAAAATGGAGTCATTTCCCACCGTCAACAACAGAAAACAAAACTTTTCAAAACCGTTAGTTAGACTTTGTCCTTCTTGTTCCTGGTCCTACGACTGACGGTGCTGTGCAAAGGCGTGAAGCATTGAACAGAATACCCGTTTGTGGAAGATCTCGGTACATCAGTGACCTTTTTCCCTCCGGTGTTCTATATATCGACGGGGGAAGTGTCCCCTTTTTTTCGCACCATGTTTCATCCGATACGGCTCTCAAAGCTATTTCCAAAGTGATGCGATTAGGACGGTGGGTAGCCGAGAAGGGAGCGGGAAGTGTTTTGGACCTTTTTCCGGTGTGCACATCACATACATATACACACAACAGCTCGTCGAGATGAAATTGTGATCCTGTTCATCGCCATCAACCGGGAGCGTTGAGTGAATCCGAATCCGGTCGGTCGCCACATCATCACACCACCGCGCTGTGCCGCCCTTTGGTAGGTGGCTAATGGTGTCACTAACAAAGCAGAAAAGAAAAACGGTTCCCAAGGATGTGGTGATAAAATTAAATTATCTCCACTTCTGTCCGGCCCTGACGCGGAAGAGCCAAACTCGGCATAGGACACACATAGGAAAATGTTTCAAGGAGCATGTTGCGCCGTAAGCCGAAAACAGGTTCCCTTTCGCGCTGGCGTTCCTTGGCTTGTATTTGGAGATCTCACGAGATTCGGGATTATATTTAGACATCACTTGGAGGTGGGGATCAAACGCTCGCTTGGCAGGTGGTTATTAATAGACACTTTGGAGATTGTTTATAAGATGCAATAACCGTTACGGAGGACATTTGTAGATTGCTCAACTGGCGAAGGATTAATGGGTGGAAGTAAAGGGGGCTTCATCCTGTTAAACAATGTAATCCCGAAAACGTAATGCCGTCAATGCAGCTTGACTGGAAGCAAGCACATCGTTTGCATTAAAGGAGTCTTAGTAATGGAAAATTGTCTCTCTACTTCTCTCACCGAGCCGAAGTGCCAGTATACTCACACTACCAGTGTCTGATCTCCCTCGATCACCGGTCAGCTGTGTAGTCAGTGATGCCACATATACAGATTTATCTGTAATCATACAGATTTTTTCTAATATTTTGAAACAGATATCTGTATATACAGACTACAGATTTTTTCAAAAATATACAGATTTTTCAGATATTGCAAGGGGCAATCAACTCTGCACACTGTGCCGAAACACAGCATGACACACTGTTCGGCACATTAAGACACACTTTGACAAGTAGGACACAAACAATATAATACAAAACGGTATCACTGTTGAGTGTTGACATTTTGCCAATCGTTTCTAAGGTTTACTACTCGGGTCAATACTTTGTTTACTCACAAATGAAACTAGTGAGAGGATGTCATACATAAAACTGGTGATACACGGATTAAATCAAGAAGTTGTAGACGACAAACGGATACCCATTTCATCTAGAACAGCTTCTACCAGGGCCTAACTTCAATTAAGTTCATCTATGTACCCTATGGCCGAAACGGCAGTCAAGACAGCTGAAACAGGTTTACTCTAGAGACGATTCCTTTTTGATAGAGGATTAAATCATTGTTAAAAATGCCCGATGGTTGCCTTTGATGATAAATTCTAACGGCCACACCAACAATTTTATCAATATCAAGCAAATGGATCCCAACTATACAACGGGGATGGAGAACTGACAGTTCAACGAAGGCGGAAACGGTAATTGTTTTTGGTCAGTCATTGTCTTGACTTGACAATTTACCTACAAACCTTACTTACGTAGCAGAAAGCAGAGGCAGAAATAATTGTACGTCCGGAGCGCATTTTTCGCAGAACAGGAGCAGAAACTAAATCTGTAAATATGCGTTAGTTATCTAATTTCCTTGATTAATAAAATTAATTAATTTCTAGTTTGAGCTGATTCAAACGGACGACGATCAGATGGTGGCCTGCGACGATTGCGGATCCTAGTTCCACTTTGGTTGCGTGGGGGAATCACCCGGTGTAGAGAACCGCGAGTTCCGATGTATGGCCTGTTTCGCAAAGAGGGAGAAAAAGGGGAAAAGTTCTGGGAGCGCTAGCGTGACGGGGCTTACGCCGAACCCGTTACCTCTGCCGAGCCTCTTAGGGGATGATGGAATGTCGGTTGCGTGGAGTGCCAGCAAGCGTTCCACATCGCGTTTGGAATTGGAAATGCACCGAATGAAAGAAGAACTGGCGATGAAGGAAAGGCAGTTGGAGGAAGACAAATTGATTCGCAAGAAGCAGTTGGAGATTGAGCAGGCACTGGCACTGAAGCAATTTGAGCAGGAAAAGGAGCTGCAGGAAAAGAGACTTGCTCAGGAGAGGGAGATGCTTCAAAAGCGACTGGCTAAGGAAGTGGAGTTTCAACAGAAGCAGCGTGCCTTGCAGGAAAAATTCCAGCGTAGCCGCTACGAGTTGATGGCCCTTGAATTAGGATGCGAAGACGGCGCAGTTGGTGGAGAGTTTCCGGACAACGATTTCGGACAAGTGGACCGTCAAAGAGTGCACGATTGGCTTAAACATCACTTCAACCCTTTATCGAAACCAGTGGATACCAACAAGAAGGTGAATAAAAACCCGGCACCACTCAACCCGGTACCTCTCGTACCACGAAGCAAATCGACTCCAGATGGATCCGAAACGCCGAAAGATTCGGCGGTGGTGATGACCGGGTCTAATGAGGAGAGATCATCCGCGTCGACTGTCGCTTCCCGTGATGGGCCGGGGCCTACCAAGGCGCAGCGGGCGGCACGGCAAGTATTATCAAAGAGGTTACCCATGTTCAGTGGAAGAATTGAGGAATGGCCACTCTTCTACTCTAGCTTTATCAACTCGACGGAAGCTTGTGGATTTAGTCATGTTGAGAATCTCGTCCGTCTCCGAGAGTGCCTGAAGGGACAAGCCCTAGAGTCCGTACGCAGTCGTCTAAAACATGCCAAATTTCGTGCCACAAGTGATACACACGCTCCGCATTCTGTACGGTAGACCTGAGCAGCTAATCCATGCGCTGTTAAATAAAGTCAGGAAAGTGGACTCGCCGAGGGCAGATCGTCTTGAAACGTTTATTCGATTCGGGATGGCGGTCCAAGAGCTGTGCGACCATTAAGAAGCAGCTGACCTACGGGATCACTTGGTGAATCCCGTCCTACTCCAGGAACTCGTCAAGAAGCTTCCCACAGGGATTAAAAGGAAGTGGGTGCAGTATCGGAGATTAACAAATCGTGTGACTCTTCGAACATTTGCTGATTTTACGTCCAGAATAGTAGCGGAGGCCAGCGAAGTTATTCTCGTCGTCGAGCCGAAGGCAATGGCACCTCACAAGGGAGATAAACCGAAGCCAAAGGAGAAAGGATTTGTCCACACACATAGTGATGCTAGCGATCCAGTCGTGAAATACACAATTCACTGTCGAATCTGCAAGCAGGAAGGTCATCGTGTCAGAAATTGCGACGAGTTTCGGCAAATGAACTGCGCAGAGCGTTTGAAATTGAAGGAGCAGTACAAGTTGTGCGAACGGTGCCTCAATGACAACGAAGGGTGGTGTACGTTCAAAATAACGTGCAACATTGGGACGTGCCGTGAACATCACCATCCGTTAGTACACCGTGAGGTAATTCAGCGAACGCCGATTTGTCCTTCCACGGAACAGCATCACGCCCACAACGCTGAGCAGCGCTGGGTGATTTTCAGGATAGTTCCGATCACACTTCACTATCGCCAACGGTCGGTATCAACGTTCGCCTACTTGGACGAGGGGTCGTCTATGACGCTCTTGGAAGAGAGTCTCGTCGATGAGCTAAAGACCTGCGGGCGGTCGCAGCCACTAACGCTGCAGTGGACCGGCAATATCGTACGTCAAGAGGTGGGTTCTATGTGCCTTTCACTGCAGGTATCAGGAAGCGAGGCGTGTCATTTGAACGAAGCTCGTACGGTGAAGAAGCTGTACCTTCCGAGACAGCGCATCGACTTCAAGAAGATCGTCAGCGAATATCATCACCTGCAGGGATTGTATAGAGCCGACCATCTAGGAGAGCAACCGCGGGTTCTTATCGGTCTAAATAACATCCACTTGCTGGCACCGCTAGAGTCTCGTATTGGTAATATCAACGAACCAATCGTGGTTAGGTCTCCCCTGGGCTGGACGATATACGGACCAAGGGGTGACACGCACATCGGAGGGTTTCTAGGCTGCCACCAGTGACACGAACAAGGAACTGCACGACGTGATGCGCGAGTACTTCGCCGTGGAAGAAGTTGCTATTACGGTGAGTCAGCTACCAGAATCTGAAGAAGTTCGTCGAGCCAAGGATCTGTTGCAGAGCACAACTGTGCGTGTTGACGGACGTTTCGAGACGGGCTTGCTTTGGAAGCAGGACGATTTTGAGCTTCCAGACAGCTACCCAATGGCGGTGAACCGGTTGTGCAGTTTTGAGCGACGCCTTAAGAAAAAACAGACAAAACAGTACGCGCATAAGATGACGGAAGAGGAGATGGCAGTAGCGGACCCGAGGAAGATCTGGTACCTACCCCTCAGCGTTGTCATAAACCCGAAGAAGCCAGGGAAGGTGCGCCTGGTGTGGGACGCGGCAGCCCAAGTGAAAGGTACGTCGCTAAATTCCATGCTACTCACTGGACCGGATCTTTTGACTGTGTTACCAGCGGTCATTCAGCAGTTTCGGGAACGACCGGTGGCATTCAAAGCGGACATACGCGAGATGTACCACCAATATCGGATTCGAAAAGCTGACAAGCATGCGCAGTGCTTCCTTTTCCGGACGGATACTTCGTCCAAACCAGATGTGTACGTTATGGATGAGGGCACTTTTGGCGCGGCCTGCTCACCCGCATCTGCCCAATATGTAAAAAACTTGAATGCCTCCCAACATGCGGATCGATTCCCGGACGCAACAAAGGCTATAGTTCGTCGGCACTATGTCGACGACTATCTCGAGAGTGCCGATACGGTGGAAGAAGCCATTACTCGGGCAAAGGAGGTTCGATACGTGCATGCTCAAGGCGGATTTGAGCTCCACAGCTGGGTCTCGAATTACAGATTATTCATGCGAGAACTTGGAGAAAAGGAAGCGGAGTGCCATTGCAAGCCGGCAATGATGGCGCGACTGAGCGCGTTCTGGGAATTATATGGTGCCCGCAGGAAGATGTCTTTACTTTCTCGACCAACCTGCGAGACGATTTGCTACCGTATCTCATCGATGCACAATGGCCGACGAAGCGGATTGCCCTCCGCTGTGTGATGAGCCTATTCGACCCGCTTGGGTTCCTGCCGCCATTTACCATCCATGGGAAGATCCTGTTGCAGAGGTTGTGGTGCACTGGTTGCGAATGGGATCAAGACATCGACGACGAATGCTATGCAAGGTGGTCTCAGTGGATATTCAAACTACCCCTCATCGAAGACGTGAAAATCCCGCAATGCTATCTTCAAGGAGCTCCTCCGGAGGCCTATGATACACTGCTTCATGTGTTCGTTGACGCCAGCGAACAGGCGTATGGTGGAGTGGCTTTCTTCCGAGTTGTTACTGACGACGGGCCACGTTGCTCGCTGGCTATCGCCAGAACGAAGGTGGCCCCGCTGAAGCAGCTGTCCATCCCTCGCATGGAGCTACAGGGCGCAGTACTAGGAGCGAGGTTACTAAATTCGGTCGAAATCAATCACGAGCTGAAAGTGACGAAACGTGTACTCTGGACCGACTCACAGAATGTACTATCCTGGATCCGGTCCGATCAACGAAAGTATAAGCCGTTCGTCGCATTTAGAATCGGCGAAATCCTTTTGGAAACAAAAATCGACGAATGGCGCTGGGTGCCAACAAAGGATAACGTTGCGGATTTGCTCACCAAGTGGGACAAGGGACCTAGCTTGGATTCAGACGGACCCTGGTTTACTGGACCTCAGTTCCTACAGCTACCGGAGGAGATGTGGCCTGTACAGAGGCCACCGGCGCCGAATACAACGGAAGAACTTCGGGCATGCCACATGTTTCACACTGCGGTAGTAGAGGAGCCGATAATCAACGTAAACCGCTTTTCTCGGTGGAACGTTCTGTTGCGCACGATTTGCTGTGTCTACAGGTTCATCTCGAACTGCCGACGTCGGATTGCTCTAATGCCTATCGAAGTTATTCCAGACCTACCAGAGAGAACGCGAAATCTGGTGGGCTGCGCAGTGGATTGTACTATCGTTCCGCTGAAGCAGGAGGAATTTGAACTGGCGGAAATCGTCCTCTGGAAGATAGCACAACGTGAGTCGTTCGCCTGAGAAGTGGCGATCACCTTAAAAAACCGGCAGCTGCCATCGGAGAACTGGATTCCCATCGAGAAAAATAGTGACATCTATCGCTGCAAACCGTTCCTGGACGAGTGCGACGTGTTGCGGATGGACGGCAGAACGAAACTTGCTGATTTTATTCCGTATGATACAAGATTCCCCATCATCCAACCACGAGACCACGGAATCACCGCTCATTACCATCGGCGGTACGGACATGCCAACAGGGAAACAGTATTCAACGAAGTTCGCCAACGTTTCTACATCTCCAAGCTGCGAACCGGCGTGAAGCGGATGATGAAAAACTGCCAATGGTGCAAAGTCAACAAGAGTCGAGCACAAGTACCAACAATGGCACCTCCACCAGTTGAACTTGTCACACCCTTCCTGAAACCGTTCAGCCACGTAGGTATTGACTACTTCGGACCAGTGGGGGTGACTGTTGGACGTCGCGCCGAAAAGAGGTGGAGAGTGCTGTTTACGTGTCTGACGGTCAGAGCAGTGCACTTAGAAGTAGCCTACAAACTGAATGCTGACTCGTGCATCGTGGCTATCCGAAGATTCGTCCTGCGAAGGGGTCCGCCAATTGCCATCTTCTCGGATAATGGGACTATCCTGAAGGCAGCCAACAAAGAACTCCAGGAGCAGATTCCTCGGATCGGGACAGCTTGTGCCAATGTCTTCACCAATGCCAGGACGCGTTGGCGGTTCAACCCTCCATCGGCTCCCCACATGGGAGGAATATGGGAGCGCATGATGCGGACTGTGAAGACGACCATGGTAACTTTGAACGTGGGTCACAGAATGAACGACGAGATTATCTTGTCGGTTATTGCCGAGGCCGAAGAAATCGTCCATTGCAGACCATTAGTCTATGTGCCACAGCAGTCGTCGGACGCCGAGGTACTCAAGCCCAATCATTTCTTGCGTGGGTATGCCTCCGATCTGAAAGAGCCTTACATCGGACCAACGGATCATACAGAGGCGCTTCGGAGCACATATAATCGGTCCCAATACGTGGCAGACGAACTGTGGAAGCGCTGGCTGAAGGAATATGTACCGTCGTTGAACATGAATACCAAGTGGCTGGAAGACTCGAAGCCACTGAAAACAGGCGACTTAGTTTTCATCACGGACGATCAGAATCGCAACGGTTGGGTTCGTGGACAAGTCGATCAAGTCGTCGCAGGCAAGAATGGTCGTATCAGGCAAGCAGTGGTCCGCACTGCCGGTGGATTGTATCGGCGACCAGTGGCTAGACTTACAGTCATCGAGATTATGTCATCGGGTAAATCTGACCAGAAAGGGGAAGTGTTGAAACCACTAGGCACCAACACCGACACTGGTTCACCTTTTGCTGACAGTTCAACGAAGGCGGAAACAGTAATTGTTTTTGGTCAGTCATTGTCTTGACTTGACAATTTACCTACAAACCTTACTTGCGCAGCAGAAAGCAGAGGCAGAAGTAATTGTACGTCCGGAGCGAATTTTTCGCAGAACAGGAGCAGAAACTAAATCTGTTAATATGCGTTAGTTATCTAATTTTCTTACCTAATAAAATTAATTAATTTCTAGTTTGAGCTGATTCAAACGACCAGCTACGAAAGGCGTTTCTTTTTCATAATAACAAATGTCCAGATAAAGGTTTCATAATTATAGACATACAAAAAATAAAATTCTAGAAAATTAGGATAGTTACTTCATTAAGAAAATCTTCAGCCGGAAATAGATTCGCCTCTCACAACAGGAACTTAATGTTTTGTATTTTCAATCTGTAGAAAAGATACACATCACTTAAAAAATATATTGTAGGATTTCGAGATTTTTCAAATCGAAAAATTCTTTAGAAAGCAAACATTAGTAATTTTTCAAGATTCTAAACTTTGAACAAAGTCCTTCTGAACTATGAATTAACTCAATGGAGGTTTACGTAAAGCTGCACTAAGACCACAATAAAGAAATGTTACAGATTTTTGTCAGTCAGATACAGATTAAAAAGATTTTTTGCGATGAAAATACAGATTGAAAATCGAAAAAAATGTGGCATCACTGTGTGTAGTACATAGAGCAGTAGATCATTACTGGATCAACAATAGAAAAGGCCCCATCAGCATTTGTAAACAAACCGTTCCAAAGCCAATTGATCACAAATCGAAGGCTGCCCACACAAACCAACACCATCATCGTGTAGGTGGAAGTTTCCCCTATCCGATGATGGTGTTGGTTTGCGTGGGTGGCCTTCGCTTTGTGAGTAAAGGGCTTAGGAACGGTTTGTTTACAAATGCTGATGGGCCCTTTTCTATTGTTCATCCAGATTAGAGTAAAATAAACCTCCGCGATTATCTCCATTTTATCATTAATCATACTTAGCCTTTATTTATGTAATCACTGTGCACTATCTGTATCCATCTGTGACATCTACTCCCATCGACACTCGCATCTTTCATCTTTCTTCACATCGCTCGCATCTTCTCGTGAATGAACCAATAGCCGAACGTAAAAAAGCAGCAAGCCATGTTGTTTGTTTACATTTTGCATCACATTTTTCTCCATCAGATTTCATCGAAGTTTTTTTCTGTTCAAGTGATAAAGTTATGAAACAATTATGATTTCAAACATTTGAGCTTTTCATGTGTAGATAATTTTAGCAAATCAAATACTAAATAGGTCGTAATTAGAACAATATACCTCATGATACACGAATATCATGAGTGGCAATTTTTTTAAAAACGTATTTCTGCATTTAAAAAAACCTTCTAGGTTGAAAATTTCTTTGTTCAATAACAACCTCATCGTAGTCGAAGTTGAACGTAAACGAGACTATGCGTGGATGTAACATCTAATATTTATCGAGAAGGAATCAAAGCGTAGTAAGCAACCGGTAACGCGGACAGTAGAACTATCTCACAACTGGTTTGGATGATACCCCGAACACGTCGTTAAGCAAATTAACCATAGAAGTTTTATTTGGGATAATATCACTATACGATAAAATAACACGTCATCTTAAACGTACAACTCCCCTATGATTTTTGTACACTGATAATTTTTCTCTACGTACTCCCACTCGAATGTATGGAGAATTTCCGCTGTTCTGCCATCCAACTTAAAAATCGACTTCAATCTTAAAAGATAGGAGGATAAGATAGGATGTGAAATCTGACAAAAGAACACTGATCTAAAAAACGAGGTTCATTTTGTCTGTTATTTACATGCCATTTTAGATGTGTCGTACCCCTCGGCGTTATATAGACTTAGAGCGCGTTTTTAGTCTGTCGTAAATAAATTATCGTTTTGTGTTCGTGTTTTATAGTCTTATTAAAATACTATGTTCCGTGTTGTAAATGCGAGATTAAGTGTTGTGTCCGAAAAGTCAGTTCAACGCACGAACAGTCACCAAGCCCATTTAGATTTAAGCCATTTTTGTTAGTGTTAAGAAGAATAAATGTAATGCTGTATAGTTAGTGTTTTCATCAGCAAAATGGATTTTAATTGCAATTAGCCCCACTTAGGCCGTTCGCAATGCTGAGTTTCAAGATTGTTTTAAACTACTCGTCAATTCTATAATTTGAAACTGTCAAAAATAAAACTGCAACACGATCAGCGCAACGCACAGTTCTAAAAGCTGTTTGTAATCATCAAGTTTCATAAACTTTACTGTCCTCTATGAAGCTCTCCGTTTTTTGTTTGTGAAGCTCTTCGAAACATCTTCAACACATCCAAAGAAATTTGAAACAGAGTTCCATTCGTGTTTCAAACTCGCTCAGAAATAAAACAGAATAGTCGAGCAGTTGCAAATCTGGTGCAAAATAGTGCTCGAATAATGAAACTGCAACTCAGCATTGCGAGAGGTGAGTTTCTGTTCTAGTTTCAAATTGAAACAGTCCTTATAAAATACAACAGCATTGCGAACGGCCTTAAAGAGAAGTGCCAATGTTTCCTACCGTCATTATCAGTACCTTTGAACTAATGATTGGGCTTGCTGCGTGTACCAAACCTTAACTCTAACTGCCATTGAGCCGCCGAAGTCGATGTAAGAGCTATTCATCGCCATTCCCTCTCCAGAGCTATCCGCGGTTCAGGTAATCCTACAGACCTTTCGTTGCTTTTTCGTCCAAATTTAGATGACAAGTCAAATTAAAGATTATGTGTTTCCATTGTCAGAGAAAATTTACAACTGACTAGCAACAACAACAACAACAACAGTGATTTCGTCTGGTTCGAGAAAGTTCACCAACTGGATGAAAACTTACCAAAACAACATTCACTGACAGACTACGAATTCAACAAAAAATGCGAATTTACGGTCAAGTAGTTAACAGAAGCAATTTTCTATGTTACTCTAATCCTTCTCTGGTTCTACATCACTTACAGCTCTGGGCTCTATCTTCTTACCCATTCACCGACTAAAAGTCAGCCAGCCCGTCATGGAAAAACTAGTTCACAAAGTTATCTCTCTTTCTACTGGCACTGACTACAGATGAGGGTTCCTCTCGATGGAGTAGGTACAAGAATGCAGCAAATGATGGAGTACGGATCGTGATTTGCCAGACACATTCCCGGAAAAGAAACCAGAACAAGTAGGTACTTACTCGTTTAGTACCGAACCAGAGCAATTTCAGCAGAAGCGAACTTCTCCGGCTGCTATCGGTAAACGTTAGTGCAAGAGTGCTTCCAAGAGGAATAAATACCTTATATCTTGAAATTGTGTATTTTGTTTTCGCTTGTCGGGTTGCATGGAGTTCCCATCAGCATCGAAGCATGCTTTAGTGGAACATTGAGTTATCATTTTTCATCTAGCGATGACAAGTGGTGCTTGAAAGTGAAATAGGATTCTCAAATACGTTGAGCAAACATGCTACATCAATATCGGCGTTCATTGTGACATTGAGTGCACTAGCTCACACACGCGCTATCATGTATCCTCGTCGTCATGAAAGCCAATCTATGCTTATATATAATTCATGAATCACTTTGTCGCAGAGCAGATTCGCCTGCTCGGCCAGTAGACTGCTTTCGATACAGGCAATTTAAAATTCAATTTGGGTAAATTTTCACTTAACTGTTCTCGAATGTATGCATGGGAGCCATTGGGAGGTACACATGCTCACTAGAGCAAATAGTAGAAAACTGCGCTGCACGGAAAAGTGAACTAACGCAATTTTAACTATCACTAATCGCAATCGGTTTTTTTTTCGAACTGTCAGAATCGGGTTTCAATAAAAAAAAAACCATAAAATATAGGTACAGACGCTTTGTTGAGGAGAATTGCACTTCGTCAAACGTGACGAATATGAAAATCAATCTTTTCCGTGTATTAGCCTACGTGTACTTTAAACTAAACCCATATGCTGAGGTTCCAGCTGCAAATACACATCAACCGTGTGTCAGCAGACGATGGAAAGCCATTCCGCTCTCAAGACGATTGTAGAGTAGACTGGTCCAAACAATAATGATTCAAAGCGTCTACGGGCACCCCCCAGAATTGTGTCTTTATGTGCGGAAACCACTCTCTGAAAGTTTCAACTCATATGGTTGTAGCAGAAGTTGATGCTTTTGGTTCAAAGTTTATATGGGGTTTTAGCACAGAGAACAGACGTTCAAGTTCGGTCAGAAACTTGTGTAAAATAAGTGGGAACGTCGCCGTTACGTGGTGTTAGCATCTCCTGATTTTCTCTATAAATTTTCCACTTTCGACCAATTTGGCGCTAGTATCGATAAATTTTCTGTTGAAAATTGCCACTTGGCGCTACTAGCACTTAGTGTCTAGTGTAATTTGTGCAACGCCAGCGCCATCATGTTATCAAAGAGGGTTTTTTAAGTGGGGAAGTCGCCGTTAGTGGCGCTTAAGTCGAATAGGAATCTTAGTTTTTAGAGAAATTTTTTCGAGCCTCCATGTCTGTTCTCTGTGGTTTTAGGTCAAAATGTATGAGAAAATGACGCAGTAACCAACAATCCCAAGGGGTAATCAACTCCGCACACGTGCCGAAATACAGCACGGCACACTATTCGGCACTTTAGGACACACGTAGGATACAATCATTCTTTTCCTTCTCCTTAGTCAATTGATAGTAACACTTCTCATTCGCAGCCGGTTTCTTATTGTTTTAGTCCATTCAAAGTCACTTCACTGAAGTTATTCGTGTACCTCTGTAAACTCTAGTTTTGTGAATTTACGTGAATTTTCTGTTTGTTGTGTTAGTGGTGTTGCAAAAACCACCTTTCGATCGTTCGTCTAACATTCGACGCGCCACCTACATCTGGATTTAGTAATCTGCTTATTGGGCATTTTACGCGTATAGGGAATTAATTCCGTTCAATGAAATGACCAGTACAAGTGCGTGCGACCGCTGTGCCAAAACAGTGAAACCGGACGAAGACCACATCGAATGTATGGGGCTCTGCGACCAAGTGTATCATGTGAGATGCATTAACTTGAACTTGCCATTCGTCAGGATTCTTCGAGAGAAAATCAATTTGTTCTGGATGTGTGATGAATGTAGCAAGTTGATGAAGTACGCCCGATTCAGAAACACTGTTTCATCCCTCGGTAACGTAATTTCGACGGTGATAGGTAGTCACCTGACCGGCTTATCCGAGCTGAAAACCGAAATGGCCAAAAACAACAATCAGGTCGCTCAACTCACTCACATAGTTAATGCTGCTACCCCAGGTACATCTGCTAGACCGAATCATGATCGCCCCTCAAAACGCCGTCGAGGTGATACGACTAAACCGACTACTGGAACAAGAGTCATTGGAACTAGCGATACGCTCGCTGTCAATGCTCCATCAAGCCTGTTTTGGGTTTACCTTTCCCGGTTTCACCCCAGTGTTAAGAGAGATGTGGTTGAGAAACTTGTTCGTGATGGACTGCGAACGACTGAACCAGTTAAAGTCGTCTCTTTAGTGAAAAAAGGCACCGACCCACTATCGATGAACTTCATCTCCTACAAGGTCGGCATTCCAATGAAACTAAAAGAGAACGCTTTGAACCCTGAAACTTGGCCACAGGGGATTGTATACAGAGAATTCGAGGATACTCAGGCGAAAAACAATGTGTGGCTACCTCCTGATATCCCAGCACTCCCTGCTGTTCCAGAGACTATTCCGGGTGGCTCTCCAACGGGCACACCGTTTGGGACACCAGCACCTCTCGATATGCCAGCCCCTTTAGGTACACCCAGTATAACAGTCACCTGTTATCCCCTCATCTGACGAATCAACAATGCCCCCGAGACGCACCGTAGAAAGTCTGATGGAAGCCCCCGATCGCCCCAACACAGTCCCGCCTACCGCCGCCTTCGTTCAACATAGTCGTCTCGGCCCTGTAGTTGGTGGTGGAAAGGGGGTCTTCCACCATGCTTGCATAGGCAAGTACCTCTGTGATTTAAGTTTATCGTTGCGTGATGAGTTCTCCCATACTCAGGTTATTCTGACCCCGGTCCAAAGCGAATTTTCGGTGATGCCCTCTGAAAATCTATTGAGGCAAATTACTTCTCAACCAGGACGCAACGTAGAAAGCATTTTGGGAGTCCCCAGTTCCTCTAAATCAGTCGCGCCTATTGCAGCCAGCGTTCATCCAAGTCGTCCTGGCCCTGAGTTTAGATGTGGATTGAGGGTCTCCCAGCCTGCTATATTAGGCAAGTACACACTTACTAACGAACTTTCACTGCCTGATGATGATCATAATTCCAGTGCCTTCAACTCACCTCAAACATCTGCCAGTCGGTAACATGGAGCCACCACAGTCAACTGCACTCCGGGACGCATTCTTGCCGTTCGCCCTGAAGAAGCCCCTATTCCACTCATCGCAGTCGAGCCCCTCCTGCCAGCAACCAGCAGTCGTCCCGGCCCTGCGTTTGAGATGGGAGAAGGGATCTTCCACATTCCTGTTATTGGCAACGGCCCTACTCGAACATCCTTCCTCCGTCAAGTGACATTTACCGGCTCCCAAATGCAACTACACGCTGAACCTTCCGTTGTTCCCGAACAGCGGAGGTCGGACATAACGATTTACTATCAGAACGTTGGTGGTATGAACGGCCTCGTGGAAGATTATCATCTGGCCGTCATGGATCACTGCTACGACATTTTAGTTTTGAACGAAACATGGCTCAATTATCGAACCATTTCAAACTATGTCTTTGGTGCTGGCTACGAAATATTTCGCTGCGATCGAAACACGAATAATAGTAGGAAAACTACTGGGGGAGGCGTCCTTATCGCAGTTAATTCCAAGCTGAACGCAGAAGTTATCGAGGACGATTCCTGGAACAGGGTTGAACAAATGTGGGTGGCTATTCAACTTGGTGATCGTTAATCGCTTCTCTTTGCAGTGTACATTCCTCCAGATCGAACCCGTGACTTGGAGCTTATTGACGCACATTGGCGATCCGTCTTGGCCGCTTCAGACAAAGCAGGCCCTTCCGACGAAGTTATTGTTCTTGGCAATTTTAACCTACCGGACATTGCATGGACTCCAACCCATAGTGGTTTCTTTTGTCCTGATCACGAGCGTTCATCTTTCCACGTAGAAACCATCCAGCTCCTGGACATGGACATGGCCTGTTAAATGAAAACAACCGCACCCTGGATCTCTGCTTCGTGAGTGCTCGTGATACAGCTCCTTTCCTCTCCATGGCACCCGAACCTTTAGTCAAGGTAGTGCATCATCACCCTGCTTTAGTTATCGTGATCGAAAATAATATTGTCCATGATTTCACCAGCACTCCAAACGCTGTGTCATATGACTTCCGTAGAGCTGACCATCGCAGTATCGTCCATGTGCTGTCTAACCTAGATTGGGAGCATATTCTAGATCCTGTAGATGTCAACATTGCTGCACAAACCTTTTCTCATGTCTTGGCATATGTCATTGACAGACACGTTTCCAAAAAGATCATCCATATCGACTCTCGCGTCCCGTGGATGACGAACGATCTTCGCTCGTTGAAAAGAACTAAGAAGGCTGCTCTCAGAAGATTTACTAAACTCCGCACACTGTCGCTGAAATGCTACTATGTCAGACTGAACCACGAGTATAAGCGGTTAAGTCGTCTCTGTTTTCAACGCTATCAAAGGAGGATTCAACGGCGGCTAAAATCACACCCGAAATACTTCTGGAACTTCGTAAATGAGCAACGCAGGGAAGTCGGCTTACCCTCTTCCATGATTTTTAACGGTGAAACTGCTGGAAATCAACAAGACATTTGCAACCTGTTCTCAGCCAAATTTGCTAGTGTGTTTGAAGCCGAGCAACTCTCCGCTAATATCATTACTTCCGCGGCCAGTAATGTTCCTTTGATCAACCAAACGCTCAGCATGGTCGAAGCCACTACAGATACGATTTCTAGAGCAGCATCTAAACTTAAGACTTCAACTAAGGCTGGACCCGATGGTGTTCCGTCGATTATTCTTAAAAAGAACATCACTTGTCTTTTAGATCCACTGCGCCGCATATTCCAGCTCTCTCTTTCCTGCGGCATCTTTCCGTCTTACTGGAAGACTGCGGATATGTTTCCTGTTCATAAAAAGGGAAGCAAACGCGGCGTAAACAACTACCGTTGAATCACGTCGCTGAGTGCTGTATCAAAATTTTTTGAATTGGTTGTCATAGAGTCCCTAAATGCGCATTGCAGGCAATATCTAAGTACAGATCAACACGGATTCATAACTGGGCGTTCCACAACTACGAACCTGCTGTGCCTAACGTCTTACATCACAGACAGTTTGATTGCTCGGACCCAAACGGACGTTATCAACACAGATCTTACGGCAGCCTTCGATAAGCTGAACCACGAAATTGCGATCGCTAAGCTTGATAGGCTAGGGATCGGTGGAAATCTTTTGAGATGGTTTCGTTCATACCTCACGGAGCGCCAATTGACAGTATCTTTGGGTACTTGTCGCTCAGCTAGCTTCTGCGCAAAGTCCGGTATACCTCAGGGCAGCCATCTGGGACCATTGGTATTTCTCCTCTACTTCGACGACGTTCACCATGTTATCACAGAGCCACGATTATCGTTTGCAGACGATCTGAAAGTTTTTCTGCGCATCCGCTCACTCGCCGACTGCCGTTCTCTCCAAAATCAGATTGACATCTTTGCTGACTGGTGTAGTCTAAACTGACTGGTGGTCAACCCAGCTAAGTGAACAGTTATTACTTTCTCACGCAAGAAACAACCGATTATTTTCAACTACAAACTACTAGGCACGACTATTGAACGGGTGCACTGCGTGAAAGACTTAGGCGTTTTTCTAGACTCAAAGCTGACATACTCACACCATATATCGTATGTCGTCGACAAAGCGTCCAGAACGCTTGGCTTTGTCTTCAAGATTACTAAGAACTTCACGGACATTTACTGCTTGAAATTGCTCTATTGCTCTCTCGTACGATCTACGTTGGAATACTGCTCTGCTGTCTGGAGCCCGAACTATTTACAATAATGGGGCCGAGCGAATTGAATCTGTTCAACGACGTTTTCTTCGCTTCGCGCTCCGTAAGCTGCCTTGGAGATACCCACTTCGTCTTCCAAGCTACGAGAATCGCTGCCAATTGATCAATATCGAGCCCTTACGTATCCGAAGAGATGTTTTCAGAGCCTTAACCGTCGCCGATACTCTGCAAGGAAGAATCGACTGCGAAGCAATTCAGCAACAAGTGAACATTAATGTTCAACCTCGATCACTACGCAACAGTCATATGCTGAGACTTCCACTTCTTCGAACTAATTATAGCATAGGGAGCGCTATTTACGGCTTGCAGCTAGTGTTCAACCGAGTAGCGTCGATGTTCGATTTCCACTTGACACGGAATATGCTTCGCCGAAGATTCTCTGCCTTTTTTGCTGACCGAAGGCGCTTGATACCCAACAGCTAAGTGTAAAATTTAATTTTTAGTAACTTGACAATGCTTTCCAAGTTATTTTCGTTTGTAACTGTAGTAACTGTAGTATATGTATGTCGTCTGTATAATCTGTACTTTTTTTACAACACATCATTGGGACTATTTCTGTCACTGTCGAGTGTTGACGTTTTGCCAATCGTTGCTAAGGTTGACTTCTTTGTTTACTCCATTGGGCTTCACATTGGGTTCGAGGATCGTGCCTTGCCACTTCAAGGCAAAATTCTGTGAGTATTGTCTGAATCTCTTCACAACCAGCTTAGTTTATTTCATCCGATTCATAGCGAAAATCCCAGAGGCTCCTGGTTTCATCCAGAATAACTTATATTCGGGCCTCACGCCAACAGAGTTCTTTCATACCACGGTCGGTCGAGAGGGTCGAAACAACAGTCAAGCTGGCCAAAATGGGTTCCCTCCAGCAACGGTGCCAATGAGAAATGCGATCGGCGAACGGAATGGACAAAAATCCTTTGAAAGACAACAATATAGTGCCAGCTGTGGAGGATTTTTGTTTTGTTTAACAAGTTTGCTATGCAGAACGAACGATAAAGGAAAAAAAAACACATCATGGGGGGTGTGGGTTTTGTGTTTCACCCAAGTTTGAATCCCGGTCTTGCCAAGAACCTTCTACAGCGCTACTATGTCTGTTTTTTCGGCAGCAACCATTGTGTTTTTTTCTTTTTTTTTTTTTTTTTTAACTCTTTATTTGTTCCAAATTCAAAATAAATTACATTTCATTTTTAACCTAGGTGCTCCAGTTACTACAGTAACTTACCAGCCTTAATTGTTATGATATATATCTAAGTATTTTTACATTGTTCCTGTCTTGGCAATTCAGTATTTTAAACAGGTTTTTCAAACCTGCATGTCAGTATAACAATTGATAGCTTAAAACTAAATAACTAAAACTATCTTATCTAAGTATAAAGGGAATTAATCGTTGCAATTGAGGATTGTAACGATTTTTGCCGGAAATTATTAATTATTTTGTTGGACATTTGTGCTAAAGTCTCAACATTCGAAATTCTATGTACTTCGGTTGTACTGTACCAGGGAGGCAACTTCAAAATCATCTTCAGAATTTTGTTCTGAATCCTTTGAAGTGCTTTTTTCCTGGTAGTGCAACAACTAGACCATATTGGCACAGCGTAAAGCATGGCCGGTCTAAAAACTTGTTTAAATATTAGAAGTTTATTCGTCAGGCAAAGTTTGGATTTCCTGTTTATAAGAGGATACAAACATTTTATATATTTGTTACATTTGGCTTGAATGCCCTCAATGTGATCTTTAAAAGTTAATTTATGGTCAAGTATTAATCCAAGATATTTCACTTGGGTTGACCAGGAAATTGGAACTCCGTTCATAGTGACTATGTGACTACTACTAGGTTTCAAAAACGAAGCTCTAGGCTTATGTGGAAATATTATAAGTTGAGTTTTGGAAGCGTTGGGAGAAATCTTCCATTTTTGTAAATAAGAAGAGAAAGTATCTAAACTTTTCTGAAGTCTGCTGCAAATAACACGAAGACTTCTTCCTTTAGCGGAAATTCCTGTGTCATCAGCGAACAAAGATTTGTGGCAACCCTGAGGCAAATCAGGGAGGTCCGAAGTGAAAATGTTATACAATATAGGCCCAAGAATGCTACCCTGAGGAACTCCTGCTCTAACAGGTAGTCGATTAGATTTGGAATTTTGATAATTTACCTGCAGAGTTCTGTCAGTTAAATAATTTTGAACTAATTTCATAATGTAAAGTGGAAAATTAAACTTTTTCAATTTAGCAATCAAACCTTCATGCCAAACACTGTCGAATGCTTTGTCTATGTCTAGAAGAGCAACTCCAGTTGAGTGGCCTTCAGATTTGTTTGAACGAATTAAATTGGTAACTCTCAAGAGTTGATGAGTAGTTGAATGCCCATGGCGAAATCCAAACTGCTCATCTGCAAAAATTGAGTTCGTGTTGATGTGAAGCATCATTCTATTCAAAATTATTTTTTCAAAAAGTTTACTTATTGAAGAAAGCAAACTTATTGGACGGTAGCTAGAAGCTTCAGCTGGATTTTTATCCGGCTTCAAAATTGGAACAACTTTTGCATTTTTCCATTTATCAGGAAAGTATGCCAAATGAAAACATCTGTTAAATAATTTTACCAGGAAAGACAAGGTACTCTCTGGGAGTTTTTTGATGAGGATATAGAAAATACCATCATCACCTGGAGCTTTCATATTTTGAAATTTTTTGGTTATAGACCTTACTTCGTCCAAATCAGTCCCCCAGGAATCATCAAAAATATTTTCCCGAGAGAAAATATTCAGAAAATCCCGAGCAACCTGATTCTCAATAGGACTAGTAAGACCCAAACTGAAATTATGGGAACTCTCGAATTGCTTAGCAAGTTTCTGAGCTTTTTCCAAATTTGTGATCAAAATTTTACCACCTACTTTAAGCGCTGGAATTGGCTTTTGAGGTTTTTTCAAAATTTTTGTGAGTTTCCAAAAGGGTTTGGAACTCGGGTCTAATTTAGAAACATTATTTTCAAAAGTTTTGTTCCTCAGGGCAGAGAATCGCTTTTTAATTTGTTTTTGCAAATCCCGCCAGATAACTTTCATGGCAGGATCGCGTGTTCTTTGAAATTGTCTCCTACGGACATTTTTAAGACGGATCAAGAGCTGAAGATCATCGTCTATTATAATTGAATCGAATTTAACCTCGCATTTTGGTACTGAGGCAGCTCTTGCTTCAACTATAGAAGTAGTCAGAGATTCAAGAGCATAATTAATTTCATCTTTGGTTTGCAAAGGAATGTTTGGATCGAAGTTATATTCCATAAATGTTCGATACTGCTCCCAATCAGCTCTATGGTAATTGAAAGTAGAGCTGTTGAGATTACAAATTATTTCTTGGGATATTTCAAAAGTTACTGGAAGGTGATCAGAACCGAAGTCAGCATGGGTAACCAATTGGCTACAAAGTTGACATGAATCAGTTAAGACCAAATCAATAGTGGAGGGATTTCTTGCAGAAGAAAAGCATGTTGGGCTGTTTGGATATTGAATAGTGTAATAACCTGCAGAACAATCATCAAACAGAATATTACCATTGGAATTGCTTTGAGCATTATTCCATGAGCGGTGTTTTGCATTAAAATCACCAATAATGAAGAATTTAGACCTATGACGGGTAAGTTTCTGGAGGTCACCCTTGAGAAAATTCTTTTGCTGGCCTACGCATTGGAATGGCAAATAGGCAGCTATAAACGTAAGTTGTCCAAATTTTGTTTCAACAGAAACTCCCAAAGTTTCAAAAACTTTGGTTTCAAATGAAAAAAGAATTTTATGCTTGATTCGTCTATGAATAATGATGGCAACGCCACCACAGGGTCCATCAAGACGATCATTTCTATAAATCAAGTAATTTGCGTCCTTCTTAACCTTATGGTCAGGTTTAAGGAACGTTTCAGTTATAACGGCAATATGCACGTTATGAACTCTCAAAAAATTAAATAGCTCGTCTTCATTATCTTTAAGAGATCGAGCGTTCCAATTTAAAATGTTTAAAGCTTTAAAATCCATTACTGAATTTCAAAGTCATGACAATATTATTTGCAAATTTTACTCCAGTTTGAATAGCATCAAACATGGAGTTAGATTTAAGCATATCAGAAATCATGTCAATTAATGAATTCTGTAAAAATTCCATTTTGGGGGCAGTAATGCTTCCTAAGTCAAAATTGTCAAAATTTCCGTTAGAACGTTGGTTAGTATTTTGATTTCTACCCGCTGCAATAGCAGCATAGGTAGCTCCATTAACTCGCTGAACATTGTTAGCAGCGAGGGGAGTAGGTACAGATGAAACATTTGAAGCAGGGGAGATATTTGTACCTACGGGTACGAATGTAGAATTTGTTCCTCGCTGACCGTTGTTAACAGCAGAGGAATTTGTACCTGGTCGGAAACGTGGAGCGTTTCCTACCTGACGGTTAGAACGAGATTGTAGGATCGCTTTGCGAGTCTTACATTCCCAAAAATTGGATTTGTGGTTTTCACCACAATTTGAACATTTAAATTTCTTAGGATCTTCCTTCACAGGACAGTCGTCCTTTGCGTGAGAGGAATCACCACAATTCATGCATTTAGCTGGCATGTAGCAATTTTTAGTTCCGTGACCCCATCCCTGGCACTTACGGCACTGGGTGAGGTTTTGGAAATTTCCTCCAGTCTTCCTGAAGTGTTCCCACTTCACTCGGACATGGAGCATAAGGCTAGCTTTTTCTAAGGCCTTAAGGTTGTTTAGTTCACTAGACTTGAAGTGAACTAAATAAAAATCATTAGAAATCCCGTTGCGCGAATCGCCAGGACGGGATTTCATTTTCATTTTGATTACTTGGAGTGGCACAACTCCAAGTAATTTTGCCAGTTCATCTTTGATCTGATCCAGGGATTCACCACTGGGCAGTCCTTTCATGACAACCTTGAACACACGTTCAGTTTTGGTGTCGTAAGTAAAAAAAATTGTGCTTCTTCTCAGTAAGATACTTGAGAAGACATTTAAATCCGTCCAAGGTTTCAGCCAATACACGGCATTCACCCCGACGTCCGATTTGTAGTGAAAACTTAACTTTCACGAAATTCAAAAGTTCCATGCGAAGAGCATGGAAATCGGTAGTGGTTATCACAATAGGGGGAATCTTTTCTTTCTTGGCATTAAGCCGGGAAAGTTTACTAGAATTTTTCTTGGATGATGGATCATTCTCATCATCCGTGAGCAAATCAAATTGATTACTCAAATTAATTTCATCAGAAGGGGGGTCAAGAGTTTGCCCCTTTCTTTTGCGTTTAGGCGCCATGGCGGCAGTAAATTTTTATCCAAATCGACTTCCAAGCAGATTGCTATAAGAATCTGAAGGATCGAAGAGGAATTTTCCAAATCGATATCCAAGAAGGATTACCTCGGGTAGGGTCCAAACAAGGATCGAAGAGGAATAAGAGGAGTTGAACAAGGTAGAACATTTTTACAGGTTGAGCACTGAAAAGTGCTGTTTAAATTTGTTGTAGCTTTAGGTAGTAGTAACACTTCCTTAAGCAAAAAGCAAATAGATCCGCACGGCAAGAGAGCACGATGCGGACTTGTAAGAGCAACCATTGTGTGGTTCTCCTCATTGTTCTTCATCAGCAGTTCTTTCGGTCGATGCGTCGTCGACTTTGGAAAGCAACCGTTTCGTGATGAGTGTGTGAGTGTTGGCCACGTTTTGCGTCCATTGCTGCAATGGAAGCGCTTTGCCCCACGATGGCGTAACTGCCATACAAGTAAACCACTGGAAGCGGCTCCAGTTCTGATGGAGGAGGCTTTTTGGATAGCGGAAGATAAAGTGTTTATTGTGTTGTACTTTTTGACTATAGTTTTAAGATGTATTGTACAGTGACCAAGAATCCTCGGCTCTGTAAAGTTAATTCGTTTGAGCCTTATCAAATAAATTAATAAACCACAAATATGTCTGTCGCTCAGATTCAGGCAAAGTTGCCAGTCTTCTTCATATGTTGTCTTCGCTTTTATGCTGTATCTAGGAATCCAACGGCTGATCGAGAATGGCACTCAAAAGTCGATCGGATGAGAATTTGGCGGTTAATTTTACCAAGAGAAACTCAATGGACTAAGGAATAGGGAGCTGCAGCGTCGAGTTAACCTAACTTTTATTTTGACACCTGGCAGTGGTTTGTTTTCACAAACTTAGAATATAATTTTGAAAAATTTTGAAAATTTATTTTTTAGATTTTTAAGAAAGGAAGAATTTTTAAAAGAAAATCGTTGGATAACACGTCTTATAGTTATTAAAATCTTAAAACTAGCATCCACTTGAATCGACTAACAGATAAAGGTAAACAAACCAATGCTATCTGTCAAACCGATGAACGGGAGTTCATTGCTTTCATTCGTGACGTCAGCGTGCAGCTCCCTATGCCGCGAACGCGTTGCTCAGTGATGAAGTTCAAACGACCGGTTCCTTGAAGAAGAATCCTATAGCAAAAAGAAACTTTGCAAGCGAAAATTGTTGCAAAATCGGAGTCTGGAGGAGAGTTGTGCCTTGATGCTGGGGTAGCTGAAGAAGATGAAGTGCAATAATCTTGTGAATCCAATTCCGGCTTAACATGACAATGTTTTGATGTCATTCATTTTCTTGACTCATTCCTTTGGGGGTTCATCTGTATCAACGTTCAGGATAGTTCATTTGAAGAGATTTCATCAATTTGTGAGTGAACGGAAAGTAGCTGCCAAAACAATGAGCTGAGCTACCAAGAGTAATGTTAGTGAACGACCATTTCCATCCTTGGTACCAATTCGTATGGACTTGAATGGGAAATCCACAGGACTTTACAGGGATGTCCACACAAGTCCCAGCACTGCTATGGGATGTCGATACGCATTAACCCTAAATATTCCATCTGATCTGGACCGATGTACGATTGCCTTAGCTAAAAAGTATAGGATTTATAGGAACAGATCAATGTAATCAGAATGGCAATTACATTCTATTCCGTGAGTACACCCCATCATCAACGATCCAATCTGCATTCTCCTGTTACCCTAGTTCGTCTCAAAGTACCCGGTGCCAATGTTTGATTCGCGGCAGAGGAGGTTTCGGTCCCGCATGACGACTCTAAGCAATTTGCTGTTCGACAAGAACCAATGGGCGGTACAGATGAACAACAACAACTACAGGATACTTTCTGCAGTTGAACTGCAGATGCAAAGCTTATCTGGATCGCGCACCATTCCCGAAGTATGACAGATATGAAGTGGGGGACATTTGATGGTTTTCACTTGTGGCACATTGGTTTTGATTGGCGGTTCATTGTGGAAGGTATCACAACAGCAAAAGGATCATGAACTTCCCAAGTTACCACCAAGCCCGCTAACTACCCGATAATCGCCCTTTTTGCGATATAAGGTAAATATAGGGCTTTCGAACTTAATATCAGTCATACATCAGCCTTATATTGCAAATAGGGCGATTAGCAGGCTTGTTGGTTACTTGGGTTGGTAGGTTTATCGGGGAGCATTTTACTGGCAGCTGGTGAAAATTTCGACCATCATTGATCAGTTTGACCTTCGTTTCTGCACACGTTTTTTGTGGACAGGTCGCATAGGTTGGATTGCTTCCAGTTCCTCTTCCACCGCTCACGAATGAAGCTTAATGTTTGCCATGAACCATGATGAATTAGAGAAATTGAAAATGTAAACACAGTCTAACTTCAGGGTTGCCAAACTGATACACTTCCTGCTTCGGAACGATCGGCACAACGCTTGGCACAGCTAAATCTCTTGATACAGATTCAGGTGTGCAGAGTTAAAAACCCCTTAAACAATCCGCTCCCTTTCGAGTTCGAAAAATTCGAAAATGAAATCCTCCCATATACATTTGGGCCAGCCTATTGTAGCCTTCCACTCGTAGTGAAAGATTAGCGATCCGAATTTTCCCACGAGCACCCCCACCAGGATGGAAGGCCGGAGGGGGATCAGAGGAAATCAAATATTTATTGAAAATCGAAAAATGACATTTATTGAAAGTGCGACGTTGGATGTGGTGGTGGTGGCGAATCGATTACCCAATGGCGGTAAAGGCAATGAAGGTGCTCCAGGAATTTTTACCAATTTCACCGGATGCAATCGTTTCGTTTTTTGAGCAACGTTTCAACACATGAAAAAAAGGGTGAAGAAAGTGCTTGAAACGGTAGACTCGACATTCGAACGGATGGACGTGATGAAGTATCGATTCCTTCAGACGGAGCCTGGTCCCATCCAGACGGAAATTGAACTCTTGCCACAAACGCTCGTTCGCAAGAAGGAGGAAAACTTTCTCTTCCATTTCGTTGGTGGATGGATGCTGTGTAGTTCGGGTTTTCAATCCATTAGTAGGCCCTTTGTTGCTGGAACAAGCTGCAGTTGTGGTTAGTTCTCGTTTTACGGTGACTGTGGGATCCGATACATGTGAGGTCCTCTTTTGTGGTCAAATCATGTAACAATGGTTGGGTATGGTCGTAGTTAATTATTGATACGCTTTTGAAAGCTGGATTAATCGGATCGATGTGGTTCATTAGATATACAAGTTAACTAGGACCACCATGATTGAATGATGCAATTGTGCAGCTAGTTGCTTAACTCAGGCAGACCAGACAGTTTGTGTTTATTGACTTACCTTAGCCGGTGGTTTTGTTTCAGTTCTACAATTCTACAATTTTTATTTAAATGAAAGTTGGGGAAATAGCTCCAATGTTGGCTTAAAGATCTAAGGGTAGGGCCCATCGATAAAAATCTGCTGTTCTTAAATTTTGCTTAGGACAATAATCAATCACAAATAATGCATTCCATCGAATTTGATGTATGGGCCCAATATTAGGGACACCCAGGTCGACAATAAGGAAATTAACTCTATTACATCGAAATGTTACTATATCGACCAGTGTCTGTTTTTATCATTTACCATCACACCCAAGGAGTAGCGCATCAGCACAGAGTTGATTTATTTGCGTTTGTTTTGAAACTCGCTGACACGTACGAGCGAAATTAACAAATGAGTTCATTATACATCAACGAATACGCGTTTGTTGATATTCATCAGCGATCCTCAAAAGCAAAATAATCAAGTTCATTTGGGCAAAATGATTATTTTGAATATTGTTGACCTAGAGCCTATAACCTCGATATTATCATCAATTCAGCATGAGGCAATAATTTTCCATCGAACTGAGTGTCAAAACCAACACAACAAATTCTACCGCGCTTTATTTGTGTAAAATGAAAATACTCATTTTGCATTTGACTCTCAAAATTATCCACATCAAGATGAAGACGAATATTAATATTAACAACAACACAGGTGATAATGAACATCCAGTAACGAATGAACAAAAACAAATGTTGACTTTGATTCTCAAAGGTTGTTCTGTTCAGGAGAATGTTGTTATATCAAAATTCAAATTCATCCAAGTAGTTGTTGGTCTATCTGGTAAGGTTGTCTTCATATTCAGCTAAGTTGAGTGTAGAAGAAACAATTTTTATCAGTACTGATATCGAAACCAAAAAAAACTTTTAAATTGTACGTATAAGCTTGCTATTTATGTCGACCAATTTTCGAACAGAACTGATCTTCGTTTGTGGAAATCAAACGTCATGTCTACCAAAAGTTTGCTTGATTAGAGAAAAGGACGACACGGATTCAATGATTTTCAATCTCTAACTTTTACTTACGAGTTAAATTTAATCCGATTCGGATTTCGGTCGTGTTGAGCCAGTAAAAGGAAAAAAGTCTAAAAAAAAAGTTGTAGTCTAATAAATTTGCGCTACAAGAAAATCCAATGGAAACGAATTGATTGAAAATGTTTCAGGCAAAGTCAATATGAATATCTGATACATTTACAATGCTGATAAGTTGGTAACTTTTATATGATCGTCATATGATAAATGAAAGCTACAAAATGGTGAGTTGACTACCTGGAAACTCTGGTCCTCACAAGTTCCTACATCACGCCTCCCCGAGTCATATGATAACAAAAGACTACTAGCTGAAACAATGACACAGCTGGGTGGCGTAGCCTGGGCAATGTTGGCAGTCCGGCAATAGCAAAGTGAAGAGGTGCGACGCGAACACTGGCGCGGTAACCATAGTACGGTGATAGAAGAAATGCTTCACCAAACCTGAGCGTCTGTCCACCATGGAGGTGCGGTTCAAAACGGCGTCTGTTCTCCATGTTAGGAGCGGCTGATCACCGTCCTAGTGCCAGCGTGCGACTCTTAACAGAGCTGTGCACGATGGTCTCCCGGCGATACAGGGGGTTGGGCAGGCCCAACAAACTGCCCTTGAAAAAGCCATAAATTTGCAAACACCCAAGAAAGAAATACGGATCGGAACAATCGGCACAGACCTACGTGCAGTGATGCAAAATATCATCACACTCACGTGACACTCGTCTTCGCATCAACCGACTATCGCTGACAGATCGTTTTGTCACGCAGTGAGAGTTAGAGCCATGGCAAACAACAATCACCAGTAATGGTCGCTGCTCACAAGCAACACGTTACACTCGCTGCTGATGATAAAAAAAGCACAACGAAAACAGTGAAGACTTCTGCAGTACGATCATGAGAAAAAGCGAAACTACAGAAGAAAATGAAAACAATGCCTACGCATTCCAAGTTCGTCTCGGCAGGCGCGACTGTGTGAGTTTCAAACAAAGCAGGCAACATGAAACGGAAGCTGTTGGGTTCACTCACCAACACACTCACATAAGCAAGCAAAGCAGCAACTGCTTCAAAACGAGCACAGATGAGTGTCGTGATTGTCGGGAATGACCAGATCGGTGATGGATCACAACAGAAGACGACATTCATCAGTTGCTTTTTACTTCTTTCGTCAACTTGATGGATGGTCATGGAGAGAGCTTCGACGAGCACATTGATAGGAATGTACAAAGCGTTACTACCATCAGCTGTTTGGCGATCGTGATTGTGATAGGTCGCAACTCTGCCTACGTGACGAAATAAGGACTACGATTGGAAACTCGGAACATGGAAACGCAAATCGCTCGGCTTACCGAACTGCGATAGGTTGATCTATGACGAACTTCAACCACGCAACTTCAAAGTCGTAGCACTGCAGGAACTTAGCTGGACGGAACAAAAGGTATGGAAAAGCGGGCATCGAGCGGCTTCTTTCTACCAGAGCTGTGGCACCATCAACGAGCTGCAACCGTAGTGCTGGGTAAGATGCGCCAACGCGTGATTGGTTGGCAGCCGATCAACGCGAGGATGTGCAAGTTGAGGATTAAGGGCCGTTTCTTCAACTACAGCATCATCAACGTGCACTGCCCACACGAAGGGAGACCCGATGACGAGAAAGAAGCGTTCTATGCGCAGCTGGAGCAGGTGTACGACGGCTGTTCGCAACGGGACGTCAAAATCGTCATCGGCGACATGAACGCTCAGGTCTTACAATGTAGGCAATGTATAGACCGGTAATCGGGCCAAACAGCCTGCATGCCGTATCGAACGACAACGGCCAACGATCCGTGAACTTTGCAGCCTCTTGGGGTATGGTAGTTCGAAGAACCTTTTTCCTCCGCAAGGATATCCACAAAGCCACCTGGAGAACACCTGACCAACACACAGAAAACCAAATCGACGGGAAGTTCTTCTCCGACATTATCAACGTCCGCACGTATCGCAGTGCGAACATAGATTCGGACCACTACCTAGTTGCAGTATACCTGCGCTCAAAACTCTCGACGGTACATAACACCCATCGATGTCGAACGCCACGACCCAACATTGAGCAATTACGGGACGCTGGAGTTGCCCAGGATTACGCGCAGCATCTAGAAGTTGTGCTACCCACGGAAGAGCAGCTTGGCGCAGCTACTCTTGAAGATGGCTGGAGCGACATCCGTTCCACCATAAGTAGTACTGCTGCAGCGGAACCAGGTACTGCGATCCTGGTCCGAAGAAATGACTGGTTTGACGGCGAATGCAAACTGTTAGTAGGAGTAGGAGAAGAATGCAGCACGGGAGAGAATGCTGCAACACCGCACGAGAACAAATGTGGAGCGATACAGACAAGCACGGAACAGACAAAACTCGGTTTTCCGAAGGAGGAAGCGTTAGCAGGAAGACCAAGATCGCGAGGCGATGGAAAATCTGTACCGCGTAAACGACACACGGAAGTTCTACGAGAAGCTAAATAGTTCGCGCAAAGGCTACGTGCCGCAAGCCGATATGGGCAAGGACTTGGACGGTAACCTTCTCACGAACGAGTGTAAGGTGATTGAGAGGTGGAAGCAGTACTATGACGAGCACCTCAACGGTGATGCAGCAGAAAACGATGGTGGCACGGCAACAGACCTTGGAGCACGCGCAGAAGACAACAGGCTACCGGCCCCTGATCTTCAAGAAGTTGAGGAGGAGATCGACCAAGTGAGCTATTAAAATACGGTGGTGGAGCACTGGCTAGAACGCTACACTGGGTAATTGCCAAGATTTGGGAGGAGAAGATATTACCGGAGGAGTGGATGGAAGATGTCGTATGCACAATCTACAAAAAGGGCGACAAGTTGGATTGCTGCAGCTACCGTGCGATCACACTGCAGAGCGCCGCCTACAAGGTACTCTTCCAAATTCTATGCCGCCGCCTGTCACCACACATCATTTGTTCATCGGTCTCAAATCCGCATACGACACAATCGATCGAGATCAGCTATGGCAGATTATGCACAAGTACGGATTTCCGGATAAACTAACGCGATTGGTCAAGGCGACGATGGATCGAGTGATGTGCTTTGTTCGAGTATCGGAGACACCCTCGAGTCCCTTTGAATCTCGGAAAGGTGATGGACTTTCGTGTCTGCTATTCAACATCGCGTTAGAAATTGTGATCAGAAGAGCTGGGATAGACACGAGTGGCACGATCTTCAGGAAGTCCATCCAGCTTCTTGGCTTCGCCGATGACATCGACATCATGGCACTGAACTTTGAGAGGATGGCGGAAACGTACATCAGGCTGAAGGCTGAAGCTAGGCGGATTGGACTTGCCATCAACGCATCAAAGACAAAATACATGAAAGCAAGAGGTTCTAGGGAAGACAATGTTAGCCACCCACCCCGAGTCCAGATTGACGGTGACGAAATAGAGGTGGTCAATGAGTTCGTGTATTTGGGCTCACTGGTGACCGCCGAAAATGATACCAGCAGAGAAATTCTAAGACGCATTATGGCAGGGAATCGTACCTACTTTGGACTCTGGAGGACGATCCGGTCGAATAAAATTCGCCGCCGCACGAAGTTGACTGTCTACAAGATGCTGATTAGACTGGTGGTCTTCTACGGCCACGAGACCTGGACTATGCTCGTGGAGGTGGTGTTTTCGAACGGAAGGTGTTGCGTACCATCTACGGTGGAGTGCAGATAGATGACGGAACGTGGAGGAGGCGCATGAACCACGAATGACACCAGCTGCTGGGAGAACCATCCATCGTCCACATGGCAAAAATTGGGCGACTACTTAATCGTCTGGTCAAAAATTTCTTTTGGTTTAACAGTCAAAAAACTTTGTAGGCTTTCGTGGTGGATCGATATAGTTGGGTTAATAATCCGTAGTTCATATCAGTTTGTACTGATTTATGTTGATGTATTCGTGAGCAGACGAAGTAGGTTTTCCCTTTATTTACCAGATGTAAGCTGTCTTTCTCAGGTATCAATTACAAATTTTGTCTCGGTTTTAGTTTTGTGCATTAAATTTTCCCGTAAGTAGAAATTGTTTTGTCTATATGATGGCAAGTAGATGGAATTAAAATTTAATGTTTTGAAGATGTCATCTGATGTTTCCTACATTACAATTTCTATTCGGGATGTTTGGAAAACTAAGCGGAAAACAGAAAAATATAAAGAATACGACGATATTTACTATCGGCACTTAATGGACAGCGAAAGAGACGAGGCTGCTGGATTGGAGCACTCGCAGGAGAACTACGAGTTGCCAGGCGAATAGTCCATGTTGACCAGGAAAATGAAGATGGCGCTTTGAGAGTAGAAGATTGAGGTAGTAGTGGATAATGGGAATGTTTCTCTAAAATATCGACTCGCTCGTTTTGTATCAGAATATCGTATAGGAATTGAAGCAACTAAATCTTTGCTGGAAATTGTTCGTGATGAATGACTTGATGTTCCACGTTCACGCGTCACGCGAAACGCCTAGATACAACATAATTCCAAAAAAATATCCCCAGGTGAATACATACATTTTGGCATTCAAAATGCTTTGTCCAATCTGGCTGGTGATCCGATAGTCACCGCAATGCAAGGGATAACTCTTGACATTAATATTTGAGCTATTATTACGGACAATGCTGCAAACGGATTTCGCATAACAGACGAAATGAGAAATCTTAACTTTATTCGACATATCATCAGTAAGTATATTTTTAAGCACGGTGCTACAGATCGTTAAATAAGCGGCGCCGGTGGTGTAGTGGTAAGCGTGATTACCTCTCACCCCAGCAGGCCTGGGCTCAATCCCAGTCGGCCTCGCCGGGATGTTCTGAGGCATAACATCTCTGATCACGCCTTCGAAAAAAGCTTGGAAAATAAGAAATCTGTCTCGGAAAATGAGCCCGAGACATCGACGTCACTTGAAACATCAGCTCAGGATTCTTATTCTGATTCCGTTGCGTACAACGAAAACGTTCTGCAAAAACTTGAACATTTTCACGGGGTGACAGATTATTATTTATTTATTTATTTATTTAATTAAATCTTCAACATAATGTTGTACAGATATTTTCTAGGCTAGGTGTCGAATTCTATGTCTGTAAGTAGACTTACTAATGTTAAAATCATATACATCAAACGTTTCATTAAACACACGGCAGCACAAAGTCCACGCTTCGTTGAATCCATAGTTGGTCCGATGGGTAGGTTGCCACAGAAGCGTGTAACTACGGAGAACTCTTTGAGGAGCATTGATGTAGATTTGGCTCACAAGAGAGTTGCAATCCACGTCACCGTTAAGCAATCCAAACACGAAGAGTCGCTGGAGTAGTTTCCTCCTTGCTGCCAACGTGTCCAGGTCAATCAGCCTGCACCGTTCTTCGTAAGGCGGCAAATTTACCGAATCGTTCCAGGGCAGAACACGTAAAGCGTATCTTACGAAGTTTCGCTGAATGGCTTCGATTCTGTTAGCTTGAATAGCGTGAAAGGGTGCCCACACAACAACAGCATACTCTAGAAGACTGCGGACGAGAGCACAGTATAGTGATTTCAGCGCGTAGATGTCCTGGAATGCGTTTGTGTTTCGTTTCAAGAAACCTAAACATTAGGTTTGTGGCGAATGCTTTAGCAGTTATCATGGAGATGTGCTCATTGAATCTGACTTTAGAGTCGATGATAACACCCAAATCCTTAACTGAAGAAACGAAGAGCAAACTACTGAGACCTATCCTATAGTCATGTCGTAAGGGCTCGCGTGAATGGCTAAAAGATATTGCGCAGCATTTTGTGACATTAACCTGCATACCGTTCAATGTACACCAGCGCAAAAGGGAATCAATATCCTTCTGGAGTGCGCAACAGTCAAGTCTTGACTTAATTGTACGAAAGATCTTAAAGTCATCGGCGAACATAAGTTTCGAAGAACACAGTCGACTACACAGATCGTTCACGAACAGGATGAAAATTAAAGGCCCCAAATGGCTTCCTTGGGGAACACCAGAGGGTATCTCGAAACTAGGCGAATTAACACCGTTAATGCTCACATAGGCTGAGCGGTCAGTTAAGTAAGACTGTAGCCACTTCATGGTCCAATTAGGTAATCCCATACAGCTCATTTTGTCCACTGCAAGCACATGTGGAACCCTATCGAACGCCTTACTGAAGTCCACGTAGATCGCATCAACTTGTCGTCGTTTGTCAATGGAGTTGATCAGCGAGTTGACAAACACCATCAAGTTGGTTGTTGTAGAGCGTTTCCTCACGAAGCCGTGCTGATAATCGGTAATTATTGGCCTAACCGCTTGATATACGACCTCATATACGATCTTCTCCAGAGCTTTTGGGAGGCAGCTTAGAATCGAAATTCCGCGATAATTTTCAACGTTGTGGTTATTTCGCAAATGATGGATGGACGCAACCTTCCACATTGTGGGGAAAACACCACTAACTAGCGAACGATTGAAGATAATCGACACAGGTGAAGCGAGAGATGCAGAAAACTTCTTAATGAACGATGGCGGCAAACAGTCTGGACCAGGGCCTTTAGAAGGATCTACAGATGAAAGAATTTTCATCACCTCTTCAACAGATACATCCAACTGTGGCAAATGCAAGTTGTAATGAGCTATACTGCTCATCCAGTCACGACGATCATCCGGAGAATGAGCGGGAGAGGTAGTCGAAAAAACATCCTTGAAGAATTTTGCGAAGAGATCAGAAGCTTCTTCCGCGGAGTCAGCACGAGCTTTTTTATAGGACACATCGAGTGGTATACCGCCATTCCGCCTAAGTTTCTTCACGTAGGTTCAAAAAGACGATGGATCCCGCTTTGTCTCCGACTCAATGCGCAATACATATTCATGGAAAACTGTGTTCAACCGGCTGGTGTAGTGCTCCTCCATGTCGTGAAGTAATCGCCTGTTATCCTCAGTCCATTGTTTGAAAAGACGTTTCCTTGCTTTCTGATTGTAGTGAACACGGCGGCAATGTCGTCGAATAGGAGTATATTCGTGGATGATATCGAAAATGGCACCATAAAACCGGAAAACAGCATCGTCAACGTCACAATCAGTCAAAAGCGTCGTCCAGTCTATCGAGCCTATCCGGGCGTTGATAAGGGGTTCATTGCAGAAGTTGAAATCGTAATAACAGCGGTCCAGCCCAACGTCGTCAGTATTACGAAGGTAGTCAAATTTGATGATAAAAGATTTGTGATGAGCGTCGAGTTTTAAAATTCCACAGGGCGATTCGAAAAGTTCGATTCTGTCAGTATCACTAACGAAAGCCAGGTCAAGTAATCTCTCGTTTACGTTACGTACATCCTGAACCTGCTGTCATCCACATCCAAGGATCGACTGGGTCAAAGCGATTTCTTGTTCAGATGAAGCGTTGGTCGGGATGTAAGAATTCATGTCGGCATCAAATTGCCATGATAGTCTAGGCAGATTATAGTCTCCCAAAACTATGACTGTATCGGTAGTTTCAGCAAGCTCACACAATTCTTGAACACAAGATGCATGATTGGAGTACATGGCGCAGTCCGAGTTAGGCCTTAAGTATACGCAACATATGTAGACCGACTGCATTGGCAACGAAACACACACGGCCACTTGCTCTAAGCAGTTGACATTAACTAGTGGAACCAACTTACAACGTATATGCTTTTTGACACCGATCAGTACGCCGCCACCACGTAGCAGTTTAGATGTGGCTGGATTCCGATCGAGACGATAAATCACATAGTCGGACGAGAGTTCAGAGTTTTATTGAAGAAATCAAGGTTGCCAGTTGGCAGGATTTTGAATCGACCAGACTATAAATATAGTGACTATACCTGGAACGTTCTCTTGACAATGTCCACGTCGTCAGCGAAGCAAGTGAACTGGTTGGATGTATTGAAGGTCATATTAAAGCCCACACGTTTCATATCACCTTCGAGCGCAATGTTGAAGTAAGTGGCAGGAAATGTTGTCGCTTTGTCGTAGTCCTTTGTGTGCTTCAAACGAGTCGGATAATGCATCCAACATCAATCATAACATTGATGAGTTTCCTGGGAAATCCGTCGACAAATATTTGGGTTATTTGTTGGACCCCAGAATAGATTAAAATCATCATTTTCACATTAAATCCGAACCACAACATGAAACTTTAAACGTAAACCAAACCGCAACGATAGATAATCTAAAAACCGATTGCTGAATTATAGACTTTCTTCTCCGATAGAATCGCATCATTAAACAGCGCCTCGAAAAGTTTGCACTATGAAGCTATCTCCCGTTCGAAAAATGTCCAGAGTAACGATAATTGAAATCCAAGCCCGAAGCTCAATTTGTTTGTCCAGCAAGAACAATAAAGCTAATTACGGTTAGCTTTCCAACAGGGGACGGGGATGGGGGGGGAGCGGTTGGTTGGTTGTTCGATGGAAACTGTGCGTCTCCTCAAAACTTTAATAAGGCACACTGGGGGAAGCGGGTTCGGAAAAATGAACAGCTGCTACACCCAAGTTGTGTTTGTCAAATCTTAATCATGATGGTTTTAATTGAAATCGTTTACCTGTCCCAAAACAGGAGGCAGTGAATACAAATTGAAAAAACTACAAGGGACAGCCCTATGTGGTTGTATGCAATGGTGACGGAGGACTGCGTGGTCTTATATAATAAATCTTACTTGTTCTCTCTGTTTATACTCTTTAGAATGACGTCCTTGACATGGCCCACAGCGACTACGAAGGGCTACTGATTCCGATCAATAGCGGTGCGGCTTCTTCCTCCTTCTATGGATGGTCATGTGGGCTAAAGCTCGCTGCGTGCAGGCAGCCTTTCGTTGTGTACTGGAGAACACCACCACTCACCACGCGGTGATTGAATAAACACCGGTTGGTGAGACCGGATGGAATTCAACTTTGAAATCTGTGTTACGGAAATCGCTTTTCGCATGCAATCGGTGATAATTTTAACTATCATAGCAGTTGTACATTCGTGCAATTGTCAATGGTGACATTTTGAAAAATGATAAAGTCTTAAATTTAACAGATTCGTAGATATATTTCTGATCGATTGGTGATAAAATCATTGAAATTGGTCATTAGGGCATTTAGGCCGACATTACATTCATTTCCCCTTTATCGAAGTTTTCCATCGAAAACAGTTAAAATGATTTGTTGTGGTTGCCATAGAAACATTTCAGCAAAATTAGCTTTGTTGTCTAATTTCTATAAAAGTTTTAATTTTATATCAAGACTCAAAGTGATAACTTTGTAAAATATTACTAAAGACGGGCTTTTGCTCGTATGCCCTTCAAGTTTTGTTTGCATTAGGATAGTATTGAACACAAACTTTCACGTTCTAGTGGAAATCAGATAAAATTAATAAGATTTCTGACACCCAAGATAACGTTCCGCACTTAACCCCACTGTGCCGTATAAAATTTTAAGCTCTATCAAATAAAGCTTATTCTAATAACGGCTGTTCTACAACTTTGGAAACTTTTCCCTTTCCTTCTCCCACTGCGGCTTTGGACGATGTGGTGGTAAGAACGCAATTTAAATCCTGGGCTGGGACTTCCTTGATCTTTCTTCCGCAGCAGCATTTCCGGAAAAAGAGCGAACGTCAATAATCTTCAGAACTTGCCAGGGTCTTGATGGTGAATGGTCGGTAGCGAACATTATTGCCAGCGGGAGGGAATGTGTCAAGAAACGGAAAACATTTTCCAATTTCCCCGGTGTGTGATAATTTTACGCTCCACTACTTGATATTCCGAGCCGGTAGTTCCCGGGAACAAATTGAAACGGGGATTACCGACCTTCCCGCGCATTGGCCGTAGGGTGCGATGGAAAGGTCTTGTAACGGGACCCGTATGGTGCTTGCATATTACACCAACAGCGTCACACGGCTAGAGCGATGTTGTACATTTATGCTCCAGTATCTGGATGGGCTGGCATTGCTCAGAGTCATCGTAGCGCAGCGAAACCGAGGGAGCTGGCTAATGTCATTCGTCCGTTCTATTGGGTCGTTATGGTAATCATGGGAAAATTATTCCACTTGGCATCGGCTGCCAACCCCGGCTCGACCCGGATCTCAAACGGTGTGTGGGGAGATTTTACATCATTAGAGCAGTGATTTTGCAGGTGGTGTTGGTAATGATTCGTGCCCAGGTGTGATGCAAGTGTGGCGTATTTGTGTTTAAGAGTGCTTGAATGATATGTGAGCGGAAATTAATCATTGTATGCTGTCAGTTTTGATCTCACATCTGCGGACTGCATTCTATATCTCTTTCTCCCTCTCCCGATCCATACTATTGTCATCTACTAACCTCGAGAATACCGTGAGTAATCGGTTCAAATCCATTAATTTTAGATTTAAACATAAATAATGTATAACGCAAATGATAACTTGGCTCTGTAAAGTTTATTCGATTGAGCCTGTGCAAATAAAGTAATTAACTAAAAATAAACTACTGACTGCATGGCACTACTTTCCTAAAGGCGAAAAGATAACCGGAAAATAATATACATGCTATTTCAAAACTACCCACATTTAGAGTAGAAACTACCCAGATTGGTGAAAACTGTACCAACCCAAAAATGTTTAAACTAAGTTGGGAGTGACAAGTTGACAAATGTTGTTTATTTGTCAACTTGTCATTCCCAACTTACTTTAACCATTTTTAGGATGGTTCAGTTTTTCCGTTCTGGGTGGATCCATCTCAAAGCTGGGTCGTTTGAAATAACGTGTAAAGAGATTTGAACATTTTCCCCAAAAATGACGATTTTGGAAGCTTCAGCGTCCCGGTAAAACGAATACTTTTTTGACCGGACCGGTTGTCATTATTTGAAAAATTCCATTGGAATGCACGCCGTCAAAGCATAGAGGTAACTCTAAGACTAGAAGGTCCCGAAATAACGTGCTCATCTTTTTGGCTCAGCTCTGGTACTATCTTCGGTCCCAAGCTAATCGATTCACCCCTCGAAACATAGGAAAATCCACTAACCCCTCATTTTATCTGTCAAACTTTCATAGCGAATCAAAACAAACATTGTGTAGTAGTAGAATTTCGACTAGAATGGGGCACGTTAATCGTTTGCTTGGGACCAATAGGCTAGTCAAGTAGTGAGCCAATTTAAAATCTTTAGTTTCGTATTGATTGTTGGTCAAAGGGTGTTCCAATCAAAATTTGGTTGACTTAAACTTGACGTATTTCTTTGAATCGAGCATTTAAAAACTTGAACACCCCTCATTTTGTAGGTGTGTGCGTGCATAACGATGCCTTTATTTTGATTTTTAGATTTGCTCTTAAGTTATCAAAATAGCGTCCAAGCAAGAGGAGCAACGCATCAATAGTTTGCACGCAAATCGCGAAAACCCGAACTGATGAAGTGGACAATTTCCGATAAGCGTGTACACTGAAATATATCGCACAGCTCTTTTTGTTTATGTTTATGCGTGACTCTAAAGCTGTCAACAGCATTCAATTTTTTTATGTTCTTGTTCCATGTAAATAGTTATTAATACACGCGGTCTGATTATGTGCTAAATCTCGGTGTTTTACGTGTTATTTCTCGATCCGAAATAGTCATCCCATTAGGTTATGGGCCCAGGAACGGTCCATGGTCACGTGACGGTCGTATAAAGTTGTTTTCTGTCGCGAAAGTGAGAAAAATGGGTGAAAACGAACGAGATGACATTTCGGATGCTCACCTTGCTAGAGGAGCATGAGTTGGTGGAGTGCATCCAGACGGAGCTCGGAGATGTGGCAGAGCTAAAGGCTGAACCAGGTGACTCGGAAGCGAGGAAAAACATAAAGCAAAAGGCTTTGGAGAAGCGCCAGAAGAGATACAGGAAGTGTAAGTCGATGCTGGTATCACGAATACACGACGATCAGCTGGAACACCTGCAAGGTCGTGGAACTCCCAAACGGATGCGCTGGTGAAAATCTACGAGAGGAAGAGCGTGGCAAAACGGCTGCACTTGAATCGACAAATGCATAAGCTGCGGTACCCGGAAGGTTCCCTGCAGGACCATTTTGTCAAGTTTGACCGCATAATCCGTTTGTATTGTAATGCTGGTGGTCAAATGGACTATGTTGACGTGGTTTGTCGATTACTCTTGTCACTAGGGTCCGAGTACGACGCATTAGTTACCTCGATCGAGTCGCAGCCGGAGGAGCAGCTTACTATGGATTTCGCTAAGTGCCGGCTCCTGGACGAGCAAATAAAACGGAAGGGAACAACGACGGATGGCAGTTCGAAGAACGAAGCAGCAGCTTTCACGGGCGGTGCGGCTCGGAAGCTGCCGGAGAAGAAGAAGCTGTTTAAGTGTTTTGGTTGCCAAAAGGAGCTGACTGTGCTGAACAGAAGTAGCGCAAAAGGATGTAGATGGTGTGATGTTCCTGACAAGTGTCCAGTTGCCAAGCAAGCAGAGCCAGATCCAGTGGTACATCGATTCGGGTGCCACGGAGCACATTTGCAACGGAAAGCGGTTGTTAACAAGGCTGGTCCCGTTGAAGCAGCCGATGCGTATCGCTGTTGCAAAGAGTGGCGAGTGGGTGATGGCAGAGTTTGTTGGTGATGTTCCAGTGCTTTCGGTAGTTGATGGAAAATCCATTAAAGTGACGGTGGCGGGAGTAGTTTTCATCCCAGAGGCTCGATGTAACTTGTTTTCCATCAGCAAGATTGAATCTGCCGGCAGAAAGGTTGTGTCGATGGTGGCCGAGTGGAAATTCAGCGTGGATCTACGGTAGTTGCTACAGGTCAGCGGAATAATAAGCTCTATGAACTCAACTTTTTCGCAGCCAAAGGTGAGTGCACTTCCCTTTATTTTTCGGGGCAAATCAACAAAGCAACCGAAAAATGGTCGTTTTGGCCACCTTGGGGAAAGGAATTTGTCGTGTCTTGTTAAGAGCGGAATGGTGAAGGGTCTAAAAGATGTAGGTGGTGAGAAAGCTGTGATTGTTTGCGAAGCGTGTGTAGCAGCAAAACAAACGAGAAATCCGTTCACACTGCAGGAGGAGCGGCGGTCAAGTAGGTTACTGGAGCTCGTGCATTCAGAGAAGGCCCGTTCGATGTTGTTCGATTCTGGAATGAGCCGTGAGTTCTGGGGAGAGGCGGTACAAACCGCTGCGTTTCTTTCGAATAGAAGTCCTGCGAGTGTCATAGGTGGGAAGCTGACGCCGTTTGAGTTGTTCGAGGGTAGGAAACCTGATGTCTCAAAGCTACTGGTGTTTGGATCCGTGGCCTACTGCCATATTCCGAAAGAAAAACCTCGTAAACTCGACGAGAAAAGCTGGAGAGGAGTTCTTGTTGGATATGGAACGAACGGCTACCGAGTATGGAAGTCAGCAGAACGAAAAATCGCAACGGTACGGGATGTCATCATCGATGAAGCGGCAAAGGTGACCAATAATGAGAAGAACCCTAAGAAAAGGAATAAGAAGAAGAAAGAAGAGTGGATTGAAAGTGCGGTTGATTCTTGTGATGAAGACGATGAAACTAATGTTCTGCCCGACAACAACTCAGCAGCACGAGACTCCTTGAACTGTGTATCAGAGCCGGCGCACTACTGGGCAAACTGGAGGGGCTACGCGGATGAAAAGGCACTCCCCAACTAACAATTTTAGCTGCAGATTAGCTTATACAGCCGAAAATTGGCTTATACAGCTAATTTTTGCCTGTATAAGCTAGTCTGCAACTAAAATTGTTTGTTGGGTCAAGCTTTCAATTAAACTGAAACACAACGCGGATCAATTTAAACACTGTATTTCTCCAATTACCGATAGTGTGGATTGCGTGGTGTTGTGTTCGATTTTCTTGGCACATACCCTTGATGACGATGGCGACTACGACGACTGCAGACCAGCGAGCGCTCGCTGTGGTTCCGGAAAGATCCTTAAAGGCCGATCTTGTCGGCAAGATGGCGGTACCACCGCTCGGTGAAATTCCGGTACAATTCCGACAATGGCGGACGAAGCGAGGCTGACCGAACGTCGGCCGTAGTGCGATGGCGGGTTGGTTTTACCGGGGCTGGTATAGCGGTTTTTGGAAATGGCTCCGATTCACAGGCGCTTCCTTTTGACGAAGCCGGTCGACGACGGCAAGGCCACCCTCTGTCGAACCGGGAATGGAAATTCTCCTTGGTGTTTAGGGCCTTTAGCCCGAGGACGATGTCCTTTACGGTTAGGTCAAGGTAACTAAATGTCACCTAGACCGTAGCGTGCAATGGCGGTCTTTGACTCGCCAACCAGAAAACCATTTGATTGGTTCATTCGAGTTCGGGACATCGTTGTTGTTTATAGCAACCGCGTACGCGCTCGGAATATTGTTGTGTTTTGGTGGTATTTCGCGATCGATTGATTCAAAAACGCCACCCGCAGCTAGTGGCTAGTGTTAACTAGTGACAAACATTCAAATCCGATCATTATCGGTGAAAATTTGGGTGATAATAGTGCGATAAAAGTGCCTCACCGCGTGGTTACAGTGGAAACAACAAACGGCCATCGCGTCGTTCGACGGTTGTGTAGTGTGGTCCATTGAGGTTTCTTTGCTGTGTGACCCGAGTGGCAAGAGGTACACAAGAGTGAACAAATCGATTTTTTCGGTTTTTGCTGAAAAGTTTTTCACTGAAAAGGGAAGTGACGGGAGTCACTTTTTTTGTGATTTCGCTTTGTAGGCGTGACATTGAAGGAGCGTAAGGTAGGAAAATCTTTTGTTTTTCTTTATTTTACCGTCTCTGGTGACCGTTGTTACTTTTTACCTTTTTCCAACGTCCGCCGTGTAAGCGCGAGAAAGTGGTAGAGTAGTGTAAGGCGGTAATGACGGCCGCTAGTAGCGGCGACCCTGGAGGGTCAAGGGAACAATGGCCAAGGTTAGGAAATTCAACGCGTGAATTTGGTTCACTGTCATACCTTCTGTTAACCAGTAAGGATACAGAAAAACCTTTAAAGTCGGATCCTTTCATTGTTGGAAAGTCGGTAGAAGATGCTGCAGGAGGGTCAATTGAAGGAGCATCGACAGAAGCTCAAGGAACTCGATACACGCTCAGAGTAAGAAATCAAGTCCAGGTTGAAAAGTTGCTTAAGTTGTCCACTCTTTTGGATGGTACTGAGGTTGTCGTTCAGCTGCATCCCAACTTGAATGTGAGCCGTTGCGTTATTTCGTGCTTTGAGGCGATCCGCATGGAGGAGAAGGACGTCCTACTTGGTCTCATTAGCCAGGGGGTCATCCGAGTCCAGCGAATCACTCGCAAAGAGCACGGTAAACCAGTCAACACGTCAGCCCTGATCCTTACGTTTAACAGGAGCAACTTCCCGTCGCATGTTAAAATTGGTGTCCTCCGTGTCGCTACCCGTCCGTACTACCCTAATCCTCTCTTGTGCTATGGTTGTGTCCGATACGGCCATCCCCGTGTCCGATGTCCTGGTCCGAAACGTTGCCTTAACTGTTCTGCCGATCATGAATTGGCGGAGGATGAACAGTGTGCAGCAGCTGCCCACTGCATCAATTGTGGTGGACCTCATCGTCCGAACAACCGTCAATGCCCGGTTTATAAGAAGGAAGTGGAAGTGATCCGTCTAAAAGTGGATCATAATCTGACGTACCCTGAAGCACGCAAGCGAGTCGAAACAGGGACAGGAAGTTACGCCGCAGCTGCAGCCCAGCAGACTGCCGACCGGAAAAAATTGGAGGAACTGGAGAAGAAAATGGAGGAGAAAGACGCCCAAATTGCTCAACTTCTTGAAGTGATGAAGAAGAAGGACGAAAAGATCGACAAATTAATGGGACACATTAAACTGATTCGATCACCGCAAGTTCAACAAACCCCGCTAGCTCAGCCGAGTAAACCGATCCATCCTTCTGAAAGTCAATCGAACCAAGCAATCGATTCGAACCTGCATTCTCAACTCATGAGAAAATCCGGAGAATCACAGATAGGCACACCGTCGATGCATCTCAGAAGTAGATCGCCAGCGACAACGGAATCTAAACACAACAAGAAGAAGAAAAGGCATGACAGGAGCAACAACACCTCACCCGGCCGACAAAGCCCACCGCTGAAGAAGCCCGTTGAAAAAACACCGACATCCGACCAGGAAACGATAAGCGTCGACGAGGATGAGATTGAAGAGACGCCCCCTAGTCAGCATCTTCGATAAGATTCATTCCTCCAAACGTTTACCGACCAGCAATACTTACCGGACAAGCGAAACGGACAACGACATCGATCGACTTGAAGGGAGGGAAAGTGTAGTACCCCCTTCACTCTCACAGGAGAGAGCGCAGCAGGCTGGAGGATCCATCCGGGACGTCTTACCCCAACCCGTTGATGGAGAATCCCCCTCTGCGGTCGATTATGAAACATTAGAGCAACATACCACTTACCTACCTACCATAATACCACCTCGATATCACTCGCTTACATCAAATACACCCATATGGCCATTTTCCAACGAAAGCAGCCGTCGGCATGTAGTGCCAATCGAAAATCCACCGTCAGCCAACACTAGCTACCACAACATTGTGAGTGCCACCGGCACTATTATTCCTAGTAACCGGTTCAGGAATTTTTCCACCGGTGAAGTTCGTCGTCAACAGCAAAGTCGAGATTCATCTCCACCGTCAGCATTACTGCAACAGACAGTATTCCGAAATCGGTGTGGGGAGGGAGAGCGTGAAGTAACCTCCCCCCTTCCCAGGAGGGAAGTGGATGTTCAGGGGGACGAGAGTGGGACCAGTCACGAGTGTCCTGGAATCCGGCCGATATGTCAAGTCCAACGCGTAGACCGTCAGCATCATCTTCGTCATCAGCAACAGTCAGCAGTAGTCATCCCACGAAATGTATTGCCCTCCAGTGGAACATACGTGGTCTACGTGCCAACATCAGCGAGCTCAAATTGCTCATCAGCCAGCATGAACCGTCCGTTATAGCGCTGCAAGAGACGAAAGTGGATAATCGTGTGGTCGCGCCAGACTTTGCCGGCAAGAACTACACCCTGCTTCTTCAAACCGGTAGTCGTCGATACTGGCAGCAAGGAGTGGGCCTTGCCATCCGTGAAGGGGTTCCATTCGAGCGCATCGATATCAATTGTGATTTTCAAACCATTGCAGTTCGCATCCATCTTCCGACTCCAATGACGGTAGTGTCGATCTACATATCTCCGAACTCCCAGCAGCAGTGCCAAACAGAACTAAATGGTTTCTTGGAGCGTCTACCCCCGCCAATTTTGGTACTTGGCGACTTCAATGCGCACCATCCCGCCTGGGGTTCTACGGCATCGAATGCGCTTGGCCGCTACATCGCTGAAAAGACACTGACGGAGCATCTGATAATCCTGAATGACGGATCACACACGCGGGTGGATCCAACAAACGGTTCGTTTTCTGCCATAGATCTTTCGATCTGTTCAGAGGTGTTAGCTCCCAGATTTATCTGGCGAACACTTTCGGATACCCACAGCAGCGACCACTTTCCAATCGCCGTCTCTTCACCTGAATTTTCACAGATCGCCACGAAGCGAAGAAGATGGCTCTACGACCAAGCAGATTGGACATTGTTCGAACGACTGACTTCCAGCAGCATCAAACCGGATGACGAGATTGGCGTTGATGAGTTCGTAGATCGGATATTATCAGCAGCAACCGCTAGCATTCCTCGAACATCAGGACGAGTTGGTTCCAAATCGGTACCATGGTGGTGCCCGGAAGTGAAAACGACGATTAAGCAGCGTCGAAAACTTCTGAGAGCACTGAAGCGCAGCAGAATAGCAGGATCAGACACAACGGATGTTTTGAAGCAGTTCCAGGAAGCGAAGGCAGCGGCTAAGAAGGCAGTGAAGGAAGCTAAGGAACATTCGTGGGAGGACTTTGTCGGAAAAATATCACCTAGCAGCACAACGGCAGAAATGTGGCGGACGATGAACACCCTGAGAGGCAAACGACAATACAGCAAGGCGGTTATCAAGCGACCCGATGGCTACACGGAGAAAGTGGAAGAAATAGCAGAAGAACTGGCCGAGCACTACTGTGAGAGATCAGCGACCTCAAGCTATCCCCAACTGTTTCAAACAGCGAAGGAAAGAGCGGAACGGGATCGCGTGGATTTTCTTCCGGACAACGACGAGATATATAACGCGGACTTCACCCTGGATGAGCTTCTGTGGGCACTCGACAAAGGACGTAGTGTCTCTACAGGTCCTGACTCGGTAGGGTATCCGATGATCCGACGTCTGCCTGTATCCGTCAAAATCGCGCTGTTGCAGCTTCTAAACAGAATCTGGCGTAGTGGCGTTTACCCTATCAGCTGGCGAACCGGAATAATAGTGCCGATTCCGAAGCCAAACTGTTCTGAATCTGGACCTGCTGCTTTCCGACCTATCACTTTGACCAACTGCATCGCAAAGGTGTTCGAACGTATCGTGAACCGCAGATTGACGACTGAGTTGGAGTCGAATGGACGACTGGATAAGAGGCAGCACGCCTTTAGAGCTGGAAGAGGCGTCGACACATACTTGGCGGAGTTGGATAGGTCATTGCCAAATCGGGACGAACACTGCTTGATTGCATCGCTTGATTTGTCGAAAGCGTACGACACCACTTGGCGGTACGGCATCTTGCGTACTCTGCGTAAGTGGCAGATGGGTGGGCGCATGTTCAACGTACTGAACAGTTTCCTCACCGACAGATCTTTCCGGGTGAACGTGGAAGAACATTTATCGGATGAAATGCCATTGGAGAACGGAGTCCCTCAAGGATCAGTGTTGTCTGTCACGTTATTCCTTATAGCGATGCAGCCGATTTTCAGAGTGGTGCCGCATACTGTTGCCGTGCTTCTCTATGCGGACGATATTTTGCTGGTGGTACGGAGGAGTAAGGAGCGTCCTCTGTATAGAGATCTACAGGCTGCAGTGAAAGCTGTCGACAAATGGGCAAAAAGCGTCGGCTTCACAATTTCCGCGACAAAATCAAAAATTTTCTACGGCAGTCCCAACGCCCGTCGAGAACCCAGCAACGATATATTCATCGACCGTACAGCTGTACCGAGGACAAATCAACTGAAAGTTGTTGGCGTCAACCTTGACCGGTCGCTGTCCTTCAAACACCATTGCAAGGTAGTCAAAAACACGTGCGACTCTAGACTGCGGATCTTGAAGATGATCGGGGCTAAACTTCCGCGAGGGCAACGCGATTCTCTGTTGGGTATCGGATCAGCAATCGTCACGTCGCGACTTATCTACGGTATCGGGCTCGTCAGTAGAGCGAAGGATTCGGTGGTGCAGACTCTTGCACCCATCTACAACCGGATGGTCCGGTTCGCCTCAGGGGCGTACGTCACCAGTCCGATTCCAGCGATTATGGCTGAAGCAGGCACTTTGCCATTCGATTTAATGATTATGCAAGCCATAATTCGTGCTGCAATTCGTTTGATGGAGAAGGATTCCAGGAATATCGATCTTCCAGTTGTGGAACGAGCGTCCGATCGCCTGGCGACGATTGATGTAGAGCTTCCAAACATCGCTGTACGAACACGTCTAGCCAACCGAGAGTGGTATGAACCCAAGCCGCATATTGTTTGGGATGTGAAACGGAAGGTGAAAGCTGGGGACCCCCCGAATACAGTGCGTCCCATCGTGCAGGAGTTGCTGGCTAACCGGTTTAGCCGTGCTTTGGCTATTTATACGGATGGTTCTAAATGCGAGAACATAGTTGGAGCAGGTGTATTTAGTAGCAGCATTCAGCAAGCAATAGGTCTTCCGTCACAATGTAGCGTTTTTTCGGCGGAGGCCTTTGCAATCAAGTCGGCCGTCATCGCTGCAAGAGCATCAACCGAATGTGTTATAATTCTGTCTGATTCGGCCAGCTGTCTTTCGGCCATAGAGAGTGGTAGATCGCAGCATCCGTGGATCCAGGAAATCGAGCGCTTAATACGTGGACGGCCGATCCACCTTTGTTGGATCCCTGGTCATGCCGGAATTCGCGGTAACGAAGAAGCAGACCGTCTAGCCAGTGAAGCACGAAACAGTCCACCAATCAACGTTGCCGTACCAAGAATTGATTCCATCAAGAACATGAACCAAGTCTTTCGTCAGCTATGGGAAGCACGTTGGGCACAATTGACAGATGTGAAGCTGAAGGAGGTCAAAAGGGAAACGAAGAAGTGGATCGATCAGTACAGCTCTGCCGATCAACGCATACTCACTCGTCTGCGCATTGGTCATACTAGGGTTACGCATGAATTTTTGCTGAAGAAAACAGCTCCGCCAGCATGTGAATGCTGTGGGACCGTTGTTGACGTTCGTCACATTATTCTGCACTGCAGAAAATTTGAAGCGGCCAGGACGAAATACGGAATCGATTCCACAAGCCTTTTTACGGCGTTACGCAACGACGATGATTATGAGAAGCGGTTGCTGAAGTTTCTGCATGAAACCAAACTTTATCGGAAGCTTTGAAGGGCGAAGATAGAATGGAAAGGAAAATGCAGGATATAGGAAGAAAACGAAGCGGAGGATGAAGAACAAGCAAGCGATGCAGAAGAAAAATGAAGTCTGAATGGAAGAAGATGTCGGACAGGAAATGGAAGAAGATGCAGTGGAAGAATGTTACCGATGAATGTTGGAAGCAAATGAGTTCATGAAGAAGATGCTGAATGGAAATCGAAGAAGATAAAGTGAAAAAGGATGAAGATGAAGCAGAAAACGAAAGTACTACAGAAGACATGAATGATTATGAAGATGCAGAAGAATGAAGATAAATATGAAGCGCAAGGAAGGAACGGAGAAATCGAAAAATAATGTGGAAAAGATATATGGAAGATCATGAAGAATGAAGATGGTGAATATATATATAGAAGAAGTAAAGAAGAAATTTATGGAGAAGAAGTGTAAACCATGAGATGAGCATGCAGACGATGAACCAGGAAACGAGCAAACGATAAGAAAGCTAAGTTAATTTTGAATTGTATCGTAAACACTAACACTCACCCTCACATCACTCTGAACACACCCACACACTGTTTACACAAAAATCTATTGAACTGACATGAATGCATCCGCAGGATGTAAAATGTCAATAATAAACAACAACAACAACAACAAATTTGATTGGTTGAAAAGAAAGGTCCTGAATCAGCTGAATTGGTGATTTCCACTTCACCTTGATTCACTACTCGCACTGTTTTCTGTTAAAATGTATTCCACAGACACTTCTGGTCTACACGCTCGCCTGAGATAAAGTGAACGATGGCCGTTCTCTAAGCATCGCAGAACCCTTCAGCTCATCACCCGTGACTCCGTGTCACCATTTTGCCGCGGCCATGCGCGCCTTATTCAGCAGTCGGCCGTTAAAAGCATGGCCGTGTCGTCTGCCCAGTGGGTTTCAGCGCAAGTGTTACACAAATTTATTTGAATGCTCGATCACATGGTGCATATTTAAAATATTGTATTGAACCTTTGTAACAGAACGGTTACAACGGTGAAGATGACAAAGAATCTGACGAAGAAAACGATCATGGGCAAGAAGAAGATGAAGTGAGCGAACGTGAAGAGGAATCCGATGGGTTTAGTACGTGCAGTGATACGGAACGTGTTGAAGAACCTGGTGAAACGCCTGAGACAACATCATCTGGTCGAGTCACGAAGCCACCAGTTTGGGCCAAAGACTACGACATGACGTTTGCTGGTATGGCGTTGAGTGCTATGGAATACGTCGAGAATCTTCCTACTACAATTGCGGGCTTGAAGCAGAGAGCTGATTGACCCAAAGGGCAAGCAGCTATACAGGACGAGATGGATTCCCTGCAACGGAACAAGACCTGAACACTGGAGAAGCTCAACAAGGATCGTGTGCCGATCTCATGTAAGTGGATGTTTCGGGTGAAACCTGGAGAATGTGGAAATCCGGATCGTTATAAAGCTCTCCTTGTCGCGAGGGGTTTTAGTCAACCTTTTGGTTTTGATTACACTGAAACCTACTCGCCGGTCGTGAAGCTAGATACGTTGAGGACTATGCTGGCTGTTGATAATCAAGAGCGAATGTTGGTGCACCAGATGGAGACTTGAGCGAAGAAATCTTCATGTCACAGCCTGAAGGTTTCGAGGAAGGAAAAAAACTTGGTCTGCCGATTGCACAAATCATTATACGGCTGTATTGGCGAGGCGAGAAAGATGCGAAGATCTATCTGATCTTATTCGTGGACGATATCCTCGTAAGCGGACACAGTTTGCAGGAAATTCGAATCGTCAAATCCTGCCTTTCAAAGGAGTTTGACATAACTGACGCTGAGGAAGTTACCAATTTTCTTTGTATGCGAATCAAACAAGACATGGACAAATTTTGCGAATTAGTCAGCGTCGATACCTGCAAAGTTTGATCCATCGCTTTGGCATGGTGAACTGCAAGCCAAGTTCCGTGCCTATAGAGTGTCGCCTCAGGCTTGAGAAAGGGGAAGAATCGAACCGAACTTCGAGACCATACAGAGAGCTAATAGGTTGTTTGTGTGGAGAGTGCGATATCTTTGCCTCGAGTCTGTGATGCGGCGAGAGGCGAAGATGAGAACAGGCGAGAAGAGAAATTATACCTTTGTATTCCATGAACTTTGTTTATATCATCATTCCCCAGTTGAGCTCGCAAATACAAGACGTGAAAAGTGTTTTGCTCGTTGTTCCATCGTTACACGCGGAATCCGAAAAGTCCCCGGTCGTCCTTGTGTTTGTTTTCGTCGGAGTGTTGTCCACCTTGTAACCTGTCCGGATCGCTGAGTTCCGCCCAATAGGTTATGGGCCCAGACCGGTGGTGAAAATCGAGTATAGTGTATTTTGCGTGCTGGCGGATTGTTGGCTCGAGTGCGGTTCAGCGGCGCCATTTTGTGTTTCGGTTTGGCGGTCTGATCGCTGCGGAGTACCAGCGGAGCTCGGGTGGCTGTCTTGGTATTAGTACGGCAGTGGCATTGTTCACCCGGCGTGTGAGCGGTTGCTTGAATAACGGTTTCTTCCCGAGCGTCGTACCGGTCTGCATCGACGCGTGTATTTGTGCGTATCCATTCGGTGATTGTGTTGTTCGGCGAGAGCTGTCGACCGGCAGTGAAAGTTTTCTCACGGCGCGTTTCGGTGAATAGGGAACGATGACTGAGAAATACTTGTTTGCCCGTTTGAATAATAATAATTATTCAATATGGAAGACGCGGATGGAAATGCTTTTGAAGCGAGAAGAGCGGTGGTACGTTGTTGCCAATAACAAACCCGAACCGGTTACGGAAGTGTGGAAGAAAGACGATTCGAAGTGTCACGCGATAATAGTGCTATATGTGGAGGACAGCCAACTAAATTTGGTGAAAGATGCCAAATCCGCAAAAGAAGTATGGGATTGTCTAAGGAAGTACCACGAGAAAACGACAATGACGTCGCGTGTGTCCTTACTCAAGAAGATCTGTAGTTTGAATTTGGCCGATGGTGAAGATTTGTAGAAACACCTGTTTGATTTGGAAGATCTGTTCATTCGTCTGGCGTGTGCGGGCCAAGCGCTCGAAGAGTCGTTGCAGATTGCAATGATATTGCGCAGCCTACCAGATTCCTACGGTGGCCTTGTAACAGCTTTGGAAAACCGACCGGAGGCAGATCTGACGATGTCGCTTGTTAAGCAGAAGTTGCTTGACGAGTACCAAAGGCGGGTTGAACGGTTTGCGGAATCGGGTGAGAAGGCCATGAAGTTTCAACAGAGAGAGAAGAAGAAGAGGCTGTGTTTTCATTGTCAGAAACCCGGTCATTTCCGGAAGGATTGCCGGCAATGGCTGCAGCAGCAGAAGAAGAAAAATGAAGGAAGTGCGGGAAAACAGAAAGCGAAGAAAAGTGATGCGACGGCCAAACTGACGGCCGAAAAGGACGTTCCTATTTGTTTTATGGTCGGGAATGACCGTCGACATGGTTGCTGGTATATTGACAGTGGCTGTTCAAGCCACATGACCAGCGATCGGGCTTTTTTCACCGATTTGGACGAAAGCAAGCAGGTGCAGGTTGTGCTTACTGATGGCTCAGTGTCGAAGTCTCATGGAACTGGAGAAGGTTTCGTGAAGTGTGTCGACGAAGATGGTGATGTGCTAGAAGTGAAGTTAACGGAAGTGCTTTGTATACCGGCGCTAGACAGTGGATTGATTTCGGTACGGAAGCTGACGAAGAAAGGTTTTCAAGTGAACTTTGTCGGGTCAGCATGTTCGATCAAGAGTGCCGCCGGTAAAATTGTTGCGTTGGGAGAACTGAACGGTAACTTGTTTGTGTTGAAAACAGTTGAATATGCTAAACTGAGTAAGGAGTCGCAGCATCTGCCGAATTGCCAACATATGTGGCACCGGCGATTCGGGCACCGTGACCCGACCGTGCTGGAGATGCTGAAAGCAAGTAACCTCAGCATCGGGTTCAAGATGGAGGATTGCGGTTTACGGCAGGTATGCGAAGACTGCCTGAAAGGTAAGCTCCCACGCACTTCTTTTCCTAAAACTTCCGATAACAGAGCTAGCAGAGTACAGGACCTCGTGCATAGTGACGTATGCGGTCCTATGGATAACGTGACCCCCAGCGGCTGCAGATATTTGATGACGCTCATCGACGATTTTAGTCGATATACCGTTGTATGTTTGCTGCGACAAAAATCCAATGTAGCTGACTGTATTAAACGATACGTGGCTCACGTTAAGACGCGCTTTGGACGAGCACCGTGTGTGATTAGGTCCTATGGTGGTGGAGAGTACGCCAACGGCGTGTTGAAGGCGTTCTACGAGAAGGAGGGAATCCAAGCTCAGTACACCGCTGCATATAGTCCTCAGCAGAACGGTGTAACTGAGCGGAAGAACCGTACGTTGCAGGAGATGGCAACGTGTATGTTGCTTGACGCGGGACTTGGAAAGCAGTACTGGGGCGAAGCCGTTATGACTGCCGCTTATGTTCAGAATCGTCTCCCTTCGCGTGTAGTTGAAAAGACACCTTTTGAAAAATGGCTCGGCAAGGTGCCGAAGGTAGGCCACTTTCGAGTATTCGGCTGTCCAGCTTACGTACATATCCCCAACGTTAAGCGAAAGAAATTTGATTGTAAAGCGCGAAAATTAACTTTCATGGGATATTGCGAGGATCGCAAGGCGTTCAGATTTTTAGATACTGAAACCAATGGTATCACTATCAGTCGTGACGCGCGCTTTATTGAACAGCAGAGCAACCCCCATATGGTGAAGCCAGATGTGCAAGGGTTGGAAGAAGTCCAGACTGATCTCGAATGGCCCGAAGCTGTAGCGTCCCAGGAGGAGCAACAGGATCCGGAAGAGTCCGATCACGGTTCGGATGAAGAGTTCAACGACTGCGAGGAGGAAGACATGGTTGGTAATCAGAGTACGGACCAGGCGGAAGATTCAACTTCTGGTGAGCAGCTGCATAGTGAAAAACGGTCGACCAGAGGGGTTCTTCCACGAAGGCTACAGGACTACGAAGTTGACGTGGTGCTGGTGGTTGGAGGTGATCCAGGTTCCTACGATGAAGCTGTTCAAGGGCCGGAGCAGGATTTATGGCAAGCAGCGATGAAGGAGGAGTATGATACCTTGATGCAGAATGAGACCTGGACATTGGTCGAGTTGCCTGCTGGCAGAAAACCGATAGAGAGCAAGTGGGTCTTCAAAAAGAAGGAGGACAGTGCTGGAAATGTCACTAGGTACAAGGCCCGCTTAGTTGCACAGGGGTTCTCGCAACAGTTTGGTATAGACTACGACTCCGTCTTCGCACCAGTTGCTGCTCAGACTACATTGAAGATTTTGTTGACAGTCGCTGGCCATAAACAGATGAAGGTACGTCACCTGGACGTGAAAAGCGCTTATCTGCATGGTCGATTGAAGGAGGAGTTATACATGCAGCAACCTAAGGGATTTCGGCAGCGTGGTCAAGAAAAGTTGGTTTGCAGACTACAGCGCAGCCTTTACGGGCTGAAACAAGGAGCGCGCGTGTGGAACGAAACGATTTGTGGAATTCTTGAAGCAATGGGGTTCAGGCAATCAGCAGCGGATTCTTGTTTATTCACAAAACGTACTCCTGAAGGTTTAATCTATCTTCTGATCTATGTAGATGATATCATCATTGCTTGTGTGTCGGAGGAAGAGATAACGAAAGTGGAGTATGCACTGAAGAAGGAGTTGACACTGTCTTCACTAGGAGACGTTAGCTGTTTTCTAGGGATCCGGATCAGAAAGGACGTGAATGCCTACTATTCGATGGACCAGCAAGGCTATATTATGAAGATTGCGAACAGATTCAACCTCGACCGCGCTAAGGGATCGAAAATTCCGCTGGATACAGGCTACTACCGGAGCAGAGAGGGCAGTAAGGTGATGCCTGATAACAAACAATATCAGTGCCTAATCGGTGCGTTGCTTTACGTAGCTGTCAACACTAGACCGGACGTTTCAGCCAGTGTTGCTATTGTTAGCCGAAGAGTGAGCGCTCCAACGGAAGCAGACTGGGTGGAGCTAAAAAGGGTGGTCAGGTATCTAGTTACCACTCGTGAGTACATACTCAGCCTGACCAGCAGCAGAGGTGAACCACTCAAACTAGTCGGCTACAGCGACGCCGATTGGAGTGGCGATACGGATGATCGCAAGTCCAATACCGGATTCTTATTCCAGCTTGGGCAAGCTACAATTGGGTGGGTTAGCCGCAAGCAGACTTGTGTGTCTCTATCGACTATGGAGGCCGAGTACATTGCCTTATCCGAGGCTTGCAAAGAGGTTCTGTGGCTGCGGAAGCTACTTGATGACTTTGAAGAGAAACAGGAAGGACCGACTACTATCTTGGAGGATAATATCAGCTGTATTGACTTTGTCGCAATCGATCGCTCTTCTAGGCGATCAAAGCATATTGTCACGCGTTTACATTTTGCTAAAGACTTGACAGAGAAGAGTATTGTAGTCGTTGAATACTGCCCGTCGGGATCCATGATCGCCGACATTCTCACCAAGCCATTAGGATGTCAGAAGCAGAAGCAGTTTTCACAGATGTTAGGCTTAATCGAACCTCTTAGCCGCTAAAGATATCGAGGAGGAGTGTGGAGAGTGCGATATCTTTGCCTCGAGTCTGTGATGTGGCGAGAGGCGAAGATGAGAACAGGCGAGAAGAGAAATTATACCTTTGTATTCCATGAACTTTGTTTATATCATCATTCCCCAGTTGAGCTCGCAAATACAAGACGTGAAAAGTGTTTTGCTCGTTGTTCCATCGTTACACGCGGAATCCGAAAAGTCCCCGGTCGTCCTCGTGTTTGTTTTCGTCGGAGTGTTGTCCACCTTGTAACCTGTCCGGATCGCTGAGTTCCGCCCAATAGTTTGATGTATGTTAGCTTGACAACACGTCCAGATCTGTGTGCGGCGGTCAACTTCTACAGCCAGTTTCAAAGTTTGCCAACAGAAGAACATTGGACGCACCTCAAGCGTCTTCTCCGGTACATCAAAGGTACAGTAGATATTGGGCTGGAGTACAGAGGTGACGACAAGGCGGATATTGTTTCGGCGTATTGCGATGCAGATTGGACGAACAGTATTATCGATCGACGTTCAGTGACGGGATACGTTTTCCGAGTTTTTGGCTGTGTGACAACCTGGCTGACTAGAAAACAGCAAACTGTAAAGGAGTGTGGCTGATACGGTTGCTGGAGGAGTTACCAGCTAACAGTTCCTGTGACGTATCATGAAGATAACCAATCAACAATAACGGTGGTGAATGATCCGAAGGATCGTGGCAGACAGAAGCACATTGACGTCAAACTACGGTTCATCAGAAGTCTAGTTTGGCAGGGGCGTATCCGGCTAGAGTACGTTCCATCAGAACGATAGGTAGTTGACATCATCACGAAATCATTGCCATGTGGGCCGTTTCGTCGTCTGCGGGAAGAACTTAACCTCTCCGTGGTCTGAATTTGAGCAGGAGTGATGAGGTGGACAATTTCCGATAAGCGTATACACTGAAATAACGGGTGGCCACTAAAATTTTGGAATTTCTTTCTCAAGCTGTCAAAAAAAGAAAAACATACTTGAAGGAGATCTGATTTATTGAAATTAAAGATACATTGTCCATTGTTGAAAAAAAATTAGTGAACATTTGAAAACGGTCCGTAATCGGATGTTCGGCGAATCTTCCGTTTGATGTCAGAACAGGAGCGTTGTACGGCCTTCATGTCAACTTTGCGAATGCATCTCTTGATTCTACCAATCAACTGTTTGCAATTCGTGGCTCTCCAGTTATTTGTGTACACCAAGGAGCTCAAAACCCCGAAGAAATCTTCGATTGGGCGACACTGAGGCAGATTTGTCGGGTTGTGGTTTTTGGGTAAAAATGGGATCGAATGGGTATTCAGGAGCGATTGTGTTTTTTTTTTTGGCGTAATACGATGACGCTTTATCCGGCCAAAACACGTATTGTCCATCAGCATGATGTTTTTGTAGAAACGGGATCAAAATTTTCTTCAAACATTCGTTCTGGTACACATATTGATTGATTGCCAAACCAGAGGGCTTGAACCATGGCACGAGAAAGAGAAAGAAGTCCTTAATTTTGCCTGGTCTTCCACTACCTTGCTTGCAAGCAATTGTTGGGGATCTAAGGATATGGTAAACAGTCGAAGCCGCAACATTTTCGCTTTTAAAATGTTGTACCGTATACTTTTTGCCGAGATTTCTGTGCAGTTCGTAGAACTGTACAACGCGCTCGCGAAATACTTCATGTTTCGACGGCATTTTGAGCAAAACTGAGCAAGCATAAACAAAACAGAAAATACTAGCAGAAAGAGGAGAGAGAGAGCTAACACATACACACTCTTATTTCTCTCTGAGCTCGTTTGTTGTTGAGCATAAAGGCCTCGAAAAAATTCCAAAATTTTAGTTGCCACCCGTTATATCGCACAGCTCTTTTTGTTAATGTTTATGTGTGACTCTAAAGCTGTCAACAGCTTTCCATTTTTTATGTTCTTGTTCCATGTAAAAAGTTATTAATATTATGATTATATGCTAAATCTCGGTGTTTTACGTGTTATTTCTCGATCCGAAATAGTCCTCCCATTACGAATTACTCGCGCCGAACAACGTCAAGGCAGACTTCAAACAGCTTCATTGGCAGTAGTTTTATACGACAACCCAAAGGAGAAAGGTAGCATACTTGAAAACACATGAAACTGTCGAAATTCACTAAGAAATATCAGGTTTGGCAGGCTATCTGTACCTGTGGCTTGAAAAGCGATATTTTCATGGCAACCGAAACCGTCATCCAAGAAATTTACGTGAACGAGTGTCTGGAAAAACGTCTGCTGCCTTTCCTGAAGCAACACGATTGTTTCGTGCTATTTTAGACGGATTTGGCATCTTACCATAACGGAAAGGGCCATGGAGTGGTATGCCGCCAAGAACGTGCAGGAGGTGCCCAAAAACAAGAACCCTCCTAACACGCCAAAACTCCACCCAATCGACAAATTTTTGGCGTCAATCGTCAAGCGGAACCTGAAGAAGATAAAAAAAAACTGTTGAAGGCGAGAAACAGTTTAAGGCAAACTGGCGTTCTGCGGCGAACAAAGTGAACGAGATGGCCGTACAGAATCTGATGACAGGAGTTAAACGAAAGGCCCGGTATTTCGGATTCGGTCAATCGGAAGCTGAGCTGAATATTTTTTTCTATATTTTAAAATAGTAAAATAATTAAATATAAAAAAATAATCAATTTACACGCTTTAACGTTTTACCAAGTTTTGTTCGTAACACCCTTTATGATGTAAAAGGCAGAACATTTCAAAATTAAAATCTCCCAGAAACAATTAATTGACGTCAAATCTGTAGAGAAACAGGATTTGCTGATAGAGCAAATCCACGAATGTTCTCACCGGGCCCCAACTAATTAACTGCTATCCGTCCGGTTGAAACATCAATCAGACGGGTTCACCGTTGACATCTCGCTATATCTAACATTCATTAACACCAACAAGCCAGTTCTGGAAAGCATCCTGGAAAATGATGGAGTGTAACCATTAGCCCCATTAGCACTGGAGCAAATATGGGGAAGCAATTTCATGCTGGTAGTCTCAGTAGTGTCTGAGATGTGTGCTCTAGAAAACTTGAAGTGACAGAGCAAATCAGGCATTAAGGTGTCCATTTCTGGATTCGTATCACGTAAAACAAGACGGTTACTTGTAAGGGAATCAATGTACAATGTCACGATATGACAACTGTGAAAGACATAAAGTCACATAATTAAAAGGAGAAGAAGAACATGTGAAGCCAACAGGAAAAAGGTTTCATAATAAATTTAATTTGAAAATTCATTCGATACGCTTTTGCTAACAACATTTCATTCCATCGATCATAATTATATTATCGATAACGAAGTTATCCTGATGCCAAAGTTTCGTCCCACTTCTAGTTCCATCGTCTTACGGGTTTAATCTTTCCGAAGGAAAGCTGTTCAATCACGAACCATTTGACAGGTGACCATCACAGACACACACACACACACACATCGGAAGGCAACTAGGTAAGTATCATCCGTCGCCATTAACCTTTCCACCTGGATGGAAGCCGAAGCGCCATCAACCGTCGTCGTCTATCAGATTACAGCGATGATCACTCTACTGATACATATACGTAAGCGTTAGGGTGCCATCGAAATGTATGGGGAAAAAGTGAACATCGATTTTTTCTAGCTGATCATACACAACATGTTAATTGCCTCGAAAATGGACCCTATGCAAAATTCGGGAGGGATACATGAAAATTCGGAACTCGTGCATTTATGTTTGATTCCAAATTACTTAAAAATGCGTGCGCTAAAGACGCTTGCCCTTCCTTCCGGAGCGGAATAGGAGCTATGACACGGGCAGGATAGTAAATGGAAGTAGCTGCGCAGTGAAAGAGCATTTTTCAAAAGTTTATGGGTACATATTCCTTTATTTACGGGAGAAAAATTCTTTATAAATTAACTTTTCATTTGCTTTCGAAGAGTTTAGAGTAAACACTGATTACCACAGTCCACGTTCGTGGTTAAACTAAGAATGATTTTTTGTCGTACCGATCAGAACCTACTACCTTTGCCTTGGCCGTTGCTTGATTCCGATAATGCTGATTCCGTCATCCTGGTGCAAGCGCGTGGTGTTCCGCTGATATTAAGTGTTGTTGCCATGGTGGGTTCGTGTGTAACTCGTCCCTCCTTGAGTTTTGAATATCGGTAGAACCGAAGTACGATATTTTCGTAGAGCTCGTGAAACGTTGTCAGGTGTATTCCGGTCAACGTTCTGGTGTTGATACCGCAGGTGCTATAACCATTAATTCTTGGTGAACGGTTATCACCAATAGCGTACCTGGGGCCAGGGCTCTACATTTTCCAAGCTCTAAAATGAACTCGAAGAAAGACCAATGGAGCGAAGCTGTTCGACTTCAACAGAAAAAGAAAGCCAGCAGTCTCTTCGTCCCGTCGATTTGGTCGACCTGATATTGTGACGCCCTGCCTGGGGCTATCGTTCTTGTTTCTGTTGTAACCAACGGGTTCCAATCGGTACGTGATGAGGCCAAAAATAATAATAAACACTGTTTTTTGTTGTTTCCATTAACTTTTCCTTCAAATAAATGGATACCCATGGTCGTTTACCTAACACAGGCGAGTGTTGTCGTCGACCGAGTATGAGATACGTTTTCAATGCTAACCATGTAGCAGATCGTGGAATCTTCGGGTCTCAGGCTCGAGTAATGGTTAGGTTACCGTCCATGGAAGTGAGAGTGGTTCAAATATATATGTATATATTATACCCTGAATAGTGGGCAAATCATATCAATTTATTATTTAATGTGTAAAGTGTAGCATGTCACTATCAATATGAAAATCAACTCATACTAACACCCCATACTAAATTAATAGTTTTGTTTATAAAAGAGGGCGGTGGATGCCCCATTTAAATATTTACTACTAATATCGGTTACACATTCTAGATAGAGTTACTAACAAAAGTGGCGTCGGAACCATCCTCAAAATAAATTAACACAAAAGTAGTGAGGAAATATTAACCGTCGACATCAATGAGCTACGGAATCTGCTGAATCGGCGAGAGACTGTCGATAGGGATCCTCCAAACTTGGCGTCTGCTGAATCTGTCGGAAAAAGGAAATGGGCTATTTGCTATATTTGGAGAGAGTGAGTGAGTGAGATGCTGGAGAAGTTCGAGAGCGAGGGAGGTATATAAGGCATGTGGACATGCGGATCGGGGCTAGTCGTGAAGACAAGGATAGAAAACACTAGTTTACGGTGATCGCGGTTTCTCGAACAAAGTCTGAAAAGCAGAAAAAAGCTACTATCGGGCGTTTTATATTTTAATATATTATTATTAAGTGCAGTGTATCTGATTTGTTTCACTTCGTGTGAATATTTTGAGGGGAAATTATTTAGTGAGTGGTGTCCTTAGTGACCGAAAAGCGCACCGACAGTACAGAATACCCCCCCCCCCCCCCCCCCGGAAAACCCACTCCCAAAAGTGCACAAAAAGATACACGGACAAATCTAGTGTTCCCGTTCGAGCCAGCCAAGACCGTCCGTTACCATACGGTTCCGCCATCCCGTACCCAAACCATCCCCACGTGGATGAATCTACCTCGTTGGACAGTCATCCCGACGAGAGGTAAAGAAACCCAGACAACCGCACCATTCCGAATGCGAGTGATAGGTGTATTGCACCCCGACGGCGATCGGCAGATTGCTCCCCACCATCTCAACGTTGATCGAGGCAGTGTCTCCCACTACCACGGCGGCGATCAGCGTGTCGCTCATCATCACCACGACAGCGATATCCATCTGCTCACTCTCCATCATCTCGGCAGCGATCGGTGTATCGCTCGTAAAGGTACGTGTCAAGATTTCTCTCATCCACCCCGGTACGATCGACGTTTCCCTACGGATCGACAGTCAGTCAGGAACCTGCAAAGGCGCCCACCCGACGACGGCCGCACCAAAGCTAGCCAACGAACATTGTTTAAATGCGCACACGTTCTTTTGTTTTGTTTAAAATATAACATCTCCGTAAATGTAGTAGTTGCATAATAAATTTGCATGTACCTCAATATTTGACATTCGTTAATTTGAAAAAGAAGTCCTACTAAATGATTGTGAGGCTATTCACGTACGGGTAAGTGCCAATTTCTCGATTGTTTCCTCTAGATTTGCCCTGAAAAGTGAGTGTGTGGTAGTGTTTGAGCCGTTTCTATAAGGCCGATATAGAAACACGTAACACTGTAGCTGGAGGTTTTTCCAAAATGTGGCAATGTCCATTTTCTTCGCGCAGTAGTGTAGCTAGGCAAGGATCATCGCTGATGTCGACCAGTTGTTTGCTATCACAAATTGTGACTCTACCGTTTTCTAGGCATCTGGTGGCCAATGGTAGCGGCTCAATGATGACTGTCTTAAATATTGAAGGAAGTAGCCGCGGGATGTTAACGCAGATGATGAGGGTTAATCCTTTGTAGAAATTGGTTATCGTCAGATACTCGCTGGCGTCGTCTAGGTCATGCATTTCTAATCCCTGACGAGTGATTCAATTGCAGTCGTTAACGCTAACGTTATCGACGGTTATCGATTAACAACCCTGTTCATGAGCAGTTAATTTTATGAATCAATAAATACTTTACGTTGAAATCAGATCACATTTCAAATAAGTCAAGTCTCATTCTCTTTAACACGATATTCTCCCTAACTCGGTGGAAATCCAGGATACTTCATCCATATTTCCCAGGCAAAATTACGGTGGTAACTTTATTTCTATTTCGAAATTATTTCGTAACTCTTTATACGCAAATATCTATTCAGAAAGAGTTTACTGTAATAAGGTATTTCCCTCTTTTGTTTTCTCCCTCTCTGTTTTTCTCTCTCATTCTCATATTAACTCACGATGTATCTATCACCGCAAGGATGCTGATTGCAATAGATCAATATGTAAACGTAAATCCATATGCGGGAACTAGCCTATGCCATATAGGGGAAATGGCTCTAATGTTGGCCTATGGATCTAAGATTGGGCTCATCGCTAAAAATCTGCTGTTTATAAATTTCGTCTACACACTAAGAAATAACTAATTTTACACGTGACGGAATCCATCTTCGACATAAAGGATGAGACGTAAACAAACATGTCATGTAAAATTAAGTGCTCCGAGACTGAAAATTTTGTTGCTCGACGAAAAGTATGTTTGATTGAGTTGAATTTGGCGTCTGTTATGACTAAATTTTATGACAAAATTGACGCTTGTATATGTCAGTCTCAGAGAACCTAAATTTACATGATTTTTTTCTAAGTGTGCACCGTATGCGTGATAATGTTTGCACCATCGTACAAATAAGGTTACCGTTTCACCTGTGCATACAATGCCTTGGTTTTCTTTGCATGCACGTAACCTATAGCTCATACCGTAGTAGCAACAATCAATACGAAACTAAAGATTTTAAATTGACTCACTACTTGACTAGCCTATTGGTCCCAAGCAAATCGATTAACGTACCCCATTCTAGTATAAATTCCAGTACTACACTATGTTTATTTTGATTCGCTATGAAAGTTTGACAGATAAAATGAGGGGTTAGTTAGTGTTTCGAGGGGTGAATCGATTAGCTTGGGACCGAAGATAGTACCAGAGCTGAGCCAAAAAGTTGAGCTCGTCTTAGAGTTACCTCTATGGTAGTAGGCTGTGTATAAAAGAAAATGAGTTACTTAGTTTGACAGTTGCACCATGACGAAGTGGCAGAATATTCGTGATTTGTCCCACGCGCAAATGTCGCAAAAATACATTTCAATTGCTGTGGGAGTGTCTCGGTGGACCGTCAAAAGGGTTTTAGACCGAGAAAAGAAAGGACAACTATCCGCGAAGGTGGCCACAGGTCGTCCGAGCGCCATCTTTTGAAAGTTTCATATTAGTTCATTTTTACGCCACATAGGTGGCGCTCGAGTATATCTTTTGAACGGAGCATCCTAGCCGAATGGTTTTTGCAGCAAAGTTATGTAATTTGAAATATTGTCGAAGACATCGAAACTCTATGACTCACATTGAGCGAGATATCGGGCAATTAGGAAAACGAACCTGTAAAATTGCGTTTTTTCATATTTTTCACCTATATACGTCAAATGTATAAGTTTTTTACTTTGATAATTTACAAAATGGTTTGACTCATCTTATAAATACCCTTTACTTTATACATCATGCTTCTTTATAAAGACCATTTCCACGCCAAATCGGTCAGTCACCAAACTTGACTATCTTCGATCTGGATGATACATGGCACATATTTTCAGTATGATAGACCAAGTATTTTCCGCAGGAGAGGAGACCCTTTTGACTCAAGGGTAATTTTTGAAAAGGGCCTATGTGTTTTTGCACACATACTTTTAAAAAAATGTAGTTCGAAAACAGTTGGTTGTAGAAAAAAAATTACTAAGAAGGAGTTGTAGGAAACTAATAAGGCTTTATAAAAAAAATATACACGGAATTTTTTTTTCGTTTTTTTACAAAAAAAAATTAAAATAAACCTCAAAATTCAAATAACAAAAAAAAACATATTTTTGATTATTTTTATATTTTTTTAAATAAAAACTTGAATAGAAAGCAGAAGTTTTGAAAACAACTCCAGGATGGACAAACTTTTAATAAAAAAGTTTTTCTAAGAGCAACTTTTAAGGCATTTTTGAAACTTTCATTATTTACGGCAAAAGGCTCAGTTTGATGTCAGTATATAATCATAAAAATTATTTCAAACGATAATGATCTTATCAATAAACTTCCTATATGTAACAGTTTTCGAGATATTTCAAATTTACTTTCATCATAATCAATTTTTTGTAGAAAATATGCCCTTTTCATAAGTTATACGTGATTGTCCATCAAATATGATAAGTTTTGCAAGATATGCATGTACTTACCTTCAACTTACCCTTGCACCAATAGACTATTAACTTATAACTTTTACTAACTTTAAACTTATAAGATAAATAAGATAAATAAATTAAATACCCATGCGTTTTTATTTGCATCTTACATTTATTACTTTCGATCATCTTTAATAATAATAATTTGTACATAAACCTTTTCGTTGGATATATTTTTAATTGATGAACTTTTTATTGGCATGTTTTTATAGGTTATGAATGGTGCGTTCTTCGTCATTCGAAAATAGTTTCGCTGATATTTTATTTTCGGAAATCGGAACAATACAGTGATATTTTCTTGTACCTGGGATCGTTTTGGCCTTTTCAAAAATGCTTTTCCATTCTGCAGCCCCCTGTTCGTATTCCTTTTGTGACACAAAACAAAATGACATTTTTGTTAAATAATCAATACTCTTCTGGTTAGCCCATGCATATAACTCTGCTGCACTTGTGATTGGATGTTCGTGTTCTACAGCCACACTTTCGTTCCTTGCCATTCGTTTTAATAAGCCACCAATCGCGTCACATGGTCCCTTGCCATGCGAAGTTGTACCATTCAACATCAATATTGTACTTCGTTTTAAATTTACAAAGACTTGCAAAATTTTTGCAATTTTTATATTGGGATGCAGCTCCATCAGACATAAACATCGCTTTTTTTACTTGAATTTTTATTTACAAAAAGGTCAGTAATTTTGAAATAAATACTTGCACCGCAATTGTATCGTGTTTTAAAACTTCAGAGATTACGATCAAACTTAAATTTTTAATTATACCTGATTCTGAATAATAAATGCAAAAAGGATGAATAGTAGCTTGTTGATTATTCCAGTAACTACTTTGGGCAGCATCTTGAAGAACAAATGAATAATTTTCGGAAAAATCACAGATTACGACATCTTCTCCATTTTTAAGAGTATTTTTTTGTATTTCTCAAGAAACTAGACTGCTGAGTTTTAATATAATCATGGGATACCAGTTTTTCCAACTTTTTGCAAAAATAAGGAACAAATCCATCTACTGGTTTTACAAGTTTCTCTAAACTACATCGATCAGTTGAAACCCATTGTTCAAAACATATTTCAGACATACCCTGTTCCTCAAATTTTTCTGAAAAACTTCTTTCAAAATCTGAGAGACCTGGACAACGTTCGCATTCGCGGAGATAACAATGTTTAGTTCTGGATGATGAACTGCATAATATTTCTTCAAAATAATGGTTGAAATCTTTTTCGAATGAATATTTTCTAAGACAATGAAGCATTAAATTAATATTGTCATGGATGGTACAAACACAAATATTGTGAGAACCTGAACTACCAAGTAATTTGCAATGCTTTGGTTTTAGTGCTGCAAATGAACTAAATCCAATGCTATTTTTACTAACTTCTTGAAATGTAATAAAAGCTTCTCGCTATGTACAAACTAAAAGTCGCTTTTGAATATGAATTTTCTTACCTTCCTTCTTCACTGAAACGTAATCGTTTAGTCCTGGCGTGGCTCTGCTTATCTGGTCGCTTTCGAAGAACTGCAATACCTCGTTTTTAATTTCGGGATCCAAACCGTGTCCTAACCTTTTGTTGGGGGTGGCCAATACTCCTTTCCCGTTTGCCAAGCATCGAGCTTGCAATACAATGTATTTATTTGTTTCAAACTCGTCCATTACCGTTTGCGTTGACCGAGATTTCGGCAAAATCGTCAGAATCCTTATTTGATCGTCTCTTGATGAACCTGGAACAGCAAATCTCTCCTTCAGTTGTCCGATCATCTCATTGTGTTCCGCAGCTTTCAATTTTAGTTGCTCCAGGTCATCTTCTTCCGCTTGAAAACCGAAGATGCGTTTCATAATGCCATTGGTAATGTCCATATACTTTCTCCGGGGATAGTTAACATTCTGGATTTTTTTTGTCGATATTGGCGATACGTTGATTCCAGCTATGCCCTTGTTGAATAGCTCAATATTATGCGTCCTGGAAAATTGTTGCTCTCCACTATCCTGAGATGATGCTGTTGTTATTGACGTAGTTGATGGTATTTCTTCGAGGCCATGTCGAGATGTAGATGGCTGCGGCTCCGCGATGTCCATGACTGACGGTTGCACTTCTAGTTCCAGATTGTCAGCACATGGTTCGATTCTATTTAAATTCAAGCGACACGTATCACAGATTGATAGAGATGTATCGAAAATAAATTTCCGCTCTAGGAACTTATGTTTTTCAATCAAATTTTCGGATAAGTTACGAAGCTTTGACGAACACCGTTTATGAGGAAACGGCTTGCAACACTCGACCTTATTGAATTCCATATTCAAATTATACTTGTTCACTCAAAAAGATTTTTTTAGTGATTTCTGTTTTCAAAAGGATGGTCATGCTTATATACAAACGTAGGTATAATTTGGATATTCAGGTATAAATATTGTTTTGGTATTGAAGCTACTCTAACAGAGAAGCTCTTTTGAAATGCCATGGAAGACATTATAATGTACCTAAAATAATAAGATGGAAAGTTACATCAATATTACCAACTTAAATAGGATGAAACTACGCTTGATAATGAAAATAAGTGCAACTTAACTTGTGTTGGTTTCTATATTTAAAATAATAGTGTTTTAATTTCCCCTGTAAATTCTAAACGGGTTGTCTGATCGTTCAATCGTCAATGGACAAATTGAAGGTAAATATATGTGTATCTTGCTAAACTTATCAATGCTGATGGAGAATCACGATTAACTTATGGAAATGGCTTATTTTCTACAAAAAATCATTTTGATGAAAGTAAATTTGAAATATCTCGAAAACGGTTATATTTAGGAAGTTTATCGATATGAGCACTATCGTTTGAAATGATTTTTATAATTATATACTGACATCAAACTGAGCATTTTGCCGTAAATAATGAAATTTTCAAAAATGCCTTAAAAGTTGCTCGTAGAAAAACTTTTTTATTAAAAGTTTGTCCATCCTAGAGTTATTTTCAAAACTTCGGCTTTCTATTCAAATTTTTATACAAAAAATATAAAAAAAATGAAAAATACGTTATTTTTGTTATTTGAATTTTGAGGTTTATTTTTAATATTTTTTGTAAAAAAATGAAAAAAAAATCCGCTTATATTTTTTTTATAAAGCCTTATTAGTTTCCTACAACTCCTTCTTAGTAAATTTTTTTCTGCAACCAACTGTATTCGACCTACATTTTTTTTAAAAGTATGTGAGCAAAAACACATATGGCCTTTTCAAAAATTACCCTTGAGTCAAAAGGGTCTCCTCTCCTGCGGAAAATACTTGGTCTATCATACTGAAAATATGGGCAAAGTATCATCCAAATCGAAGATGGTCGAGCACGATTTCAGGTTTTTTCAGCTCATTCTGGATGGAATCCCTCAAAGTTATTTACATAAATTTCTCAAAAAAGTGATGCATAAAAATGTCAATTACCCAAAATTTAGCTAAATGCCTGCAGTTGCCTGTTGAACTGTGGTCGTTATTTCACCCAACAAGGTCTACACTAATCACTGTAAAAAAAATGGCTGCTACTTTTTGCTATATTTTGAGTAATTGACTTTTTTATGCATCACTTTTTTGAAACAATTGTGTTAATAGCTATATAATAAAGCATGGTATACATAATAATGGGTATTTATTGGATGAGTCAAACCATTTTGTTAAATTTCAGAGTATTATATGCGTTTTATACATTTTCATACATTTGACGTATATAGGTGAAAAAAAGGAAAAAACGCAATTTTTGAGAGGTTTTTTTTTTTTATATTAATTTATTTGTACAGGCTCAATCGAATAAACTTTACAGAGCCGAGTTATCATTTGCATTATACATGATTCATGTCTTAAATCTAGAGTTAAAGGAATTGAACCGATTACTCGCGGTCGTCTCGAGGTTAGTGGAGATTTACAATTTTTTGGATGGGGAAAGGGTGAAGGAGGTTTGAAATATGATTTATTATACAAATATTTAATTAATCCTAAAACATGAACTTATTTCTATTCATCTTGAAGACAAACATTAAAAAAAAAACTACACGCACAATACGCAAACTAAACACAAGGTTAATCAAACTTACAATCTAAGGTTAGTATTCTTAAAGTAAACATATATGAGTTTCATAAACTCCAGATCACGTCGAGCCAAAATATCCCGAACTGGAACATTAGGTTGTCTACCTTGAGCCCGAAGAGAATCGCATAGCTCAGATCTGACTCCACGATGCTCAGCACAAGACCAAAGGATGTGATCGGCGTCTTGGTAACCTTGTCCACATTCACAGAGATTGCTGTCTCCCAGCCCAACACGAAACAAGTGAGCGTTTAACGAATAGTGATTGGACATGAGGCGAGACATCAGACGAATGAAGTCTCGACCCACATCCAACCATTTTTGAGAGGTTAGTTTTCCTAATTGGCCAATATCTCGCTTAATGTGAGCCATAGAGTTTCGATGTTTTCGACAATATTTCTCAACACTTCAAATTACACAACTTTGCCCCAAAAACCATTCAGCTAGGATGCTCCGTTCAAATGATAGACTCGAGCGCCACCTATGTGGCGTTAAAATGAACTAATATGAAACTTTCAAAAGATGGCGCTTTTAATATTGAGCAACTTTGTAGAACATTGTATTGCTGTAGAAAGCAAACCAACAGCGCTAGAGGTTTTGGCCACACGAATGGCTTCGCTGCCCCGTCGATCCCGTATCAAATTCCAAAACCGACCGGTATATTACCCAAGCAACACGGCTTGTCATAAAGAAGTTGAAAATACTTTGTAATGACTAACGCAAAGAATCACTAATACTTTAATATACATCATTTAATACATTTATACAACCTAAAAAGCGCAAGACGCGGAGCTTATACAACTAAATACTGGTCTTATAACATGTATTTTGGAAACATCATAAAAACCAGCGACAAAAAAAAAACAATAAAAAAATCTTGAGCATGGGATTCGATCACTGGTCCTTGGCGTGGTAGACTTGTTTCTACCTAACTAGACCAACACCGCTTGATGAAAGGTTTGTTATAAGTATCTATCATGTTCTTGCCAATGGCATGAAAATTATTTTCTCGTTCAACACGCCTTCGATCCGTCATGAAGACGTTTTGTTAGTAGCAAAGCGTACATCTAATAGCCAGAATGTTATTAAAACGTATTTTCAACTCCTTATAAGACAACCTGCACATTTTCAGTTGTATTAATTTATGAGATGTCATAAAAAAGTATATTCAACTTTCTTTATAACAAACCTCCGAATACCTCATAAGAAACTGTCAATCACGGCATGAAGAGACAGTCCGGCTCAATGGCACCGTCAATGTTTACGTCAATCTGGATTGATTTGGTATACGACAAGTTTTATAGTGGTATTAAAACAGTAAGATGCACGTTCAAATAACATTTTAAGATAAAAGCAAAAGAAAACAATTTTGGAAAATGTTGAATCGAAGAAGTATGAAGAAAACATCTTTAAACCTCATATATAACGTAGGATGTTTTTTGCATCTCTTATAATACATTTATACAACAATCCGTTCTAATTCTTTTTCAAAAGATGTTTTATGTGTTACTTGGGTAGATCTCTTCCGGTAAAAGACGTGGCCGACGAGCACAAAAACGTGTATCTGACCAAGCATCCTGCTAGCGTTATGGTGTTTGGATTGGTAGTTTCCGATGGCAAAAAAAATGGACCCGGTGTTCATTCCAGAAGGCGACAAGGTCAACACGGAGGTCTACATCGGGATTTAAGTAAGTATGTTCTTCCGTGGATCAAAGAACAGTACGATCCGAAGCCAAATGTTGTATTTCAACAAGATGGGGCTCCGTGCCACACCTCGAACCGCACCCAGAAGTGGTTGCAGGAACATCTTCCGTTCTGGGCGAAGGATATGTGGCCGCCATCCAGCCCCGATCTTAATCCGTTGGATTACTCAATATGGCGCGTCATGAAGGCCAAGGCCTGTTCTAAACACCACCCGAGTACAGCAAGCCTCAGACAAACATTGACCCGTACCTGGAGAGAAATGTATCCAGACTACATTATTAGAACCTACCGTGCATTCCGGAAGCGTGTGGAGGCCGTAATTGCAGCAAGTGGAAACTCGATCGATGATTAACATAGTTTAAGACTCTGAAAAACATCCCCCCTTTGAATAAATCAAAAAACTCGAAAACTTCTTCTTTCCTTTATTTAACGTCGGTCTCTGTTCCGCAATCTAGTGCCAATCACCGACGGACATCGATTGCCATCAATTGATGTCAATCGAAGGTGCAGGAAGGCAGCTTCCACACCTGCGTAGGATATTGCACCCATTCAACACACATGGGCCGGGACCAACGGCTTTACTTCCCTTCCGAAGGAAGACGTGACCAGAGATGTTTATGCCTCAGAAAAATCCCACCGACCTCGGCTGGGATTGAACTCAGACCCATTGGGGTGTTAGAAAGCAGTCACGCTTACCACTACACCACCGGCGCCGGCATAAAACTCGAAAATGAAAGTTTTGAATTTTTTTTTAATTTTGACATTGCTCAATGGTGCAAACATTATCACGCATACGGTAGCATGAAAGCCCTGAAATTTGTCACAAGGCCAGAATATTACTGAGTATTCAGAGGGACTACTTGGACAAACAAATATGAACAACAAGAAACATTCAGGATACAATTAATATATTACCCTTTTCAGTGGCGCAGTAGTGTGCGTTATATCATTTTGTGAGTGTAGACGAGAGTTCGGAAGCACTACAGGACTTTCTAAGGCGTTGGTCCGCGCTACTATTGCATGTGACCGAAAACATGCGGTGCGGGCTGTTTCATTGTTGAAACATCGTCCCCCCGCAGTTAATTCCTTCAACTAAAGTATTCCTTTTCAGTCGTGGTTATTATTTGCGGGCCGTTTTACGGAGAAGAAGTGATTAACTCGGTTATTCGGCTTGCACCGTTAGTACACCAGCATCCACCGGTTTGGGTCATTCGTGATGGATTGAACACCAGCGTTTCATTGCCCACATGCTGCGCCACCCACCCAAGTGGTGAACTAGAAGCAGTCGAATACGAATCAGCCCTGATTACCATCGCCCAAGATTTAACTAGTGCTCCCAATGGCAAGGTGGATCATTTGCTGAAGGATTGGCCGAAGCCGAAGTGTTGGTTTGCCCTTAAGGATCTGCTGAGCCGTTTAAGATTGGAAACTTAGTGCACTACGCTGGTGTCATCAAGAAGGAACTACTTCCCAAAGATTCCTTCGTAGTCTACCAAGGTCACCACGGTGATGTCGGATTTCAACTGGCCAACGCCATCCTGCCCTAAGATACCTACAGCGAGGAAAAAAAAGCACCTACGTCATCAAAAAAAGTGTCTAATATCCTACTATATATATCCGACGCCATTTTGTATGTAGATGCTGAAAAACGATACCCAACGCCAATTTGCTATGGGTTTTTGATAGAATTTCCCACTTTTTCTAAAACCGGAAATCTCCATCATGGATTTCAAAATGGCGTCGGATATCGATTTTCATTCTCTAGACGGCATCCCGATTCCAAAAATACCCATATTGAGGGTATTTTACAGTATTTTCCACTTTTCTGAAACAGAGCCCACCATCTTGGATTTAAAAATAGCGTCGCATATCTATTTCCTATCTCTAGACGTCACCCCGATTCCATATTAATGGGTTGGCATTAGTGTAAACGACGTGCAGAGTCCGGAAATCGATGCCAGACGCCATTTTGGAATCCAAGATGGTGGCCATTGGGTCAAGAAAAACTGTCAAATATTCTTCAATATTACACCCAACCGGTGGATGTAAGATTCGCTTACAATTATGTGGGATTCATCATCAGAGGATGTTAGTGGAGACCGCATAAACCGAGCAAACAAGAAGCGCTCATTTCCTCTCACACTCGACTTCGTATGCTTTTTCTGCTGGAGAGATTCGAGACAAGGGTGTACGTCGTTCTACCATGGTATACATAAAAATCAAGGCAAATGCTTGCTTGTGTAGGTGAAAGCACAGACAGAACACGAAATAAAAAAGGCAAAAAACCATAACATCGCCTGCAAGGTCAACTTCTAACATTCGCTGCGATGTTCATGAACAGAGCATGATAGGAAATGGAACTAACATTCATTGTAATAGATTTTTGGTTTGCGTGTAGTATTTTCGGAAAAGGGACGATGTGTAGAGGCCAGAAATCGATGCCAGACGCCATTTTGGAATCCAAGATGGCGACCATCGGGTCAAGAAAAACTGTCAAATACCCTACAATATAGGTATTTCCAGATAGGGAATGACATGTAGAGGCTGGAAATCGATGCCAAACGCCATTTTGGAATCCAAGATGGCGGCCATCGATTCAAGAAAAACTGTCGTGGCATGACGTGTAGAGGCCGAATATCGCTGCCAGTTGTCATTTTGGAATCTAAGCTGGTGACCATCGATTCAAGAAAAACTGTGAAATATTCTACAATATGGGTATTTTCGGATAAGGGACGATGTGTAGAGGTCGGAAATCGATGTTATAGGGTATTTCACAGTTTTTCTTGAACCGGTGGTCGCCATCTTGGATTCAGATATGACGTCAATGGCCTCTATACATTGTTCATTTTCAGAAAATACCCGTATTGTAGGATATTTCACAGTTTTTTTTTTTTTTTTTGACCCGATGGCCACCATCTTAGATTCCAAAATGTCGTCTGGCATCCATTTCCGACCTGTATACATCGTTCCTTTTCCGAAAATACCAATATTTGTAGGGTATGTTACAGTTTTTATTGAACTGACGGCCACCATCTTGGAGTCCAAAATGGCGTCTGGCATCGATTTCCAGCCTCTACACGTCGTTTCTTTTCCGAAAATACTAATATTGAAGAATATTTGACAGTTTTTCTTGAACCGATGGCCGCCATCTTGGATTCCAAAATGGCGTTAAATCTAATGGCGTTTCAATGCGTTAGGACGGAATTGAAACTCGTAGAACGGATTTATTATTATTATTATTTATCTTTATTAGGGAGGCTTTCAGCCTTGGGCTGGTTCACCTCGAACGGATTTAGAACAAAGAAGCAGTATTAGATTATAAGCAATATCTCAACAATGTGGGACTCTTTATCATATCTAACGATACTTATGGAAAGGTGAATTAATTTAGAAGTCATCTTTGGCAGAACTATTGAATTATTTGTTCAAACTCGTTCAGAAAAGAGAGGTTAAGCACAGGTTGTGCTTAGCAGGACGGAAATTAGATCAAAAACCCTATAGGTTTGGAGATAATTGTAAACAATTTAGTAAAACAAATTCATCAATGTTCCATATCCCGGATTCTACTAAACAAAACCCCAGTACATCGATTTTTGAAAAAAAGAAAACAAAATACAAACCTCCCCGTTTCATGCATTTTAAATCATTTGACTTCAACATTGGGAGATTTTCGTATGAAAAAAGGTCAAACCGCACCCCCCCAATCTCGTCCGATGGAGCTCAAATTTTGCAGAGGATCTTTTCCAGGCCAATAAACAATTTATAAATGCTCCGGTTGTAAAATTCGACGGTAGCTTTTCGCCCATACATTCCATTGGCACCCTAGGTTAGTACACGTTCAGTATCGGATCCAATCAATTCCTACCTTTCGCGTGAGAGTCACATCGAAGCAAATGGAATCACATCGCACCGATCCAAGGTGGAAAGGACTCGGCGATAAATTGAATTTCTTTTAAAATATACCGTCGGCAAAGTGGGATTGCTGCGTCGTTCGCATCATCCATCACTCGATTACCTCGAAGGCCATGAGTTCTATTTCTGTCGATTGGCTGACTCAAGAAAGTTTGTGAAGTATATTTTCGGTAGACTTGTCTAGAGTTCTTAAAAAATTTCCAAAACTTTTAATTGATCTCGGAGGAATTGGTTTTCGTTCCCAGACCTTTCTGATTAAAAGGAAACATGTATGTATGTGCGATGTGTTAGTGTACACGCGTTGGCTCATTCCGAGGCCACGACGCCATCTCCGCCTGGGTTGGAGGGGGTAAATTTCTTCGGAATCATCCAAATTGATTAACGCATGAGTTGCTATAGGAATATCTGGCACCGTCTTCGGAAAGGACTTCGGCGATGAGCTAAATTGATTACAGTTAATCGTTTTCACGTGGACCGTTGATTGCTTCTGGAATGATGGAGCGTTGTCTGCCATCAGGTTACATTCAGCCATTCGATAGAAAAACGTGTCCATCTAAATGTCAGCGATAGTTCCCCGAGGACCAGAAAACGAGTTTGTTGAGTGCATGATCCGCTTTGTGTTATCTGGCATCCTAAAACAAGCAACAACTTTCACCATGAACTGGGTTGACATATCCTCAAACACAATGGCGAATGCTTGGTAGGAACATTGTAGCTACCAAAGTACACACAAGCTGAAAACAACAGTTGTTGCTACATGGGTCAAACCGCTTTCATCGCTGATGGCACATTGGTTGGTCGTGTACCCACCCCACGTACCAGCAGTTGTGCATGCATATACGTTTGTTTTGGCACCAGCGCGTTTGTTTGCACACATTGGTCGTGACATTGAATTGAAACGCGATGGTGGAGTATCGCGTTTTTTTTTTAAAGCACCATCAATCAACCCAACCCAATCTTCCGGGAACAAACTTCTTCAAGCTCATATTTCAAACGAATCAACTCAAACGAAAAGAGTGTGCTTGTTAGAAGCGAGCTTATTAGGAACTTTGAACTCTTCATTACTGCTGATCCTGTTCAGTTTTCCGTTCGGTGGAACTGGTATATTTTTCCTACTTTTTTTTTTCTCGCAAAAGAGGTTCTGAGATGAGTAGGTGTGTCTGTATGTATCACACTTTTGAAAACGAGGAAAACTTTTGATAACACAGCAGACGGTGAAATTTTTTATTCCAACACTGCTTTGATGAAGAGGAAAATGAGCAGCAACAGGAGAATGCGGAGACAGCGAGTGACGTTTCGTGTTCCGTTCCATCAAATAGTATTTAATTAGACATAAAAGTTTTGCTCGGAAGATTCCGGGAAATCCACTAGAGGATGAGCTGAAGGTCGAGGAACGTTTTTCATGCGAGCCCGGAAATTTAACATACAAATTGGTCTTGAAGTGTACTGTTTTCCGTACAGTGTTGGTGATTAAATTTAGAATCACCCGTAAGGAATCGCAACATTTGGATAGGTTTCTTTTGAGCCTATTTAACTATTTTTGGTAGAAACTCTCTAACTACTAGGCTATTTCATTGTTCTGGAACAAACTGCAACATTATGGTTAGGTTTCTACTTCATTGCTTTAGCCCTTGACACCACTCATAAGTAGAGGGTCCAATTTTCCGGGTCTAAAAAAATCCCGGGATTCGGGATTTTTTTTTTGAATCCCGGGAAATACCGGGATCCCGGGAAATTTTGATATGCTATAAAAAAAACATTATTTTCCAAAAATTAACGCTTTTATTCAATTTTAAAACTTAACAATGAGTAAATGAATGAATGAATATAGACTCAAACATGTTATAATCAGTTGCTCCTCTTAAAATAAGATTTCAAGAAGCAAAGTTGATGTATACTTGCATCTGACAGTGATGATCTCCTTTTGGAACAGATGTTCGCCGAATCCGAAAAAGCTCTCTCGCTATCCGTTGAAGTTGGCTTGATGGATTTGAGAGCAGTTAACAAGATTTTCAGACCAGCTGTTAGGTCTCCGGTCAACTCGTAAAGAGAAATCTCTTTTTGAATGACCCTTTGAGCAATGTTTCCGCGATCGGATTTTTCTGACGTTGGCATGCTACTAGATCCAGCATGCTGTTGGATAATGGTTTCCAACTCGTACTTTAAAGATTGATGTTGGTTCTTACTCGTGTCATCCACCGTTGCTACATGTTGGTCGTCGGAAGTACATGTGAAAAAATTAGTACATTCTTCTTTGACGAACTTGAACAGCTGGTTGAGTGAAATCACAGGTAACTCAACAGATGATGTTGAGGCAATGCTGTTCTGAAGAAATTTTAGAAGTGAAACCAATTTGATGTTTCGTCTCTCATTGATTCTCTTCAGAACCGCCAGATTTGCCCGTTGATGGTGCCCGTCGTGATGTACGGCTGGCTCATCTTGCCCCACACCCACAGATGGCCTGCCAAACCAAGAACCTTACCTCCTCAGGAACGGCTGCAACGTAAAACTCCTGCACCGGCAACTGCATTGTTTCCGCCTTGATGTAAGTCTCGTCGTCCATCACGACGCACCTCGGTTTCGTCAGCCACTTCCGTTACAGCTTCCTGCCGCAGGTTTTGGCTACCGTGTTTTGTTTTTCGTTCCAGTTCGGACCTTGTAGACGTGGATGCCGGTACGGTTTATCATTTTTTGAACAACCCAGATGGAAATATCCGCCTTCTTCGCCGCATCGTGGATCGAAAGATTCGGCCGACGCTTGAACAGACTCAACACCTTCCTGACTTTCACCGGGTCAACTGTCTTCAGTTTTCTGTCGCTGCTTGCCCATCGCAGGGTCGTCTTGGTCTCCTTGAATGACTTCACCACCCGGAAAATCGTCGAATGATGGATTCCTAGGAGTTTACCGATCCATCTGTAGGACGCATTCTGATTTTCAATGGCAGCACACAAGATTTTTAGGCGGATCTGCTCTTGCTTCAATGCCATCTTGATAACCACTTAACTAGTGTTGCAATATGTAGCGGCCTCCCGTATCATCATTCCCACTGACGTTGCCGACACCAACACACAGAGACAGAGATTCGAGGTAGAGTAGAAAAAGAGCGCAGAAATTTTGGACCGAGCCCTTGCACTAGTGGTCTATATTTTGTTTTAGACTAGTTCTAAAATGTAATTTTTTTAAACCAGTATAATTCTCGATCTATTTTGAACTGAATTTGGGTCAAAGCAAGCACCAGGGTTACCAAAACTACAGATAAAGCTGTATTTCTACAGATTTTTCAGAGTTTTTAAAATCAAGATTCTGTATTCACAGATTACAGATTTCTAGGATTTTAACAGATTACACAGATTTTTTAAAATATGATCAAACATTTGATAGATTAAACTTGAGATGTTTAATAACAACACATTATTTTCACTTTAGTGTAATTATATCATCACAAACTTTTACATATACCGTGGACCCCCATTTCTTAAGGATTCAATTAATAAATTATCAACACAGATATCATCACAGATTTTCTGGACAAAAACTAAGATGAAAAGATTTTTTTGAACGAAAACACAGATTTCCTTTTGGCAACCATGGCAAGCACTGTTCCAAACTAGTTCGACAGCTGTCGCACTCGAGATTTTGTGTTGTTTTGTTTCGTTGTTGGGTTTTTTTCTGCAAACCAAACCGATTTAGTTCCTCGATTTTCTAAGAAACGCGAGCGGAACAATCGACTGCTGTTGACATTGGTGTACTTCCAGCTAGAGCTAGAGCGATAGATCGCGCTATCGGTGCTGCTGTTGCTGCCGGCCCTGTCGTCGCAGCTGCGAAAGGATCACAAGGTTAACATCCGGACGCTTCTTTGTGCAGGTTTTTTTTATGTTGTTTTTGAAGGGTATATATATATACCACTTGGAAAACCAACTTTCGAGCCGAGGCGCGGAGGGCCGAGTTTTTCATACCAATCGACTCAGCTCAACGACATCGGAAAATGTATGTGTGTGTTCATGTGTGTAAAGCGCCCATTACACATGTCAATATATTGACAATAAATTGACATACTGACAATATTATTGAAAAGTTGATATTGATGATGATGATTGATGACAAGTATTGACGAAAAGCTGATTTTCATTTCACTTTGTCAATACTTAGAATATATTGACAAAAAACAGTCAATTTTGCTATCAATATCATCAATATTCGAATATTGACAACATTAATGGCAATACTTTTGAAGCCTTTTATCCTCAATGTATTAAAGTCAATATTACTTGCCTTAATATCCCCTCACAAGAAACACGGATCAGCAAAAAAAAAAATGTGTTTAGCGTTAATGTCTGGTCAAAACAGAAAGGTCGTTCCTGGACCAATAGAAAATACTAACTACACACTGAATTCGTATCACCTAAGTCGGTAAAATTTTGCCCGGTTTTTGAACTACTGAAAAAGTCGGTAAAATTTCAAATTACCATCACTCGTTAGAAATCAATAAAATCAGCACATTATCATTTAATGGTTTTAACTAGGCCCGTACAATTTCGTAATAAAATTCAGAAATTGTTAAAAAAATAATTTAGCTGATTTTTAAACTTATACCGAAAATTTCCGTAGTTCAAAAATTACTGAACAGCAAAGGCCTAGTTTAGTGTGTACCATAGAAAACCAATTGACACTCATCCTTTACTTATGCTTGTACATTTTAAATTATTTCTAGGATTTTTATAATAAGTAGTATTCAATAATGATCTAAAGGGTGATACGGTCAAAATTTGGTCAATATCAACTTGACGTATTTCTTTCAATTTTGCATTTAAAAAACCTGAACACCCCTCATTTTGAAGGTGTGTGTGTGTAGAATGTTGCTCCTATTTTGATTTTGGAATTCACTCTTCAGTTGTCAAAATGCCGTCCAAGCAAGAAGAGCAGCGTATCAAAATTTTGCTCACGCATTCCAGATCCATTCTTAAGTTTTCATATCAATTTAAAGGAATGTTGTTAACGGAATGACAAAAGAACTAGGTGATACATTGTAGCATCCAATTTTTTTTTTTATTTTACTGAACTCACCTTTTTCTTCAGAAAAATAATGTTTACCTAATGTTAACCATACCATACCATATAATGCTTAGTTTTGTCATAATTATACACTAGTTTTACCATGATGAAATCGTCTTATATTTTTTAGCAAATTTATATTGTACTCAAAAGTCAACTATAAACAGAAGACGAGTAAGAAAGTTAATGTTGGTAATATCATAGAGGTAACTCTAAGACCACTGGGTCCCGAAGAAAATCATTATTATTTTTGGTTCACTCAGTACCAGAACAACGGTCCCAAGCAGTTCCAAGCTATTTCACTCACCCCTGCATGTTCTGCATGAATCCACACACCCCTGATGTTATCGGTCAAACTTTCATAGCGAATCAAAACAAACATAGTGTAGTAATAGAATTTCAACTAGAATAGGGTACGTTAATCGTTTGCTTGGGACCAATAGGCTACTAAAGTGGTGAGCCAATTTAAAATCGTTAGTTTCGTATTGATTGTTGGTAATATGCCATAAAAACTGTATTAGTGGTCACACATATAGTCATATGTAATTATATGATATACCGTGAACGTGGGTTATTCCACTTGAGCTGTAATTCCGCGAACTTGCATTCAAATACCAAATTGATATTGGCGTTGACGGATAATACGTAGCTCTTTACTCCTTTGGTAAAACCATTATCATTATCGTCAAATTGTGCGTGAAACATGGCGGCAATCGTACTATCCTTTCACTCCACTGAAAGTTCCAATAAGAAACTGTAAATATTTGTTAGAAGAGACGATTTCTCGACGGTTCCATCAACTCCAATATCAAATCTTATAACTTTTTGACAGGACACAGAAAATACACAGGACAACATGATAACACATGCAGACACATTTGTTTTTACAAATTAATGGAATTGAATCAAATCAATTGTCGAGTGCGCGGAATTACCACTTGTGTTGAATAACCCACGTTCATGGTATGCTGTTTCCCAAGTATAAACTATTATGCTGATGTTTTGGTAAACATTCCTAAAGGAAAAAAACGTGTATAAATTTATTAATTTGTGTTACGTGTAGCCATGTGAAACGCAGAAAGTATTTATTTTATTTTAAAGTAAAAAAATACATGATTATGCTTGTGATTTTGTAGTAAATGAACATCCATATAGATGAAGCCTGGGTGATTGGTGGCTGTAAAAAGGTACATTTTTTATTTAGTTTGGAATCGATTTTATATCACACACTAAGATTTAAACAAATGGCAACACTGCATGCCTCGCTGCATGCGTGAAAGTGCTTTGTGAGTCAGTCGGTCTAAATGACGTACGTTCTCCCTCCTCTTTGGTAGGGGAAGAATGTTGACAAAGTGAAATGAAACTCAGTTTTCAACAATACTCGTCATCAATCCATCGACATCAATATTACCTTTTCAATAATATTGTCAGTATGTCAATTTATTGTCAATATGTTGACCTGTTTAACGAACGCTTTAGCGTATTGTCATTAATGTTTTCAATATTTATATATTGATAATATTGTAAGGAAAATTGACAATCCGATGTTTGTCAATATATTGACATGTGTAATGGGTGCTTAACGAAAAGAATACGCTCATGCTTCTCAGCAACCGCTGCACCGAATTGGACACAACTAGCGCCAAATGAAAGGTACTGTGGTTCCATTGAACGCTATTGAATACTTTTGGATTCCGTCAACCGGTTCTGGAGATTGCAAACCTATCATGTGACACATCAAATCACATGCGAATTCAAAAACAAAATCATTGGTAATTAAATAATGTACCCAGGACCACCTTGGCCACTTCCGGGCATGTTCTGGAAACTCCCAGGGAAGTGGCCAATTTCTGACTTGGTCCAAAACTCATCATGTGACACATCAAATCACATTAGATTTCAAAAGCAATATCAATGGTAGTCAAATATAGTGCACAGAATCGTGTTGACCCCTATCGGACATGTTCCGGGCACCTACAAGGAAATGGCCAGTTTCTGATTTAATCCAAAACCCATTATGCGCCACATAACAAATCACATTCGATTTCAAAACCAAGATCAATGGAAGTCAAATTATGTGACCAGGACCACCTGTCTTACTTCCAGCCATCTTTCAGGAACCCCTAGGGAAGTGACTAGTTTCTGATATGGTCCAAACCCTATGATTTGACACATAAAATATCACAGACATTGAAAAACAAGATCAGTTTAAGTTAAATATAGTGCTTAGATCCACATTGGCCACATTCTGGTATGTTCCGGGTACCCCCAGGGAATTGTCCAGTTTCTGACTTGGGCCAAAACCCAACACGCAACAACATACCAGACAAATTTCAATAAATACAGGTTTTTATTATTATTTCACTGTGAAGCACGAAGAGCAGGAGGACGAGCAGTTCAAGGCTTTTTGTTAAAGCCGCACATCAATCCCGGAGACAGCCATCGGAGGTCAATTTCACGGTAAGTGCCGGATAAAAACCGTGTACGAATGCGCACGAGATTAAAAAATGGCTGACCACGAAATCAGGTTGTGAGTTGGTTTTGATTCGGGTTTTGACGTTTGACGAACGGCCAAAAATATACCAACAATTTAAATTCTTGTACTACAATATGTTTGTTTTGATTCGCTATGAAAGTTTGACAGATAAAATGAGGGGTTCGTGGTTTTTCCTATGTTTCGAGGGGTGCATCGATTAGCTTGGGACTGAAGAGAGTACCAGAGCTGAGCCAAAAAGTTGAGCACGTTTCTTCGGGACCTTCTGGTCTTAGAGCTACCTCTATGGTATAACGTTATATCTTCGTTTTGAATTGTAATGTGATTTGATGTGTCACATGATGAGATGATAAAGTTTTGGAAAATTTTGTGAGGCTCTGCATGCACATCGTGGACATATTCAGGTCATAGTTCAGAACCGAAGGACCAAATCAAAAAAGTAGGTGATCTTAAACTTTTAGAAGAAAGTATCCTTAATTTGATACAGATTTTTTCAGGATCAGTGCACTCGTGGCAGAGATGCTTGAAGCTAAAAAAGTTGTTTTTTTTTATATTATTCATGAGTGCAAGAAAGGGTGAAATACTAAAATCCTTTTTTTTTCAAGTTCCGATTTCCAGCCAATTTGCTGTCAAATCCGAGCCAGTGTTTGATTGGTCGATTTGACAGTAGCAAAAGGACAGAGGGATCACATCAGTCAGGCTGGCAGTGATGCCAGAATCAATGTTGTTTTCAATGGCGTTGATAATTGTTTATATCTGCGAAAGGAAAGTTGAAACAAACAACAATATCCATCCAAAGGAAAAAAAAACAAACAACAATATCCATCGCTTAAAACTCGCAGTGTGGATATTGTTGTTTGTTTATGGTTGTTTTGTGTTGAGCAAAAATGATGTACAAGCTGCTAAACTGCGATAGAAACTCCATATAAAATCCAAATTAAAATGTTAAAAATATTTTACACTTCTGGCATCATTGGTCAACTCCGTCAAACACCACGTGCAACTTTCCGAAGGGCATTCCTCAAAGAGTGAGAAGCTCGATTGTCAAGTCCCGTCCCGGGTCGTACACGGTAAGAAAAAAGTACCCAACGGCCAGTTCACTTTTACCTACTTTTGACTAGTTTGTCTCCTTTTCTCCTACTAATGTTGTCAAAAACGGAGGAGCAAAACCACCCAACAGGGGTAGTAAAGTGTGGGAACCCAACGTTGAGTATAATCATATTCACCTACTGTTGGGTACAACTAACTTACTTTTGGTTAAAAAGCCAGTGGAAAATTCCATACGAACTGCACACAAGTAAACGAAAATTACTTTGTCCCGCTTTACCTACTTTTGGGTTCCTGTACTATAGTGCCGAGATTAGTGAAAAGAACTTAATTTTGGGTACTTTTTTCTAACCGTGACCAAGTGTTCGACAGTTTATAGGTGATTCCTCATCGACGAACCTTCAACCATCTTCAACATCGCAAGTTGCTTCCTGACCAGAGTTTGAGATGAAACGGACTTCTTCCAGCAGGTACGCAGCTTTTCTGTCCTTCTCCTGTAACTTCGTCAATTCAACTTCTACCGCCGGTGGATCCTTCTTGATAGCATCCAGCAGATCCACAGACTTCAAATACATCTCCACCCTGAATCGCTAATTGTCATATCCGGTGCCCGAGGACCGATTCCTTGGGTGAGTCGCCCATAACCTCTTGATTGTAGAGTCATTAAAATGCACCCCGGGAGCAACTGAACAGCTCCAGTGTAATGCTAATGTACCCCGAAAATTCTGGTACTCTGGTTCTGTCAAATCGAATAATGTTGGAGTAAATTTACAATAGGTCTTATTTTTTTATCAACTTTTTTTTCCCCGTTTTTAAGTTTTTTGTTTTTTTTTTTTAACTTTTTATAAAAACATTGATATTTTTTTCTAATAGTCTTCCAATCGACTCAGCATCACGGGATCGGAAAATGTCTGTCTATTTATGTGTGTGAGAGAGCGCGTAAGACAATTTTCTTATATGTATTTCTCGGCAACCACTCTACCGAATTGAACGCAACAACAACCAAATGAAAGCTACCATGATTCTATAGAATGTTAATTAATAGACTTTCAATCGATTAACTGGTTCCAGATATATGGACGGAACAAGACCCTAAAATCCGGGAACTAGTGATGTTTGTCGGCAACCACATAACCGAAATAAACGAAACCCTTTAATCGGGTTACTGCCCAGTGCCCACATAGGAAATAACCATAAAAAGTGCTTAAAAACCTGTGCAGGTTCCGAACTATGTGTCATATGGTTAAACCATTTGGGTTATGGTTCGTGTATGGAACATTTTTATTAGGGTGGTGCTTTCTCTTTCTCTCTCTCTCTCTCTCTCTCTCTCTCTCTCTCTCTCTCTCTCTCTCTCTCTCTCTCTCTCTCTCTCTCTCTCTCTCTCTCTCTCTCTCTCTCTCTCTCTCTCTCTCTCTCTCTCTCTCTCTCTCTCTCTCTCTCTCTCTCTCTCTCTCTCTCTCTCTCTCTCTCTCTCTCTCTCTCTCTCTCTCTCTCTCTCTCTCTCTATCTCTCACACACACACGCAAGCGATGATGATGAATTTTGATATAATTAAATCGATTGAATTCCAAGATACAATACAACACCAGTAATACGTCTCACTCAAAATTTACTCTTGGTTTGCTTTCGACGTCCACATGAAGTGAAACAAAAACATGTTTTCTGATGTGAAAAAAGTTGTGCCATCAACGATGGCTGACCCCATTGTTTACGTACGGTGGAGACATCTACAATTTGCAAGTGGGTACGTGAAACTAAGGTTTTCTGTCTAGATGCTCGGGGGGTGTTAAAATGTATCGGTTTTTATACATCATCTGAAAGAGCTTCGTTTTCTGAGCACAGTGATATTTTTTTCGAAAACATACACTTTCATCTCGATTTTTAAATCAATATTTAAAGCAAAATAATAACTTCATTGTTTGACACTAAACTAACAAATTGACAGCTCCCATATAACGTGACACCGAGGGGTACTAATAAGGTGATTTTTGCATATGTAATCGTACTTATTTGAAATAGTTCCGGTTTACCAAAATTGATGAAATTTTGGGTTTGGGTTCTAGTTTTAATGCAGATTACGAATATGCATTTAGCTCAATACGTCAATACCCTTAAGGTGATTCCTTGTTGAGTCCACAAATGGCCGCCACGTAGGCTATACATGCACTTCCACTTCGAATTTTCAATTACACAAATCTCGGAAATCGGTGCCCCATTTCACCTGAAATTGCTACTTCATTTATGCTGCAGTGAAGCTGATATTTGTGCACTTAAAGTTTCGAAGTGGTTCCGAGAATAAGTATGTCACAGCGATTCACCTTAAAAAAAACCCAATTGGAATGAAAATTTAACATAGTTTGTTTATTTGGTAGCTTTGATTGCTACGTTGGTCACTCGATTACTGGGATATCGATTATTCCAACCAATACGTATCATTTATGTGCTTGAAAACAGGTGGCTGCTGTTTCTCAGCAGCACTTGCTTCCTCGTCACTATTCTTCTTGGCGTCCATGGACGTCTTTCAGGACCTCAACCGCTTCCTCATTTGGCGATGCACCTTCAGTCTACACCAGCGTACACACTTAGATTTTTTCGCCGAGATGGGCACCACCGAGCAGCTCGGCATTTTATTTTTCTGGATCTCAGTGAAAAACTTGCGGAGATTCAGCTAACAAACGGGAATTTTGCCGAGATCTCAGCGAACAAAAATATTTTTTGCTGAATTTCCAGCAAAATAAAATGCCGAGCTGCTCGGTGGTGCCCATCTCGGCAAAAAATCTAAGTGTGTACGTATTGGCACTACTCTCTTCCTGCATCCGTTGTTGGTTTTCTTCTTCCGTTTGTTGTTGCACTGGCTGTGGAAGGATCAGCTTGAGGCAGAAATTCATCCGATGCCCCTCCGTCTTATAAAGGAAACACAGATTTTTGTTCCCTTGGTAGAATATGCTCCCGTTTCAGTTGAGGAAATTCAGCTGGTTGGGAATCTTATTCTTACATTACTGCATATCGAAGCCAAAGACAGCTGAAAATTTCTCCCTAATTACACGCTTCACATCACCGTATTTCCCTAGCTAACATTGATCGCGGGACTGCTGGTGGAAGGGCGTACAATTTCACGTATTGAACGGTGCCCCCAGCAGGCAACATGCGTACCTCGACTGACTTCTCATCGGCATAATGGAAAATTAATTGTTCACGGTTGTGCAGCAAACAATGAAGAATCGAATCTTCTTATTTGAACTTGATAAACATAGATTTATCCTCCGCTATGGGAATTACCACAAGTTCAAGGAGCTTCATAGATGGTAAAGGAGCTTGAATAAGCTCAAGGGATTGGAATGCATCTTAGAAAGCTTTGTTTAAAGATGGAAGACGGAATTCCCACAGCTAGAACATTTATTTTTTTTCAATCTGAAATCAATCTTATCCCAACATCCGCGGGCATCCGCGGTGAATAACATTGGAAAACACTGTTTTATAACAGAGGAATATTGATGAAGCTTCGGATGTACGCTGCAACTATTTACACAAGCTAAAGAGAGTTCCACTGAATTCTAAGCTGGGAATTCAAAAGACGACATGCTGTTCTACCCACCAGGCTCAGCTACAAATTTTGCAAAACCTGTACTGATTGCCTTCAAAGCATCCTGCATCCGTTTGCACTTCTAAGCACGTACCAATCAACCCACTATGTGCGGTTCACACCAAAACCCGCCGGCCTGGCTAACAAAGGCAAGATTAATTCCACCAAGTCCATCTCTACACCGGCAGCAGCGAGCTAATGTTTTGCCTTTCGTCATTATTGCACCAAAGACGACGACGACGATGACAGGACTTTCCCACGCCTTCCGATTGGGAATTACCGTGCTCAATCCCATTCTCTTGCAGAAGGACCGACTGACGACTGACTGGTGGAGCAAGAGGAAGAACCAGAAATTAATACCCGAACAATGGTTCTGTAAAATAGCACCCACATGGAAATGGGATTATGCTCGTACCGGTGACTCGGTGAGCTCAGTCGGAGACGGATCGATTCTCTTCATTAGAGACATAGACCCCGGAGGGGCGAGAAGGATCGAATGGAAATTCGAGGGGAAATCGATTACTCATTCATTGTTCACCAAATTGGGATGCGGTTGTGGGGAGTGCAGACGGGGAAAGGATTCCGTAATTAAGCTAGGGAAAATATTTATTTAAAGTTGAATTTGTACCCGACTGGATTACTCGAATAAATGTAATCTTTTTGAGCTTAATGCTTCACTGGTTATTAACAGAGATGAGCTTTTATCAATTGTTGAATCAAGTGATGCATGAAACCAACTCTCTGTCTCATCACTTCACTCCTGAAAAGCCAGCGACAAATCCGATTCTTTGTTCGTTTGTCACCTACCTACATTATTCAATATTTGTTGATTGTCACACCGGGCGAGCGAGACGCGCCACATTCGAGACACGAATCCAATTCCAAATTGAACGTGTGTGCAGAAAAAAAATCGTTGTATGCTTGGGCAAATTGGGGATGGGGGAGAATCACATTCCCTTGCACAAAAAGCATGTTTTCCGCTTCTGTTGTTTGACTTTTATTTCTTCACTTTGTTGAACCGAAAAAAAAAAGATCATTGGCTGTGGGGTTCGAGTGCTACAAGGGTTGATGAAGGTATACATTGGAAAGAAACAGGCAATTTGGGATGTTTTTTTTTTATTCTGGGGTGGATTGCAGTAGGGTGGATCTATTTATTTTTGTATTCGATAGGCGTTTACAAGTAACATATTTTCTGCAGTCTTACACTATCCAAATCTAACCGGTTCTATTAAATTTCAAAAATATACACAATGACCACCCCACCTGTCTGAATACACACACACACACACACACACACACACGGAAACCAGAATCCGGAGAGAAGCAACTTCAATTTTTCGATCGACATTCCATCACGCAGCAAACGAAAAGATATGGAAGCTGCTTGAATTCCCATTTTTTCCCCAACCTAGTTCAATAAGTTCCATTTGCTGGAACAGCGAACAGGCACAGCACGGCTGCAGTAGAATCTAGAGTAGAATTGCCTATCAATGCCTGCAGCGAGCTTTTTGTGTCTTCGCTCTATCTATATCTATCTCAAGAGAACTCCGTTTGTTGGGATAACGGAAAAAAAACTCACCTCGGGGGCGATTCAAATATGACATCCACAAATTTATTGGTTTTTTAACCGCCCCTTCCCTCTGTGTCATGCTCTTTTTTCCTATATGTCCCAAACTCTAGGACCCCCCTTAAAGAGTGGACGTCGTATTTGAATCACCCCTCGAAGCACAACACAAAGGACTTTAGCTCGGAAGGAAAACAAGGCCTCCAGCAACAGTAGTGGCGCTACATGGCTGACCTTTTGTGGGAGCCATGGTGATTTAGGATTCTAAAGGCCCAAGCGCAATGAAAGCGGAAGCGGAACGGCAGCGGCAGCGGAAAAGCCCGATCTGAGTAAGCCTAATTGTCGGATTGAAAACTAGTTAGAACCAAATCGACTTCGGTTAGGCATCTTGATGTCATTTGTGACATCTGTCAAACTTTCCGTTTCCACTCCGCTTACGCACACATTGCGTTTGGCCCTTAAGGTTCAATTTACTTTGATGCATTTTTTTAAATTCAAAGACAGTTTTTTTTCGGCGCATTATTTTAGAGTGCAAAAAGCTCCCATCATTTTGTGTAAAATCACAGAACAGATAGGTAACATGGGAATCAGAAACGGAGCCATTTAAATTTCAATTGGTAGTGACACCTAGCGGTGGAGAGAACGCTTTTTACACTCAAAATTTATTTACACTTATACCACCTTTTACCATTTATACCAAACATACCCAAGAATCATATATTGAAAGGTGTGTACACTTCTGTTAGTGCTTATGTATAGAGTGTCTTTAGGAAAGATGAGAAAATCTTATTTATTTTTTAGATTATATGCTTGTTTTGAATTCTTCTTCTTCTTCTTCTTCTTCTTCTTCTTCTTCTTCGAATTTAAACTATCAAAAGGAATCGAATAATGCGAGCTTTTTGCAATCTAAAATAATGCGTCGAAAAAAACTGCTTTTGGAATTTTCCAAAAAGCATCAAAGTAAATTGAACCTTAAGGCTGTGCTCCATTTGGTAAATTTTCACCAAAATTTGACAGATGGAAAATTTCCAAATAAACCTGCTGTTTTACCCGAGGGGGGGGCAGTGAAAAATTTAGAGCAATCTAGAGTAACTCTGAGAAACTCTCATGCTCTCTGAGCGAATCTTTCTCTCATTGCTAGTGGATTTTTGCAAAAGGTCTTATTTATTTCTTGAAAACAATTCGAGTTAAAGTTTCGTTTAAGGCTTTTTGAAAGCTTCATCTGGATTTTTAACTTCGTTTTGAAAGTGATGAACTTATATTTCACTGTTGTTGATTTTACCTGTCTTGAATACCAAAATCCGAATCAAACATCGGGATACCGAATAATGTTTCCTCATCATTGGAGTCACGCTCAGGTTGCAGCTCTAAGCAAGCCGGAAAGAGGACAGTAAGTTTTTTTTTTATTATAGGGTAGAGAACTACTTCGGCTTAATCGCCCATTTTGGGCCTATCGAGCAGTAAACTTCAAATAACTCCATGATTTCAGAGTTAACAAGTCAATTATGCGTTTGGAACGATACTATTATTATTATTATTATTATTTAACTTTATTAAGGAGGCTTTCAGCCTTGGGCTGGTTCGCCTCCACCACGGAACGATACTTTAGTTAATAAGCTACCGAACGAAGTCAATGAGAACGCGTGGTATGAAAGTTTGCACCCATTATTCCCAAAAACAAAAGAAGCGCTCCGACCGAATCCATTTTTATCTTCATCCGATAGGCCGAAGTGAATTCATTGGCGTTTCAATTGCGTTTCAATGCGTTAGGCCGAGTTTAAAATCCGTAGGCCGAGTTTGGCGTCAAGAAGCAGTGTTGGACTTTTGACAATATCTCAACGATTGGTTTCTCGTTTTCAAATCTTATGGTACGTACGGAAAGGTAAATAAATTTGGAAGCCATCAGTGATAATAACATTCCGTTTGGTGCTAAACTGATCTAGATTAAGAAAGACTAAGTGCGGGTTGTGCTTAATAGGCCGGAAATGGGGTATTTAACCCTATTATCGTTTCAGTTGAAAACCGGAAAATCCCACACGCGCCAACTGAATTTACTCTCGTTCTGTACGTTAAACATAACGTCGGACATAGTGCGCTGTAATCGCACAATGATGCGCTATTCAGCGCACTATGTTCGACGTTATGTTTAACGTACAGAACGAGGGTAAAATCGAATGTCGCGTGTGGGTTTTCCGGTGTCCAACTTGAACGACAATAAAACAAACCAGAAAATGGACTGTGAATAATCTCTGCCTTTTTCTCGGCCTTTTTAATCATTTTAATTCCTATCTCGCGTAACATTTTAAAAGGGCCTGCAACCAACAATATAAACAAACCAGAAAATGGATTGTAAATAATCTGCCAACTTCTATTCTATATAAGAAAATCTATTTTTTTTTTGTTAGCATTTCTACAGTTCAGTACACAACACCCAAATAATACATGGTTGGCCGTTTTATCGTGCGGGTTAATAAATGATTCGAACAATGTCTTTGATCGGTCGTTTTGAAAATCAAGTTATTTATAATGATTTTTACCGGTTCTACGGAATATTCCTACACGATTGGTAGCTATCAAGCGGTGTTAAAGAATGGTATCGAAAACCTATTTGTTTACATTTTGATTATATGCCCTTTTCAAATGTTACGCAATATATGCCTTGTTCTTAGTTTTTTATGCAAATCAGAGCAAATCAGAGTTAATCTGAGTAACTCTAAGCTAAAGAGACACCCGCATGAAAGCCGTCCTCCCCTTGGTTCTTTTTTTTTCCTTTATTTATAAGGCTTTCAGCCATTGGGATCAGTCTACGCAATCCCAATCGGGTTCTGTATTCGGTTTCCCCATCGGGATCCGTATTTGGTTTCCCTATCGGGATCCGTCTACGGAATCTCCATCGAATTCCCCATCGGGATCTTTCCACTTTCACTTAGTATTTAGTAAACTTTACTAACCTGTATCTACTCCCTTTTGGGTTTCCTGACTGGATAAGTGTGTACTTACCAGCATAAACAGCCTATCATTTCCCGGGAATATACTTTTGTTCATCCTGCTCCGACCATCACAAAACAAAATCAAAACAAAACATCAAAAAACAAATCAAAACCCAGACGAAGATGTTATTTGGCAACCCGCGGTAGGAGTTTGGGTTTCTTCAATTACACCCACCCAGCGGTGGGAAATCGAATTTATTCGTGTTTCTAAACTAAATAGAGACCCATTCGGGGCGTCATTTAACGACCGAAATGTGAACTAGCGGTGGAGATGCTCTTTGCATCCTACTACAAATACTCAGAGGGAGAGATGGTGATAATTAGAAATACTCAGAGGGAGAGATAGGCGGAGAAAACAAAATACAATTCGGCAGCAGGGATTTGTTCCTAAATTATCTTGCAACCCTTGCTAGAAGCTAGCATTTCAAATGACTTTTATTTTTGATTCGATTTACGTGCAAAATAATAATTGATTACATCGCAATATTTTGCACATTTCTTGGTGCCATTCATTAACCAACGAAGATCAATTAATCAACAGAGTTAGAATATTGTTTTTGGTTCCAAAAATTAGTTGAATTTGAGAAGCACACAAAACATAAAGGATATTGAATTTCTGTTCGATTACAATACTCTCAAATTTATTCCAATAAGAATAAGAAAACATCGGAAAAATCTAATTGGAATGTTCGATTGGCTCAGATTTTGACAGTTCATTTGGCTCAAAATGGGAATACGTTAATCGTTTGCTTGGGACCAATAGGCTAGTCAAGTAGTGAGCCAATTTAAATTCTTTGGCTCACCACTTTAGTAGCCTATTGGTCCCAAGCAAACGATTAACGTACTCTATTCTAGTTGAAATTCTATTACTACACTATGTTTGTTTTGATTCGCTATGAAAGTTTGACAGATAACATCAGGGGTGTGTGGATTCATGCAGAACATGCAGGGGTGAGTGAAATAGCTTGGGACTGCTTGGGACCGTTGTTCTGGTACTGAGTGAGCCAAAAATAATAATGATTTTCTTCGGGACCCAGTGGTCTTAGAGTTACCTCTATGGTTGTACTTCTTTAATCTAGTACCTCAAAACGTAAAATTTGTGGTACTAGCTTAAAGCAGTACAAGTAATAATCAATACGAAACTAACGATTTTAAACTGGCTCACCACTTTAGTAGCCTATTGGTCCCAAGCAAACGATTAACGTACCCTATTCTCATAGAGGTAACTCTAAGACCACTGGGTCCCAAAGAAAATCATTATTATTTTTGGCTCACTCAGTACCAGAACAACGGTCCCAAGCAGTCCCAAGCTATTTCACTCACCCCTGCATGTTCTGGGGTTTCTTCGGGACCTTCTTGTCTTAGAGTTACCTCTATGGTACAACGGTAGTACAACAGTGAACTTTGTATGTCTGTACAAGGTATTAGCATAGAGGTAATTCTAAGACTAGTAGGTCCCGAAGAAACGTGCTCAACTTTTTGGCTCAGCTCTGGTACTATCTTCGGTCCCAAGCAAATCGATTCACCCCTCGAAACATAGGAAAATCAACTAACCCCTCCTTTTATCTGTCAAACTTTCATAGCAAATCAAAACAAACATTCTGTAGTGCTAGAATTTTGACTAGAATGGGGTACGTTAATCGATTTGCTTGGGACCAATAGGCTAGTCAAGTAGTGAGCCAATTTAAAATCGTTAGTTTCCACCGGTTGGTGGAAGGCTCTGAACCATTTGGTGGATTTTTTTTTTAACTTTTGGTTAAAATTTGACAGATGGGAAGTTATCGATTAACCCTGCTATCCGAGCGTGGTTATTTCTGACAGACAAGAAGTTAAATTTTGACAACCGTGGCTGAGTTTTCTCGAAAACCGGTCGATCGACATCACAGGGATTTTCGAACATACAAAATAACTTTCGAAATGTCCCTTTTAACCACGAGTTGAATTTAACTCGGCAAATGGTTCACAGCCTTAATGTTTTTGATGAATGCCCGTCGAAAATTAGCGCATGGTGTTTGACGGAGTTGACCAATGATGCCAGGATTGCAAAATGATTTTTCTATTTTAATTTTAATTTGGTTCAGAGTTTCTACCGCAGTTTAGCACCTTGTACATCATTTTTGTTTAAAACAATAAAAAACAACCATAAACAAACATGAATATACATCTCTTAAAGCACGCCATGGACCCTATTTTCCAACTTTCCTTCGCAAATATTAACAATTAACAACGCCATTGACGTCAACATTGATTCCGGCATCACTGCCAGTCAGATTGATGTGATCCCTCTGTCCGTTTTATTCCACGATTGCTACTGTCAAATCGACCAATCAATTTTTCAAATATGTTGCTTTAAAAATATCATTGCAATTGATTTACTCAAAAAATAAAAACTGCTTCTTTAATTATTAAAGGCCATCAACGTTGGAAATTATTACAACATCGTACATGGAATTGTTGCAACATGTTTGCATGTTAATGGGTTGCAGAATCATGAAAATTGAGCCATTTTCTAAAAAATCTTCAAACTTTTAAAAAAAGTGGCCCTGAATGTTTGTTTAATTAGAATTTTTATTTATTTTCTATATTAAAAAAAAAAATCCAAATTTCAGTATGGAGGAATTTTTATATATTTTTTTTTTAATTTAGAGGAATCAAAAACCACAGACAAACAGACATAACACATTGAATATTTCCCACTGTCAAACATCGTCGCTAAAACATTACCGCCATCTGTTGAGTACACTGTGGTGGGTAGTATGATGAACAGATGGCGGTAGTGTGTAAACTTCAAACGCAAGGGAATTGACTATGCGCGCCACAGGTGGCGGTACTACCAACTACAACACTTTTAAATTGACCGTTAAATGCTTGTTCAATGAAGAACTTGCGAGTGATATGTCTGTTTGTCTGTGCAAAAACTGTTCAAGATTGAAAACAATAAATTCAGCCTTGGAAAATTAGCAAGACCTTTGAATCTAGACAACCACCAGGACTTTGAAGTATGTTTGTGAGATTTTTGAGGATAATTCATAAGGAAAATTTGAAAGGCATCTGATAATTTTTATCATTTTTTTAAGTACCTGTGAATATTGAGTTACAGCAGTCTGAATTTATTTAGAATTCTGAATTGCCCTAGAATTTCAGAATTTTAAGGTAATGTTGAAAATAGTTTACAGTGAAGTGTGAGGTAAATTCTTAGCAAAACCAAAGGAGAATTTAAAGTTATATTCTGAGTAGAGTTCCATCCATCTTTGTAAGCTTCGTGGTCGTGCGGTATCACCCGTCCTTTAGGCGTATTGTGAGTGCCACGAAGTGAGGGTTCGATTCCCGCTCCAGCCAGTAGAACTTTTCGCAACCTGAGAATTGTCCTACTGGTCTACTGGGTGTGGTGTGTTGTCAGTTTTGTAGTGTTAAGTTTTCAGTCTGTGCAATCTCTGGTTGAAGACAGTGTCCGTTGTCTTTTAAAAAGCTCTGATGACAATTGCATGGAAATTTTGTGAAGAATGGAAATAGAATTCGGAACAGAAATCAAAGAAATTTCTTATGATGAAACTTAAGGAGTATGCTAATACGAATCGTGAGAATAATTTCAATGGAATTCTCTTGCATGTTTCTATGGAGTTTCATTTTTATAAAATTTTAAGAAATTTAATCGGAATTATGCCAAAAGAAGATCTGGCAATTTCTGGGAGACTTTCAATGCCATTTTGGCAAAGTATAAAGAGTACTTAGCAAATACTGAAAAGGATTTCAAAAACAATTCTGACCGTACTTACAAAGCAGCTCAAAGGGAATTATCGGATGAGTCTGAGAATAGTGTGACGGTCATTATGAAGAGTGTGCCAAAGAAATTATTAAGAATATTCTAATGGTATTTCATAGAGAAAGATGAAAAGAAAATTATGCCAATTATTGGAAATTATTGCTAGTTTGAGGGAGTTGTGGAATCAAAGAGTGATTTATAAGAGATAACAAGAGAACTGTTTATCGAGATTATTTTAGGGGAATCCAGAAAAGAAGTATGATGGAATTCTTGGATGATTCAAATGGAACTCTGAAAAAAGGACGAAGTTATCCTGTAAAGAGTTCTATGTAAATCCAGACAAATAAAAAGTTTCATGATCTGGGACCCAGGAAATAAATAAATTCCACTTTCAGACATTCATTTTAGCTATATAATAAAAAATTTCGTAATGGTAATGCAAACAGTTGAGTTACCTGTAGTTTAGGTAAACTGTGTGTGAATACCACGATGTTAGGCTGTGATTTCCACTTCAGCCTAGTGAATTTTACTTTAAAATAAAATTGCCTACTGCCTGCTATGATATCAATAATTATATTGTAAGTCTGATCAACCTCAGCGTAATATTATAATTATTTAGAAAATCAAAAAGTAAGGACTACATCGACTATTAGTTTAAAAAATCCAGCCCATCAAAGTTGCTTGATTCTTTGCTTTTCATTCTTTTATAAAAAAAAGATCAGTTTAAAAATCAATTATAAAAATATTTTCTGCAGTATTTTACCAACGATTTAACTCAATTTTTGAAATGCTGCGTAATAGATATTCAACCTTTTTGAGCACACTTTGTCAATACATTTCTTAACTTTTGGACGATTTATGCAATGCTAACAAGTTATTTATTTTATATAATTTATTTAAACATGTAATTCATAAACATTCTAGTACTTTGAATAAATTCCAGATGATCATACTGACCGATTTTTATGGGAGATTGGCATATCACTTTGATTTCAATAGCATTATGTTAAAAATAGGATTTTTTGAAACCTTCCAGATTTTTCCAGATTTTTTATTTTAACTGGTACAGATTTTTATGAAAATGACCTGGCAACGCTGGATTTGGAACAACTTTTTTCAGTTTTGTGGTGACAGTCATCCATAATTTTACTAAAGAGCTTTAGCCGAGCATGCCCTTTTCTAAGCAATCTCTAGAACTAAAATTCGCAAAGAATACGAACTTTTTTGTATGCCGCAGCTAGTAGGATGGTTCTCTCTGATTTGGTATTGTGTATATTGACTATATGGAATTTTCAATGTCCCAATTGCGGGAGTGGTGAGTGTTAGTTCCGTGTCCCGATCAGTTTTCTGCGGAATCCTCAATAGAATCCTACCGATTGCTGGAGGGAGATGTCTCCTTCAGAAAAAAAAACAAAAAAGGACACCAAACGGCTCTAGGCAGAGCTGCCAGTAAAGATTGAAAAATTGGTTCTCATGGTGGTTGAAGCAACCGGTGGAAACTAACGATTTCAAATTGGCTTACTACTTGACTAGCCTATTGGCAACAATCAATACGAAACTAACGATTTAAAATTGGCTCACTACTTGACTAGCCTATTGGTCCCAAGCAAATCGATTAACGTACCCCATTCTAGTCGAAATTCTAGTACTACACAATGTTTGTTTTGATTCGCTATGAAAGTTTGACAGATAAAATGAGGGGTTATTGGATTTTCCTATGTTTCGAGGGGTGATTCGACTAGCTTGGGACCGAAGATAGTACCAGAGGTGAGCCAAAAAGTTGAGCACGTTTCTTCGGGACCTTCTTGTCTTAGAGTTACCTCTATGCTATTGGTCCCAAGCAAATCGATTAACGTGCCTCATTCTAGTCGAAATTCTAGTACTACACTTTGTTTGTTTTGATTCGCTAGGAAAGTTTGACAGATAAAATGAGGGGTTCGTGGATTTTCATATGTTTCGAGTGGTGTATCGATTAGCTTGGGACATCTGGTCTTAGAGTTACCAGGAAGCTGCTTTCCTACACAATCGGTGATTGGCACTAGAGGCACGGAACAGAGACCGACGTTAAATAAAAGAATGAAGAAGAAGAACACTCTCGCACATATCGCACCAATACAACCGGTCGTGAAAACCTCTAGTAAACTCAATCAAATCTTCAACTGTGTGCATCTTGTGGACCCTCCAAAGTCGGCACCAATGACTTTTTGTTTTCGCATATGTGATGAAAGTGGCCTACTTGGTCGCCTCCAGAGAAAAATATCTTTACTCGATGAAACATACAAAACCGACACGTGCGCTCTAAGAAAAAATGTTCCCCAGAAGGATTCGGGTATTGGATGTTTTTGAGAACATGATGAAAACTGAACCGCTGATTACAATCATTGTGATTTTTTTTGGCAAAAACAACCCTGATTATCAATACAAATAAATTACAATTCCTGGAAGGTGGGAAACCGCTCGTTACCCTGATTTTACAATGCAGCCAATATGTAATTTAACTTACTCTCAATGAAGTGATACAATCAACATACATACTAGCGGGAAGCTTGTCCCGTCACACCCATGCAATAAAAACCTTTTCTGTAGTTAGTCACACAATGTATATCCCAAGCGAATGGCAATGGAAGGATAATAGCTTCTATCAAACCGATCCACCACCTTCAGAGCGTGCCATGGAAGATAAACAAACATATGTGTCAGGAATAGAGCATAGCTGGCAAGAGGAAAGTTACAGTTCAAATATTATTGTGTGACATGTATATACAAAACATCTACCTTCGGCCAGGAATGCATTGAGCTACAAACTCGGTGACGGGTGAATACGATTTGTGAGTAGCAATGAGATCCAATGAATGTTTTTGACAAAGATTGAGCTGTTTTTGAAATAATTGCCATTATTTGGTTAGCAAAGACAACTCGCAGTCAGCTTCAGATTGTAGTGAGCATGAGCATGAACTTTGATGGCCGCAAGGTTGCAAAGACTCATTTCAGCTAAAACAATGTTTTTCTAAATTAGGAAATAATTAGATGCCATGATCAAATTTTGAATTGGTAGGATACAAGAAGAGGTTGCAAAGAATGTGTTTGACATATTAAACCTGTTTATTTCACTTCATGAGAGTCACAATCAGCGATTTTTCACAAACTCACTCACTCACTCACTCACTCACTCAGCGATCAGCAAATCGCTGATTGTGACTCATAGAAAGCAAAATTTACAAGTTTTATGTTTCCAACGCATACTTTGTAACCTCTTCTTGTAAGTTACAAGTAAAACATGCCATCATACCATCTTTTGGTTTTATTATTCCGAAAAACATTATTTTAGCTGAAATGAGTCTTTGCAACCTTGGATGGCCGTACAATTTGCGATTGACCATATCTAGCAAAATTGACACAAAGAACCAAATGGCTTGGATCAGAATTTCATTTACAGTGCGCAAACTCCGGTGAATATCAATACTTTAAATATCAAAAATAGTGCCAGCCACGTCTCTACAGTCGTCGGAGAGGGAAATGATTGTTAGTTCGACAGCCGTTTTAGATAGAAACCTTTGCATCTCCACGCCTTTCACGGGAAGGACGTTTTTGTTAGCAGTAAGAATAAATTAGATCTGGAGTCACTTTGGAATCTGATGGGGTCTTTCAGAGACTAATAACGAAGACAACATATCAAGAAAACTGGCAACTTTGCCAGAATCCAAGCGAAAGATACAGTAGCGCTGCGCTTGAGCGAAGCTGGAAGCAACGAATAGGAAAATAAGCAAATACACACACCTCTCTTCTGAGGTTGGAATCATCGCTATAAAATTCGATCGGGGCATTTACCTTTGGGTGACAGATGACTCTATTGTGCCTGTCGCATAGCGGATGTATGAGAAAACCTCGGAGAAAACAGAAGAGCTACCGGTCTTCTTGATATGTTGGTTTGGCTAATAAGCAAATAATGTGACCCTATCAACACAGTGATGTAAAGGGGCCTGGAATTTAGCCCACGATCTTCTGCTTAGTGGTCTGAGTTAAACGGTCGATAAACCGAATTCAGAGCGTACTACCCACCACAGTGTACTGAACAGATGGCGATAATGTTTAAGCGACGAAGTTTTACAGTGAGAAATATTCAATTTGTCTGTGGTAATAACACAGAGAACAGACGTTCAAGTTCGGTCAGAAACTTGTGTAAAATAAGTGGGAACGTCGCCGTTATGTGGTGTTAGCATCTCCTGATTTTCTCTATAAATTTTCCACTTTCGACTAATTTGGTGCTAGTATCGATAAATTTTCTATTGAAAATTGCCACTTGGCACTACTAGCACTTAGTGTCTAGTGTAATTTGTGAAATGCCAGCGCCATCATGTGGTCAAAGAGGTTTTTTAAGTGGGGAAGTCGCCGTTAGTGTCGCTTAAGTCGAATAGGAACCTTTACACAAGTTTTTAGAGAAATTTTGTTCGAGCCTCAATGTCTGTTCTCTGTGATAATAAGCTTGTGGTTAATTTTCATTCGACTCATTCAGCAAAATAGCCGCAAGTGAAATGATAATATTGATTATTTTCTTCCAAAATTTCAAGGATTTGAATTGTGTTTTGATAACATCCAGCAGCAAGGTAAACCGATTTCACTAGTCAATATGTATAATTTGACTGATTTTTATTTTCCAGTGTGTTTGGCCGTCAACAAAACAGTGGTTATATAATACCACAGAGAACAGACGTTGAAACTCGGTCAGAAACTTGTGTAAAATAAGTGGGAACGTCGCCGTTACGTGGTGTTAGCATCTCCTGATTTTCTCTATAAATTTTCCACTTTCGACCAATTTGGCGCTAGTATCGATAAATTTTCTGTTAAAAATAGCCACTTGGCGCTACTAGCACTTAGTGTCTAGTGTAATTTGTGCAACGCATGCGCCATCATGTTTTCAAAGAGGTTTTTTAAGTGGGGAAGTCGCTGTTAGTGGCGCTTAAGTCGAATAGGAATCTTTACACAAGTTTTTAGAGAAATTTTGTTCGAGCCTCCATGTCTGTTCTCTGTGATAATACGAAGTATGTATTATATAACAATAAGCATGCCAGACAGAAGGTCGTAGAGCCTAATAATAATTTTTTAGAGTTAGAGAAATTTGTTGAGCTTCAGGCACAGAGAACAGACGTTGAAGCTCGGTCAGAAACTTGTGTAAAATAAGTGGGAACGTCACCGTTACGTGGTGTTAGCATCTCCTGATTTTCTCTCTAAATTTTCCACTTTCGACCAATTTGGCGCTAGTATCGATAAATTTTCTGTTGAAAATTGCCACTTGGCGCTACTAGCACTTAGTGTCTAGTGTAATTTGTGCAACGCCAGTGCCATCATGTTGTCAAAGAGGGTTTTTAAGTGGGGAAGTCGCCGTTAGTGCCGCTTAAGTCAAATAGGAATCTTTACACAAGTTTTTAGAGAAATTTTGTTCGAGCCTCCATGTCTGTTCTCTGTGCTTCAGGGTAGTTCGTAGATATTGAGAACAGAACTACAAAACTTCAGAAAATTTTACAGAAATTAAAAGAAATTTTCAGAACTTCAGAAAAATTCCCAAGATCTTCAGAAAAATGTTCAAAGAAATTTTCAAAGCTTCAAGCAAGCTTAAATATTTTCAGATCAATTTGTTAAACTATAAGGGACATTTTGGCAAATATTCAGGGAACTTCGCATACCGTCAGAAAAGTCCAAGAATCTACAGTGAAATGTAAAGAATTTAACAGAAGTTTGGAGACCTACTGACACACTATTGCACATCAGAAATGTTTCTAGATTCAGATCAAAGCTACAGAACTTTGGAAAAATCACACGAATGGTCATAGATCCTCAGATAAATTTTTGGATCTTCAAGAAAGAGTGCAGCTTTTCTGATGCATTTTGAGTATGTCAGAAATTTTAATGAATCTTCCGAGGGGGGTGACACATCTAAATCTCAATTCTAGATGCCCAAAAAATCTCACACTAGCGAATAAATCTTCGAAAAATCTTCTTTCATTTCTCGCATCTACTTGCATCGCGCATCATCTTTTTGCAGGAAATCATCAAAATCGTGATAAATCTTTTTTATATCTACTCAGCGTACGCTCAGCTAGCCACAGCAAAACACAATATTTCCTGCAGTCGTCCCCCTCGGAATCTTCAGTGAAATTTGCAGAACTCAGAGAAGTTCAGTGGCTTAAAAAAATATTTATACGATTTGAGGGAAATGTGTAGACCTTGAGAGAAACATTTAAAACTTCAAGGAAGCTCAACTATTTTCAGCTAAATTTTGAGAACTTTAGGTTATTTAGAAGATCTGCAGGGACATTTTCAGATGTTCAGGGTAGCCCTTTTACAAAACTTCAGACAAGTTTGCAGATCTACTTAGAAATGTATTGAGCCTCAAGGTAATTCGTAGATCTTGAGAATAAAACTACAGAGCTTCAGACAACTCAACAGAACTTTAAATATATTTGCGGAACTTCAGGAGAGTAGATATTTAGAGAAAGCTGTAGAACTGCATGGAATTTTATAGATCTTCAGAGACATTCAGTGATTCAGTGTTTTAGAAAAGTACTTCAATTCCAAAAACAAATTTTGCAGAACTTCATGGAAGTTGCAAATAGATAGATCTGAATAACTTCAGTAAAGTCCGTAGGCCTTGAAAAAAGTCTGTAGAACTTCGGGAAGTTCGTACATCTTTAGAAAAAAAAAATGCAAAACTTCAGCAAAACTCACGGAACTTCTGAAAAGCTCGCCGATCTTTAAAAGTATTTACACAACTTCAGAAAAATTCAAATATTTCCAGATAATTTGTAGAGCTTTAAGGAATTTAAAAGAATTTCAGATAAATCTGCAGAACTTTATTGAGGTCCAAGAATCCACAAAGCAATGTACAGAACTTTAGAGAAGATCTACTGAAAAATCTGCAGAATTTTATTGAAGTTCTTGGATTTTAAGTGAAATTTACAGAACTTCTGGGAAGTTCGCTGATCTTTATAGATATTTGCACAACTTCAGGAAAATCAGTAGATCTTCAGAGAACTTCCATAAATTTCCGGAGAGCTAAAAAAAATCTAGATAAATTTTATATACTTAAGGGAATTGCGTAGATGTTCAGAGATATTTGCAGATATTAATTGAATCATGATAATCTACACAGCAAATTATATAACTTTCGAGAAGTTCGTAGATTATTAGACATTTAGTGAACACTGTTCGGCACAGCGCTTAGCACAGCTTTCGGCACAGCTCAATCACTCGGTACCGATTTAGGTGTGCAGAGTTGAATACCCCTTGGGCAAATCAGTTATAAAAACGGCCATTTGTGGATTCTATCAACCTTGATCTAAATTACTTCTGCCTCAACACTAAAAGCACACTATTGTATCTTATTTTGTGCGTCGTTGTGCTTGAGGCATCGTACTGTTTATTTTGAGTTTCTTCATCAGTCTTGCTGGTTTCCCTCGTGGTGAAAAGGCTCGAATCCTCCGTAAGAAACACTTGAAATAACGTAACCTACTTATCCATCCATTCTCGATCTTCCACCTGGCAGGCAAGTGGCTTCACTCCTAGAAACCGCTGAAACATGTAGCATAGCCATTACTACCGAGCACATGTGAAGCCGACAGAAGAAGGAAGAACATGTGCCCGTACCACTTCTTCTGTCCTGCTAAACCGTTCCAGTTATTGAATTATATCGACAAGCACGGAAAGTGGTTCGCCTTCAAGCATATTGACTGGTACCAACTTAATGTTTTATTTTTTGTCTTGCCTCTCCCCTTTCGAGAAAATTTTCCAGCCGAAGCTAAGAACTCCAAAGTCGACCGAGAAAATTGAGAAATGCCGGCATCGCAAAACACATAACGGATCATTGGATCGGAAAATTAAACTCGTTTCCTACCCTACCCTTCCGCATGGGTTCGAGGGAACCTTCCGAAGCAAAGGAAAGGACGTGCAAATCTGAATTTTATTTTTGCTCAAATTGTGACATTCTTATGATTTTGCGGTAAGTTTATAAATAAATTGATTACGGTCGCCATGTCCCTCAGAATGATGCAACCCAAAAACGGAAAACGTCGTTGGTCGTGGCAAATTAGGTTCAATTTCCTGCGCTTGTCCGTCGTCGGACATGGCCCCATAATGTAAACTCTGCACGGTACCACAAGTTGACCCTCGTCGGTTGGTTTGCTGGATAGTGGAAATATTTGCTTAGGACATGGGTCAACCGGTTCGGTTCGGTTCAGTAACGGCTTGTGCGTTGTGTGTGTGTATGTGCACGGAAACACATATGGAATAGCTTCCCAGCTGTAGCTAATCTGTCAAACTTTTCAGAGCACTTTTGGACTCACGATGACAAGCCGACCCGGTCATAAAATTGGGTAAACAAGGCCACGTTGCGGTCATTGTGAACGGTGGGGTAAATTTGCGAATGGCTGGAGTTGGGTTCAATAAAAAACCAAATTGGATTATGCAGACACGGAATTTTGAAGAAAAGGACCAAAATGAGTGACCCGGCCCTCGATGGGTGGAAATATTTTTCTCAATAGAGCACTTTATGAGACGTTCTTTGAGTGGGACACACAAAGCTGCGTCACCGTCAGCGTCAGCGTCAAATTTTAATCTGATCGATGTGAAGTCGCCAAGTAGAGATGTCGGTGAAAAAGCAACTTGAAAAGCGTTACATCTGCCATTTGACAGAGTATCAATATCATCAATTTCTGTCAGACATACTCAGGCTCCGAACCATTTGGTGGATTATTTTAACTTTTGGTTAAAATTTAACAGATGGAAAGTTAGCGGTTAACCCTGATATCAGAGCGTGGTTACTTCTGACAGACAAGAAGTTAAATTTTGACAACAGTTCTTCTCGAAAACCGGTCGATCGACAGCACAGGGATTTTCGAACATAGAAAATAACTTTCGAAATGTCACTTTTAACCACGAGTTAAATTTTACTCGGCAAATGGTTCACAGCCTCAGAAGAAGAGATGGACGGAGTAAACAAAATACAATTCGGCAACAGGGTTTTGTATGTAAATTATCTTGCAACCCTTGCTAAAAGCTCGAATTTCACATGACTTTTCTTATCGATTCGATGTACGTGCAAAATGATAATTGAGTGCATCGCAATATTTTGCACATGTTTGGGTGCCATTAATTAACCATCAAATAGCTATTAAGCAATAGAATTAGAATATTAAAGGTTATTCTAAATATTAGTTGAATTTGAAAAGCACACGAAAAATAGAGGTAATTGATTTTCCATTTGATTACAATACTCTCAAATATGATCTAGTAACGAGGGGTGCGACACATCTAAATCTCAATTTTAGAAGTTCGCTTAATCTGATGCTAGAGAATCAATCTACAAAACATCTTTTGCATCTAAATCCATCTACTCGCTGTCGTGAATTGACCGAGGTTGCAAGTCTCGGCCATTTGTCGCAACAAAGACCATCCGGAAAGCAAATGCACAACCGTGCGCAACAAGATTGGTCAAATTACTAATTCAATTGATGAATTTACATTACGGTCGACCAGCAGATGGAAATGATTTAAAACGAGGTGGGCGACACATCTAAATCTCAATTCTAAATGCTCGAAAAATCTCACACTAGCGAATAAATCTTCTTTCATGTCTCGCATCTACTTGCATAGCGCATCATCTTTTTGCAGGAAATCTTCAAAATCGTGATTAATATTCTTTCTATCTTCTCAGCGTACGCGCAGCTGGCCACAGCAAAACACAATATTTCCTGCATAGTAGATAGAGTCGTCCTCCTCGTGTGAAAATAATAATGACGTTATGCTACACTCCCGATCATAAGTTTAAGGACACCCCCAAAAAAACATGACAGATTTGTTATGTTCATATCTCTGTCATGTCACAGAGAACAGACATTGAGGCTCGAATAAAATTTCTCTAAAAACTTGTGTAAAGATTCTTATTCGACTTAAGCCCCACTAACGGCGACTTCCCCACTTAAAACTCTCTTTGACATCCTGATGGCACTGGCGTTGCACAAATTACGCTAGACACTAAGACACTAAGCGCCACTAACGGCGACTTCCCCACTTAAAAACCCTCTTTGACAACATGATGGCGCTGGCGTTGCAAAACTTACACTAGACACTAAGTGCTGGTAGCGCCAAGTGGCAATTTTCAACAGAAAATTTATCGATACTAGCGCCAAATTGACCGAAAGTGCAAAATTTATATCGGAAATCAGGAGATGCTAGCGCTACGTAACGGCGACGTTTCTACTTAACTTACACAAGTTTCTGACCGAGCTTGGACGTCTGTTCTCTGTGGTCATGTTACGTCCAATGGATCATTTTAGATGGCTGAGTTTTGAACCCACCACAGCTTGCATTTGGCGCTACTGTATACGAACGATCCAATGTAAAATACTGTGGTAGCCACAGTACGGTGCTGTCAAAACTTCAGCATCTTCAATGATCCATTTTCGTTCTCTTTAGATCATTTGAAAGGTATTGAATGGAACTTTCCTAGTAAACGGAGCCGGTGGTGTAGTGGTAAGCGTGATTACCTCTCACCCCAGCAGGCCTAGGTTCAATCCCAGTCGGTGCCGCAGGGATGTTCTGAGGCATAACATCTCTGATCACGCCTTCCTTCGGATGGGAAGTAAAGCCGTTGGTCCCCGGTTCATGAGTTGATGGGTCGATAGGTAGGGTCCAGGTGTGGGAGCTGCCTTCTTGGCACGTCGGTAGCATTGGTGCTCAGCACGGAAAACAAGATCGACGGAAAAAACAAACCAAAGAAAAAAAAAAAACTTTCCTATTAGGCAAATTGTTCAATATAATTTTCAAATTTTGTGTGCTTAAAGTTCACCCAAAGTTACAATATTTTTCAAAATTTACTCTGAAGAATCGTGACTGATTTTTTTCAGAATTGGTTGGGCCAAATTTTGAAATAAAAGTAGTAGTAGAACACTTATGCTATATTATTCAAACCACTCAAATAACCTTTGGAGATCGAAAATTGAACGTAAAATGAGAGATCATTGAACAAAACATATTTGTAGGATGCCAGTGGACTGTATGCTCATAACTTTCCTCGGGTGGTGATTTTTCGGATAGATGCCCGCTCCCCCTGTGGGATTGGGCCACGGATGGACAACGCCGATGGTTGCCTTCTCGGTGGAGGCAGGTCTGGTGACTGGCTGCCTCGGAAGCTTCACGCTTCCTCTCTGGGATGCCTCGCAAGGCTGGCGGAACGATGGATCTCCAAGGTGGCCACGGTTGGCCGGAAAATTCAAAAACATAAACTCTTATTGACTCTGAAAAGAGCCGGTTGGTTGTGGTCGTGGCAAATGGAAAGGGAGCAAGTATCGGAGCAGAACATATAGGCACACACACTTCTTTACTTGTTCATATTGTTGTTATTTCACTTGTTTCTACATTGATTTCTCTTCGTTTCTTCACACTAACACTAGTACGCCGTCCGGGAATCGGGGCCCTGCCGATTGGAACCGAACGACGATGACTGCTGCTGCTATTGTTGCTATTTGCTGCGCCGCGCCAAGCTGTCGCCGACCGACTGCTACTGCTCGGGTCAGGTCGATTTCGCGGCCGACTGCTGCTGCTGCTGCTGGCGATTCGTTTTCTTCTTCGGGTTGTCTCTTCGGCTTGATGTTTACTCTTTCGTGACTTGCGTAAAACTGAGCTGAGCGCACAGCAGCGCGTGTTTTTATATCTGCGTTGGTTCGGCTGCTGCGCTCTGATTGGTGGTCTTCGTGGCTGTCGCAAATTCCTCCTCTTCTTCAAATTTCAGCCCGCTGCCGGTGCACGGACTGAACAATATTTGCATGGTTATTTGGGGGTGTCCTTAAACTTATGACCGGTAGTGTACCTGTCAATTCGTTGGGGTATTTTGTGGTTTTGAATTTCAAACCTAGGCGTCGCATGCACTGGTGCAGTTTCGCGTAAATTCATCAATCATGCAGAAGCCGAAACAATACGCCTTTTTAGTAGAAACTAAGCGATCGAATCAACCTCTGGTGGTGAATATAAGAACGTCAAAAAGAGTGTTGTGACACAGAGAACAGACGTCCAAGCTCGGTCATAAACTTGTGTAAGTTAAGTGGAAACGTCGCCGTTACGTCACAGAGAACAGACATGGAGGCTCGAACAAAATTTCTCTAAAAACTTGTGTAACGATTCCTATTTGACTTAAGCGCCACTAACAGCGACTTCCCCACTTAAAAAAACCTCTTTGAAAACATGATGGCGCTGGCGTTGCACAAATTACACTAGACACTAAGTGCTAGTAGCGCCAAGTGGCTATTTTCAACAGAAAATTTATCGATACTAGCGCCAAATTGGTCGAAAGTGGAAAATTTATAGAGAAAATCAGGAGATGCTAACACCACAGAGAACAGACGTTCAAGTTCGGTCAGAAACTTGTGTAAAATAAATGGGAACGTCGCCGTTACGTGGTGTTAGCATCTCCTGATTTTCTCTATAAATTTTCCACTTTCGACCAATTTGGCGCTAGTATCGATAAATTTTCCATTGAAAATTGCCACTTGGCGCTACTAGCACTTAGTGTCTAGTGTAATTTGTGCAACGACAGCGCCATCAGGTTGTCAAAGAGGGTTTTTAAGTGGGGAAGTCGCCGTTAGTGGCGCTTAAGTCGAATAGGAATCTTTACACAAGTTTTTAGAGAAATTTTATTCGAGCCTCAATGTCTGTTCTCTGTGCTAACACCACGTAACGGCGACGTTCCCACTTATTTTACACAAGTTTCTGACCGAGCTTCAACGTCTGTTCTCTGTGGTTACGTAGCGCTAGCATCTCCTGATTTCCGATATAAATTTTGCACTTTCAGTCAATTTGGCGCTAGTATCGATAAATTTTCTGTTGAAAATTGCCACTTGGCGCTAACAGCACTTAGCGTCTAGTGTAAGTTTTGCAACGCCAGTACCATCATGTTGTCAAAGAGGTTTTTAAAGTGGGGAAGTCGCCGTTAGTGGCGCTTAAGTCAAATAGGAATCGTTACACAAGTTTTTAGAGAAATTTTGTTCGAGCCTCCATGTCTGTTCTCTGTGATCACGTTATATACCGAGATGATATTCTATATCAAGTAGGGTGTTCAAACGTGATATAGCTTGACATATTGACGTTTCTGTTAAACAACTGTCATCGATGAAAACATTTTTTGAAGCGGTTTGTTTCGTCGTAGTTTAGCGGTCAGTTTTGTTTCCTGATGGTGCGTGGTGGTACGCTTGCTCTTGCTGCGTTTTCTTGCTGGCTCCATTTTCTTTAATTCAAATTAAACTCAAGTTGCGATTGAAGGAGGAAATTGATAAATACAACAACTGAAGGAGGCAAATGAGAAAATTGATTGAGAACATGCATGCGTCAAATGGACTGTAAACAAAAATATCGCCCAGTGCTATGTAGGCCGGGATGCCAACTACAACTTTTCCACTTTATATTACGAAAGGAACGTGATATACGCTATATCATGCTTCGTGCGTAATATAGAATGACAGCTTATTTATATGGGATATTACTTGATATCGAGCGTGATATAGCTGCTATATTACGAATCGCCACAGAGAACAGACATGGAGGCTCGAACAAAATTTCTCTAAAAACTTGTGTAAAGATTCCTATTTGACCTAAGCGCCACTAACGGCGACTTCCCCACTTAAAAACCCTCTTTGACAACATGATGGCACTGGCGTTGCACAAATTACACTAGACACTAAGTGCTAGCAGCGCCAAGTGGCCCATTTTCAACAGAAAATTTATCGATACTAGCGCCAAATTGGTCGAAAGTGGACAATTTATAAAGAAAATCAGGAGATGCTAACACCACGTAACGGCGACGTTCCCACTTATTTTACACAAGTTTCTGACCGAGCTTGAACGTCTGTTCTCTGTGGAATCGCTCTATATCAAGTAATATAGAGCGTAGTGAGAACGTAGCATAATTCGCCGTTATGGATTCTTGATCAAGAGTTAAGTTTTAGTTTCATGTCGGTTTGCCGGTGTTTGATCGTCGATTCGGCATACTGGTAGCTCGCACACGCTTAGTACTACCATTTTCTCTATCTGATGGTAGTGTTAGCACAGAGAACAGACGTTCAAGCTCGATCAGAAACTTGTGTAAAATAAGTGGGAACGTCGCCGTTACGTGGTGTTAGCATCTCCTGATTTTCTCTATAAATTTTCCACTTTCGACCAATTTGGCGCTAGTATCGATAAATTTTCTGTTGAAAATTGCCACTTGGCGCTACTAGCACTTAGTGTCTAGTGTAATTTGTGCAACGCCAGCGCTATCATGTTGTCAAAGAGGGTTTTTAAGTGGGGAAGTCGCCGTTAGTGGTGCTTAAGTCAAATAGGAATCTTTACACAAGTTTTTAGAGAAATTTTGTTCGAGCCTCAATGTCTGTTCTCTGTGGTAAAGATTCCTATTTGACTTAAGCGCCACTAACGGCGACTTCCCCACTTAAAAACCCTCTTTGACAACATGATGGCGCTGGCGTTGCACAAATTACACTAGACACTAAGTGCTGGTAGAGCCAAGTGGCAATTTTCAACAGAAAATGTATCGATACTAGCGCCAAATTGGTCGAAAGTGGAAAATTTATAGAGGAAATCAGGAGATGCTAACACCACGTAACGGCGACGTTCCCACTTATTTTACACAAGTTTCTGACCGAGCTTGAACGTCTGTTCTCTGTGATTGAGGCTCGAATAAAATTTCTCTAAAAACTTGTGTAAAGATTCCTATTCGACTTAAGCGCCACTAACGGCGACTTCCCCACCTTAAAAAACCTCTTTGACAACATGATGGCACTGGCGTTGAAAAACTTACACTAGACACTAAGTGTTGGTAGCGCCAAGTGGCAATTTTCAACAGATAATTTATCGATACTAGCGCCAAATTGACCGAAAGTGAAAAAATTATAGCAGAAATCAGGAGATGCTAGCGCTACGTAACGGCGGCGTTTCCACTTAACTTTACACAAGTTTCTGACCGAGCTTGGGCGTCTATTCTCTGTGGTATTATTCTCACAGACTGACCTCTAACGATTTTCGATAACGATATTCGAAAAAAAAATCTGGAAATGCCCGGAAAATGCAACTCACTTCCGCTTAGGCCAAAATTGAGTCAACTTGACTTAATTTTGAGTTTGTCTGAACGACCGTGCATAATAAGCGCCAAATAGGTCGAAAGCCGAATATTTATAGAGAAAATCAGGCGATGCTAGCGCTACGTAACGGAGACTTTCCCACTTATCTTTACACATGTTTCTGGTGGAAGTTGGACGTCTGTTCTCTGTGATTTTGAGTTTGTCTGAACGACCGCATAAAACACGGCGAATGAGAACGACTCAAATTTGAGTTTAGTTCACTCATAATCGCCAACAGTGCAGGAACTCAGCGATGAGTTAATTTGCCTCATGTTTTCCCAGGTTTTTCCAGAGAAAAATTCCTGAATTTGAGAAAAGTAAAGATTGGATTCACTCAACCTATTGGTACTACTCCGAGACTGAATAAAATTTTCGTCAATTTCCTCATTTTCCGGCAGATTTTTTAGGTTTTCCACAGGAAACCATGAGGCAAATTTTACTCATCGTTGAGTTCCTGCACTTTTGGCGATTATGAGTGAACTAAACTCAAATTTGAGTCGTTCTCATTCGCCAAAATGAAAATTGAATGCTCGATCAGTGAAATGAATAATTAAATTCACACCAATCTTTTCCAGTGCCTATCACCAGTTTCCTCAACTGAAGTGCAGGTGGCGCATGACTCGGAAAGAAGCCACTCGTCTGTCTGTCACCGCGGTGAAAGTTTTTTCTGACAAGCGAAGGTGGATGATGACAGTCCGAGAAAGGCGAGAGAGACAAAAAAAAGTCCTAAAGAAAGGTTGTGCAGCTGCTGCTTGCTGGAAGAAAAGTTTCGCTGGTCTCTTCTGCGGTGCAGCAGGGAAATTAGTGCTCATTTTTTATACAACTTTAATCCATCATCGACACATGCATTGATTGCACAAAAGTCACCGAAGCTTCCCATCGAGCCGGCCGTGTTTACGAACGTTTTTTTCCCGTTCCGATTTTCTACCTTTTCTGCTGCTGCTGCTGCTGATCCCTCCGAGGTGCGGAAGAAGCGAAATGAGCTCGACGACGATTCCCACTATCTGCAAGGACCTGGACGGTGACGATCGATGGCTGAGCGTACACAAGCGCTTCGTGCAGGAGTGCAAGGAAAAGGACCCGGACGTGATGTTCATCGGCGATTGCATTCTGGAGTCGCTGCAGTTTACCGAATTTTGGAATAGTCACTTTGTGCCGATGCATTGTTTGAATTTTAGCATACGGAACGACCGGACCCAGAACGTGCTCTGGCGGCTGCAGAATGGAGAGCTGGACAACGTGAAACCGAAGGTTATCGTGCTGCACGTTGGGACGAACAACATTAGCGACAGTGCGGACGAAGTTGCCGAAGGGGTGCTAGAGGTAGCCAAGACCATTCGGAACAAGCTGCCCGATGTGTACGTGGTGATTCCGGTGAGTACTGGGTCGCGGGGTGGATGTGGGGGAATTGTCCTGGTGGTTGTTTTCGTTGCTGTGTTGAACCACATTTATATTCAGATTGTAGAGTATGATATTGATGACAAATTTCATTACAAAATTGAATGGGTTTTCACTCATAATCACTAATACGTAGGTTTCTCATAAGCAGGCATGGAAAATCATTTACATTCATTTCATGCATTCATTTACCTACATTCATTTGCCTCTAACTTTTTCCATCAGCAGCATTCCTCAAAATGATGTATAGAGCTTTACTAGGTTTTGTTATTAGCTACTTTTGGCTATAACTCAAATCTGTATCTCTTATGCATCACGAATTAGAGTGGGCAGAACTCTTTACTGTTTTTCAGTGAATGTAAAATACATTCACTGAAAAACAGTAGTGGATTCTGGTTCGTCATGCATAAGAGATACGGATTTGAGTTCTTAACAAAAGTGTTAGCTAATAACAAAACCTACAAAAGCCCATACATCATTTTACGGAATTTTATTGATGAAAAAAGTTAGGGGCAAATGAATGTAATTGAATGCACGAAATGAATGCAAATGATTTTCCATGCCTGCTCATAAGACTGAGTAAAATGTTCCTAGCTTTTGCTAGAAAAAAAAATGTGCTAGAATATGACTAAAATCGACTCAGTCGAGTATGCTTATGGACGGAGTAAAACCTGTCTCGGTTTTCCTCCAACAGTTTTTCCTGAAAAATCACACTTCATTTTTTCCGAATTTGATTGCACGAAACTCATATTTAAGTTGGTTATAATTGGCCGTGTAGTGATTGATATGCTGGTTTATATCACGGAAAGTTGCAGCAGCATCACAGTATGTCTTTGTATTGCTCTTGGGCAATCGCAGCCCTGTCTGATCTGGTCATTCGCAATGCAAGCAACTGCTGGATTGGTCCCAAGTCGTTCTTATTGAGGTACACACAGTTGCTGTTTGAACCGGGTCATCTGGATAAATCAGAAAATCATAGACATGAATTGCAACGATGAAAAACTTTCTCTTGGTTTAGGTTTGGCTCAGAATCTTTCTAGCTCAGTGGTTATCAACCTTTTTTATTCCATGCCGACCTTTTCAAAAATTGCTCCACCGTTCTCTCTCCAACATAAAAGTTCGATAGTTAAATACAATCCATTCAAAGTGATTTTATGTTACTTCATACGCGAAGTTTGCGATTTTTCAGAGTTGGTTGGAAATGGTATCTAATTTTTTTTTATATCTATTAAGGAGACTTTCAGCCGTTGGCTGACTCGTCTCCGACAAATGGTATCTAACATGAAGCTTTAGTGTGATAATTTATTAGCTAGAGAATGGTCTTAGAAGAGGGTAGGTAGATAGTTCCGTTAGAGTACGGCAATATGAAAATTGAATAGAAGTTTGAAAATGCGACAGTGCAAGTCAAACGCACACTCTTTGCCTAACCCGTACAATGTTCGCGGATAGCACTTCCAACCAATTCTGAAAAATCGCAAACTTCGCGCATGAAGAATTAATTAATTAATTTATCTTTATTAGGGAGGCTTTCAGCCTTGGGCTGGTTCGCCTTGCGCATGAAGAAGTATTTACTGCCACGTACAGCAAACTTCCGATAAGGCTGGCATATTGATGGTTCTAGCAAAGCTTCTTCAACTCCTCCTTTCGCTGGATGTGTGCAGGAACTAGCGGATATTTGGATGTCTTCGCTTGATTAATGCCAAATTGTGTCAAAACTTGTACGTCTTTTGGTTCAAGTAGAATCCCTTCTTGGTGCATCTCACTTTGATACCGAAGAAATGGCTGATGTCTCCCAACGACGTCACCTTAAAATGGCGGTTTAATGTTTTGATGATATCTTTATAGCCGTTCTCACCGTGGCAAGTAATTACCATGTCATCCATTTCATCTAATTTGCGTTTGAAAAGCCATTTACTACCAACCGCTTTGCGACCCGGCGGTAAATCGGTTAGCTACCTAGGGCTTTTATCTCGTCATCCATAACTGTTTTCCACAGTTCGACTTCGGGACCCTTCATGGCTTCGTTGTACGTCTTTGGCTCGTCATTTAGTTTCCTCACTATACCAGTTGTTTTTCGAAAACGTTGGGGTTACACTCCCTGGGTGCTACGAAATGACCGTCGAATTGATGTAGCTGCTTCGTTGTCATCGGCAATTCTTCATTGGGATCAGAACTGAAGGTGATAACTTCATACTCGTACTCTACAATTTCGGATGATTGCAGATCCTTGAAATGGTTGTCAATTTTTTCCATCTCGATGAACTTTGCATCACGGCTGACATATCGATGAACCAGAACGCTTTGTGGCTATGGGCATACCCAATAAACGTTAGCTTCCGCAGGGGATCAAACTTTTGACACATGGACGATTGCCGAGCACCCAAAACTGTGCAGATTGCTGTAATCAGTGGTGGCACGAGTCCTGGAGTTTAACATTTTTTCCTTAACATTTGATACATTTTGCGATAACCATTGTGACGACACACAAAACCAAACTGGCAAACGGCAAAAATGTCATGACATTTCTAAACTGTTTTCTGCCAGCGACAGAACATTTTTGCACAAAGAAGCGCGCGACACAAATTTATGTCGTGTAGAATTTTGCTGATTTCTGGCTAATTGCTGCATTTATTTGATGTTTATTGCATGAAATTAAAAGATAAGAATGAAGACTGACCACTCATAAGCATTGATGTTAAAATTATGCGTAAATAAGGGAGTTGGTAATTTACTGTCACACGCAAGCCTGCAGCTAAAATTTCATTACAATAAACTGTTTGGAAAAATCAGGCTGCGAGATTTTATTTATTCTCTATCTCCGCTGTTCGCTTGGAATGTAGTTATACACGGTCGCCCGTGTGCTGGCTGTTTTGTTTCGCTCTGGACGATGGTTTTTCAAAAAATGTACTGTTGCCACCTCTGGCTGTAATCCGGTTGCTTCCCGTACCACAATTTGAACGATGTCTTCTTGATGGACGGAAGGATGTTTTGTAGATATGCAGCTGCAGTGATGGCTTTGGACCCGTATCGGTAATCGAGTTTCGCATCAAGTAGCATGCAACGGGTCATCTCCACTAGTGTCCGATTTTTGCGTTCCGCAACTACGTTTTGCTGCGGAGAATAAGCTGCTGTATATTGCGGAACGATTCCGTTGGCCCAGTAAAAACTTCCCAAATGTATTCACCGCCCTGATCTGAGCGGATGACAGCAGGATTTCGTCCAAAACGGTTTCGAACCACAGTGACGTACTCCCACAGAGAACAGACATGGAGGCTTGAACAAAATTTCTCTAAAAACTTGTGTAAAGATTCCTATCCGACTTAAGCGCCACTAACGGCGACTTCCCCACTTAAAAACCCTCTTTGACAACATGATGGCGCTGGCGTTGCACAAATTACACTAGACACTAAGTGCTAGTAGCGCCAAGTGGCAATTTTCAACAGAAAATTTATCGATACTAGCGCCAAATTGGTCGAAAGTGGAAAATTCAGAGTGTGCAACTCCAGCGCCTTCAGGATGTCAAAGAGAGTTTTTAAGTGGGGAAGTCGCCGTTAGTAGCGCTAAAGTCAAATAGGAATCTTTACACAAGTTTTTAGAGAAATTTTGTTCGAGCCTCAATGTCTGTTCTCTGTGACAAAACGGCCAGTTACAACCAATTTGACCGAATTCGTGTCGCTCTGCGTTCGGACCATGGACTCTGGCGGACAAATCGACGCTGTTTACACTGATCTCAAGGCTGCATTTGACCGAGTAGACCTCAGCATTCTTTTGAGCAAGCTCACAGAGAACAGACATGGAGGCTCGAACAAAATTTCTCTAAAAACTTGTGTAAAGATTCCTATCCGACTTAAGCGCCACTAACGGCGACTTCCCCACTTAAAAACCCTCTTTGACAACATGATGGCACTGGCGTTGCACAAATTACACTAGACACTAAGTGCTAGTAGCGCCAAGTGGCAATTTTCAACAGAAAATTTATCGATACTAGCGCCGAATTGGTCGAAAGTGGAAAATTTATATCGAAAATCAGGAGATGCTAGCACCACGTAACGGTGACGTTCTCACTTATTTTACACAAGTTTCTGACCGAGCTTGAACGTCTGTTCTCTGTGGCAAGCTTGAGAAAGTCGGAGTGTTTGGATCTTTCATCTTACCTTACGAACCGTTCGCTTTGCGTTAAGATTCTTCTCGTTCTGAAGTGTTCACGAACGTTTCCGGCGTTCCCCAAGGAAGTAATCTGGGACCTCTTCTGTTTTCGCTTTTCGGCAATGAGCTCTCGTGTCTACTGCCACCTGAATGCCGACTATTCTACGCTGACGATGTCAAAATGTATGTGGTTATCAATTTCATCGCTGATTGTGAGGAGTTGCAGCTGATGGTGGATCGTATGCAGAGTAATTTCTTGACGCTCAGCATCCTATCACAGGTGCAATGAGATATCATTTCACCGCAAACAAAACCCGATAATATTTAATTATTCCATTGCCGGGCTAACATTAGAGAGGATTAGCCAGGTCAAAGATTTGGGAGTAACACTCAACTGTGAATTGATCTTCAAACCGAGGGGGCGACACATCTAAACCTCAAGTTTAGATGCTCAACAAATCTCATGCTAGCAAATCAATCTCCGAAAAATCTTCTTTCATTTGTCGCATCATATTTTTGCAAGAAATCTTCAGAATTGTCATCAATCTTCTTTCTATCTACTCAGCGTGCGTGCAGCTAGCCACAGCAAAACACAATCTTTTCTGTATCGTCGATAGAGTCGTCCCCCTCGCTTCAAGCCGCACTATAATCACAGAGAACAGACGTTCAAGCTCGGCAGAAACTTGTGTAAAATAAGTGGGAACGTCGCCGTTACGTGGTGTTAGCATCTCCTGATTTTCTCTATAAATTTTCCACTTTCGACCAATTTGGCGCTAGTATCGATACATTTTCTGTTGAAAATTGCCACTTGGCGCTACTAGCACTTAGTGTCTAGTGTAATTTGTGCAACGCCAGCGCCATCATGTTGTCAAAGAGGGTTTTTAAGTGGGAAAGTCGCCGTTAGTGGCGCTTAAGTCAAATAGGAATCTTTGCACAAGTTTTTAGAGAAATTTTGTTCGAGCCTCCATGTCTGTTCTCTGTGCTATAATGACATCCTGACTAAAGCTAACAGGCAGCTTGGCTTATGTTCAAAATATCTGAAGACTTTCGCGATCCGCTTTGCCTGCGGGTGCTGTATTGTCCGTTAGTACGTTCAATCTTAGAGTATAGTCAACCGGTGCAAACTAACGATTTTAAATTTGCTCACTAGCCAATTGGTCCCAAGCAAATCAATTAACTTACCCCATTCTAGTCCTACACTATGTTTGTTTTGATTCGCTATGAAAGTTTGATCGATAAAATGAGGGGTTCGTGGATTTTCTTATGTTACGAGGGGTGCATCGAATAGATTGGGAGCGAAGAAAGTACCAGAGCTGAGCCAAAAAGTTAAGTACGTTTCTTCGGGATCTTCTGGTCTTAGAGTTACCTCTATGGTATAGTGCTGTCGTTTAATGCCCATACGCTATTTCAAAACTACCTAAATTTGGATAGAATCCACCCAGATCGGTCAAAACTGAACCTACCCAAAAATGGGTAAACTATGTTGGGAGTGACAACTTGACAAATGAACAACATCGACATGAATCCGATCGTTCATTTGTCAACTTGTCTCTCCCAACATAGTTTACCCGTTTACCCATTTTTGGGTAGGTCCAGTTTTGACCGATCCAGGTGGATTCTACCCAAATTTAGGTAGTTTTGAAATAGCGTGCATACCAAACATGCTGGATAGACAGATTTGAGAGTATACAGAGAAAGGTTGTTCGCTAAAGCATTTAATCTCAAAAACTTTTAAAAGTGCCATAATCTTTAATTTATTTTTTCACTTACTGAGACATGAAATCATGCATTTTCACTAGCTTCATCCCAACATATCTTAGTTAGTTACTTTCAGAATCCATCCCAATAGTTTAATGATTCCAGAGAGTTATTCCTTTGAAATTTTCTCAGTAGTTGTCCCGGGATCCTCTGTACATTTTTTTCTCTGTTGGACCTAACACTACTGCGACCAATAAATTGATCTATTGTAGTATATCCCGTGTCCTTAGTTTAGTGCATGTCGTATTACTCCATCACTATTGAGAAATGATGAAGTATTCGTTTTTTTTACAGTTGCCACTCTTGCATTTATCGCAAGGACCCGACTCTAATTGAAAGGTCCCGCTATTTATACCCTTCGGAGTGTTGAAACACCCTCCAAAGGCGCGCCCCATTGTCAGTCAAAATTGGATTCCTTAGCAACAAAATTAATGATAATGATCATGCATCAGAACCTTAGTCTTAACCACTTCAAACTAGGGAACAACGAATAGACGATTAAGAATCACATAGATGAAGACAACTAACTCATTTTTTTTCCTTGTATCAAGATCATCCTCGGTAGACAAAGCCGAGTCTTGTCACTATCAACAAGGCGTAAAAAGTAACAAGGACTAAGATGTGTTCCTTGGATTACTGAAAAATCCTGTTCACCTAGTTTGAAGTAGTCAGGACTAGTAATCGGTGGTAGATCTTACATCCCGTAACGTACCACGAAAAGGTGATCTACCCTCGTTACGGGGCAGATACAATTTAGAACACCCTCCAGGATTTCCTGAAGCTGAACCAAGCATTTGATCCTAAGTAACATTGGCAGATTCTTTTCGTCGACTTTCTCCTTGCATATTCACGGGCATGTTAAGACTTTCCCAGCTATTTTAAGCACACAGATCGACGAAAGAAGCTATTATCTAGCTTCTAGTACGACAAACATGACAAGTTATTAACGAAAGAGATTGTAGATTAAGAGAATTCATCAATGTTACTTAGGATCTAATGCATAGTTCAGCTTGAATTATGCTCTTATTTTCAATAATTCTCGAAAGAACTGGCTTAGTTTTCTCTTGACTCTCTTTTATCACAGAGAACAGACGTCCAACTTCGGTCAGAAACTTGTGTAAAGTGGGAACGTCGCCGTTACGTAGCGCTAGCATCTCCTGGTTTCCTCTATAAATTTTCCACTTTCGACCAATTTGGCGCTAGTATCGATACATTTTCTGTTGAAAATTGCCTTTTGGCACTACCAGCACTGAGTGTCTAGTGTAAGTTGTGCAATGCCATCAGGTTGTCAAAGAGGGTTTTTAAGTGGGGAAATTGCCGTTAATGGCGCTAAAGTCGAATAGGAATCTTTACACTAGTTTTCACAGAATTTTGTTCGAGCCCCAACGTCTGTTCTCTGTGCTTTTATATTGCACTGGAATATCTCTCATATTGTCTCCTTAGAAATTTAGAGAGCTTGGAATCTTCTTACAAATATCCCTTGAAGTTCAGCTCGGAATTGTCCTGAAGTTCGAACCAGAATGATTTAGAAATTCAGTTTTTTTTGCTCTGAAAATTGTTTGTAATTAAGCTTAATTAAAGTATTATCTCAAAATTCCATTATTATTCACCTCAAAATTCCATGAGAATAGTTTTCAGAAATTCCATTGCAGTTTAGAAGTCCATTGAAGTGAAGAAGGAGCTCTTAAGAAGATTAAAAAAAAGCTTCTTTAGCTTTCCCGTCGCTCTGCTCGTCCGATAAAAACAACACACGGGACAGTAAATCTGAGTGAAGGTTGACTAGAAGTAAATTGGTACGCTCAAAAATACCTGTAATTCGTGATTCAATACGTTTAAAAAGTCCATTAATGGTTGCTTTACTGTACTTTTATTAAAACTTCAAAGTTACAGCATTAGATGGTTACATTTCTCCAGTTCGAACGAAATCTCGAACCTTCCTCTTGATGGAGCCGATTAGCGCCCGCACAACAGAAACGGACATGGAATCAGCGCATTTCTTCCATTTTGCCCACAATTGCTGGATGTCCTTGACTACCCCGCCGCTTCATCGAAGTCGCTGCTTTGAAATTGCCCAGTTTTATTTCGATTGGTCGAAATTCCGGGCAATTCGGAGGATTCATTAGACTCCAGAACCACCTTGCAGTAGTGACAGCTGGCCAAATAGTGCCAAAAGATGACTTTGCCCCTATGCTTGCGGATGAACGGCAATCAGAGCGTAAAATTATTGACTGCCTAGGCTGAGAGTGAAAGCACTGCACTATTCAATCCATTGCTCTGTGCAGACCGTTTGTACCAAACGGTAAAGGACGAGGCAATGAAAGAGCCAACAAAAACATAAAGTCACTCACGAGCAGGCGACGCACATCGCTTGCCTTCGCTCACACAGCATGTAATTGATCATTTTAGATGGTCCAGTTTTGAACCCACCACAGCATGCTTTTGGCGCTATTGTATATGGACGATCAAATGTAAAATACTGTGGTAGTCACAGCATAGTTCTGTCAAAACCTCAGCATTTTCATTGATCCATTGAGTAATTTTTCCATAGAAAATGTACGCTCAGTCATTCAAAACAAATATTGGGTACCATCATGGCAAAATAAACGTGTTGACTGAGCTACTGACTGAGTGCTCGGCTGTCAGTGACTTGTTTACCTCTCAATCATTCAGACTCTCACGAGGCAGTGAATGATGAGGCAGATGGCAGTTCATATTCATGTCAATACGTGCTTCTTCAGGCATTCTTCGATGTATACTTGGAATGTCATCGTCGAGGATGTGACGAATGGTTCCGTTTTCAAGTCACAACTGCAAATCGCTTACCAAATCATCGTGAACTTGTCGGCAAACTCGAAATCCTCCCAGCACACCCCCACGTCCAATCGCGACGTAAAACTATTGACTGGGAAGCTGCTTAAAATCGAGTTTGACGTATGTTTCGTCATCGATCAAAGTGCAGCCTTTATGTTTCGTCAAAACACGGTCGTACAAGAGCCTTGCACGCTTTTTGGCCGCCACGGAACTCTGCTTCATGTGCCGGTTCGGATGTTTACTGGCTTTGTACGACTTGTATCCTTTCCTGGCAAGGATGTTCCGCACCGTTTGAAAGTTGGCGTTGAACCTTCTGGTCACATCTCGGATCGAAAGACCGGGGCTGGCTTTAACGCACCTCAACACCTTTTTCGTAGATCCGCTGATTCCTTTCCACACTCAGGGCACAGAGAACAGACGTTCAAGCTCGGTCAGAAACTTGTGTAAAATAAGTGGGAACGTCGCCGTTACGTGGTGTTAGCATCTCCTGATTTTCTCTATAAATTTTCCACTTTCGACCAATTTGGCGCTAGTATCGATAAATTTTCTGTTGAAAATTGCCACTTGGCGCTACTAGCACTTAGTGTCTAGTGTAATTTGTGCAACGTCAGTGCCATCAGGATGTCAAAGAGAGTTTTTAAGTGGGGAAGTCGCCGTTAGTGGCGCTTCAGTCGAATAGGAATCTTTACACAAGTTTTTAGAGAAATTTTGTTCGAGCCTCCATGTCTGTTCTCTGTGCTCAGGGTTTTCTTGTAGGTTTTGAACACTCGACAAACTGTTGTTTTCGGCATCTTCAGCACTTTAGCCAGCTTGGAACCGGACCACTCCGGATTTTCCAGGTGTTTGTGCACAATATTTGTTCTTGTTTCGAGTTCCATTTGACGTTATTCCTGAACGCGACCGACTACTTTGATCAAACTTGCATCAGATGTTCTCTATAGAAGCAGTAAAAGACCATTTGTCCAAGGTTTAAGGAGTATTTCATGGTTTTAATAAGCAATTTCCTAAACATTATTGGATCAATTAATTCACATATTTAGTGATGGCACTCTTGCCCCGTAAGCCCCTAATTTGCCGTGATTGGCACCGCCGAATAACTCGGCTATATAGCGTCTAGAGCAAACCCCATTGCGAAACGCATCAAATCAAATGCGAAATCAATAAACAATCTCGCCTTACCTTCATTTTAGACCCTTCTTCCCCGCGGGCACCAACCAAACGCGCTGCGAGACAAGAACAGCGCCGTCAATCAGCTGCTCAAGGAACGCTGCGTCGGCATGAACAAGGTCCAGATCGTGTGCGTCGACACCGGCCTAATACAGAGCGACGGCACCATCAGCCATCACGACATGTTCGACTATCTGAACCTGACCAACGTGGGCTGCAAGAAAGTCTTCGAACCGGTTTGGGACCTGCTGCAGCAGATATTAACCGAAAACGAAAAGGAACGCGACCTTACACCGTCGGAGTGAACTTCTTGAAAGCCTTCACAGCCACAGCGACACATTTGCATGCGTAGAAAAGCAGCTAGGGATTTATTTTGTTCGCTGCTAGTTGTAGGAATAAAAAATAAAAAAAAAACACCACACTCTCACACACATATACATTCCCTTTGATTGTAGGAAGGCTTATTCAAATGCGTTGATTCATGCGCTAGACTTATGATGGAAGTTCATATGTTTATCATTATTGTACTCACATTGATATTATTTATTTCACGTATTTGATTATTTATTAGGCGTATAATTATAGTTGTGTAGCTTTATACTGATGATGGCAAAGATTTATTCGCTAGTAACGTATTTATATTCGTAGGCATTAAAAGGTAGCTTCCAAATATGTTTCGCTTTACCTTCATTCCAAATCAAAAGCTTCTAATTGCAACACAAGAAATTGCACCCGTACTAGACTAGACACTTAAGACTAACCATTCCGTAGACTGTCTTCTTGTAAGTAGTGATTCTTCAAAACCATTCCACACCTTTTACCTCACACAAGTACGATGATACGGATTCCTGTCACTCGAAACGTTAGAATTTACTCATGATCTCAAACTTGATGAACTGAAATCTACGACGAAAGAAAAACAAACATCTACCTACCTACTCTGAATTGCATATTTTTCTACCGAAATAATCTTAAAACAATACAATCTATCTTTAAACAGTTGCTACAGAAGCATTGAAGTTAAAGCGTTAAGGAACTAGACTTATGAACAATATTGGACTTTTTACAAATCAACAACCAAAAAAAAAATAACACATTAAAAGGATGCAAAGATTTCAGCTATCCGGTGCAGCGTGCGTTCGCATGGGCGTTTCGAATACGTTTTTTGTTTTAGTAATTATGTTGTTTACGTATCTACCATAACTTATATTTAATAATCACACATACTTTTTTTTTTTGCAAGTTTATCTGGCTGTAAAAGAAAGAGAACCGGACAGAAGTGTGACGGTTTTAAGCCTCCCAAAGATGATGTTTTGTTTTGACAATGATGGTACTAAAAGGATGCAATGCTTAAACGATGGAAACTAGAAGCATGAAAAGACACTCAGAATGATGAGGGAAGTAAAGAAGCCGTGCAGTTAATTTGCTATTAAAATTAAAGAAGTTTTTCCGTTTTCCTTTTAGCAATCCGAAAATCTCCGATGGACTAGGTTGAATGTTTCTTAACCCTTTGTCGATTCTGGAATATCATACCTTAGGGTGGTGATAAGTGCATTTCTAGTATTTGATTTAATAACTTTATTTCATAGTTGGAGATGCTTAACGACAAATATCAGACTTAAAGTGTTCGTTTTATACGATAGACGAGGAGATGAAAGTATAGAGTTGATAGAGTACGGCAGTGTGAACATTGTATATAGAGAGTAGAAAGCAAGGAAAGGTCAATTTGGAGGAAGGCACGATTCGAGTTAATCATCTCCTTTACCAAACTCCCCTGTTGGGGAGGGATGGTAAGGGGTATCTCCCCCAGCCACCACTGGCAAAAGAGATGATTGCCGATTTGCTCCCGTACGTCTATTCACCGCCGGACTGACCGAAGCCATCATCGGTTTCTCGCCCATCTAGAAACTCCACTCAGCTACAATGCTTCTCCCAATGTATAGCAGATTCTAGTTAAGAATTTCCTTCCACACCCAGCTCGGACATGGTTTAGAACATTCATTTTCGCCAGCTAAAGTCTTACCTGGGCTTGTATAGCAGTATCCGTTTCACATAGTTGAGGTACTTCTGTGCCAAAGTGCTATAGTATATTCGTAGTACGGATTTGTGTAGTAAACTGCACCAATTGATTAGCCTACCCAGTCCAAAATTTCCATGAAGTTCCACGGAACTTCCGAGTAGTTTTTATAACTTCCGATACTTTGATGAACTCCTAAGAAGTTCATAAATATTAAGTTACTGTTGAACAGTTCAAGATCTTCCGAATAATACCTGGGCATTCTGAAGTTGAAATTACCGATGTAAAGGCCCACGCACATTAGATCCGGATCGGACGAGTTGCGGCAAAATGACAGCTAAATCTATTGTCTAACTGTCAAATTAACGTCAACGCAACGCAAACGGATCTAATGTGGGTGGCCCTAAAGATCCTGAATTTATAAAGAGACGACATCTTATCCATTTGACAGGTCTTCTGCTCGATTGGACTGACTTTTCCTATGACTTTGACGGACAACCGATTGTTCCAATTTTGACATGTGGCCCTTAAGGGAGCGTAAGTTAAACACAACTTGTGAAATCTGAACTGAAACTGAAGCAATCGCCTTTCTGTATTTCTTATTTATGTTTTCGATCGGTTCTCACCAGGAGCGTACAATATGTTATGATAGTGTGTCTGTCAATTCATAATTTATCCAAAAAAAAAATATTTCAAAATGGAACCATGCAACTAACTTGACAGCACCGAATTAACCTGCTGAATCATAAATATAATCTTTGATCTTATTTTCTTTTCGCATGCGTTTTGATCTACGCAGCATCTTTGACGAATCCTGCTTATTTCCTTCGTGCAGGGGGTAAGTCACTCTGCCACCTTGTGCCTGTGTTGATTGTGTTTTTGGGTGGGTGTCGGAAAGGGATTCTGCGTGTTTTTGAATGACGACCTAGCTGTCAAAAAGTTGAGCGAAAATTAATGAATACTGGCAACCATTACATCCACATTTGTTTACAAACAGAATTTTTTTTTGCTCTCGTCAAAAATTTACCAATTTTATGATGCACAATGTAAGCATGGAATCCCAGTAAAAAAGCACACGTCAACGTAAAAAATTTACAGGAATTCAAATTCTCATCCCTGATCGTCATCCGCATTACCTATCTAAAAGAGTGTGCTGTATGTATATGTCCGACTCCGATCTAAAAAAGTACTCCCTCAGCCTTCACATTCTCATGCTTGAGATCCTGGCTTAAACCAGTAAAGCCCTCTCGAATCCATCCCAAACGAATTCCAGTCGAAATCAAGCCCTGATAACCCAGCCGAGCATAAAGTCTTCTAAGTAAAATCAACCGGTGGAAACTAACGATTTTAAATTGGCTCACTACTTGACTAGCCTATTGGTTTCAAGCAAATCAATTAACGTATCCCATTCTAACATTCTTGGCTCTAGACAGTGCTGCCAGAAAACATTGAAAAATTGGTTCTCATGGTGGTTGAAGTTGAAGGGTGTTTCCGTGTGTCGAAGGGTGTTTTTGATGTGTTTAACACAAGGTGGCAGAGTGACTTACCCCCTGACGTGCACAATCCTCACAGAAGTCCAGCTCTTCCGACAACGAATCTCCATCACCAGTGACCATGTCTCTTCTGACCAATAAACAAACACTCTTCATGTTGAGATGTCTTAAACGACGATGACATACGTTCTATTCTGCCACAGCCACTTTCGCAGACGGTTGCCGCTGCTCTTGGATTCCAAGCCAGTATATGCCATTCTTCACAATAGCTCGTGCAAACACCTTCCCATCTCTCGGAATTGGCGTTGACGGCACCGTCGAAAAATTTGCTCTTTCAGCAAATATAAATAGTTTCTTATGGGAATTTTCGGTGGAGTGAAAGGATAGTACAAAGTCCGCCATGTTTCACGCACAGTCTGACGTTTGCTTATGGATTTTCTCGAAGGAGTAAAGAGCTACAGAGTCGCCGTCAACGCCAATACTTGCACCTTGTCTGGCGAAAACGACCTTGTTACCACGCTCCACCAACTTCTGCACCGTTATCCCTGCATTCTGGAACGTAAATCGCATCGTGCAAGTCACCTTTACATCCTCCTCTCCATCCGCTATGATTTACCCCGATATGTGTCGTACATTTGAACACTATCCATAGCGATGGCAATTTGAAACGGGAACTTCAACTTCGCCACACCCGAGAGCAACGTCACATTGTTCACCAGGTGTTCTGAGCACCCCGAATCGAGAATATGTTGGGAATAGATGAGCACCTTGATGTATAGCCACCTTGGCTGAAGAGAAACAAAAGTAACTTGATGATGGCTACACTGTATTTTATACCTTTTGACGTTTCTAATTAATCGCACAATAAATCCTCAACTTACACACGTGTTTCTAGTTTTTCTCCCCGAAAGTATCCACGGTTCTTTTGTCTGCTCTCTGGTGCTCCCTTTGTTCGCTTTCCCGGTGATTCCGTGCTTCCCTGTTGGTGCATAAAGGTCTACAGAATAAACTACATCTCACTCACCTGAGGAAAGCTATAACCGTGAACTAGTAGCATAGAGGTAGCTCTAAGGTTCCGAAGAAACGTGCCATTTTTTTTGGCTCAGCTCTGGGGTGGCATTGCGCAACTCGAAACGAAAAACTTTTTCATACAAGCGTTCCTACAAAATGTCTTTCGTTTCGAGATGCGCAATGTGCCCCCTGGTACTCTCTGCGGTCCCAAGCTAATCGAAGCACCCCTCGAAACATAGGAAAATCTACGAGCCCCTCATTTTATCTGTCAAACTGTTATAGCGAATCAAAACAAACATAGTGTAGTGCTAGAATTTCGACTGGAATTACTTACTTAACGATCCTGCGCACCTCCAGGGGTGCAAAGGGCCTGTGTGAAAGATTTCCATCCTGGGCGATTACTAGCTTTGGCCTTGACCTGTGCCCAAGTCAAAATTTCGGTCAACGTTCTTAATTTCACTGCCAAGGCTCCGCCGCCACGAGCCTCTGGGTCTGCCTCTGCTGTGATGTCCTGCTGGATTCCAGTCCAGTGCTTGCTTGCAGATTTCGTTTCCGCTCCGCCATAGTGTGTGGCCGACCCACCTCCACTTTCGTTCACAAACGATGAAGCTCGGAATTTGAGATCCAATTGTGGGGCCACCAGGCACGAATTATGTACCGCAGGCATCGGTTGATAAACACCTGCAGCTTCTGATTGTTCTCCGCTGATACACACCATGTTTCACTGGCGTATAGCAGCACAGACTTCACGTTCGAGTTAAAAATTCGGATTTTGGTGCGTCGACTGATCTGATTAGCTTTCCATACATTTCGCAAACTGGCAAAAGCAGCCCTCGCCTTCTTAATCCGTGCACCTCGCTCTTGGTGCCGCCGTCCAACGCTATCTGGCTGCCAAGATATTGGAAGCTTTCGACTTTCTCCACTTCCTGCCCAGCTACCGTGAAATTGGAACGGTTTTCCGTGGTGACATCCAACGATTTTGTCTTGTTGACGTTGCTGGTTAGACCTGCTTCAGAGGAGCGTTCCACAAGGTCGTCGAGCTTACTTTGCATGTCAGAGCGCCGTTGTGTTAATAACGCAACATCATCAGCCAAATCGAAGTCGTTGAGATACTCCATAGTAATAGCAACAAACAATACGAAACTAACGATTTTAAATTGGCTCACTACTTGACTAGCCTATTGGTCCCAAGCAAACGATTAACGTGTAGAGTTCAGTAATATTATACGTTATGCAGAGGTACGCCTACAATACATCCCTGTATTCGTCTAGTAGTATTGGCGAACTATAGGAACGAGAGGATGATCACAAGCGATATCGAGTTAGTTGCGATACGAATATCACTGGAGGTGGACGACAGTAGCTGGTTAAAGCAGAACGAACCGAGAGGCATCGGGTGATTCTACATAACGTACCCCATTCTAGTCAAAATTCTAGTACTACACAATGTTTGTTTTGATTCGCTATGAAAGATTGACAGATAAAATGAGGGGTTAGTGGTGTTTCCTATGTTTCGAGGGGTGAATCGATTAGCTTGGGACCGAAGAGAGTACCAGAGCTGCTCCAAAAAGTTGAGCACGTTATTTCGGGACCTTCTAGTCTTAGCGTTACCTCTATGGTTTTATCGCCTTCATCAGCCAAGGAGTCCACCCACGCTCGCTTGTCCCGTATACAGGAACGCTTAACTTCCCTCTCTAGAGCCGAATACCGCTGACGGGACTCATTCTTGGCTCCCCGGGCTATATCGCGGCTTTTGCTTCTCTCCGCTCCTTGATCTTCCTCCAGGTTTCATCGGTGATCCACTCCTTCCTCTGAGTGCGCAGCTCAATAAAGGCATTCTTGATGCTCGTCCACTGTTCTTCTACGCTGCCATCTTCCGGAATATTAGTTGCGCGAGCCTCGAGTTCTTCGACGAACGATCTCTTCACTGCTGGGTCTTCCAGTTGGCGTGTGTTGAATCGCCGCCCGAGTCTCTCCTCCCGCCGTTGAACCCGCGCAATGCGTAGGCAGATCTCGCCGACCAGGAGATGATGGTCAGACGCGATGTCAGCGCTGCGTTTATTCCGAACATCAAGAAGGCTCCGTCTCCATTTTCGGCTGATGCAGATGTGGTCGATTTGGTCTGCAAGCAGCTCGCCGTTCTCGCTCATATCTCCGAGACCATGACGTCCCATAATGCGCTCATAGTCCGAGTTGTCGGAGCCGATCTTCGCATTGAAGTCGCCTGTGTAGATCTTGATATCACCTCTTGGACAGCATTCAGTTGTCTGTAAAAGTTCTCTTCGTCCTGCAATTCGGCCGTATTGGTTGGCGCATAACATTGGATTATGGTAAGGTTTCGGACCCGTGTTCTCAATCTGGCAACGATTATTCTCTCATTGATAGGTTCCCACTTGATGAGCGCAGCAAGTGCTTGGGGGCTAAGCAGAAAGTCAATTCCACGATGTCGTGGAGCGTTTTCACCTCGCATACCAGAATATAAAAGTACCTGTCCCGAAGGCAGCTTGTGTTCTACAAAGTTCGGCCAGCGGACTTCACTAAGTCCCAGGATTTCTAGCTTCATACGGCGGGCCTCACTGGCGAGTTGTGCCAGTTTACCCTGTTGGGCTAGCGTCAGTACATTCCATGTTCCAATTCTTGTCCGTTGTTTAGCGCTAAAAGTCGTTGCCATAACATCAGTTCGTAATCTTTCACTATAGGTTTCTGTAACAATTTGAAGGTTTTGGAGACAGTAGGTGGTTGGCCTAAGGTCTCCTATCCGCCGTGATGGGACTGCCATCTTGGGTATGGCTTTCGGGGAGAAGCATTTCGTATTCAGCCGCTGGATGCCAGTCAGACGCTGTTTGAGCCGCCCCTAAGATGGAGAACAGACGCTCGGGTTTTGTAAGCCACATCCTCCGAAAAGGATGCAGCTCCCCTTTCCTTGTCAGCATACGACCAAAGTTCCCACCAGGATTGGTTAATCGATCTTCCCTAAGGTTACTCAGCCGGCGCCGCGGTGAGGAAGGGATAGGAGTTACTGGGCATGGACTAAGGACCACTTTCACTTGCGTGACGTGTCTATTTTATAACCTTCAAGTACGCGAAGTACCGGTGGTACGCATTATCCCAGTCATTTGCCAGCCACTCTCGACTGGAATGGTGTTTGATAATCGATTTGCTTGGGACCAATAGTCTAGTCAAGTAGTGAGCCAATTTTAAATCGTTAGTTTCCAATTATATATTGTACGCCGTATTCCCCTAATACCTCATGAACTGTTGTTTAAAGACATAGTATTCTAAAACCATGCATAAAGTGCTTATGTTTTTCGAAAAATAGAGCTGTGAAAAAACATTTCCTCCAAAAAGTAGGAGAAAATGGGGTCCAAAACACATACCTACAAGGCTCTCGATTCCCCGGACGATTTCCCTTCGGAAAAGTCGTTTTTCATAGCCGGAATTCAGCGTGCTGTTGAGATATTGAATTTTGGGTAATTTTGGACCCATTTTTGCCCATAGTGCGGTGCTAGTAGTGTTGCCAGGTTCGTCACCAAAGTATTCGAGCCGCTCCGTTTGTCACTTCGTTTGTGGTCCATAGGTTGGTAGGAGGATCTTCCTGCACCAAGGCGCTGAAATGCAGTTTTGATTAACTTTTCTATTTTCAATTAACCACTTTATTCGAGCACTTAAAATGACGTTTACTACCACTCGAACTTTGAAATAAAACATTATTTTGAGATTTTTTCTTCTAGAACCTCGAGAAAAGTAGCCAACATTTGTGCGTTTCATAAAAAAATAGAAATTCTTTGGTCCAGTTTTGTGAAATCGCTGGTAGAAAGTCACGCCAAAACTGCTTGACAAAGTGGTCAATTTTCTTCAATTTATCTTGCGAACTTCCTGTTGTTTTCAATGATTTTGCTTCAGTGTTTGAAAATCTCAAAAGCAGCTGTCAGTCAACCTGGTCTATACTAAAGAGCCTGAATTTATAAAGAGACGACATCTTATCCATTTGACAGGTCTTCTGCTCGATGACTTTTCCTATGATTTTGACAGAAAAACGATTGTTCCAATTTTGACATGTCGTCCCTTTATAAATTCAGGCTCTTTAGTCTATACAAGTTGTGAAATTGATGGGCTGTATGTATTGGTGCGGTTCGTTTTCACTCGGCTTTCATCTGGATTCGCACGATTCGCCTCTTTCGTACTCTCATGCACGCTCTTAGTGACGTCATAACGTTTATTTCAATCAGAGTTTGCATAGAAAATTTAATATGGATTATAGAAATTCTACATGAAACCAAAATTTATAATTGTTCTTCCATGGAATGTTGAAATAATTTATTGATTAGTGTAGTATCAAACTTTATACCATGAAAAAGCAGTCCGCCGGTGAGTTGTTGCCCATTTTCAAGAAAGGATTAGTGTCGCTCCCCTCGGCAGCAGGTACACTGAAACAGGGAACATAGTTAGGAATACTATTTTGCAGAAAACACTTATTATCAATATAACCACGCAAATTTACAAATTTACTATGATTCTGGTAAAATTAGTATGCTTGCTCAAAATGCACAGTAGTTTTGAAAGAAATAATAGTAAAATTAAATGAAATTGTTTTTTTTTTTTCCAAAAATCTATTAGTGAGGGTGTTTAATTTAAACCAGCAAGTATGTTTGCCAATGGATTTTGTTTCAGTTTATAATGAAGATGAAAAATTTGAAGCAGGGGGAGCTGTTTGTACCTACGGGTACGAATGTAGAATTTGTTCCTCGCGAACTGCCCTAATAAAATAGTTATGGTTATTTTGCTTAACTAGTGTTGTTCAATCGATTTTAATTCAGCCTTATAGCTTAGCACCACCAGCTTAGCAGTTATATAAATTATAAGCTTTTTAAGGCATTAAATAACAGTTTTTTTTTCCAATCCTTGTCCAGCCTTCTAGTTTTATTTAGAAAAATAATAATGCAAGACCGCTTCATATCTTTTATGGAACTGCAACTAATTGGATTTACATATTTATATTGTTATTATAAGTCTAAAGATTGTCTTTTCATTTCGGAATTCGAACCGGCAGTCGCTGATTCACAGGCACCAATCATACCTACTGGACCACTTAGGCATATGTGTGGCAAAAGGTATGATCATTAACTTGAAACCAGGGCCCCAATCGAAAATCGTCAAGCGATGATGAAGCCGTCAACCGTCACTTTCAATTGAAAGAAAGTCATTCTGTCTTCTCTTCGAGAAGATCCTCGTCAACATCAACAGAACCACTTTCGATCATTTTTCATGCTGTTTGTTTTGGCTTGACTCATGTTCATTTCTTACTTTTGCATTGAAGCGAAGCTGTTCGATCTAAATTCGGGCAGCTTTTATGACTTTTGTTGATTGTTCACTCGGTTCATTTAAGGTGATACTCTAAGGAAGCCTTAGCGTGAAACTTCAAAGGCACAAATGTAAGCTTCCACTTGCTTTGAAATTGCTTATCTCTGTTTGTAGTAGCACAGCAAACAAGGAGTAGCAATTTCAAATTTGTATGTTTTGTGGAAGCTGACATTTGTGCCTTTAAAGTTTCACGCTAAAACGCTGTCCAGACTGGAGAGTTATAACATGTTATAACGGTTGTCAACTAATTGCAACACAGAAACCACCATCAAGATAGCGCTATAACATGTTATAACTCTGTAGTCTGAACGTACTATAAGGCTTCCTTAGAGTATCACCTTAAGCGTATGCGCATAGATCTGCACGGTTAGAAAAAAGTACCCAACATTAAGTTCTTTTCACTCATCTCGGTACTATAGTGCAGGAACCCAAAAGTAGGTAAAGCGGGTCAAAGTAATTTTTATTTACTTGTGTGCAGTTCGTATGGAATTTTCCACTGGCTTTTTAACCAAAAGTAAGTTAGTTGTGCCCAACAGTAGGTTTATATGATTATACTCAACGTTGGGTTCCCACACTTTACCACCCCTGTTGGGTGGTTTTGCTCCTCCGTTTTTGACAACATTAGAAGGAGAAAAGGAGACAAACTAGTCAAAAGTAGGTAAGAGTGAACTTTCCGTTGGGTACTTTTTTCTTACCGTGTGTGCACGTGGATGTCAAATTTATCATTGTTGGGTGGTTTGTTTACCCATCGATATGGGTATTTTTTGAATCGGGGTGACGTCTAGAGATCAAAAATTGATATGAAACGTCATTTTGAAATCCAATATGGCGGCTTCCTGTTTAAGAAAAAGTGGTAAATGCTGTCAAATACTTATCAAAAAGGTATTTTTGCAATCGGTATGAAGTCTACATATCGAAAATTGATATGCGACGCCATTTCGCAATCCATGATGGCGGCTTCCGATTTCAGATTAAGTGGGAAATACTGTCAAATACGCCAATACCCCATTGGAATCGGGATGGCGTCTAGAGATCGAAAATTGATATCCGACGCCATTTTGAAATCCAATATGGCGACTTCCTATTTCAGACAAATGGGAAATGCTGATGCCGTCCCATCAATATGGGTATTTTTGGAATCTGGGTGACGTCTGGAGATTGAAAATCAATATCCGATGCCATTTTGAAATCCATGATGGTGGCTTCCGGTTTGAGAAAAAATTGCAAATTCTACAAATATTACCCAAACAAATGTTTTTTTTTAGAATTAGGGTAACGTCTAGAAGCCGGAAATCGATATCCGACGCCATTTTGTAATTCAAAATGGCGGCTTCCGATTTGCGGAAAAGTGCCAAATATCCAAAAATATGGTTATTTTCAGAATGGGCATGAGACATAGATGCCGAAAATTGATGTCACACCGTCTTTAAATCCAAGATGGCGGCTTTGGTTCTGGAAAACTGTGAAATACTGTCAAATAGCGATCAATGTGGGTTTTTTGGAATCGGGCTAACATCTAGAAGCCAGAAATCGATGTGCGACGCCATCTTGAAATTAAAGATGGTGCCTTCTGACTTCAGAAGAAGAGCCAAATAGCCCACAAATGGCATCGAATATTGATTTTCAGAATCTACGCGTCGTCCACGTTCCGAAAATACCCAGATCTTAGGGTATTTGACACTTGTTGTGAAACCCGATGGCCGCCATATTGAATTCCAAAATGGCATCGGAAATCGATTTTCGGCATCCACACGTTGTCCCCATTCCGGAAATACCCATATTGTAGAGTATTTGACACTTTCTGAACCCTGATGGCCGCCAAATTGGATTCCAAAGTGTTATCTGATATCGATTTTCGGCATCTACGCGTTGTCCCTGTCCGAAAATTACCATATTGTAGGGTATTTGACACTTTTTCTGAAACCCTATGTCGGCCATATTGGAGTCCAACATAGCATCGGATATCCAATTTCGGCAGCCACGCGTTGGCTCCGCTCCGGAAATACCCATATCCTAGGGTATTTAACACGTTTTATGAAACTTGATGGCCACCATCTTGGATTCCAAAATGGCGTCCAATAGCGATTTTCGGCATCTACGCGTCGTCCCCGTTCCAGAAATACCCTATTGAAGTATTGTATTTGACACTTTTTCTGAAACCCGATGGCCGCCATTTTGAATTCCAAAATAACGTTGAATATCGATTTTTGGCACTTTCGCGTCGTCCCCGTTCTGAAAATATCCATATTTTACTTGCCCTGACCCCGAATTGGCCTTCAGAATGGCCTCGTTAATTTAATTTTCGTTTAATATAAAATATTATATTATTGCTACATATAATCCGGATGCCATCCCTATCGGCAACCGATATTGTGCGGATATTATCCGGATACTATATTTTGATGCCTGTCAGGTCGTGACAAGTCGAATGAGCCCCGAATTGAAGGGAAAGTGAAAAAAGCGAAGGAAGCAGTTTTCGAGTCATTCATTGCTTCAAATGAAATGAACTTAAGCACTCGACGAACGAAACAAGTGGATAGTCCAGTCATGTTTGAAAAGAGGAATGTTCATCGTGAGCAACACAATGACTTACACGAAAATTATGTTGCTCGAAATGAAGCGATTCTCCGGAGAGTTCGTTTTCTTTTCTTTGTTTCAAAAATGCAGAACCCTGCTTGAAACACGTCAAATTTAAGTTGAATAACAGCAACCGGAGTAGTATTATACAGCAATACAGAATTGTAAACAACAACTGGTGATAGCACACCATTCCTCTCATTTTCCAGTGTAGTTAACACAATGTGGACATAAGTTCGCGATTTATTTCGATGGTAATTTGGAAGCTATTTTAGTGCCATAATTGAGTTATATTTTTGGAATACTGTCTGAACATTCAGTGCAATATAGCAGTCAAAACACAGAAATACAAATGTTAATACCTACGACGTCGTCGCAGCCCACTTCTACGTGGAGCTATTCCTAAAAAGCTGATCTACTTTGTCTCTACTGCTGCCGCTGCTTGGGATTAGAAAGGTAGGCAGTGAATGCCGGAAATGCAACGAGTGACACTGACTACATTTAACCAATTAGGCTATCAAAATATTTGCAGTGCATTGCTGATTTGTTAAATCTTCAGATCAGCTATCTTATTGAGGTTGAATTATGGGGATACAATTAGCTTCATAAGGCCAGCTTTTCCTAAGTCCTTCAGGTTGTTTAGTTCACTGAACTAAATAGCACGGGATTTAATTTTCACTTTGATTACTTGGACTGACTCAACTCCAAGTAGTTTAGTCAATTCCTCTTTGATCTGATGCAGGGATTCACCACTGGGATAAGATACTTGAGAAGACGTTTGAATCCGTCCAAGGTTTCAGTCAATACATGGCATTCACCCTGACGACACATTTACAGTGAAAACATGAATTTAACAAAGTTCACAAGTTCCTTGCGAAGAGCATGGAAATCGGAAGTGGTTATCACAATAGGGGGGACCTTTTTCTTCTTGGAATTAAGTCGGAAATGTTTGATGAAATTTTGCCTGGACAATGGATCATTCTCATATCCGTGAGCATATCAAATTGATTGCTCGAATGAATTTCATCATCATTGAAAATCGAGAAATCCCCGAGATCCAGCTGGTTGAGTGGTCCGAGTGATTTGTGAACCTGGTATTCCGGGTTTGTATTTTGCTCCCGATATTTCCAGTGTTAATGACCTTAGTTTACATTGAAATCCTTAATATGCCTATTATTACTATTAGGCCCATGAAGCTATCCAAGCATGTTTGCCTTACCACTATTATAATTACATTGTTGTCTTAACCAAAGTGACGGATCCGAATCCAGTTGAAAATGGTCCATCAGGTTTAACCGCTGTAATCTGCGATTATCCCAACGGTGATTTCCCGGTATTATTCTAATAAAGCCTCCCACAATCGATTCTGCCATCAATCAATTGTGAAAAACAATATGCAAAATAGCGAAATTAATTGCGTTTTCAATCCGATTCCGCTGGTTGATAAAAACAATCAGTCGTTGGTCGACCGCCTTGCATTTCAGTAACGCCACCCAGCAAAAGGGCACCTGATTGTGTTGAATAAGGCAGGACGAGGAGGAGGATTAGCACCTGCCGGGGCTTTGACGCTAAGTAGCTCTATCCAGTGGGAGTGACAATTGTCTTTTCTCACCTGACCTGGAGGAAAAGCGCAACAGACGGCAGAAATTGTGCTGTTTGCTACAACAAGAGCAATACGAGACGGTGGGCGTTGAAAAGGAGGCGACAGCTGTTGGTCTGAAGTGGTGGCACACAGCATAAATTTAGTTAGGTGTAGTTAATTGCTTTCCCGAGCGCTGGGCACTGGCGAGAGCAGCCGACCGATGAGGATATCATTGGAAAGCCCGGGTCTTACGAGCTTAAGCCGGCGGATTAGTTAGCTTTATTATGTTGAAGGAAGTGTGCAGTGCACTGTTCAGTGCACAAACGGCAGAGAATGTGGCCATCAGGTGGCGATAAGATTGTTGTTGAGGCGGACGGTGCATATGTGCAGTTTTGCTGCACATACATTCATGCGATCCGATAACCCCCGGCTCTATGCGACGGCATAAATTATTCGGCTAGACTGCGGGATTTGGCCGGGATTTGGCGTGCTCGGTCACTGATAGTGGATGCCTTTTTCATGCGGCTAAATAGACAAGATAATCACCTGATGGCCACGGGATTGGGGCATAAATCAAAACCACATCGTCGTCGGTCGTTGGAGTATTGTTGTTGAGGTTTGCGGTACTGTTGCATCTTGAATGATGAATGGTTATTAGGGTGAGTCATGGTTGTATGCGGAAGACTATGCATTAGGGTGGTTTAACTTTATATGGTGGATTACAAGCCCCGGCTCCTTCACAGCTCTTTCGGTTCGAATTGGGATCCTCAGCAACTGTGCCAAATTTGAATGAATTCGGTTATGATCTGGATTTGCGGGAGATCGTAACCAAATTCGTTCAAATTTGGCACAGGTGATACAAATCAATAGAGCTATAGCGAGTAGGGGGTAGTTATGTTTACCCACCCTTCTCTACATGTTACGACTTCTTGCAAGAATGATTCTATAAAGGTCTCTACCAGAGTTATTCAAAAATCGCAATTATTTGCCACCTCTCACCATAAAAACACATTTCTTCCACCATGATCTTTCTGCCAAGTTAATCGAAAAAAAAAAACAAACCTTGACAAATCGCCGCCAAGTACCTTCGATTTGTTTCCACCCCAAGCCGACCCGGTATTCCAACCCAGAGTAAATCCGCCGCTGATCGCCCTCTTACGCAACACCTCTCAGTTTAATAAATCATTTTTCATAGCTCGCAAATCGCGTAACGATTTCTTACCCACCCCCTCTCAATCCCAACCCCCTTTCAAATCAAACACCGACCGGGAGGCAGTCGGCGAATACCGAGGAATATTGCTATTGCTCTCATTTTTCTCAATCGGTATCCTTCTTCTCATCCCAGGCCAATCTGTTTTCCCCCCATTCATTGGAGTCATATGCCAAGCGAAGATGTCCCGGCATCGTCGTCGTCGTCGTTTCCGATCGCACTCACTTCCGTTTTTCGGATCTTTTTTTCACCTTTATAATATTTCGGGCACCATGTCGCAATCGCCCGAAATCACACCAGATTGATACCATCGCATCATCGTCGGTAGAAGCGAAATTGGCGACCACTAAACGATTTATCAACGGAATATTGAATCGCTTGGCTATGCCCCCACCGACCAGAAATGCAGTCGACCTACTATCGATGGGGATGGGGGAGTAAAAATCGTGGAAAAGGTAGGAAAGGGATTAGCACCGAATGGTTCGCTTTCTTTCTCGGCTGCAGAGACGTGGGACCGTTGGGGGAACAAAAAATCATGAACTTTTAAAAGAGTGGGCCCAGATTGAGTGTCCGGATCGGAGCGGGTGGGAGAAAGGTGGCAGGTTTTATGTAGCACCGTCATAAATTAATTTTATTACACCTTAACGTACATAATATGCCCGGTTTGGTCCGGCAGGGATGGGAGCGGGTGGGAGAGAGGTTGGCTGGTCAAGCCATAAGTGGTTTACGGGATTTTCATTTTGAGGTTTTCGTAATCCTCGTGGGGGATGTTTTTTTTTTATTCGGACCAGCTAGGTCAATTGTTAAATTTCATGAAATTGAGAGAAATTGTCATGCCATAAAAAACGATTTAACGAACGATTTGGATGTGGTTTTATAAGAAACAATTTGTTGGAATTCAGCGGGAACTTGTCTGATTTATCAACCAAGCATTCAAGCACGTCTAACCGCTGATGGGGTTCGTGCGATGGCAAAGATGATAAGCTCCGCCATGTACCTATAGGACTAAGGTGACGGTGGAACGTTCATAAATAGGGTGTTAACATGAAAGACGAGAGTTTGCTATGAAGTTGTGCTTCTTTATGACTGATTAGTTGTTTCGTGATGATGGTGGGTTGAATGAAATCGTGCATTACTTTGTAATCTCTTAAAAATTAAATGATTGCAATGATTTCCCAAGAATGTATAAGTTATGAAAAGGATCTCAGGAATTATTCTATCATTCTATCACAATAAACATCGAACCACCAGGAAACATTCAGTAAGGGGAGCCGAGGTCTGGGACACAAGACAGACGAAGACGACACAACGCCACAAGGATACAATTACAATCGGGACGCAGGCTAGAACCATATGGACCACAACGGAGCAGCGCAGCATCATCGGAGCCGGAGTGAAACTATGTAGCTAGATAAACAGAACAGGGAAATAGGAAATAGGATAAGCAGTTGGAGTATCCTTTAAATATGAGTGGAATAGGAAATAAAGATTATTCTGTGTAGTGTTACGCTAGAGGTAACTTCATGTGTATCTCTTTCCAATATTTGAAACCCCATACTTAACTCTTAACTTATATATTACATGGATGATTTAACTATGATTTATGCTTGCTGCTTTTTACGTCAATTTCTTCAGTCTGTCGATGACTCTATATTAGGGTCAAAGGCGCTAAGAGTAGGTGGAACAGGTGAGATATGTCCTATGTATGTATGTATGTAAGTAGTCACCATCCTAGCTTGGGTCTTGCCCTGAATGCGGCTCTACTCAACAGCAAGATCAAATTTTGTCATTGTTCTGAATTCAACATACTGCTGTATGAAGGATCAAAAGGGGTTGGACGCCAGGCGAGTAAGAGAGGTGCCACAGTCGGAAGAAGTGTTAGTTTGTTTACTTAAATGAACCATGCCCATTTTGTTATGGCGATTTTGCTATAAGAAATGCTCCTCGTGTTTATTAGCGAAATTAACATCAAAGATTGATTAATTGCGTAGGAAGTCAGTTTGGCACGACATATGTGACCAGCATACACCTTCCGGTCGTATGAAACAGGTCAAAAACTGTCCAAATTCGCAGATAAAAATTTTTGTTTTGAATTTCTGTATAGCAAAATAGTGAACTTTTCGTGAACATTAACGGCAAAGAACTCACCAACACTGGGAGACCGTGAGTTCCTGCCCACCTGTCATTTACCATCTTGCCGTGTGGTCAATCGATGTCCGTCGGTGATTGGCACTAGATTGCGGAACAGAGACTGACGTTAAATAAAGGAAGGAAGAAGAAGAAGAACATTCCTATCGTTCCCGCCATTTTCTTGTTATTCATGGAACTATTTTGAAGTTCTCAGAACAGCCACAAAGTTCACATAGTTTCCCTTAAAATATTTAATCTTGGTAATTAATTGGTTCGCTCAAAAAGACCTGTAATTCGTGATTCAATAAGTTATAAAAGTCCATTAATGGTTGCTTTACAGTACTTTTATTAAAACTTCAAAATTACAGCCTTAGATGGTTACATTTCTCCAGTTCGAACGAAATCTCGAACCTTCCCAACAAACAATTTGTGTTGATCAACAGCTGAATAAGCTATATTTTAGCTGAAGAAGCTTACGTTTGCCTGAATAAGCTCTTATTCAACATTCAATGTTTGTTGGGTTCCTTTTGATGGAGCCCATCACCGCCCGCACAGTGGAAACGGACACAGAATCAGCGCATTTCTTCCATTTTGTCCGCATTTGCTGGATGTCCTTGACTGCCCGCCGCTTCTTCGAAGTCGCTGCTTTGAAATTGCCCAGTATTTTTCGATTGGTCAAAATTCCGGGCAATTCCGGAGATTCATTAGCTTGGGGACAAATCGATCTTGTTGGCAGCATACCACTCCAGCACCACCTTATAGTAGTGACAGCTGGCCAAATCGGGCCAAAAGATGACTTTGTCCCTATGCTTGCGGATGAATGGAATTACACACTTTTTCAGGAATTCTTCGATGTTAACTTGGGATGTCATCGTCGAGGATGTGACGAATGATTCCGTTTTCAGGCCACAGTCGCAAATCGCTTGCCAAATCATGGCCTTCTTCTCGAACTTGTCGGCAAACACGAACATGAATCTTCCCAACACATCCCCACGTTAAAATTATTACCGATTGCCTGCGAAAAGCAATTTCCCTAACATAGATTTCAAAGTTGAATTCCATTCGGTAAGTGGTAGTGTTCTCCATTTCACAACGAAAGGCTCCCTGCAAGCAGCTAGCGATCAAGGCTGCCCACAACCGCTGATCGGTATCAGTTCCAATCACCGTGTGTGATGATGTCCGGTCGTCAGCATCAGCTGCAGCAGCAGTGCTTTTGGCGCGTGGCGTTGAACATTGTTCTCCAGTACACAACGAAAGGCTGCCTGCAAGCAGTGAGTTGCAGCCACACCACTATTGATCGGAATCAGTAGCTGTGGGTCATCTATGACAAGCGCGTCACCCTCATTCCAAACAACATACAGCTCACCAGCCTCATCTGTGTTTAACATCCTAATAGCTCAGCATTACTCAACCATCACGACAAAACGGTCCGTTTCAGGACCACCATAAATTTGTAAAAGAGTATTTTTGGACATTTGTCAAGGTTATCAATCCGATGTCAGGTCCCATATCAAGATAGAGCTGGAATTAGGTCGTAACAGCTTTTGTAAATAATGACTTCTTTCGATGATGTCTTGAAAGTCAAGGCTCACCCGCATAAACGCGAACCATAACCAGGCATGGAAAATCATTTACATTCATTTCATGCAATCATTAACATTCATTTGCCTCTAACTTTTTTCATCAACATCAATCTTCAAAATGATGTATAGAGCTTTAGTAGGTTTTGTTATTAGCTACAACTTTTGCCCATAACTCAAATCTGTATCTCTTATGCATCACGAATCAGAGCGGGCAGAACTTGTTACTGTTTTTCAGTGAATGTGAAATACATTCACTGTAAAACAGTAGTGGCTTCTGTTCGCTCTGGTTTCTCATACATAAGAGATAAGGATTTGAGTTGATAACAAACGTTGTAGCTAATAACAAAACCTACAAAAGCTCTTTACATCATTTTGCGGAATTCTGTTGATGAAAAAAGTTAGTGGCAAATGAATGTAAATGAATGCACGAAATGAATGCAAATGATTTTCCATGCTTGACCCTACTGAAATTGGTTAAAAAATGTGTATAATTCCTACTAAACTTAAACTGAAATGGTTAAGAACTTTACATGAACGTTTGTGTGATGAAGTTTGAACCTTTTGACTTATGATTTTTTTACTGGTTTTATTTTTTTTACTTTGGTTATGGTTTTTTTTTACTTATGGTTCTTATCAACCCATTATTTGTAAGGTCCACTTACAAAAAACCATAATACATAAGGTTAAAACTTTATCACACAAATGTTCTGTTAAAGTTTCATAACCAGTTCAGTTAAAGTTTAGCAGAGATTATAAACAGTTTTTAACCATTTGTAAAATGTAATGTAATGGCAATTGCCCCCGGCTACAGGTTCCTCCGGGGGTATCCAGCGGTTCTGAGAGCGGCCAATGTGATCAATGATTCACTTTAAGTCTATAGAAAGAATATTCATGAACATCCATGAAGAAAGAGCACGTTTTTGAGTTAAAACGAAATTTTCCCCTGCTACAGGTTCTCTCAGGGTACCTCAGTGGTTCCGAGAGCGGCCAATGTGGTCACTGATCCATTTGAAGTTTAATGAATGCCTATTCATAAAAAACCATGAAGAATAAGCTGTCACACGGCATGTTTTGGTGTAAAAATGCAATTGTCCCCTGCTCCAGGTTCCCCCGGGGCATACTGGATGTTCCGAGAGTGGCCAATGTGGTCAATGATGCATTTAAAGTTTATCAAAAGTCTATTGACGAGAAACCATGAAGAAAGAGCTATCGCACGGCATGTTTTGAGTGATTAAATGATCTGCCCGCATTCAGAACCGTCCACCAGAACCGATTCCAGGGAAATTGCCATATATCGGTTGATTATAAGCCGATTTTAGTTCTTTGCATATTATTCGCTTAAGAAATGGTTCTTCTTTCGTTGTATTAACTAAAAGTATATATATTTAATCAGCATCATATATAAAATTTCACCAAAAATGTAGCAAGTTAGACAAGCCCTCCGAAAACCCAAAATATCTCCAGTATCTGGTGACCAGGATTATTTTCGTGGCTACACCGTAAAACAATATTAGTTTTCAAGTCAAATGCTCTTGGAAGATTTAAAATCGGATCATATTTGACGAAGTTACAACACTCCAAAGTTGACCAAAAATTTGCCTATCCTAGTTATTTTGAGTAACCCCTGTAGATGTGTTTAAATCTAACATACCATGGCAACATTGGGGGTGCAATTTAAAAAACCAATGTTGGTCGTGGCATGAAAGTGGTCTGATTTTGATGCAGAGATGATGGATTTTAATTCTTAATACGCCAATCGACAGGATTTTTTTCTACGAAAATTAAAACTTTATCATTTTTCAAAATGTTACTATTGAAAATTTAACGGATGTGCAACTGTTGCTATGATAATTAAAATTGCCTGCGAAAATCGATTTCCCTATAACAGATTTCAAAGTTGAATTCCAAACGGTGTTTATTCAATAACCGCGTGGTGAGTGGTGCTGTTCTCCAGTACACAATGAAAGGCTGCCTGCAAGCAGCAAGCTGCAGCCCACATGAGCATCCATAGAAGGAGGAAGATGCCGCACCGCTATTGATCGGAATCAGTAGCTCTTCGTGAGTTGCTGTGGGCCATGTTTGTCAAGCGCGTCATACTATGTCATATGCGTCAGTATAAACAGAGAGAACACCGCTCAAATTCCTATTCCTACACAAAACACAAGCTCCTGTTGCAGTTAACAAATAAGATTTATTATATAAAACCACTTAGTCGTACGCCACCATTGCGTAAAACCCTATAGGGCTGTTCCTTATAGTTTTTTTCGTAGGTCCGCTGATTCCTTTCCACACTCAGAGTTTCCTTGTAGGTTTTAAGCACTCGAAAATCTGTTGTTTTCGGCATCTTCAGCACTTTAGCCAGCTTAGAACCGGACCACTCCGGATATTCCAGGCGTTTGTGTGGCTGTGGCTTTTTAAATTGGACCGGTAAAATGCCCAGAATGGTCGTTTATGTTTTATTTACTCAGTTTCTGATATTTATTCACCATTAAATACATCCATTTATCTATATTAATGAGTCAAACTTCACAATTGCTTGTTTCAATAAACTTAAATCCATAGTTGGAGGCAATACATCTGGCAACGCTTTTTCAATGATACATTTATGATTGCCGGCAAAGCAGTAAAGTTGAAATGGTTTTCTTGGTGTTCAATTTTGTTCACCAAGAGTTTTGAGTAGCAGTTGTTTTGGATTTTGTGTATTTGATTGAGCGTTATTGTGCTAAGCTTCGAAAAACACAAGTAAGTAAATACAGTGAATATGTTTTACCCAGGAAGTTTTCGTTCTAAAATCATGAAATACAAATGTTAAATTGTTGTATTAATAATATGAGAATGTATGTGTAAACCAATGATGATGATTGAAGAATATTTCAAAAAGAAGGCGAATACAAATTTAATTACCCTTAGTAGAGCCTTAACAAACCACTGTCAAAGATTTTCGATTCCCAACACTACACTGAGATTATTATTCCATCAGATTTCATAAAAAATATCGTATGGTTTTTTGCGACAAGATTTTATGTTGGATTTCATACGATCGGACTTTGAAAAACTGTCAGATGTTTTCAACTAGCCATCGTATGATTTTTCACGTATACAACTATGAATCTGAATACAAACGAATGATGGATATCATGGAGTTTAACTATTGATTTCGTGCGTCGTACATTTTTAATTTATTGGATATTTTTTTTTGTTTATTAATTTATTTGATAAGGCTCAACCGAATTAACTTTACAGAGCCGAGGATTCTTGGTCACTATACAATACATCTTAAAGCTATAGTCAAAAGATACAACACAATAAACACTTTATCTTCCGTTATCCAAAAAGCCTCCTCCACCAGAACTGGAGCCGCTTCCGGTAGTTTCATTGTATGGCCAATTGTTGTACGCCAACGAGGGTCAGAGCGCGTCCATTGCAGCAATGGACGCAAAACGTGGTCAGCACTCACACACTCATCACGAAACGGTTGCTTTCCAAAGTCGACGACGCATCGACCGAAAGAACTGCTGATGAAGAACAATGAGGAGGACCACACAATGGTTGCTGCCGAGAAAACAGACGATCGCGTAGCACACATCAAGAGTGGCCTGCTTTTGTCGACAGCCGAGTGAACACTGTCAATGAACCTAATTTTTTTAGAAAATTTCACGAGTTTTCTATCCTGCTGCAATCGGTGGAGAATAGACTATGCTGGTGCGAAAATTGGAAAAAAAGATCGAAGGATCCAGCTAACTTTTCGTTCAGTTAGCGTTCGACTTTGATGTAATTGGGGAAGCTATTCGGTCAGTCGGTGCAGCTATGTGCGATGGATGCGGAAGAACCAGAAGCTAATCTGCAAATGTTAAACTTTAGAATTAACATCATAAATAACTTAAATTTTATTAATCTTACAGGTTTACGAAGCCTTATACAATGTCACGAAACTGCATCCGCCATCTTTGTTGTTGTTGTGATTTGAACTAACCTACTACCTTTCATACGATCGTCTTATGACTTTTTGACATAAGTTGCGTCAATACAATTCATAAGAAGGGTTTATGGAATTCAAATATTTTTCATGCACCTTTAATTGTATACATCTATAAATGCTGTAGATGGAGTATGAATTCATACGATACCTATGAAATTGGATAGAGCGCATATTTGTATGTGTTCATACGATGCAGCTTATGAAAATAAAAGGGATAGTTTCCTCAGTGAGAAGCGTGCTAGCAGCGCATGAGGGCGTACCAATTTACTTTTGGTTTGCCTTTATATATAAACTTCTGATAAGATCCTGAAATTTTCCTGAATTTAGTGAAACAATGTTTAAAAATTTTCGTTAACATAACATTGGAACCTAATATTAAAGATTTTGCAACTTTTCCCGTAGTTAAGGACGTTTTTGAAGTTCTCAAAGCTATGCTGAAGTTATCAGAAGTTCCTTTAAATTCTCGAAATTATCATAAAGTTATGAAAACTATGATTTCCGCATTTTTTTGATGTTCAGAAGAAGCTTAAAGACCCAAAAAAAAAACTGCGTTTTGGTTTTTCAAAAAAAATATGGAAGGGTTGTATACTAGATACGATCGCAGGGTTGGCGTTGGATAACGTCTGTTATGTGTTGTACTTAATTGTGTATATTATATTTTAGGAATATTCCTTAATAACTCTTTTGCGAAAGTTTGGTGGCCCTGAAAAGGGCCGTTTTGTTGGGCTGATGTTGTTGACAATGATGGAACGGGCGACGTTGTTGGACGCTTATATAGTAGAACAGAAAATATCAGAGGTGTCAGATACTCGCATCTGATGTCTCGGTTGGAGAAAGTATAAGAATGTAAAAAAATCAATCGATTTTCACCATCTTTAGACAATGGTTTACTTTTAACCATTTTTCAATAGTTTACAGAATCAAATCAATATTTTTGAAACATTCAGCAAATTGCTAGAAATATTTCCAATCGATTGATGCCATAATCTCGTAAATTTATCGAGAAACGGTTGAGTTATTATCGTTCAAAATCTTTTAATTTTTCGTAACGCATCCAAAATGACTGTTTTCAATTTTGTACCCCCGTATGTTGCCGAAAGACGTTATCCAACGTCAATATTAAAAAAAAGTAAAAGGGTCTGTGCCTAGGGGCACGAACGGAAGCTTGACGTAGGACCGCTAGTGGACGGAATAAATGTGAAGAGCATTTAGTTCTTTTAATTGATCAATTATCTATTATCTCAACTCTTTCCGTTTTTGAATTGTAGGCGTACCAAATTTGTAGTAATCTTTTTCAGAGAGAAAGTTGATTAAGAGAATCAATCAAAATCACTTGCACCCTTGCTTCCAAGTTTGGTTACAAGATTAAAACTCTGGAGAGCATTTTGTGTGGTCGTTGGGGGGCTTGTGGTTCTGAATATGGACAAACAAGCACAGATAAATTCTATTCCAACTCTTTACTGATGTAAGCTTGACGGCCTTGAAAAGGGCCGTTTTATTGGAGAGGACATCCATTGGCGTGTTTAGTGTAGGTGACAGCATCACGGACCTCATTTTCCAGGAACACCTTCAGCACACCTCGTAGATCAGACCGGAGATACGTTTGACACCACAACGGCGAGCCAGATGACCGATGGCGGTTATCTCGAAGAACTTTGCGATGACGCTTGGCGCCTCCTTTACCTAACCTTTTCCTCCTTTGCCACGACCAGTCAATTGTTGCTTGTTGGGTGTGAAGGAGTGGACTAGCCACCACCTTCCTACTGCTACTATTGCTGCTCACCACGCCGTCCGAAACGAAAATGAGCTAATGCCATACAGCAGCGCTCTTTTAAATCTTTTCAGGTTAAAGCAGAATGATGTGCAACCAAGTGGTATAAAAGCTACAAAGACTCCTCCCATTATGAGTAGTTTGCTATCAAGTGGTGACACTGCGTACACGGCGAATGAGAACGACCCAAATTTGAGTTTAGTTCACTCATAATCGCCAAAAGTGCAGGAACTAAGCGATGAGTAAATTTGTCTCATGGTTTCCTGTGGAAAACCTTAAAAATCTGCCAGATAATGAGGAAATAGACGAAATTTTTATTCAGTCTCGGAGTAGTACCAATAGACTGAGTGAATCCAATATTTACTTTTCTCAAATTCGGGAATTTTTCCCTGGACAATCCTGAAAAAAACCTGGGAAAACATGAGGCAAATTTACTCATCGCTGAGTTCCTGCACTTTATTTCTTATTTCTGAGATAACTAAACTCAAATTTGGGTCGATCTCATTCGCCAAGATATCAAAAGATATCGGCGCCGGTGGTTAGCGTGATTACCTCTCACTCCAGCAAGCCTGGATCCAATCTCAGTCGGCGCCACCGGCATGTTCTAAGGCATAACATCTCTGATCACGCCTTCCTTCGGGAAGTAAAGCCGTTGGTCCCCGGTTGAGTTGATGGGTCGATTGGTAGGGTCCAGGTGTGGGAGCTGCCTCCCTGGCGTCAGTGGCATTGGAGCTCAGTACGGAAAACAAAACTTGCGTCACTTTTCAATAGGTCCTATCTACATTGATCGATTCTCTTCATCGACACTCTCTTTCGTAAATAACTCGGCTTCACAAATGTTTCCTGCCGTCTTCGTCGAATTAGATGCTAGATGGTTGCTTCTTCCATCGAAAATATCCGGCCATGACAATTCAAAGTTGATCAAGGTTGATCAAAATAATTTGTACCCCTGCTTCCAGTTTGATTACATGAGCAGTTTTGTGTGGTCGTTGGTTCTGAATATAGAAAAAAAAACAGGCAGATGAATTCTATTCCTACTCTTTACTGTAATAAGCTTGGTGGCCCTAAAAAGAGCCGTTTTGTTGCCAAAGTTGGTGATGATTTAACCTCCGAAACCAATCGGAGTGCGTCTCTGTCACTTCAAAACGTAGATGACCAATGAGGTACAGAGAGAGGTGACGCAGATCGTGAAATAGGGTTGTATTAGTAAACCAAAAAATCAACGTAAACGCAAGTAGTGACGTCACTACTTGCGTGTACTTGCGTGTATCGTACAGTGGTTGTGTGAGTGATTGCTTCACCTCGGTAATCCAGCTCATTGGTAGATGACATCCATGGCCACTTACGCTTGGCGTGTTTAGTGTAGGTGACAGCATCACGGATCTCATTTTTCAGGAACACCTTCAGCACACCTCGTAAATCAGACCGGAGATACGTCAGACACCGCCACGGCGAGCCAGACGACGGATGGTGGTTATCTCGAAGAATTTGCGTTTGGTTCTGAATATGGAGATGAGTGTGCAAAATATTACGCAATTCCATCCTCCCTATTTGCACGCGCCCGAGGATCGGAGGCAAATGCTACTTCGACTTGTTTCGTCTACTTACTACTCTCTGACGACTGTGCTGGGGAAGCAGCATATAAATGTAGGTAATTGGTGGATTTGTTAGTTAATTCGACGCTTTTGGACAATACTGGACATTAACCAGTTTTTCAATAGTTTCTTGTCAAAAATCAACATTCGGAAGAATTGTTATCAATGCGTAGCCATATTTATGATCGATTGGTGATAAAATCATTGAAATTGGACCAGGGGCAGCTGAGTTATTAACGTTCAAAATCTTTCTTAATATGTTACAGATGTTTTTTTTTTTTTTTTTTAATTCATTACTACTTATATTTGTAATTCACGTCCAGTGACTTTATTTATCAAGCATAAAAAAAATGTTTACGAATGACCATTTCATAAGTAATCCAACAGTTCAAGTTTTAATAATAATAATAATGGTCTCAATAATAATGGCAGTTTAATTTTCAGTTTCATCACTTACATTTTCCGTAGGTACATTATCGTTGTCCTGTTTCTGGATGGCATCAATCTTACGCGGTGGAACATCTGGTGTGGACATTTCATACTCAGCCTCTCGTTTAGTTCCCGCCTGAACTTTTGTCTTGCAAGCGATTTGGATATGACCCTCTCGTCCACAGCTATGGCATATTTTATCGATGGCATGGCAAGCAGACGGGTCGTGGTATACACTAGTACATCTCCAGCATCTGGAACCTTGAGCCGATCTCTGATTACCTGCCCGTGTGAACGGTGGCCTGCCGTTGCCTACGTAGCGTTGATTTCCTGAACGACTGTACTGACGCCCTGAGTAGCCACGAGACATACCACGTTGATAGAAAGAAGCATTTGGTCGTCGATACTGCTGAGTGTTCAACGGGAAATCGGCACTAACTGGAGCGATGCTGACTTGTTCTGACGGTGCATGTCTTTCCTTAAAGAATTGCTCACTTAGGCGAATGCACTCAATTTCACGCACCTTATCGATCAGTTCCATGAACGATCCTTTGCGGTGCAACAATTTAAGGGCAGCGGTACGAACGTCCTTGCATCTGGCTTGATTTGCTACGGTACCCAATATAACTTCAGACTCTCTATCTGCTCCATATTCGCACAACCGGGCTATAGCTCCAACCCTAGTTATGTAAGCCGACTCTGACTCTCCTTGCTTCTGAAACGTGAGAGCCAGTTTACGCCGCTGCAACATTACGTCTGAACCAGAACCAAAGTAAGTATTGAGCCGGTGCATCGCGTTCGAAAACGGATTAGACACTGCATCTGGCGCAGTTTCGTCTGATTTGGTATTCCTGTAGATGTCCAACAATTGATTGCCTGCCTTTACCTTGAAGATCATGAATTGAGTTGCTTCATCTAAAATAAATGGATCACAATTCTTATAAATATTCAACCTATTTTTTTATGGATTTGTATTTATTGCTGTCTTTTATTTCTTCAACCCACTCGTACTTTATGGTGAGCTTACTGAATTTATTTTTTTTTAATGTTTCAGCCTTCTCATCACCACCATTCTGACATGATGAGTCTAATGAATTTCATTCATTTTTTTTAATGCTGCTTTGCCTATGCCATGATGTTGCCTGGGTCAATCCAGGCTTCTCATCCCCATCAGAAATATATTCAGTTTTTTTTATAAAGCAAAATGGCTGCCTTCAAATTTGTTCTATATATCAGAAAAATCATTTAAACTATACATGTTACTATTTACTTTCTTTATATCGTATTTCCATTAAAATACTTACTTAGTGGGAGCGTTAGCTGCGCCATTGTGGTGACCGACTTCTTTTTCGCCGTCCATTTTTTTTTATATTAAAGATTTTTTCTTATGCCAACTGTACACTCCAAGATTAGTTTTCTGAATGCAGACCTAAGCCACACTCGAATTTTTCTAGCTAGCATTTTTCTCAATCTCACACGCACACCTCTAACAAAACTCTTAACTGAAAACCCGTGTCTTGTCGGCACACAATTACAATCTCATCCCAATTATCTTCGATCCTCATTCGCATACACACAAACATACTAATTCGTACGCTTGCCGATCCATTTTAGTCGGAACACAATTAGACCATAGTCCCTCAACTAATACAGTTCGCTCTCAAAAGCATTCAACACACACATTTAATTCAACCAAACATATACACCTTAATATCAGATATATTGGTTTCCATCGCTCAGCTTTCATTCGACATTCATACTCGCATTCATAACAACTTTCACATTAAAGCTCTCCTGAGACTCCAACCATAAGCAACACGATAGTTTATCCAAGATCGTCCAATACTATATATTCGCAGTAAACTGTGTGAGAAGCGATAAACGTCAGTTTGTTTATTTGCTTCTGTTTTGATCTGTGGATCCCATCCAGAAAATATTCAGTTTCGGTCATTGCGTCATGCAATAAATCAATCCTCAATTGGTGAGTTATTTTGTTCAATATAATTTTATTCTTTTTATTTATAGGTATCATCTACATTACTACAGTTCCATTTTCGGTTTTCACAAAAGGGGTATAGAAATCAAAGACGTAGTCCTACGTCAAAAAACATATATTTTCTAAATGGCAGTTTTTTTTTATATTTTTGTAAAGTAAATTTACGTGTGGTATGCCAGTCTGGAAGAGTTGTGCTAAGTGCCACCACCTAAGGCTTCAGAGGATCCAAAACAAGATCCTCAGAATGATCCTTAACAGTCCACCGCGAACTCGTAGTTCTGAGATTCACCACCTGGCCGGTCTTTAAACATTCGAGGAGCGAAAGACTTCCTCGCTGGAAAAGCTCAGAGTCGCCTGTCTGCGATCAAACTACCAGATCATTCGTGATTTGGCAACTGAAAACGAAACTAACTCAGTGATTAACGTTAACTCATTTGTGCGTCACTTTTACTCGTTTCTTCAAGCGTAGGTTACTCAGCGCATGAGTTACCTACGCTTTTAAAAATTTCTTCATACGAATGAGTAAAAGTGACTCACTCTCTGAGTAAGATTTGTTTTCAGTGTACAACGCAACGAAAACTCCTGTGAAGAGTTAGGTTATGTAATTCACTTTATTCCAAAACAATATCTGAAAAATAAACTAGAAAATCGAACAACAATTTCGTAGTCCCACGTCAACAATGCGGTCTTGTGCACCACCCTCCAACTTTCTTTTTTATCAAAGATTAATTCCGTGTAGAAATCTGAGTATTGCTCAGTTTAAAATAGGGCAATTGAAGACAGAAGAACTGAAAATAAAACGATTGAAAACTATGCAGCAGGAAATTTGATTGGACAGTTGAAATTCGAAAAAAATTACAATAGCTTATTCAATTAAAACTTGAAAATTGAAAGATGAAAAAAGCAATGGGGATTGACAATTGAAAATGCCCCTTGCATTTCAGTGTCCATAATCGATTCACTTATTCTCACCACACTTTATCGAATGAATGATATCCAACATCCGTCAGCGGCTAAATCACTTTCCCGGTTTTTCTTCGTCCAAAGTGTACCCTCCAGCACGAATCGGCATCGGAAATGGGCAGAAATCAAAACAATTGCGTTGATTATCATAATGCGACATTCATGCTCCGTTTTCCCAGAATCGATGGGCTATACGGAAAGGGCCTATCGTATTTTAGCCATTGCCGGTGGCGAACTCTGATCTGGAAGAAACAAAAAAAGTGGAGGCATCTTTTATGCTGTGGCACGGACAAATATCGTTCGGAATCCTGGGTGGAAGTGGGGGTTCCGGAAGCGGAAGCAGATTACTTTCGTCGTTTATTTAGATATGGGGAAATGATGGTACAAGAAGGGAGAAATAACTTGCCGCTTTTAGACGATGACCTTTTGATGGTTGATTTATTCGATTCGATTCGCAGATTGTGCCCCTAAGGGCAGATTGGCGATGCTTTTTTTTTGGTTGCCCTTTTATGAATAGGATCATATCTTGATTTTATCATATTGGTGCTGCTGCCGGATGCCGGCTGCATATGGAAAGATAAACAACATAGCGCGTTTCAATATTTTGGCCTATCCGGAATTGATCGGAATAAAATTGGCCTCAAGATATTTTGACTTATTTCTTAAATAAATAAACGTAAAGTCTTATTAAAGTCACCGGAATCGAAACACTGGAAGCATCCCTCTTGTATGATACAATCCAACACAACGCAAAAACGGTCAAAATCTGTTTCGCTTTATCTGATAACATCGCCATTTTTCTCTTTCTTTCTCTCCCGGGAGAAAACCCAACACAGAAGGATAAAGGCAATAACAAAAGAAATAAACATCAAATAAAAATCAGATTGATCTTTGGAGATTTTTTCTTTTCTTTCGTGAGTGTCCATCCCCTCTCTGACTGGTTGGCTTCTTTTAGCATATTGCAGAGGTGCCACGGGCTACAATATGGTGTAGAAGCCATTTGTCTCCCCCCTTTCCATTCTGCTTCTGACCCTTTCGGTTCACGATGGAGCAAAGATTGGACGAAGTGTGATGGTAGCACACGAAGCAGTCGACTTTATCATTGATCTGATTGTGGCGAAGGGAACGGAACAACCCGATGAAATGATATTGTGTATCTTGTGAAGCATTTGATTATTGTGCATGATTGCCATGCGTATTTCCGCAACGTCAAGCATTCTGAAATGAAAAATTATCTCAAAGTTCTTCAATGCCACTTTATCAAAGGTACAAGAGTCAGCATTTTCCTTTTGATTTCACTTAGGCAAAGTTTCATTCCTGACAGATACGAATAAACACCTTAATGTATCAAAAGCTCTGATCTGAGGCCAGGAGAAGAGTTTCAAATGAGTGAATCCCCTATCTCCAAGTCATATCAATTACATTTAACTCAAAGCACCCGTTAAACTTTCCTTGAATCATCCTGCAAATGAACTCATAATATTTAATGTTTCAACTTTATCTCCGACTTCATCAACCCGGCCATCATCTCGACACATCTCACGCGCACCGGTAAATGAAAACATTCGCGATAATCATCTTATCATCGCTAATCACCTCTCGTAAATTTCCACTGACCAGCTTCTGTGGGAAAACGTTTTCCCACTCTCTTTCACTTCCACTCTACCTCGGAAGGCTTAACACATGAACCAGGGGAAAACTAAGGCAAGCGAATGAAAAAAGAAGCAAGAAGCGAAACAAAAGCACCCGAGTTGTAAAAGAAATTAACCTTACAAATGAATAAACATTATTTCCGTTCGTTTCACATTGGACCTGGTCCTGAGCCGGCCCGCCGGCTGCCAGCCAACGGGCATCGGAGTGTGCCCTCCTTTTCCCCTCCGGGTCTTCCGGGCGCCTTGAAAACTTGGAACCCCTTTCGCGTGTTCGCTCATCCCGAGGCAATAAATTTCCATTTAATCTTAATCTCTAACGACGGTCACTCCCCCCCGGCCCAGCCTCCGGAAGTGGACGGCAGTAGCCTTCCGGCGACGACGTACGAACAAATGTAAATACATAATTTAATTTTTAATTTGTAACAGTCTTACGCGAACAAGGCAAAGACCACGTGGAGGTGCTTAGAAGGCGAAACTTTATTGCAATTCGCGCGTGCTCCGAAAGAGTTGTCGGTTTGTGTGGTACTGTTAATTGTTGAATAATTGAGTGGAGTTACTTCGTTTGAACTGGGGGAAAGTTCAAATGGAAAGACCATCAATGATTCATTATTTACTGGTGGTTTGATCTAGTTCGGTAAAGCGCGTGGAGGCTGTAACTTATGGATAGCTGCCCGAGCATCAAAATAATCAGCAAATTGAAAACAAGTAATTTGATTTCAATCTACGCGAGTTTGACAAAAAATTTTGCTACACGATTGCTCTTCAAAAGTATGTTGCAACAGTTAACCAGTCATTGCCTTAGCAGAATATCAAATTGAATACACATTTTGTTATCGACAGTAAAAATGTACAGTCAGGAATCCTTATTGCCGGTGTTAAAGTTGTTATACTGGGGCCTGTGCCATTCAATTGATGATGATGATGATGGTCCCACCTCTTACCCCTACAAAGGTTTGAGCTGGACGATTTATCTTTAAGATAATTAAATATGACATTTTAACCAGGTTGGCAAACAAAATCGAACTGGTTTCAGTTACAGATATAAATTCCCTCTAGAGTTTACAGTTACTTCACAGCGATATAAATGTTGAAAAGCTCAGGCGTCCACCTCTTAGTTCGCCTTTTTGTCCACCTAAAATATTCATAAGTATTACAAGCAATCAAGAGTTAATGAGCAATCAACAAAGCATCCTATTACACTAGTAACCCCGCAATCTGATGCTATCATAATTTTCAGCAATGTCAGGAATGCTCACGAACCCCCAACATTTGCCAGAAAACTTACTACTAACTCAAGGTATCTTCCAAATAAGCTTCAAAATTGCATTTTTTTTTATCAAATGTTAAATTCAGTCCTCTATATCCGTAATACGCGCGCGAGGCTCAAACCTTTGTAGACTACTATTTTTTTTACTACTACTATTAAATCATACATCAAAAATCCATCATCACCATCGTGGCGAACAAAATAGTTTTTGCAGTGCTACAATAATTATTAAAGAGTCGTTATAACAGCTATCCATACAAAGTAATCCGTTAAAAATAACTTCGTCAAGATACATAATTTGTCAATTCATAAAAAAAAAATCACTGGATAACCGTTCAAAAGACAGTTTTAACGTGTGAAATGCAATGTCTCTTAAATTCTGCTAATGTTGTTGAACGTTTAATGTGTCTAGGCATTGAATTGAAAACATTTATTCCTTTAAAAAATAATGAATTCTGTGAAGCACAAGTCAAGAAATGTGGTGTTCTTATTTCATCCGCGTTTCTAGTATTATATCTATGAAAGTCACTTCCTCTTTCAATTCGATCACACAAATATCGAGGCAGCAAACCGTTAACTACTTTAAAAATGGACACCATAGTCAAATATACAATGCTTTGCTTCACCGACAACCATTGTAAGGCGTCTAGCATCAAAGTTGAGGAAGTGAATCTATTACATCTCAAAATCAAACGCATTATTTTATTCTGCAAGCGCTGTAATCTCGATATTTGTGTTGCATTCGACAGAAATAAAATGGATGGGCAAAAGTTTAGATGAGGAGAGATGATTGATTTGTATAGCTGTATTTTACTGGCAATAGTTAAATCGTTTTTCAATCGACATAGAATTCCATACTTCTTGGCAATTTTCTTGATGACATTGTCAATGTGAGAGTTGAACTTAAGTTTGTCATCAATAATCACGCCAAGATATTTAATCTCCTGAACGCGATCAATAGTCTCATCATCAATTACAACAGAGACGTTCTCATTTAATCGATTCCGCGAAATTACCATAAATTTAGTTTTACTTGTATTCAATTTTAACTGCTTACACTTCAACCATCTACTTAGATACTGCAAATCTTCATTCAAGTGTGAGACGGCAACTTCTAAATCCTTAGCTGCAATGAATAACACAGTATCATCTGCAAAAAGGTTAATGTCGCAAAACCGTAAAACACGTCGCAAGTCATTAATATACATAATAAATAAAAGGGGCCCTAATACACTTCCCTGGGGCACTCCAAGGTTGTTCCCCACGGGACTGGAAACAGAATCATTAAAAACAGTCCGTTGAGTTCTGTCAGACAAATAGCTTTCAAACCATTTATATGCAGTACTCGTAATTCCAAAGCGCTTGATTGTACTTAACAGTAAGGGCCTAGAAATTGTTTCAAAAGCGCGTTTCAGATCCAAAAAAACAGCAACAATCGTATCTTTACGCTCCAAGTTGTCTTTCCACTTTGCTTACACCAAATTCAATGCAGTTTCACAAGAATGACCTTCCCGATATCCCGATTGTTCTGGTATCAACAAAGAGTTGCTATTCAAATACTCCAACAGCTGGCCTTTAACAACAAGTTCTAAGATTTTCTCTAATGTGTGCAACATGTTGATGGGACGAAACTCTTCGGCTTTAATCGTTCCAGCAACTTTTTGAATAGGAATCACTAAGGATTCCTTCCAAATTTGTGGCACATGTTCATTCTGCAATGATTCATTAATAAGGTCCAGAAAGATGTGGCCAATGACATGAAAGCAATCTTGAATAACTCTAGCATTAACATTATCTACTCCAGCCGATTTTCCTAATGAAAAACAAATAACTCTAAGTTCATCTAATGTAATTGGGTGAAAAACTTCAAATCTGCAACTACTATTAACTGGCTGTTTTATTTCGTCAGGTTCATCGACCAATTCAATAGATTGATTAATCACTGAAACACTGTCTACGAAATAATCATTAAACTTAGATGCAATAACTTGTTCTGACTGTTCTAATGTGCCATTAAAAGTTATGGACCGCGGTTTGCAATTACTAGGTTTTAATAAAGATTTCAAAATTTTCCATAACTCTTTGCTGTTGTTTTGATGCTGATCAATCTTCCTTTGAACATATTCACAACGAGTTTTCTTTATCGATTGTGAATACTTATTACGCGCGATTGTGTACCTAGTCCAATGATTGTTATTATTAGATCTACAAAACTTTTTGTACCATTTGTCCCTTTTCCGTTTAAGACGCAAAAGATCCAAATTGTACCAGCTGTTCGAGTTTTTCAAAGAAACAAACTTTTGCTCAACTAGTTGATTGGTACACGTTTTCAAAGCGTTATTAAGAACAGCTGTAGATTCATCTAAGTTACCGGCCGCGAATGGAAAATCCAGGCTTCTCTCAACAAGATTTGAAACAGCTTGCTTCGAATATTTCCTCCAGCACTTCAATTTTACAAAATTATCGTTATCGTTAACATGGTCTAAGACATTAATCACTAAAGTCTCATGATCGGTTATTTTCAAATCAGTATCCGTAACTGAACAAATGGAATCAAAATTGGAATAAACGTGGTCAATTAAAGTTCTACTGTGCCTGGAAATACGCGTATATTCATTTACCGTTTGCTTTAAATTAAAAAACTCAGCTAAACGCTTCAAATGATTCGAATTATGGTTATCACGCCAATTAATATTAAAATCACCAGCCAATATATTTAATTTACTAGAATCAAGGAATGTCTCGAGCCAGTTCTCTAAAACTTCAACAAAACGCTGGTCACTAGAACTGGGAGAATGATACAAAACACCATAATTACCCATCTTCATGCCACGTACAACTGTAATGCCCAAGAACCAGTTGCCATCAATAACTTCGTTGGTACGAAGGTTGAATTGAACTGATTCTTTGACATAAATAGCAACACCGCCAGTGTGTCTAGAATGTGATAAACAAGCAGCAACAATATATCCCGGAATACTATACTGATCAAAAGCTTCAGTTTCTACAATATGAGTTTCAGATAATAAAACTAAAAGAGGACGTTTTTCCTCAACAATCTGACGTAATGCTACGTAGTTTGTTGACAACCCCGCAATATTCAAATATAAAAAATCAAATTGATTCACATTCCTGGAACTTGGCTGCTATTTATTGAAACGCAAGCTGCTTTTCTTCTGTTCAAAAAGTCTTTTATAGAGCAAACATTCAGGACTAAATGCGGCATGGTTGACGTCCAAGTTCATTTTACGTTCTTTATTCATTTTCAAACAATTAACACATTTCAATACAGTTGACGTACACTCCGACGTTTTGTGTTGTTGGCTGCACCTAGAGCATCTATCACAATTTTTGCAATCCATGCTCTTGTGTCCAAATTCTCCACATTTGAAACATCTCAACACATTAATCGCGGGAACTATCGAGCACCGATCATACCCTACATTTACTTTTTTCGCACATAACAAACATTTAGAAGTATCGACATCGACTTCAATTACAATACTAAACTTGTTATAAGTGAAGCGTGGATTTTCAAACATGTTCACTACTTTTACATCATTAATAGCGATGTCTTCATTTTGACTTTTTAAGTAGTCAATAAAGACATCGGAGGAAAACTGATCGCTCATGCCCACTATTTTCAATCTTGGCACCGAAGTGGGAACAACAGCACTATATTTTTCACCCAGATTGCTTTCAATACCATTTTTCACATCACTTACGTTTGCTCCTGTTGCACACTCAACAATAATGGAGCCATCTTTACCATTCCTAAAATTACTGATTTTGTGTGTTTTTGGATCCAACTGAGTTTTTAAAAACTTACGAGTATCTTCGCAAGGTTGTTTGGACTCTTTCGGTTTAATCACAATGACTGGACGAGTCTTACGATTTTCTGGTTTGTTACTTTTACTATTACTGTTACTATTAGTTTTACTTTGACTAATACGACTATGTCTTGAAAAACAACATCATCATCATGATCACTATTACTAATTACTAATTTACGTTTTTTGCGTCTGGTATTTTTGTCCGATTCCGACTGAATCGTCCTAGATGAACTGCACGGATCATTCTTTACAGCTAATTGGTTTTCCGCATCAATTTTAAAAAATGAACTTTTCATATTATCCAATTTCTCACAAATCAAATTTTCAAGACCATTTACATTTATTCTAATATCTGCCATCCCGCTTTTAACCGCGATGTCCACCTGAGCAGCAATGTGATCTCGCATGCCAGTGATCGAGTCCGAGAGTTGAAAAACCTTCTTCATCTCTTCCTCTATCCTTTTGACGCGCGAGATCAGATCATTCTGCTCGTCACAACTCTGATCTGATAGACAACTATCACACTTGAACAGAATATTTGCATTATCTGCTATAAGCCTGGCCGCAGTCTTAGTGAGTGCCGCACAAGCGAAATGGAACGTTCCATTGCACGGACCTACACACGTAACTGGGAGCCCACTCATAGCAATAGACTGCTCGCATACATTACACACATCCATTCTACCAAATTAAACGCTAACACTGTTAGCAGCAGACATATACAGGGGAGGAGAACACAAAATAAAATTTTACCGCCACAGCTCACTATACAAATCAATAGCGCGCCGGGGGGAAAATACAAAATTAAACAAAAACTAGTTGCTAGGCAACCTTTTCTCTACTTATCCTGTTAGAAAAACACCACGGGCACGCGTTGGAATAATCCTTTCGCGGCACACGCCACTATTTCACACGAAATTATTAATTTATTTTCACAGCACAACTCAACAAAAACACTACTTTGTACGCCATACTACAAGTTTTTTTTTTCACTTTTAAATGAAAGCCGTTAGAGGCACTGCACTTTCATTTTGCGTACGACGGGCGCTATATTATATGAAATTTGGGTCCAACATAGAATATCTCTTGATGTTAGCCATGTTTAAAGTTGCTGTCATCTGCAAAGTTGTTCAGTTATTTTTTTGACGTAGGACTACGTCTTTGATTTCTATATGGGGGTACACTTTGTGAAAACCAAAAATGGAACATGTAACAAATTAAGAAAGATTTTGAACGTTAATCACTCAGCTGCCCCTGGTCCAATTTCAATAATGTTATCACCAATCGATCAGAAATATGGCTACGCATCGATAACAACGCTTCCGAATGTTGATTTTCAATAAGACACTATTGAAAAACTAGTAAATGTCCAGCATTGTCCAAAAGCGTCGAATTAACTAACAAATCCACCAATTACCTACATGCATATGCTGCTTCCCCAGCACAGTCGTCAGATAGTAGTAAGTAGACGAAACAAGTTGAAGTGGCATTCGTCTCCGATCCTCGGGCGCGTGCGAATAGGGAGGATGGAGTTGCGTAATATTTTGCACACTCATCGCCATATTCAGAACCAAACGCAAATTCTTCGAGATAACCACCATCCGTCGTCTGGCTCGCCGTGGCGGTGTCTGACCTATCTCCGGTCTGATTTACGAGGTGTGCTAAAGGTGTTCCTGAAAAATGAGATCCGTGATGCTGTCACCTACACTAAACACGTCAAGCGTAAGCGGCCATGGATGTCATCTACGTTTTGAAGTGACAGAGACGCACTCTGTTTGGTTTCGGAGGTTAAATCATCACCAACTTTGGCAACAAAACGGCTCTTTTCATTGATTGATTCTCTTGATCAACTTTCTCTTTGAAAAAAATTACTACAAATTTGGTACGCCTACAATTAAAAACGGAAAAAGTTGAGATAATAGATAATTGATCAATTTAAAGAACTAAATGCTCTTCACATTTATTCCGTCCACTAGCGGTCCTACGTCAAGCTTCCGTTCGTACCCCTAGGCACATACCCTTCTACTTTTTACGTAGAACTACGTCTTTCGGGAAGGTTGCCAATTCAGGGAAATTCGACGAAATTGGTTAGATTTTAAATGCTAATTACTTGGCCAATAATCAATGGATTTTGATGATTTGTATGTCGATTGATTCACAAGTGTTATAACATTCATGTGGTATGTCACACATTATAATTGTTAAATATTTAAATTGGTAACAATGAAGAAATATGGAACAAATCAAATTTTCCATACATTTTCATCGACTGCAAGGAGCTCACCCCTAACATAGCCATCAGAAAGTTGATCCCTAACGACAGAAGCCGAAGCCGCACAATCATTAAACACTGCACGTTGGACGGTTCGACCTCGGATTTGTTCGCTGCAGCGTGGAAATCGTAGCATTCCTAGCAATACACAACCGCATTGTTGACGTAGGAATATGAAATTTTTGTTCGATTTTCTAGTTTTTCATAACTTTTATAATTTAACTCCACTCCAGAGCTGGTAGCGAGTCACTTTTTAGTGACTTGGTCACTTTTTTCAAGCCAGTCACTAAAAAGTCGCTTTTTTTTAAGGCCAAGTCACTAAAGTCACCCTTTCTTGTATTCAGTCACTATTTTCAACTTTTTTAGCGTGACTTGTCCGGGGGTGAAATTTGAACTCGTGACTTTGGTGAGAGGTATATATGCTATCCACTACGCCGGGGTCGACCCCTCGTCTTTCTCTATCTACATGGTGTCTACTCATGTTTCTAAATAAAATTACCTGAGTGTCCAAGTAAGTAAGTCCAAGATCTAAAAATATGCAATGTCTTGAAGTTTCTACGGGATCGATAAGAATATAGCTGTGCTCAGAACACGAAGCTCTATCAGATGATGTATAAAAATCGGTATATTTTTCGAAGTTAAGCAACCCAATTAACCCTCCGTTACTCGCGCTGTTGTACTTTGTACAACACACATGAGTTTTCCATTGCCATTTTTTTGCTGAGTTACCAATCGATCTGAAACCAACGAGTATTCCTCAAATAACTTGTTTTGATCTAAACAAGCTAAACTTTGATTAAAGTAAACACCTTAAAATACGGGTTGTTTAAACAAACTTCCGATTGTTCAATTGTTCAAAATCTCATGGACGGGATCGAAATAGATCAGACCATGGTGGATGATAAGTGAAAAAGAAGAAGGAAAAAAGGAAGATCCAGGAGCGGTGTTTGTTGGGAGCTGTCTTAGCTGATGGGCAACGAAGATCCCAAGATGATCACGATGGTGTGAATTCAGCAGGCTTATAGTGATACCGAGAGATGCCGGACTGTTGCATTTGATGCATCTCTTTCCGAGGGCTGGCAACGAGTAGCGGTTTTCCTTAATCAAGATCCAAGTAACTTTTCTGAACTGTATTCGGAAGTTTCAAGGATTATTCGGGTGAGATGCTTCCTTTTTATTTATTTAGTTCGTAACATTTTGTTCCATGTATGGAGACCTCCATACACAACAATAGACTTCTAAAGCTGCTAACGTACGGCAACAATAGGGCTGTTTCCCCTACTAAGAAAACAAATTGAGGAACTCGGCTAGCTTAGTGGCTGCTGCGTTTGCTTACTGTGCATAAGATTGTGGGTATATTATCAAATTCCTAAAAAAAAACAATCATATGCTTTTGGTTGCATCGCCTGGTTGAGGCGAATACTGACCTAATACCGTACCCAATACTTCAACCCTCCAACCCCGTAGTACTTATGAGGGTGTCACTAATTCGGTGGCCTCTCGTTGAGTAAATACTATATCAACATTTCCTTTCCTATCCCTAGTTACGGTAAATATAGGCGTGGCTGGGAATAGTTACAGTCATGCTTTTGGTATTCTTGTTTAGATTGGAAATAATGTTAACTTCCTAGCATTATTCCTGAACGCAGTCTGACTAAAAATTTCAAAAGAGACGTGAGTGTCACTAGTATCCGAAGTATACCGTAGCAACGCTGACGCTAACGCTAATGATGTTACATATAAAATCCTTCTCAAGAGTAGTTGTTGTCGACGTCGGTAAGATCACCGCTGGGATCGAAATCTAGTGACAGCAAGTTGAACGGGAACTTGATCGCAATTTTTCTGTGCTCGTTGGCCTTGTGGCAATTGTATTGGTAATGGCGAACGTTATAGTTTATTTCGCAGTGCTGTGATAAATATTCAATTAATTAAGTGTGAAATTGTGCTTGTGCCGCGGTAGAATTGATCCTACGCGTGCCCCGTAGTGATAATTTATTGCTTAAGTAGGAGAACGGTTACTGTTGCCGCTGGTTCTCGTTCAATTTTTGTGTTTTCCCTTCGCCCGGCAAGCTATTTGGTACCCTTTTAGTAAGCTACGGCATTGTAAATTTTTGCTTTCGTTCGTTTTTACTTGTGTCTCTGTAGTGTTGCATGTAAAGTTTATGTGTATAGGTGATATATATGGCTGAGTGTGCAATATGTAATTTGGGGATTTTGGTAAGTGATTTGCCGGTTATCTGTGTGGGTAAGTGTGCTCGTGTATTTCATTGCAAGTGCACTACACTCACGCGGACTCAGGCAAAACTTATCACAGATAATGCAAATGTTCTATTCAAGTGTAGTAATTGTCTGTCAGATCAGAGTTGTGACGAGCAGAATGTATCGGTTTCGGATACCAAAATGCTGGGGGAAGCAATGAAGCAATTGTCTTCTGTTGCTGACTCTATCACTGGTATACGAAACAACGTTGCTGCTCAGATAGACAACGCGTTGAGAATTGGCATGGAAAAAATGCAACAAAATATGAACGATTCTTTAAGTTGCTTTGAAAAATTAATTAGTGAGAAATGGAATACGATGACTAGTTCATGTTTTGAAATTAGTACGGAAAAAAATTTAGCTGCAACGAATGGTGCATCTAGGACGGTTAATTCTGAATCGGACCGAAATCCCAGACGCAAAAAACGTAAATTTCAAAATAGTGACAACGATTCGACTGATGATGTTTTTCAAGAAAATGCGAGTTTTGCGGATGTTGTAAAAAGATCTAGTCATGCAAGTAAAAGTAAAAATATTAGTAACAGTAATAGTAACATTAACAGTAACAGTAACATTAACAGTAACAGTAACAAACAGAGTAATCGTAAGACTCGTCCGGTCATTGTGATCAAACCAAAAGAGTCCAAACAAGCTTGCGAAGATACTCGTAAGTTTTTGAAAACTCAGTTGGATCCAAAAACACACAAAATCAGTAATTTTAGGAATGGTAAAGATGGCTCTATTATTGTTGAGTGTGCAACAGGAGCTAATCTTAATGATGTAAAAACTGGTATTGAAAGCAATCTGGGTGAACAATATAGTGCTGTTGTTCCCACTTCGGTGCCAAGATTAAAAATAGTGGGCATGAGCGATCAGTTTTCCTCCGATGTCTTCATTGACTACTTAAAAAGTCAAAATGAAGACATCGCTATAAATGATGTTAAAGTAGTGAACATGTTTGAAAATCCACGCTTCACTTATAACAAGTTTAGTGTTGTAATTGAAGTCGATGTCGAAACTTATAAATGTTTGTTATGTGCGAAAAAAGTAAATGTAGGGTTTGATCGGTGCTCGATAGTTCCCGCGATTAATGTGTTGAGATGCTTCAAATGTGGAGAATTTGGACACAAGAGCATGGATTGCAAAAATTGTGATAGATGCTCTAGGTGCAGCCAACAACACAAAACGTCGGAGTGTACGTCAACTGTATTGAAATGTATTAATTGTTTGAAAACGAATAAAGAACGAAAAATGAACTTGGACGTCAACCATGCCGCATTTAGCTCGGAATGTTTGCTTTATAAAAGACTTTTTGATCAGAAGAAAAGCAGCTTGCGTTTCAATAAATAGCAGCCAAGTTCCAGGAATGTGAATCAATTCGATTTTTTATACTTGAATATTGCGGGGTTGTCAACAAACTACGTAGCATTACGTCAGATTGTTGAGGAAAAACGTCCTCTTTTAGTTTTCTTATCTGAAACTCATATTGTAGAAACTGAAGCTTTTGATCAGTATAGTATTCCGGGATATATTGTTGCTGCTTGTTTATCACATTCTAGACACACTGGCGGTGTTGCTATTTATGTCAAAGAATCAGTTCAATTCAACCTTCGTACCAACGAAGTTATTGATGGCAACTGGTTCTTGGGCATTACAGTTGTACGTGGCATGAAGATGGGTAATTATGGTGTTTTGTATCATTCTCCCAGTTCTAGTGACCAGCGTTTTGTTGAAGTTTTAGAGAACTGGTTTGAGACATTCCTTGATTCTAGTAAATTAAATATATTGGCTGGTGATTTTAATATTAATTGGCGTGATAACCATAATTCGAATCATTTGAAGCGTTTAGCTGAGTTTTTTAATTTAAAGCAAACGGTAAATGAGTATACGCGTATTTCCAGGCACAGTAGAACTTTAATTGACCACGTTTATTCCAATTTTGATTCCATTTGTTCAGTTACGGATACTGATTTGAAAATAACCGATCATGAGACCTTAGTGATTAATGTCTTAGACCATGTTAACGATAACGATAATTTTGTAAAATTGAAGTGCTGGAGGAAATATTCGAAGCAAGCTGTTTCGAATCTTGTTGAGAGAAGCCTGGATTTTCCATTCGCGGCCGGTAACTTAGATGAATCTACAGCTGTTCTTAATAACGCTTTGAAAACGTGTACCAATCAACTAGTTGAGCAAAAGTTTGTTTCTTTGAAAAACTCGAACAGCTGGTACAATTTGGATCTTTTGCGTCTTAAACGGAAAAGGGACAAATTGTACAAAAAGTTTTGTAGATCTAATAATGACAATCATTGGACTAGGTACACAATCGCGCGTAATAAGTATTCACAATCGATAAAGAAAACTCGTTGTGAATATGTTCAAAGGAAGATTGATCAGCATCAAAACAACAGCAAAGAGTTATGGAAAATTTTGAAATCTTTATTAAAACCTAGTAATTGCAAACCGCGGTCCATAACTTTTAATGGCACATTAGAACAGTCAGAACAAGTAATTGCAGCTAAGTTTAATAATTATTTCGTAGATAGCGTTTCATTGATTAATCAATCTATTGAATTGGTCGATGAACCTGACGAAATAAAACAGCCAGTTAATAGTAGTTGTAGATTTGAAGTTTTTCACCCAATCACATTAGATGAACTTAGAGTTATGTGTTTTTCATTAGGAAAATCGGCTGGAGTAGAAAATGTTAATGCTAGAGTTATTCAAGATTGCTTTCATGTCATTGGCCACATCTTGCTGGACCTTATTAATGAATCATTACAAACTGGACATGTGCCACAAATTTGGAAGGAATCCTTAGTGGTCCCCATTCAAAAAGTTGCTGGAACGATTAAAGCCGAAGAGTTTCGTCCCATCAACATGTTGCACACATTAGAGAAAATTTTAGAACTTGTTGTTAAAGGTCAGCTGTTGGAGTATTTAAATAGTAATAGTTTGTTGATACCAGAACAATCGGGATATCGGGAAGGTCATTCTTGTGAAACCGCGTTGAATTTGGTATTAGCGAAGTGGAAAAATAACTTGGAGTGTAAAGATACGATTGTTGCTGTTTTTTTGGATCTTAAACGCGCTTTTGAAACAATTTCTAGGCCCTTATTGTTAAGATCAATCAAGCGCTTTGGAATTACGAGTACTGCATATAAATGGTTTGAAAGCTATTTGTCTGACAGAACTCAACGGACTGTTTTTAATGATTCTGTTTCCAGTCCCGTGGGGAATAATCTTGGAGTGCCCCAGGGAAGTGTATTAGGGCCCCTGTTATTTATTATGTATATTAATGACTTGCGACGTGTTTTACGATTTTGCGACATTAATCTTTTTGCAGATGATACTGTGTTATTCATTGCAGCTAAGGATTTAGATGATGCCGTTTTACACTTGAATGAAGATTTGCGTTCTATAAGTAGATGGTTGAAGTATAAGCAGTTAAAATTGAATACAAGTAAAACTAAATTTATGGTAATTTCGCGGAATCGAGTAAATGAGAACGTCTCTGTTGTAATTGATGATGAGACTATTGATCGCGTTCGGGAGATTAAATATCTTGGCGTGATTATTGATGACACACTTAAGTTCAACTCTCACATTGACAATGTCATCAAGAAAATTGCCAAGAAGTATGGAATTCTATGTCGACTGAAAAACGATTTAACTATTGCCAGTAAAATACAGCTATACAAATCAATCATCTCTCCTCATCTTGACTTTTGCCCTTCCATTTTATTTCTGGCCAATGCAACACAAATATCGAGATTACAGCGCTTGCAGAATAAAATAATGCGTTTGATTTTGAGATGTAATAGATTCACTTCCTCAACTTTGATGTTAGACGCCTTACAATGGTTGTCGGTGAAGCAAAGAATTGTATATTTGACTATGGTGTTCATTTTTAAAGTAGTTAACGGTTTGCTGCCTCGATATTTGTGTGATCGAATTGAAAGAGGAAGTGACTTTCATAGATATAATACTAGAAACGCGGTTGAAATAAGAACACCACATTTCTTGACTTGTGCTTCACAAAATTCATTATATTATAAAGGAATAAATGTTTTCAATTCGATGCCTAGACATATCAAACGTTTAGCAACACTTACAGAATTTAAAAGACACTGCATTTCACACGTTAAAACTGTCTTTTGAACAGTTATCCCGTGATTTTTTTATGAATTGACAAATTATGTATCTTGACGAAGTTATCTCTAACGGATTATTTTATATGGATAGCTGTCATAACGACTTTTTAATAATTATTGTAGCACTGCAAAAACTATTTCTGTTCGCCACGAGGGTGATGATGGATTTTTAATATTTGATTTTATAGTAGATTAATTAAAACAAAAAGTAGTCTACAAAGGTTTGAGCCTCGCGCGCGTATTACGGATATAGAGGACTGAATTTAACATTTGATAAAAAAAAATGCAATTTTGAAGCTTATTTGGAAGATACCTTGAGTTAGTAGTAAGTTTTCTGGCAAATGTTGGGGGTTCGTGAGCATTCCTGACATTGCTGAAAATTATGATAGCATCAGATTGCGGGGTTACTAGTGTAATAGGATGCTTTGTTGATTGCTCATTAACTCTTGATTGCTTGTAATACTTATGAATATTTTAGGTGGACAAAAAGGCGAACTAAGAGGTGGACGCCTGAGCTTTTCCACATTTATATCGCTGTGAAGCAACTGTAAACTTTAGAAGGAATCTATATCTGTAACTGAAACCAGTTCGATTTTGTTTGCCAACCTGGTTAAAATGTCATATTCAATTATCTTAAAGATAAATCGTCCAGCTCAAACCTTTGTAGGGGTAAGAGGTGGGACCATCATCATCATCAACCAATTTTGCTTACTGAGCAGAAAATCATGGGTTCGAAAAATTTAGGCTTATTTTTTTCTGTAATAGATTTTTTCATCGCGTTTTAGCCCGAAACAATGAACTTTCGTCAGAACTGTTATTAGGCGATTGGCAAGTTGGCCCGATGATTCTGATTGGATTGGATGCGGATTGTGCAAGAGTTTCTTTGAAGATCTGATGGAATGGCTTGAAGTGTTGAGCTAGAACTAGGAGATGCAACAGTCTTCCAAGTTTTTGCTTCACGGGCAAACCTAACGTTCATTTGGTGAGATCGTTCCTGTTTATATATTCACCTGTTTCGGTTTCTACAACTTCTTAGACATCATTCCGAAGAGCCGCTTTCGTGCTGTATTTTGATGAGAAATCAAATGTCGAGTGCGCTATTGTCAAAGGTTGGGAACGAATGGGTATGGCCAAGTTCCAACATAGATTTTCCAACCGGTTCATTCGGCAAGAGAGTTGTCCTTTTTTCTGGTTTTAGACGTTTGATGTTTTGTACCTTAAAGTTCCATTTTTGTGATCATCTTCCCTTTATTTTCATTTATATGTTTTTAAATTTAGAATATATTTTCGTTCTTTTGCTCTCTACTGAAATCTAGCTCTTACCTGTTCGTGTTCAGCGTTGGAAAATTTTGCGAGGTTTTATGAAGCACACAACGTTCACGAGTCATTGTGAGTTTTAGTGAGCTTTTCCTGTAGATAACCGTTTTTTTCAGTTTTTACACAAGGGAAGATAGAACTAGGGTTTCTTCCTCCTGTTCCTTTTTCCTACGGCCTTTTATTCAATGTTTTTCTTTTCAGAAAGCGAGTAATGGCGCAATAGCTATAAGCCATAACCATTCGAGGAAAATGAAGCATCATTTAACTTTTTTAGATTATATACTCCCAACGACCAATCATTTATAGCAACGGAACATGTGGTACGAGATGTCCACGTTTCATTCATTTATTGGATTCTGAAGCATCGTGTTTAAACTTTGATTTAAACAGGCCCGATGTTTCTGAATCATCTTCTTGCCCCTTAAATGCTGCTCAGTAGGCCTGGCCGTTTTGATATATTTTGCGCATCTCTGATGTACAAAATATACAAAATAGACAAGAAAAAGGATGGAGGTATATCTATTATTTTCCATGATGCGTTCATGAACTGGCTGTGTTGGTGTTAGATTAGTTTGGATTAGATTAGTAAACACCTAAAAATGCGGATAGTAGGGAAAAAGTAAATGGAAACCGCGGAAACTGTGACCATACTACGTGGGATTTGACTTAATTGAATATATCGAGATCTTCTTCTTCTTCTTCTTCTTCTTCTTCTTCTTCTTCTTCTTCTTCTTCTTCTTCTTCTTCTTCTTCTCCAATCATACTTCTATGCTCAGGGAAGTCGAGAAATTTTCCTACCCGAAAAATTCCTAGACCGGACCGGGAATCGAACCCAGCCACCTCGAGCATGGTCTTGCGTTGTACCTGCACCTTAACCGACTGAGCTAAGAGAGGCCCCAAATATTCATTTTCCTACATCAGCAAAATAGGTTCCGACAGACAGTGCTCCAAACACGAGGACTTCAAACGCATCCGAAAACAAGCGGCAACCAACAATCAATCAGAGCGCAAGAAGGACAAAACCCCGACATGGGACGAGGATTTCCTGCCTCTTCGGGGTTCTCAGCAAAGGCAAGCGAATTCACAGGTACATCCCCCCCCCCTCAAGAAACGTCTGGATTCTGGAGGCAACCAGCAGCGCAAAACAACAACCCCAATCTGTTCTCAGCGGATGAACTGATGAAAATCTTCGTCAACATGACCGGTGCTCTTCGTAAGTGCCGCAATAAGCTCGAGCAGATCCAAGTCCTCGGTAAGTTCATCATCCAGTATGGCGTCTAAACTGCAAATTATTGTCACCTGGAATGCTTGCTCTGTATATTCCAGCTCTCTCTCTTTCCAGCGGCATCTTTCCGTCTTGCTGGAAGACTGCGGATATGTTTCCTGTTCATAAAAAGTGAAGCAAACGCGACGTAAACAACTACCGGGGAATCACGTCGCTGAGTGCTGTATCAAAACTTTTTCAATTGGTTGTCATAGAGTCCCTAAATGCGCATTGCAAGCAATATCTAAGTACAGATCAACACGGATTTATAACTGGGCGTTCCACAACTACAAACCTGCTGTGCCCAACGTCTTACATCACAGATAGTTTGATTGCTCGGACCCAAACGGACGTTATCTACACAGATCTTACAGCAGCCTTCGATAAGCTGAACCACGAAATTGCGATCGCTAAGCATGATAGGCTAGGGATCAGTCGAAATCTTTTGAGATGGTTTCGTTCATACCTCACGGAGCGCCAATTGACAGTAATTTTGGGTACTTGTCGCTCAGCAAGCTTCTGCGCAAAGTCCGGTATACCTCAAGGTTGCCATCTGGGACCATTGGTATTTCTCCTTCACTTCGACGACGTTCACCATGTTATCACAGGGCCACGATTATCGTTTGCAGACGATCTGAAAGTTTTTCTGCGCATCCGCTCACTCGCTGACTGCCGTTCTCTCCAAAATCAGATTGACATCTTTGCTGACTGGTGTAGTCTAAACCGACTGGTGGTCAACCCAGCTAAGTGTACAGTCATTAAGTTCTCACGCAAGAAACAACCGATTATTTTCAACTACAAACTACTAGGCACGACTATCGAACGGGTGCATTGCGTGAAAGACTCAGGCATTTTTCTGGACTCAAAGCTGACATACTCACACCATATATCGTATGTCTTCGACAAAGCGACTTTGTCTTCAAGATTACTAAGAACTTCACAGACATTTACTGCTTGAAATCGCTCTATTGCTCTCTCGTACGATCTACGTTGGAATACTGCTCTGCAGTCTGGAGCCCGAACTACAATAATGGGGCCGAGCGAATTGAATCTGTTCAACGACGTTTTCTTCGCTTCGCGCTCCGTAAGCTGCCTTGGAGATACCCACTTCGTCTTCCCAGCTACGAGAATCGCTACCAACTGATCACTGTCGAGCCCTTACGTATCCGAAGAGATGTTTTCAGAGCCTTAACCGTCGCCGAAACTCTGCAAGGAAGAGTCGACTGCGAAGCAATTCTACAACAAGTGAACATTAATGTTCAACCTCGATCACTACCCAACAGTCTTATGCTGAGACTTGCACTTCTTCGAACTAATTATAGTATAGGGAGCGCTATTTACGGCTTGCAGCGAGTGTTCAACCGAGTAGCGTCGATGTTCGATTTCCACTTGACACGGAATATGCTTCGTCGAAGATTCTCTGCCTTTTTTGCTGACCGAAGGCGCTTGATGCCCAACAGCTAAGTGTAAAATTTAAGACTTATAAATTTTTAGTAGCTTGATAATGCTTTCCTAGTTATTTTCGTTTGTAACTGTTGTAACTGTAGTATATGTATGTCGTCTGTATAATCTATACTTTTTTTACAACACATCATTGGGACTATTTCTAGTCTGTTGATGCAAACATACCAAATAAACAAATAAACAAATAAACATGTGCGTAGACGCCACGTTTGACAATGTCTGGCATGACGGATTTGTGTACAAGCTTTGTAACTTAAACATCCTATTACATCTGGTTAAAATCACCCATAACTACCTCCAGCAAAGGTAGTTTAAGGTATCGTTGAATGGTTTTCTTTCAGACACGTTCTCCATCCCAGTAGGAGTCCCGCAAGGCAGTCTGTTGGGCCCTTTGCTTTACAGCATCTACACTTCCGACATTCCACCCTTCGGAAACGGTTACGTGTTTTTCCTATTCGCAGATGATTTATAGCCGTCAAAAGAAGGATGCCTCGCGAAATAACGAACAAACTTCAACGATACCTTAACGCTTTTTCTGATTATGCAAAATTAAAATCAATGCCTCCAAAACTCAAGCAATCATGTTCCTCCATCGGCAATCGCCCAACTAAAACCGGCTCCATTGCACATGCGCTGAGTAGCCTACGATTTAAGAAAATTTTCCATACGAATGAGTAACCACGTCCAGTCGTGTTGTAAAACTTTTGATGAGCAAGCTGCTTTAAATCGAGTTTGACGTATGTCACGTCATCGATCAAAGTGCATCTCTTGTGTTTCGTCAAAACACGGTCATACAAGATCCTTGCACGCTTTTTGGCCACGGAATTCTGCTTCATGTGCCGGTTCGGGTGTTTACTGGCTTTGTATGACTTGTATTCTTCCCTGACAAGGATGTTCCGCACCGTTTGAAAGTTGTCGTTGTACATGCTGGCCACATCTCGGATCGAAAGACCGGGGTTGACTTTAACGCACCTCAACACCTTTCTGCGCAGCTGACGATCCCTGGTTCCAGCTTTTCGTAGGTCCGCTGATTTCTTGTAGGTTTTGAGCACTTGACAAACTGTTGTTTTTGGCATCTTCAGCACTTTAGCCAGCTTAGAACCGGACCACTCCGGATTTTCCAGGTGTTTGTGCACAATGTTTTTTCTTCCGTCGAGTTCCATTTGACGTTATTTCTGAACGCGATCGACTACTTTGATCAAACTTGCACCAATTGTATAGAAGTGTAAACAAGCCACTGTTAAATATATTCGATTCCCAACACTAGAGGCGTGCTAGCGGCGCGCGAGGGGCGTACCAATTTACTTTTAGTCAGCATTAAGGGGGTTTTGATCCACCATGCAAACTTGACCCATCCTAATGTAAATTCTTGGAAAATGTTCATGAATACAAAAAACCGTCCCAAAACATTAAGGTACTTTCTTTGAAAATTGATTGAACATCCCATTGGATCCCCCTATGGATTGTATATGTTAGGGTATAAGGATATAACAGTAGGGTATAAGTTGCTGAACAAAATGACGTTGAGCTAATCCTGCTTATACCTGCTAACGCCTCTTTAAAGATAGTGTTAAGAAATTATAAAAACGGACGGAACTCCTTCAAACAAAAAGATAGCGATTTGCTTTCATCTGCAAAAATGTGCATTTGTAAAGCACTTACATCTTTGTAGATCATTGAAAAAATGTGAAAATTCAAAAATGCTAAAGCTAAAGTTTTTTTAAGGGGGTACTACCGTTTGTTCGTAGCGGCGCCGATAATGTAGTGGTAAGCGTGATTACCTCTCACCCCAGTAGGCCTGCGTTCAATCCTAGTCGGCGCCACCGGTATGTTCTGAGGCATAACATCTCTGATCAGGCCTTTCTTCGGAAGGGAAGTAAAGCCGTTGGTCCCCGGTTCATGAGTTGATGGGTCGCTAGGTAGGGTCCAGGTGTGAGAGCTGCCTTCCTGGCGTCGGTAGCATTGGTGCTCGGAAAACAAGATCGAAAACAAGATCGACGGAAAACAAATCAAGGAAAAAGAATACCGTTTGTTCGCCATTTTCACCCTATAACTTCATCCACTTGAGAGATAGAAAATATTCGTCTTAAACAATGTTTCTTAACATGACTTCGTCTACCATGTTTCTGTAGATGTTTGTTCGGGCTGTGTCATGACAGCTCGAAGAAAAATTTTGATTTGAGCCTTTTATGTGACCGGGCTACCTTGATCGATTTGGCAACACATTGAAAGCACCGAAGAAGAGGAGAAGATTAGCGCTACCGAGCAAAACCGAGCTATTCATTTGTTGAAGAGAAGCTCACTAACGTTCGTCTCGAACAGTTCAATTTTTATTGTTAGAGTATTAGCGTAAATATATAAATAAAGTACAGAAGTTAAGTGTTTTCCTATCAAAATGGTTCGGGCATAAGGCTTGGATAGTTTCGGTGATTCTCTGGTCATGTCGAAGAAAGGTGAAGCTGTGGGTAAACAGACGACTCCAAACGTGAAGGATAAGAAGAACCATTAAGAATAGATGGCGAAGTCAGAGCAAGTAGACATTCTCGTCCATCGTCGCGGTTTGGCTAAACTTTAGCTAACCATATTATTCAATTATTTGTTCGCCAATGAAGAAGAAGAATCTTAATTAAGTGAGGCCCAGATTCGACACTATTTTAAGAAGCTAGATGCTGTTCAGAAGGACTTCAATGACCTAAATGAAAGCATCTTACCGTTAGTCCCTGCTCAAGATCTAGCAGACCACGCCCAGCACTATGTACAGTTCGATGAACTTCAGGATAAATTAGCCGTAAAGATCGAGGAGCAACTAGCTAAGCTGCAAGCTACCGTAGCTGCGCCTGGAGCTACCATAGCCACCGCATATCCTCAAGCTCTCATTATAGTCCACCAACCTCTGAAGATACCAATTCTCACTTTCGATGGTCGCTACGAAAGCTGGCCAAAGTTTAAGGTAATGTTCAAGGACCTGGTGGATAAAACTAATGATACCCAGCTGTCAAACTATACCATTTTCACAAAGCTTTGATGGGAAGTGCAGCTGGTATAATCGATGCAAAAAACACCAGTGAAGGCAACTACAATCGTGCCTGGGAGATCTTAGAGGAGAGAAACGAGAACAAGCGTCATACCATTGACAAACACATTCATGGTTTGCTGCATCTAAAGAAGATGTCCAAGGAAACCTACGAGGAGTTCGGGAGTTTGTTGGACGAATGCTCTAAACACGTCGAGAGTCTGAAGCTCCTGGAGCAGGAGTTCATAGGAGTTTCGCAGCTCATCTTGGTGCATGTCCTAGCAGCCACGTTGGACAGATACATCAGAAGGCGCTGGGAGCACACGGTCAAGCATGACGATCTTCCCAGCTATGTTCAAACTATGAAGGATCTTAACCCTTATGTGCGTGACGATTTTTCCACCCGTAAAAGGGTGACGGGGTACCCGGGTATCCAAGCTTATTGCGAAGCTCAGACAATAAGATAGAACCAAACAATGTTCTGCAAAGTTGTAGGTTTAGATAAGAACTAAAATATGGCCTACAAACATTTTGGAATGGACCACTCATTGTCCCCAGAACAGGTTCCGGAAGCCCCGGGGAGTGGTCAAACTCTGATTTCATAGATGTTTTCTACGAGATATTGATCTTGATCTGAGCTTTGGAAACCAAATTATCTACCGCTTGTTCGCGCTTCAATGCCCTACGATCGATTTAGGTCGATGTTACGATTCTTGCGCTTCGACTGTGAAGCTTCTCGCGAACAACGCAAACAAACGGACAAAGCCGCTGTCATCAGAGATGTTTGGGAGATCATGAATGCAAATTTGAAAAAATGTTACGAACCGCACAAATGCCTTACAGTTGACGAACGGATTCAGAGGTCGTACGAAGTTCAATATATGCCAGCCAAACCAGAGAAGTATGGCATTAAAATTTCTGGATTACAGATGCTAAGATATCATATCCGTTACACGGTCAAATTTACACGGGCAAATCGGTTGATGCGAAACCAATGTTGGTGAACGCGTTGTGTTGGATCTGGTAGTAAAGTACAAAGGATCAGGCAGAAATGTCACCATGGACAATTTTTTTACAACTTTACAGCTGGCAAGGACACTCAATCCTTGGAATTTATCTATGGTAGGTACGGTTGGATGAAACAAGCGATTCTTGCCATCAACCATGCAGCCACACAAAGACAGACCTGTGTATTCTACGAACTTTGCTTTCAACAAAGATGCTACGATCTGCTCGTATGTCCCAAAGCGTAACAAAGCTGTAATTATGCTGTCAACGATGCATTCAGATTCAGTTATCGACGTGACAGCTAAAATGAAGCCTGAGATTATTAATTATTACAACTACAGCAGTGGTGAATATCATCGATGAAAATAAAAAAAAAGCCACCCGTGTCGCGTTTTATTGGACAGTGCGTCACAAGTTAACTTGATTTGCAAGCCAATGCTAGAGTTCCTGGGTTTGAAGCGGTTTCCTTCCAACGTCGTCGATACAGGAGTGACTAACACGAAGAGCCATGCGTCAAGCAGTAGCGTGGTGCAGATTCGTTCAAGGTATTCTGGTTTCAATACCAACGTGAAGTGTTTGGTGACAGATAGAGTAACGGCGGATTTGCCATCTTCCACGGGGAATGTATGTGCATGGGAGATTCCACCTGGTATCCAGCTTGCTGATCCAATGTTCTACGATACTGGAAAGGTAGATATGTTGCTCGGAAATCAGCTGCCAGGAAAAATGCAAGTCTGCGAGAAACCCAATTGGGCTGGGTCGTCGTTGTCCAATGCCGGGGTCCATTCGCATTCACTTACGCTTGAGGAGTTGGATCGAACTGTCAAGAGGTTCTGGGAAATTGAAGAAGTTGCAATTGTAGAACCATCCTCGAGAGTGTGAGTGTGAGCAACATTTTCAAGAAACACACCGTTGTGACGAAATTGGGCGATACGTCGTCCAATTGCCTCTCAATGTCAGTAAGTTAAGAAGTTATTATTATTATTTATCTTTATTAGCGAGGCTTTCAGCCTTGGGCTGGTTCGCCTGCAAGTTAAGAAGTTCCCGTTCACTGGCTCTTAAGAGGTTTCACATCTTGGAGAGACGGTTTGCAGAAGATCCGAATTTGAAGCAACAATACGTCGAGTTCATGACTGAGTACGAGCAGCTTGGTCACTGTGAAGAAATTAACGAGAGTGACTACGGATGTAGCAAAGATGTATCGTCAAGTGTTCCTTGAGAAGATGTCTTCATCGAGTATTCTTCAGTTTGGATCCGTCGCGTCCGCTTCGTGTGCTGGAGTTTAAAACTGTAACCTATGACACTGCTTCATCACCTTTCCTAGCAACAATAGCATTGTTACAGGTAGCACTCGATGAAGGACACAATTTTCCATTGGCAGCCGAAATGGTCAAGAACTGTTTTTATGTAGCACTTTTCGGTTTCGACGACATAGATAAAGCACGTGAAGCACAGTCGCAGCTGATCCATCTCTTGGAGGCAGGTGGATTTCATTTGCACAAGTGGGCTTCAATTACAGTCCGCTACTGAACAATGTTTATCAATTTTAATGAGAAACAAAATACGTTAAACGAAAAATCCATCATGAGATTATCGGAAAACAGCAAAAACCAATAACCGCTAACGTTTTTCTTAGCAGTTTAGCGATTGAAAACTGAATAATAGCGCACTTATTTTCCCCATTAAAAAGACTCCCCCTTGCCCACACAACATTCTTTTGTAAACGTTGTAACCGCAAACATCTCTCCCATTTCCCATCGCACCACCCACACAACCCATCGGATGCAACGCCGCAAGTGGCACTCAATTGAAATGAGACAATTGTTCTTCAGGCCACGCACACGTCCTCCTGGGATCAAGGATCTGATGCCTGAATGTAAACCCATCGAATCCCTCTGTGCGATGGTGGGTTGACGACGACGACACCGCGTGGCGTGAATTGTTATGACCTGTGTATATGATGAGAAAATAATGATGATGATGATATCCTGTTCTCAGTTGTATGTAGTTGCCGGTGTCGGTTGCAGTCAGTCGTTTGTCCTATTCGCGTCGCCATTCATCCCGACGGTTGGTGACGGTTCTGTCGATTGACGGGCTGATAATGATACTGATAAGTGGATCATTTTCAACTGAAGTGAGCGTGATTTAAAATTCGAGCTGGGTAACTCTGCGATCCGGGCAGAGTAAGGACGGACCCGACACCCGATGGGTGCGTGCCGATGAATAATAATTATGAATAATGTGATTCGAAAATTATTCACAATTTTAGGAATGAAAGCCAACGACAAGCCTATGAACAACCTAGGAATGAATAATAATCGCTGGATCAGTGACAGTTTGGGAAGTGCTTGGGCATGGGTCCTCTGCATTTCCTCCACCGCGGAGGGGTGAGTAATGCTAATCGGGTATGGCTTTTGTGTTCTCAAAAATAAAGTGTCATCATGGTTCGGAATGGGGCGAGATAGAGAAAGGGACCTGTCGCTTCTGTTTAGAAGCTAATTGATGCTTCTGTAAATAGGCTTGTTGGAGCAAATTTTGGCACTTTGTCAAATGAGCCGTTCGGCTAATGAATTTTATCGCCCAGCGACCAAATGGCGGCAGCAGCATCGTGGGTGGGTGGTTGTTTGGTTGACGGCTGGTGTTAATGCAGAATGGAAATTTTATGCACGGGACAGGAAGTTTGAATGACGGTGAGCGCTGGAGCGCGCAGTTTGTTTTTCGAATCATTACTTGTCAGGCTATTCAGCTGGGTTGAATGATTATATTATATTATGCTGCTTTTCTTCGGTTGTCCATTCCTAATTCTATGATTGTTTGTGCAGACATGTTAGTTAGGTAGTGAACTAGCAATGCTATTCGTCAAATTCACGCAAACGAAGGAAAAAATCAAACATTGTTTTCATCTTTCCACACATGAATATCTCTGAATGATCTCTCTCTCTTGCTCCCCCTCGCTTTGATCGGTCTCTCCGTCTTCCTAACCAAAGTAACCAAAGTGTCTAACATTCACATGTTCACATTATTCAAACATATGAGTATATGCAATCTATTTACAGTAAATAATCCTAAAGAATTATATCATAGGGGAAATGGCTCTGATGTTGGCCTTTGGATCTAAGATTGGGCCCATCGCTAAAAATCTGCTATTTATCAATTTTATCTAGATGAACGCGTCATTGGGACGGAACTAATGGATATTTTTGGTCACTATTGAAAATTAATTCGATTTATGTATGGGTCGAAATTAGGGGCATTTGGGCAAACATAACATCCATTTCCCCTATATGGTAGATTTGCCGTTTATGGATCCTTTCCCTTAGTGGACAACTTATGAACTAATTAAATTTTTGCTTAAAAATTGAAGCAATTTACCTAAAAATTCCATCGGAAGACATCTTTTACAGCTCATCTGCATCTTACTTACTCACTCAACGATCCTGCGCACCTCCAATGGTGCAAATGGCCTTTGTGAAAGATTTCCATCCTGGGCGATTACTAGCTTTGGCCTTGATCTGTGCCCAAGTCTAAATTCGGTCTACGTTCTTAATTTCACTGTTTAGGCTCCACCGCCACGAGCCTCTGGGTCTGCCTCTGCTGCGATGTCCTGCTGAATTCCAGTCCAGTGCTTGCCTGCAGATTTCGTTTCCGCTCCGTCGTAGTGTGTGGCCGACCCAACTCCGCTTCCGTTTACGAATTTCTGATGGCACAAACGATGAAGCTCGGAATTTGAGATCCAATTGTGGGGCCACCAGGCACGAATTATGTACCGCAGTCATCGGTTGATAAACACCTGCAGCTTCTGAGTGTTCTCCGCTGATACACACCATATTTCACTGGCGTATAACAGCACAGACTTCACGTTCGAGCTAAAAATTCGGATTTTGGTGCGTCGACTGATCTGATTAGCTCTCCATACATTTCGCAAACTGGCAAAAGCAGCCTTCGCCTTGTTAATTTGTGCACCTATGTCGCTCTTGGTGCCGCCGTCCGACGCTATCTGGCTGCCAAGATATTGGAAGCTTTCGATTTTCTCCACTGCCTGCCCAGCTACCGTGAAACGGTTTTCCGTGTTGACATCCAACGATTTGGTCTTGTTGACGTTGATGGTTAGACCTGCTTCAGAGGAGCGCTCCACAAGGTCGTCGAGCTTACTCTGCATGTCAGAGCGCCGTTGTGTTAATAACGCAACATCATCAGCCAAATCGAAGTCGTTGAAATGCTCCATAGTAATAGGCTGCCACAGCAACCCACGGTTCGGTGCACGGTTAACGGCTCCATCCATGATCTCGTCGATTACGATGAGGAACAGTAGCGGTGATAATATACACCCTTGCCTCACACCCGCGATTACCCGAATCGGGTCAGACAAAGCTCCGTTGTGCAACACTCTGCATGAGAGAGCCTCGTACTGCGCTTCGATGAGGTTGACGATCTTCTCAGGGACTCCCTTGGGTCTCAGAGCGTCCCACAAGTTTTCGTGGTTTAGTCGGTCGAAAGCTTGTTCGTAGTCAATGAATACCAAGTACAGGGACTCTTGGAACTCATTGACCTGCTCCAAGATGATGCGGAACGTGACAATATGGTCCACACAGGATCTTCCAGCACGGAATCCTGCCTGCTGTCGTCGGAGAGTCGCATCGATCTTCTCCTGAACTTTGAGAACAAATACACAGTAACATGATACCTCGCCAGTTGTTGCATATAGTTGGATCCCCCTTCTTGGGGACTTTAGCCAAGACGCCCTGCATCCAGTCGGCCGGAAAAGTCGCATTGTCCCAGATATTGACGAATAGTTGATGCAACATTTGTGACGATAGCATGGGGTCAGCTTCGAGCATCTCTGCAAATATGCGATCGACCCCCGGGGCTTTGTTGAACTTCATTCTTCGGATGGCTGCTTCTATCTCCTGCAATGATGGAGATTCAGTGTTGACGCGAGTAACGCGCCGCACCCTTGGCTGATCATGCCGAGATGTTGATGGTTGGTTGACCGTTGAAACTTCGAGAAGTTGTTCAAAGTGCTCAAACCAACGTTTCAACTGGTCAGTGGGGTCGGTGAGCAACTGTCCAGTCGCGTCTTTTACAGACATCCTTGGGTTCATCCTTGCCCCGCTCAGGCGTCGTGAAACATCATAGAGGAGGCGGATATCGCCAGTTGCTGCGATATCATCAGCCAAGGAGTCCACCCACGCTCGCTTGTCCCGTATACAGGAGCGATTACCCAAGCAACACAGAAAACATCTGAATTCTTTTATTTTTCTTTTTAAGTTGCCCATAAATCCCTTAAATGGTACAGGGAATACATCTTGATACGACAAAGTTTCAACTTTGTTGCTTCATTTACGTTAGGTCACAATAATGAAACTCAACTGTTTCAATGTACTGCTTGGATGACCTGTCAAATCATGCCTCAAATGGGAGGAGTAAACATGTTACACCCAAATTGGTATGAAGTTATATGCTACGTGATATTGTATGAAACACTTGAGCAACAAATCTAACTTGTGTTGTGTTTGTTGAATGGGAGTTCCATTAAACATTATGTTTCTTAAAGCTTTGGTGCAACAGAGTGTGAACTATATGTTTTTTGTACCTATTGAGCAACTGTTTCGAAATGTTACTAAAAAGTTGACGAACCAAGATGTGTTGAAGAACCTATTTGCAATCTTGTTCCAATTAAGCGTAAGAATCTATAAGTTTTCAAACTTCGTTTTGCAACCAACTGAATCAAGTTGTCACTGTAAAGGTTTGTTGTAACCATCTAGTATCTACCATGGCTCAAATATGTCTTGTCACTTTGATGTTGTAAAATATTTTTGGACAACATTGGCAAAAGCGGAGAAATCGTAATGCATGTGCTAACATGTGCATAAGAAATAGAAGACCACGACGAGGACGATAGGATTACGGATGGTGGGGGACGATGGTGACTAAAGACGATGACAACAGCCGTAGTCGTAGTCTCTCAACCAAGCGGGTGTTCCAAAGGGCTAAATAGAACGGTGAGAAGCCTGAGGTGACGATAGATTGATTGTTGAATGAGCTGGGGGCAGCAAATATATTGATACCACCGAACGGAGATGTGGCCGTTGAGGATCCGTTAGAGACGGAGCTCGTATTTGCCGGAACTGCTGGCAAACTGGAAACAACATCAAATAGCGGGTGGATCGCCAGAACTATTGGCTTATAATGCTGAAACCTGATGACTGCTGGCGGAGGAGCTGCACCGATGCCGCTACCACTCGATGTCACATTGCTACTGACAAGTGACGTTTAAAGCACGCACATACTCAACAAATTCTATGATTGTTCAAACTACGCATTTGCTACTTAATTTCAACATAACTGGAACATGGATACCATCGATAATACGTAATGGTGCAGTTATGTTGACAAATCGTTGCGGTGTTGTTGCAGTTCAATATGAATCATTGATTTTAATATCCACTCATCTGCAACGTAAAAAATACTTGTTGCAAACTTTTCATGATGTCTTGAAAAATAGCTACGTTATTGTAACGTACTATTTAACATGTTTGCAACAGTTCAGTGAGCTGGATTATATCTGGACGAACCGTACACTACCGGCCGAAATTATGTAGCTATAATGGAAAATGTTAACAAATATTCCAAACATTAAAAAATTAAATCAATTCAGAATTTTACACTTTTTAATGGTTATGAGAGGGCGTTTTGATTTGTGATCGGTGCAGGACATTAAAGAACTATATTAAGTTCTCCGTTTTGGGTGACTCTATTTCTTATGGTGTAATGTTGTTCAGATGAAGGCTTTGATTTGTATTTTGTCAAAATTTCAATAGAAATCTTTGCTTTATAATTATAAGCTATTTTTTTAAAAAATCAGTGAATGATGACTGGATGATTATGAAAAGAAGTCTAACGGTTTTGCGTAATCGACGTAGTGAAATCGCTTTAATTCTCGCCCAATAAACTGGGAGTTTAAATCCTTAGGGTTTGAAGTATAAACTCTAAGCGTTGAAATATCGATCCCATTTACTAATTATTTGATAGTAATATTATGATCGACCAAGAGGTAAAAAAGCAATTGCTTAAGGATTTATGTACTGACCAGAAATTGATGATACGCGGCAGCTAGCTGGTATATTTATTTGGAGTTAAATTTCTGTTTCTTGTTTCTGGGAGTCATACGAGTCCCACAACTGATCTCCAACAACCGTCTTTGGAATCTGTAACCGCTCAAGTTTTTTCATTTTTTTTTAAAGGAATATTGGCGGGTAACTACATTTTTTTTTCAGACTTCATCGCACAAAGATGGACTCAAAGCCGCAGAAAATCAACCTTTCGGTTTTTGTTGGGAGTCTAACTTTCTTCGACGATATTGAAAGCGTATTGTTACATGCTAATTTTCTATGAAATCTTTGGAAAAAATGATTTCCTTGGATTATTCATATTTTTTCCAACATTTGCGATCATCTACAAATTTAGTATTGGAATGGGGGGAGACGAGGGTTGACATTTTCATTCATAAAATGTAGTAGGTGTAAAACCTAATTTTATCTTAAGTGATTTAATGCCAAAACACCTCCAAATACATTAAATGCGCAAATGCATGTAAAAATTTACCCAAATCGATATCTAACGATCTTCTGAACATTTTAAAATCTTAGAAAGACTTTCGGGGGAAGGGTTGCGAACTGAAAATTTAACAGAGTCTAACAAAGACGGGAGGGGGATTTAATGATCATTCAAAAACCCTTACATAATTTGTGGATGGTTTCCTATTAGAAAAATCAAAACGCACTGAAAAAAATCGAACCGGTTAACTTTCGATTGATTTTCAAACCCCCAAAATCAAAAATTTACACTATTTCAGCTCAAAATATTTTCAGAATCAAAATATTTTTTTTAAATACTGCAATGCTCAACAAAACTTGAGACGTTTGCGGTTCTATTGCAATGGACAGATAGAAATATTCTGTTAAAAAATGACGAAATTATGAAAGTTTTATCATTTTTTAGTATCAGACAGTAGGGGTTTGCGGCTATTTTAATTTGTTTTTATTTTATGTATTTATTTACTTGATCGTTTGATTTTTAAAATTGATAAAAATAATACCATTTATTTTATTTAAAAAATATGTTTAAGTTTAAATATATGCATTAAATACTTCTTCAAATTAGTTTTTAAGCATTTTTGCGTTCAATAAAAAATTAAAATTAATAGAATCTATCGGTACTGCATAAAAAAACGCTTATTTGGTTTAAAAAAGCTTATCACTTAATAGGCCTTGATTGATTGTTACTTGTAAAGTATTTATTTTAAATTAACTATGCTAGGGGTCTGGTAAGTGTGTTTTAGTTGCCCACTGACGGGGTGTGGCATCTACCAGCTTGTCAAAATATCTTGTCGGTGCTCGGCTCCTTGTCTTACAGAGCCGAAAAAGTCCCTGGGTACATTATGTAGAGTGACCACTGACCATCCCATTGATTATTACTTTTTTTAAACATAATTTTGAGTTTTAAGAACTCATCATCATGCTAATTTAATTCGGTTAGAATGAAACCAAAAATTAATCACATTCGCAAACACAACCGCACATACAAATAAATATGGTTGTACTGAACATGTTGACCCGCAATGTACACAATTAGAATGCTGTTGGTAAGACTGGCAGCCATATGTAATCCACCAGAAATAAACATAATAAGCTTATTTTTCAATTTATTCATGTTTCACACCCTATTAACATAAAAAAAATGAAATACTTATTACAGCTGTAATGTTTTCCAATAGTTTGAATATAAATATTTTATTTTACAGATCAATTTTTATTTCGACATATTTTCAAGCTGCAAATTTGTGGCATCAATTTATAAGTTTTTGAAGGCGTATATATTTAATCGAAGCAAAATGTTTAATTTCACCATAAAACTAGATGCGTTTGAAAAAAAGACTAGTTATCAATATTTTAAAGTAATTAATATCATACTTTTATTCAATGCCTTTTTCTACGATTGCCATCTCTGATTTTGCAGTCTGAATAAAAACATCAATATGCTTTTTCCGTATCACCTCACAAAAATATCCAATACATTTATGTGGTTAACTTGAATGTCATTTACATGTATTCGAAAACATCACAGTACAGTTTTAAATATTTCAGTGAAACATTGCAGTTAAGTCAGTTGAAACCTCATTTACAACTTGTGTCATAAAAATATCATGTTACATGAACCTTATTTGCAACACCTTATGCCACAAACATAAGTTGCAAAGAGACTCCACCTTCTGCGCTTTTTAAGGTACAATGAAGTTTTATATGCGGTGCATTGTCCCTAATTTAGACCGTCTATTAGTCACACTAAGGTTGTTGTTACTCGCCGAGAAACAAATGGTGTTGCTTGGGTAACTTCCCTCTCAAGAGCCGAATACCGCTGACGGGCCTCGTTCTTGGCTCCTCGGGTCCTTGCTCACTCTATCGCGGCTTTTGCTTCGCTCCGCTCCTCGATCTTCCTCCAGGTTTCATCGGTGATCCACTCCTTCCTCTGAGTGCACAGCTCAATAAAGGCATTCTTGATGCTCGTCCACTGTTCTTCTACGCTGCCACCTTCCGGAATATTAGCTGCGCGAGCCTAGAGTTCTTCGACAAACGATCTCTTCACTGCTGGGTCTTCCAGTTGGCGTGTGTTGAATCGCCGCCCGAGTCTCTCCTCCCGCCGTTGAATCCGCGCAATGCGTAGGCAGATCTCGCCGACCAGGAGATGATGGTCAGACGCGATGTCAGCGCTGCGTTTATTCCGAACATCAAGAAGGCTCCGTCTCCATTTTCGGCTGATGCAGATGTGGTCGATTTGGTTCTCCGTATATCCATCACGGGAGACCCATGTGACGTTATGCACTGGGCGATGGGGGAAGAGCGAACACCCGATCTCCATGCCGTTGTTGCCTCAAAACTCTGCAAGCAGCTAGCGTCAGTACATTCCATGTTCCAATTCTTGTTCGTTGTTTAGCGCTAAAAGTCGTTGCCATAAAATTAGTTCGTAATGTTTCACTATAGGTTTCTGTAACAATTTGAAGGTTTCGAAGACAGTAGGTGGTTGGCCTAAGGTCAGTAGTAGTAGTAGTAGTAGTAGTAGTAGTAGTAGTAGTAGTAGTAGTAGTAGTAGTAGTAGTAGTAGTAGTAGTAGTAGTAGTAGTAGTAGTAGTAGTAGTAGTAGTAGTAGTAGTAGTAGTAGTAGTAGTAGTAGTAGTAGTAGTAGTAGTAGTAGTAGTAGTAGTAGTAGTAGTAGTAGTAGTAGTAGTAGTAGTAGTAGTAGTAGTAGTAGTAGTAGTAGTAGTAGTAGTAGTAGTAGTAGTAGTAGTAGTAGTAGTAGTAGTAGTAGTAGTAGTAGTAGTAGTAGTAGTAGTAGTAGTAGTAGTAGTAGTAGTAGTAGTAGTAGTAGTAGTAGTAGTAGTAGTAGTAGTAGTAGTAGTAGTAGTAGTAGTAGTAGTAGTAGTAGTAGTAGTAGTAGTAGTAGTAGTAGTAGTAGTAGTAGTTGTATATGATTGTAGTATGATTGTTACTTGGGCGAGTATAACTTAACCTAACGTGCTAGATCACGTATGATCTGATGATTTGATCTCAGACAGGTGTCTCTGAACCTTTCCAGGATGAATACTCTCCGTTCTTCTAATGTTTGAATTCCAGCCAGGAAGTGGATCTCAGAATTTCTAGTTCGCGGGGACCATCCTAAGGATCTTGTTCTGGATCCTTTGGACTTTAAGGTGATGGCATTTGGCGCAACTCTCCCAGATTCGCATCCCGTATTCTATTATAGGAAGGATGATTTGTTTGTAGACAGCAAGCTTATTTTTCAGGGATAGAGTAGACCTCCTGTTGATGAGTGGATACAGTGATCTTATCAAGATGTTACACTTGGTTTTGGTTTTGTCAACGTGCTCCCTGAAAATCAGCTTGCTGTCTAGTGTTAAGCCAAGGTAGATTACCTCTTTCGACCATTCTACCACTGTACCGTTCAGGCAGATATTATTATTCTTCGACGGAACAAGTCTGAGAGATTTAGAGTGTGGAAAGATGATGACCTGGGTCTTTGCCGCGTTGATACGGATCTTCGCCGTGTTGATACGGATCTTCTACGCATAGTTGTTAATTATCTGAAAGACCGTAGTGCTGCAATTTGAACACCAGACCATCATGCCAGACATTGTCGAATGCTTTTTCAACGTCCAATAACGCCATGGCAGATGTTTTCGAAACAGATTTGTTCCGTCTGAGAATGTTTGTTACTCGAGTCAGCTGGTGCAGTGGTGGCACGAGTCCTGGAGTTTAACATTTTTTCCTTAACATTTGATACTTTTTGCGATAACCATTTTGACGACACACAAAAACAAACTGGCAAGCGGCAAAAATGTCATGACATTTCTAAACTGTTTCCTGCCAGCGACAGAACATTTTCGCACAAAGAAGCAGACAAGACCGACGGCGCGCGCGACATAAATTTATGTCGTGTAGAATTTTACTGATTTCTGGCTAATTACTGCATTTATTTGATGTTTATTGCATGGAATTAAAAGATAAGAATGAAGACTGACCACTCATAAGCATTTATGTTAAAATTATGCGTAAATAAGGGAGTTGGTAATTTACTGTCACACGCAAGCCTGCAGCTAAAATTTCATTACAATAAACTGTTTGGAAAAATCAGGCTGCGAGATTTTATTTATTCTCTATCTCCGCTGTTCGCTTGGAATGTAGTTATAAACGGCCGCCCGTGTGCTGGCTGTTTTGTTTCGCTCTGGACGATGGTTTTTCAAAAAATGTACTGTTGCCACCTCTGAGCTGGTGGACGGTTGAACGACGTTTCCGAAAACCAAACTGTTCCTCGAGTAACAAGTTGTTTTCTTCGGCAGATGTTAGGAGCCGGTGGTACACTGCTCTTTCGAACAGTTTTGATAACCCTGAGAGAAGGCTGATTGGTCGATAACTTGAAGGAGAGGCGGATGGGCATGACTTTAGCTGACCTCCAGCACGAGGGGAAGTAGCCAAGTCGGAAGCACAGATTAAAAATCAGTGCCAGATGGTTGTAGAATCTGGAACTCAAGTGTTTCAGTTCCAGATTCAGGAGCTTAATGTTTTTAGATGATTTGATATAGGCCAACAGACGAAGAAAATCATATGGCAAGCGTTTTTATTATCGCTGCTTTTCTCCGCCCTTCCTTTCATTGGTGAAATGCTAAGCGGTCCACCGAGCATTGAGCTCGCTCATGTGAGCATGCGCAATGTTTCGTGTGTTCGGTTTGCGCTCTATCGTTCCGTCCGTGTTTGGGATTTTTCGTTACATGTGTAACAAGTACGCTTTTGCATTTATTTATTTAATTATTTATTTGCACAGAATTCCTATTTATACAATTTTCCACATTTAATTATATTGCATTAACTTTCGTTTTTCAAATAAATCCATAAATTTGTTCACCGCCAAGGAACGAACATCCACTTACGTAGAGTTACACTTGTCATACAAAAAAAAAAGTAATGAGTTCCCTACGTTCAGATTGAAGCGCAAATTCAAATATTATAAAGCCTGTCGAGCTTTCCGACGCTACGAAGTTACAGCGTCGTAAGGTGGACATCGACCCGCCAGATTTCCATTGAAAATGCAATGACCTTTTTCCGTTCGTCTTTGCGCACTCCTACCGAATTTCGGGGAGAGAGATGACTGGACTCTAAATAGTCCGTTGGAAGAGATGCTGCAAGGCACTAATAATCGGGTGCACAATTGCGAGAGTTTGGTGGTCGTGAAATTGGGTGTCGTCCAAGTTCGCGACTTCCCGGGCAAAGGTCACAATCTAGCGGCTATCTGAGGAATTCCTCAGCTTTGATCGTCCACTTCGAATCGATCTGTGGAAGAGGCAAGAGTGGTCGGTGTTTTGTCTCGTGTCGTGGTGTGATTAAAAAGGTAGTTTGCGTCATGAACTTTCTTTATTAGATTGTTAATTTCAATTCTTTCCCAGTAGTGTTAGCTTAGTGTAAAACCCTAGCAAGCTAGTTAGTAGGCGGCAAAGTGTGTGTCTCGAAGAAAGTACAAGGTAAAGTGAGCGTTTATCGACCGTTAGACCAGGTCAACTTATTAGCGTGTGCGTGCGGGTATAATCCAACAGGTTCGTGGCAGCGGAGGCCATTTGCCGTCACACCACCCTATTGTCAGAGACCGCTTTTGACACCACCTATCGGTTTCGGAGGATTCCCGGGGCACACGTGGCCGGAAGAGGGTCGCTATCGCCAATTTGCGCGCCCTGGACAGGCAGGCCAATACTCGTCCCATCTATAGTCATCGAACAACAGAACAACATACGTTGCACGTGTTCCAGTGTTCGGACGATCGAACGCATGTGCCGCTTTCAAGCGTAAGCCCGCGTTTCCGGTGAGTGAGACATTTCCAGCATCAGTCGATCGCATCCGCGATAGTTTCTGGGCCGAAGTAGTGCAATACGCAGCTTCGGTACCGCCGCCGTCTCCTCACTCATAGCACCGATGTAATTCCTAGGTTTTCGAGTGAGTATGTATATTTTTCGTTGTGAACGTCCATGCGCATGAGACAAACGAAAGCTTCGCGAAACATAACCGTCTCATAGAATGGGTTAAACGTGAAGCCGAGAAACACCAGGAGAGCAGGAATCGTACGGAGGAAACTCGCACCGAACACACGTATGGGAGTAGAATGAATAGTGCACACGCTAGGGAGTAGGATAGATGCACAGGAGTGGAACTTCAAATCAGAAAGTGGCTCCACTGGTCATTTGCGAACACTAGCGCACCTAGCGGTAGAAGGCATCTTCGGCCTGCAGTTAAGATAGGCAGCATGCTATGATAGTGTGAGTGCACATAGAAAGCCCATGGGGAACGCTACCACATCACATCGCTCGTTGAGCAGAAAAACGAGCACTTTTTGATTCACCGATTTGTTTGCACTTCCCCTTCTGTTCTGTGATAGATGGTATGATAGAGGGAAAGGAAAGAACAAAGACCTAGGCAAACAGACATGTAGGGAGCAGGTGAAATACAATCCGTACCGAATAAATAGGATGGGAGCTTTTCTCTTAACTTTGTAGTTGAGCTTTGCTAGTACGGTGACAATTGTCATGTTCCGTAATAAATACAGTTAACCCCCTAAAGCCATGGTTTTCTGGTAGCGTACCATTGATGAACTGCCGAGTTAACTTCTTATGAAGGATTTCCATGTCGTTTCGTGTTCGTTTCCTGTAGTTTCGTAGAGTCAATTTACTGGGGAAGTCAGCCCTGAATCTGACATTTATTATGCCGGCAACTCTCCAATATTTCCGGATTGGTTCGTTGGGACTTTCAGGCTGGGCCTGTGATGAGAACATCCCCTAACGAGAGTTTTGGTTCGGACGAATTGTCGGTCTTGTGCACACGCAATTGTTAGTGCTTTGTAGAGTTTCTGGACAACGGTAATTTTAGTCAGCCAGTCAGCTTTCTTCCCGTATTCGGGACATATTGACCCAATCCCTTGGATGGTCTCAGGCCGGGCAAACCTACAATCTGCTGGGTGGTCTCCTTCTAGGAGTTGCGCTTAAGCCACCCATCTAACGAACGGAAAGCTTGACGGGCTGGGGGGTTACACATGTCAGAATATTGATTTTTTTAATGTGACCTCCAGTATAGAAATGAAAGACGTAGTCCTACGTAAAAAAAAGTTTGTCGAGAAATGTCAAAACCACAAAATCTCGCGTAACATTTGAAATGGGCCTATCCTCGTTGATCGATTCTCTTTATCGACTTTCTCTTTGTTTTACCACGGCTACATAAACGAATTTCTCGCTAAGATGATGTTAGCTTGTACCATCACCTGCCATCCCGTTCCTGAAGATCGTGTCACTCGTGTCGAAGTTGAATAGCAGGCACGAAAGTCCATCACCTTGCCGTAACCCCCTTCGAGATTCAAAGGGACTCGAGAGTGTCCCCGATACTCGAACAACGCAAATGTTGCAACACCCTCCAAAGGCGCGCCCCTTTGTCAGTCAAAATTGGATTCCTTAGCAACAAAATTAAGGAATGACACCGAAAATGACCATGCATCAGAATTTGTAGCCTTAATCACTTCAAACTAGGGAACAACGAATAGACTAACTAACAAGCCGAGTGACAAAGCCGTGTCTTGTCACTATCAACAAGGCATACAAAGTAACAAGGACGAAGATGTGTTCCTTTGATTACTGAAAAATCCTGTTTCCCAAGTTTTAAGTAATCAGGACTAGGAATCGGTGGTAGATCTTACATCCCGTAACATACCACGAAAAGGCGATGTACCCACGTTACGGGCTACCACTGCTATGTTCTCCAATTTCCTATGGATAGCTGATAAATTTTTACAAGTCCAATTTTTACGAGTCCAATTTTAAGCAGTTCAATTTACAAGAGTTTAAATTCAGACAATTAATTTATCAATTCTCAATTAACAATTAACTTTTGGATATTTATTCGCTAAAAGAATCAGACAAAAATATATAATCATCAATTCGTCGAACTGTAACGAACTAGTTGCTCACTTAAGTCGGAATGCTACATTAAGAAATAAGGAACCTTGGGATTGAAGTTGAAAATTTAGCATCAAAATATTATTGCTACTCTAGTTTAGAAATGCAATTGTCTCAAACCAAATCATGATAATAGAAAACATGTACCCGGTCTTGCTCTACCAAGCATTCCAAATCCCTGAGGATCACTGCGGTGCTGCCCAAGATCATTGTGCATCGCATCTTATGGACTCAACTCCCCCGTATTAGCAATAATTCCATTCCCGATGAGTACCCTCCTTCATTCAGCATGCAAACATCAATCACCCCTCATTTGTGCAAAATGCTGATAGAAGCACTTTTCCTCTCTGAGCTGCAAATTATGCTCAGCTCAGCTTCAACACACAACTGCAGACGGAATTTCTGCGACGAGGACGACGACGAAGACCCGTTTTAGACTGCTCATACCTACTACACAAACAACCCGAACCCCTTTTTGCTAATGTTGCAAGATAGAAAGACAAATAAAGCAGTTGCAAAAATCTCATCTTTGCACTGCAGCAGTTACCGATTTCCTCCCCAGAACCACCCTCATTGCTCGGTCTGTCTCTCGGAATCACAAATTTCTTGCTAAATCTTTTATTCCCCAAGCTTTTAAAATTATCCTCGTTTTTCCGCTACGCCGCCACCGTAGTTTTGCTCTATTTGTACACTTGCTCTCCTTCGTTTGGAATCCTTACCCAAATTCCCCCTCCCCCTCTCCCCCACCCAAAGAACGGGCGATACTGTTTGTTAGTGTTTCTCTTTAAAATGCATCCAGTTTTCTTTATTTGTTGCACTGCTGCTGCTGCTTTGAACAACGCGTCCGAATCCGAAAGGGCACAAAACTGGAACGCCATCACCACAGAGAGAAGTTTTGCGGGTGGAGTGGGTGCAATCAGGACACACCGGGTAAACAGAAAACACGGCTGATAAAGAAGGAATGGGAGTCCACTTTCTTAGCATGCTTTGCCAAACGACCGGCCGAGGGGTGAGCCATAAAGTGGGAAAGGGACAGAATTCTTATGCTGCATTCCTCAAACAAAGCAAGCGGAAAAGGACAGTTTGGTGTCTAGTTTTGCATTTTATGTTCAGCAATTGAAAGCGTTTGTGTACTACGGCGGGGGAGTGCTGTTTGTCCATTTTGCATCCTTTCATGCTTTTTTAAGTTGCGGGGAATTGCATTATTGAGCTAACAAACTGCAATTTCTGCTGCGGGATTGGACTATACGTACCGGTTGATTTACCGTTTGTTTTGGATGCCGTTTTAGCTTTATTAGTGGAATAAGTACGCAATAATATTTGTGAAAAGATAGTTTTTTTTTATGATTCATGAGAAATTATATCGTATCTCTAGTCGTTAAACAGCTGCACAACCAGAGTGAAAATCCGCCAACGCTCAAGCACCCCATAGCATTTGTAGTCATTTTTTTTATTCGTCGAAAAAAAAATCTCCACAATCACCAAACAAATTCAGTTCGCACTCCCAAAAAACCATTCGCCATTCCAGGCAATTTACATTTTTATTGAGAAACTGTCATTTTTCCCAAATTACCCCCGGAAACTTATGACTTCCCCAGAGGGCTTTCAACAACAGCAGTCCAGCTTATACATACATGAGCCCGGCTTATCTCATGCATTTGCAACTATTCAAAAGCCATTCCGGAATGATGCCAAAAACTATTCCCTCCGAAATCGGTTTTTATTCAACAAGATCTCATCTAATTTATAGTGACCCCCTTCCCCATCGTAAAACGCTCCGATCTTCATCCGCGCGCGCGTTGCCATGTACACTTTTGAATAAACATCATGTTTCTATCCCTCCCATCGCTACTGAGCTGTCGTCGTCGTCTTGGTCGAGGTCCTCATGAAATGATGTGACAAAAACCGCTGGGCACAGGGCCCGGCACCCATTTCGTGCGAATTGAGGCTGGCCTGCGAGCTGGTGCCAACACCCATAAAGCTACACCAAATTGGCCTCGACCCAGCCCACAGGCAGGAGGGAGAGACAGCACTCTATGGGGGGGCACTTCCGGGACCGCGCCAGCAGCAGTAGCGGCAGCAGCTGGCTAGTGTTTTATGAAGACCGTTATCAGTTTTTCGTTCCGTTTCCCCAATTCCACCCATAATTTATTTATTCATTCATTCGGCGGCGGCAGCGGCGGTTTTGGTGGTGGAGAGGTCGTTCGACAGGAGCCATGCAAAATTTTGGTTGGATAGTTGGAAAATGACGACGGAGTAGCAGAAGTAAATTAGAGAAATTTACTTCGATATGATATGGACGAATACACAACATATAGGGTAGACCGCTACTTCGTCGTAATCGCCCATTTTCGTTCTATCGATCAGAAAAGTTCAATAATATCAATGCATAAATCAATAATAGGTTTGTTCCGAAACGTTAGTTCATTAGCTGTAACATAAATCCTATTAGAGCGCATTGTATGAATATTTGCGCTCATTGTTCTCAAAACAATTGCGAATGTTGCGTCTGTTGTGAAGGCCAGCTACGGTTCTGTGCAATCGTCTGGGGGACGATGTGCGGTATGCAAGGAGAACCATCCACTCTACCAGTGTTCATCCTTGAGTGCGAGAAAGAGATGCAGTGCTGAGGGCGAATTCCCTATGCAGGAACTGCTTCAGATCGGGCCATCTGGCAAAGGATTGTCCGTCAAAATACTTCTGTCGTAGTTGCAAGGGTCGTCATCATACATTGGTATGCTTCAAAGAAGGATGGGTTGGCGAAGGTCGCTGCTGTTGCTGGAAACAACAATCCTCCTCCTCAAATGGAATCTGGTGAACCATCCACTTCTACAGCCTCCCAGGTGGTCAACATGGCAGCCACCGAAATAACAGTCTCTGGGTCCACTCAACAACTTCTCCTCCAAGGTTTTGCTGGCTACTGCGGTCGTTATCGTGGAAGATGATGAGGGTAGTCAGCTCCCGGTTCGTGCTCTGTTGGATTCCGGCTCCGAGAGTAATTTCATCGCTGAACGGTTGAGTCAACGGCTCAGGACACATCGAGAGAAAGTAGATATTTCTGTGCACGGTATTGGTCACGCGGCTACAAAGGTTAAGTACCAGATTACCGCGATGGTTCGTTCGCGAGCTACGGCTTTCTCGCAGAACATGAATTTCCTCGTGCTCCCAAAGGTTACGGTAAATATACCTACGGCGAAGGTGAATATACAAGGCTGGACGGTGCCTAACGGGATCATCCTGGCGGATCCCACTTTTTTCAATCCAAGCTCAGTGGACATGGTGTTGGGCATCGAATCCTTTTTTGATTTCTTCGAAACTGGTCGAAGAATTCCCCTCGGAGATCAATTGCCGACACTTAACGAATCAGTGTTCGGTTGGGTGGTCTGCGGAGGTCTGACAAATCCAAGTCAAGGCTTAAGCATCAATTGTAGTACGGCAACTACACAAGGATTAGAGGAGCTAGTCGCACGGTTTTGGGCTAGTGAAGAGATTGGCAGTTCCAAGGTTCTTTCGTTGGAGGAAAGTAAATGTGAGGACATTTTCCGGAAATCGGTTCGCAGGGAATCCGACGGTCGATACTCCGTTTCGTTGCCGAAAGATGAAGACGCAATTTCCAGGTTGGGCGAGTCACGGGACATCGCATTCCGGCGGCTTCAAGGCACAGAACGTAGATTGGCGAGGGATGTTGGTCTGCGAGAACAGTACCATCAGTTCATGGAGGAATACATCCGATTAGGGCATATGACGAAGATAGAGGAAACGGCTGATCTCGAAAAACGATGCTATCTGCCACATCATCCGGTAATTAAGGAGGCCAGCACCACAACTAAGGTCCGTGTGGTATTTGACGCGTCATGCAAGACGTCGTCCGGCGTTTCGCTCAATGACGCTCTGCTGGTGGGACCGATTGTACAGGAGGACTTACGATCTATAATGCTCCGGAGCCGCGTCAAGATAATCATGCTGGTAGCCGATGTAGAGAAGATGTTCCGGCAAATCTTTGTTGTACAGGTGGATAGGCCACTCCAATGCATTCTATGGCGCTTCGATCCGTCGGAACCGGTAGGCGTGTACAAACTCAACACTGTCACGTATGGAACGAAATCTGCGCCCTTTCTGGCAACGCGTACATTAAACCAGCTTGCGATGGATGAAGAAGAACAGTACCCAATGGCTGCAAGGGCAACCACGGAGGATACGTATATGGATGACGTTATCACAGGAGCGGATACGGTCGAAAACGCAAGGGAGCTATGCAAGCAACTCAACGAGATGACTTCCAAAGGAGGTTTCAAGCTTCGGAAATGGGCATCAAACCATCAAGCATCATTGGAAAGCGTTTCCGAGGACAATCTGGCTATTCGAGTTTCGGAAGGGATTAATCTGGACCCTGACCCGGTTGTAAAAACTCTAGGGTTGACTTGGATGCCTACTTCCGATCAACTGAAGTTTCAATTTACCATTCCGGGTTGGAATGCATCACACCAACCAACCAAAAGGGAAGTTCTGTCGGTGATCGCCAGTTTATTCGATCCTCTAGGACTACTCGGTGCTGCAATCACTACAGCCAAGGTTATTATGCAGCTTCTGTGGAGGATTCGGAACGACGATGACCAAGCATTAGATTGGGACCAGCCACTGCCTTTGACGGTGGGTGAGATGTGGAAGAAATACTACGACGAGCTTCCTCTGTTCAACAGCATTCGTATTGATCGTTGCGTCATTGTTCCAGAAGCAACATTGATCGAGATTCATTGCTTTTCCGATGCTTCGAACAAAACATATGGCGGATGTGTCTATATAAGAAGTCAGGATTCGGAAGGGAGATTCATGGTTCGACTGCTTTCGTCCAAATCCAAGGTAGCACCGTTGAAAACACAGTCTATCCCAAGATTGGAGCTGAGTGGTGCTCTACTGACCGCGCAGCTGTATGAAAGGGTTCGAGACTCTATTAGAATTCCTGCTCAAACATATTTCTGGACTGATTCAACTTGTGTTCTGCGGTGGATACAAGCTTCTCCAAACATCTGGACCACTTACATCGCGAATCGGGTCGCGAAAATCCAAGACATTGCTGAACCAACTCAGTGGCGGCACGTCCCAGGAAAGGAAAACCCAGCGGATTTGATTTCCAGAGGGATTTCTCCGAGGGATATTACCAATAATACTTTCTGGTGGGAGGGACCAGATTGGTTAAAGAAAGGTCCTGATTACTGGCCTGTTTCTCCCAAAGAATTTCAATTGGAGGAGGCAGAGCAAGAGAAACGACGAACGGTTGCTTGTGCGCTGTCGGTGAACACGGAGTTCAACGATTGGTACCTGAAGAAGTTTACGTCGTACACGGATCTCGTTCGGAAAACAGCAATTTGGCTGAAATTAATGCGGTTGCTGCAGACCGATCCACAAGAAAGGATGCCAGCAGAGTTCTTGTCCACCCAGGAAATTCGGCAGGCGGAATATGCTATAGTGCGTCGTGTTCAACAGGAGGTTTTCATCGACGAGTGGAAGGCACTTTCAAAAGGGGAAGCTGTTTCGAGAAGATCTCCACTTCGATGGTTTAATCCATACATTTCCGACGATAACGTCATTAGAATTGGAGGGCGACTTGGTCATTCTGTAGAGCGAGAGGATACGAAACATCCGATGGTGCTTCCTGCACGGCATAAGTTCACCCGAATGGTCCTCCAACATTATCATCTGCAGCTGATGCATGCTGGTCCGCAATTATTACTAGGAGTTGTTCGCCTACGATTCTGGCCATTGGGTGGACGAAGCGTTGCAAGAAACATTGTTCACCAATGCTTTAAATGTTTTCGGGCAAAACCTACATCAATTCAGCAGTTCATGGGGGAGCTGCCAGCGCCAAGAGTCACAGTGTCTAGGCCATTTTCGCAGACCGGTGTAGACTACTTCGGTCCGTTTTATGTAAGACCCGTTCCCCGACGACCGGTAGTCAAGGTATATGTTGCAGTTTTCGTTTGTCTTTGTACCAAAGCGGTTCATCTAGAACTGGTGACGGACTGGAGCACAGACCGATTCTTGCAAGCTCTACGACGTTTCATTGCTAGGAGAGGAAAATGTCAAGACCTGTATTCCGATAATGGGACAAACTTCGTTGGAGCCAGGAACAAGATGCAGGAGTTCTTGAACATGTTACGGAGCTCAGACCACCGAGAAATGGTCGTCAAGGAGTGCGCAGAAAAGGGAATCCAGTGGCATTTCAATCCGCCCAGTGCACCACATTTTGGAGGACTGTGGGAGGCAGCAGTACGGTCAGCTAAAACCCACTTGATCAAGGTCGTGGGAGAAACACCGTTGTTGACCGAAGATTTGACCACACTTCTGGTGCAGATTGAAGGTTGTCTCAACTCACGACCGTTAACGCCGATGTCCGATGATCCCACTGATTTTGAGCCTCTGACGCCTGGCCACTTCTTGATTGGCTCCTCATTACAGTCGTTCCCCGAGCCGAATCTGGAAAGCCTCGCATTGAACCGCTTGACTAAATTCCAGTTAATCCAACGGATGATGCAGGATTTTTGGAGAAGGTGGCGAAGGGAGTATCTGTGCCAGTTGCAGGGCAGGTCCAAGCGCTGGAAGCCAGCAATTAATATCGAGGTTGGGAAATTGGTTGTTATCCGGGACGATAATCTCCCACCGATGAAGTGGCGAATGGGACGGATCGTTGAACTGCATCCAGGAAACGATGGAGTAGTGCGGGTTGTAACGCTGAAAACGGAAACTGGTACAATGAAACGTCCAGTAGAAAAACTGTCCTTGTTGCCTATCCACGACGTTGACCAGAACTAGCAATCATCAGCGTAGACCCAAATCCTTCCCTTCCCGTTCCCATTAGAAGAGGATTTTCATTTATTTTCAGAAATTAGGAATTTCAGGGTGGGTGAGGAATGTTTGAGACTAACATCAGCCCAACCTAGCTACATCCTCGTACTGGCTATGCACAATTGTGACCTACTTCCAACGAGTTTGCAGCATCGCTTATTGTGTTCTCATCTACACACCGAGCAGAGGATAGATGGTCATCGATCAAGCCAGGCGAGAGGGATTAGATCGTTTCGCTTGTATATAGGCTGCAGTGGTGAGCAATTCAGGAGCGAGAACAGGAGCGGTCACTCTCATGGACCCGAGCGAAAACATCGCATGAGTGGCGATCGTGGTTAGAAGATGACCAGTGGATATTTTTTGCATTAGAAATCTACAGACCACCGACCGTGTGTGGAGTCTGCGCGCGGGCAATTTTAATCTGTTTTGTGTGTTAGGAATAAGAAAAAACAATGTTAGAGTTTAAGAATAAATGTGTTTTAATTAGTTGTTTTTAATAAATGTAGTGCTTGTAAACCTGTTGTAGTAAATCGGAGTGTGTGTTAATTGGTGTTAAAATTAGAAGAAGCTCTTCCACGGAGAACAAGGGAGATATTTACCCAGCACCGGCAATAGCTGGCCCTTTGTTTTCCCTAATTTCACCGGCGAGTGTTGGGGAGCACTGGTCGACATCGAAGGCGGAGGTAATTCGGTTCCCCAACACCCTTGTTATACGTTTATCCGTAGGATGAAGAAAATCTAATGACGTTTCAATGCGTTAGGACGGAATTGAAACTCGTAGAACGAATTTGGAATCAATAAGCAGTATTAGATTTTGAACAATATCTCAACAATTTGTGACTCTTTATCAAATCCAACGGTACGTATGGAAAGGTGAATAAATTTAGAAGTCATTTTTGAAAGAAATATTCCATTTAACAGCATAGAACAAGTACAGCATGAATAGTACGTAAGGGGTTGAAACATCAGCATCCACAGTGTTCAAATGGTTCCAATTGGAGTACTGACGTTTATATGGAAATTACTATGAGAAAAACTTACTTTTTGTTCATATATATATATCTGATAACGCCACTTGGTTCTGGCTCAGCTGTGGTTGAGGTCCCTGTATTGGTTGTTGAAACCCCAAAGCAGTTTCTTGATTTACATAAGCTGCTCGTCCATTTTGTGGAGCTTGTGGTTTCTCTGAAGAATAATAAACTGTAGTGTAATTGTTACCATTATCATAGCCTCTGTTCCTGCCTCTGAATGAGTTGTTGTTACCTCTGTAATTTTGTCGGTAATTTTGATTTGAATACATAATTGTTTTGTGAGTTATTACGACCTCTGAAATTTCCGCGTCCATTTCCTCTGGTTTGGTTATTTCTGTAGTTTGAGTACCTGTTGTTTCCTGAATTATTCATGTGAACATTGAGGATTTTGTTACTCGATGTGGGTTCATGTTCCACAATCTTCTCTATTGCAGACGTTAGAGAAGTAAATTGTCCTGCTTTTAATAAAAATTTAGTTGCCTCGCTTCTGATTTCAGAAGCAAGTGCTTTAATACCAGCTTTAATCAACATTCTTGAAGCTGTGTCGATAGGGACTTGTTCGTCGACGTAAGCCCTTTCAAGGTCTAGAGTTAACTTTTCAATCTGCTCTGTGAATATTTGTGATTTCACCAGTTTGCTTGGTGGCATTTAGTTTAGCCACCACAGTTTCAGGTGCAATGGTTACTTTGCACTTATCTGTGAGTTTTTGTATTGTGTCGTCAATCGTTTGTGGATTATCGCCCACTGCTGATCTTGCTTTGCTTTCGAGGCGTGAAAGCACTACCTGAATTGCTGCAACTCTGTTACCGTCTGTAATAAGAGTTTTTAATGCAGTTAGAGCAGATATTACCGCCGGTAACTTATCGCCTGACCCATCATATTGTGGGACCAGTAACGATACAATTTTGATTATTTCGATAATGCTAGCCATTTTTCCCGTTTCAAAGTAGATTTATGTTTTAATTTAACGTAGTAAATTACTGTTAGAGCAATGCTTTTCAAACTAATTGGTGTATCCTTCGCGTGTACAAGTTTTTGGTCAATTAGTAGTAAAATACTTGTATATTTTTGTCGTATTCCTTTTATACAAAATGTTAGTTCCGCTGATGTGAACTTTGTTTCATTTAAAACGAGAATATCGTTTGCTTCTTTATACAATTCTTTTGATTTTTCCCTTAGCTTCTGTAAAAATTTTCTTGTATAGCTCCTGTTTGGAGCTTTGTTAAAGTTCGTTAAAGTATTGTTTAATTTAGCAATATAAAGATCATGTTTTAGTCTCACTTGTTCAGTGTCCACAAATATAATTTAATTTGTTTTAGTCAACATTCATTAAAATTTAATTTAAAATTTATAACCGGTATTCATAAAATGTTACGTTTACCTCTTCTATGTAGAACGGTATCATGGCATTTGATTTCCTGTTCGCTGTATAAGCTGGGTGGCTGTTCTGTTGCTGCACTGCTGCATTTCTGCTCACGGAATCATCCTGATCCTGATCATCGGATGTAGTATTTCTACTAAACAGCTGTCTAACATTTAACGTCCCAATATGTCCTCCAATAGGGCTTGAATGATAGCTTTTCAAAATTTCATCAATTTCTTTTGTGTCCGTTATAAATATTGGTGGACTAAATATTATTATTTGCACGTGTCTATTATTTTCATTCATTATTCTCTTGAATATATTTATCGGCCATAATTTGAATAGTTCATAATCCTTAGATAATGCAACTTTTTTGATATTTAATGAAAGTAGCATTTTTTTTAAATTCAGAAGAGCAAACTCTAATGTTTGACTTCCATTGTTTAATAACTGTTGTTGCTCTAAAGCAATACGTTTTTTCGAATCTTTTGTTAAAATTATCATTTGAAAAATTTGATTTTCAAGTTTCGTTTGTAGTTTGCTTAATTTATTTGTTTCACTCGGGTTCTCAGTTACGTAAGTAGAGAGGTGATCAATTTCTTTGCTTACTGAGGTTGCTTGGTTTTCTATGAGTTTTGTGGTTTGTTTTTGATTACGGGTCATAGACCTCGTATTGACTTTCAAAATGTTCATGTTTTTTAAATCCTCGGACGTTGTGACAATGCGAGACAAAGCATCAGCTACTACGTTTGTTTTGCCTTGAATATATTCTACAATAAAGTCGAATTCTTCCAAATCTAAAAGCATATTTGTTTATTTGGAATTCGGATTTTTCATTCCAAACAAATAAACCAAAGGTCTATGGTCTGTTCGAACAATGAACTTTTTACCATATAAATAAGGCTTGACATAGTTAATAGCCCAATGGATTGTCTTCGTGTCTCCGTCTCTAACCTGAAGCAGGCTAAAGAGATTGCTGCCTCCCAACTCTTCACGCTCGAGTACAGAGTTTACATCCCAGCTCGTGATGTGGAGATCGAAGGTGTGGTCACCGAAGCGAGTCTGACCCCCGAGATCTTGGAGAAGCAGGCGGTTGGCCGTTTCAAGAACCGTTTGCTTCCTCCGGTGAAGATACTGGATGCAGAAGAAGCATGGGGATGACACCTGTGCAGCTACCGCACCAAAATGCGTGTACTGTAAGGGAACTCCTCATGGTATCTCGTCATGCCCGGTGTACAAACAACGCGGGGAGAAATTACAACGCTCACTTAAGGAACGTTCCCGGCAGTCTTTTGCAGAAATGCTTAAGACGGCCACGCCATCGACCAACGACAAAAATCCCTTTTCTCTTTTGTCAGATGACGAGACTGACTCTGACTTGGCTGAGGAGGGAACTTCTTTCTGTTTTTCAGCACGGAAACGAAAACGCATCCGTTCGCGGAAAGTTGAGAATGAAGAACCCCAAATCAGCTTGCCCAAATCAAGGAGTGGTGGAAAAAAGGAAGTTTCTACTCCTCCTGGATTCAGAAGAACTGACTATACCCAGGATTTTCCACCTCTCCCGGGGACATCCAAAACCCCTGATGTCCCATTTTTAAGAACAGAAGCCCCTTCTTCATCTGGGTTGTTCTCATTTGATAAAATTGTGGACGATATTCTCAAGTACCTGAATATTTCTGATCCTCTCAAAAGCATTGTTCTGGCAATGCTTCCTACTGTGAAGACCCTCTTGAAGCAATTGACATTGAAGTGGCCCCTCATTGCAGCAATCATTTCCTTCGATGGATAATTTTCCAAACGAGGTGGGGGATTTGATCACTGTTCTACAGTGGAATTGTCGAAGTCTCATTCCTAAATTAGATTCTTTTAAGTTTTTAATTCACAATAATGATTGTGATGCATTTGCTCTTTGTGAAACTTGACTCTCTTCAGATATAGATCTTCCTTTTTATGATTTTAACATTATTCGACTGGATCGGGAGGATTCGCGTGGAGGAGGGGTACTTTTGGGGATCAAAAAGTGCCATTCTTTCTATAGAGTGAATCTTCCACAATTTACAGGTATTGAAGTTGTCGCATGTCAGGCTATTATTAAAGGTAAGAGCCTTTGTATTGCTTCTGTTTATATTCCTCCTAGAGCCGTTGTTAATCCAAAACAACTTTCAGATATATGTTCAGTATTGGTTGATTATGGGAGATTTTAATTCCCACGGTACAGGCTGGGGGGAACTGTATGATGACAACCGTTCTACTTTTATATATGACCTCTGTGATAACTTCAATATGACAATTCTTAACAATGGAGAAGTAACACGTCTGGCTGGTCCATCCTCAAATGGAAGTAGATTAGACCTCACACTTTGCTCTAATTCATTATCGTTGGATTGCACGTGGAATGTGATCCAGGATCCCCACGGTAGTGATCACTTGCCGATCAAAATTTCGATTGCCAGTGGGTTCAATCCGTCGGAATCCGTTAACGTCGCGTACGACCTCACCCGTAATATCGATTGGACAACGTTCAAGACCGCGATAGAGGAAGCCGTGTCGTCGGTAGAAGAGCTTCCACCGTTGGAGGAATATAACTTCCTCTCCAATCTGATCTTGGACAGCGCGCTTCGAGCTCAAACTCGGCCGGTTCCTGGAACGTCTTTGCGTAGGAAACCTCCTTCCCCTTGGTGGGACCACCAATGCACTGAGGTTTATCGTAAAAAGTCCGACGCGTTTAAGCTTTTCCGGAAACGTGGAACACCCGTGTATTTCGTAGCGTACTCGGCTCTTGAACGCGAACTCAAGAGCCTCATCAAAGCCAAGAAACGCGGATACTGGCGGCAATTCGTGGACGGATTATCGCGCGAAACGTCGATGAATACGCTTTGGAATGCGGCGCGAAGGATGCGTAACCGGTCTTCAAACAACGAGAGCGAGGAGTACTCCGATAGTTGGATTCTCAAGTTCACGCGAAAAGTATGTCCTGATTCTATGCCGGCACAGATGATTCCTCGCGAAACGACGAATTCGGTAGACGAGATCAGCCAGCCTTTTTCAATGCTGGAGCTCTCACTCGCGCTCCTTTCGTGTGGCAATTCGGCTCCGGGGGCTGATAGAATCAAGTTCAACTTGTTGAAGAACCTCCCAGACGTCGCTAAGAGGCGCATGTTGAACTTGTTTTGTCAGTTCCTAGAGCTCAATATTGTTCCGGATGATTGGAGGCAAGTGAAAGTTATAGCCATTAAAAAGCCTGGAAAACCCGCGTCAGATCATAACTCGTATCGTCCCATCGCGATGTTATCGTGCATTCGAAAATTGTTGGAGAAAATGATCCTTTTTCGCTTGGACAAATGGGTTGAGACTCTCAGATACTCAATTTGGATTCCGTAGGGGCAAGGGAACGAACGACTGTCTCGCGTTGCTTTCCACAGAAATTCAGTTGGCTTTTGCTAAAAAAGAGCAAATGGCTTCTGTCTTCTTGGATATTAAGGGGGCTTTTGATTCAGTATCGGTTGAAGTCCTTTCAGACAAACTCCACGCTTGTGGCCTTTCTCCATTAATTAATAACTTATTGTACAATTTGCTATCAGAGAAACATATGAGCTTTTCTCATGGAAACTCTACAGCTTCACGATTTAGCTACATGGATCTTCCCCAGGGCTCATGTTTAAGCCCCCTTCTGTATAATTTCTACGTCAGAGACAATTGACAATTGTCTAAGGGACAACTGCACGTTGAGAAAACTTGCAGATGACGGAGTAGTGTCTATGTCAGGGCCCAGAGAGGTCGACTTGCAGACAATTTGTCTACTTGGGCTATTCAGCTAGGTATCGAATTCTCCACGGAGAAAACTGAGTTGGTCGTTTTTTCTAGGAAGCATAGCCCAGCACAACCGAAGCTTCAACTTTTGGGTAAACCGATCACTCATTCCATGTCTTTTAAATATCTCGGGGTCTGGTTCGATTCCAAATGCACCTGGAGATCCCACATTGAGTATCTGAGACGAAAATGCCAACAAAGGATCAATTTTCTCCGAACAATTACCGGAACGTGGTGGGGAGCTCACCCGCAAGATCTTCTAACGTTGTACCGGACAACGATTTTATCGGTTTTAGAGTACGGTAGTTTTTGTTTCCAGTCGGCGGCTAAAACTCACATCATCAAACTGGAACGTATCCAGTATCGTTGTCTTCGTATCGCGTTAGGATGCATGCACTCGACTCATACGATGAGTCTAGAAGTGTTGGCGGGCATGTTGCCACTATCGGATCGGTTCTCGGAATTGTCCCTCAGGCTCCTCACCCGTTGCGAAGTTATGAACCCACTGGTAATCGAAAACTTTGAAAAGATTCTTGAGCTGAACCCTCAAACTCGTTTTATGTCATTGTACTACGTGTACATAACTCAGGATGTCAGCCCTTCACAGCATAATCCCCATCGTGTATGCTTCTCCGACTTCGGCAATTCAGTTAGTTTTGATTTATCTATGACGCGGGAGATTCGTGGGATCCCAGAACATCATCGTTCCATGATTGTTCCGTCGATCTGAGACCTAGGCGAGTAAGAGAGGTGACACAGTCGGAAGAAGTGTTAGATTGTTTACTTAAATGAACCATGCCTATTTTGTTATGGCAAGTTTGCTATAAGAAATGCTCCTCGTGTTTATTAGCGAAATTCACATCAAAGATTGATTAATTGCGTAGGAAATCAGTTTGGCCCGGCATTTATGACCAGCGTACACCTTCCAGTCATATGAAACAGGTAAAAAACCGTCCAAATTCGCTCCAAAAAATTTTGTTTTGAATTTCTGTGTGGCAAAATAGTGAACTTTTCGTGACCATTAACGGCAAAGAACTCACCAACACTGGGAAACCGTGAGTTCCTGCCCACCTGTCATTTTCCATCTCGATCTGAGACAACACAATCATCCCAAGCGAAAGCGGGAGAGAATTCACGCAACGATGGAAACGAAACCGACGAGTCTACCTCATCAAACAACAGTAGGCGATCCAAACGTCCTCTGGCCAAAAAACTGCGTCATGACAACAAAGTTGTTGCGTTAGTTGAAAACCCTCATTTGTAAACAATGGAGCACGCCAGCTACAATATCGCTACAATAAATATTAACACAATCTCCAACGAGACCAAACTTGACGCCCTCCGGACTTTTATCCGCACTCTAGATATTGATATCGTTTTTCTCCAAGAGGTGGAGAATAACCAACTTTTGCTCCCTGGGTACAACGTTATATGTAATGTTGATCAAGCAAATCGAGGAACAGCAATCGCTCTGAAAGAGTACATCTACTTCTCCCATGTAGAGAAGAGCCTGGACGGTCGACTGGTAACTCTCCGCTTAAACAACACCACAATTGCTAGCATCTACCATCTACGCACCAAGCGGGACCCAATACAGGGCGGAGAGCGAACGTTTTCTCAATAATACCGTCGCTTATTACCTCTGCCACAACACTCCAAATGTGATTCTTGCAGGAGACTTTAACTGTGTACTGCGTCAATGCGATGCCACGAGTTTTAATGGTAGCCTGCAGCTGAGCGATGTGTGGGAAAATTGTGTCCCCGCATACCTGGCCACACGTTCATTACAGAAAATTCGACTTTCCGGCTGGATCGCATCTACGTCAGTGCTGGACTATGCGATCATCTACGTACCCCGTCAGCACTCACGTGTGCTCTTTCTCAGACCATAAAGCAGTCACAGCACGGATCTGCCTTCCCCACCTTGGCAGAGAGCGCGGTCATGGATTCTGGTGCCTACGTCCGCATCTACTAACGATGGAAAACATCGAAGAATTTCAGTATCGATGGCAGTACTGGACTCGTCAACGCCGAGTCTATTCATCATGGATGTCATGGTGGTTGTCATATACGAAACCTAAAATAAAATCATTCTATCGGTGGAAATCCAAAATAGCTCATGATGATTTTCACAGAGAACATCAACGACTATACGGGAAATTACAACAAGCATACGACAGGTACTACACGGTTCCTACAGTGTTGGCGAACGAGATGGAAAATGACAGGTGGGCAAGAACTCACGGTCTCCCAGTGGTGGTGAGTTCTTTGCCGTTAATGGTCATGAAAAGTTCACTATTTTGCCATACAGAAATTCAAAACAAAAATTTTTATCTGCGGATTTGGACAGTTTTTGGCCTGTTTCATACGACCGGATGGTGTATGCTGGTCACAAATGCCGTGCCAAACTGATTTCCTACGCAATTAATCAATCTTTGATGTCAATAATAACGAGGAGCATTTCTTATAGCAAACTTGCCCTAACAAAATGGGCATGGTTCATTTTAGTAAACAAACTAACACTTCTTCCGACTGTGTCACCTCTCTTACTCGTCTAGGGATCGGATGGCAACCTTCGACGTCATCCATCGGGAGCTGAATCTCATCCTAAACGAAGCGTTATTGGGCCAATTTCCCCCCGAATTTGTTGACGGCGTGGTTGTTCTGATTAAAAAGAAAGGAACCGATGATACACCTAAATCGTACAAGCCAATATCTTTGCTCAACTATGACTACAAAATGCTCTCCCGCATCTTGAAAGCAAGGCTCGACAACGTAGTGAGAGTCCACCGGATTCTCAGTAATGGACAGAAATGTGCAAACCTGGGTCGTAACATCTTTCAAGCAACTCTCTCCCTGAAAGATAGTGGCACGAATGATCCAACGTAAACAGAAGCGGAAATTAATCTCCTTTGATCTAGATCATGCCTTCGATCGTGTACGGCAATCGTTTTTGTATCGAACCATGTGCTCGCTCGAAATATACCGGGAATTGGTGAATTTGCTCTCCCGAATCTCATCTCTATCATCTGCTCGTAAATGGACATCTATCGCCGTCCTTCCCCATCCAGTGCTCCGTTCGCCAAGGCTGTCCCTTAAGCATGTTACTGTTCGTGCTATATCTACATCCTCTGTTGAGTAGGCTGGAACAAATATGCGGAGAGGATCTTGTTGTTGCCTACGCTGATGACGTCACCGTGGTCTGTACGTCTGTGCAGAAAATTGAAGCAATGAGAACTCTCTTCACACGATTCGAATGTGCTGCTGGTGCAAAGCTAAATTGGCAAAGACTCAATCAATCGACGTTGGCTGTGTTGAAGGAAACCCAATATCAATACCATGGCTACAATCAGTCAACACTGTGAAAGTTCTAGGAATAATATTTGCTAATTCCATCCGATTAATGATCACCTTGAATTGGGATGAGATGGTGGGAAAATTCAGTCGACAAATTTGGCTACACTCCTTACGCTCACTCACATTGTACCAGAAAGTGACTCTCTTGAACACATTCATAACATCGAAAATCTGGTACTTATCATCTACACTCTCACCGTACAAAAATCACAGCTAATATGGAGACGTTTCTGTGGAGTAGAGTTCCAGCAAGAGTTCCTATCCAACAGCTAGCACGTAATCATTAGACTGATGCAAAATTTGAAATTTTTGCTCCACAGTGTTCAAACGGCTTCAAATCAGGTCCTGATTAGCCTCCCAAAATTTAAACTCATTTGATAAGAAACTGACTTGGCACAAATCATTCGAAGTTTATATGGAAATTACTATGGGAAAACCAAACTTTTTGTTCATTGTCTTCTACTCATTTTCCATACTGCTTTTTTGAAAAGTTCTATAACTATTCTTAAGGGAATTTTTCTAAGCTACAACTTTGCTCAATATTATTTTTCAGCTAAATGTCAAATTTAATAGTTATTAATTGTTTAAGAGATTGATAACTATTGTGATCGTAGCAACCCAGTAATTCGCTATATGCACTTGTTATTAGTTGCTAAGTTTCTGAATAAAATTTTCATTCCACTGTTCAACGTCAACCGATAAAGACGTGTTTCAATTACTCTCTACAATTGGTTATGGGCCCAGGATACCTAACCGGAAGACTCTAAAATTTCAAGACCAGAAGAAGTATGTCCACAGGCGGAAGTTTAGGATCCGGACAGCAAGGTCAAGGAGATGGAGGCGCCAACGGAAACGGCATGACTGAAGCTGGAAGCGTTCGAGTCACCAGAAGTTCCGTGGCACTGCCAGCCATTGACAAGCTAAGAGGCCGGGAGAACTACACGACGTGGGCATTTGCGATGCGGATGATCCTAATCCGTGAAGGAAGCTGGTCTGCCATCGACGGAGACGGAGAAGGTGTTCCTGAGGATTTGAAGTTGCAGGCTCTGGCTACGATTTGCTTAAGCCTCGAGAGCTACAATTACAGTCTGGTGCAGGATGCGGTTACAGCAAAGGAAGCCTGGACGAAGCTGCAATCTGCATTCCAGGACAGTGGACTAACCAGGAAGATTGCACTGCTCAGAAAATTTACGTCGGTACGGCTGATCAACTGTGCTAGCGTTGAGGCGTACGTGGACGAATTAATGAGCACAAGCCACAAGCTTGCATCCGTGGGCTTTAAGGTGGACGATTCCTGGCTCGCGGCGATGTTGCTGATGGGTCTTCCTGATCAGTACGAGCCCATGATAATGGGACTCGAAGCCTCTGGAGCGGCTTTGACAGCGGATGCAGTGAAATCCAAAATTCTACAGGACGTTAAGCTGGATCGTGGTCCGGTCAGCAGCGGCGCGGAAGGTGCCCTGTACAGTAAAGCGAACCGGAAGAAGCCAAGCGAATCCAAGGACGGTAGCAAAGGCGAAAAGTTATGTTACACCTGCAAGAAGCCGGGTCATTTTGCTGCCAAGTGTCCGGAGAAGCAGCAGCAAGCAAAGGCGAGCAAACACAAGGGTCTCTGTTCCATTTTTGTCATGGGAGACGTCAGCACCAGTGAATGGTATTTCGATTCGGGTGCCACTTGCCACATGGCACGGCCGGATCAGAAATTTCTCGATGAAGTCAAGATGGACCACAACGTCGGAACGGCGAACAATGCCACTATGAAGGTCGTAGCGAAGGGTTCAGTCGTGTTGGACAGCAACGATGGTCGAATCGATGTCAGCGGTGTTCTGAAGATTCCCGACCTAGCCACCAACTTGTTATCCGTAAGTACGATCTGCAAAAGGGCAAAACTGTTATTTTCACCAAAGACAGATGCGAAGACGGTGATCTGGTTGTCACCGGCGTCGAGGAAGGTGGCCTCTACAGAGTCAATTGGCCAGAGAAGTCGTTTTTGGCAAGCGGCATGGAGGGGGCATCTTCACGAAGGTGGTTTGAAGAAGCTCAAGCGAATCGCCAACGGAATAGATTTCCAAGATGGGTCGTTAGAAGGATGTGTTGCCTGTCTGGAGGGCAAGCATACGAGGCGTTCATTCCCAAGCAGCGAGTCAAGAGCTGAAGAACTGTTGGAGTTGGTACACTCCGACCTCTGCGGACCAGTGGAGATTTCGTCGTTGGGTGGAAGGCGTTATTTCATGACGTTCCTGGACGATGCAAGCAAGCGGGTGGTGGTTTACTTCTTGAAGCAGAAAAATCAAGCACTCGAAGCGTTCAAGTCGTTCAAGGCCAAAGCGGAAAGACAGACGGGCAAGAAGCTAAAAATCTTGCGTTCAGACAACGGAAAGGAGTACGTGAATGCAGATTTCCGGAAGGTGTTGGAGTCCGATGGGATTCGACATCAAACCACGTGCCCGTATACGCCTGAGCAGAACGGGGCGGCAGAGCGCATGAACCGCACGCTGGTTGAAAAGGCGCGGTGCTCAACGATGCGAAGCTGGGAAAAGAGTTTTGGGCAGAAGCTATTTCGACCGCGGCTCACGTGGTGAATCGATGTCCTACTCGTTCCCTGGAAGAGAAAACGCCGGAAGAGGCGTGGACCGGAAAGAAGCCGAATTTGAAGCACCTCAAGATTTTTGGTTCGAGCGTGATGACTCTGGTACCGAAAGCGAAAAGGAAGAAGTTTGATCCCAAATCCGAGAAAGGCATTTTCGTCGGCTATTGTGAAGACACGAAAGGTTACCGGGTGTATGATCCAGAGAATGATCGTTTCCACGTTAGCCGAGATGTCATGGTACTGGAATAAGGCGTCGCTATCTGTATGGCAGAACAACGAGTGCAGCCGGTGGAGTTCATGGAGCTTTGTTCGGATGAAATCCATGATCGTCCTGAGTCCGGTGCAGCTGATACTCCTGAAGATGGTCAACACGCTGTGCTTCCTCTAGGCGAACAACCGAATGGCATCGTCGTACCTGGTGCAGCCGGGCCTGCTGTTGTTATCGATCAACCGGGTGGCAATCCTGGTGAAACCGAAACAACGGAGGAAGACATCGTCGTTGTCGACAGTTCGTCCAGTGAGGCAGACGAATTCGAGGATGCCTGTGCCGATTTTGCGCTCGCACCGCAACTGATTAGACCAGCTGAGTTGCAGCAAGGGTTAAGGCGCAGCGGTCGGGAGCGCCGTAATCCAGGCAAGTATAATGACTTTATTAGTTACGGTTCCTTTTCTGGTGGTGTTCATTACCCTCAGTTATCCTTCAACACGACGAGCGACGATGATACGATGGATGATCCGACGAGCTACGATGAGGTTCTGCGGCGGCCGGACCGAGATCATTGGATTGCGGCTATGCGTGAGGAAATTGCATCCCTCAGCGAGAATAGCACGTGGGTGCTCACCGATCTGCCTGAAGGGCGGAAAGCGATTCGGAACAAGTGGGTGTACCGAACGAAGCGACGTCTCGACGGAACCATCTAGAGGTACAAGGCCCGCCTCGTGGTGAAGGGCTGCTCTCAACGACCTGGTCTGGACTACGACGAGGTGTACTCCCCGGTCGTGCGGTACGCGACCGTCCGGTATCTGATGGCACTGGCGGTGCGGTACAACTTGGATATTGACCAAATGGACGCGGTCACTGCATTCCTGCAGAGCGAGCTGAAGGACGAGGAGATCTACATGCTCCAGCCAAAAGGGTTCGATGCGTCGAATGAAAAGGTGTGCACACTGAAGAAGGCCCTCTACCCAAGCAACAATTTTTGTTTTATTTAAGTTTTATAGCAGTTGATATAACCAAATTATAAAACCTTCACTGACGACCACATTGCTTTAACAATCTCCTGAGAACCGCAATACAGCCATGTCATGGCCAATTGGCTCAGTTTTAATGCAATCATTAAAACTTGATATGCGAACTACTTTAGGAGCATAGCATTTATGTCAGTTTTATGACACTCTAGACGTGATTGTTAAAAATGAAAACATAAAACCTCCTCCAGGTCAGAAAGTTTTAACAGCCTTCTAATGACTACCATAAAACTATATCACAACCGCATAAATCGCTCCTGAAGAAGTTGATAAAACATGATACGCAAAACATTTTGACAACTTTGAAGGTTTTAAGTTGGGGTTTTTCGATGATAGTTAATATTGAGAAATATTTTATTGTGGTTTTATTCTTTCGATGTTTGATGTGAAATCATGATCCTTGTCAGTTGGTAATAATAGCTGATATTATTGTATATTGAAAATAAGACGACTTTATTATAATTTTAAACCAATCTGTATATGCTTCACAGCATGCCGTGCAATATTTATGGTGATTATTATACCAAATAGGAGCATAAATTTAGTGCGCCATATGAATACTAAAATATAGGGATATTTTTAATTTGTCTGCATTAGCACCATGCATTAAAGAGTCATTCAAAGATTATCTATTTAGTACAAAACTGTTACTACTGTTGAGCAATAACCAGTCACATAGGGTATACGTCCCTAACCTCGGTCTAATATGCAGCCATAGATTACGTTTTTAATCATAACTCATCAATTAATTTACCTGCAAACGATATTCTACTGCTAAATGGTATGCTTAGATATGCTTATCATGTCGTTTGCTATCAGGAACCGCAAAAAGTTGAAAAACTTACTTTTTTTAAGACAAAAACTCACCAGGGAAATGTATGTAATATCGGTCTATTGTCCCCAAATTGGGTCTATTTATGGATGCAACTTCGTCCTATCCTGTTTGATTCTCAAAAAAAACGCTCTTGGTAACGTTTTCTTATGTATTTTTTTTTATCACTATCACTGTTAACTTAATACTCTTCATTCCTCAAAACATTTCTTAGAGAAAATTTTACGAAAACTACATTAAATCACTCAAGTTAAAAATTAAAAATTAAAAATTTCGCTTATCGTCTTTCGACCGCAGAATATCTAAATCAAAACATTGTGATGTTCATTATACAGATTTGGCAGAAAAAATCTCCCTTCCTGTTCGTTCCTTATCATCCAAATGCAAACCACATTGTTGACGTTACTCTTATTGCTATATGCTGTCAAATGAATTTCATGGGCCAAAGTTAGGAACATAGAAAAGAAATGTGTCCCTAAAGTTGGGTCCATGATTTACTTGTGAAAACGTTGTTAAACAATTAAAATAAACATAAAATATTCAAACAGCAACTGTAAGTTTTACGTCTAGTGTGTATTATCAGGTAATTCCATTCAATAAATGCCATAATCAGGCCATTTGATGATCGTCAGTGCAACCTTCCCATCTTAACCTTAGAAGTCATGGCGGCTAAAAACTCCGAACAGAGTGATATTCTCAACCAGTTTTATTACTTACGAGAGCTGAAAATGTATTGAAATGTTGTGATATAAATTGATTTGTGTGTGGTACACATTTATCAATCATCAGTGATCAATATTTTCCTTATTTTTTGTGTAATATTCCTTAATTAATTATTTATTTGCGTGATAGGCCGAATGAAAGGACTAGACCCACATTACATACCGTAACCCTATTATTTAATTATACATAGATGTATGAAAGTGTTTTATTGCCTATTAATTAAAGCGTAATTATTCATACTGTGTGAAATTTGTTCATACGGCGACATTTGTTTTCGTTATAACTTGCTACTCCTTAAAAATACCTCAATATAACATATTCTCCTAGATTGGAATTCTATAGCATAACATAAACCTAATGGTTGTATCTTAGCATTTCGTAGTCCAAATTGAGAGCGTTAAGTTATATTTAAGCTATATAACTAGCTTGCTGGTTTTATTTGGTACAGTGAATCAAAACAAAACAAAAACCATGACCACCTGTCAAAAAGTCAACATTCCAAGCGATCCTCCTATTTTTGCTTGTAATCAAGATGTTAGAAATGCTTATTGGATCCACTAAAAGCTTTTTCAATACAAGGTTTAAAGCCGTGATGTCAATACTGGCCATCTCCAAACGGATTTAGTGAAACTGTCGGCGTTGCTTTAAGAAGGGTTCGTGGATCTTTCGGAAGTGTATCGGAAAGCCGCTTGTTCAATATTTTTAAGAGCTCCTTCACCGCACTGTGCTTTATGTAGGGATCGTATAACTGTAGTTCCTCCAGGAATTTCATATTGTCGATCGTCTCATCTTCATCGTGTTCAGAAGCACTGAAGGGGTTTTCATTTCATATATCTGAATAGATTTGTTTTTTTATAAAGACAAAAAATTTCAGAGTATTTCTTGTTGTAGCAGTATATTTCTTATCTGTGAATCTTAGGCCTCTGATAAAGATGATAGTTGTAATGAAGCTTTAATGAAGGTCTAAGACTGCTTCAAGTTTTATATCGGTCATAAAAAGTGTACCATAAAACATAATTGTATGTTTTGTTTTGGTTTTATTCTTCAGTTATAAGTAGTGATGCAGAACCACCTTACAGCTACCGTTAAAACTATGAAGTCTGAGTTTTAATTTAGTAGTCATAAAACAGTTTTATAGATGACTTGACGGCCTGATTTTATGACAAGCACACAAAACCGTAATACAACCACAGGCTGGAAGGGATGCTATGATAAAACAATGATAAAATAAGAATAAATCTTCCAAGCATTTAGATTGTTACTTGGGTACGGTCTCAAGCAGTCCAGCCGCGTATGGAACGCGCAGTTGGATGTGGTGCTGCAGGAGTTCGGACTGAAACGGTCGAGCGTGGATCCCTGTTTGTACTGGTGCATCCGTGGAGGAAAGATGATGTTTGTGACTATCTACGTCGACGATCTCTTGATTTTCACAAACGATCGGATAACCTTATGGCATGATCAAGCAGCTGTTCTGTTAGCAACACTGTATTCTGTAGTGTGACATAGTAGCCATGATATTTGTGCTCTATTATTCGTACCAGACACGCCAATGTTGCCTGCTGAACAGTTGAATGAGCATAATCATAAGACATCAGTGACTTGAATAATTAATAACTTTTGTTCCATGCATTTGATTGAATAGGGGTTTTGAAAAAAGTTGTAGCTGAGAAAATTTGCTACAATCACTGCTACCATTTTTAAAAGCACAGTGATGTGGTGAATTGTTAGATAGATATATACATAAACTTAAGTTTTCCCATAGTAATTCCCATATAAACTTGAAATGGTTTGTGCCAACTCAATTTCTTACTAAAGTAGTTCAAATTTTGGGAGACTAAGCAGGACCTAATTTGGAACCGTTTGAGCACTGTGGAGCGAAAATTTCAAATTTTGCATCAGTCTAGTGATCATGCAGACGGTGGATTGAAACTGCAACTCCCAGCTCTAAAATGTAAGACCCTCCTGATTAATCGCCATCTTCATGAGATCAATTCCTTGCCCAACTACAAATCCTACCTCTACCACCAAATCGTCAACCGTCAAACTATTCCTGCAGATCTTCCTGACCTCAGATTGCTCTGCCAGCAATACAGGCAGCTCCCCCCAATCATCCAACAAAATCCGTCCTCCGATCTCATTCACAAGTTTTATGTTGACCAAACAGAAGTACCAAAAGTGGAGCGTGAGAACCAAAATCTTAACTGGAGGAGAGCATGGCGTTGCATCTCCTCTCGTAAAATACCATCCGACGATCGGATGGCGAAGACTGTACTCATTGTGGTGCTGCAACTGAAACTCTCAAACATAAATTCAGCGGGTGTAGACGTGTAGCGGAAGGATGGACACTACTACAGAGGAAACTATCCGTTATTTTGAATAGCTGGCGTCGACTTACCTTTGACGACCTTATCCAACCTTTTCTACAAAACATTGGACTAAACACTAGAATTAGAATATTGAAGTTATTTGCAACTTACATTTTTTATGTTAATTCAATTAATGATACAATCGATGTAACAGGCTTTGAATTTGAGTTAGATAATGAAACATGAATCAATTATGTGAGTAATTCATTTTATACTACTAAGACTAGACCCCATAAAACCGAAATGTTTACCTGGGAGAGAATTCATTCTGGCCGATATCCCCTACAGAACGACTACAGTAACCCCTCCATATATGGTGTCATTCACCCAATTGAGCTGATTTTCTGTAGATAACTAGGTTATGGTTGACACTAATCACATTCAAAAAATCAACATTATTGGTTGAAGGACAACCGAGAAATAGTGGTGGGTTGACAGTACCAACCACCGCATATACGGAGGGAATGCTGTATTCTAATATTATAAAATCTCTTTTCCATCTCCAGAGCATTGGTCTCTGTCCATTATTTTTGTCTTTAAACAAAAGAAGTCTTATGCCCATTTCCTGTCGTGTTCTCGTGCTATTCAAGCGAAATAAGGCTTCTTTGGTAAAGAATAAAGGATTCCAACTCACTGGTTCGTGTCTTGAAACAATTAGCAACCAGCTATTGCATGTGATCTCGACGAAAAAAAAAGAAGAATCTTAGTCGACTTCGGAACGCAAAACAAGGAAATTGATCCTATCCTAAAAGCTTTTAGCTGAAATCACGCACCGCATACCTGTCGGAAATGTGAAGAACAATGAAATCTAAAGCTGAATCACGCAATTCAATCGTATAAAATGATGCCAGCTGTAGTAGGGTATTCTACAATATTGTTCATGGACAATCAGGAACTTTTTCCAGCCCGGCAGGTACCTATCTGATTAAGTGCAGTTTTTCTGCTTCCGGCAGACTAAATGAGATCCCTTGTCCCTTGTCTAGTTGGTAACTGGAAACGGGAAGCTTTTTGCTCCCCAGCACGGAAGCTGCCGGAAAACTAATTTACAATTTTCCATCACTGCGCCACTAATCTCGAGGAGCGTAGAAAACATACCGACGACGTCCTCATTAACGACTTTTGGCAGATGCTATGTGCGCTTTGTGCTTCCTTTGAGTGTTTTGTTCGTGTACCTATGGTTTCTGTTGGATGATTCCATCAGAGCATGGTTTCGGTTAAAGGTGCTCGAAAGAATTTCTAAATCTGATTTTGAACAAATCAACTCACAGGTCTTGAGAAATCAATTGCTTATTTTTGATGAATGGTAAGGTTAAGAAAAACTGACCATCCCTAAGAAATGCATACGTGATGCGGTAGGATCGCGACTAGCTTCAATCCGGAAGTGCCAAATTCCGACTAGAAACAAGAAGAAAAAGCGTCGTTCCGTATGAAACAACAGAACGGCTTGGAACAAAAGACGAACAACTCGCCAGGAAGTGCGTTGATGTGGTGTAGCACAGTCGAATATTTGCACGGTGGGTAGCCTAAAAAACCAGTGAGCGTGCCCCTCCCCCGGGACAGAAACAACACCAAACAGTGGGAATCAGATGGCATGGCTTGTGGGAGAAAACAGTCTGATTTAAAGTTGTTAATTAGCGCCGAGAGGTTTTCCCCGGTGTTGGCGGATAAATAGCCTTTCGCAAAACAGCACATCGCACTCATTTCCGGATAAACGGATTGGACCAACGACGTCGACGGCTACAATAGTGGGAAGGAAAAAGTTTTCCCCGCCAGCGACGACGGCTCGGGAGGAAAAAGTTGGACGTTGATTCTCTGCCATCACATGGGCAATCAAGTCGCGAGAATGCGAACGCTTTCACGGATGAACCCTTTTTCCCGGACTTGGCAGGACGTGTGGCATTGTCCTATTGAGCTACCACAACATGCAAAATTGCCGCTGCAAGCCGCAAAGAACATTTATTTGCTGCGAGGTACTAATGACAGCGACATGCTTTTTTATGCTCCAAGAAGACCAGACCACATTTGTACACGTGGTATATCGTTTGTGCTTAATTAAATCTCATGTTTAGCCCTGCGATATTTCAGACGAACCAGTTCATCGAAATAGCTTTGTGCCAAAATGCCGTTGACCATGTGACTCGTCAAACGGAATAATTGATTTTGAGATCCAAAAATTCCTGAATTATGAAAGGAAACTATAATCCGCAAGGAATTCATTTCTGAATTCCAACTTGACTATCTAAATTCCTGGTGAACTTCATTCGGAATTCCATGAGAAAATTTCTACTGGAATCCATAAAGAAATCCATTCTTAATGCGGAGCTCGATTCAAAACACAAGAAATTCACTAATTTGAACGGATTCCAAATGAATTCCTTAAATAAATTATTCTGGCTGCTAAGATAAATCAATTGCGAACTCCAAGAAGCATTCTCTGGAGGAATGATGTTCAATAAATTATTTCATAGGTCGGAATGGAATTTCTTCCTACCTTCGAAATCTACTGATTTTAAATTCAGAATTCAAATTTAGTGAATTTTGTGGAGGAATTTCGCCTTGATTTCTAGAGGAATTCTTATCTGAGTTCCTTTGGTAAATCATTTTGAATACCAAGAAGGGTTTGAGTCAGACCAAAAATACGGACATAAACAAAATCGTATTAAAACAGAACTGAGTGTACCAATAACAATTATATTTTCATTTTTATTTTGCATTGATTGCATCTTGATCGAAAACATTACTCTCTCAATCACATCTTAATTATCTCCCCAAACAGTCCATCCTAAATTGTTGATTTTTTCCAGCACTTCATTGCAGCAACTTATTCAACATGAACCTCTTAGTAATTGTTCCCTTCTTCCCTAGCAAACCCAGTTTTGGTCCCTTTCGAACTGCTTTGCTCGAATTGTGAAACCCGAAACGACCTAAAATCAGAGCCATAAAAGATGAAGCCGATAAGAGTTTACTCCCCGAACGGCCGCGAGGGCCACCCAGGCCATGAAGAATATAAGTTGCATCAAATTCATCCGAAACTACCATCTCGGGCTATACGGCGGCGGCTCAAAGGGAAAGAGCACAGCAGAGATCTCGAACTTTTGCCAATTCTGGGTTCGTGTTTCATGCGAAGACCGGCGTCGGTGATAGCCGCGGGGTGGAAAGGCGAAACTTGAAGTGAGTGGAACTAAAAACTAAGAGGGTAATAATTTTGCATAAAACTATTATATAGTGATTCGTAGTCGCAGTCCCTCTTCTTCTATGGTGTTCGTTCGCTTTATTGCCCTGGATGTGGGGCCAAAAGTTGGAACGACCAGTTTGGCTCTAAGAAATTCCTCTCACGGAAGTTGGGATGCGATGGTCGATTCCATGTCGATTTGGGTAAATATTTGAGTTGGCTGCTTCCTCCTTAAGATCTCTCAATTTCTTTCTCAAGTCCTCAGAACATCTTTTCGAAGTCCCCTCCAATTCATTGCCCAACTAGACATGGAATGCCCTTTCCGACAACGATGGGTGAGAAATAGGATTAGGTCAAGCAGATATACACTCCAATGCGATTTTAACTGCTATTCAACGCTAATCTCCTATTCCGAGCAGAGGAAAACTTTAAGTTTTGCTGCGAGTTTCTTTATGAGAGTATCAACTGCCCTGACCAAACAGGACTCTGTGAACCCTCAAGCACCTACAATCGGATTTACATGACAATGGGAAATTGAGGAACCGTCTAGACATGACCCGTTGGACACGAACAGCCTGTGACCTATCTCGGTTCGATCTGAGTGCTGTGCAAGTTCGCCTCCACGAAGGAATACTTGGTGTCATCGCGATGGAATCGATTTCCGGCCATTTAACACGTTCGCGCGAGCCAGTTTTGTTCTCATTCATATTTCAGCGCTGAATGCCACGGATGGCACCGCTGGCTGCATCCTGTCCAATGCGACCCGCGCGAACGGGACCAGCATCGACTATAAAATATGCAACTTTATGTCAGTCGTAAAATAAGAGACTAAGAGTCGTCGTGGTGGCAAAGTTACTGCTCCTTTGGATACTGTGGCAGAAGCGGAGGAGAATTATAGTGCACGGATCGTTGCAATTGCTTCCTTGTCGTAACGAGAGGATGCAATGTAATATGTGCTGGTTGTGAAAAATCAGGATGCAGTGGGAAACAAGGATTGTTTTTTTTCCGTCCACCACTCAGGCCCCTCGGGTGGTGTGAATTTGGAATCTTAAAATAAACTTGGGAAAATCTAAGGGCAAGATTATGTTGGATAAAACGGGGTAAAATTTGGCAGGAAAAGAATTATTCGAGCAAGATAGATCGACAACTAGAGAGTGTAACTATCAGGAATTCAATCTCTAGAATATTTTAAGATATGCAGTCAAGAAAACAAGCATTGCATTCACTTTATTACATTTTACTGATCCGCTGGTTCTACAGTGAGCAATACACGTAACTGTTACTAAAAGAACTTATATTTCTATTTCACCTGAGTGATTATCGTGTTTGTGATTTTACGGAGATAATAGGGTTTTCCCGTTTGGACTGTTAGCTGAAAGCCGGCTTGCCTGATCCGTAAATCCTGTCTAGGAAATTTAATGGACTCACTCTTAGGCCCGGGCAAATTTACATTAGGCGTGTGGTCTCCCTTGTGGAGTGGCGCATAAGCCACGCGTTTGAGGTCGGATCGTCTGGGCTGGGTACAAGAGATAGAAGATTGAAAGATAAATACAGAGGTGGATAGATAGATTAACAAATAAATACATTAAAATTGTACGCTATTTTAGTGTTTCGAATATAATTTTGGAGAATTAAAAGCTTTTTTAATAGTGAAGCAAAAAAATCAGAATTTTAATTAGGATGTCGACATTCATTCACGTTCCAGGGAAGCAAAGGCAGTGGCTAAGAAGGCAGTGAAGGAAACTAAGGAAAATTCGTGGGAGGACTTTGTCGGGAAAATATCACCCAGCAGCACAACGGCAGAAATGTGGCCGATGATTATTAAGCGACTCGATGGAGTCGATGGTGGAAAAATTAGCAGAAGAACTGGCCGAACACTACTGTGAGAGATCGGCGACCTCAAGCTATCCTCAACTGTTTCAAACAGCGAAGGAAAGAGCGGAACGGGATCGCGTGGATTTTCTTCCGGACACCGACGACATATATAACGCGGATTTCGCCCTGGAAACGCTTTTGCTTCTGGCACTCTTTTATCTTTATCTTTATCTTTCTTTATTAAAGAGACTTCCCAACAAACAATTTTAGCTGCAGTTTAGCTTATACAGCCAAAATTTGCCTTATGCAGCTAATTTTTGCCTGTGTAAGCTAAACTGCAGCTAAAATTGTTTGTTGGGTTTCAGCCATCGGCTGGTTCATCTCTGGCAACCCCAGAAGGGGGTGCCTGTGGGTACTCGACAAACGACGTAGTGTCTCTACAGGTCCTGACTCGGTAGGGTCAAAATTGCGCTGTTGCAGAGTTTGGTGTAGTGGCGGACCGGAATAATAGTGCCGATTCCGAAGCCAAACTGTTCTGAATCTGGACCTGCTGCTTTCCGACCTATCACTTTGACCAACTGTATCGCAAAGGTGTTCGAACGTACCGTGAACCGTATATTGACGACTGAGTTGAAGTCGAATGGACGACTGGACAAGAGGCAGCACGCCTTTAGAGCTGGGAGAGGCGCCGATACATACTTGGCGGAGTTGGATAGGTCATTGCCAAATCGGGACGAACACTGCTTGATTGCATCGCTTGGTCTGTCGAAAGCCTACGACACAACTTGGCGGTACGGTATCTTGCGCAATCTGCGTAAGTGGCAGATGGGTGGGCGCACTGGCGTGCACAGGGTGGGGCAAGGTGGGGGGGGGGCAATTGCCCCTCCTTTTATAAATACAATTTTTATTCCCTCATTTACAAAATTATGAAACTTGATTCCTTGATAACTTGATTTGAAGGTAAAATAACTTCATTTCATAATATAAGGACACTGAAAACCTTTTACTGCGTCAACTTTTTTGAGATGGTGCCTGAAAATTGTTTCACAAAGGTGCATGAAGGGACAAACTTCAATGAAATTTTTTGGTTAAAGTGGTGCATACAAAACATTTTAGTGTAATTTTTTTTCAAGGTGGTTCATGGAGGGCTAAAAGAAGAGGGTAAATTAAAGATTGATAAAATTCACCTTCGTGGTGGTAAATGAATAACTCAGGTGGAAAAATCACGCTAAAAAATTTAACTATAAATTTCTGGTGGAAAGTTCGCAACACTGTGGTGAATGTAGAAGCAAGGTTTATTCATTTTACTGATGCATATTTGTATCGTTCTGATGAATGCAAGCTTCATTGAAAATTTATGGTGGAAAATTTGAAGAGGCAAAGCCTGAAAATTGTACCACAAATGTGCATGGTGAAACAAACTTCACTGACAATTTTTGGTGCACCGTTCTGGTGAATGGAGGAGCATGTTTTATTGAAAATATCTGGTGCAAAATTTGCATCGCCTTGATAAATAAAATGAACAGAATATTTATAGTGGAAAACTTGCACTGGTAAATGAAGGCACAAGCAAAGATGAATACTAAGATGAAACAGTCGGAAGAAAAACTTTCTATTTTAGTGTCCTCTTTCACGGTCCCTTTCATCTAATGAATACCTCCCGGTGCCTCCCGTATTCAAGGTAATTTTTTGGTTTTGCTGCCCCCTCGGTAGAGATGAAATTTTGCACTCATTTTGATTAAAACAATCTAACCAAAATCAGAGATGTCCCATTTTTTAATTACTCGATTAACAACTAATCGATTATTTTTTGTTCGCTGTGTTGCCATTTTTCCACCAATGAGAGTGCAGCACATGTTTGAACGGTCGGTGATGATCCTCTGGAGATTTTAATGCTTATATCGGCATGATATAACCGATTACAAATATTTTACTTTTCGGTTCGTTAATCGATTAATCGATTATTCGAATGAAAATCGGCCATCACCAGATGAATGTGAAACGTCATTTCAAATATAAGGACCATACATAAATAATGATACAATTTGAAAGGGACCGGGGCTGATCACAAATTACGTTCCCACGGTAACTGAAATAAACACGAGTGTTCACCGGTTGGCACAAGCTTTATTAAAAATGTAGTTATATTGAAAATTTCTGGTGGAAAATCTGAACCGTTCTGGTGAACGGATTGCAAGATTTTCGGAAAAAATTTGGTCTTAAATTTGCATCCTTCTGCTGAATAGAGATACAAACTTTAATAATAATTTCTGGTGTAAAATTTACACCATTCTGATGATTGGAGGGAAGTTGATCATCCTCAAAATATGAAAATAGGGGCAAGCTTTATTTGGTGGAAAACTTGCAACATTCTGATGATAGGAGAAGCAAGCTATATTGAAAATGTCTGGTGGAAAATGGAAAAAGGAAATCTGCACTAATCAGAAGATTGGAGAAGCATTTTTTATTGAACATTAACGGTGGAAAATTTGCATCGTTCTGGTCAGTTGAAATTTTATGGGGCAAGTTTGTATTGAAAATTTCTGGTGTAAGATTTGCAACAATCTACTGCATGGATGATGAATGAAGGGGCAAGCTTTATTGGACATTTCTGGTAGAAAAACTACAACGTTTTGGTGAATGGACGGACAACTTAAACTTGACTTCCGAGAAGAACCTCAAGGGTATTCAATTCTGAGGACAGTTCTAAAAGAAAAGATTTCTGGGGATGATTTCATGAAAATTCTGCGAATAATTTCTAGTGAATCCTGCCGATAGTTCTAAGATAATTTCAAAAATAATACCGAGAGAATCAAATTTTGAATGAAATTCCAAAGGGATGTAGAGAAAAATTACAAGGAAATTCCGAGGATAACTTCAAGCTCATTTTGGGAAAAATTTCTTGAAATTACAAAGGAAATTCTTCTGAAACTTCAGGGAAATTTCAGTTCCAATGTTCCTGAGGTGAACCTCAAGGATATTGAATTCCTAGGACAGTTCCAAAATTTTTCTGAGAAGAATTCAAAGAAAATTCTGCGGATAATTTCTAGTGCATCCTGCAGATAGTTTCAAGATTATTTAGAGAAGAACTCTGAGAAAATCAAATTTTGAGTGAAATTCCGAAAGGATTGTAAGCAATATTTCAAGCGAATTCTGAAGAAACGGGAAAGCATTTCTGAAGGAATTTCAGTTATAATGTGTTCTGAGAAAAAATCACGAGGAGTTCTAAATACAATAGCAGTGGACTGCTGAGAAGAATTTCAAAAGAGCTATTGGGAGAGTTCTTCAAAATCCGAGAAGAACCTCAAGGATATTGAATTCTGAGGACAGTTCCAAAAGATTTCTGGGAAGTATTCCAAGAAAATTTAGCGGGTAATTTCTAGTGAATCCTGTAGATAGTTCCAATATAATTCCGATAAGAATACCGAGAAAATTAAATTTTGAGTGAAATTCCAAAGGGACTTTGAATAAAATGGCAAAGGAGTACCGATAATTTCTAGCTCATTCCGGGATTAATTTCTGGATAATACTGAGGAAATTCTTCTGAAACTCTAAGGGAATTTCAGTTCCTAGGTGGGCTGAGTAAAAGTTCTTAGAAGTAACAAGAGTTCTAAAAATAATTCCAGAGGACTTCTGATGTTTGCGAGTAACATAAATAATAAAGGATGCAGCCAGCCGAAAACGCACATGCTGGGTTTTAGGTACTCCAAGGTGCTACCATTCGATTGAGTGTTAGTGGCTATTGGTAGTGAACCGGTTCACCGCGGTAACTCACTATTACCTACGAGTTGCACGGAGCGGGAGAGGGATCGTCGTCGTACAGTGTGGGAGTAGGAATAGGTAATAGAATTGTAAACATTAGGAAATTAAAATTAGTCTAAAAAGTACCTCGTCGCGAGTAGTCGACCGGGGGCGAACCCCGTACGAAATTATTGTTTAGTTTTTAGTAAGAATAAATGTAGTGTTGTTGTTAATAAATCGATGTAGTGTCTAACTCGGTGTTCTTGTAATAAATGGTATTTTGTGGATAAGACGTGTTGAGTTCTGCATGCGAGAAAAAGGGATTGGCCTACGGATGACGAAGGATTTGGCTCGGGATTTGGTTGGAGCAAGGAAGGATACGGACTGGAAAGGAAAGTTCAAGGGCAAGTAGAAGTCATCATCAATCGGTCGGGACGGTCCCCGACATCTGAGAAGAATTTTAAAAGAGTTCATAGAGTTCTAAAAACTTCGAAAAGAACCTCAAGGAATTCTGAAGATGGACTTTTTCGCAAGTGTACAGAGTTTAAAGACAGCTTTTGGATTCCCTATTTGAAAAAAAGGTATTAGTTTGCCATTGAACCCTGACCGATTGTTGTCTCACTAAAAATTCGTGTAAGAATTTTCTCTGAAAATTTCAAGCCATTTGTTACCGAGGTTAAAAATTTACAGCTGTTTATGTGCGTTGCAATAAATTCGGGTATGTCCTTTATATCATCTCTAAAATATGCTGAATGTTCAGTATCATTTTCTGTCACCCCAACTGGCGGTACTTAGGGACAGGGTTGACGTGCTCAATCCTTCGCACGTGTCGTCATTCCGTTAACAATCCTGTACTCGCTTGTCAAAACAGTTTTGTACGCTTTCGTTCCAATCGTTACATATTTTTTAAACCTTTTCAATGATCCTATTAGCCTTGGCATTAAGGTCAAAATTTGAAAAAATTAAAACTCCAATTTTCGCCAAGTTTAACGTACTCGCAACGGTAATAGTAAAGTGTAACTACAATAGCATATAAGGGCTTACAAAACCTTGACCTTGACCTTGTCAAAAATAAACTGTAATGATGCCTTCAAAATATACAAAAACGTATTGCACAAAATTTCAGAAAGGCAACTGAATAAAATATGATACCAGTACCTTGAAGAATATATTTTCTTTGGTTTATATTTTTAACCTGTAAAGAAAAGCATGACTCAAAATATTATTACAACATTTTTCAATCATAATATTAATCGAACTGTAACTTTAACTTCCAAGAAATCTAAGAAACTTTAAAATCTATTTTAAATGATATTCTGGATTTTCAAAGCCAATTATGCACAGAAACATCATGCTGCCGATTTTTTCGGGCGATCCAAGTTGTCCGATTCCTACAGGGTTCAGAAATTGGAAGAAAGCGACCGAGTTGCTGGACAAACACAATGGCAGTGATACCCATGTTGGTAGTATGGAAGCGTGGAAGAATTTCAAAACCAGGAAGGGTATCGACGAAGCACTGGACCACCAAAAAACATCTATGATTGCTGCTAGAGAGGCAAAGCGGCTACAGAATCGCTCTAAATAAGTTTCATCGATATTGTGCGCATACTTGGCAAAGGTGGCCGACCACTTCGTGGTCATTCGGAAGGAGCGGAAAGTGTGTCACCCAGTTGGTGGCTAACTACGATCCTGTGCTGGAAAAACACTTGGCGGAAGGTGCCAAAAATAGCCAGTACACAAGTACCGTAATCAAAATGACATGATTACGTCATTGCACAATGTAATGACGAACCACCAATCTTCATCGATATCGTCGATGGGATTAAATTTCCTATTTCCATTGGCTGTCTGAAGGTAGTTTGCATTGAAGAAGATGAACCACCACCGGAGCAAAAAATAAATAAAATTAGCTAGATTGAACAGTAGGGAAATAGTGGGAGGTGGACACTATACACCACACACTTTGGAATACTCCCCATCCCCAGATTAAATGCACCATAGAAAAAAAATTTCCCCTCCTTAACAAGATTCCTGTGCACGCTAGTGGGTGGGCGCATGTTCAACGTGCTGAACAGCTTCCTCGCCGACTGATCTTTCCGGGTGAACGTGGAAGAACATTTTTCGGGTGAGATTTCCTCTGTTCGGGACCTAACACCAGGATATTTTAGGATTATCAATGAATAATTCGAACACTGCACAATTGGAAATGGAACTTACATTTTATTGTCTAACCTCGTGATACACGCTTCTTTTCCGTCCTCTTCCTCGCTTGCCACCGACCCTATCTTACGCCAACTCAAGCCATGTCTCGGGTTGCCAGATCCGCTGTAGTTTCTTTAAGGGCCAATGCTGTATCAATCTCTACATTCCCCCTATACTTAAATATTGTCGAGCGAATTTATTTGGTATTCATAAAGATAGGCTGACAGCTTCATGACAGTTGGTTGATTCTTTGGTAGAACTACCCGACGTGGTGCTTCTTGACAACAGCTTAAGGTGGGCAACATTACGATGGAAGATTCGACCAGTTTCAGTAGCTTTACATCAGAGCCATTCAATTTAGTTACTTCGAATTCTTCCGGGGTAAACGTCGTCGATAACTTGTTCTCTTTTTGCATTCGCTTAGTAACTACCGGTGTGGATCACAATATTCAGCATCTTTAAGTTTCTTCTCCCAGTCTTTATCTCGCGCTTCTTCCTGATTCACACGACAACCCGATTGACTGAAATCCGGAAGCTTATCACGGAGTATTCGACCGAACATAAGCGATGAAGGAGTTACTCCAGTTATGCTGTGCGGTGTAGAATTATAGATTAGTAAAAATGTCCGTAGATCCCAGATCCAATCAGAGTTGGATTCCTGGCTTATTTTCAAGTGCTTTAATATGGTTTTGTTGAAGCGCTCTACTTCGCCGTTTGCCAGTAAAGTGACATTTTACGGAGAACAGCGCCATATTCCTTACAGTACCGCTTAATTTCCTCACTGATAAATTGAGGTCCATTATCCGATTTGATAGTTTCCGGAACACCAAATCTACAAAACGTCTCATGCAAAGCCTGTACTGTTCACTTTGCTGTGATCTGTTTCATGACTATTGCCTCAGTGAACCTGCTAAAATAATCTACCAATACGAATAGCGAATGACCGGATAGAAGCGGCCCCATAAAATCGACAGCAATATCAGTCCATGGGTGGTCTGGCATTCTCGTGCGCTTAAGAGGTTCTGATGGTCCTAATAAAGATACCAGAATGCACTGCTTGCATTTCTTTACACAGGACTCCACTTGCTTATCAAGGCATGACCACCACACTTTCTGACGCAACCAACGTTTCATCGCAGATATTCCCGGGTGTGAATCATGCGCCAGACTGACTAAACGATCCCGTAAACTCGAAGGTATTACCAAACTATTTCCCCTTAGCAGTACTCCGTCCGCACTGTATAACTCACTTGCGAATGGCTTGAACTGCTTCGGTAATGTTTCCGACGATCCAGCTTGCAAAGAATCTAAAATTTTCTGAATAGTATCATCTCTTAGGGTTTCTTCTCTGACTTCATTGAACGTTACTGCAGAAGGGATTGCTAACTGAACTACGTTGTGTATATACCCTTCGATTGTTTTGCCCGCCGCATGTCATTGCATAGCCGAATTTCACCAGAGTCCTTAACTACCGGAACCACCGGGGAAACCCATGGTGATGGTCCTGGTGCACGCTCAAGTATGTCACGTTCCACTAGCGATAGTAATGTATCTTCAATTTTTGCTTCCATGGCAATGGGTGGCCTCCGGTATGGCTGCTGAACAGGCTGCACGCTTGGATCGATGGGAATCTCAACGACTACCGCTCAAATTTTCGGAAACGGACTAACTTGTTTCATTTCGATAGACCCTACGTCAAAACCAACCTTAAGCACGTGTAAATCCTTTGCTGTTTGGTCTCCCAGCAAGCATCACTGACCGTCTTCTACTACATAAAACCAGGCTTGCTTCCACTCACTTGCTATAAAAACATGATTTTCTGAATTTTGAGATCATTATAAGTTATAATCATATTTTGTACTTGTTAGATACAAGAAGAGGTTGAAAGGCAAGTGTTTGACACATGAAACTTGTCAAATTCGCTTTCAGATAGTCACAATCCGCGATTTTACGACTCGCGAGCGCTCACGAATCATAAAATCGCTTATTGTAACACTCTGGTAGCAAAATTGACAGGTTTTATGACTCAAAAACTTACCTTTCATCCGTTTCTTGTATCTAACAAGTACAAAATATCATTATAACATCGAATGATTTCAAAATTCAGAAAATCATTTTTTTATAGCAAGTGAGTTGAAGCAATCCTGCATAAAACTTTGCAACAGTTTTGTTACCTGCAGCTTCAATCTCCGTTCTGAACATATCTACTATCTGCATGGGCTCGTTGGATGCATATGCATATGTTTTAATAACCACTGCTATTCAAACAGATATCACGCTATTTTTGCCACATAGTTTGATAAAGGAGGTTCTTATCTAGCATAAATAATGTCAAATATAGCAGGGAATGCTTTTTCAGGTGAGTGATTATCAAAGATAATCTATCAATTCAGGTAGGACCTATTGAAATGTTTATCTAGGAATCTCTATTGATTTGTAGAATAGGTCCTATGTCCATTTGAGTGTTTCAAAATAGGTAACTCCTGGAATTTCAAACGCTACCCCCTGGAATAGCAAATTAGGGGGTCAGAAACACCCTGCTAAATTTGGTTCACGGGAAGGGCTTGAAGTTTGTGTAGGAAAAATCGACAAAATGCATGGTGGAACGAGCCACTTTTACATTCTCGGGTCTAGGTGGCACTGTAGTTGGTCGATTTTCTTCGTGTACCAAATGTAGATCCTTTGGAGTATTGAAAACATTTTGGCTGAAGACCGGATGTGAATTCATGTGCCCCCGAAAAGTTATTCTGTGCGGTTTTTATTCTTACAAACAGGCGTACGAATAGCAATGTATGTATGGGTATATTTTTTTTTGTTTCGCCATTAAAATGGCTAAAATTTTCGCAGTAAGTTTAAAAATGTATGGTCTACTTAAAATTGGAACAGATTTGCCAAAGTGGTTCCTGTTTTATTCAAGAAGGAGAAAAGGTACTAGTCCAGTCGACTAGAACAAGTTGATGTTGGAAATCCAGAGCAACAGGCATCGATGGGTAGTGCTGATTAATATTATAACAGCATCAACCCACAACCTGATTCTAAATACGGACTGACTGAGTGGACTGAGTGTCCATCGGGAGGCCATCCGGTGAACCGGATCAACCTTGGTGTATTCCCGGCTCGTACTCCATGCAGTAGTTTCTTCGCCGATATTCTTTCTCGAAAGCGCTGATGAGATTGCTCAGTCCATCCTAGTTTTCTCGCTTCAAGCCTTCCACGGCAAAAAGGGAATCCAGATGTGCCTTCACAATTAGCTTCTTTTTCTCGTAGCGGGATTCAAGCGCCTTCCACGCTACGCTGTAATTCACTGCCGAAAGCTCCACCGACTCGATCTTCTACAGGGCCTCTCCTGACAGGGCTGACTTCAGATAGCTGAACCTGTCCATATCGGTTAGCTGCTTGTTTCCGTGGATAAGGCTGCGGAAACTATCCCGGAACGTAACCCACTCCTTAATCCTCCCACCGAACGACGGAAGGTGAATTTCAGGAAGTTTCTCCTTCGAGAATGATGCTTCGGAACGGTCACCAAGTTTTCTTATTATATATTTATTCAAAGTTTAATATTTAAAGAACTCAATTGTTTGAGTTTCACTCATATTTTTTCTACATTCATCGAGCATTATCAAAGTAACCCCAAATCAAAATACTAAAGTTCGGTCATAAAACTAAATAAATAGTGTAAATGCTTTAATTTTCCACAGTACTTGTTTTAAAAATATAAAATTTGAAAAACATTCATTGCTGTTGTTAACAATAGTTATAATAAACTTTTAAAAAACTATCAATGTTACCCCGTTTTACGGTACTTTTTTCCAGAAATACCCATATTGTAGGGTATTTGGCAGTTTTTCCTAATCTGAGAGCTGCCATTTTGTATTTCAAAAATGGAATCGGACATCGATTTTCGGCATCTACACGCGTCCTGTACCGAAAATATCCATATCGTAGAATTTCACAGCTTTTCAGAAAACAACGGCCACCATCTTGGATTCCAAAATGGCATCAAACATCAATTTTCGGGATATACACGTCGAACCAGTTCCGAAAATATCCATATAATAGGGGATTTTATAGTTTTTCTGAAGTCAATGACCACCATCTTGGATTCAAAAATGGCGTCGGACCTCGATTTTTGGGATGTACGCGTAGTACTTGTTCCGAAAATACCAAAATTTGATAGTTTTTCTGAATCTGAGAGCCGCCATCTTGGATTACAAAATGGTGTCTGACATATATTTTCGGGATGTACACTTCGAACCCGTTCCGTAAAAACCCATATTATAGGGTACATGATAGTTTTTCAGAATCTGAGAGCCATCATGTTGGATTATCAAATGGCGTCGGACATCGATTTTCGGTCTCTATACGTCATCCCGATTCCGAAAATACCCATATTGAAGGGTATTTGAGAGTATTTCTCACTTTTTTATGAAATCGGCAGCCGCCATGTTTGATTTCAAGATGGCGCTCGGCATCGATTTTCGGTTTCTAGACGTCATCCCGAATCCGAAAATATACATATTGAAGAGTATTTGGCAGTATTTCCCACTTTTTCTGGAACCGGAAACCGCCATATTGGAATTAAAAATGGTGCTGGACATCTGTTTTTGGTCTCTAGACGTCATCCCGATTCCGGAAATATACATATTGAAGGGTATATGGCAGTATTTCCCACTTTTTTTCTGAAATCGGCAGCCGCCATCTTGGATTTAAAGATGGCACTGGACATCGATTTTCGGCCTCTAGACGGCATCCCGTTTCCAAAAATATCCATATTGTAGGGTATTTGGCAGCATTTCCCACTTTTTCTGAAATCGGCAGCCGCCATCTTTGATTTCAAGATGGCACTGGACATCGATTTTCGGTCTCTAGACGTCATCCCGATTCCGAAAATATACATATTGAAGGGTATTTGGCAGTATTTGCCACTGTTCTGAAACAGAAAGCCGCCATCTTGGATTTCAAAATGGCGTCGGAAATCGATTTACGGGTCTTAGACGTCCATATTGGTCTTGATCCATTGAACAACTTCGCCGAAGAAAGCAACTTCCTAGATGGCAAGGATTTCAAGATATCACACAAACTACGATATCACAAATTCATGTAGACTCGCTCCGCGTAGTTAGAAAATTCCGAACTTCTGTCCACCAACCTTTAGGTCTTGATCCACTGAACAAGTTTGCCGAAGACAATAACCTTCTATATGTCCAGGATCGCGAGATATTCCATGTTGGTCCCTATTAGGTCAAATCCCATATGCTACGTGTACTCCATTTACGCGATTTCCTCGCGTAATCGGAATCACCAACGTTAATGGAATTCGTGTAGACCGAGTTCGCGTTCTTCAGGGGGAAGTGTATATAACAGAACATGCTTTGATAAGGAATTTGTATATAGTAGGTTAGGTGTACATAGTAGTCGTAAGTTAGATGTAAGTGTAAATAATAGTCAGTCCGCATCGTGCTCTCTTGCCGTGCGGATCTATTTGCTTTTTGCTGAAGGAAGTGTTACTACTACCTAAAGCTACAACAAATTTAAACAGCACTTTTCAGTGCTCAACCTGTAAAATTTCTACCTTGTTCAACTTTATTCCTCTTCGATCCTTGTTTGGACCCTACCCGAGGTAATCCTTCTTGGATATCGATTTGGAAAATTCCTCTTCGATCCTTCAGATTCTTATAGTAATCTGCTTGGAAGTCGATTTGGATAAAAATTTACTGCCGCCATGGCGCCTAAACGCAAAAGAAAGGGGCAAACTCTTGACCCCCCTTCTGATGAAATTAATTTGAGTAATCAATTTGATTTGCTCACGGATGATGAGAATGATCCATCATCCAAGAAAAATTCTAGTAAACTTTCCCGGCTTAATGTCAAGAAGGAAAAGATTCCCCCTATTGTGATAACCACTTCCGATTTCCATGCTCTTCGCTTGGAACTTTTGAACTTCGTGAAAGTTAAGTTTTCACTACAAATTGGACGTCGGGGTGAATACCGTGTATTGGCTGAAACCTTGGACGGATTTAAATGTCTTCTCAAGTATCTTACTGAGAAGAAGCACAAATTTTTTACTTACGACACCAAAACTGAACGTGTGTTCAAGGTTGTCATGAAAGGACTGCCCAGTGGTGAATCCCTGGATCAGATCAAAGATGAACTGGCAAAATTACTTGGAGTTGTGCCACTCCAAGTAATCAAAATGAAAATGAAATCCCGTCCTGGCGATTCGCGCAACGGGATTTCTAATGATTTTTATTTAGTTCACTTCAAGTCTAGTGAACTAAACAACCTTAAGGCCTTAGAAAAAGCTAGCCTTATGCTCCATGTCCGAGTGAAGTGGGAACACTTCAGGAAGACTGGAGGAAATTTCCAAAACCTCACTCAGTGCCGTAAGTGCCAGGGATGGGGTCACGGAACTAAAAATTGCTACATGCCAGCTAAATGCATGAATTGTGGTGATTCCTCTCACGCAAAGGACGACTGTCCTGTGAAGGAAGATCCTAAGAAATTTAAATGTTCAAATTGTGGTGAAAACCACAAATCCAATTTTTGGGAATGTAAGACTCGCAAAGCGATCCTACAATCTCGTTCTAACCGACAGGTAAGAAACGCTCCACATTTCCGACCAGGTACAAATTCCTCTGCTGTTAACAACGGTCAGCGAAGAACAAATTCTACATTCGTACCCGTAGGTACAAATATCACCCCTGCTTCAAATTTTTCATCTGTACCTACTCCCCTCGCTGCTAACAATGTTCAGCGAGTTAATGGAGCTACCTATGCTGCTATTGCAGCGGGTAGAAATCAAAATACTAACCAAAGTAATTCTAACGGAAATTTTGACAATTTTGACTTAGGAAGCATTACTGCCCCTAAAATGGAATTTTTACAGAAATCATTAATTGACATGATTTCTGATATGCTTAAATCTAACTCCATGTTTGATGCTATTCAAACTGGAGTAAAATTTGCAAATAATATTGTCATGACTTTAAAATTCAGTAATGGATTTTAAAGCATTAAATATTGTAAATTGGAATGCTCGATCTCTTAAAGATAATGAAGACGAGCTATTTAACTTTTTGCGAGTTCATAACGTGCATATTGCCGTTATAACTGAAACGTTCCTTAAACCTGACCATAAGTTTAAGAAGGACGCAAATTACTTGATTTATAGAAATGATCGTCTTGATGGACCCTGTGGTGGCGTTGCCATCATTATTCATAGACGAATCAAACACAAAATACTTTCTTCATTTGAAACCAAAGTTTTTGAAACTTTGGGAGTTTCTGTTGAAACAAAATTTGGACAACTTACGTTTATAGCTGCCTATTTGCCATTCCAATGCGTAGGCCAGCAAAAGAATTTTCTCAAGGGTGACCTCCAGAAACTTACCCGTCATAGGTCTAAATTCTTCATTATTGGTGATTTTAATTCAAAACACCGCTCATGGAATAATGCTCAAAGCAATTCCAATGGTAATATTCTGTTTGATGATTGTTCTGCAGGTTATTACACTATTCAATATCCAAACAGCCCAACATGCTTTTCTTCTGCAAGAAATCCCTCCACTATTGATTTGGTCTTAACTGATTCATGTCAACTTTGTAGCCAACTGGTTACCCATGCTGACTTCGGTTCTGATCACCTTCCAGTAACTTTTGAAATATCCCAAGAAATAATTTGTAATCCCAACAGCTCTACTTTTAATTACCATAGAGCTGATTGGGAGCAGTATCGAACATTTATGGAATATAACTTCGATCCAAACATTCCTTTGCAAACCAAAGATGAAATTAATTATGCTCTTGAATCTCTGACTACTTCTATAGTTGCAGCAAGAGCTGCCTCAGTACCAAAATGCGAGGTTAAATTCGATTCAATTATAATAGACGACGATCTTCAGCTCTTGATCCGTCTTAAAAATGTCCGTAGGAGACAATATCAAAGAACACGCGATCCTGCCATGAAGGTTATCTGGCGGGATCTGCAAAAACAAATTAAAAAGCGATTCTCTGCCCTGAGGAACAAACTTTTGAAAATAATATTTCTAAATTAGACCCGAGTTCCAAACCCTTTTGGAAACTCACAAAAATTTTGAAAAAACCTCAAAAGCCTATTCCAGCGCTTAAAGAAGGTGGTAAAATTTTGATCACAAATTTGGAAAAAGCTCAGAAACTTGCTAAGCAATTCGAGAGTTCCCATAATTTCAGTTTGGGTCTTACTAGTCCTATTGAGAATCAGGTTGCTCGGGATTTTCGGAATATTTTCTCTCGGGAAAATATTTTTGATGATTCCTGGGGGACTGATTTGGACGAAGTAAGGTCTATAACTAAAAAGTTTCAAAATATGAAAGCTCCAGGTGATGATGGAATTTTCTATATCCTCATCAAAAAACTCCCAGAGAGTACCTTGTCTTTCTTGGTAAAATTATTTAACAGATGTTTCCATTTGGCTTACTTTCCTGATAAATGGAAAAATGCAAAAGTTGTTCCAATTTTGAAGCCGGACAAAAATCCAGCTGAAGCTTCCAGCTACCGCCCAATAAGTTTGCTTTCTTCAATAAGTAAACTTTTTGAAAAGATAATTTTGAATAGAATGATGCTTCACATCAATACGAACTCAATTTTTGCAGATGAGCAGTTTGGATTTCGCCATGGGCATTCAACTACTCATCAACTCTTAAGAGTTACCAATTTAATTCGTTCAAACAAATCGGAAGGCCACTCAACTGGAGTTGCTCTTCTAGACATAGAAAAAGCATTCGACAGTGTTTGGCATGAAGGTTTGATTGCTAAATTGAAAAAGTTTAATTTTCCACTTTATATTATGAAATTAGTTCAAAATTATTTAACTGACAGAACTCTGCAGGTAAATTATCAAAATTCCAAATCTAATCGACTACCTGTTAGAGCAGGAGTTCCTCAGGGTAGCATTCTTGGGCCTATATTGTATAACATTTTTACTTCGGACCTCCCTGATTTGCCTCAGGGTTGCCACAAATCTTTGTTCGCTGATGACACAGGCATTTCCGCTAAAGGAAGAAGTCTTCGTGTTATTTGCAGCAGACTTCAGAAAAGTTTAGATATTTTCTCTTCTTATTTACAAAAATGGAAGATTTCTCCCAACGCTTCCAAAACTCAACTTATAGTATTTCCACATAAGCCCAGGGCTTCCTTTTTGAAACCTAGTAGTAGTCACATAGTCACTTTGAACGGAGTTCCAATTTCCTGGTCAAACCAAGTGAAATATCTTGGATTAATACTTGACCATAAATTAACTTTTAAAGATCACATTGAGGGCATTCAAGCCAAATGTAACAAATATATAAAATGTTTGTATCTTCTTATAAACAGGAAATCCAAACTTTGCCTGACGAATAAACTTCTAATATTTAAACAAGTTTTTAGACCGGCCATGCTTTATGCTGTGCCAATATGGTCTTGTTGTTGCACTACCAGGAAAAAAGCACTTCAAAGGATTCAGAACAAAGTTCTGAAAATGATTTTGAAGTTGCCTCCCTGGTACAGTACTACCGAGGTACATAGAATTTCGAATGTTGAGACTTTAGAACAAATGTCCAACAAAACAATGAATAATTTCAGGCAAAAATCGTTGCAATCCTCAATTGCAACGATTAATTCCCTTTATACTTAGATAAGATTTAGTTTTAGTTTTTAGTTTTAAGATATCAATTGTTATACTGACATGCAGGTTAAAAAACCTGTTTAAAATACTTAATTGCCAAGACATGAACAATGTAAAAACACTTAGATATATATCATAACAATTAAGGCTGGTACGTTACTGCAGTAACTGGAGCACCTAGGTTAAAAATGAAATGTAATTTATTTTGAATTTGGAACAAATAAAGAGTTACAAAAAAAAAAAATAAAAAAAAAAAGTGTAAATAATAGTTATAAGTATACTTTTTTTCAATTTCCAACAATCCAATCCCACCTAGAAAGAAATGTTCTAAACAAGCCTGATAGGAAAAGTAAATAAAATAATGATTAAGGGAAATATATGTAATGTCGGCCTAAATGTCCCTAATTTGGGCCCTTTTATGTATGGGCCCAATCGACTAAATTTTCAATAGCGACCAAAAATATCCATTAGTACCGTCCCAATGACGCGTTCATCTAGATAAAATTGATAAATAGCATATTTTTAGCGATGGACCCAATCTTAGATCCATAGGCCAACATTAGAGCCATTTCCCTTTACAAATGTCAAATTAACTAAAGACGTATGTGTCACTTGTGAATTCAAAAAAGTTAACCACATAAAGACAAGAATTAGAGATCAATTAAAGTCAAAAAAAAGCCCTGTAATAGCCAGGATAGGTAAACATAAAAACAGATCGTCCAATCTTCTTGGTGTCAAAGGATTACCTGTAATAAATTTAATGCACATCTGTGACATTCACTGTTCACTCGGCTGTCGTCAAAGCAGGCCACTCGCGATGTGTGTCACGCCATCGTCTGTTTACTCGGCAGCAACCATTGTGTGGTCCTTCTCATTGTCCTTCATCAGTTGTTCTTTCGGTCAATGCGTCGCCGACTTTGAAAAGCAACCGTTTCGAGGTGAGTGTGTGAGTGATGACCACGTTTTGCGTCCATTGCTGCAATGGATGCGCTCTGCCCCCCGTTGGCGATACTGCCATACAATGAAACCACTGGAAGCGGCTCCCGTTGTGATGGCTAATCACTTAACATTTTTAGACTAGATGCTCCCAACGACCATAAATAACAATACAACTTCTTATTTATATGTACTCTGTCGATTTTTGTTCTGCACCTACATGTGTCAAACACCAACGCTAGGGAGAAGACTTCACACCTACTCCCTTTTGACCAATCGGGAGCCATGGCTTTATTTCCCACCCGAATGAATACTACTGCGGTTGGAATTGAACTCAGATACACCGGGCACCGTCAAACAGTTTTCCAACTGAACAATCAGACAATTGGAAATTAAATAATTAGCAATTTGACAGTTGGTCAATCGGAACAAGAAATAGAACATTCAGAACATAATGTATACAGACAATTGAAAATTGAAATTGAAAGATAACTATTTTCACAAAACTTCAAAGAGATCTTTCGCAAAATTGAAACATTCTTTAAAGATCCTCGTCAAATATTGTATTCTCGCATTTAACTGCAGCGCTTCAATCAATTTTCCCACGAAACTGTACGTACCCATGCTCAACCAGTTTCCATCCCGTCAACGACCTACACTTTGTGCTTTCCAGCAGCCTTGGTTTGCCATGTGGCAAATCCAATTCAAATTTTAATATGAACCGAAAAAAGAGGAAACCAAACTCCAAACTCATCTTCCTAAGCCAAACCCGAAAGCGCGGCATCTTAACAAGATTTACGATGACATATCAGCCAACGAGCGCACCCCATAAAGTTTCCCGTATGTCGGAATAAGGTTCATAAGGCACTGACTGACTATGCGGCGCATGCAGCAGGAAGAAACATTACACCACGAGCGAGCTCCAAGCTCACACAACCGACCAAGTCGAGTGCGAGTGTGCGAATGTGTGTGTGTGGATTGCCTATAAAGCAAATTGCATGTAGCACTTGGACGATGCAACCCTTTCTGCCTGCCTTCCAGGATCCAGGAAAGAGCCTAGGCTAAAATACTGTTTTTCCTACCTCCCCACCCCCTCACCCACCGCACCATGTTGACCTTCCGGGGCCCGGCAAGAAAACTAGCTGCACAAGAACTGTTTGAGCGACTTCATAAAGTCTTTGGCAGTACAACTCTGTAAACTGCAGCACTCTCTTGTGCTTCGGGATTCCCTTTCATGTTTGCTAGCAGAGGAAAGTCTTGTTTTTCGTTTCTCCAGAACCAGAACTAAAAGTGGATAAGATGAAAGGAAAATCGACTTCAGAGGAAGAGATCTTAGAAAACGACACGGAAGAGGGCTAACTTCGTTTGTCTTTGGGCGGCCGGGTAGCCCTACAACAACGAAGGCAAATGAAAAGAATATTCAATTTGATGTCTAATTTCGAGCGACGGTGCTTGTATGCTTGTGGATGCGATCATCGGATGTTGGTCTCAGCTGTGTGTTCTGCAAGAAGGCAAAAACCACTGTTACTTAAATCGTATTGCTATGGTACAGCACAGGGGGGGAGGAAGCTCGTTTTCAATTATTCCCTGTATGCAGCCAAAGCTGTCGCTAGAAACAGTCAGTGCTTGTTCAGGGCGGCCGGGTGTGTACTGAAAAGCTTTCCTGTAAAGCTCCTATTTTATTAATAGGATTACACCCGGGACAGTAAACGGTTAGTGAGAGAAGCTTATTTTTATTTAACGTTTGTTTTAGTTTGCCATCCTTTGAATTGTAGGTTTTCCACGTGAGTGGGTCGGAGCTGGTAAAACTTGCTCTTCGCTCCAGTGTAAAGGATAAAGCTGTGGACGGTGAGAATTACGAGTGGAGTCATTCAAATTGTGAGAAAACTTTGTCTTGAATAATGAACGCAGCTCGTTGTGAATTCCGTTTGGAAATTCATCCCGAATTCCAGAATTCATGTTGAATTCTTGTATCGTTTTTACTCTTTTTTGCATATTAAGCTTATCGCATGGTCTCAACTTAATGTTCTAGACGCACTTTCACAGTTATTAATTGAGAGCTTTCGATGCCTGTGCCATTTTTGCATTAGCATAATTGTGTGGCAATAAGTACAATCATACTCTATGCCCAGGGAAGTCGAAAAATTTTCCAACCCAAAAAATTCCTAGACCGAACCGGGAATCGAAACCAGCCACCTCCAGCAGCATGGCCTTGCTTTGTAACTGCACCTTTACCGACTGAGCCGAGGGAGGCCCTGAATTCTTGTATAAATGCATGATTAGTCATGAGCGGAATTCAGACAATCAAACAGTGACCAAGTACTCACAATCTATTAAGCTACACTAATGTGAAAAAAAATGTGCCAATGTAGGGAAAAGTGGGGCAGTTTGGTCACCTTAAGAAAATCACCGCTAATGATATGGAAAATTTGAATAATTTTTTACCGAATGGATAGTTTCAAGTCCAATTTACAGTAATTTTTTTTAACTATGTACGTTTTAAAGACTTTTCGGATTATCACTGGGGAAATCAAACACGTCTGGTTATCTCTTTGTCTACAATCAAGAGATTTTCAAAAATATACGAATTCCTCGTTCCTAGCCTTCGTAGAACAGTTTCGCGTTGTTCAGCCAAAAAGGTTTACCCTAAAGATTTCACAATATTTTAATATATTCCAAAAATTGATCAGCGTGTTTCACTTCTACACAGCAAAAAATAAAGTTTATTATTACATCCAAGAGGATGCACTTCAATTATGTCGAACATCTCATGTAATTTTTATGGCCACAAAAATAAACAAGTGCAGTAAAAGCAACGTAATGTCAGTTGATGCACTGTATTAATGATAATTTTGTCGTTTTTGGCAAGTAATATTACACCATATGTTCAACACAATTGTAGAGTTCATCCAGAGTGAGAGTTAGAGCGTGTAATAAAAAACATGAACAGGAATCGAGATGGGAAATGACAGGTGGGCAGGAACTCACGGTCTCCCAGTGTTGGTGAGTTCTTTGCCGTTAATGTTGACGATACATTCACTATTTTGCTCTACAGAAATTCAAAACAAAAATTTTATCTGCGGATTTGGACAGTTTTTGACCTGTTTCATACGACCGGAAGGTGTATGCTGGTCACAAATGCCGTGCCGAACTGATTTCCTACGCAATTAATCAATCTTTGATGTGAATTTCGCTAATAAACACGAGGAGCATTTCTTATAGCAAAACTTGCCATAACAAAATGGACGGTTCATTTTAGTGAACAAACTAACACTTCTTCCGACTGTGTCACCTTTCTATTTTCCGCCTAGGTCCATGACTACTGCGCAAGAAGGTGCCGGTATCAGTTTGGGCGATTGCCGATGGAGGAACATGATAGTTTGGGTTTTGGAGGCAATTATTTTGATTTTCAAAGTTTTTGCAACTTTTTGCATGTCAAGGCATCATTGTAGTTTGTTTGTAATTTTGCGAGACATTCTGCCCTTGACTGATATCGCGGTATCATCTGCGAACAAAAAGAACACGCAACCGTCTCCGAGGGGAGAAATGTCGGAAGTATACAAGCTGTAGAGCAAGGGGTCTAACAAACTGCCTTGTGGAATGCCTGTCGGGATGGAAAATTGGTCTGAAATACAACCATTCAACGATACCTTGAAGGACCTTTGCTGAAGGTAGTTACGGGTGATTTTGACCAAAAGCAACGGTTAATTGACAGCGGCGCCGATGGTCTAGTGGTAAGCGTGATTATCTCTCACCCCAGCAGGCCTGGGTTTAATCCCAGTCGGCGGCGCCGGGATGTTCTGAGGCATGACATCTCTGATCACACCTTCCTTCAGAAGGGAAGTAAAGCCGTTGGTCCCCGGTTCATGAGTTGATGGGTCGATAGGTAGGGTACAGGTGTGGGAGCTGCCTCCCTGGCATTGGTAGCATTGGTGCTCAGCACGGAAAACAAGATCGACGGAAAACAAATCAAGGAAAAAAAAACGGTAAATTGAAGTTACAAAGCTTGTACATAATTCCGTCATGCCAGACATTGTCAAACGCCTTTTCGACGTCTAGCAAGGCCATGGCTGTGAAACTGTAAATAAAAAAATGAATATTGATCAATTGAACAATTGTATATGAATCGACAATCGAAAATTCTATACTGAACATTTCTGCAACAGAAATTGGAACTATTTAAAATTGGACACATGAAAATTGGATGCTCGAAAATTGCAGCGCTATCCTGATTTTGATCGAGAAAATCCTAATCGAACTTCATGGCACGTGACAGTTGTCAAACAGAAAGGTTGACGTTAGGGATCAATCAAGAAGCAGAGAGATCACAGAAACAAATTTGTAAATGGATCGAAAAGTTAAAAATGCTAAAATTGCTTAAAAGTTGTGAAATCTTAAGCTAGCAATAATTTAAAATCGAGTGAATTATAAATTACTATTATCCTATTCGTAAGTAACAATTAAAAGTTTTTGTTAAACCTTAACCTAGACTTGAAATTATTTATCTAAACTCAAACAAAGTGGATTGAAGGAATTTGTTTGGTCAAAGGAATTGCATGAAGAGGATCATTAATGTGAGTCGATAAATTTACTTTGAACTTAATTGAGACTAATAACATTATTTGTAGTTTTTGAGCTGTATGCTACGGTCTGCTCCAAGAAAGTGAATTCTTCAATTTGACTACAACAAATTTCTCAAAAAATTAATGAAATGCCGTCCTACAACGATGATGGACATAACCCCGAATTGACTCGGTATGACTGTGCATTATGCGAGAAACCCAACCATGCAGATAGCGAGATGGTCTTCTGCGAGAAATGCCACAAATGGTTCCACTTTATGTGCGTGGGAGTGACTGCGGAAATTTAAATCCTCTCATGGGCCTGCAATGAGTGCAAAGCAGCTGTAGATACGCGGAAAAAAATCCGAAGATTCTGATGGAGCCGATGTACTAGCTGTAAAAGAGCAGGAGGAAGCTGAACTGCAGCATCAAAATGAGCTGCTGCAGATGAAGAAAAAGTTCAAACGTCAACTTCAGTGGGAAACGGAAAAGCAATGAAGATGCAACTTCGTCTGGAAAGGGAAATGCTGGAAAAGAATAAGGCGGTGCAAGCAGAATTCAGTAGGATGCGGAGAGAGCTGTACAAGGAGTTCCAGGATCAGGAGGATGAAGTTCGAGGTGGTAATGCTGTACAAAACCGGACGCGAACAGATGCAGATTTTGAAGCTTTGTGGAGAGAGAAGTTCAGATTCCCAATCGAGCAAAACATACCTATTGTAGATCCCTGGGGAGCTTTTCCAAAAAATTCCACTCTCAAAAAATGTGCCGACGCAACTGGGTACTGACAAGAACCACCAACCGCTGCTTCCAAAAGTCTCGGAGGAAAATACACCGCTTCGGAACCCACAGGTGCCGATTACTAAGGTAGACAGGCTGGGTTTGCCGCCTCTACCAGTGCCTCGTTTTGCGGAACGGTTTCCAAACCCTCTCCCCAACCCAAACAAGGAGAACTGGAGCTAACGAAAGCGCAGATTGCGACACGAAAGGGTCAATTCGCTAAATTGCCTGTGTTCACAGGCAATTTCACAATTGTTCACAATTTGAACAATGGGAATGCAGCATGTAATTGGAGCAACCTCAAAATCCTAGGAAGACTTCAGGAGACCATCAAGGGGCACGCGTTGGAGGCGGTGAGATCCAGATGGCTGTTACTAGAATTGTTCCCAAGGGTCGATTTCAACACTTCAGCATCTCTACGGTAGGCCGGAACAGCTTCTCCATTCCCTGATGCAGAAGGCAAGGAAACCTGAGCCACGATCGCTTGGCCACGTTCATTCCTTACGGTATGGACTTGTGGATCATCTCGTAAATCTGATGCTAATCAAGGAACTGGTGGAGAAGTTGCCCCAGCACTAAATTGGAATGGATGAGGTACAAGCGACAGCAAGCTGCAGTCAATTTGACAACATTTTCAGATTTTCTTTCCGGAATCGTGTCGACTGAAGAAGTGACACTCTATACGCCATCGCAAACGGAAAATCGTTCCAACCGGGGTAGGAAGAATGCAAAATCAAATGCTAGAGAGAACGAGGGCTTCCTGAATCGATCAACGGTCGAAGCAGCAAGCAGATCAGCAGATGTTCAGTACGTAAACCACAAGCCATGCCGTGCGTGCAATCAAACAGACCATCGCATTCGCTTTTGTGAGGACTTCAAGAAGCTAGGATGAAAATTGTAGGACAATGGAAATTATGTCAGCTGTACCTCAACGAACATGGACAAACGCGCTGCCGTTTCAAAAGCCAATGCAACATTGGTGACTGTAAGGATCGTCATCACCCACTCCTCCATCCACCGAATTCAACCGTGCTGCTTTCGACAAACTGCCACGTACATAACTCGGAACAACATCCAGTTATTTTTCTCGTGGTCCCAATCAACCTCTACAACGGAAAGCGAACTATGTACGTCATCGCCTTCTTGGACGAAGGCTCGTCGTATACTTTGATGGAGAACAATGTTGCGGATCATATGAAGCTGAGCGGTGTTTGGAAGCCAATACTCGTCAAGTGAAGGGCGGGTATGAATCGACTAGAACGGGATTCAAGGTCCGTCGATGTGTCGATTTCTGCAAAAGGGTTCAAGGAGAAGTTCCTTCTACGCAACGTCCATACGGTACAACAGCTTCAACTGCCGGAGCAAAAGATACGATTCGCAGAAGTAGCGGATCGCTTTAAGCATCTTGGTGGTCTGCCGCTAGCCGATTGTCTGGACGGTGATTCCAAGCTTCTCATCGGCCTCAAACAACTACACGTGTATGTACCACTTGAGTCTCGTATCGGTAAACCTGGTGAACCAATTGCAGTGTGGACGAAACTTGGCTGGACAATATACCGCCCTCAAGAAAACGATGATCCGTCAGCAGGTTTTGATGGCCATCACGTATCTGGTGAACTTACAAACCAGGACCTACAAGAACTTCTTCAAATACATTTTACTCTGGAAGAGACCGGTATGTATGTAACGGTGCTTCCAGAATCCGCTGAAGACCGCAGAGCCAGGGAACTGCTGGAGCAAAACACCATCCGGGTTGGAGACCGCTTTGAGACGGGCCTCTTATGGAAGAACGACAACCCGAAACTACCTGACAGCTTCCCGATGGCGCTGAAGCGCATGAAACATCAGGAGCGTAAATTAGCAAGAAATCCGGAGCTGCAGCAGAACGTGGAGAAGCAAATTGAAGACTACCAACGCAAAGGCTACGCTCACATTGCTACTCCAAAAGAATTAGTGGAAGCTAAGCTAGGTAAGATCTGGTATCTTCCTCTAAATGTTGTGCTTAACCCCAAAAGAACCTGCTTAACCGGTCCAAGGAACGTCGCTTATTTCCAAATTGTTAAAGGGCCCTGATCTTCTCTCCAGCTCCCATCAGTACTATGTCCTTTCCATGAACGCCCTGTCGTTTTCGGGGGTGATGTTGCGGAGATGTACCACCAGTTTAAAATACGATCGAGCGACAAGTCATCGCAGATGTTTCTTTTCCGGCCGAATGCATCAGGCCCTCCTGTGATCTATGTCATGGATGTTGCCACCTTTGGCTCAACATGCTCGCCGTGTTCTGCCCAGAACATAAAAAACCGAAATGCGAAGGATTTTGCTGATCAGTTTCCTGATGCTGTTGAGGCAATAGTCAACAAACATTATGTCGACGATTATCGGGATTCAACATTCATGATAGGTGAGGCCATCAAGTGGTCAAGTGAGGTTGCATTCATCCACTCCAAGGCGGGGTTCACGCTTCGAAAATGAGTTTCGAACAGCCCAGAATTTTTACAGCACTACGGTAAGCAAGCGAAAAACCAAATGATTCACTTCCGTTGTGACAAGACCAGCGGTATGGAAAGAGTTCTGGTGATGTCGTGGGACACGGCAAAACATGTGTTCTATCCTGCGCGACGATCTGCAGTCATTTTTGACGGATGGAAAATTGCCAACCAAACGAATCGGTGTCATGAGCTTCTGTGATTCCCTTGGTTTTACTGTGTTCGGGAAAATGATCATCCAGGACCTCTGGAGGAACGGGTGTCTGTGGGGCGAGATCCTTGACGAAAATTCGGCGCAAAAGTGGCTCAAATGGATTGCTGTGCTTCCACAGTTCATGACATGGAAATTCCCCGCTGCTACTTCCCAGGTGTAATGCCATCAGACTTCAAAAACCTCAAGCTTCACATATTCGCCGACGCTAGCGAGGATGCGTTGCGTACTTCCGGATTCTGGTGAATGGAAAACCGAGAGTAGCACTGATATCGGCGAAATCTAAAGTGGCTCCACTGCAATGCATGTCAATCCCTAGGATGGAGCTTCTAGCTGAAGTACTTGGCGCGAGGATGTCCGTTGCGGTGAAGGATCACTTGGTGCAGGTGAAGTGCCTCGTGATTCACGTCGATTCCGGAACTGTACTTTCCTGGATTTGTTCCGACTACAGGAAGTACAAACAGTTTGTAGCCTATCGCATCTGAGAAATATTAAGTCTCGCGAATCCAACTGAATGGAGCTGGGTCACTTCGAAGAATAACAAATCCGACGTGCTAACTAAATGGGGAAACATCGGACCACCAGTGGAAACTGGTGGAAAGTAGGTGAATGGCCCTGATTTTCTGTAGAGTCACACCACTCGTCTTTCACGCTGGAGTATCTTGGTGAGATGTGTGGCTTGCGTGTTCCAATTCATTTAGAACTGCCGCAGAAAGGTTAAGATGCTGCCAATCGAAACTATTCAAGCCTTTTCCGAGTTGGAGAAGTTGCTGAAAACTTCGTTGTTGGCAATGAAGCTCCCCCTGAAGTACGAAGAACATCGACAAGCGGAGAACTACCTGTGTAAAACTGCGCAGCAAGAAGGATTTTTGTATGAAGTCAAGACGTTGCTGAAGAATCGTGAGCTACCGCAGACTTAGCGGCACAACATTGAACGATCGAGCCCACTAGACAGATTGTCCCATTTTCTTGATGAATTCGGGGTAATTCGAATGGAAGGGCGGTCGGCCCATGCAGATTTCATCGCCTTCGAGCAGCGGTTCCCCATTGTGCCTCCAAAGGGCTACAACGTCACCTCCAAACTTCTTCTTCCCTACCATAGAAAGTTCGGCCACGCAAACCGTGAGCCAGTGGTGAACGAACTTAGGCAACGTTTCTACATCCAAAACATTCGAGCGGCAGTGCTGCAGGCGATGAAGAACTGTGCGTGGTGCAAAATCAACAAGTGCCAACCAGCTGTTCCCACGATGGCACCTTTGCCTGTACAACGTCTCACTCCACAGCTACACAGTAATCGTCATGGTTGGACGACGATGGAAGAAGAGATGCATTTGCCTGTTCACGTGCCTAACGACCCGGGCTATTCACATGGAAGTCGCTCATATCCTAAGCGGCCAGTCATGTGTGATGGCAATCAGGCGATTTATTTGCAGGAGAGGTGCACCACTGGAGTTCTTTTCAGACAACGGTACGAATTTTCAAGCGGCCAGCAAGGAGCTGGTACAAGAGGTGCGTCGTATCGATCTGGAGTGTGCAAACGTTTTCACCAATGCCAGGACCCGGTAAACCTTCAATCCACCTGCAGCGCCGCACATGGGTGGCATTTGGGAGCGATTAGTTAGATCGGCGAAAGAAGCACTTAAGGCTCTACACGATGGCAGAAAATTGACGGACGAAATCCTACTCACTGTGCTGGCTTAAGCTGAAGACATGGTGAATTCTCGGCCGCTCACATATGTGCCACAAGAATCAGCAGATATTGAAGCCCTCACGCCGAATCACTTCCTCCGCGGTTTACCTGCGGGAGAGAGTGAAGAGACTCACGTACCGACAAATTCGGCCGAAGCGTTGCGGGACAACTACAAGCGGTCCCAGGAGTTGGTGGATATGCTGTGGCAGAGGTGGCTGAAGGAGTCCATACCTACCATCAATCATCGTACCAAGTGGCACGGGGAGCATATACCAATCCAAGAAGGAGAACTGGTGTATGTAGTCGATGGGAACAATCGTAGAACCTGGATCCGAGAGGTTGTGGAAAAGGTAATTCAAGGCATCGATGGAAGAGCACGAAGAGCACTGGTGAGAACACCAAAGGGAGTGTATCGACGTACTGTCACCAAGCTAAGGAGTAAATCTGGCCAGAGACCTGGTCCCGGATCAGGGCTACGGAAGGGAGAATTGTTGCCACTGTCGCTGAGCACAATGCCGGTGGGCTCGCCGGAAAGTGAGGTGAGGAGGAAACGTCATGGCACGTGACAGTTGTCAACCGGGAAGGTTGACGTTAGGGATCAACCAAGAAGAAGAGAGATCACATACGCAAAGTGATTAAGGCACGTAGAAGGGTTTAAAAGAATAACGGTTACACAAGAAAAGTGTTTTGCAACAATTATGTTCTTATCCGTTTCCTTCTCAGTCATCTAAAGGCTGACTAAAAATAAAATGGAACGCCCCTCGCACACCGCTAGCACCGCCTCTAGAGTTGGGAATCGAAATTTTTGACAGTGGTTTGTTTACACTTCTATAGAGAACAACTGGTGCAAGTTTGATCAAAGTAGTCGATTGCGTTCAGAAATAACGTTAAATGGAACTCGAAAGAAGAAAAACTATTGGGCACAAGCACCTGGAAAATTCGGAGTGGTTCGGTTCCAAGCTGGCTAAAGTGCTGAAGATGCCAAAAACAACAGTTTGTCGAGTGATCGAAACCTACAAGGGAACCCTGAGTGTGGAAAAGAATCAGTGGACCTACGAAAAAAACTGGAATCAGAAATCGTCAGCTGCGCAGCAAGGTGTTGAGGTGCGTTAAAGTCAACCCCTATCTTTCGATCCAAGATGTGGCCAGAAGGTACAACGCAAACTTTCAAACGGTGCGGAACATCCTTGCCAGCGAAGGATATGAGTCGTAGAAAGGCAGTAAACATCCGAACCGGCACATGAAGCAGAATGCCGTGGTCAAAAAGCGTACAAGGCTCTTGTACAACCGTGTTTTGACGAAACACACCGGCTGCACTTTGATCGATGACGAAACATACGTCAAACTCGATTTAAAGCAGCTTCCCGCGACTGGACGTGGGAATGTGCCGGTAAGATTCAAGTTTGTGTTTGCCGGCAAGTTCGCGTAGAAGGCCATGATTTGGCAAGCGATTTGCAGTTGTGGCCTTAAAACTTGTGGCCATTCGTCACATCCTCGACGATGACATCCCAAGTTTACATCGAAGAATGCCTGAAAAAGCGTGTATTGCTGTTCATCCGCAAGCATAGGGGCAAAGTAAACTTTTGACCCGATTTGGTCAGCTGCCACTACTCCAAGGTGGTTCTGGAGTGGTATGCTGCAAACAAGATCGATTTGGTCCCCGGAATTTCGACCAATCGAAAAATACTGGGCAATTTCAAAGCAACGACATCGACGAAGCGGCGGGGCAGTCAAGGACATCCAGCAAATGCGGGCAAAATGGAAGAAATGCCCTGATTCCGTGTCCGTTTCCACTGTGCGGGCGCTGATGGGCTCCATCACGAGGAAGGTTCGAGATTTCGTTCAAACTGGAGAAATAAAACCATCTAATGCTGTAACTTTGAAGTTTTAATAAAAGTACTGTAAAGCAACCATTAATGTACTTTTTAACCTTATTGATTCACGAACTACAGGTCTTTTTGTGCGAACCAATTAACTTCTAGTCAGCCTTTACCTCCGACTGAAAGAAAAAAATCTGTCTGCAAAACATTTTTTTACCCCGCCTCATGACACCACCATGCACGAACCGTATGAAAAGAGTGTGCAAACGACGCCCACAATCATAATCATATTAATAAGTAGCTACAATTATAGATTCCCGGTTAGGGCTTCTGAACATTTGGCATTGAACAAACAGCCCGAGGAGGAACGAAAATCGGGGCGGCCAGGGAGGGGCCAGATCTTGGTGCAGAAATGAACTTAATTTCCACAGAGGGCGGACAGGCGAAGCGATAGCGCTATGCCACCAAATGAAAAACCCAAACGGATGCCGCCGCGCCGGTGGGTGTCTACCTCTGTGCGGGTGTGGGTGTAAATCTGCCGGTGCACCATTTGGCCGCAAGGACTTCTGCTGCTACCTCCACCTGCCTCAAAGAATCACTGTCTGGGATAATAAAACCTCCCCCCCTCCCCATTTCTTTCATCATCCACCAACGACAAAAGCAGGAAATTGAGAAATAAAGGAATACCTCGGAAGGAGAGCGGGGCTCGAGGGTGACTGCAAAATAAGAGAGGAATAATATTAATTCTGAACTTCATTAAAAGCAAGTGGAGAACGATTAAATTAATGTGTTTTTTGGCTCGTTTTTCCGCCTTCCAGGGCGCAAATGAGCAAGATGCGAAGGGGAGGCCGTTTTGTTTGTTTGAATTGCTCCGGATAAGTCCCGGCTGTTGTCGGTCGGTTGGTTAGTCGGTCGGAAGGCTGCTGCGTAGGACCAGGTGTCGCAAAGTGTGTCAACATCAACAAGAGCATCCTGCTAAGTGCTGTGAAACAACCGCCGCCCACTTTACCGGAGCAGGTCGAGTTCTGGCTGGGAGCAGGTAGCTAATTACAGCATCATCGTCGTCGTTGTCGCCGTCGCCGTCGTCGTCAGGTAGATGCGAATCATCCTGGAAGTATTCCAATTTCCTCATGGCAGCTTTTCGAGAAGAGAAGAGGCATGCGATGGGAGATGGAAATTCCACCCAAAAGACCTCCGCACACCACTGCCGGTCTCGTTCTCTCAGGAAGGTGATTACAACGAGCACAGGAAGATAAAATTAGATTGTGAAATCTTTCTGCTTTCGTGACCCAGTTTGGCTCGTTCGCAAGAAGACGAGCTGCTAGCAGTTTCCAGGACCAGATTCCTCCGCCGCCGAGCCAAGGGAAGCAATTTACCCATTGTCAAGCAACTGGCTTTGTTGTCGATTAATGTAGCGTGAAAATTAATAATCTCTTGGATGAAGCAGTTCTTTCTCGGGCACTTGAGGGTCGCTTTTCGAGAGTCCTTCAGAATCCAACGACACGTATAATGGGAAAATTTGTCTGCAGTGTGCGCCTGAGAAGCTCTCATTTCAATGCCTTCCGAAGTGTAATTAAGAATTCTGACTGGCTGCTGCTGGTAGAGCTGTAATTGTTTCAAAAGACCATCCAACGAACGCAAAATCCATCACAATCGAGTGGAACACAATTGGCTCAATAAAGCTATTATTGCCAAATTCATAATTGAAGCATTCATCTACCAAAATATGGGAACCCCCCTTTCTTTAAGTCGACTTTGGTTACTCGAAGAATGAAGAATTGGCACAATGGAAGCAGTTGAAAAATAGAACCGGCAAGACAAACGAGATCGTAGAACTTTCCACTGCGAAAGCGCTTTGTCATAATTACCGACGACGATGACGGCGATGTCGACGTTTTCAGCTGAAAAGCTGCTTTCAGGCGACGACCCGCTCTTGTCTAGGAAATCATATTACTTTCATGGTTTCATCGGTGTTCCTAGAAGAGTCGCACCGAGAAGGTACAACACTCTGGCATATGGTGATGCTACTGCCGAGGTACTGTAACAGGACCTGGTGATAAACGGAGAAAAATACAAGCTGCTGGGAAGCTAATTTCCACGACGGTATGGCACTGCGAAACTATGTAGAATGCAAGCATATGGGGACTTTTGAGATTACAGGATGGGTGCTGGGGTATTTCGAATCGTAGTAAATTAAAATGCTACTTGAGTTGTGATAAATGTTACTGCACAGTGATGAAAATCGCTTTTTTGATCGTTAGAAAATGGTGATGGTTGTGAAATCATTTTTAGTGATAGATCAAATGCCTGTTAAATTATGGAAGCACGAGAGGTCGTAAGCATGATGAATTGCATGGAAATAATAACATCTGTCGCCAGTATTCCAGCTACCTTGAAGTTATACATGTTGAAAATTTTCATTTTTCAACCCTTCTTACAAAGAAGGTACCGTAATCCGTGGACAAGTTGATCTCAACGCTCCGAACACGATGCCTCCGGAAATGTGTACCGAAAATCGACAATGTTTGAAAAATCATTGCTCAGCAATTTATCAATAGATTTTAAATCTTTTGATACTGAAGAATCTTTGAAAAAATGCAGTTTTAAGAGGCACCAATAAATTTGAAATTTATTCAATAAATAGTTGATCAATGATTTTTCAAACAAAGCAAGTTTTCCGTTACACATTTCACCGGAAGCACCGTGTTTGGAGTGTTAATAATGAAAATTTAGTAATACATTTCAACATTAAATGAAATTTGCACCCAATGTTATTAAAACTATAAGCTATGAGGTCTCAATCGTTCTGAATGATTACTTATCATATTGATTGCTTAGTTTATTTTCAGCACATTTCTGAAATCTCACATTTGAAAATATCCATATGGGGTTAAATTGATCAACTTCTCAAATGACTTTCGAGTAAATATATAGTAACTGTTGGGTTCCCTGAATCCGAATCTGATGCTCAAATCCTTGTACGAAGTGTATCATCAGCAGAAATGTTCAGAAAAGGTTTCTTAGAATTCATATTTCGCCTGGAATGTAGGCAATTAGTTAAAAATCACAGTAAATTTCACATAAAACCATTGATTTCTAAATAATGAAAACATTATAGGGGAAATGTCTCAAATGTTGGCCTATGGATCTAAGATTGGGCCCATCGCTAAAAATTTGCTATTTATCAATTTTATCTAGATGAACGCGTTATTGGGACGTTAGTAATGGATATTTTTGGTTGCTATTGAAAATTTAGTCGATTGCTGAATTTATGTATGGACCCAAATTAGGGACACTTAGGCTGACATTACCTGCATTTCCCCTACCTCTTTTTTTAAAAATTCATATTCATTGACACTCAGTTTATTGAAAAATACCACTTACAAGTTATCGACAACAATACCGTTCGTTGAATATCTGTTAAATCATATTGAAATTTATGCAGTAAATTCTACTTTTTTGCTATGGGAAACTTATCAAAGCAATCATTGAAGACTTTTGATGAAATACTATCAAGATTTATCTTGACATCCACCACCGAAAATTTTCTACGTGACATCTAAAAACGCAACACAAAATGATCAATTTCAACCTGGTCATCAATTTACCCTCGGATTATGGTACATATATATACATATATATCGCTTGAAAAACTTACTTTTGATCCGAGGTCTGATTAGCCATGTGTCATATACCTACCATTCGACCCAGTTCGACGAGATCAGAAAATGTCTGGACACCCTTAAACACATACATCTCCTGAAATATCTCATCAACGAGGGAAATAATTCCCAGAATGGTGAACGTATGTCTGTTATTTCTGAAAACAAAACCTTTGTGTACACATTAGAAGAGCTTAGTCGAAAATGGCGTCGATAGAAGAGTAAGTCCAAAAAGCAATTGTGTGCGGTCCGGATCTCTCGATCAGAAAACTTGCCAAAAGCTTGGTTTTCCTGCAAGCACTATTCACAGCGTTTTTAAATCGTTCGATACTCGTTGACAACATCTAGGCACAAAAACGGATTAGAGGAACCACCAGAAGGACGTGAAGGTGTAACAAATATTACGGAGGAGGCCAGATCATTCGGTACGTACTGTTGCTCGTAAAATAAAAATGTTACTAACTTTCGTGCATTCTTCGAAGCATCGACATGCAATGAAGTTATTCAAGGTGAAAACTGTTCCGAACCGCAATGACGAAATGAAGCGAATGGAGTCCGTGCTGTACGGATGGAAGTGAATCCACCTAACTGCTCGGAGCTACGTCCTATCGAGTGATGTTGGGCTCTCGTGAAGAGAGAGCTCGCCTTGTACAAACAACAAGCATATTTCGAAAATCTTGGACAAAAGCAAAAGATCTGCACTGACTCTCAGGCTGGATTAAACTCAAAAGTTCGTCAATTTTTGATGCAGCCTACTTAAGTAATGAAGGTTGGTTTTGAATGAATAACGATGCACAAATATATAAATAAATAAAATCCTGAATTAAACTCACAGCAAATTTGTTTTATTCCAAAACTTACGTGTCCAGATTTTGTTTCGAATAAGCCTTATGTTTGTGTTACAACATTTCAAAAACGTATTTCTCGGCAATCACTGACCCAAATTGGACACAACAATCACCAAACGAAAGTTACAAATATATTTGGTATCGGTTAACTGGTTCCGGAGATATATCTGGAACAAGCTCCACTGAATACGGGCCTTAAAATTAAATAGTAGTAACCTGAAACGTGCCAAACATATCATGTGACACCACAAAACAGAAGATAATTCAATAAAAAAAAAAAAAGAACGACGTTGCCCTATTGAGTGCTCAGGGCCCCGTTGGCCACACCCGGACATGTCTCGGATACTCACGGGGAAGTGACTAGTTTTTTACTAGCACCAAAACGTATCATCTGACACCTCAAATCACAAGAGAATGTAAAACCTAGTTGAATGGTAGTAATATCAAGTTCCCAGTACCACATTGGTCATGTTCCGGATACCCCGGGGGAAGTGATCAGTTTCTGAATTGAATCAAAACCCATCATGTGACACCTCAAATCACATGAAAACTAAAAAAAAATCAATATTGGTCATATCGAGTACTCAAGACCATTTTGGCCTAATCCGGATATGTTCAGGCTATCCCCGGGAATGACGTCAGTTCCTTGCTTACCAACTCCTCAAACCACATGAGAATTCAAAGCCTAGTTTCAATGGTAACTATTTTGGAAGAACCCTCATGTGGGTTTCATCCGGGTCACCCGGGGAAGTGGCCAGTTTCTGACTTGGACCAAAACCAATCATGTGGCACCTTACATAACATCAGAACTCATATGTAAGTTCAATGAGTGTTCAGAAGCACTTGGGCCTCATCCGAACATTTTACGGGTACTTCCGGAGAAGAGATCTGTTTCTGACTTCGACAAAAAATCATCATTCGACATAATATTATCACATGAAAATTTAACACTACCTTCAATGGTAGCTATATTAAGTGCAAAGACCAAATTGGTGACATCTCACATCTCGACATGTTCTGAGCACACCCAGGCAGTGATGTGCTTGAACTCGTTCATTCTTTGTTCCGAATCTATAGCGCCCATTACACATATCAATATATTGACAATAAATTGACATACTGACAATATTATTGAAAAGGTGATATTGAAGACGATGATTGATGACAAGTATTGTCGAAAAGCTGATTTCAATTTCACTTTGTCAATACTCAGAATGCATTGACAAAAATCCGTCAATTTCGCCATCAATATCATCGATATACAAATATTGACAACATTAATGGCAATACGTTAGAAGCCTTTTTTACCTTAATGTATTGAAGTCAATATTACTTGTCTCAATTTCCCCACACAAGAAACATGAATCAGCGAAAGAAAGTGTGTTTAGAGTTCATGTTTGCATTCGGGTCCAAACAGAAACGATTGCTGAACCTGTATGTATTGAAAATACTAGCTACACTCGAGCTACACATTGAATTCGGTAAATTTTGCCGGGTTTTTGAACAGCTGAAAAAATTGGAAAAATTTCAAATGACCTTTACTCGAAGGAAATCAATAAAATCGACAAATTGGTTTTGTATCGTTCAAAAGAGGTTAACTAGGTCCGACCATTTTCGGTATAAATTTCCAATTTTTTTAAATTTTTCACTGATTTGTAAACTTTTACCGAACAGTTCCGTAGTTCAAAAATTACCAAACAGCGGAGTCCTGGTTTAGTGGATATACATACATAGAAACCAACATTCACCCAACATTTACTTATACTTGCTCATTTCAAATTAATTACAATTTTCTTTCAAATACCAAATTGGTATACCAAATGTTGTAACTTTTTGACAGGACACAGAAAATACACAGGACATGTACTTCCAAATTGATCGAATTTAATCAAATCGATTGTCGAGTGCGCGGAATTACTACACGTGTGGAATACCCCACGTTAACGGTACGCAGTTTCCCAAATAGAAACTACCATGCTGATGTTTCGGTAAACATTAATTAATGAAAATCATGCATATAATAATTAATTTACGTTACATGTAGGCATGTGAAACGCTGATAGTATTTATTTTATTTTAAGGTAGAAAAATTACATGATTATGCTTGTGATTTTGTGGAAAATGTACATCCATATAAACGAAGCCCGGATGATTGGTGACTGTAAAAAGATGCATTTTTTATTCAGTTTGAAATCGATTGCATATGACACACGAAAATTTAAACAAATGGCAACACTGCATGCGCGAAGGTGCTTTGTAAGTTAATCGATCTAAATGACGTACGTTCTCCCTCCTCTCGGGTAGGGGAAGAATATTGACAAAGTGAAATGAAAATCAGTTGTTCAACAATACTCGTCATCAATCCATCGTCATCAATATTACCTCTTCAATAATATTGTCAGTATGTCAATTTACTGTCAATATATTGAACCGTGTAACGAGCGCTTTAGCGTATTGTCATTAATGTTGTCAATATTTATGTATTGATAATATTGTAAGGAAAATTGACAATACGATGTTTGTGAATATATTGACATGTGTAATGGGCGCTTATAAACCGATCCGAAATATGACAGTTGTACACCCTCCGTTCCGTTCCTCGTGTTGCGAACGTAACCGAACTATGCGTTGAACGAGTGCAAACGAACCGAGTGTGTGTACGGAGAAAACGCTTCGTGTAGGTTTTTTATAGCCAAAACTTGCAATTTTTCGAACGGGGTAGATGTTAGATATTTTCGCAATCATTCTTGTGTCCTCTTCCATTCGCCCTTATTCTCGTTTTCGTGCGAACAGTATTTTCATACAAAGCATTTTTTGTTTTGTAGGGGAAATACGGTTCGATCGAAAATTAGAATAAGGGCGATTGGCTGTACCGTTTTAATGAGGGAAACTGCGTTCACGTAATTCGCCCCGTTATCTGTGGTGACAGAGATTTCCAAACCAAATCGTGACAAAAGTTTGAATACTTCGTTACAAATGCTACCTTCATATCAATTGCTTAAACCGAGGGTCCTTACCACCAATAATCCTTTTTACAGGTACTGTATGTTCGCACCTAGGATGCGTCGTCTCTTTCTTAAAGCTGGGTTAGACAGGGCAAGTCAATTGATCACTTACTTACTTTACTTAAGGGTCCTGTGCACCACCAGCGGTGCAAAGGGCCAACGTGAAAGACTTCTATCCTGGGCGGCTGCTCGCTTTTGCCTTGACCTGGGCCCAGGTCAGATTTCTATCGACTTGCGTGATTTCTTTATTGAGGCTCCGCCGCCATGAGCCCCTGGGTCTGCCTCTGCTGCGATGTCCTGCCGGATTCCAATCCAGCGCTTGCTTGCAGATTTCGTTTCCGCCCCGTCGAAGTGTGTGGCCGACCCACCTCCACTTTCGCTCTCGAATTTCTGTTGCTATCGGCTTCTGATGACATCGACGATGGAGCTCGGCATTCGAGATCCAGTTGTGAGGCCACCAGGCACGAATTATATACCGCAGGCATCGGTTGATGAAGACCTGCAGCTTTTGAGTGTTCTCCGCTGATACACACCACGTCTCGCTGGCGTATAACAACACAGATTTCACGTTCGAGTTGAAAATTCGGATTTTGATGCGTTGACTTATCTGGTTGGATCTCCATGCGTTTCGTAAACTCGCAAAGCCAGCCCTAGCCTTCTTGATTCGTGCACCTGTGTCGCTCTTGGTCCCGCCATCCGACGCTATTTGGCTGCCAAGATATTGGAAACTTTCGACCTTCTCCACTGCTTGCCCCGCTACCGTAAAGTTGGAAGGGTTGCCCGTGTTGATATCCAACGATTTGGTCTTGTTGACGTTGATGGTGAGACCCGCCGCAGAGGAGCGTTCGGCTAGGTCATTGAGCTTACTCTGCATATCAGAGCGCCGTTGTGCTAGTAGAGCAACATCATCAGCCAAATCGAAGTCGTTGAGATGCTCCATGGTGATAGGCTGCCAAAGCAGCCCACGGTTCGGTACACGGTCAATTGCACCTACCATGATCTCGTCGATTACGATGAGAAACAGTAGCGGTGATAGTATACATCCTTGTTTCACACCAGCGACTACCCGGATAGGGTCGGACAAGGCTCCGTTATGCAGAACTCTGCACGTGAAAGCCTCATACTGCGCTTCGATGAGGTTGACGATTTTATCCGGGACTCCCTTGCGTCTCAGGGCGCCTCACAGATTTCGTGATTGAGATGGTCGAAAGCTTTTTCGTAGTCAATGAATACCAAATAAAGGGACTCTTGGAATTCAGGATGATGCGGAGCGTGACAATATGGTCCACACAAGATCTTCCGGCACGGAATCCTGCCTGCTGCCGTCGGAGAGTCGCGTCGATCTTCTCCTGTATCCGATTCAGGATAACTTTGCACAGAACTTTGAGAACAATACACAGTAACATGATGCCTCGCCAATTGTCGCACACAGTCAGATCCCCCTTCTTTGGGACCTTCACTAAGATGCCCTGCATCCAGTCGGTCGAAAAAGTCGCGGTGTCCCAGATATTACAGAATAGTTGATGCAACATTTGTGCGGATAGCATGGGGTCAGCTTTGAGCATCTCTGCTGATATGCGATCGTCCCCTGGAGCCTTGTTGGATTTCATGCTTCGGATAGCTGCTTCAATCTCCTGCAGTGATGGGGCCTCGGAATTGACGCGAGTGATGCGCCGCACCCTAGAGGAGGCGTATATCGACAGTGTTTGCAGCTTTCTCCCCTTCGTTGGCCAGGGAGTTCACCCACGCTCGCTTGTCCCGTCTGCAAGAGCGCTTGACTTCCTTCTCTAGAGCCGAGTACCGTTGACGGGCTTCGTTCTTGGCTCCTCTGGTTCTCGCCCGCTCTATCGCGGCTTTTGCTTCTCTACTCCTCAATCTTCCGCCAGGTTTCATCCGTGATCCACTCTTTCCTCTGGGTGCGCAGCTCACCCAAGTTGTTCTCGCTTGTTTCTATAAAGGCATTCTTGATGGCCGTCCATTGTTCTTCTACGCTGCTACCTTCACGTTCCGTCCGCAGCTCGAGTCAACAAAAGACCTTTTTTCCGCTGGATCTTCAAGTCGGCGTGTGTTGAACCGCCGCCCGAGTCTCTCCTCCCGTCGCTGGATCCGCGCCATGCGTAGGCGGATTTCACCGATTAGAAGGTGATGGTCAGACGCGACGTCGGCGCTGCTTTTATTCCGGACATCACATTTTCGGCTGATGCAGATGTGGTCGATCTGATTTTCGGTATGTCCATCACGGGAAACCCACGTGACTTTGTGCACTGGCCGATGGGGGAAGAGTGAGCCCCCGATCCCATGTCGTTATTGCCACAAAATTCTGCAAACAGCTCACCGTTCTCGCTTATTTCGCCGAGACCATGGCGTCCCATGACACGCTCATAGTCCGTGTTGTCGGAGCCGATCTTCGCATTGAAGTCGCCAGTGTAGATCTTGATGTCACCCTTTGGAACTTTATCCACGACGGCATTCAGTTGACTGTAAAAATTCTCCTTGTCCTGTAGCTCGGCAGCATCGGTTGGCGCATAACATTGGATTATGGTAAAGTTACGAACCCGTGTTCTAAATCTGGCAACGATTATCCTCTCATTAACAGGCTCCCACTTGATGAGCGCAGCACTTGCCTGGACGCTAAGTAGGAGATCAACTCCACGATGGCGGGGAGCGTTTTGGCGAGTTGTGCCAGTTTACCCTGCTGGTCTAACGTCAATACATTCCATGATCCAATTCGTGTCCGTTGTTTTGCGCTAAAAGTCGTTGCCGTTATATCAGTTCGATGTCTTTCTCTGTTGGTTTCTGTAACAATTGTAAAGATTTCAGAGACAGTAGTTGGTTGGCCTAAGATCTTCTATCCGCCGTGATGGGGCTGCCATCTTAGGTGTAGCTTCCGGGGAAGAGCATTTCTTATTCAGCCACTGGATGCTAGTCAGACGCTGTTTGAGCCGCACCTCCATGGTGAACAGACGCTCGGGTTTGGTGAAGCATTTCCTCTATCACCATGGTTACCGCGCCAGTGTTCGCGTCGCACCTCCTCACTCTGCTATTGTCGGATTGACAACATTGTCCAGGCTACGCCAACCAGCTGTGTCCATGTTTCAGCTGGCAGTCTTTTGTGATCATGACTCGTGGAGGCGTGAGGTAGGAACTTGTGAGCACCGGAGCTAGGTATATCGCTCCTTCCAGATTGTCACTCACCATTTTGTAGCCCAATTTTCCCAATTGATCAAGTCAGTTGAATTCAACTGACTTGAACGCGAATTGAAATTGGCATGGTTTATTCAACTGACTTGATCAACTCACTTGAATTGAAAAAAAAAAGTTGAACCAGGCTCAACTTTTCAAGCCAATTGAATTCAACTGAGTTGATCATTTGACTTGTCTAGTCTAAACCTAGCACACGAACTTTTCTTTTTAATCCTTCGTCTTGGAACCTTTTCGCTACCTCGCCAATTCTTCCGCAAATATTCTTCCAAGTAACGGAATTCGCCTTGAGAGCTCCTTCGATTTTTTTCATAATGTCATAAATCCCTCGTTTTCGAAGAATAACAATGGAAGTCTACCTTCGGTCACCATTTTGATGCAGGAGATCATGTAAAAGTTGTGGGCGGCTTCTTTTGTTTGCCCAGGTATGAATCCTTCGCTTCATCATCAGGGTCAAGACCAGATTCTAAGAACTTTTCCGGGTGCAGGTCTTTGAGATGTCTTTTTAGACTTCTTTTTGATGTCGTTTTCAACATCCTGCTGTATCATTTAAATTTCGCTGGTAGCGTTTCTAGGCTTTCGAACTGGTTTAAAATCTTGCTGACGTCTTCCTCTGTTAGTTTCCGTTTAGACGAAGCGATTGTGGGACCGGTGTTGCTGAAATTGTTATTAAAATAATTCGTTAGTCATAGCTTAAAATCATACACACCTTACATACACGGGAGCTCAGGCAATTTTGACAATATTTGTTTTGTGAATTTATTTTATCCGCGCTTAAGCACTCTCTAGACTAGGAGACACGGATGGCGGGGAATTTTTTTTTAACTAACAGCGTATTTCGGTTTCAGAACAGTTTTAGATATACTTATTCCTTCAACATCCTGATACATGTAATACTCTCATCATGCTAATATTGTTTTAGTTTTTAAACAGTTCTGTACGCTAAAATTTTTCTGCGCAGTACATCAACGCCGAACAACAGAAAACCTACACGAAGCGTTTTCTACGTAGACACGAAGCGTTCGTTTCACCCATTCGCTCGGTTCGTTTGCACTCATTTAACGCATAGTTAGGTTACGTTCGCAACACAAAAACCGAACGGAGGGTGTCATCTTTTGGTTCGGTTTATAGATGCTGAACAAATAGACAGTGCATCACAACCGAACGCAGGGTGCTCGTTCGTTGCTCGCTTTCGTTCCAGGTGACATCATTGCCTTAGGAAAGAAACCTGTTTCTGACTTGATCCAAAAGTTACCATGCGACACCTTAATTTACCTGAGTATTCAAACCCTAGTTCAATGGAAGTTATATTAAGTGCCCAGAACAACATTGCTCTGCCCGGACATATTTCGATATATTTGAGATGTTTCCGTTTTCTGACTTGGACAAAGCCCATCATACTAAATGGGTTGTATGATGGGCTTTGTCACATGAGATATAAGATCATATTAAGTTTCTAGGCCCATATTGTATCATATGTTCCAGGTACCTTCAAGGAAGCCAAACCTAACCACACAGCAAAAAAATAATTTTAATATCACATCAAAGTGGATGCACTTCAATGGTACTGAAAGTATGTTTAATATTACTTGCCAAAACTGGTAAAATTATCATTAATACAGTGCATGAACTAACATTACGGTGCATCTACTGCATTTATTTATTGTTTTTACCATGACAATTAAATAAGATTTTCGGATGTAATATAAAAATAAATTTATTTTTTGCTGTGTAGACCAAAATCTTTCATATTACACATCAAATCACATAATAATATTTTTTTATATTTAACGTCGGTCTCTTTTCCGCAATCTAGTGCCAATCACCGACGGACATCGATTGCCATCCATTGACGGCAATCGAATGTGCAGGAAGGCAGTTTCCACACCTGTGTAGGATATCGCACCCATTCAACACACATGGGCCGGGACCAACGGCTTTACTTCCCTTCCGCAGGAAGACGTGACCAGAGATTTTTATGCCTTAGAAAAATCCCACCGACCTCGGCTGGGATTGAACCCAGACCCATTGGGGTGTTAGAGAGCAGTCACGCTCACCACTACACCACCGGCGCCGGGAAATAAGAATATAAAATAAATATAAAAAATAATAAATAAAAATAAAATAAGATTGACACCAGAGAGTTTGTTCAGACTGAAGCCTTGACATTGCAACGCACTATACCACCTGAAGAGGGTGGCAACTTAAAAACCCCAATTGAAATTCCCTTATTTTTCCAGATTTTTCCAGGTCCTTATATTTCAATTCAATGTTCAATAAAACACTCCCCGAAAGCACTTCTACTTTGCAATATTTGTCAAGGCAAATTCATTTTATATAGATGACATTCACAAACGTTTTGACAAAATTATGTAATCTAATTCTGCAAAAATGAACGTTCTGTCAAGATTGCATTCCATCAACAAATATTCTTTAAAAAAATCGTTGAAACAACTGATTAAAATTGTCTTTACTAAAAAAGTAAAATAAATCAACGAAGAAATATATCGATAAAGTCGAAAAAAATCGAAAAGAATAATTATTCGCAATAGTATAAACTAATTGAACTAAAACATTTTCATTTAAAAAAAGTAGAAGGGTCTGTGCCTCGGTGCACGAACGGAAGCTTGACGTAGGACCGCTAGTGGACGGAACAAATGTGAACATTTAGTTCTTTTAATTGATCAATCATACATTATCTTAACTTAACTTTCCGTTTTTATTTGTAAGCGTATCAAATTTGTAGTATTTATTTCAAAGAGAAAGTTGATGAAGAGGATCCAAGGGACTGTCAACTTGAGTATTTTCGATTCATCTACCCGACTGTGTATTTATATAAGGTGTATTTTGAATTTTTTGTTATTTATCAATTTTTAAGTTTTGTGCATTTTGGTATTAAAGTGTATTCAATTCACCCCTCACAGGAATTATATGAATGGATTGCGGAAAGTATCGTTTGTGCAGAATATGTAAAAAACAGGAGGGACTTCTAGAGATTGAACTCGTGAGAGCTAACTGATGACCTTGACAAATGTCCAATTGTCCAAATGTCACTGGACCGGAATCTTAACAAATTTATGGTGGTCCTGAAAAGGACCGTTGGTTAGTGATGGTTGAGTAATGCTGAGCTGAGCACGACGAGCTACTGTTTCCGATCCTAGCCTAGCGGTGGGACTTCTTCCTCCTTCTCTATGGTTGCTCATATGAGCTCTGCGCTCGCTGCTTGCAGGCAGCCTTTCGTTGTTGTTGTTGTTGAAAGCACTCCTGCTGCTGCTGCTGCTACTACTGCTGCTTCTGGACTGGACACCACCACTTACGGTGATTGAATGAGCACCGTTCAGTGGGACCGCATCGAATTCGATTTTTAAGTCTGTGTTAGGGAATGCGCTATTTTCAGACATTCGGTGATAATTTTGATCACCATTGCAACAGTTGGACATTTGGTATTTTTCAAAAGTGACCTATTGAAAATTAACTAAGTGTTCATTTTAGCAGATTGATAGATAAATTTCCAATCGTTAAGAATTGAAATCTATCTGCTATTGGTCGAAACCTGACCTCTTTTCGTAATGCTGTGCAATTTGGTTTTTATGATAACTCCTTACTTGAATACAGGAAAAAACTCACAAACAGGCTGCTTTTTCATGGTATACAGTGTGATAATTCAATAATCAATAAATTATCTCAACATTTAGTGGCAAACCATTCATACATTTTGATAACATACAGGCAGCCTTTCGTTATTACTGGAGAACAATTTTCAACACCACACGCCGAAAGTACTGCTACTGCTGCTACTAATTTCGACGACCGAACACCACCACACAGTGGTGTGGTCGTTGGGAGCGTGTGGTTCTGAGTATGGCGATGAGTGTGCAAAATATTACGCAACTCCATCCTCCCTATTCGCACGCGCCCGAGGATCGGAGGCAAATGCCACTTCGACGTGTTTCGTCTCCTTACTACTCTCTGACGACTGTGCTGGGGAAGCAGCATATGCATGTAGGTAATTGGTGGATTTGTTAGTTAATTCGACGCTTTTGGACAATGCTGGACATTTACCAGTGTTTCAATAGTTTCTTGTTTAAAAAAAAATCAACATTCGGAAGCATTGTTATCGATGCGTAACCATATTTCTGATCGATTGGTGATAACATTATTGAAATTGGACCAGGGGCAGCTGATTTATTAACGTTCAAAATCTTTCTTAATTTGTTACATGTTCCATTTTTGGTTTTCACAAAGTGTATCCCCATAAAGGGTGATACGGTCAAAATTTGGTCAAGGGAAAACGCGTGTAAATCGGTGAAATCGTTTATTTAAAAAATCAAATTAAATTTCTTTTTCAAGTTCAATTAGTATAAAATTCAGGAAAAATATTCAGTTAGGCTTCCGCTTTTCCAAATCCGAATTGCCGGGCCTTACGCTTGACCCCTGCCATCAGATTTTGTACAGCCACCTTGTCCACCTTCTTCGCCGCAGAAAGCCAGTTTGCCTTGAACTGCTGCTCGCCTTAAGCAGTTTTTTTGGTCTTCTTTAGGTTCCGCTTGACAATAGCCCAGTATTTCTCAATTGAGCGGAGCTCTAGCGTGTTGGGAGGGTTCTTGTCCTTGGGAACCACCTGCACGTTGTTGGCGGCGTACCACTCCATGGCCTTTTTACCGTAATGGCAAGATGCCAAATCCGGCCAAAACAGTACGGAACAACCGTGTTTCTTCAGGAAAGGCAGCAGACGTTTATTCAAACACTCTTTCACGTAAATTTCTTGGTTGACAGTCCCGGAAGCTATGAAAATGCTGCTTTTCAAGCCACAGGTACAGATGGCTTGCCAAACCAGATATTTCTTTGCGAACTTTGACAGTTTCATGTGCTTGAAAACATCTGCTACCTTTCCCCTTCCTTTTGCCGTATAAAACTCCTGTCCCGGAAGCTGCTTGTAGTCGGCTTTGACGTAGGTTTCGTCGTCCATTACCACGCAGTCAAACTTCGTCAGCATCGTCGTGTACAGCCTCCGGGATCGCGCTTTGGCCGTCGTATTTTGTTTATCATCGCGATTTGGAGTCACTACCTTCTTGTGAGTCGATAGTCCGGCTCGTTTTTTGGCTCGATGCACGGTTGTAGACGATACACCCAGCTTATTTGCGGCATCTCGGAGAGAGAGGTTAGGGTTTCGCTTGAAACTACCGGCAACTCTCTTTGTCGTCTCAGCGGCTTCCGGTTTTCGATTTCCCCCCGATCCAGACTTCCTGGCTGTCGACAAACGTTCCCCAAACACTTTAATTACATTTGTAACGGTTGATTTGGCAACTTTTAGCGATTTTGCCAACTTTGCGTGCGAGTAGCTCGAATTTTCGCGATGCGCGAGCAAAATTTTGATACGCTGCTCTTCTTGCTTGGACGGCATTTTGACAACTGAAGAGTGAATTCCAAAATCAAAATAGGAGCAACATTCTACACACACACACCTTCAAAATGAGGGGTGTTCAGGTTTTTTAAATGCAAAATTGAAAGAAATACGTCAAGTTGATATTGACCAAATTTTGACCGTATCACCCTTTATAGAAATCAAAGACGTAGTCCTACGTCAAAAAAGTCGGTCGCCGTATTACACCTGGAAAACTAATGTAAAAACAGGATATCAAGAGATCGGGCCATTCCTTGACTTTCTGGAAAGAACAGGCAAATAACAGAAAAGATTTTTAAACGTGACCTACAACGCCACTACAATGGTTAAATCTGTGTACGAAGTGAGCGATGGAACAGTTGCAGACGATAGCAGCAGCGATGACCTTTACTCAACGAAATTCAAGGGATTCCCTGATGAGGAAATAAACGCCATGCTGGGATTTTCATCAAGCGTCATCAAGAGCGCCAACAACAACATCGCGGTAAAGTCAATCATCACAAACAATCAGGTAATTTCTTACTAATTTTACCTATATTTTACTAAGACTCGAATCAACCACCTTAAGTTACAGCTATCTATGAATCGACACAGCCCCACCCCCCCCCCCCTCCCTTGTCAGCTGATACATTAATGTTGAGGTAGGGTCTCGATACGTTACCCTACCGGTGATGTTACTATGGCTCGCCCTGTTTCACATTTGTGGATTACACAGAACTTATTTAACCTGCTGGTAAAGATGCTGTGATGCCACCCCCTGTCTACTGGTATAGCATGTACGGTGCATAAAAGTATCGGAGACCTGGCCTTTGACAATAATATGTTTTATTTGGATGTACAAAATGTTTGAAGCCATTCGTTATCAAAACCATTATTTGCATCACCACAAACACACTTTTCAACAATCTTCATCTGGAACGTACTCACCATATCAATACACCCGGGAGCACATTCCCAATGCTTCCACGCATATTTTTCTCTAGTCAATTTTGAACAATTCCTCCTCCAGCGATTCCAACCACACAATAACAAAATATCACTTTTCTTTTTCAAGTCACTCTGTGGACCAAAGCAATGCACATGGCAAAAACCTAACAATAGATCAGCGCGGTCCAGTCACACCGGCAACAAAGGGAAGCGAGAACACACCAGGCACCTATAGTAAAGGAGAGCTTTCTTAGCCTGCACCATTTTTGAATTCGTATATTGTGTGGCAAGCACAATCATACCCTATTCCCAAGGAAGTCGGGAAGTTTTACAATCCGGAAAATTGTTTCACTGGACCGGAATGAGAATACAGCCATCTCCAGCCTGGTCTTATCCACAAATCTAAGGTAGGCTCTAAAAGATGTAATGTATTACATATCATACATACTAAAAGACTGGCCCACAAAAGTTAAAGTACTAATTTTCCACGGGCCAACCCCTAGATTTGTTCCTTTAGGTGAGGAAACCATTATCCGAATGTTTTAGCTCATTGGTAGTAGAATTTTAGTTTGAAATTTATATGGGAAATTTGGATAAAATACATGAAAAAGGACGCTCCTACACTCATCGAACGTAAAAAAGTTTCCTTATTCTCGATTTGATTCAGATTTTCAAAACTTGTAGTTCAGTTAATGAGCAACAACTTTACTGAAGATTGCATGATGAATACAGTTAATTTTATTGAGATATTCCCAACTAACATTGAAAGCTGCATAGAGACTTCTGCAGGCAAAAATATGTTGCTTCAGCTAAGAAACAGCTTATTCAGCTTTTAATCAGCTCAAATTGTTTATTGGGTTCACTTTTGAATGTATATGAGCATTTTGTATATAAAAGTTTTAACTAAATCTCCTATATGCACATTAAACCAAAAGCGCCAGGCGTGTAACGCCAAAAACAGCCTAAACATTCAGAGCGTGGTTATCGCACTAAAAGACATGAACCTGAATGTTGTCCTGTGGAAAATATGAACTTTTATTTCAGGGGTTAATCTAGCTGATACTTACTTTACATAGGCTGCCTGGATTTTGTTGCAATATACGAGCAGAATGCACATAATTAATAAATATCTCCATAATGCTAACTTGAATCGTGATGCTGTCTTCAGCAAAGTTGTTCCTTATAGATACGTGTGCTGAAATTCTAAGCTTAATCGAGTTTGCTGAACCAGTTCCATGCGCTAAAGAGTGTAGGAATGTTATTTGTCCATACATTTCAACCAATATCCGCATATAAATTTTAATTCAAAAGCGCCAGCTCGTGTTACATCCGAATGATCGGAAATTTTCAGAGAGTGGTTTTCTCACCTAATGGCTTAAATCTAGGGGTTGGCCAATTGAAGACAATCATAAATAATGTCTCCCATATAAATTTGGGCCAGTCTAATAGAATAACAATCACAGCCAGCAGTGAATGTTTTTGCAACAATATTAAAACATTGTGAAGAGAATCGATTAATGAGACGTATTGAAAAGTTTCATACAAGGATACTGTATTCTTCTACCTGTGATTGTAATGTTTACTTATTTGAATCCTGATAAATGTGGCCGGTCACGGTCACCTGTATTACCTGAAGGATTAGTAATTTCCATTTAAATCCACTACCTTATTTGTCAATTGTTTAAAGGTATGTCTGAAGAAAATGTGTAAATTATAAATCCCACGTAACCATGAATACACGAATAGCTAACTATCTACTCGCCTCGGAACTAAACTATCCACTTACAGTTTAAGTAGTCTTAACAAAAACAAAAATTCAACTGAAGCATGTCTAAATTTTCAAATCAGAAAGAAAAACAAAAAGTACCTATGTATGTACCTAGTCCAGAAGCCAATTCTATTAGCCCAAGCAACACATTCGTTTTCGGTGAGCGCAACCATTGGACCATTTTATTTTATAGTTTTCCATTGCGGTAAATAAATGAAATCTAATTTCTAGGGCAATTCATGGTCCACCGAATGCACTGTACGACTAGGTACACGACAACAACCTTTTGGGATCGGGGCAAAAGAAGCATAAGTTTTGATTCTTCCGTCGAGTGTCGTCCTGCGCTCCCCCCCCCCCGGCATCCTCCTTCAATTGTGTACACAAAATTGGACGCTTCCAAACAGCCAAAGAGCGAGCGGATCCGAACATAAATGAAGTGAATCCAATTCCAACGACCAGTGCAGCAGTGCTATATTCCGTTTGTTCCACTCGACTCGGCTTAGGATTCCCTGCTATTTCGTATTATAATGCAGTTTAAATTTTTAAATTACTGAAACTTGCAAAGAATTGCAAACGGCAGAGGACTTCCACAGCAGCACCGAAGTGGCTTTGTACATTACTCCAACTGTGTTGGACGGACCGACCGTCCGATGGTGTTGCTTGCCATAGGAGAACAAGGGGGAGTCCTGCAGAAGGCAGAAGTGCAATAAATTTAGATTGCGCTCTTTTGGTTCCTCCCTGGGCTCAGCATTGGGACAAAATGTGTCCACAAGGCCGGCGCGGAAGAGAAATGGACTTTAGTTTCGAAATAAGCGAGCACAAGTGGACAATCTGACAATAATCTGTTTGTACTACTGGAACGATATCAGGCCCCCGCTGCCTGCTGTCCACCTGCCATGAACTAGCGAACCAGCACAAGTGCCACCGGCAGAAATCAATTTCAAAATCCAGTTGTTCTCTCCTTCATCGTGTCCAAAAGTTTGGGCGTGACTTGCAGCACCAATGCAGCTTCCGAAGCCCACCCGAGGAGGACATAGCAGGGCATAGAAGCCATTCTCCGATTGCGATGATGGCGAGAATTTAATTTTCTGCTTTTTTGGGCGATCAACTCCCCGGACGTGACCAACACCAAGCGGCGAGGTTTGGAAAACTAATTGATATCACCTGTGGTTTTTCGGCGCGGCGGCAATCAATGAATGGCTCTTGTAATGCGATACGGATCGATCCGAATGATACAGTAAATCAAGTTGAATAGAGCAATTAAATTAATGGAATTGGATCAAACTTGGAAAATTCATGTTCCGTTCGTAATTTGCAATTTGCCCATCGGGGGGATTCCGTTGGCGGCTTTCCCGCGGAAGAGTGCTGACACCTGCTCTGTCTAGTCAGCCTGAGAGTGGTGTGTGATGAGTAGGGTTACCATAGAGGATGACTGATGGTGGGAAGTTTGATTTTCTGATATCAAAATTTACATGCGCTTATCGGCAGGAGTAGGAAAATATTCATTAGCTTGAACTCAAAGGTATTAGATCAATTCCTTAATTTGTCATATGTTTTGCTGGAACTCTCAAAATTGTCTGAATTGGTGATTGTAGAAACGTCTGATTCGTTCGTGGTACAAATTATATTGCACGTTAACCGAAAAATACACAAAACCACTAAAACAAACTCAATATTGACTACAGAGTATACATTTTTGAGGGAAACTTCGATCGAAGCAATTTGGCTGCTTTCCCAGAGGAATCCATCATATCATATCTAGATGTGTTCAATGAAATTCTAGTCACATAAAATGACCATAAGTCGCAGATATTAACTCGCTTTGCTCATGCACTTCTCATACTCCCAGCGCTAGCTCTTCTCTCCATTTACGCTGCAGCTCCGACATAATCTGTTGACGGGATTCCAAGTGCCCTCCTCTCGACACATTTCATCGACGGCATTATCCACGATAAGGACGGACATCTCCCTTCACACTTCATCGAACTTTGGACAGTCGAAGACCACATGCTCCAGCGTTTCGTCCACGTTACCACACTCCAGACAGAGGGTTGACGCTGCGGACCGATGCAGGTGTTTCCTAAAGCAGCCGTGGCCAGACAGGAACTGCGTCAGGTGGAAGTTGACTTCTCCGTGTTTTCTGTTCACCCATGTCGAAAGAATCGGCATTAGTCTATGTGTCCATCTACCGTTCTCAGCCGTGTTCCACTCCTTTTGCTACTTAGCCAACGACTCCGCTCTCACAACTTTCCGTACTCTTCCGGCTGCTCTTCGACTGTAGCATTCATTGTCCTCCACCAGGGTAATGCCGATAGGGATCATTCCGGCAATAACGCATACTGCTTCCGACGAGATGGTTCTGTACGCACTCATGACTCGCATGGCCATGAGCCGGAACGTACTGCTCAGTTTCCTTAGGTTCTGCTTCGTTTCCAGCGCTGCAACCCAGGCTGGACCTCCATACCACAGTATCGACGACGACACACTTGCCAGAAGACGCCTCGTGCTACTACCAGAGTTGTACGACATGATTCTAGCTATCGCGTTAATCGTGGTCGCCAACATTTCCACCTCTTCCAGAGTCTCACCTGCTACCGTCAAGACGACGTCGTCCGCAAAGCCAGCGATCTCAACTCTTTTGGGCAGCTACAGCGTTAGCACGTCGTTGTATATCCCGTTTCAAAGCGTTGAACCAAGGATGGAGCCTTGTGGAACTCCCGCTGTGATCCTAAACGAGCTCTGTCCCATGTTTGTCTTGTAGACCAGAACCCGGCTCTGGAAATAACTCCTAAGGATCCTGCACAGGTAGTCAGGGACCTTCATTCTAGGCAGCGCCAAGGCGATGGCATCCCAGCGCACGTCCCGGCGCAATATCGACTTCCTTTCCGTTTCTCTTTGGACGCTTTCTAGTCTCTCTCGACCACTGTCCGAATTGCATCCACCGTTGATCTCCCTTACCGGAATCTGAACTGCCTCTCCGACAATTTGTACTCACTCTCCATGCATTTCGTCAGCCTGTTTTGGATGATCCTCTCCAAGAGTTTTCCGATTGTATCCAGCAGACATACGATGCTGGATCCCTCGGTGGTTTTCCTGGTTTCGGCAGCAACACTAGCTTCTGTATCTTCCACCTGTCAGAGACCCTCGTCCAGGCATTTCAGCACCACCATCCTGAACCTGTCCGAGGACGCCTGGTTTTCCTCTTTCAACGCTGCGTTGGGGTTTCCATCTGGACCGGGAGCTTTCTTCACCTTCTATCCTTTCGCCATTGCTATTTACGAGTTTCTCGTTGGTGACTTCGAGTTATCTCTCTCTCCCTCTCCGTACGGTGGGTCTTGCGTAGATTCTCTCAGTTTCTCTGGGCACATTTCATCGGGCATCGTTGGACCTCTGATCTTGCGTCGCCCCAGGTGTTGGCATCAGCGCCTCGAAACAGCTCCTTAAACCAGTTCGACTTGCTTTGCTTTATCTCTCGTTTAAGTGCGACCCTGGCCGCTCGGAACACTCCTCTTCGTTCTTCTCTGTCTGCTTCTGTTCTTGCTCTCTGAGTACGTCTTCTTCTGGCTCTGAGACAACTAGCGCGGAGGGTGCTAAGTGCTTCGTTCCACCAGTAAGCTGGACGCCGTCTGTTATTTGGCTCCAGCTCGTCCGCTTTCAGATCCGGAGTGCTTCAAAGAGCAGATCCTTGTCGAAAGCTTTCGTTTTCCACTTCCGGTCGCAAGTTCTCGTCCTCCGTACTGCCACGGTACTTCGTTGGACAATGCCATATCGGATCGCCTGATGGTCGCTATGGGTATATCCTTCTCCAATTCATGTTTACCAGCAGCGACACATATCTTAGAATAAAAACTTATCTTAAGTGAACGACTGTCTAGGGATTTGTTAATTTTATCGTGACCTCATTATCCTCAAACGCAAAATGAAGTATCCACACGCTGATTATTTGACGACTGAGGAAATCAATTATGAGCTAATGTTTCGAAATCACTCAGAAGATAAAGGGTGATACGGTCAAAATTTGGTCAATATCAACTTGACGTATTTCTTTCAATTTTGCATTTAAAAAACCTGAACACCCCTCATTTTGAAGGTGTGTGTGTGTAGAATGTTGTTCCTATTTTGATTTTGGAATTCACTCTTCAGTTGTCAAAATGCCGTCCAAGCAAGAAGAGCAGCGTATCAAAATTTTGCTCGCGCATCGCGAAAATCCGAGCTACTCGCACGCAAAGTTGGCAAAATCGCTAAAAGTTGCCAAATCAACCGTTACAAATGTAATTAAAGTGTTTGGGGAACGTTTGTCGACAGCCAGGAAGTCTGGATCGGGGGGAAATCGAAAACCGGAAGCCGCTGAGACGACAAAGAGAGTTGCCTGTAGTTTCAAGCGAAACCCTAACCTCTCTCTCCGAGATGCCGCAAATAAGCTGGGTGTATCGTCTACAACCGTGCATCGAGCCAAAAAACGAGCCGGACTATCGACTTACAAGAAGGTAGTGACTCCAAATCGCGATGATAAACAAAATACGACGGCCAAAGCGCGATCCCGGAGGCTGTACACGACGATGCTGACGAAGTTTGACTGCGTGGTAATGGACGACGAAACCTACGTCAAAGCCGACTACAAGCAGCTTCCGGGACAGGAGTTTTATACGGCAAAAGGAAGGGGAAAGGTAGCAGATGTTTTCAAGCACATGAAACTGTCAAAGTTCGCAAAGAAATATCTGGTTTGGCAAGCCATCTGTACCTGTGGCTTGAAAAGCAGCATTTTCATAGCTTCCGGGACTGTCAACCAAGAAATTTACGTGAAAGAGTGTTTGAATAAACGTCTGCTGCCTTTCCTGAAGAAACACGGTTGTTCCGTACTATTTTGGCCGGATTTGGCATCTTGCCATTACGGTAAAAAGGCCATGGAGTGGTACGCCGCCAACAACGTGCAGGTGGTTCCCAAGGACAAGAACCCTCCCAACACGCCAGAGCTCCGCCCAATTGAGAAATACTGGGCTATTGTCAAGCGGAACCTAAAGAAGACCAAAAAACTGCTAAGGGCGAGCAGCAGTTCAAGGCAAACTGGCTTTCTGCGGCGAAGAAAGTGGACAAGGTGGCTGTACAAAATCTGATGGCAGGGGTCAAGCGTAAGGCCCGGCAATTCGGATTTGGAAAAGCGGAAGCCTAACTGAATATTTTTCCTGAATTTTATACTAATTGAACTTGAAAAAGAAATTTAATTTGATTTTTTAAATAAACGATTTCACCGATTTACACGCGTTTTCCCTTGACCAAATTTTGACCGTATCACCCTTTACTGGGAAGGACAGATCAAAAAGAAGGAAGGGAATACAGGCCTCCATACCAATTTGAGCAGGAAGTTGATATGATCACGAATCGGGCTCAGCAGATCCGACAAGCGATAGAACAAGAGGAGGATCCAAAGCTGGTGTCCCGGTTACGACATTACTATTTACGGGTGAAAAGAGGGGAGACGTCAAACGTAGATGTGGAAAATACGCGTAAAGAACTTCGGCCTCACCGACAAACCTTCAGAGGACGACGTAGGTACAGAGAAAGATGACACAACAGACCAAGACGGGAAACCCAAGGACTCGAATAAGACTGGAGCAGAGCCTAAACTACCACCTACACGACCAATCCACAGCAACAAGGATTCGAAGGGGAAAGACAAACAGCCAGCCTACGAAGAGTTGCAGCAATATATTGTGGACCTTAAGAACACACTGCAGCGATTGGGGAATCTGAGAGCCAAAGACGACCAAAAGAACACGAGTAAGGATCATGGGATGACAGAACGAACGAAACCAGCCAACGAAACCGGATGGAGGGAGGCATAGTGGCAAAGGACAAGGAAGTAGTAATCCCGATAAGGGACCTAGATCGTACTCAGACGAATCCGACCGTGGGATCGACGATCGGCAGCGTGACTGGCATCGTAACAGAAGGCAGGCGATAGAACCAGCGGATCGGATAGATACCGTGGAAGAAACAGCAGAGATTTTCGACAGTTTCGAAGGATTGAGCACTGGAAGCTCTCCGATTTTGACTCGAGTGATAGGGTGCAAAACGCGTTCCGCTGGTCAGCCGGCAGCAAGAAAGAAGCACTCGCAGCAGTAGCACCACCGGGTGAAAAACTGCAACCGGAATCAGAGGACTAACTCTGGAAGAGCACGAGGATATTTCCAGCTTCCCGTCGGCGCAGTGGAGCTCCCTTGAAGTCGAATAAATCCGGATCAAGCAGGAAGAAGAAAAGTCTTTTACCCACGGCCAAGGAAACGAAGCAAATAGTGTTTGTAGTGTGTTGATGTATATGTGTGCAATGTAAACACCATCAACACATCTCAAGCTGCCTGTAGGCTCAATTGGCTAAACTTGGTGAGTTCGTTCCTTTTTGATCATTTTATCTTTTCAATTCGGTAACGCTGGTAGATCACCTTTTCAACCAAAAACAACCCGTTTGTTTCCTGTCGGGATAACCTCAATCGCGCGTGATCTGTTTTGCGAGTGCAAGAACATAGTTGAGTCTTGTTAGGGGGTGGAAGACATTAGGATTTATCCCGGGCTACTAAACGCGTCGGAATGTTTAGATAAATAGGGCGCACGCTTGATCCAGTTTGGGATACATTGTTGACTGCTTTCAGGAACGTGATTTAACTTGTTTAACCAGGGCTTAAACAATCGTCACGTCGGTCATAGCTCGGTCATAGCCTGAACAAATGATAAGACAATCTCATTCAAATGTCGTAATAATACCTCTGACCAAGGCAAAATGATTTATATGGTTTTTATAAAACTTGACGATACCAATACTAATAAGGAAAGGAATTCCACATTTCCTTTTCCCAAGTCCTTTTTCTCTCCTTCCTTTCTCTTCTTCTCTTTGCAGAAAGCGAGTATTGGCGCTATAACCATATGCCATATAGGGCTAGGACACGAGTTAGTGCTCAGGTCCCAACCGCTAGAAGAAAATGGAGCATCACTTAACCTTTTTAGACTAGATGCTCCCAACGACAAATGATTTATAAATAACAATACACGGTACGTACGGTACGAGATGTCCACGTTTCATCCATTTATTGGATTCTGAAGCGTCGTGTTTAAATCTTGGATAGGCCCGATGTTTCTGAATCATCTTGCCCCTTAAATGCTGCACAGTAGGCCTGGCCGTTTTGATATATTTTGCGCATCTATGAGGTGCAACATATACCAAATAGAAAAAAAGTGATGGATGTATATCTATCATTATCCATGATGCTTTCATAAACTGGCTGTGTTGGTGTTAGATTAGATTAGATTAGATTAGATTGAGCACTGGAAGCTCTCCTTTTCCGGATACAACAGAACTGTATCGGTAGAAAATTTTCTGTATAAACTGAAGAAGATAGCGGAACGTGAACGAGTTTCAGAGCGGAGTCTATTAAAAGATATTCACCTGATCTTGGAAGGACAAGCCTCGGATTGGTTCTTCACATACGTTGATGAGTTCGAGGATTGAGATGACTTCGAAGAGTGGATACGATTTCGGTTTGGGAATCCAAATCAGGATCAAGGGATTCGGCAAAGGATTCATGAACGGGAAAAAAAAACACAGGAACGAATTGCTTAACGCTTTTGTGTCGGAGATAGAGCGACTGAACAAGATGCTTTCAAAACCACTTTCGAGGTGGTTTGGGACAACATGCACCCACACTACCGTTCAAAAATCTCCATCGGTTGAGTTCGAGGCTTGGATCACTTGATCAGTTTGAACCACATAATCGACGCGGCGGACTCTAGTTTTCAACAACAACTTGATTCCAAAAACATGGAGTCACGGAATCAGCGAAACAAACATCAAATCGAATGCGCCTCATCAGAATACGAAAGCGAGGAATCTGAAGTAGTGGATGCAATAGAGGCTAGGCCTAACCACAGAGATCGAAGACCAAGCCCGAGAAATCAACCAACCATATCGAGGACAGCACCAGCGAATCAACAGCAGACGATACAGGCATCACTAAACGTATATGCTGGAATTGCAGGAAAGCTGGTCACAATTGGCGAGACTGCTACGGATGCGGCGAACTAGAAGATGTCCCTACCTCAACGTAACAGTATTTAATACAGAACTTACAGCTCTTCTGGACTCAGGAGCCGGAATAAGTGTTGTAAATTCTCTCGAACTGTCGGAGAAGTATGGATTAAAACTTCAGCCAACTCGATTGAGAGTCTGTACAGCCGACAACACGAAACACAAATGTTTGGGGTACCTGAATATCCCATATACCTACAAAGGTATTACAAGGGTAGTGCCAACAGTAGTTTGTTCCGGAAATCGCGAAACCTATACTGGGCTGTAATTTCTGGCGAAGCTTTGGAATCACACCAATGGCTGACTAAGGTCATGGACCAGAACAAGTAGGTCAGTTCGCTGATGCGGATGAGATCATCGCTTTCACTCTGGAACCTGTAGGAGAACATCCAAACATTCCAATTACGGGGAACGACACAACGTTGGACGTTCCAACTTATGACATTCCAGATGAGGCACATGTAGCTACGGTGGAAACAGTGGAGGTGGAGCACGATTTGTCGAATAGAGAGCGACAGGAATTAGTGCAGATGATGAAAGGTTTTGAGTACACCTACAGCAAAAAATTGGGACGAACACATTTAATAGAGCACGAAATCGTACTTAAGGAAGGATCTAAACCGAGAAATCAGGTAATGTACCGATGCGCACATGCAATTCAAAAGGAGATCGATGCTGAAATCCAAAGGTTCAAAGACATGGATGTCATTGAGGAATGCTATATTGAGTGGACAAACCCTATAGTACCGGTCCGGAAATCAAATGGTTTGTTTGGATTCCCGGCGGATAAACAGCATGACCGTGAAGGATAGCTACCCCATCAGGAATATGCTTGAGATATTCCAGAGATTGGAAAATGCGAAGTACTTTTCGAGCATCGATTTGAAGGATGCGTACTTCCAAATTCCGCTAAAGGAAGAAAGCAGAAATTATACGGCCTTCCGCACGACAAGAGGACTTTTAAGGTTCAAGGTTTTACCGTTCGGAGTCACCAATGCACCCTTCACCATTTGCAGGCTAATGGATAAGGTTATTGGCTTTGACCTGATGAAGAACGTTGGGCGCCAATATGTAGCGCGCAAAACGTGGCTAACGGTTTTCCGTCTTCTGAATCGTTCCCTGGCTCGATAAACGGATGGCGTCCATCAAGTCTTTTTTACCCGGCTAGAAACCCGACCTCAGGGCGGGTTTGTTCAATCAGAACCAAATATTTTATTTTCAAAACGAAACAGAAGATTCAAACGGTACGATGGGTCGAGATTCTCCACCCAAAGAGGTCGCCTCAATCGCGACGAGAGAATAGTTGATACTACCGGTAGTTCTACCTTCTCACGAAAAACAACACTCACCAGTAGCATCACTGGAGGGACTCACTTATTCAAGAATCCCCGCCGATCGAGACACGTGAGTGGAGAGACTGATTTCCCAGGCAGTCTATCCTGGCGTACAAGAACATAAACATAAACTACTATAAACATTTAAGTAAGTTTATTTAATTGCCTTACCTAGATTTTCATTATTCGTGTTTCTTCCTCTCTAGTTTCCCTACTGTGTGTGGATTTAGTCTTGTGTTCGCTATCTATTTTTAATCATCGAACTCTTCTTTCGTGGAGTGTTTGTGATGTCGTTAACGCACGCGCATGGTTAGGTTAATTGTTTGATTTACTCACGGTATCGAAATAGCTGACTGATGAATTGGTCTGCAAAGCAGATACCGACTGGTTTGCGGCGGTATTGTGGATATCGCCCAAAATTCCCGAAATTCCCAGTCGATGGATGGTCTCGAAGATTGTAGCTCTTCCCCACTGCACTGCCCAATCATTAAAGTCTCGTCCAATGACTCCCTTCATATTCGTTCGATCAGCCTATTATCTAAAACTGACCACCCTATACGCATCCCCATCGTTGTATCCAGTGAGCGTGTGTCTCACTCGACAGTGCACTACATCTAGGCACCAGTGCGCCCGTGACCACATCTGTTGCAATTGTTGTTCCCGAAAGCAATAAACTGCGCTAAATAATCATCACTAATTTACGCCGGGAGCGTTTTGGTCTCTAATTAGAACGTTTCAACGCATGTCACCGTCGTCGTCGTCGTCGTTGGCGTTGCCATCGGTCAGCTTTCCGTACAGGGGAATAGAATTTCCAGCAGATTGCTAAACCAGGAGAAAAATCATATACCTAGGTATGTGCTTCGGTACAGGCGCTGCGTTGTCTTCAAAGAATGCACTTTACCACATCAATTGTTCCGCTGCTGCTGCTGCTGCTGCTGCCGTTCGACCGTAATGTGGTTCGGTGGTTCTGAACACCCCGAGCACCGGAAATGAAACAGGAAGCGATTGCCTGCGGACGTTCTGTATCCGATGCTGCACAACTACACAGCCGGTTATGGCTGATGTGGTGCTAGTTCCTCGTAGCCACAACAACACTATATAGCTATCTACCGACCAACCTACCACCGATAGTGCGTAGACACAAACGGGATGTTTCACCTCGAGTCGCTCGCGGGGAGAACGTGTGATGAATAGGTGATGCTCCCGACCGGAAGGCGAGAGGGGTAACCGTCGCACCGGATGGCTGCAAATTGAAACGGGTTAATGAGTACCGTACCGAAGCTAAGCTCGTTTGACAAGGAACGCACCAGCGGCGACAGCTATTCCACATTTTTAAGATTATCTCACGTGGCTTAATGTTCAAATTAAAATCGCGCAGGACGCTCCGAAAGCTGAAGTCATTGTTCATCGCAACATCCGGCAACTCATCCAGCCCTGCCCTCAGCTTCACAACAACGTGAACGTTCATCGGAATCAGAAAAGCTTGCGTTCTGCAGTGCAGTCATATATTTCTAATTTAGTTATCCTAACAGTTCTACCTACCACCTGCTCCACCACTGCACCGGTATCGTCAATTCAGCAGCCTTTATCCAGGTCGTTCATTGCCCAAACCCGGTTCTATGCTGTGATTTGATGAAGCCGAAATTGTCGCTCGCTCTCGAACAGGTAGGTATAGACCGAGGGACAGCGTGTAAACAAGAAGCAATTTAATTTATAATCATTTCAGTCGTACGGTGGTGCATATTCGGTTGCTCTGCTTGGACTGTGCTTGTCTCATTTGCAATCATGTCAGGAAGTTAGATTCGGAGGCATTTGAGATTCAAGGAGCAAGCTAATGTGATCACACATGTTGAATGCAAGGTTGTCAATGCTCACTTCACCTGAAGAACCTGTTTTTCGGAATAATGCAATCATATGATATTATGATCTCATGGTGTTGCGTCTGCCCGCGACCAGCATGATGAAAAGGAAATTTGATCGATTAAACATTTCCTAAAATATAATTTGCTATTGTGTTTAGTTTTTCCTACCCTCATAATTGATTTCAATTTACATTTAGTAATCTTTTCCATCATTCTCATTCGTTTCCAACGAACATCCTGGCAAATATGCTGAGTGCTAGCCGATCCGTATCTAACTTATTTAGTGAGTAAGTTCTATGTCTAAGTCATACGTGCATTTATTAAGATGTGTATGATATCTTACCAAAAAGATTTTGTCTTTTCAGACCTTACTTTAGTAGTTTGAGGTAGCCTGTGTAGTAAGTTTTAGGCCAAGCAAGGATGGATTTTTATCATTTTGACAATTCTGTAATGGAAGACTGACAGATATTCCATCGTCCCAATCAGAAAGGCTAGACTCCCTATTGGCATTTATGCATTCGACTTTTCCAAAGAGCGTAGCCCTCGCGGTGGTGCATACTTGGTCTATCCTTGGATACCTACTGAAGTTTGAGTTGTCGCTTTTCTTCTTTTTTGGTCATCCTTTGCGCAGTTGGTCCTTTGTGTCCTTCGCCGTCGTCAACAAAACCCCAAAGGCTCTCCCAATAGTTCACCTGTTGCCGTTCGATTACATCAAGGCTGCCTACGACTGAAGAATCCAGCACGGTAAGTGCGCTCCCCAACAGTTTTTGGTGCCGAAACCCGGGAACAAGTGTTGCAGAAACTTCTGGAAGGTACGCCATTGTCATCGTCACCGGTACCGCGTGGCTTGTGGTATCCATTGTTTCGGATTCATCGTGGTGAATTGGCCCTCCAGATTCTGGGACGAAGTTCGGAATCCCCCACAGTGAACGGGCAAAGGACGGTAGAGGTAACCTCATTCATCGATATTAGGTGGGTGCGATTTTGTTTCATTGTTGCCAATAAAGATGACACCACCGAAGAGACGTGAGGCACGTTCTACGGCTGCGAAATTAAAAACGTATTTGCGGCAAAGAGCAACCATTCTTGGCTCTGCCGCGTTGATCAAACACTTCAACGATCAATATCAAGAGGGGCAAATATACCAAGTAAAAGTGAGGATTGAGTCCCTTGATCAGATTTTGCACGGGTGCAGGACGAGATCGAAGAGCTCGAAGGTCACAATGAAGGTGACGACGATGCTGAGCCAACATTGTCCGAGCAACGCATTCGTTTTCAGAATTTGTACTTCGAGCTAAAGGCGTCGCTCGTCAGCAAGTTGCCGATAATTCCTCAACCCTCTACTTCGAACGATCGTCGTCCTCCGGTGCAACCAATGCATTCTGTGTGGTTGCCGGAAATCAACATCCCCGAGTTTTGCGGCAATTCATCCAACTGGATTGTCTTTCGGGACATTTTTCGGTCCATGATCCATGCAAGCGCTCATCTTTCGTCGGTGTAGAAGATGCACTATCTGAAGGCGGCTCTCAAGGGTGAAGCCGCTCGCATGGTCGCCAATCTGGAAGTAAATTCCGATAACTATCCGATCGCATGGAAATCGGTTTGTGAGCGATACGATAATCCTAACCTCCTACGGAAACATCATTTCGCTGCCCTTTTCACAATTCCTTGTGTGAAAAGGGCTTCGTCGTCGACATTAAACGACCTCGTCGATGAATTTGATCATCATGTGGGCATTTTAGAAAAGCTGGACAACCCGGCTAATCTGTGGAACACGGTGCTTGTTGAGACCCTGAGCAAACGGCTCGATTCTAGCACGCTCAAAGAGTGGGAAAACTCATGTGAGGGAGAAGAACGTCCTACCTACCAGAAACTGGTAGAATTGGTGCGGAAAACGTCGCGAGTACTGCAGTCTGTCAAGCTGCTGCAGCCTTCAAATCCACCTTTCGAATCAAGGCCTACAAAACCCAAACCGATTTCCACTCGCATTGCAACAGAGCTAACAAGCAAATGTTCTCTTTGCAAGCAAGCACACCCACTCTTCAAATGCGATCAGTTTATCGGAATGGAGGCGAAGCAACGCTTTGAGCTGGTGAAGAAGCATGGATTGTGCATCAATTGCCTGAAGGGATCACATCTGGCGAAAAACTGTAGCAGTGGTAGCTGCAGGAATTGCTCGAAGAAGCACCACACTCTTTTGCATTGGTCGTCGCCAACCGTAGCTGTGAAATCCGCCGGTCAAACAGCATTGGCATGCTCTACGGTATCCAGTGAGGTGTTTCCTTCCGAGCAAGACCAGCTGAATTCGTCCGCAATCGAAACGCAATCGTATGCTTCACCACCATCGCGTCCGATATCTTCGCATGTAGAACCCGGTACGGTAAACACGTATTCGTATTCGGTTGCCGTAGCTCCCTCCCCGTCGCCGGTTCGTTCGTCCCCGTCGCGATCCATCGGCAGTATCCTCGATTTGGGCTCTTCTCCTGTGGCTTCCTACGTTGCCCCGCAAAAAGGTTCCGTGAAGGCGCACAGTGATAAAGTTTTTCTGTCAACAGTGGTGATGAAAGTGAAGGACGTCAGTGGAAATTACCATTGCGCTCGAGGAGTTCTGGACAGCTGCTCTCAAGCCAACTTCATATCGGAAGCTCTGGCACGGAAGCTGGAACTGAAACGTGACCGGATAAGTGTCGATGTCAGTGGAATTGGTCAAGGCATCGTTCACATTCGCTCGAAGGTAGTCATCAAAATTTCATCTCGCTTCGGAAGATTTGATTACCTAATCGAATGCCTTGTCATACCACAAATCACGGTCACACTCCCTAGCAAGCACATCGATATCGCTAGTTGGAACCTCCCGGATAACATTCCTCTCGCAGACCCCAGGTTCAACATCAGCTCTGGGGTCGACATTCTGATTGGGGGAGATCTGTTCTACTCACTAATGGTAACGCATAAGGTACACTTATCGGCTGGTTACCCGATACTCCAAAAGACCGTCTTTGGGTACGTCGTTGCTGGAAGATTGTCCGAACCATCGCATGCTTCATCAATCTGCATCGTCAAGTCTCGACAGTAAGTTACAGCGCTTTTGGGAGGTTGAGAACTTCGACGACCATAAGGCGATGACACCCTTGGAAGAAGCGTGTGAAGAACACTTCCGAAGGACGGTGACCAGGACGAGTGATGGTCACTACATGGTTCGGCTTCCTTTACGGGAAGAAATGCTTGCTATGTTGGGAGATTCGTTTGCGTACGTTAAGTTTATCGAGGAGTACAAGGCACTTGGCCACATGGAGTTGAGTCATCGCGTTGAAAATCCCCAGTTTGTCCTGCCACATCATGCCATCTTCCGCCCGGACAGTTCTACCACGAAGACCCGTGTGGTATTTGATGTTGTCAGTTGTCGCTGAATGATGTTTCGCTCGTCGGCCCAATTGTTCAACCTCCTTTGCTCGCAATCGTTTTCAACTGGCGGATACCTCGGTACGTTTTCAAGGCAGATGCGGAGAAGATGTTCCGCCAAATCTGGGTCCATCCATTGGACCGCAAATTCCTGCAAGTTCTTTGGCGCTTAACTGGGTTTCAACAACTACAGCGGTACCAGCTCACTACCGTTACATACGGCACTTCTTGTGCACCGTATCTCGCAACCCGTGTGCTGAACCAACTGGCGGAGGACGAAGGTCACCGATACCCTCTAGGTGCGAAGGTAATCCTCAACGGTTTCTACATGGACGACGCACTGTCTGACGAGGACGATTTGGAGGTCGCCATCGAAGCGAGCAAGCAGCTAGCGGAGCTCCTGAAGCTGGCTGGATTCAATTTGAGAAAATGGAGCACCAACGATACAAGGGTTCTGGCACACGTGCCGGATGATTTGAAGGAGTTCTCGCCAGAAACAGAAATCGATGGTTCTGGAACCGTAAAACCATTGGGTCTTCTGTGGTTGCACATCATTCAAAATTCCAGCCCTACCGCCACTGGAAAAGGTTACAAAGCGGATCCACTCGGATCCACTCGGATTAGTCGGATCCGTGGTTATGAGTGCGAAGATGTTCATCCAAAGGCTGTGGGCGATACACATTCCTTGAGACGAGGAACTTCCCGAAAGCCTTCGGGTCTGGTGGATGCGTTTCCGTGGTGTGATCCCTGAACTGTCGAAGCTGAAAGTTCCCCGACGCGTTCTGGCAAACACGAACAACCATTACGCTCTCCATTGCTTCTGTGATGCTTCCGACCACGGATATGGATCGTGTGTCTACGTAGTTTCACCGAATGGAAAAGGGTTGTACCAATGCCAACTACTCATCGCTAAGTCCCGCGTTGCACCTCTACGTGGACTCACTATTCCAAAACTCGAGCTTTGCGCAGCCCTCCTTGGCAGCCAGCTGATGGAACAAGTTAGAAAAACCACAAACTTCTCGGAAACAGCAATCTTCTGGTCCGATTCCAGCATCATTCTGCACTGGATCCAATCTCCACCTACAGTTTGGAAGGTGTTCGTTTCAAACAGAATAGCGGAAATCCAAAAGCTAACCAACAACGATTGCTGGTGACATGTTCCTTCAAAGGAAAATTCCGCTGACCGCATATCTCGTGGTATTTTACCATCCCAGATAATCGATGATCTGTTATAGGGGCATGGGCCAGAATTTCTCGTGAAGTCCGTTGAAGATTAGCCCGAAAACGTCGTTGCTCTCTCTCGTGCAGATCAGGAAGCTCGAGATATGGAAGCTCGTCGAATTGTTGCCTTTGCAACAACACCAGTTAATCACTCGATCATAAACCGGTTCTCTGACCTGGGAAAACTACTTCGAGTTGTCGGATACTGCTTCCGGTTCTGTAACAACGCCTCGAGCTCAAGGCAAGGGCGAACCGTTGGTCCTTTGCAGCCTTGGGAAGTGTATTACGCCTTGAAGTCACTCATTTGCTCAGTCCAAGCCACAGAATTTCCGGAAGAGCTGAACTACCTTACGGCAAACCCTCCACGAAAGCTCACCAGGAAAGACAGGAAACTACAATCGTCGTTCCAATCTCTCAAGCCGTTTTTGGATGATGTTGGCCTACTACGGGTAGGAGGTCGCTTGGCCAAGCTGTCAGCCGCTCTTGACACTCGAGCACCTATCTTGCTTCCAGCTGACAATCATCTGTCCTGGTTGATCGCTCGCTCGCTCCATCTCAGAACGCTGCACGGAGGTCCAACGCTGTTACTTTCAACCATCAGACAAAGGTTCTGGCCACTTCGCTGACGAGATCTCGTGCGCAGAGTAGTTCATCGGTGCATCACTTGTTTTCGATGTTCCCCAAACCAACGGAGCAGTTCATGGCACCTCTGCCTTCGGTGCGAATTATTCCTGCTAGAGTGTTTTCAAATAGTGGCATGGACTACTGTGGGCCGTTCAGTGTTCGTCCATTAGTTGGGAGAGGAGCAAACGTTAAGATATACGTCGCCGTGTTCGTTTGTATGGTGGTGAAGGCGGTACACCTCGAAGTCGTGAGTGATCTAACGTCCGTCGCGTGTATCAATGCGGTAAAACGATTCGTCGCGCGTCGCGGTCGCGTCGTGAACCTCTACTGCGACAACTCAACGGCTTTCGTCGGCGCGGGAGCTGAAACAGCTGCGTCGGCAGTATGGAGAGCGGTATCAACTTTCACTTCATCCCTTCTCCTGTGGGAGGTAGGGGTTAAATCATTCAAGCACCACCTTCGAAGAGTCCTAGGAAGCAGATCATTCACGTTGGAAGAGTTGACTACAGCGGTTGCTCAAATCGAGAGCGTCTTAAATTCTCGACCACTGTCACCTATGTCCAGTCATCCACAAGACCTTACCAGTCTCACGCCGGGCCACTTCCTAGTGGGAGAACCACTGTACTCGATCCCTGAGCCCGATTACACCGAGCAACCCATCAGTCGGCTCAATCGCTTCCAGGAAATGAAACGCAGCGTTCAAGATTTCTGGAAACGCTGGTTTCGTGACCAGTGTTGGCAAAATCAGAAACCAATTGATATTTTTCCGCTCTCATGGGCTCGCAATATCACGCGTGATATTGGAACAAAATATCATGCTTGATATTGATTTTACAAGCTCCTTTGATATTGCAAGACTATTCACACCGTACAAACATCAAGCTGAGAGTTGGCTGGACACAAAAATGATTTCATTGCACATCGTTTCCTTAGAAAGAGAAATCATAGTTTGCTATCTCTTTTTAATCTTCACCGATGGCAGACGCGAAGCAAAAATCCTTAAACTCAATCTCACCACAGTTTGGTGAAATTTGCAGTTGGTGAGTTTTGTTAGCTTGATATTCCGAGCTGCGATATAACAGCTTGCAAAATCAACCGCAGTTGTTTGCTTGTTGATTTTTGTCTACGAAAATCAAGCGTGATCTTGGGCGTTGGTGAGATTTGATTGGGGCACACTACGGGAATCGTTCTCATACCGGTTGATGTTTCCGGTCCACGTGACTATCAGCGGCTCGAGAGTCCCTTCTGACTTCAGCCGTTTGGCCACCCCATCATCCACCAACGTAGCAGACGATCCTTCGTCCAGGAAGGCGACGGTGTCGTACTGCCGCTTACCAACATGAAGTGTCACCGGCATCATCCGGAAAATCACCGTGCAATCTGATTTTGCTCTCTGTAATTGCACCGATTCTTCAACCCGATGCAAAAGAGAATGGTGGTTGCCTTGGCAATTCCACACCATACATCGGATCTTTGAGAAGCATCGATTTCCACCGTGTTTGTTTAGGCAGACTCCGCAGAGTTTCTGCTTCTCCACTTCTTTTAGCCGTTCTGCGATATTCATCCGCTTGAACTCACCGCAGCTCTTGATCATGTGATCCGTCCGCCTACAAATCCAACAAGGACGGCTGACCACCTCTCTGCGTAGTTCTTCGCTCTGCTTCTGCTCAGAGTCGTGCACATGCACAAACTCCTTCTTTCTAGGATTCTCTCGCCCATGCGACGCTCGCTCGTTCACCGACAGCGTAGAAAACTCCGTCACCTCGGACACGTCGGATACTATTTCAGTCATGAAATCCGTGAACATCCTCAGCGGACTATCTTCCTTTCCTCGCTTGTACCGCATCCAATCCAGTTTGTAACTCGGTGGTAACTTGTCAACCAACTCCTGTACCAGCATCGGGTTATTAAGATGATCGTTGAGTCGCGCAGCCTCAAGATGGTCGCACAACTGCTTCACCGTAATCCCAAAATTAACGAACATCTCCAGTCGATCAGCTCTCGGCGCTGGAGCGTTCCTCACTTTCGTCAGCAGCGACTTCAGCAGCTTCTCCGGCCTTCCGAAAAGATTCCGTAGGTCACAAATCACGTTCGGAACGGAATTCGGCAGAACGAGCCGGCTCCTCACTGCTTCGAGCGCGTCGCCTTGCAAACAGTCCTGCAGTCACTTCAAGTTCTCCAGGTTTGAGAACCCACATGCCTCCGTCGTATATTCGAAGCTGCTAATAACAGCGGCCAAACTTCCGGTTCTCCACGAAATTTTGGAAGGTGATGTGAAATCGCTTTTCTAGCGGCCAGCTGATCCCTCGAGATTCGACCGCCGGTTCACCCCGACCCGTCACCAGCTCCGTTACCACGCACACTGCCAGGTCGCTTGCTGCTCGCGCGATCTTCCGACGAGTCACGGATTTGACCCTCATCACTTGATTCGGCCTCCCGATCTTTAGCAGGCACCTCCTTCATCTTCTTCTGCTTATCGGTTTTTTTAGAACCCGACTCCATTCCATGTCGGTCCTCCCTTTTCGGGTACGCTCCTCGAGAATCCGTACCGCTGGCTTTTCAGCTATCTTCTTCTGTTTCTGCAACTCCAGCTGCCTTTTCTGCTCCGACTGCCTTTTCTGCTCCGGACCGTCCTTCGAAGATTCACCAACAGCGCCATATTGATCCTTCAGCGCTTTAATTCTATTGATGCTGCTTTGCTTTTCTAACAAACACGCTCTAAGTCTCAATCTACGATGAACTAAACTTCAACCTTTCTTTTCTATTTGTTTACTTCTCCTCTGCTCGACTTCTGTCCGATCAACTTCTAACTATTTTTTCTCAAGGGGGGGAGGTGGCTGTCAAATACGAACAACCGTCGCCTACCTCGCATAACTGGTTCCAAACGTAAACAAGCCATAAGAAACCTACAGCGTTTGTTTACGTTTGGAACCAGTTTCATACAAGATGATCAGTAGGCTGATTTGACAGCACATCCCCCCCCCCCAGTTTTTTCTATCTCTTTCTCACCTGTCACTTCTACTTCACCTGTCACCTTGTCACGCCTCATCAGCCAAACCGCTTCTCGCCTCATCGGCCGATCGCGAGGCGGAACGGTCCGTGTTGCCAGAACACCTCTCAATATTCAAATGCCAAATTACTAACTGTGGAAGTGTTCAACTAAGCAGAAGATAGGTGCAAAAGTCCTAATGGGACGTAATATCAAAATCGGAGAAAATGATAGACAAACAGGCATATCGTATTATTGAGTGATTAACTTACTTCCTAGTTTTGGATAAAGAAACCAACCAAACATTTATCTCATACAAGACATACTAACGATCGTTATAGTTCGATTAGCATCAGTTGGGAAACATATTTGCACAGTCAGAAACTGGTATCGCTGAAAAAAAATGGAACTTAAATGTATCCATGCGTATTAAATCTGTCTGGTTATGGGGCTTAAAGACAGTAGCATTAAAAATATAAAATTAAACTTGACAGGAACTTTTTCATAGCAATTGATCTCAATTATCCAATGATAATATTCCAGAACATTCTGTTTTGTTGTTGTCAGCCACGGATCTTCAAACATCATTTACCTTTGACTATATGTTTTTAGTATTACTTCTACGTGAAGTCAACGATTTACATAGTTGAAGATGCTAATTTCAAATAACAGACTGTAGTGGTAAGTTTTATACGATAGATGGAGTAGATGAAAGCATAGAGTTGATAGTTCCGTTAGAGTACGGCAGTGTGAAGATTGTATATAGATATTAGAATAGCGAACTAAGACAACTTTTAAGGAAGGTACAAATCGGTTTTTTCATCTCTCTTTACCAAACTCCCCCTTTGGAGAGGGATGGTGAGGGGTGTCCGGGGGGGGGGGAGAGTAATTAAAGTAGTTTTAAAGTAACAAAGTAATTTTAATTAATTGAAAAGTAGTCAGAGTAATTTTCGGTAATCTGACTGGCACTGACCGGTAATTAACGTTGGTAGAAACCCCTCGGGTAGAGTCCAATTCGGCACCTAATTTAACCCCGAACAATATGGACAATTTTTCCGCAATCTGATCGCGACTCCCGAGATATTTTCGACGGATTCGGACGGTGGATTTTCCACTGCCTTCAGCGAACGTAGCACCACCCGAAGCGCCACCGAGATTTACATGCTCCATCGTCGTCATCACTTCTTACTGCTGTTGTACTGCTATTTGGTACATTTAATAGGAACCACTGGCCGCATACCATATACGATTATCACCACACTCACACCTGGTTTCGGGGCACCGGATCGGATCCCGTTTGTAGCAAGAGGCGCCCTAGAAATTTGTGCCTCGATCACTGTAAATTTCGATTTTGGGTTCATCGCCTGGAACATTAGCCACGTTATTAAAACGCCCCATCGCTTCTCAGTTCGGCGTCCGACAAGCACTATGAGAGGCCCGAAATAATCTATTCCTATGTAGGAAAACGGTCTGGCGAAGGCGGCTAGTCTTGCGGAAGGTAATTCGGTCGTAGCCGGTGGTATCGCTTTAGCGCGTGCAATCTTACACCTTTGGCACTTGATTTGAATCTTCGAAATGTTGAGTTGAGCCGAGAGATGGAGTAACGAAGGCAAAGTTCGTTGATTTCGGTTGTGTGGTTTAAACATGTGGTTTTTTGATCGTGGTAGTGCTGCATTACAACGTGCGTTGTGTGGTGTGCTGGTCTCCGGATTGGCATGATCGCAAGCTTGAGTTCTGGCCATACTCCTCAAAACACCGGTGCATCGATGAATGGCGCAACGCGAAAAATAGTGCTGCCTTTTAATATTCTGCTGATATTCTAGATAGCCCTTTGACTTTGTTGCGAGCATTCCTGATGAAGTGCAGGACAAAGGCTGCTACTCGCTATCGGACTCCTAAGATTGCACCTGGAAGCTCACATCTCGGAGTAGACATGAACTTTAAGGATGCTACTTGGGTCTTTGCGCTTACCAGGGAGCACTCAACCTTGTCACCTTCTTCAAAGCGCAAAATTCATTATATCCATCTTCCATGAACGTGTGTGAAGATGCTTAAGTTTGCTGAAGTCACCGACCGAAAGCTGCGACAAATTTTCGCCTTCTCAACAAGCGGTAGCACCTTTAGTCAAACCAGCCACTTTTGAAAAAAGCTTATCCTGAATTTGATCATCCCATTGTACTCCTGATCTGCAAACTTTATGTAGTAAGGGGTCCCAAGGGGTCAAAAATCATCATCAATGTGCGTAAAAGTTCCCTATTTGTGGGAACACGTGCACCTGCTAGTAATTCAGGATTCAGGATTCCGTGCACCACCACTGCCAGCTCACTGATCAAGTCCAAGATCCACGATCGTTCCATCTGCCTCTGAGCTTGTTTCGTTGAGCGATTCCAGGATTCTTCTCGAATTCGATTTCCAATTTCTCATCTGGAAGCCACCTCTCTGATGTTCTATTTTCACGTCTAGAGCAAGTTGAACCGCCTCATCTTCAAATTCTACACTCACCAACATGTCATCCACGTAATGAAACTTAGCGATAGCATCTACCGTTGCTGTAAACTCCTCCTGAAAGTGGAGTGCGTTCAAGTTGCTAACACATTGTGCATATGACGGAGAGCATAAGGATCCGGACGGCATAACGTTTGTTATGTAAACGCTAGGCTGAGAGTCAGTGGGTTTTGTTTTGTTTCAAATAGTGACGATCTTTGTCGAGCATGAGAAGCTGCAAAAGCATTTCGTGCAACAGGTGAAGTACATCCATTCGATGGGTGGATTCGAAATCCGCAACTTCCTGTCGAATTCGGAACAAGTGCTTGCAGCGATCGAAGGCGCGTCACCGGGCGATGCGAAGGAGCTCAGTATCGAACGAGCGAAAAAAAAACTGAGTCTGTATTGGGGATGAAATGGAATCCATACGACGATGTCTTCTCATATGCGTTGTCACCGAGAGAGGACATCTCGAGTATCTCCGGAGCCTGTACACATACCAACGAAACGGGAAATGCTCAAACTTGTAATGAGTCTGTATGATCCGCTCGGGTTCGTTACATTTTTCCTCATTCACGGACGGCTCTTAATTCAGGATGTGTGGGCTGCTGGACTTGATTGGGATACCCCGATCGACAATCAATTACTCCAAAAATGGCGTCGTTGGCTGAGTCATTTTCCCTCGTTGAGTACCTGAGTACCTGATCGGTGACGACTCGTTGAATTCAAATCTGCGCCGAACGAAGTAACCGTCTCCATTGGTCTCGGTCCTGAGCCAATCGCTTCCAGTCGCCTTGGACGTTCAAGGACCTAATGTCCTCCTCAACTGCACAAAGCCAACGCGTGCGTGGCCTACCCCGAAGCCGACGTCCTCTTCCGGGATCTCTGCTGAATATTGACTTCGCTTGACGCTCTTCCGGCATTCGTGCCACATGCCCAGCCCACTGTAGCCTGCCGTGTTTTATAAGCTTCACCATATCCATGCCGTTATATACTTGGTACAAATCGTGATTCATGCGACGCCGCCAGATGCCATTTTCCAGTTTACCGCCGAGTATTGTTCGCAGCACTTTTCGCTCGAAGACACCGAAAGCTCTCCGATCGGCCTCTTTCAATGCCCACGATTCGTGGCCATAAAGGGCTACCGGCAGAATCAACGTCTTGTACAGCGCGAATTTCGTTTTCGTACGCAAGCTGCGGGACTTCAGCTGGCTACGCAACCCGTAGAAAGCCCTGTTCGCAATACGCCTTTTCACCTCGCGGGTAACATCATTATAGCACGTCCCTAAAGTACCAAGATAAACAAATTCGTCCACAATTTTAAATGTTTCGCCATCTAGCACCACTGCACTACCAACACCACTATTGGTCCCACGCTTTCTACCGGCGACCATGTACTTCATTTTGGTAGAATTTATCGTGAGACCAATCCTCGCTGTCTCCCTCTTAAAAGGAGCGAACGCCTCTTCCACTGCTCTACGGTCGATTCCGATGATGTCGATGTCGTCCGCAAAACCAAGGAGCATGTGCGACTCTGTGATGATTGTACCGTTCCTCTGCACGCCAGCTCTCCTAATCGCTCCTTCGATGGCGATGTTGAATAGCAAGTTTCCCTCGTTGAACAGTCTTCGAATTCCCCGTAGTTATTTCCGGCATACGGTGGATGAGCCTATACAACTTCACGTGTTTGTTGATGCCAGCAAGGAGGCGTACGCTTGCGTGTCGTACCTCACAGTGACAGGACTGGAAGGAATTGAAGTTGCATTAGTCCCTGCAAAGAGCAAGGTCGCGCCAATCAAAGTTCTCTCAGTTCCTCGTCTGGAACTTAAAGCCGCGGTTCTGGGAACTCGTCTCGCTGAATCGGTGATCTCATCGCATTCGTTCCAAATCGACTGAAAGTTCTTTTGGTCTGACTCCAAGACGGTCCTTGCAAGTCTGAACACCGAAGGTATCACCAGTTTGTAGGTGTTCGAATCGGCGAAATACTTGCATCAACACGAATAAGCGAATGGAGATACGTTCGCTCGGCACAGAACCCTGCTGATCCCCGCTACGAAGTGGGGGGAATGGCCAGGGAATCGACATTTCACTACTGCCACAGATATAGCCAACGCACAGCTCATTGACGTGGCTCGTTTTAGTAAATGGGAAAGGCTCCTACGGACACAAGCATACGTGATACGCTTCATCGAGAACCTTAAGTGCTGGACGAAGGGAGAAAGTGCTCAGTACGGCGTACTATCACAGGACGAACTAGGCTGAAAAGTTATTGGGGAAGCAGGCTCCGACTGAGGTACGATTCTTCTGGACGCCGGGTCGATGATTAACTCGAGACCTTTGACTTACGTGCCGCTGGAAACCACCGATGAGGAATCGTTAACCCCAAACCACTTCCTGCTAGTGAGTTCGTCGGGCGTAAAGCAACCACCATCGGAACCGGTAGACTACCGAACTAATCTTCGTAGCAGTTGGACTCTTACACAACATATCACGGATACAATTTGGAGAAGGTGGATTAAGGAGTATCAGACGGCGAATAAAATGGTTTGACGAGGTACGAGAAATTCGGGAAGGCGACTTGGTGCTAATGGTAGGTGGTGCGGTGCGAAACCAGTATGTAAGAGCGAGAGTTGAGAAGGTGTTCATGGGACACGATGGTCGAGTACGTCAGGCGCTGGTGCGCACATCAGTAGGAGTGTACAAACGGCCGGTAGTTAGACTGGCATTGCTCGACGTTGGATCGGATGGTGAGTTAAATTTTGATTGAAGGATTTCTAAATTTGTTACCTAATGTAATTATGTTTACAATTTGCAGCTTAAAGCATAAATAAATCATAATTTGTGCTTAACGGACTTGATCATTCGAACACCTACAAAAATTGCGACGTTTTTAAAACAGAATAATGCATTACATCAAATAAATATGATTAAATCCGTAGTTTGAATCCATAGTTTTTTTTTTCGAACTCCCATAATCAGATGTGACAAAATGAACTCATAGATTGTAGCTTTCTGCTTTCTCAATAATGTCCATGGCAATTGGTTTAAGCTGGCCTTTGGGGTATTGAAACCCTTTGGTGGCTAGAGCATCTGATGGTTACATCGTAACGTTACCATACCATACATATTTGTCAATCTTCTGCATTGTCCTCCAGCGCGCAGTGTTGGAAAAATCACCAAACAAATGATATTTTTCGGTTCTCATATGCTCTCAGTATCACGCGTATTGGAGCATAATATGATTTTACAAGCTGCTTTGATTGTGAGAGACTATTCACAACATGTAAAAATGAAGCTGCGAGTTGACTCGACACAATAATGATTCCGTTGTCCATCGCTTTCTTGAAAAGAGAAATTATAGTTTGCTATCTCTGTCTGCTCTTCTCCGATGTCAGAAACGAAGCCACTGCTGTCAGCAGTGACTGTAGTTTCGGGTCGCGTTCGTCGTGTGTAAACCAAAAATAATGAATATCAAGCTCACCATGGTTTGGTTAGAATTGTAGAATTGAGTTTTGTTAGCTTGATATTGGTAGCTGCGGTATCATGGATTGGATGGGAAATCTCATCATTCTGCAATACAGTATACCAACGACTGAAAGGTGTCGAAAGATGATTTTCAAGATTACCAAACTCTTTATTCCACCGAACGGATTATACACAATCTCACCACGTGTTGGTCTGTCAAAGCCAGTGTTGCTTCCAAACAATGTTCAAAATGATAAGAAAGATCCTGCAACAATATGATTAATATGACAATCTTCACATATCGCTTCAGTTTGCAACATCCTGGTAAGAGAGCCGCGGAAGCGCTCAAGAGTGACAGCGTACGAGTGCGCTTGGCGGTCCCATCTATCACGAGTAATTTCACTTGCTTTTATCCCAAATTGACGCCGTAAAATGCCACCGGGGCACGGAAGAGCGGTGGATTCATACCAGTAGCCTTGAAAGCCCGGATGTGCTCTGCGGAAAAGTGAAAATATATTATTTCACTCTAAAATTGAAAACTACAGCCATTAAGATATCAAAATACAGTGTTGCATGGAATCCGCAAGGGTCGGAAAGCAAGATACTCGTGTCCGGAAGTAGGTTTGAAGCGATCGGAGTGTGTGTGTGGCGCGGGGCGGGGGAGCTTCCTGGGCAAGCTTCTGCACATTCCATGGCATTTTTTTTTCTCGCGCTGAGAAGATACTCTTCCAATTCGCACGATGGAACGGCCACCGAGATTGCATGCGATGTTATTGCTTTTAGTAGTAAAAACCAAGCAGCAGGGTTGAACCCCCCCGGGTGGTTGATGGTGGCTTTCATCGCTGTCACTAGCAGCATCCTGTGGCTCACCAGAACCAACCCTGCCCCCAATCGAAGAGCAGAGGATAGCGAGGAGAGGGGATCTAGAACGAAACACTAATAGATGTGGGCATCTCGGCAATGTGGCATGATGGTAATGCAGCACTCTTTGCCACTTCCGGAGACCGACCGGTTGCTGGTGATGCTTTTTCCCAGCATGCAATTCTTTATGACACGAGAAGATGCATTTTCCGAACCCCGCCGCACTCCGCATCGGCATCCATAAGATGGTAAGAATTTCCGGAACCCGGAAAGATGTTGCATCGGATCTGCTTCTGCTTGTGCTACAAACCCATAACGTCTCGCTCCAGAACCCGGCAAATCACTGCGGGAAAGTAGTTCCATCGAACAGTCCAGCTCCTCCTCTACCAAGGGCTGCTGCTTTGTGGGATAGGAATCGAGTAAACATTTCTCATCTTTACGGAACGTTTATTATAAACTCCGGGACCCTCTGTCTGTTGCTGTTTTTGAAGTCTATCACAAAGTTAAACATTAAATAGCAAGTGAAACGAACATGGCATACAATCACCGGGGGGCAGCAGACCAGGAAGGGAAATGTTGCTACCTACCTTTCGCTACCTCTACACACCCACACACACCCACACACACACACACACACACACACACACACCGGAAGAAGTCAAAGTTTTCCTTTTCGTTGTTGCCTCTTGTAGTAGACGGGAAATTTGAAACTAATTTTGAAGCGTTAAGGAAGTGTAAATGTTTGCCATCCTGGAGTTCAAATTTTCCTGCATATGCACATTAATCATTACCGGAGTCAGAAGCTATGCCGGAGGCAATGGGGAAAAACCAACCGTATGTTGGTATGGTTTTGAGAAAAACTAAGTAATTTAATCACTTTACGTCCGAGTGGCAAACAAGACCACATTTATTGAAATCAAATATGTAATTAATTGAAAGCTGGAATCTCTGATGTGCTCCGGAAAATGATAAGCATGTCCTCCTTAAAATTTGCCAAACGTTGTGATCAAATTTAGAATTGAACAGAAAATTGTATAATACAAAATTGGGTAATATGAAACCGATAGTCAGCGCATTTGAACTATTGGCGATTGAAATATTTGGACAATGATGAATTCCAGGCCAAATAGCAAAAAAATCTGGGTTATGAGGGCGGATCTAAATCAGTCGGTCAACTTCGACACTAACTCCTCGACTGCGACTCCTCCTTGAATGCTACTCCTCTTCGACTGCGACTCCTCCTCGATTCTGATTCTTCGATTCTGACTCCTTGATTCTGACTCCTCGATTCCAACTTCTCGATTCCGACTCCTCGATTTCGACTCCTCGATTTCGACTCCTCGATTTCGACTCCTCGATTTCGACTCCTCGATTTCGACTTCTCGATTTTGACTCCTCGATTTCGACTCCTCGATTCCGAATCCTCGATTCCGACTCCTTGATTCCGACTTCTCGATTCCGACTCCTCGATTCTGACTCCTCGATTCTGACTCCTCGATTCCGACTCCTTGATTCCAACTCCTCGATTCCGACTCCTCGATTCCGACTCCTCGATTCCAACTCCTCGATTCCGACTCCTCGATTCCGACTCCTCGATTCCAACTCCTCGATTCCGACTCCTCGACTCCGACTCCGATTCACATAAAATGCAATCAAAATTGTATAAAAATTTTAAATCCTAATCTTATTTAATTTCGTTGAAAAATTATTTGGTAATTCATTGGTTGGTTTTTTGAAGACACACTGGAGTCACTTTTTACGCGGTTATTTTTACGCGGATTTCAAAATTTACGCGGTCTTTTTTAATGTGGATTTCGGAATTTACGCTTAACGTATCCCCCGCGTAAAAAGCGATTCCAGTGCATTTAAAATATCTAAAAAAGAAATCCTCTTTTACTGTGCTGTATGACTATTAATTGAAATAAATTAACTGAATTCCAATCCAATAATCCCTCCCATATATTTTCGATAATCATACATTATTAGAAGATACCTACCTTACCAATCAGTCTAAGGCTTTGATGTACTCTGCTGTCCGAAGAAATCGTCTCCACTCTACTCGATCCATGGCCACACGTCGCCTTCTACTTGGTTGATCCACCTTGCCCGCTGCTCGCCTCTGCTTCTTGTTTCTGTTGGGTCGCTTTCAAGAAACCATTTTCACTGGGTCGTCGTCCGGCATTCTTACGACGAGCCCAGCCCACCGTAGTCGCCCAATGGTTGTCCCAGCAGATGGTACAATTCGTGGTTCATTCGCCTCCTCCATCTGCACTCCACCGTAGATGGTACGCAACACCTTCCGTTCGAAAACGCCATGGGCGCGAGTAGTTCTCCACGAGCATAGCCCAGATCAATTTTGAAACGAACCAGAATGTCACTCAAGTTTACTAATTATGCCAAATTAATTAAGACCAAACGTGGCAGAATCGATAAAACGATCATATCGTCTTCGATAGTAGAGACAGAAGTGCCTCTGTTTAAATCACGTGAAATCTTCATCAAGACCATTCAACAGACTATCCTGCGAAATTATTTCAAGAGTATTGGCAGTCATCCTGTAGTGAATAATTGGAAGTAATTGAAAACCGTAAGTGAATTTATTCGAAATTTTGCCAAGTTCTTCGAGTATTTTGATGATTTTTTGACGTAGGACTACGTCTGTGATTTATATATGGAGCTACACTTTGTAAAAACCGAAAATGGCACATGTAACAAAATTATGAAAGATTTTGAACGTTAATAACTCAGCAACCCCTGGACCGATTTCAATAATTTTTTCACCAATTGATCAGAAATATTTCTACGCATCTGTTAAAATCAAGACATTATCATTATCAAAATGTCACTATTGAAAATTGTACGAATCTGCAACTGTTGCTATGATAATTAAAATTATCACCAATTGCTTGCGAAAAGCGATTTCCCTAACACAGATTTCAAAGTTGAATTCCATCCGGTCTCACCAAACGGTGTTTATTCAAGCACCACGTGGTGAGTGGTGGTGTTCTCCAGTACAAAACGAAAGGTTGCCTGCAAGCAGTGAGCTGCAGCCCACATAAGCACCCATAGAAGGAGGAAGCAGCCGCACCGCTATTGATCGGAATCAGTAGCTCTTCGTGAGTCGCTGTGGGCCATCTATGCCAAGCGCGTCACCCTCATTCAAAACAACATACAGCTCACCAGCCCCATCTGTGTTTACCACCCTAAAGCTCAGGATTACTCAACCATCACGACAAAACGGTCCCATATCAAGATAAAGCTAGAATTAGGGCGTAACACCTTTTGTAAACAATGACTTCTTTCGATGATGTCTTGAAAGTAAAGGCACGCCCACGCAAATCAACATCACCATCAAGTAGGGTAAGACTTCCCCTACCCGACGGTAATGTTGGTTTGCGTGGGCGTGTCTTGGATTCCTAAAAATCATCGAGAGAAGTCATTGTTTACAAAAGCTGCTACGCCTAATTCTAGCGCTATTGCTCGAATGTGCAACTGTTGCTATGATAAAGCGAAAAAGTGTAACGGCGCCGGTGGTGTAGTGGTAGTATTGGTGCTCAGCACTGAAAACAAGATCGACGGAAAAAACAAACCAAAGGAAAAAAAAAAAGCGAAGAAGCGGTTTCCCTAACACAGTTATTCAATCACCGCGTGGTGAGTGGTGGTGTTCTCCAGTACACAACGAAAGGCTGCCTGAAAGCAGCGAGCTGCAGCCCACATGAGCATCCATAGAAGGAGGAAGAAGCCGCACCGCTATTGATCGGAATCAGTAGCTCTTCTTGAGTCACTGTGGGCCATCTATGTCAAGCGCGTCATACTAAAGAGTATAAACAGAGAGAACCGTGCTCAAACTCCTATTCCTACACAAAACACAAGCTCCTGCTGTAGTTAACAAATAAGATTTATTATATAAGACCACGTAGTCCTACGTCACCATTGCGTACAACCCCATAAGGCTGTCCTTTGTAGTTTTTTTTTTTAATTTCTGGAAATGCTTTTGGTGAGCAGAATGAATGATTTCTTTAAAAGACATGGTGTTCTATACAGTACACATTTACAATGCGTTGGACTCCCGGCAATCCATGAGTGTCCATAGGCTAGTTCATCTCTTATCCATGGGCGTGCTTTTTCTGGATTTGAAAAAAGGCGTTTGATACGATTGACCATGACATTTTGCTACGAAAACTTGATTTCTATGGCATTCGGGGAACAGCAAACACTTTGATAAGAAGCTATCTATCATCTAGAATGCAGAACGTAGTTGCAAATGATGCCTGTAGCAGTCCTTTAAACACAACCATTAGAGTACCTCAAGGAAGTTAGCTGGGACCTCTCGTATTCTTAACTTATGTCAACGATCTTCCAAAAATTGGGTTGCATCGGAAGCCACGTCTATTTGCAGATGATACGCCTCTGACGGATGAAATGGAGAAGTTGCAGATATACTTTGCCGAAAATTTGCTGTCTCTCAACATATCAAAAACGAAGTACATGATCAACAAAAAACCGCCCGGTCTAGACCACCTGTAAACCTTGCATAAGTTTTTTTTTCTTTCCTTTATTTAACGTCGGTCTCTGTTCCGCAATCTTGTGCCAATCACCGACGGACATCGATTGCCATCCATTGACGGCAATCGAATGTGCAGGAAGGCAGCTTCCACACCTGCGTAGGATATCGCACCCATTCACAACACACATGGGCCGGGACCAACGGCTTTACTTCCCTTCCGCAGGAAGACGTGACCAAAGATTTGTATGCCTCAGAAAAATCCCACCGACCTCGGCTGGGATTGAACCCAGACCCATTGGGGTGTTAGAAAGCAGTTACGCTTACCACTACACCACCGGCGCCGGCTACCTTGCATAAGTTGTCAACTCTAAAATGATACAGAAAGTTTAAACATTCAAGTACCTTGGATTAAAATCTGATGCCAATCGCACCTGGTATAGCCACATAAGCAGATTTCAGTCGGAAATCAGCTCAACTTGCGGTCTTCTGCGGAAAGTTTCCAAATACCTGCCATGGAAACAAATGCTAACCATGTATCATGCTTTCGTCCAGTCCAAATTCCAGTACATGGTTTCAATCTGGGAGGCTGCCATTAAATTCAAAATCATGTCACTGCAAACCATGCAAAACCGTTGTTTGAAAGCAGTTTACGAGAAACCACGTTTGCATTCTACACTCAGCTTGTATCAAAAGGCAGCTATACCAATTTTACCTGTAGCAGCACTACGAGAAAAGCAAACACGGGTTCAAATTTGTTTTTTTCAAAACGCAGACATCTTGTGCTATGTTCAAAAACGGATCATGAGTTTCTATTATCATCGGAAGAAATTCAGCTGTTCTTCGCGTTTTTTCGAAAACCAAACCAAGTGGTTGGATTCTACGTTTCACGTAAGCGATGAATATGTATGCCATAATGTTAAAGATATTTTACTAGCATCTGTAAGTGAACCTACAAAGATTCAGACAACCATTTTTTCTAGTCATTGTGACCTTAGATTACAACTTTAAATATTTTCGAAGATATAAGATGGTCTTTTTATCTTAATATCTTATTTATATTTATTTCTTTTTATTAAATCTTAGGTTGACTTGATCAATCTCACTCCTCCAGCCAAAAAAGTGAGTTAAAGCTAAACTGGTTCCGCAAATTTCTTACACTAAGGGGCGTGACAAGTCGACGATGACATTTAGTTGCGTTCCGAAGCCCAAGCCATTCGACAAACTACGAAAACGAACACAGGAAAACCACTGTCGGCTCATGGCAAAATGCTCATTCGAATGAAAATCATGCCTCAGCGCACATTAAAATCGTTGAGAGAAGGCGGTGAGCGATGGGCTGCGGAATCATTGAAAGTTTCGAACAAGCTGAAGGATTTCGCAGACAAAGCAAGTTCCGGCAATCTCGTCGAGAGCCCACTAATGATGAAGATACGTTTGGGTCTTAGCAAACGGAAGTCTGATGGGATTGCCAAGTATGCCAAAGAACAGCTAGATGTGCAACTTTTAGAACCCTGGGCAAAGATCAGATGAAATCAGTCCTCAATTTTCACCTCCGAATTGGGATAAAGGATACTTGGAGGCCGAGATCACTGTACGTGAGTTAACTGCATCAGATGTCTCCCGTATTATCCAGCTGAAAGCCGTGGCATCAAATCTTGAAAAGGTTAGTATTGCTGAAGACGGTTTTCGGGGCTGCACCCTTCTCGTTACAGGTGGAGTGGACTCAGCCAGTGGATTTTCCCATTATGATCAAGCAGGTTTACTAAGAAAAGGTGACTCTTTGCTTTCGGAACATTTTATGTCTCTTTTACTTATAAGTGACAATGGCGAATGTCTCTGGGAAAATCCAAATCCGCAGTCCGACACATTATGCCGCGTTCGTTCCATGAATTGGTAGAAAGAAACAGATATTCTTTCCAAGAAGTTGTTCATGGATTTCTTCAATGAAATTTACATTTTGAATACGAATCCCATAGTGGTGAGTACTGGAGATGTCAAGGTGAGAGTTCATGTGTCCGGTATATACAGCATGGTCGATGGAAAGGTTGCACATGCTGTGGTTGAAAATCGCAATTACTCATGCATGCCCGCTGTGCGCCAAAAATTATGACATGCGTATACTGTCTATAATCGCATATCAGTCCCATATGGATTTTCGTCAATTTTGAGATAACAACGCAATCCACTATCAATTGGCATCTACTTTCAACTTATGTGATAAAACCATGGACTTTGATCATGAAAAATATGAAAAAGACATCAAGTCAGTTTGTCGCATCAAGCAAAGTATTCGCATATCAGTCCCATCCTGAAATTCTGATTTTCGAATTCCCATATTTTTCGCAGATATAACAAAACATTCAAGCTTCATTGTGAAAGATTTTAACTTAAAAAAGTTATCAATGAATTTACTATGATTTTTCAAATATTCAGATGAGAATTGCACTTCGTAGCTTTGACTGACATTTTCTCAATGCCCACTTTTTCCATATGGGACTGATATACGATTAAAGGCAGTATAGGGCCGTCATTTTTTCATTCTCGTTTAAATGCTGTGGAATGGCTGATCCGCCATGCAGCAAAAAAGCTATAGATGGGAATCCAGCTTCAACTCATCCAGCAGTGAAAGAAAAAGCTCGACAAATTGCAAATGATTTGGAAAAGCATTTCAAAGCGAACATAAACCGGCCACAAATTGGCGGTTGTGGAACAAGCAACAATGGCAACACTGCTCGACGGGGAAATATACTGGGAATCAGTCCAAGACTCACATCAACTTTGCAATTAATAGGCAATCTAGCATTATCATCCCGGAAACTGAACCACTTGAAAATAGATCTCCTGTACAACAGTCGTGAGCAGCAGGTTCAGGAGGAGTTTCCATTCATTCGTCAACTACCACCATGCCTGCACAAGTACCAGCACCTTGGGGAAATATCTCAGAGACTGGCATTTTTTCTGCATGAAATGTGCGAAATAATCAATAATGCTAAATTTTTTTAGCCTTATACGATGAACTTCGTAGATGAGCAATCTGGAGAAAGATGCCAGAATGAATATGTCACGTAAGACATCTGCAATTGACAATCTCACGGACATGATGAAGACAGTTTTAGCGTGGACAGATCCCAAGTTTTCTTGTCTATAACAATTGGCGAGTCGCAGGAAGAAACATTGCAAGGATAAGCAGTTTGTTCTACAAATGGAAAATTACTTGGATAAGGGTTTTGAATCTGATATCGAGATGTCCACAATTCAACAAGAATAGCTTGAAGATTCTAGCTCAGAATCTGATTACAGCGATAGTGCTGATGAAGAGGATGATGAATAAAAATCACCAGAATGTAAGTATCATAAGATTGTTTATAATGGCCTTGCAATTTTCAAACTTTTGCAGACCTAGTTCTGTTAACCCCATTTAATGATAGAAAATAAAATTTGTAAATTTCATTGATTCCTTACGGATAACAGTCATTTGAATTTTTACCAACTTTTCCAGCAATTCAAAACTCCAGTAAAAAAATACTGACTCCTGTAAAATAATCTAAGTGTTTAGGAAGTTGCTTTTTTCGGCAAAGTTGTTCAGTAGATTAAGACCTTATGGATGATGGACAGAAGCAATAAGCGGCGCTGGTGTGCTTGAATTTGTGATAACCTAGTTTACGTTATTACTTGAAATTCTTGCCTTCTAGAAAGTTGCTGTCTTGGGGGAAGTTGTTCAGTGGATCAAAACCTAATGATTGGTGATATGAGGTGATATGAGACCAGCTATAAAATATTTAATCAGGAATCTCTTTCCAAACACTTTCGGGTCTTAAGGGCATAGAGAGTGAACATTTAGGTGTAATTTTACGATGGAATTCCAAAAAATTAAAATTGGAAGAAAAAAAATAATATAAACAAATTTTTCACTTGTAGAATAACGTGTAATATATAAATGTTACGTATAAAATGTTATATATAAATTTTTCGTATAACATATAATGTTAAACATAAAACGAAGAACCTATAAAGTAAAACACATAACGGAAAATATACGTTTAAACACAAATCATGATCCATGAAAAATCAATCAAAAAACATAACAAAAGAAAACCAGGCACAAAATTATAAAATGTAAAGCATAGAACATAAAACATGTTACATGTTACATGTCACTTAAACCATGTAACATATAGCATATAGTTTGTAATATGTAACATATAACATGTTAAATGTTACATGAAACATGTAACATGTTACAAGAAGCATGAAACATGTAACATATGGCACGTAACATATAAAATGTAACATGTAACAAGTAACATAAAACACGTAACATAAAACAAATAACATGTAACATGTAACGTGTAACAAGAAACGTGTAACATGTAACTTGAAACATGTAACATCACTAATTCAAGCACACTACAAATTTCCGAACTGATGTCCACCAACCTTTAAGTCTTGGTCCACAGAACAACTTCGTCGAATACAGCAACTTCCTAGATCGAAAGAATATCAATATATAATATAAACAAGGGAATCAAAATACAAGCACACTAGCACCACGTAGTGGGAAAAGGCACAACGTAGTGCGAAGGCAGCGATCTCCTAAATGGAAAAGATTTCAAGATATCACAAAAACAAGGAAATCACTAATTCATGCAAAATAGCGCCGCCTAGTGAGAAAATTCCGAACTTCTGTCCAACAACAATAAGGTCTAGATTCACTGAGCAACTTTGCCCAAGACAGTACCCTTCTATAAGTCCACATACTTAGAAATAACTTATTTTACACGTGATGGAATCCGTCTTTGACATAAAAGATGAGACGTAAACAAACACGTCATGTAAAATTAAGTGCTCCGAGACTGAAAAGTTCGTTGCTTGACGAAAAGTACGTTTGATTGAGCTATATTTCGCGTCTGTTATGACTCAAATTTATGTCAAAATTGACGCTCATATATGTCACTCTCAGAGCACCTAAATTTACATGATTTTTTCTAAGTGTGCAGAATCACGAGATATTCCATGTTGGTCCCTATTAGATAAAATCTCATATGCTACGTGTACTCCATTTACGCGAATGCGATTCACGTGGTGCGTATGACTCGCGCTCTTCGCAGGGAGAGTGTATCAACAAGGATGTAGAAAGTTTGCCAGGGTGAAACACTTTTGAAGTTTGCATTAAAGGAAGTGAAAGTGAATGAATTGTTATTTATTTTACATGCACACTCTCAGTTTTGAACACACACTTTTTTCTTAATTAGGGACAACATGCAGTGTATATATATTTGTTTGAATCAAGCTCATTTAAAAAAAATACTGATCTCCAAATGAACTGCAACGCCACACACTTAGAAATTACTATTTTTACACGAGACGTAATTCAGCTTTGACGTAAATCATGGAACGTAAACCAACATGGCATGTAAAGTTAAGTGTCCTGAAACTGAAACATATGCAACTCGACGAAAAGTGCGTTTTATTGAATTGATTTTCTCGTCCTTTTCAACTTTTTTTTTTAACTCTTTATTTGTTCCAAATTCAAAATAAATTACATTTCATTGTTAACCTAGGTGCTCCAGTTACTGCAGTAGCTTACCAGCCTTAATTGTTATGATATATATCTACACACTACCAAAATGTCATGTAAATTTCCATGCCCTGAGACCGACACATACAAGCGGCCCAAATGACATAAGAATCAGTTGAAAGCAACGAGAAAATAAATTCAATCAATCGTACTTTTTGTCGAGTTGCGTATGTTTCGGTTTGGGAACACTTAATTTTACATGACATGTTTTTTTACGTTCGATAATTTACGTCAAAGATGGATTACGTCTCGTGTAAAAATAGTTATTTTTAAGTGTGTAAGTGTTTTTACATTGTTCCTGTCTGGGCAATTCAGTATTTTAAACAGGTTTATAGAACCTGCATGTCAGTATAACAATTGAAATCTTAAAACTAAAAACTAAAACTAAATCTTATCTAAGTATAAAGGGAATTAATCGTTGCAATTGAGGATTGCAACGATTTTTGCCTGAAATTATTAATTATTTTGTTGGACATTTGTTCTAAAGTCTCAACATTCGAAATTCTATGTACTTCGGTAGTACTGTACCAGGGAGGCAACTTCAAAATCATTTTCAGAACTTTGTTCTGAATCCTTTGAAGTGCTTTTTTCCTGGTAGTGCAACAACAAGACCATATTCGCACAGCGTAAAGCATGGCCGGTCTAAAAACTTGTTTAAATATTAGAAGTTTATTCGTCAGGCAAAGTTTGGATTTCCTGTTTATAAGAGGATACAAACATTTTATATATTTGTTACATTTGGCTTGAATGCCCTCAATGTGATCTTTAAAAGTTAATTTATGGTCAAGTATTAATCCAAGATATTTCACTTGATTTGACCAGGGAATAGGAACTCCGTTCATAGTGACTATGTGACTACTACTAGGTTTCAAAAAGGAAGCTCTAGGCTTATGTGGAAATATTATAAGTTGAGTTTTGGAAGCGTTGGGAGAAATCTTCCATTTTTGTAAATAAGAAGAGAAAATATCTAAACTTTTCTGCAGTCTGCTGCAAATAACACGAAGACTTCTTCCTTTAGCGGAAATGCCTGTGTCATCAGCGAACAAAGATTTGTGGCAACCCTGAGGAAAATCAGGGAGGTCCAAAGTGAAAATGTTATACAATATAGGCCCAAGAATGCTACCCTGAGGAACTCCTGCTCTAACAGGTAGTCGATTAGATTTGGAATTTTGATAATTTACCTGCAGAGTTCTGTCAGTTAAATAATTTTGAACTAATTTCATAATATAAAGTGGTAAATTAAACTTTTCCAATTAAGCAATCAAAACCTTCATGCCAAACACTATCGAATGCTTTTTCTATGTCTAGAAGAGCAACTCCAGTTGAGTGGCCTTGAGATTCGTTTGAACGAATTAAATTGGTAACTCTTAAGAGTTGATGAGTAGTTGAATGCCCATGGCGAAATCCAAACTGCTCATCTGCAAAAATTGAGTTTGTATTGATGTGAAGCATCATTCTATTTAAAATTATCTTTTCTAAAAGTTTACTTATTGAAGAAAGCAAACTTATTGCACGGTAGCTAGAAGCTTCAGCTGGATTTTTGTACGGCTTCAAAATTGGAACAACTTTTGCATTTTTCCATTTATCAGGAAAGTATGCCACATGGAAACATCTGTTAAATAATTTTACCAAAAAAGACAAGGTACTCTCTTGGAGTTTTTTGATGAGGATATAGAAAATTCCATTATCACCTGGAGCTTTCATATTTTGAAACTTTTTAGTTATAGGTCTTACTTCGTCCAAATCAGTCCCCCAGGAATCATCAAAAATATTTTCCCGAGAGAAAATATTCAGAAAATCCCGAGCAACCTGCTTCTCAATAGGACTAGTAAGACCCAAACTGAAATTATGGGAACTCTCAAACTGCTGACCAAGTTTCTGAGCTTTTTCCAAATTTGTGATCCAAATTTTACCACCTTCTTTAAGCGCTGGAATAGGCTTTTGAGGTTTCTTCAAAATTTTTGTGAGTTTCCAAAAGGGTTTGGAACTCGGGTCTAATTTAGAAACATTATTTTCAAAAGTTTTGTTCCTCAGGACAGAGAATCGTTTTTTAATTTGTTTTTGCAAATCCCGCCAGATAACTTTCATGGCAGGATCGCGTGTTCTTTGAAATTGTCTCCTACGGACATTTTTAAGACGGATCAAGAGCTGAAGATCATCGTCTATTATAATTGAATCGAATTTAACCTCGCATTTTGGTACTGAGGCAGTTCTTGCTGCAACTATAGAAGTAGTCAGAGATTCAAGAGCATAATTAATTTCATCTTTGGTTTGCAAAGGAATGTTTGGATCGAAGTTATATTCCATAAATGTTCGATTTTGCTCCCAATCAGCCCTATGGTAATTGAAAGTAGAGCTGTTGGGATTAGAAATTATTTCTTGGGATATTTCAAAAGTTACTGGAAGGTGATCAGAACCGAAGTCAGCATGGGTAACCAGTTGGCTACAAAGTTGACATGAATCAGTTAAGACCAAATCAATAGTTGAGGGATTTCTTGCAGAAGAAAAGCATGTTGGGCTGTTTGGATATTGAATAGTGTAATAACCTGCAGAACAATCATCAAAAAGAATATTACCATTGGAATTGCTTTGAGCATTATTCGATGAGCGGTGTTTTGCATTAAAATCACCAATAATGAAGAATTTAGACCTATGACGGGTAAGTTTCTGGAGGTCACCCTTGAGAAAATTCTTTTGCTGGCCTACGCATTGGAATGGCAAATAGGCAGCTATAAACGTAAGTTGTCCAAATTTTGTTTCAACAGAAAATCCCAAAGTTTCAAAAACTTTGATTTCAAATGAAGAAAGAATTTTATGTTTGATTTGTCTATCAACAATGATGGCAACGCCACCACAGGGTCCATCAAGACGATCATTATTATAAATAAAATAGTTTGCGTCCCTTTTAACCTTATGGTCAGGTTTAAGGAACGTTTCAGTTATAACGGCAATATGCACGTTATGAACTCTCAAAAAGTTAAATAGCTCGTCTTCATTATCTTTAAGAGATCGAGCATTCCAATTCAAAATGTTTAATGCTTTAAAATCCATCCAGTTAGATTTAAGCATATCAGAAATCATGTCAATTAATGATTTCTGTAAAAATTCCATTTTAGGGGCAGTAATGCTTCCTAAGTCAAAATTGTCAAAATTTCCGTTAGAACGTTGGTTAGTATTTTGATTTCTACCCGGTGCAATAGCAGCAGAGTAGGTACAGATGAAACATTTGAAGCAGGGGTGATATTTGTACCTACGGGTACGAATGTATAATTTGTTCCTCGCTGACCGTTGTTAACAGCAGAGGAATTTGTACCTGTTTGGAAACATGGAGCGTTTCCTACCTGACGGTTACAACGAGATTGTAGGATCGCTTTGCGAGTCTTACATTCCCAAAAATTGGATTTGTGGTTTTCACCACAATTTGAACATTTAAATTTCTTAAGATCTTCCTTCACAGGACAGTCGTCCTTTGCGTGAGAGGAATCACCACAATTCATGCATTTAGCTGGCATGTAGCAATTTTTAGTTCCGTGACCCCATCCCTGGCACTTACGGCCAGAGGTTGAAACTGTTGACGTTTTTTACGACACTCGCTTCGTTGTCATGCGCGACAGTATGTTTTTATTCGTACTCTCATGCTCTACCGTCGTCTCTCTCACACAACACAACCGGTAGAATAACATTCGAGCAAAAAGAAAATGATCAAATAACTATCATATGATATGAGTGATTTTGTTGTAATTCCTCAGTTTGGTGTAAATTAAACCATTTCTGATCAGAAATGTTATTCCTAGGACATCATTGCTTGATTTTTTTCAGAATTCACACAAGCACAACATCAGCAGCTCTTATAATGAGAGAAACTAAAATACATACATTCGTGACGGTCTTCGGCGACAGTGTCGTATGACAAAGCCTGTCAAATGACATTTGAGTTTTGTACTGTACTATGATAGCTTGTTTTGCAAGTGTCGGAGGCAAAGGCAGTCGATTATCACAGAAAATGTGTCAACTACCGTGACCGCTTACAAGACTGCTTACGGCACTGAGTGAGGTTTTGGAAATTTCCTCCAGTCTTCCTGAAGTGTTCCCACTTCACTCGGACTTGGAGCATAAGGCTAGCTTTTTCTAAGGCCTTAAGGTTGTTTAGTTCACTAGACTTGAAGTGAACTAAATAAAAGTCATTAGAAATCCCGTTGCGCGAATCGCCAGGACGAGATTTCATTTTCATTTTGATTACTTGGAGTGGCACAACTCCAAGTAATTTTGCCAGTTCATCTTTGATCTGATCCAGAGATTCACCACTGGGCAGTCCTTTCATGACAACCTTGAACACACGTTCAGTTTTGGTGTCGTAAGTAAAAAATTTGTGCTTCTTCGCAGTAAGATACTTGAGAAGACATTTAAATACGTCCAAGGTTTCAGCCAATACACGGCATTCACCCCGACGTCCAATTTGTAGTGAAAACTTAACTTTCACGAAATTCAAAAGTTCCATGCGAAGAGCATGGAAATCGGAAGTGGTTATCACAATAGGGGGAATCTTTTCTTTCTTAGCATTAAGCCGGGAAAGTTTACTAGAATTTTTCTTGGATGATGGATCATTCTCATCATCCGTGAGCAAATCAAATTGATTACTCAAATTAATTTCATCAGAAGGGGCATCAATAGTTTGCCCCTTTCTTTTGCGTTTAGGCGCCATGGAGGCAGTAAATTTTTATCCAAATCGACTTCCAAGCAGATTGCTATAAAAATCTGAAGGATCGAAGAGGAATTTTCCAAATCGATATCCAAGAAGGATCACCTCGGGTAGGGTCCAAAAAAGGATCGAAGAGGAATAAGAGTTGAACAAGGTAGACAATTTTTACAGGTTGAGCACTGAAAAGTGCTGTTTAAATTTGTTGTAGCTTTAGGTAGTAGTAACACTTCCTTAAGCAAAAAGCAAATAGATCCGCACGGCAAGAGAGCACGATGCGGACTGGTCCGTCCTTTTCAACTGATTCTTATGTCAAAAGGGCCGCTTGCATGTGTCGGTCTCAAGGCACTGAAATTTACATGTCTTTTTCATAGTGTGCAGAATGAATTCAAAGGGTGCAACTTCAAGGCATCCATCTCAATTACAGCCCCACAAAAGAACATCAAGACAATAAACTACGACATCATATCCCCGCCAAAGCAGCGACTAAACTCGATTAGAGCTAATTCGGTTAATGAACCCCCTAAACAGTGGCTTTAATACTTCACGAGGCACAATGAGCTTCCCGCATCCATTAAAAACCGATTTATTGTCACTGCCAAGCTGCTGCCACCACCACCACCACCACCGGAGACGCAGACGGAGGCGGGGTGCCGTTCAAAAGGCGTTCATCAACACCAATGTCTTCGCTGCTCGTGACGGGGCGGTTGCGTTCCATTCCGGTTATGACTTACGAGGTTGAACAAGGCTGCTCAGCCTAGGCTGCCAAGAATTGCTGCTCGTTGCCTCTGCTGCCTTTCCTGATTAGGATTGCATAGAAGCAGAGTTAACTCTAGCGGAAAGAATGTTCATACACGGTATTATGATCATCTCTCGAGGAAGACTCCAGAGAGACAGCCAGCGGTGGCATGGTGGATGAATAAATCTAAACTTAAATTAAGTTGAGTCGAGTTAATTTAATATTTATCATGTTCATTTTCCAGAAAGCGAATAGGCACGTCAGCTGGAAAGCGACGGGCTCTCTACTGTATGATATCTTGGGCTTCGTGTCTTGGGGTAGGCACCTGCTAGTCGTCGATGGGAAAACTAGAACTCCCCGCAGGGGCTAAACGAGACCAGCAAAACCGTATAAGCCGCACATTGGCATATCCATGGCTTCTTCCGCTCTGGCCCATTCTGAAGGATACAAACGGAACAGCTCTGGCAACGATTCATTCACTCCACTTCCTCCGCAGAGAGAGAGAGAGTGTACGATGGTTTGACAAACCCCCAATCTGCACAGCAGCAGTTTAAAACAAATGAAAAGTTACACATCATAAGACTTCGTCTTTGGCTTCGACTCTCCTGGGGTAGCAGAGAGAAGACAAGTGCCATTGTCTTAAATTTCTGCCTGGGTCCTAGAGCTATGGTGCCCTCCTTTTACTCGTCCTAAGAACCGAGTGTAGGAGTCAGCTGGGAATGAATTATGACTTTCTAAAGCAAAGTTTGCACCGCAATAGTTCAGTGCTGGAAGATTGCAGTCAGCGAACTGCTAATCGAAAGGGTTTCAAAACTACTCCGGATCTGGCAACACTGCCCGAGCCCGATTTCTTGATCCATGACTTGTCCACCCCTTAAGAAAAGCTATGCATGCACGCATTGGGTGCCTCTGATTACGGAGAAATGTTTGCCTCTCGTCTTGTTCGGAGACTGTTGAACCAGATATGAATATGTCTACTTCCCGGATAATTTATTAAATGTAATTGCATAAATCGGTAGCCGCAAGCCATTCCCATACAATGTGCCGCAACTGCTCCTTGGACTTGGACGAGCAACTTCCTCTTGGTCGTACCACGACCCAGATCAACCCGGCAAAGGAGCGGTGCAGTGCAGTGTGCTGCATAGTCTAGAGCAAACCATCAATGATTCAGAGATTTCCCTCCTTTCCAACAAAGTCGAACAAAGACAAAAACTTGAGCGTCCTCCCCCTGGGAACATTTCTCACTCACTGTTTTCCCGCTCGTGTGTGTGTGTGTGTGTGTGTGTGTGTGCGGTGACTTCCCGCGGTGAATTTTATTGCAGCATCCGAATAATGGGTACACCCTTGCTGGGAAGCAAATGCCCTCCTTCAACATGAATGTGTGGGTGCCTACGAGAATGGATAAAATTCCGAAATTCCTCCAAACGAAATTCTGCTGAAATGGTCAGTTGCAAACCATCGTCGTCGTCGTCGTCGTCGTATGTGACAAAAGGAAAAATTCTTCGGTTTACCACCGGAAAGCGTTGCGATCGGATTGCGGACCTCGTATAAATGCTGTCTGTTTGGGAGAAAATATGTTAAATTCAATCCGGGAAATTTGTTTATTCTCGGTGGAAAAATGCCATTGGTTTTCATGTTTTGTGCTTCAACTGGAGCTCACGGTTTGATGAATGGAGGTTGACTTCTCAAGAGAAGCTGTGGTTACGAAACAAAGCCATGCAGGGCGCTAAGCGGTTTGATTACCGGTCCACAGATAATTTGCTTTTTCTAGAAAAAAAAGGCTTTCCAGGATGAAACACACATGTTCAATGTTTGGTGCAACAACTGAACGTAAAAAAAATCAATTCACTAGCTGGCAAAATCATCAATCAAATAAAAAAATTCCGCTCTCATACGCTCGCAATATCACGCGTGAATAGATTTTACAAGGTTCTTTGATATTGCGAGACTATTCACAACGCGCAAAAATCAAGCTAAGAGTTGACTCGACACAAAAATTATTCCATTGCACATCGTTTTCTTAGAAAGAGAAAGCATAGTTTGCTATCTCTTTTTAATCTTCACCGATGGCAGACACGAAGAGACTGCTGCCAGCCGTTATGGAAGTTTCGGTTGCATTCGGGTGTAAAGCAAAAATAATTAAACTCAATCTTACCACAGTTTGGTGAGATTTGCAGTTGGTGAGTTTTGTTAGCTTGATATTCCGAGCTGCGATATCACAGCTTGCAAAATCAACCTCAGTAGTTTGCTTGTTGATTTTTGTCTACGAAAACCAAGCGTAATCTTGGGCGTTGGTGAGATTTGATTTTTTGATATTTTCCCAACACTGCGCACAGGTCTACTCGAGAAAAGCCGATTGATGACCTCTGTAGCGATGCGAAATACATGCTTGATGTGGAAAAGGAAGATGAAAATGATTTTGATTAAAATATTGTAAAACCTTTGTTCATATCTTCAAAATATTTATGTATGTAGCATACAATAATGTGTAACGCAATATTTTAAATCATTTTATTTTAATATAATAATAGCTAACACAAAATTTTACATTACTTTCACGAAGCCTACTGTGATGAGTATTATGACAAATAATCTGTTGTCCGTCGTGACTGAGCTGCGGAACGACCTTTTTGAAATGAAAAATAATCAACGAGGATACTAAAAACGACAAATGTTTCAATGGGATTTTCACTTTTAAACAAACTTTCATCTTATTCAAGACTCATATGCCAGATTTTCGTCTGTAAGGGCACAACATATGTCAATTTTTGTACTAAATTTATCAATTACTCAGCCTGTGTAATCGATACCATTTGGACATCTGTAACAAAGTTGGGTGTTTTGATAATATTAAAATAATTGTTGAACATCATAATCTTCTAAAACAAATAGTATTTGGAATATGCGAAAAAAACTACATTTTGTGGAACAGTCATATGAAACGCTAAGTATCTCAAATACAAAGGCATATAGAGGATTGATGTGTTCAGCAAAGATTTTTGTATCTACAACTTTGTCTAAGACACCACATCTTGTAAATAAAAAAGTTAGATTTTGCATCGCCGCCTGTGGTGGAATTCCGAACTAAAACTTATCACTAGTCTTAATTTATACAAAAACGCTTAAAAGATACGATGGTGAAAAAAAAAATTGATATTGAAGGCGCAAATAAAAAAGTTTGCAATTTTGAGCATTCAAACCACTGCACAGTGGGCAAAAATTGACAAAACCGTGAATAAATTGAATATCTCAGCTGCCAAACGGTTTCAGTCAACATGTTAAACATATTCTCAAAGGAAGGCTATACACTTTACTGAACGTATATGACTGGAAATTGATAGTACTAAGTATATATGGTGTAAAGACACCATATACGCCCTCAAGGAAACTCTACTGGCCTGAAGGAGGAGACTGAACGACCGATAAAGTGGCCACATTATAAAAAATGTCCTAGAACCTTGTGATTTTTTCTATGTTGTTCATAATCAAGAGATCACAGCGTATTTAATATGGAAACTATGTTTTGGGGTATATTGTTCATATTCTGTTCCGCCGGATAATCTGGATTGATAGATAAAGTGGCCACATTATAAAAATTGTCCTAGAACCTTGCGACTTTTTTATGTTTGTTCAGAATAATTAGATCAAAGCGAAATTAATAAAGAATTTAAATTTTGGAGTAAAGTGACCATATCCTCTGGAAAATCAGGATTGACGTAGAAGTTGTCATAGCATGTAAATATTCCTGCAAAACCACGATCTTTTTTTCTTAACAATCTTGTTCATATTCAAATAAAAAAATTAAAAAAATTGATACTTTAAATCGAAAAATTGAACATCATTTGAAGCTCAATTGATCATGTGTGTGTGTGTGTGTTTTTTTTTTTGCAAGGAGGAAACCTTCAAAAAGGCCACCGCTTGACGACTGGGCGCACAGTCGCGGTGACACGGTGCATGGGATTCTTACCGCACTAAAACCTCCTTCGACGCCTTGCCCTTTTCCCCCGGAACCACTTTGTCGTATTACTTCGGAGGGGGCCGTGAATTATGCGCCTCACTTTACCTCAACTAATTGGCGCTTCCAGTTCGCTGATCGTCTCTCCCATTTGTGAGCCATTAAGCTCCCAGCGTCACGTTCTACTCGGTTATCCCCGGTGGTGGATTCAGCCTACTCTGACGGAGAGTTCTCCCGGCTTCGGCTTTCAGTTCGCACTTGTGTAAGCACATTACTACTTTCTAGTTGGTCTTCTCGCCATTTTCGCTGCAGCGCTGACATGATCTGCGTTACTGCTCTGCTGACGGCGTTAAAGGTGCCCTCCTCTCGACACATTTCTTCGACGACATTCTCCGTGCTAAGGGCGAGCATATCCTCTCGCACATCATCAAATCTAGGACATTCGAAGACCACGTACTCTGGTGATTCTTCCACATTCCCACACTCCGGACAGAAGAATGACGTTGTGTGTCCGAACCGATTCAGGTACTTCCTGAAGCAGCCATGACCAGACAGGAACTGCGTCAAGTGGAAGTTGACTTCTCCATGCTTCCTGTTCACCCAGGTCGAAAGAGTCGGTCTTAGCCTGTGTGTCCATCAACCGTTCTCTGATGCATCCTTCTCCTGCTGCCACTTAGCCATCGACACCGTTCTCACCATTTTTCGTACTCCTCTGGTTTCTCTCGTCATATAGCACCCTTAGTCCTCCGCCAAGGTGATGCCGATTGGGATCATACCGGCGATAACGCATACTGCCTCCATCGAAATGGTTCTGTACTCACTCACTACTTGAACTGTTTTAGTAGTGTTTTGTGTTATAGAGTGCGAGTTCGTTTGGTGTACCTCTGTGAAGTGTAGGATTTCGTGTAGCTTTGTGGATAAGTTGAGAAATTGTAGATTAAAAGTGTTGTCCCGTGGAACAGTGGTGTCAATCTTCATTTTATTTACATTTTTTGTTTTGTATCTGTCGCTGCACTACTGCTACCGTACTTAGCGTGCCAAATCGTCAGTATCTCTTGTTGCATTACACTCTGCTACCGTACTTTTGTGTATTGAATAGTGTTTCTACGTCTGATTGCCTCGTTTCGCGCATCGGAAATTTGCTATAGTTTTTCGTTACGTGGTAGTCTTTGTTGCGTGTTTAAAGTTTGCGTCGCATTTTTTGTGATCATGGCTTGCAAGAAGTGCCAAAAAACCATTTCGGACTCCGAACGTATTGTTTGTCGCGGTTTTTGTGGTGACACATTTCACGTGATTTGTGCCAAAGTTGATCTCGAACTTCTCGATCAACTTGGATTGTACGAGACGAATGTCTTCTGGATGTGCGATCACTGTGCGGCGCTTTTTTCAAACGGCCACTTCCGTAATATCGTGAGCCGTGACGTCAATCAGACTTCTGTGGCTCCAAACGCGGTTGATTCGATGAAAGAGGACATCGAGAAATTGAATTCGGCTGTTATTGCTCTTGCAGCCAAAGTGGAATCAAAGATCCCAGTCAGCTCAACTCCACGTTGGCCTAAAAATGACCGCTTTGATTCCGGTCGTGGCACCCCGAAACGTCGCCGTACTTCATCTAGCACTGACGACAAGCCCATACTGTGTGGTAAGAAAGCACCTATCGACTCGGTCAGAACCGTGGACCTGAACGATGATCTGGTGTGGGTTTACTTATCGGCGTTTCATCCCACTACTACGAACGATGAAATTTCATCTCTTGTCTCTAAGTGTTTGTGTCTGGAAACAGACGAGAAACCTCGGGTTGCCAAGTTGGTTCCCAGAGGAAAAGATTCGTCAACGTTAAACTACGTTTCCTTCAAAGTCGGCGTCAACCAAAACAAACGGGATGTTGCCCTTTCCTGCGATTCGTGGCCGGAGGGCATTCAGTTCCGTGAGTTCGATGATTCCCGGTCAAAGAAGGTGACCAAAATCACCCGTATTGGTCCAGCACAGTGACACCAGTTCCAGGATACTTCCTTTTCAATTACTAACGTGCTGTTGGGCGGATCTGGGACGCAACAACACAGCGCTTCGGAAGCCTCTGATCCCTCCGAACCAGTCGAGCTGTTTGTAGATCTAATCATCAGAAGTCGTCCTAGCCCTGGTTTTGGAATCGGTGACGAGGTCTTCCAGCCTGTACTTACAGGCAAGTATCGATACGTTCCAAAACCTTCTTTTTCTGAGCCACCTTCCGCTTCCAGCAGCGAATCGCAACCATCCGATCCAACCTCGCCTTCTGAAAACGACGTAGTAAGCTCGATGTCTTCTGAACTCTGGATGAACCAATCTGCTTTGCAACCGGGACGCATCGTGGAAAGCTTTATGGAAGCCCCCGGTTCCTCTAACTCAGTCGTGCTGATTCCTGTCAGCGTTCATCATAGTCGTCCTGGCCCTGATTTTAGATGTGGATTGGGGGTCTTCCAACTTGCTAGAACAGGCGAGTACATAATTAATAGCGCAAATATGATGTCTGATGCCGATCCAAATTTCAGCACCTTGAATGCCGCCGAATCAACTCTCGTACCTCGGAGCCCGGAACGCGCCGTAGAAAGCCTCGTGGAAGCCCCTGATCCCTCCGTCTCAGTCCAGCCATTTGCTGCCGCCGCTCACCATAGTCGTTCCGGACCTGTAGTCGGATGTGGAGAGGGGGTCTTCCAACCCAGTCACTATGGCGAGTATCCGCATGGTATTGTTAATGTTCATTCGCTGCCTGATGCTTCCGTGATTTCTAGGGAGAACAGACGTTCGATTGTAAGCCGCAAGCAGGACATCGTGATTTTCTTCCAAAACGCCGGCGGAATGAATTCTGATGTTGACGACTACCGGCTTGCTGTATCGGATCGTTGCTATGATGTGATTGTCCTATGCGAGACGTGGCTCGATTCGCGAACACTTTCCAGCCAGGTGTTCGGATCCGATTATGAGGTTTTTCGTTGCGATCGGAATCCAAACAACAGCCGAAAATCTACTGGTGGTGGCGTTCTTGTGGCTGTCCGTTCCGGATTGGAGGCGAGAGCAATCGAAAATGAATCGTGGAACAGTGTGGAACAGGTTTGGACAGCCATTAAACTGGGCGATCGCACATTATTTTTGTGCGCATTGTACATGCCACCAGATCGAGTTCGTGATCTTGAACTCATCGAGACTCACTGTCAATCAGTCTTCACAGTAATGGAAAGAGCGACTCCAATTGATGAGCTATTCATTTTTGGGGACTTTAACCTAGCAGGCGTTTCGTGGAGACCATCCCATAGCGGCTTCCTCTATCCAGATCCAGAACGTTCTGTATTTCATGCAGGAGCTATCGGCCTTCTCGATAACTATAGTGTAGCAACGCTTTCTCAAATTAACTACGTAGTCAACGAGAACAACCGTAGTTTGGACCTCTGCTTCGTGAGCACTCAGGACAATGCTCCGTTCATTTCCACAGCACCTTGTCCACTAGTTAAGCTTGTTCCGCACCACCCTCCTCTGATTGTCACTGTTGAGGACAATCTCGTTCGTGATTTCGATAGTCTTCCTGCTGCGGTTTCTTATGACTTTCGAAAGGCCGACCATCGAAGCATTGTAGATGTGTTGTCAAACATGGACTGGGAGAACATTCTCGATCATGACGACGTTGAGGCCGCTGCGCAAACTTTTTCTCATGTCTTGGCATATGTCATTGACAGACACGTCCCGAAAAGAATTCAACGCAAAGACTCTCACCCTCCCTGGCAGACGATTGAGCTGCGTAGGTTGAAGTCGATCAAGAGAGCAGCATTGAGAAGATTTACGAAGTATCGCACGCTTCCTCTGAAACATCACTACGTGAGGCTTAATCACGAGTATCAGCGAGCCAGTCGTCGATGCTTTCTGCGATTTCAACGAGGTATTCAGCGTAACCTTAAACTTCACCCAAAATCCTTCTGGAACTACGTGAACGAGCAACGCAGAGAATCTGGCCTCCCATCGTCAATGGAATTGAACAGTGAAGTCGCTTCCACTCCGCAGGATATTTGTCGCCTTTTTTCTGTCAATTTTGCCAGTGTGTTCACTGATGAGAGACTAAGTGACGACCATGTTTCCCTCGCAGCCAGGAACATCCCACTAAATGGTCAAACGCTGAGTGCAATTGATGTCAACGTTGAGATGATTTCTAACGCTGCAACGCAGCTCAAATCGTCCTTCAACCCTGGACCCGATGGAGTTCCGTCCGTGTTTTTGAAGAAACATATTGCTTGCTTGTTAACTCCACTTCACCGTCTATTCCGGATGTCTCTCTCCAGTGGTATATTTCCATCCTTCTGGAAATGTGCACACATGTTTCCTGTCCACAAAAAGGGAAGCAAACGAGCCGTGGATAACTATCGTGGAATTACATCGCTGAGTGCTGTTTCGAAACTATTCGAGCTTGTTATTATGGAACCGTTGCTCTCTCACAGCAAGCAGTATCTGAGTGCTGATCAACACGGGTTTACTGGCGGTCGCTCTACAACCACCAATCTGCTATGCCTCACATCCTACATTACCGATAGTATGACTGAACGGGTACAGACGGACGTTATATATACCGATCTATCCGCGGCATTCGATAAGTTGAATCATGACATTGCGATTGCTAAACTTGACAGGCTTGGGGTGAGCGGAAATCTTTTGAGTTGGTTCCGTTCGTATCTTACTGGTCGCCAACTTATGGTTGCTATAGGAGATTGCAAATCAGCTAGCTTCTTTGCCACATCAGGTATACCGCAGGGAAGCCATCTGGGACCGTTGATTTTTCTACTCTACTTCAACGACGTGAACCTGGTTATCGAAGGACCTCGATTAGCATATGCAGACGACCTCAAAATATTTTTACGAATTTGCTCGATCGCTGACTGCCACAATCTTCAACATCAGCTTAATGTCTTTGCCAGTTGGTGTACTTTAAATCGAATGGTAGTGAACCCAGCAAAGTGTTCTGCCATAACGTTCTCACGAAAAAAGCAACCGATTGTATTCAGCTATGACCTGCTTGGAACGACACTCGAACGCGTGAATCAGGTGAAAGACCTGGGTGTGGTGTTGGATTCACAGCTAACATTCAGGCAACACATTTCTTATGTCATCAATAAGTCGTCTAGGACTTTAGGATTCATCTTCAGGATAGCTAAGAATTTCACCGATGTCTACTGCTTAAAATCTCTTTACTGCTCCCTCGTACGATCGACGCTTGAGTATTGTTCTGCGGTTTGGAATCCGAATTACAACAATGGTGCCGAGAGAATCGAATCTGTTCAACGTCGCTTTCTTCGTTTTGCGCTTCGTAGACTGCCCTGGAGAGATCCACTTCGGCTGCCCAGCTACGAGAGTCGCTGCCAACTGATAAACCTTGAACCTCTCCGGATTAGAAGGGACACCAACAGAGCTTTGATTATCGCCGACACTCTACAGGGACGAATAGATTGTGAGGCTATCCTAAGGCAAATTGACCTAAACGTGCAACCCCGACCACTCCGTAACAACCTCATGCTGAGACTGCCACTGCGTCGCACGAACTACGGGGCATATGGTGCGATTTGTGGACTACAGCGTGTGTTCAATAGAGTCGCATCTGTATTCGACTTTCACCTCACACGTGATGCGCTTCGTCGGAGATTCTCATCTGTTTTCGCCGGCCGCAGTGACTGACAGAGAAAATTAGTGTATTTCCATTTATGTTTTTTTTTACATTCTGACCATGTTGCTTTGTTTTTCTTTCTGTGATTATTTGACATGTAATTTTACTATTATTATTTTTATGATTAGTATTATTAACATCATTTGGGCTACAGCCAGCCTGTTGATGTATGGCAACAATAAACTTGCATGGCCATGAGCCGGAACGTACTGCTCAATTTCCTTTGGTTCTTCTTCGTTTTCAGCGCTGCATCCCAGGCTGGACCTCCATACCTCAGATACAAGATACTTCAGCACGCGCTTCGAAATAATGGTATGCTCTCCAACGGTGATTTCTGCCCGCTGCACTGCTTTGCAGTTACTGACCTACATCACTTCTGTTTTCTGCAGCTTCGCTCCTTGCATCCAGTTACCAATCGTATTTATCGCCTCGGCAGCCAGCATTTCCACTTCTTCCAGCGTCTCACCGGTTACCGTCAAGACGACATCGTCCGCAAAGCCAACGATCTCAACTCCTTTGGGCAGCTTGAGCGTCAGCACGCCATTGTACATTCCGTTCCACAGCGTGGGACCTAGAATAGAGCCTTGTGGAACTCCCGCCGTGATTCTGTCACGTAATCCAGGACCCGGTTCTTAGAATCCTGCAGAGGTAGTCTGGAACCCTCATTCTATGGAGCGCCTTGGAGATGACCTGGCGCTATTGAATGCATTTTTCACATCAATCGTAATCACGGCGCAGCATCGATTTCCTCTCCGCTTCTGTTTGGAAGCTTTCTCGGCTCTGTCAATCACTGTCCGAATTGCATCCACCGTCGATCTTCCCTTCCGGAATCCAAACTGCCTCTTCGACAATCCGTGTTCACTCTCCGTGCATTTCGTCAGCCTGTTCAGGATGATCCTCTTCAAGAGTTTTCCGACAGTATCCAGCAAGCATATTGGCCTATACGATGCAGGATCCCCCGGCGGTTTTCCGGGCTTTGGCAACAGCACAAGCTTTTGTACCTTCCACCTAGCAGGGAGCTGACCCTCGTCCAGACATTTCTGCAGCACTATCCTGAACATGTTCGGGAACGTCTGGATCGCCGCCTTGAAAGCCACGTTGGGAATTCCATCCGGCTCGGGAGCTTTATTCGCTTTCAACCCTTTCGCTGCTGCTATGAGTTCCTCGTCGGAGACTTGTTCAACGTTGTCTTCATCTACCTCGCCATATGGTGTAGGTGGCCAGTTCGTTGGGTCATGCTGTGAGAAAAGTCCCTCCACGATGGATCACTTTCACTGGAATCACGACGATCACCGATAGCATGATGTCACCAGACCACCCAGCAGGAGAATCACCAGAACGCATTAGCAGCGTTTGCAGAAACAAATAAACACCCGCATTGTTCCCACACTCGATACTAACCAAGAACTAACTTCGTAGCATTGCAAGTCGAATTTGTAAATTAGTCTTAACCGATCACTGAATATAAGTGGAGCATAGCTCCAAGAATATATTTTTTTGGACTTCCTTAAACGGAAATCCTTAACTCTTGCTCAGCTTTATCTTTCGTTTCAGTGCAGCCCTGGCCTCTCAGAACACCACCCTGCCCTCCTCTTTGTCTGCTTCTGTTCTTGCTCTCTGAGCACGCCTTCTGGCTAGAAGACAAGTAAAGGGTGTCCACGATGAAATTGCCACACTATGAAATTGCTCTAACTTTTTAACCGTTGGGTAGAATTTAATGAAAATTTGGGTGGATTTAGTTCATAGTGCATTATTTACATCCTGCAAGTTTTAAAGTCCTGTGATCAAAACTCGCGGAAATGGAGTCGAAAGAACAACTCGTGCGTGATAAAATCTTGCGCATTCATCACGAGAACAAGGATCTCTCGCATCGTTCCATCGCTAAAACGTTGGGAATCGCGAATTCCACGGTGTCGCGAATGATTAAGCGGTTCGAGGAACGGTTGACCACCGATCGGAAGCCCAGAACTGAAGGAAAAAGTATTCCGTACAACACCAAAAATCACAACCGCTTAGTTGGGGCCTTCAACCGAAATCCGAACGCCTCCGTTAGGGATGTGGCTAAGAAGCTGCACCTAAGCCGAAGTTTTGTCCAGAAGGCCAAAACTAAGGCTGGGCTTCAAACGTTCAAGGTACAAAAGGCCCTTAATCGCGACGAGAAGCAGAACAAGTCCACCAAAACCCGTGTCAGGAAGTTGTACCTCAACATGCTGACGAAAGTTGAATGCTGCATCATGGACGACGAAACATATGTGAAGGCCGACTTCAAACAGATCCCCGGCAACCTGTTTTTCACGACCAAGGATAAGTTCAGCGTTCCGGAGCATGTCCGCACTCAGAAGATGTCCAAATTTGCGAAGAAATTCCTGGTTTGGCAAGCCATCTGCACGTGCGGGAAGCGGAGTGCACCTTTCGTGACCCAGGACACGATGAACGGACAGGTGTACATAAAAGAGTGCCTCCAGAAGCGGCTGCTTCCTCTCCTGAAGGCCCACAACGTCCCAACAATCTTCTGGCCGGATTTGGCCTCATGCCACTACTCCAAGGACGTGCTGAAGTGGTATGCGGACAATAAGGTCAATTTCGTGCCGAAAATGTTCAACCCTCCCAACACTCCGGAGCTCCGCCCCATCGAGAAGTACTGGGCGATTATGAAGCAGCACCTTCTTAAATGACCTAAGGTAGTGAAGACAGTCGAGGAACTGAAGAAAGTATGGGTTTACATGCAAAAAACGGTTGATTCACAGGTTGTGCAGAATCTTATGGCCGGGGTTAAGGCCAAGGTGCGGGCATTTGCGTATGGACTGTAAATAAAATACGAGTAAAATGGTAAAATGAAGTTTAATAGTTATTTCTCAATCCCTGAAAATTTGATGGCAATCGGATGAAAACTCGAATTTTGCGAATCAATTTTGTGTGTGGCAATTTCATCGTGGACACCCTTTAGCACGGAGAGTGCTAATTTCCTCGTTCCACCAGTAGGCTGGACGCCGCCTGTTCGTTGGCTCCAGTTTTCTCGGCATAGTTGTGTCACATGCCCTTGCTAATAATTCGGTCAACTCGTTCGCGCTTAGGCCCGGGACGCTGTTGTCTACCCTTAGAGCTTCGATGAAGAGATCCTTATTGAATGCCTTCGTCTTCCACTTCCGCTCGCTTACTTTCGTCCTCCGCATTTCCACCGGTGTTCGTTCGCCGATACTGTACCGGATCGCCTGATGGTCACTATGGGTGTACTCCTCGCACACTGTCCAGTTCATATTTGCCATTAGCGACGTACTGCAGAAAGTGACGTCAATAATGGATTCCCTACCATCTTTGCGGAAGGTTCCAAAGTTGGCGTTCAACTTTGCCAGAGCTTCCAGCAGGCTATACCCTCTGCGTTGGTACGCCTTCTCCCCCAATCCACTGCCCAAGCATGGAAACTCCTGTGATGACGACTGGTCTCCGTCCAATGAACTCTCCGGTGAGCCCATCTAGCATCTGGTGGAACTGCTCAATTGTCCATCTCGGGGGTGCGTAGCAACTACATACATATATTCCATTGATTTTGGCGATCACGAAACCTTCGTTTGAGCCCGCCACCACTTGTTGAATGGGATACCTGCCCATAACTTGTATGGCCGCCATTCCTGCTCTATCCGACACCCAGTTACCATTATCGAGAGGGACTCGATATGGCTCTGCAATGATAGCAACGTCGCACTTTGTTTCCGTTGTCGACTGCCACAACAGTTGCTGTGCTGTGTTGCAATGATTGAGATTTATTTGGGTTACCTCCATTATTGCTGGCCCACCATCGCCTTCTTGAACTCTGGGTACCTGAAACTTCCCGTCACATGGCCGTTTCCGTTCTCCTTTTTGCAGAGCATGCACCTCGGTTGCTTTGTACAGTCTTTTGCAACGCGCCCCTTCTCTCCGCATTTCCTGCACAGATCAGATTTGTCAGGGCCTTTGCAGTTTCTCGCCTGGCGACCGAAGCCCATGCATTTGTAGCATCTCTCCATTTTCTTAGATACCCGAGGAATAGCTTTCAACGGGCACACTGACCACCCAACCTTGATTTGGCCTGTCTTCAGCAGCTCGTTAGCTGCGTCCGAAGAAAGTAGTATTGGAGCCGTCTGCGTGCCACCATACGCCTTCCTCAACCGAATTGCCATCGGTATGTCTCCCAGGTTGCATTGCACCTTCAGCGTACTTTTCAACTCGTCTTCTGTTGTGATCTCGTCCAGATCCCTGCACTCGATCACTGACTCCTGGGATAAGGCTCTTACGTTCGCCGTCTCGCCAAGAGATTTTTCGACGAGCTCCTTAAAAGCTGCGCTCTTAACTGCTCTCGCCTTTCTGGGTTCGCCTGGTTTTCACCACGTTCTCGCCTAGTTGTTTCAACTCCGGATCCTCTCTCACTTTCCGGAGGAGTGCTGCGTAGGACGTTTTGTCCTTCGCCTCAACAACCACACGGCGAATGAGAACGACCCAAATTTGATTTTAGTTCACTCATAATCGCCAAAAGTGCAGGAACTCAGCGACGAGTAAAATTTGTCTCATGGTTTCCTGTGGAAAACCTACACTGAGATTATGAATCAAACGAATTTCATAGAAATATCGTATGATTTTTTGCGACAAGATTTTATGTTGAATTTCATACGACCGAACTATGAAGAACTGTCAGTTTTTTTGTCAATCAGCCATCGTATGATTTTTCATGCATATAACTATGAATCTCAATATAAACGAACGATAGCTATCGTTGGATATTACGAACAATTTCATTTGTCATTTCGTATGAAACTCATAAAGGATATGAATGAAAAATATAGTTTGAGTTGATTAATTACTTTATTAGTGATGGTGACGACTAGTACTGGAGTTTTTTGCTTATTTTAACGGCTTTCTAAGTCTTATTCTCACTCTAACGACAACGATTTAATCTGCCCGACGTTTCGGCCATGGACCATGAACTAAAACCTTTGACGGAAGCGTCGGGCAGATTAAATCGTATTCTTTAGAGTGAGATTAAGACTGAGAAAGCCGTTAAACCAAGCAATTATTTATTATATTTATTATATTATATATATTATATTGAGACTCCGAGGCAGCTCGTGTTTTCTGTAACTGCGGTAGCTGTCGTCGACTCTGATGCTATTGGGAAAGTTGGAGCTACAGCAATAGATACAGTTTTGCTAGCTGGAGTAGCAGCTTTAAACGGTTTTCCAGTTCGTCAATTTGTGGTAGCTGAGGATTGAAAATGAAACCGATTAGCTTTAATTTTTTTAGAAATTTTGTTGTTTGTTTTGCCCTACATTTTCCAAGGACTTCAGTGTGTTTCTTTTCTGCAGCACTTTAGCGTAATTTTCTGTCAACCCTGTTGCCTTGAACACAGCTGGAATAGAAGATTCCAGTTGAATTATTGAAGCTGTGACAGGAAGAAAAGCTGATTTAGATATTGATGGTGGTTCCAATTTCTGTAAACAAAAATTGTAAAGTTAGGTTAGGTTTTCTTTATTGGGGAGATTTTTAGCTCGGGGCTAGATCACCTTCGGTACTGTAAAAAATAACGAGCCAACTGAGAACTTTATACTTACGATTTTGCGAGTAGTTTTGTTTGTACTCGTGTCCGATTCAAGTTCAAAAAATTTAACTGTAATTTATCAACACAAAAACAAAAAATAAATCTGACACTTACCCGTCCGCAGCAGCTTGCTTAACTGTCTACAAATGTTAATAAAGTTGTAAATTACAATGAAACAATACGAATTAAATTTACTTACAGGTTTACGGAGCCTTGCGCCACGTCTTGAAGCTGGATCCGGCATCTTGTGTTTTGTTGTTGTTTTGATTTGCACTGTTTAAATAAATTGCATACGATCATCGTATGATTTTTTGCCGTAGGCTGAACCAAAATAATTCATACGATGTGTTTATGAAATTTTAATGTTTTTTCGTTTACCTTTTGTTGTATCAAATTATGAATACTATAGATGGAGTATGAAAACATAAGACAATTATGAAATTGATTCAGGCTCGTATTTGCATACGTTCATACGATGTAGTTAATGAAATTGATCGGGATAATTATCTCAGTGTAAAAAATCTGCCGGAAAATGTGGAAATTGACTAAAATTTTATTCAGTCACGGAGTAGTACCAATAGACTGAGTGAATCCAATCTTTACTTTTCTCAAATTCGGGAATTTTTCCCTGGAAAATCCTGGAAAAACCTGGGAAAAGATGAGGCAAATTCACTCATCGCTGAGTTCCTTTTGGCGATTATGAGTGAACTAAACTCAAATTTGGGTCGTTCTCATTCGCCGTGCAGAGCGTCACCCTTGCTTCTCTCCCTTCGATGCCTAGGCTTCTCCTTTTTTCTTCCTGTATTCCTTCTTCTTCTCTTCCTTCTTCCTCGCTTTCTCTTCCTTCTTCTTCACTTCATCTTCCTTCTGTTTTTTTTCTTCCTCTCCTTCTGGTTCTCGACTCTACCCCACCCACCATTTTCTCCCATCTCCTTGATGCCTTCCTCGTCGTCCCTGCGTTTTTTTTTTCAGGACTTGGATTTGTGGGTCCCTTCGGCGTCTCATGTCGGATAAACTGGCTTCCAAGATTCCAACCCATCGCACAGTGCACAGTGGTCCAGAATGAAGATTTAGGTGGAATAATATGTTTTGAGCCTGAAATTGAAACTTTAGACTAAAAGTCTCTTCTAAACAGTTGCTCCTTATAGTTAGGTCCTTATTTTTATGACAATGAATTCTAGGGTGGTTCTTATTATCATTAAAATCAAAAATCTAACTTTTTTTTTGAATAAATTAAAGTATACATTCTTCAGGCCTCACAGCCTAGTCAGTAAAGGCACGGTATTACCAAGCCGGAGGCGGCGGGTTCGATTCCCGGTCCGGTCGAGGAAATCTTTCGGGTTGGAAATTTTCTCGACTTCCCTGGGCATAGAGTATCATTGTGCTTGCCACACAATATACAAATTCATGCATTGGTATTGGCATCGAAAGCTCTCAATTAATAACTGTGGAAGTGCATTTAGAACACTAAGTTGAGAGCACGCAATAAGCTAATATGCGCTAAGCAATAAGCTTGAAATGCGAATAAGAAGAAGAAGAAGAAGATTCTTCAGCAAAGTAATAGCTGAGCTAATTCCAAGCAACTTTGTAGTAAACAACTTTTTTGTATCTCTTAAATTGACCGATATAGAGCTATTTTCTTGAGTTGAGTTAGGGTGTCTCTAAAAAAAAAAAAGTTGTTTTGCTCTAGTTTTCTCATCTTAAATTTCTCAGCAAAGATGTATTGAAATAAATTTTAGATCTTTAAAAGGCGCAAATTTTTGCTACACAAAGCTTTTCAATATCTTTCGCCAATCAAGAGTTATTGACGTTTTGATACTTAAAATAAGCACTTTTATAATGTTAATATCTCTGGTTGAGGCAAAAAAAAAAAAGTTTCTTTACGGCATTTGAAAGGGCGTATGCTATTCTCACTTATTTGAAAAATTGGATGTATATTTTTTTTTAAACTCGTAAATAATCAATGTGAATTTATTCATATTTTTTTTACTATATTTGGGTATATATTTTTTATTAGAAGAGATACAGACATCAAATTTCGCTTAAAGCATTCGTCTTAAAGAGTTTTAAAAGTCTCTAGAGGATGACGCACATGGACTTGCGTATCTTTCTTAGGTGCAAGAAGGTACAGATGAAGTCAAATGCATCTAAAATTAAATTGAAAGAGCTTTCAACGGTGGTAAATTTGTCCGTCCACGACCATCTGCTGGGGAGTTATGATCAAAACAAACACTCGTTGATAGGGTTTGTAGAAGTCATGTCAACAACAAGGGGATACTGTATTTTATACCGCGTAATAAATTCCTTTCCATAGTAACCGGCTCCATAAACAAACTTCCCACTTTTCAGAGCTTATAAAATTCAAGAACGGCACATTTTATTTTCAAAAGTTTCCCAGAAGGCAAATCTGAAGCTTGATGCAACGAAAAAAAAAAACTGTCAAATTCGGTTAAACTTGTGAGTCGATAAGTGTTTTTCCATAGTGCTCATCACTGTTTTTCATCAAGCGTGAAGCAATTATTGTGAAAATATATGAAAGAATGTAAGGTAGAAAAACTACGAAAGCCAAGTGAAGGAGAGTGAAACTACTTCTGCCAGAGAAACCGGACAGCAGAGGCAGCTACGAGAGCAGGACTTTGAAGTAAAATGGCATTATCTGGTAGGGCTTAATTTCTTTTAAATTTTTCAATTCATCGTTAGATCACAACAAGTGCTAATGATCTTTTTTTTTCTTGATGCAATTTAAGTTGAAATTGATAAGCATGATCTCTTGTCACTCTGGTCAAAAACGAGTGGGGTCCGATCATCAAAATTCAACTGCGTTTATGAGAAGGTACTCCAGTGTTATGCCATAAATGTGAGTATTATGCCAGATGTGGCTGCACATGTCGGAAAACCCGTGAAAACGATATGCGATTTTTTTTTTCAAAAGCTCGTGCATGGCTGTCAAATATCACGCCGAGTATTTCAGCAAGCCATTCACGCTTCCGGAAAACGTTTTAAACTTGCTTCCGTCTACTTCTGAAAATGCGAAAAGTGTGGCAGGACGGAAGGTTGTTCATCGTTGTTGAAACAAAGTAGAGGAAGAAAACTGCAGAGGTTCGGAATAGCTACCAGCTTAATGAGCTAGAATTTGGGACACAAATGAAGATGAGAGAATCAGGTGAGAAAGAGGTGGCGGAAATCATGAAAAATGAATCTCACGCAAGTCCTGTAGATGAAAATAAATTCGTTCATTCTTTGAGGAAGTCGTTGAGTAACCCTATACCCGAATACACAGATCTACAAGCTTTGGCTTTGTTAATCGACACCAACATTTCGAACCTGGTATTACTTGCCAGTCAGTATTCATAAAGTATTGATACATGGATCAGCCGTGATTGGACATTTCCTTGTTCTAATCGGTCAGCTTTCTGATGAAGCACAGGAGGCAAGGAACAAGGATTGGAAGAGGTACATGTATTTAACCAAAATAACAACGAATAAATTAATAAAACTTTTATTTAACAGAAATCGAGAGTTCAATACCCGCATTGATCGTTTACACATCGTGATCTATTGAACTGGCTCATAGTATCGTCAGATCCATTGATTACTAGCATTCGTGGATGGCCTAAAAAGCACGAGAAGCCATTGTCGAGCGATGCTAAACAGCTGCTAGCAGAAGAAGCTGAAGGAAACGATAATGATTATATTAATGGTTATGATTATGATAATAATGATGACATTTGAATACAATTCAAAATATTGACAGCAAAAATGCAAAACAAATCGAACAAAAATAATTTATTCAAGAAAAATATGTGGATATATTGAAGTTGATTTTTTTTATACTGGTTATATGATAAAACAGAGTAAAGATATGGATACTTGTTTTGATCGCAACTTCCCAGCAGACGGTCGTGGACGGACAAGTTTACCACCATTTGAAAGCTCTTTTAGTGTAATTTTAGATGCATTTGATTTCATCTGAACCTTCTTGCACCTAAGAAAGATGCGCAAGCCCAAAATATGTGGAAAATAGAAAAACATTTATCAATAAATAACCCTATTAAAATGATGCAGGTATAGTATGTTCTAGAAAGATGTGTATTTTAGTATACCAATGAACTTTGTTGAGTAGTAGTAAAATTTACGTTTATTTTCTGGGTTTTTATATTTCAAAATTTGACTTAACATTTCAATTGGTTAGCCTTTGGCTCTTCATCTTTGTTCTAGTTAATTGGTTATTCTAATGTGATGATTGCGTTTAGCGCTAATTTCCAGGATACCCTTTGTGGGATTGTTTTGGTTTGAATTTAAAAATTTGATAACCTACCTACTTGAGCACCTAACTACTTAAACTAGGTTGCCAAATCACGAATGATCTGGTGGTTTGATCGCAGACAGGCGACTCTGAACCTTTCCAGCGTGGAAGTCTTTCGCTCCTCGAGATGCTCCACATCTTGTTTTGGATCTTCTGAAGCTTTAAGTGGTGGCACTTAGCACAACTCTCCCAGATTGGCATACCATACTCAATAGCCGGCAGAATGATTTGCTTGTGGACAGCAAGCTTGTTTTTGAGGGACAGGGTGGACTTCCTGTTTATCAGAGGGTAGAACGACCTGATCAAGATGTTACACTTGGTGGATGTCTTGTCCACATGGGATCGGATTAGCAATTTGCTATCAAGGGTGAGACCAAGGTAGACTACTTCACTCGACCATTCAATTGGAGTGCTATCAAGATGGATCTTGACGTTAGCAGGCGGAACAAGCCGAGGTGAACACGAATGTGGAAACAGAATGGTTTGTGTTTTAGCTGCATTGATACAAATCTTCCTGCTCTTAAAATAGTCGGACAAAACATCCAGACCTGATTGTAGTTTACTCGCCAGAGCACGGATCACTCGACCCTTATAGATGATGGAGGTGTCATCTGCGAACATTGACAGGATACCACCACCCGGCAGGGGAGGAACGTCTGACGTGAAAATGTTGAATAGGATAGGCCCAAGCAGGCTACCCTGAGGGACCCCTGCATCAAAGTTGAACATATCAGACCTGGAATGATCTGCCCGACAAGTAATTTTTGATGATCTTCACGAGGTAGATCGGAAAGTTGTATCGATGCAGCTTGTACACTAGACCATCATGCCAGACATTGTCGAACGCCTTCTCGACGTCCAACAATGCCATGGCAGATGTATTGGAAACGGACTTGTTCCGCTTGATGATGTTAGTAACCCGTGCGAGTTGGTGGATGGTAGAGTGGCCTTTCCTAAACCCAAATTACTCTTTGAGAAAGACGTTATTATCATTTGAAAACACCAGCAGACGGCTGAGTATCAATTTTTCGAATAGCTTCGATATGGAGGACAAGAGGCTGATGGGGCGATAGCTTTTGGCACTGGTAGGATCTTTGCCAGGCTTGTGTATTGGAATCACTTTGGCTAACTTCCAGCATGCAGGGAAGTAGTCAAGCTCCAAATATTTGTTGAAGATATCGGTAAGATGGTTGAAGAAGTCAATACTCAAGTTTTTCAACTCGAGGTTGACTGAACCATCCATACTCGCCCGTCTCGAATGAACTAAATTCTCCTCTTGTAGGGGAACAGTTTAAAGAGACGTTAATAGACGTATCCACGTATCCATCCATACTCGCAGCCTTCATGTTTTTAGTACTTCTAATAGCTGCTATCACCTCATCAGCCGATATTCTACTATGATCATGCGCTATTACGGGGGTGTCAGCGACTTTAGTCATTGCCTCCAGGACGGCAGGCCCATGGGGGCTCACCAAGACCCAAGATTATGTGAAATCACAAAATGTTGGCCAAGAGCATTGGCCTTTTCAACTGGGGTTATCAGTAGGGATGGGTCTAAGTGCTCAACAGAGGAAAGCGGAGGGATCGGTCTCGAATGTTTTTCAAAATTTTGGTCATCTTCCAAAATGGTTTTGCACAATCTGGGAGAGAGCGAATCTTGTTGGTAAAATCGTTATTGCTTAGTTCCACCATCCTGGCCTGGATAATTTGGGTTAGCGTATTGACATTGGTCTTCAAGTGGGGCAGCCCAGAACGCTGGAACTGCATACGAATGGTGTTACGGAGCCTGATAAGATCTTTGGTTGGGCTGTCAAGGTTCAGAGTATGACTCACCTGTCTGGATGCTGGTACCTGTTGCTCCCTGGCACGGGATATCGCCTCTTCGATGGCTTGCAGACACTGATCGACTTCTTCGAACGTCGTAATTGATTGCTGTGTCCACACAGCGCTGATACTGCTGCCAGTTGACACGATGGTAATTTCGCCGGGAAACTTGAAACCTATTGGCCGAGGAACCTACTTCGGCTACCACCGGATAGTGGTCCGAGCTCAGTTCCTGATAGGCGATAGGTTGGGAGATGTTATCGCCAATGTTGCTGATGAAGATGTCGATGGTGGCGTGAGCTCCGGATCGACTCAACCGGGTGGGAGTGTCTGCACACATAATGTTGTAGTGGGCTTGCTGCAGATAGTTGTATAATATTGTGCCGTTCTGATTTCGCCGACTATTGCCCCAGGTTTGATGTTTGGCGTTCAGGTCGCCAGCGATGACGAAATTTTGCCGCCGTCGTGTTAGCTTGATGATGTCTCTTCGCAGGTCTGCGGCCTAGCCGTCCCTAATGTTGGTTTGCTTGGGGCAGTAGACCGCGATCATCAACTCCGATGGCTTCGATAGTTTTCAGCTGGAAGTTTGTTAGCTGATGTTCCGTCTCGCAGTGATGGCCACTCCCCCTTCTCCGGAGCTGGTGCGGTCAAGCCTTACGAGCCGAAAGTCGGGAAGGAAGATGTTCAGTTCGGGCTTCAAGTGAGTCTCGGTGATGACGGCTATGTCGATGTGCCGTTCGTTAAGAAAGTCAACAAACTCACTTGGGACATCCGCGATTGGAGGCTTGGTGGTTTCCACCGCAGTTGACACACGTTGGCTCGATGTCATCATCTTACTCACAGGACGCAGTTGAGTGAGTTCCAGCACACTTACCGCAGTTTGTCTTCATATGCCAGTTCTTGGTGCCATGGCCGTAGAAGAGACAGTTCGTACACTGCGTAACATGACGATGTTGGGGTTTGTAATGCTCCCAACTGATGATGACATGAAACAGGTCCCGGATTTTGGATCTCAGAGTCGCAAGACTGGTGGATCTTTCCGTGAAGTGCACCAGGAACAACTGGTCATGGAAGCTGGTGTTGTGATTGGAACGCCGTTTCATCGGGTACACCACCTCAGGCTTGAGCCCAAGCCACTTCAGCTCGGATGCTTGCTCGATGGCAGATCATGCGTGAAGAAGTCCACGTTGTTTTCTTTCAGGAAACATCCTATTTGTTTGTACTCTTCCAGGCTGGAGCACATGATTTTGGTACCGATGCTGCAAAGTTTAAAGCGAGGCAGCAGCTTGTGTTTTGCCAGTTCGGCACCTAGCTTGGCAACATCCTTCACCGACGTGAAAAGCGGGGGAATTCGCTCTTTTCTTGCAATGGGAGCGGCGTCACCTTCGCCATTTTCTTCCGGGAGTACTGCATACTGGCATGCTTGGCATACACAGTTTTGGTCACGAACTACTCATTTGCCAATAACTTTGCACACAGTTGACGGAACATAGTTCTTTTTAAAGTAGTAGATATAATAGAGTGTAAGCTTGTTATAGATATGTAAAAAAAAGTAGATTTTAATGGAGTTGGTTGGAAATGCTAACATGAAGCTTTAGTGTGATAATTTATTAGCTAGAGAATGATCTTTAGAAGAGGGTAGGTGGATAGTTCCGTTAGAGTACGACAGTATGAAAATTGAATAGAAGTTGAAAATGAGCGAAGGGCCATTAATGCGACAGTTTTTTTTTAAGATAGACGCACATTTTTGCCTAACCCGTACGATGTACGCGGGGACTTGAAGTATGTCTCCAAGTCCACAGGCTTACTTCAAGTCCCCGCGTACATCGTACGGGTTAGGCAAAAATGTGCGTCTATCTTAAAAAAAAAACTGTCGCATTAATGGCCCTTCGCTCATTTTCAACTTCTATTTAATTTTCATACTGCCGTACTCTAACGGAACTATCCACCTACCCTCTTCTAAAGATCATTCTCTAGCTAATAAATCATCACACTAAAGCTTCATGTTAGCATTTCCAACCAACTAGTAGTAAACTGTATTTGTTTTTGCGTTGTAAAAATGAGGTAAGAAATGCTCACTACACATCTCGGAATTTAAGTGTTAAATTGATTAGTGTTGATTCAAATGTTAAGATTTACCTAATCTTCGCATATCTATAGTAAACTATGGGCCTAATCTATCAATTACTTTATAGACAAATAAATTTCAACATCTGAGTGAAAAGTTATTACCAAATGAGCAGTTTGTGTGTACAACTGTGCATCCAAGCATGCATACTGATTGGCTTGCAGTACCCGTTTTCCGGTGTCATCCTGCGATGCGTTGGGCTTGTTTTTGCACCATTTGTTTCGTATTTGCAAGTTCAAGTAAACTTGACAGAACGCGAGAAAGTAGCGACACTTCCAAGACGCAATGCGACAGCACAAAACGAATCAAAACTGAAACGAGAACACCCTAAAATCTAGAAAATCCGTTGAATGTTATGGTCGGTCCGTAGATCCGTAGTAAATCTAAAAATCCGTAGATCTACGGATAAATCCATAGAACTAACAACACTGATTCTACTACCAACATAATGCCGATGGGCATTTGACGCTGAGAACTTCCAGGTTGCTTCTTCCGAATTGATGACCATAATCGAACGCGATGGATGGCTAGTTAGTTAGATTACTTTAGTTTGTGCCATGAATGGCATGCCATGGCCCATGATATTCTTCGGTTTGCGGTATTGCGTTGATCCGTTTGTATTTCTGCACACCATTCAATGACCCCAACGACGTATTCTGAGCCAAAAACTAATCCTTTAGGTCATCTGTAGCCCGGCCGTGGTTTCCGGCTGGTCAGGCAGCACTCGATGCAGTCGATGACTGTTTTGACCTTCTGCTTGGCAACTGCATTGCATTGTTGAAACTAGCATTTTTCTTTTTATTAAACAACAAGATTAACAAGAGGTATGTATGGATTTACATTAAAATTTCACAATTTTGTAGAAAATCATCGAAATTATCACCGTCGGTTAATGCTTATTCCTGTCACCAGTCGCGCAAGACTTTGAGTTGGGTTTGTCAACTGTGCAACCCTGACTACAACAACTTGTAACTTGTAAATGTCATCTGAAATACACTTTTGATTTACAAGCTACAAGCGCTTGTAAATTTCATAATGCAACAGGCTACGGATCATAGCTCTCCGTCGAATAGTCCAATGATTTCTGACAAATTCAAGAACTTTTTATTCAAAGGATCACGCTTCAAAACAGATTGGATATAAATGCCCATACAGAACCAGGAAATGGAATTAAAGAAATGATCAGCGCAAAAAAATAAATCAAAAGACAAACACGAATAACGGTAAAGTGAATTTCATAATGAATGACGTCGGAATGGAAATGTACGGCCTGAATGTCTGTGACGTCCGTTCGTTGGTCCGTTCGTTCTTCCGTCCATTTGAAGGTAGATATGTGCCATTTTGCCCTTTCCGTCTTTGGTGACGACGTGTGTTTACTGGAGCAGTTCCAGGAAGAAGCAAAAAAAAGCACCTTCTGTAGCAGCAGAAAGCTGCAATTCACGATGAGGGAATCTGGCACCAGCTCAGCTGCCTATTGCACGCCAACTCCATCTGCCAACCGTCGACCTACCACCGTTGTTGGATACAGCCGAGCGAACCGTATGCTTGCGTGAATTATAAATGTGAGAGAGGGCACATCATGGCAGTCGCCGTTGGTTTCCAGGTAGTATGGTACCTGCTTTTTCCTCTCTGGAAAATGGAAGCCTTTTGCTTTTGGGTCGTCCTATGCTTCTTTCGCTTTTGATTTGCGTATGTTGACTCTAATTTTCTCTTTCTTTTCCGCCGAGAGTTGTTGAGTCTGGTGGAAACAAGTCTTACGCTGAACTATTCATTTCAAAGCGTTTATTTGATGTTTGTGCGCAAATAGAAAACTAGGTACAAATGGGATAATGGAATCGTTGCTCAGTTTTGCAGGTGCCTGTGAACATCTTTGTGGGAGTAATTATAAAGGCGTTGGATGAATCGTCAATGAGTTCTTGATTGCAGCATCAAATATGTGAATCTTTCCTAAATTATGACAGAAATTTGTCAAAATGGCACTTCTAACGACCTTCTGCCGCTAAGGAGAAAGTACTTTTCCCCTCAGAAATATGTCCCACAGGATCCCGGTGAATGAGGTGCTAAATAGACACCAACTTGGCGTGTGCCACACATCATTCCACTCACTCGAGGTGCAAGATTAATGAATTACACCTTGGTGTAGCACACGCGTGTTTGTGTACGTGTGTGTGTGTGTGCACAGCACCCACTTTAATTAGATATGTGTCATAAATTTTCCGCTCCAGTTGGCTGAGTCCTCCCATCTGGGTTTAGTCGGAAATTTGCACGGTGTGGGGGGTGTGGATTTCGGGGATTTTTCCAACCCTAGTCAGCAGCGAGATACTCACTTTTGACGTGTTGGAAATCGCGTATCTGACTTGAACCGAAGTTTCCGTTGCAGTTTTTCTTGTCGTCGATCTTCGAGATGGAATAATTTATCGAGCTAAAGGCGAATTAAAACTTTGTCGGTCGGATCAATGGGTACTTGAGCGAAGGAATAATACGAAGTAAATAACAGTATGCTTAATTATCAAGCAAGTTCGCTAAATTCCTTGAATAAACCCTTGGTAAAAAACAGCTCATAAATTCCGCATTGCCCAAGGCAACATCCTTTAAAGGAAAAAAAACCACCTTCTATCGCTGCAATAAATGTGCTGCACGAATCCAACAAAGCAAACAGTCCCAAGCATATTTCCGAAACCGAAACAATATATAAAACCGACTCTCACAGTCACAACAACACATATTATTGGACTCCCTTTGCTCGGATGCTCACATTGCTAGGTTCTGCTGTAACTCTCCGAGGTGCCCTTCAAATATAAAAGACCAACATTCTACGGCACCGTCTTCCACCCCGTGTTCGTTCCGGGGATCAGGGTGGCTAAATGAATGCTTTTGGTGTTTGCCCGTGTTACATGATGGTGGTGATGGAGTGCATGCAAGAAGGAAGTGGGGGATTGGGGGGATCAATAGCAAGGTACCTACAATCCCGAACATCAGCAGTACACACCGCAGCATCACACAGAGCAGAAGCAGTTGCAATAAAAGCTCATACAAGCGGTTCCCCGTTGGGAGTTTTGGTTTTTATTTCCGTTTATATTCGTTGACTCCCTCTACGTGCACATGATGTTGATGTTGATCACAGCTTCAGGGACTTACTCGAAGAGGTGCATGGTTTTTATTTTTGGATTTCAATTTTGTTTTTGGGTTGAATTGAAAGACGCTTGGCTGGTCAAATACTTTGCAAATGACATTGCATGGCTCAATCGTTTCAGTTCCAAATTATTCTGAAGCTTATGTAATGGAACTATTTACACCTTTTGATAGAAATCGGCTATAGAAGGAGAAACATGAGGACTTTTTCGGATTTTCTTTAGCTTTGATCATTATGTGTTCAAGATCAATAGAGATGTATATGGGTCATTCCGCGCCAAGTGGTCACAAACAATTACAAAAGTGTAATTGACCTCTTCCGATTTGAACCAAATTTGAAGGGAATGTTCATTTAAGTTCGAATTCTAAAATTCCAAAGTTGTATGCTGATCGTAGCACCCCTCGATCAAGGGGCACATTTATCATTTTTCATTATTTTTTAGAAACCACTACTTTCTTTTGTTCATATCTCCGGAACAAATAAAGCTACAAATTGCATTAGGTATTGTTTTAATAATGGAATTAGCCAAGAAATCTAAATTTGTAACTTTTGTTTCTGTACAGTGATACCAAATATTTTTTATTTTTGTTTGAAAACTCTAAATGCAGTTTTCTCATAATACGTGTCGTTTAACTTTCATTTTAAGGACACCATCGTGTTCTTCATCCTTTTTTACATAAGAAACATTTAACGACAAAAAGTAATTTGCGTAGTTTCTGAGATATTGCATTTTGAATGAACGAAAGACATAAATTATGAGGGTTATTTTTTTAACGTTTCCTCGTAATAAGATTAATTCTCATGACTTACTTTGTTAAATAATACTTGATGGAAACAAAATAGGTATGATAAAACCAACAATAGTTTTTATGTAGTGTTGACAAATTTAAATATTATTTAGTGGCTGAAAACTTTACACTAGTAATAATCTAAACGAATTGCATTATAAATTAAGACATTCCAATACATACAATATTGTATCAAACACTGATATTTTATTATAACAATGTAAAACATGAATTACAATTTACTTATTTTTCTTCTCAAGGCTAGCACTTCGTGATGATTTCTTCCCATTATTATTCGAATCCATTTGCTTTGCACGTTTCGTTGCCACAACTCTTAAAGCTGAACCAGTTGTGGCACCAGAAACAGTTTTCATAATAATGGTATCAATACCAGAAGGAGCTGCTGCATGAATTGAACGAATACCGGGAATAGATGCAGCTGATGCAAAACGGTGGAACAGTATTTGTTTTTCTTCGGAACAGATCTCAGATGACACAAATCTAACGTTTGTATTGCAATTCTTCATTGCCCAGTCATAGAGCTCCTTTGGCGTGTGAATAGTGGCTCCTTGTTAATTAGCTCGCGTTGCCAATCTCTTCAAAGTTCATCCCAATCCGTCGCTTGGTCCTTTGCCATGTGCCGTAACAAAGTAGTGCCACTCAGTGGGCACTCCAAATTTTCTTTCGTGGAAAACCAGGGTACCGCACCATCGGAAAAGTACGAGATTTTGGACAACTGTGATACCTAGGATTTGAGATACTCTATGAAATGGCGCTGGAAAACATGAAATGTTGTTGTGATGTGCTCTAGAGTATCGGACATTATGACGCAGTTCAATGGTACAACTTTATTCTGGTGTACAGTGTAGGCATCAAAAGTGTGAACGGTTGCCAGCAAATCATTATAATGAATTTCCTGTACACTTAAAAAAACAAAAGAATAGTTTTCAGAGAAATCTGCCACTACAACGACTTCACCTTCATGTAAGCTATGACGAGTGAATTTGAAAAACTCGAAAAGTTCTAGTTTCGCTACAATATAGACGTGCTTTCGTACGGCTGGGATTGAAATGAATAATTCAAGATGAATTTTACCTGCAGGTGGCTGGTCATTATACATGTTTTTTTTTTAACCGCCAGATGACATTGCACGCATACTTTCCGACCTTTGATAATTTTCGGCAAAGTTCTTATTGTACACGTCATGAAACCGTGCAGAAATTGGTTTCAAACTCTTGCGACGAATAACTGTATGCAGATTCAATGGGTTGCAGCACTGTTGTTGCATTGTCGCATACATGTCTCCATATTGCTTAGCATGGCCATTACAAACACTTTTCAGTTCCGTAACACCAGAACGAAGCTTGTAATTGTGTTCCACTGTTTGGGACCTAACAACACTGCGTCCAGTAATTTGATCTATTGTAGTATTTCCCGTGTCCTTAGTTTAGTGCATGACGTATTACTCCATCAGTATTGAGAAATGATGAAGTATTCGATTTTTTTACAGTTGTCATTCTTGCATTTATCTCAAGGATCCGACTCTAATTGAAAGGTCCCGCTATTTACACCCTTCGGAGTATTGAAACACCCTCCAAAGGCACGCCCCTTTGTCAGTCAAAATTGGATTCCTTTGCAACAAAATTAAGGAATGACAGCGATAATGACCATTGACCATGCATCAGAACCCTAGTCTTAAGCACTTCAAATTAGGGACCAACGAATAGAAGATTAGGAGTCACATAGATGAAGACTAACTAACTTATTTCTCCCTTGTTTCTAGTTCATCCTCGGTGGACTGAGCCGAGTCTTGTCGCTATCAACAAGGCATAAAAAGTAACAAGGACTAAGATGTGTTCCTTTGATTACTGAAAAATCCTGTTCCCCTAGTTTGAAGTAGTCAGGACTAGGAATCGGTGGTAGATCTTACATCCCTTAACGTACCACGAAAAGGTGATCTACCCACTTAATTGTGTTTCTTGTGTGTTTTAGGGTGTCGGAAGGTGTTTATGGGTGTTTCTGCATGTAGACCTAGCTGTTAAAACGTTTATTGAAAATTAATGCTTACTGGCTAGCATTACATCCACTTTTGTTTATAATCAGAATTCTTTTTTTTTTTATTTACCAATTTAATCATCCACAGTGAAAGCACGGAATATCAGAAATAATGCACACGTCAATGTAAACAACTTACAGGAATTCAAATTTGCAACCCTCATCGTCATCCGCAACACCTATCTAAAAGAATGTGCTGTGTATGTATGTCTGGAGGTCCATTCCGATTTTAAAAAAGTACTCCCTCAGTCGTCGCATTCTTATGTCATGATGCTTGACATCCTGGCTCAAACCAGTAAAGTCCTCTCGAATCCATCCCAACCGAATTCCAGTCGCAATCAAGCTCAGATAACCAAACCGAGCACGTCCCTTTCTAAGCAATCTCTGGATCTAAATTTCGCAAAAAAAAAACGAACCTATTTATAATGAGAGAGAGAAGGATTAGTATTTTCCATTTAATTCCACTACTTTATTTGCTTATCCTTGACAGATACGCGTATTTCGTCTACAATGTGCAGACTTCTTCAGTGTCTTGTACTAATACTCGAGTCGAGTATTAGTACAAGACACTGAAGAAGTCTGCACATTGTAGACGATATACGCGTATCTGTCAAGGATAAGCAAATAAAGTAGTGGAATTAAATGGAAAATACTAATCCTTCTCTCTCTCATTATACAGGTATTCCACTAAGACGCCCACATTCATCAGGATACGAACCTATTTGTAAGCGGCAGCTAGTAGGATGGATCTCTCTGATTTGGTATTGTGTATATGAAATCCACGATGAAAGGGTATCAAACACATTAGAAAGAAATATCTGTCTTCAGCTATCGATCAATAATTGATATGATAATTATTATCCGCTTCATTCATATACAGTAACAGATATTCTAGCTTGTTAGAGGTTGAAATTGTCTGTTTTTCAATGTTGAGCTTGATGTTGAATCTTCTTTCCTAATTGCGGGGGTGAGGGCTACTTCGGTGTCCCGATCAGTTTTTTTGTGGAATCCTACCGATTTCTGGAGGTCCCTCCTTCAGAAAAAAAATCAACAAAAACAAAAAGGGCATCAAATGAATGGCAGTGCTGCCAGAAAAGATTGAAAAATTGGGTCTCATGTGTTTGAGTGTGTCGAAGAGTGTCGAAGAGTGTTTTTGATGTGTTTTACATAAGGTGGCAAAGTGGCTTACCCCCTGAATAGAACACACCATTTTCCACTCGGTATCTGCAAACTTCTAATAAACTAGAAAAAAAAAAACTCTGGTGCAATCAAACCAAATATTTAGATGCATCAACTTAAAAAAAATCACGTTTAAAGTTTTTAGTCGCTTAATAATATTTAAATTTGACAGCACTGTTTTTGGTAATGTAATAGATTTTTTTTTTCTTTAAATATTATTTTACACAATAAGTCATGAGAATGAATCCACTTATGAAGAGGAAATGGAAAAGAAAAATTAAAAAAAAAGTTTTACCCTCATAATTTATGACTTTCATTCATTCAAAATGCAATATCTCAGGAACTACACAAATTACTTTTTGTCGTTAAGTGTTTCTTATGTAAAAAAGGATGAAGAACACGATGGTGTCCTTAAAATGAAAATTAAACGACACGTATTAGGAGAAAACTGTATTTAAAGTTTTCAAACAAAAATAAAAAATATTTGGCAACACTGTACAGAAACAAAAGTTACAGATTTAGATTTCTTGTCTAATTTCCTTATTAAAACAATACCTAATTCAATTTGTAGCTTTATTTGTTCCGGAGATATGAACAAAAGAAAGTAGTGCTTTCCAAAGAATCACGAAAAATGGAAAATGCGCCCCTTGACCGAGGGGTGCTCCGATTAGCATAAAACTTTGGATTTTGAAAATTTAAACTTAAATGAACATTCCCTACAAATTTGGTCCAAATCGGAAGAGGTCAATTTCATGTGCTGTGTACACTTGGCGCGGAATGACCCATATACTATTTTATCGAAAGACGCAATTCTCTGTCAAATGAGCAAACGACTTGGCACGAGACCCTCCGATGTCTTCAGTACACTCTGAAAAATTTTCACGTCCGATTTACGTGAAATTTCTCGTAACTGCTCTGTTTTTAGAAAATCTCAAATGTTACGTGACGTTAGTCACTTTGACCTGCATCACACGTCATGTTCACTAAAAATGTTAGTGAAATCTACCGTATTTTCACGTAAACTATTTAGTGTGTCTGTGTTAGTGAGTTTCCGACTTTGACATTTCAGTGGAACTAGATTTACGTGATTTTCAGGTATGCAAAAATAATCAATATGGCGTCAAAGTGTAAGTTGGCGGAAGAACTCCTCAACGATTTTAAATTTCCCGACAGCTTGTTGAAAATATTGGACGGTAATTTGATTCTTTTACTTAATTTGTTTCAGATTATGAGTCACTAACGTAGCTTCTTTTATGTGTTTATAATTTCAGAAAGTGGATTCGGTATCTTTAACCTCCTTACTGCATCAGAGGATCAGTTCTTAGCATGCTTGGAAGAGCTAGGCTATGAAGATATTTCGTGCACATCGTCATATTTATTCGAGTTAATTCAGTCATGGCGAAACCGAAATGTATGTATATAAAACAAAATTGTTAACAACAGTTTAATAAAATGTATTCTTGTTTTGTCTTTTCAGAAACCAGCGATACGGTCTTTGGTGAACTCATATATATTCACCAGCCAACCTGAACCAGAAATTGATCGGCGAGAATCTTGCTCACTCGCCCTTTCGGAGGTTGATCCACCAGTTGATTCGGAACAGGAAGCCTCGCCTTTAGTACAAAGTACTAGTGCAGCGTACAACGTTATTTTCATCAGCCAAGCTGAAGCGGAAAGTGGTAAAAGTGAAGCTCACCCACTCGCCCGGTCGGTGGTTCATCAACTGGTTGCTTCAGAAGAGGTAGCTGGCCATGTATCACAACTCCTACCGATTGCATCTGGCACAGCTTATGTTCCGGTAAAGGATTCTTCTCTTGTGGTTTCGGGCGCAATTGACGGTTTTTTCCATAGTGAAGTTATCACTGATACGAGCACTCAGGTTCTTGCTGAAGGTCTACCTCGACCGACACCGGTAACTTCAAATGAGTCAACTTCATCTCCAACTGAGGTTGTAATTCGCAGCAGTTGCAACCCATTTGATTGTAATGTACTACATGAGCTATTAAATCAATCCGAAGAGGGCAAAGACATTATCACCAGAGCCCAAGTGGGCGAGTTGTCGGAAGCAAAACAACTCCAGCTTGCCGGAATAATAGCTAAATATCCCCTGATTCACCGAGACAAACTACGCGCTGAAGATTTGCAAACGTACGCTCTTGTAATTTGCATTTTGTTCAAATTCGAGCGGCAGGTAAACTACAATCTCAATTTTTAAATTCGACCTTAAACCTTAAATATTCGTGTTTTTAATTTCAGGAGAATTACTACATAGCTAGAGGAGGTGACAGAAAGAACCATGGAGGTAAAATTGCCAACAAAATCGGTAATCTAAAGAAGAAGAAACGCAAAACGGATGCTTCGGAGGAACAACACGCTATTGGTCTCAAACGTAGTGCACCAGCGGATGAAACAGTTCGTCATCATGACGAAAACAGCACCCAAGCTTACGAATGGCTCGTCCTGAATATAGAACCCTGGACAACCGTAACAGATAAATGGCCCTTGAGCTTATCCAAGCGCAAACCCTTCTTGTTAGCGCATACGGCCGTAGCTAAAATCTTTACGTTCTTCCCTCACTACAGAAATCAATACGGTTATCAATTGGTGAGTTAGTTTGATGTTATAGCACAATGTTCAATTTGATTACTATGTTTTGCTTGTTATTACTATAGATCGACATCGACTTCAAGCATCTATTCGGCGGAAGCGCGAATGAAATCCGGGGATTTGAAGAAATCCGGCCAGGTATCACAGCTTACATTGCAAAGCGAGCCATAGATCCATCCGCAGAGAAAATTCTCAAGCTGCTCACCGACAACGATACAAACGAAGGTAAACATGTTTATATTAGGTATTTGTAGTAACTGATTAGAAATATTTTTTTTAGATACGAAACATTGCGCACTACTGCTTGGACTCAGTACTGTGTTGCCACCAATCACGGCCGGAACTCATTTTAAACCAACAATCTGCGTTTCGCAAGAAGACACTGTCATTTTTGCAGAGTCGGTGGCTGCTGCTTCCAGCAAAGTACAAGACACGTACCAAACATACGTTGATCGGAAGCTACCTGTGGTTCCCAAGTTAGTTGTTTTGGGAAAGAATGTGAACAATATTAGCGGCCGATTCTTTGTTTACTTCGAGGACTTTCATTACGAGCTTCCAACGGCCGCACGTGCAATCGACGTTATCATTAAAATAATTGCAGTGTTTGGTCTGCCATACTCAAAGGTTTCAAAATTGGTATGGCACTTTCTTAGCAGTGAAGTGTACAGTATTGCTGAGCGGGAATCTTACACCAGCATCAACAAACTGAAACATTATTTGCACACAATCCCTGGAACCGAGCAGCAACAATGATTGGTTGTATGATCACGTCTTATACTTCAACCTTCCGAGATGCTGATGAATATTTGCAGCATTTAAAAAATCATCATCAGGTACCTGTAGCTCATCGATACGTATGCACAGTATCGAAATGTATACAAATATTCACAAACTACCATACATTCAGAAAACACATAATACGACATGGAACATCTCAGTTCAACTCATCAATACCATCTATACCACAGCAAAAAGATAGGAAGAAAGAAAGGGACACCGCAAACTGGATCGACGATGAATCACCACCCGCTAAGGAGCCAACAATAGATAACGATAACCGTGAAACGCAAGCCGAATGTAGTAGTCAATATGTGAAGAAAATCGACACCATGCTTTCATCAGCAGTGCAACTAACATTAGGATTGCACACGAAAAGCAATGTTACTCGTAAAGATGTTCATAATATTCAACGCGATGTCACCCGAATGTTACACGGAATAGCCGACGATTTAGAAAATATGAACGTTGTTCACCAGAATCCACAGGACGAGTTTTATTTTAAGAGATACATAACTGAGATGAAAAACATGTTTGGTCCAATCAATACCGATTATATTTTTTTTGAATATTTAAAGAAAATAGATAAACTAGTGCTACCTCAGATAGTTACAATACAAAGTGACGAGAATATTACGTTAGAACTAATGAATTTCGACACCGACTCTATCGAAGAGAAAAAAAATTTCCTTGTAATGATGCTAATTAAACATCAACTTAAAAGTTTTCTAGAATGCAATGAGGCCCTGAAACTTATATTGTTAAACGCTGATGAAATGGAAAAAAGCACACTCATAAAACATTATGTTAATGGTAGTAACTGGAAACAAATCAGGCAAAAATATGAAAACGACATAGTTGTTCCGATTTCTCTATATGCTGATGAATTTGAGGTCAACGATGCTCAAGGATCGCACAATAATAGACATAGCATAGCGTATGTGGTCTTTATTATAACCTTCTCACTTTACCAAATGAATTCTCGTCAAAGCTGAAAAACATATTTGTTGCTGGAATGTTGAAAAAGCAAGACATGAAAGAAAAGGACATTAACAAATTGGTTGAACCATTGATTTCCATATTTAGATATCTGGAAGAGAATGGTATAAATTTCTGTATCGATGGTGAAAATAAGACTGTTAGATTTATGCTATGTTTACTGACAGGAGACAACTTAGGCATTCATACAATGCTATCTTTGTCAAGAGGGTTCAATGCCACCTTTTACTGTAGATTTTGCAGAAGGCCAAAAGATCTTCTTAAAAAGGACACTTTGGAGCATGCTGACTGTTTTAGACGGAAGCTAGATTATGATGATGATGTTAGAACAAATTCTCTAAGTGAAACAGGAATTGCTGGTTACTCAGTATTTAACACATTACCATCTTTCCATGTCGTGCAGAATAGAAGTGTCGATCCTATGCACGATCTTTTTAGCTCAGGAGTATGCAAGTATGGTCTAACAAAAGTTTTGAATCACTGTATTTACGTAAAAAAATATTTTACTTTAAAGCAATTAAATGAAAAACGTAGAGAAATTAGTAAAACATGTCCCAACGATGAGCTCAGACGTATGCTCGATGTATCAGAATACTTCATGAGTCGCAAAAAGCAAAAATCTGTATCTCTCAGAATGACGTCAAGTGAAATGCTCAATTTCACGCACTACTTTACTTTGATCTTGGCTAAGTATGTTCCCACAGATGATTTAGTCTGGAAATTTTGCACCATAATGATACGATTGGTTGAACTATGTTTGAAATCTGCGTTTTCACTGGACGATCTTGCTCGACTTAGGCATCTTACTGAAGTACACCATACTATGTATATTCAGCTGTTTAACGATGATTTACAACCCAAGCATCACTTCTTAGTTCATTATCCAACCGTCATTCAAGATTCAGGTCCTGTTTATAAAATGATGTGCTTTCGTAACGAAGCCAAGCATCGTGGTTTCAAACAGCATGCTCATGTAATGCCTTCACGTAAAAACATTTGTTATACACTGTGCGTAAAAGCATCATTGCAATTTACGTATAATGTTTTCAATGAAACATTCCTTGAAAATGACATCAATGATGGATTTCAGATGGCTGATATTCGATTACGAAAATACTTCTCCGAGTTTGTTCAGCCTCTACGTCTACAGACAGATTATGAAGTGATGCTTTCAGGCAGTGTGAATAACAAAGGAACTAATTATCGAACATTAAATTTCATGACATTGTTCAGAAACGGTACCACACTTTTATATGAGATTCTTGAAATAATGTATTTTGAAAATTCATTGTTTTTAATAGTACAAATTTGGGATGTAGGCCAATACCAAGAACACTTTTTAGCATACGAAGCGATGAATCGTTTAAGGTTGGTAGATATAATTAGCATAGATTATTTTGACAGTCAGCCTGTATCACTACATCGCGTTGGAAATACGTACATGTTTAGAGTTAAGAATAATTATAATGATAATTGAAATAAATGTTTGAAACAGATTTATTAATACTTTGTTAAACAGTCAATAATTTGCAATTTTATGAGCATTCGGCGAGTATTATGCGAGTATTCGGCCCAACTCCTACTAGACATAGAATTAAGTGAATGTTGTTACAAACAAAGAACAATGAATTATCGGCTCCGTAAAGCTAACGTGATTGAGCCTTCCAAATAAACGAACTAGTTGAAAAAAAACATGTTTTCCATAAATAAGGTTTACCAAGAATATTGCATATAATTTATTGTGTATAGCGTATCACTGAGCAAAATCGCAACGTAACGTGGAAAATTCCTTAAAACAATAAAACGCTTTGATTTGATTTGTTTGGTTTTTTTTCTATCGTAAACTACAGATTTATTCATGGACCCCTCTACAGTGAATATGGATAATATTTTCATCCATCATCTGGTGCGGCAGAAATCGAGTTAAAACTAAATCAACTCTTCGAGGTCGAAAGTTTCTGCACATTGGACAGCAATGTTGAACGGAGTGCAAAAATGCAAGATTTGCTGAGGGAAGTCGAGACCCTTCTCACGGAGTGGAAGAACGAGAGTGACTAGAATGCATAAAACATGACAGCGCTGGTTGGTTCTTTGTTATCGAAAGAGAAAATAAAATGTGGAATAAATCTGTAGTTTACGATAAAAAAAAACAAAACAAATCAAAGCGTTTTATTGTTTTGAGAAATTTTCCACGTAACGTTGCGATCTTGCTCAATTATAAGCTATACACAATAAATTATACGCAATATGCTTGGTAAGCCTTATTTATGGAAAACATGTTGCGCCATATTGGATTCCAAAATAGCGTCTGGAATGTGAGCGTGTTATGAACTAATATGACCATCATCCGAAAGGACTTGATCATCTGCACAACTTTGCTGAAAACAGCAATTTTCTATATGGCCAGGCTCTCGAGATACAGTTTATATAGGAATTGCACATGCACACTAGCGCTGCGTAGTGAGAGATTTCTGAACTAATATGGCCACCATTCGAAAGGAATTGGTCACCTGAACAACTTTGCTGAAGACAGTAACTTTCTATATGGCCAGGGTCACGAAATATTCTATGTTGGAAATATGATCCATATATTATAGCGCCCGTCATAAGTAACATAAAAGTGAAGCGCCTCTAGCGGCGTAGTTCCCAATTTAACCTGAATCCAATGGGACAGGCTTGTTGGTCTAACCCAGTACAGCAACTTTGTCGAAGACAGTATAGCTTTATGTATTGAAACAAATGAGATAATCCACTACAGCCCCCATTAGTGAAAATCCCATAAGCTGTGGGTATCCTTATTCGCGCTTCCTTATTCACGCCCCCGTTACCCCGGTAATAAGGATTCCTGACTGTACGACTTATTTCAGTCATAAACAAGTTGCTGTAACTTATTGTGATGAAAATGTGCTACTCGGGTAAGCTTTCTGTAGACTTTAAATGAATCATTGACCACATTGGCCGCCTCGGAACCACCAGAATGCCCTCCGGGAAACCGGGAAAGACTTGAATTCGATCACTGACCACATTGACCGCTCACAGAACCACCGTTATGTCTCCGGGAGTACCTGTTGTAGAGGAAAATATAATTTTTAAACCAAATATGCTCGATAATGGCTGCCAAGTTATTTTGTGCAGACAACTTAATATTTACTTCTTTTAATCCATGCTGGCATTGCAACCACTTTAAAAAGCGTAAATGACAATCAAAATCAAAACAAATTCAAGGAAATGTACACAATATGAAAATTGAATAATATTAATAGTTTCTCCTCCTTGAATGTCAAAACATGGGTACTCACAGGCACTCACGCCGGATATTAACAATCGCAAAATACTAGATAGATTTAAATTGGATCATTACCCACATTGGCTGCTCTTGGAACTACCAGAATGCCCCCGGTTAAGGTGAAAGTGGATGGGCAGGACTTCCCTGATTTCCAAGAATTGAAATGGCAGAACTTCTCTGAACTTCAACAGGACTTCCCTGAACTTCGGCAATAGTTGCATTAACTTCGAAAGGACTTCCCTGAACTTCGGCAATAGTTGCATGAACTTCGGCAGGCTTTCTCTGAACTTCAGCAGGACTTCTCTGAAGTTCAGCAGGACTTCCCGGACCTTCGACAGGCCGTTCTTGAACTTCGGCAGGACTTCTCTGAACTTCATCAGGACAACCCTGATTTCCAAGAATTGAAATGGCCGGACTTCTCTGAACTACGGCAGGACTTCCCTGAACTTCGGCAGGATTTCGCTGAACTACGGCAGGACTTCCCTGAACTTCGGCAGGACTACGCTGAACTACGGAAGGACTTCCCTGAACTTTGGCAGGACTGTCCTGAACTTTTGCAGGACTTCCCTGATCTTTGGCAGGACTTTCCTGAACTTTGGCAGGACTTCCCTGAACTTTGGCAGGACTTTCCTGAAGTTCAGCAGGCCTTCCAGGAACATTGGCAGGACTTCCCTAAATTTCAGCAAAGCTTCCCTGAACTTCGGCAGAATTTCCCTGAACTTCGGCAGGACTTCCATGAACTGCAGTAGGACTTCCCTGAACTTCAGCAATACTTCCCTGAAAATCGGCAGAACTTCCCTGAACATCAGCAAAACTTCCCTGAACTTCAGCACAACATCTCTGAGCGTTGGCAGGCTTTCTCTGAACGTCGGCTGGACTTCTCTGAACTTTGGCAGGACTTCCCTGATTTCCCTTCGGCAGAATTTCCCTGAACTTCAGCAAAATTTCTCTGAACTTCGGCAGGACTTCTATGAACTGCAGTAAGACTTCCCTGAACTTCAGAAATACTTCCCTGAACCTCGGCAGAACTTCCCTGAACATCAACAAAACTTCCCTGAACTTCGGCACAACATCCCTGAGCTTTGGCAGGCTTTCTCTGAACGTCGTCCAAGAATTGAAATGGCAGAATTTCCCTGAACTACGGCAGGACTTCCCTGAACTTTGGCAGGACTTTCCTGAAGTTCGGCAGGCCTTCCCTGAACTACGCCAAGACTTCCCTGAACTTCAGTAGGACTTTCCTGTTCTTGGAATCTTGGAATTGAAATTGTCATTTCAGTAGTAGAATTATTATAACTTTACAATAATTTTGTATTTGTCAAAATTTCAATACTTCCCATTTTGCGAATTTGCAATGCTTGTTGGTATTGATACATTTTGAATTTGGGTGTGGTTCAAACGGGTGCGGAGTCAGTATCAACGGAAAAGCATTAACTTTCACCTTAAGGAGGGTGTACACTCAGATAAAAAAATAACTATTTTATGTCTTGTTAAAATTGATAAGCACCTATAGAAACATTGTAGATGAAGTCTTTTTAAGAAACTTTGTCGCAGATAAAAAACTTTCTATCGCTCAAGTGGACGAAGCTATACGGTTTAAATGGAGTACAAACGGTAGTACCCCTTTAAAAGGAGTTTTTCACCATAACTTTTTTTGTTTTGAATTTTATAATTTTCTTAATCGCTATCTCTTTGTTTAAAGGATTAACGCCAGTTTTTATATTTTTCACGCTATCCTATGGGTACAGGAGGGAGACGGTTTAAGTTTTGGCGATTGTCTGTGAAGGAACATGATCGCTTGGGTTTTCGAGGCGTTGATTTTGATTTTCCACGTGGTGGCATAATCAGTAAAGGTGTCAAGGCATCGTTGGAGCTTGTTCGTAATTTCACGAGGCATCCTACCCTTGACGGCTATCGCGGTGTCATCTGCAAACAGAAAGAACACGCAACCGTCTCCTAGAGGAGGGATGTCCGACGTGTAGATGCTGTAAAACAGTGGTCCCAGCAGACTCCCTTGCGGAACACCTGCTGGGATAGGAAATTGTCCCGAAAGGGAACTATTCAACGACACCCTGAACGACCTTTGCTGGAGGTAGTTACGGATGATTTTCACAAGGTATGGTGGAAAGTTGGAGTTACAAAGCTTGTATATAAGACCGTCGTGCCAGACATTGTCAAACGCCTTTTCGACGTCTAACAAAGCCATGGCTGTGGACTTGGATACAGCTTTGTTACTTCGGATGTTATTCAGCACCCGCACTAGCTGATGATTGGTGGAATGCCCCTTGCGGAACCCGAACTGTTCCGGAAGAAGAATGTCATGTTCCTCCACAAACTTGTTCAGTCGGCTGAGGATTAATTTTTCGAACAGCTTGCTCAGCGCTGAGAGCAGGCTTAATCGGTCTGTAGCTTGACGGTAGTGAAGCGTCTTTCCCAGGTTAGCGGATCGGGATGATTTTTGCCACCTTCCAGATGCTTGGAAAGTAGTGCAGCTCCAAGCATCTGTTGAGGATGGCAGCCAGCAGCGAGTGCACCCTCGGGCTGAGATTTTTCAACGCTAGGTTGAATATTTCGTCAAACCCGGGAGCCTTCATGTTCGTACTGTATTTCAGCGCTGAGCAAATTTGTTCCTCTGTAATCCGTTCTTCTGGAGGGACGGCACAAAGGGAGGCATCTAACGCCTGGACGCACTGCGCATCCTGGTTCTCGCGTGGATTTGGGATTTTGGAGCCAAGCAAATGCGACTGGGCAATGTGCTCCCCAATCGGATTGGCCTTCTCTTTGTTGGTGATAAGCCGTTCGTCATTGACTCTACGTGGTGAAATGGGCTTGGGGTGAGACTTCAGCACCTTGGCAACCTTCCAAAATGGTCTGGAACGGTCGTCCAGGTTCTGAACGAGCCGCCCGAAACTCTCGTTCCGGATTGAGACCATTCTGGAAGCAATCTGCCGATTCAGATCGACCATTTCGTATATTTACGCTGCTGATCCCCAGTCCGCTGGAACTGGCGTCTACGAACATTTCTGAGCCGAATCAAGAGTTTGGTGTGGGAATCAATTCCTTGAAACTTACCCCTCACAGGAACTCGTCGAACGCACTCTTCGTCAGCCACGGATATGGTTTGATGGAGACCCTCCAGGGCCCGGTCGATGTCCTCCACAGTGTCGAGAGGTGGGTTGTCGACGATGTGGCGGTCGACCACGCGCCGAAACTGGACCCAGTTGACTCGATGGTAGTCCTTCCGCAGGCACGGTGCAGGGGCCACGTTGCACCCCAGCTCGGTCAGCACCGGTTGGTGGTCCGAACTCAGGTCGTTGACGGCAACCGGCTTGGCTAATCCGGTGTTTGCCAAGAACAGGTCCAGCGTCGAGGGGTTGCCCGCCGGTGATGTGAAGGTTGGTTCGTCCGTAAACCAGACGGAATAGAGACCATGCTGGGAATGGTCGAATAGCAGGCGGCCGTTCTGGTTCTGCTGGTAGTTCCGCCAGGCCTCGTGCCGGGCGTTCAGGTCCCCTCCGACTACGAAGCGGGCATTGGTGCGGGTTATGATGGCAAGGTCGTTCTTGAACTGCTGTGCTGTACCATTGCTAACGGTACATTGCCGGGGGCAGTAGGCGGCGATGAACCGGACGTTTCTGGTCGATGTTTCCACCTCTACGCCGACGGCCTCGATGATGGAAGTGTGGTAGTGGGGTAGGGTGCAGTACTTGATGCCTTTCTTGATGATGACCGCGACACCGCCCCCCCTGGAGCTGGTGCGATCAAGCCGGACAATGCTGTGGTCGGGCAGTCAGAAGCTGTCACCGGTCTTGAGGTGGGTCTCGGTGAGAAGGCCCACGTCGATGTCGTGCTTGCGGAGGAAGTCTGCAAGCTCAAAGCGTTCCAGTTGGTGATCTTTATGGCTTCATGGTCCATAATTAGCGACGAAGGAGATGATAGCTTGGAGCTGTTGTGTTCTTGTAGCGTAGGTGCGCTTGATGATGATGGCCTGGGCCAACAGTGTGACGATCTCATCCGTTGACAGCGGAGAATCGTCTGAAGCTTCGCCGGTTGTACCGGTCAATCCCGGAGCAGGGGGATCCGTCGATGGCCCGGAGGCTTGACCGGGTACTGCAGCGGCAGCCAACTGGGCAGCAGCCAACTGTTGGTTGAGCGGGAGCGGCGGCAACACTGGAATTGGCCGTGGTTGGACCGGTGATAACGGAGGAAAGTTCTGCGCGTTGTTTTCCGGAACCTTCTTGCGACCGGGCTGGTTGTTGGACGAGGCCTTCTTCCGGATCTCGGCGTATTCGGCCCGCTTCGGACAGGCCTTACTCGTGGCCTTGTGGGCGGCACCGCAGTTGGCGCATGTGGGAGCGGCTTCCTCACGCGATTTCTTACCCATGGCTGGGTCAGCGAGAGCGTCACTACACAACGCGAACGAACGAACGAACGAAACGAGAGAGAATAAAAATCGACTGAACTGCTCAACAGTCTGGCAGCGAATGATGGTGCAGTCAAACTTTCTACGTTTCCCTTGCTAAGGCCTTTTGATTAGCATTATATGCCCCTCCTTTTTTCTGTATTTTGCTGATGTATTGAACTGCTTGACTTCCTTAACGCCAAGGAGATCGACATTGCCATCATCACCGAAACCCATCTAAGGCTGAAAGTCAACATCTACCTATTGGACTTTCGGCTCTTGAGACTCGACAGAACCAGTGCAAGAGGAGGAGAAGTAGCCGTTTCTGTGAGGCGTAACATCAACTGCCACCTGCTGCCGAACTTTCAACTCAAAATTATCGGGGTTGAAGTTGGCAAATCGCTTGGCCCCATCATCATCATAGCGGCTTACTGCTCCAGACAAGTTAACAACAGGGATTGTTCGGCAGCGGATCTTAGACGAGATAGCATCAAGCTGACTCGGCGATGGCAAAAATACATCATCGCTGGCGACCTGAATGCCAAACATCAAGCTGGGGCAACAGTCGGTGCAATCAAAACGACACCATCCTGAACAACAATCTTGAGTCCGGACACTCCCACCCGGTGTTTTTTTTTATTCCTGCTGCTGCTATCATCCCCACTGTGAAACAGTAATCCGGAATCACTTTATTGGTTAGTATTTTGGAAGACCCTAATAAACAAATACCAAAAGCGTACGGTTTCCCGTATGCTAGAATTATACCACAAATGGTTTGGAAAATACCCTGAATACGTCGTTAAGCTCTTTCTTATGGTTATTTTTATAGGAACAGGAGGAATTGGCGTTGACGGCACCGTCGAAAAAATTTCTCTTCCAGCAAATAGAGACAGTTTCTTATAGGAATTTTCGGTGGAGTGAAAGGATAGTACAAAGTCCGCCATGTTTCACGCACAGTCTGACGTTTGCTGATGGATTTTCTCAAAGGAGTAAAGAGCTACAGAGTCGCCGTCAACGTTAATATGATGAGGCCGAGGACATTGAGCAAAGGAACCTTCCCGGCTACTACCCTCGCCGAAAGCATTCAACCGAAAGGCAGTAGACGACGACTAGCGTTGTGATGGAAATTCCATATCTCATAAAGCTGGATCTAGTGGAATACCAGTACATTGGCCTCGATTGATCGGTGACAAGGTTGTATTTGATTTGAATAAGAGTTGAGGCAGTTTATTTTGTATTTCTATAAATTCCATTAACGTTCAAAAGCATAAAGGGAAAAAATTACCCAAATATGGGTTGAATTCACCCAAAATCAATTTCTCAATTTAAAGGTAAACATTAACTACATTATCGGTAAATTGCATGTACCCAAATATGGGTAAGTCGACATTACCCATAAAATGTGTGTGTGCACTTTTTCGCGATTATGGGTATTCTTCACCCATATTTGGGTGAACCGAACTAAGCGTGTATCATATCTTGAACTTCCAAAATGAATACAAAACAATAGGTTTTTGAAAAAACTATGTCAAAACAGCATCGTGAAACATGAAAGCTCCAGGTGTTTCTCTGTCCACTCAGAGTGAGCATTCACGAATCATACAATCGCTTCTTGTGACACTCTGAAAGTTAAATGGACAGGTTTTTTGTGTCCAGCACATACTTTTCAACCTCTTCTTGTAACTTACAACTACAAAATATCGTTATAGCATCGAATGATTCCATAATTCAGAAATATATTTAATAGAGCAATGTAACTCGAAACAACCCTGGCTATTGGTCACGCTACGCTGGAATTCTACGATAATTTTTAGCAATCAACAGAGCACTAAGAAAGAACGCTATTCCAATAATCCAACAAGGTTGATGTTACCCGGGTTGCCATCACCATCCCAAGGAGCGTCCAATCTCGCGGATGTCATTCATCCTGAGCCAAGCTTGTTCACAAAAATGGTTCAGCTCATTTCCACGCCGTAAATAAATGAAATTCAATCAGCCAGCTTCCATTCCGGTACTCTTCCGGCCCCTTCTCAGGTGGATCGGAAGCAGCGACTCGGCCACAACAGTCTTATATGTAGCTGCAGAGCTGCAATCATGTTGACCTAACAAAACATTTCCACCCTTAATCGGATATTCGCCACGCTGGCATTTTACGGCCAGGAAGATCGTAAAAATAAAAGAAAAATCGAGAGGAAACATAAAATGATGGAAAATATACACGGGTGATCCTTCCGGTGTGTTTTTTTTTCTTTCGTTCCTTGATGGTCGAACGAGAAACTTCTTGCGGTTGCAAACTGCGAGGGGGAAGTTTATTCTTGGGAATGGTTGGCGCGCGCGATATAACACGTTCCTGCCTCCCTTCCTTGGCTTGGCCACCCCGTTGCCACATGAACCGCTTCTGATAGTTATTGCTGCACAATGGGTGAGCACAGATTTTGGTACCGCACGAGGGAAAGATCGAGTGCTGTCGTTTCTCAATTGAAAGATACTTTCCAGCACAGTCCTTCCTTTGGTCTCAAAAGGTGCTAACGCCGCTGCCCACTCAAACACCAAGTTGGGCAGGTAACAAGCCAACTTCAGAGCGCGCACTAAATTTACGGAAAACTGTTTTCCTCCTTGTGTGGTTGACGGCGGGCGGGTGGCATAGTGCGAATTACCACGCCATAGTTTCGTGCAAGCATAGATGAAAGCCATCAAACGACACGAGTCTGTAGAGTGGGCAAAAAATCTAGGAAGCAGCAACTCAACTCAACTTCTCAACTTTGATAAGAGTGCTCCTTCGTCGACGATGACGACGTCGTCGTCGATGCGATGGTGGAAAGCAGCTTGATTTTTCCTCGGAGGGAGTTATTTACGATATCATAATGCGTGAAAATTACTTTCCCACAGTCGTGCATATTTACATCGGTGAGTAGCAGCAAGAGCAGCAGCAGCAACAGCACACATGAGTACCGGTCCTCCTCGCATGGGAAAAGGTAGGGATAAAGTTGGATCGTCCTGTTCCTAGTCCCAAAGTGGATGCACGCCGCCAGCTCGCAGGTAGGTTAGCTCACCTATAGCTATAGAGCAGTTCCACGCCAAATGACGAATCGATCTGATTTCTCCGATTTACATGAAACTTTGCAAAATTGTATGTTATGGTCTACCGTTCACATTTGAGCTAAGCTTCAGCCAATTTGATTCGTATTAATGTAGCTGCGGTTCTTCCAACGACTCGAAGACTCAGGTGGCGCTACGAGGAAACCGACTGGGATGCTTTCAGGGAAAAATCTGACGCCCGCGATCCGAACTGCATCTCCAGCTTCACGGAAGTACTCTTCAAAGCTGCAACAGGGCGAAAGCCCTACGTTGGTGGAATGAGGAGACCATATTTGCGGTGAAAATATGCTTGTCGAAGCACTCTCCATGACCATGCATCAAGTTGACGAAAGAAGTGAAAAGCAACTGGTGAATGTCGTCTTCGGTGGTGATCCATCACCGATCTGGTCATTCCTGACAATCACGACACTCATCTGTGCTCGTTTTGAAGCAGTTGTTACTTTGCTTGCTGATGTGAGTGTGTTGGTGAGTGAGCCTTGTTTGTAACTCACACAGTCGCGCGTGCCGAGACGAACTTGAAATGCGTAGGCATTGCTTTCGTTTCCTTCTGTCGTTTCGCTTTTTCTCATCATCGTACTGCAGAAGTATTTACTGTTTTCCTTGTGCTTTACATCATCAGCAGCGCAGAGATGCCAGATTTTTTTCTATGCAATTCCGTAGACTTATTCAAATCTACGGATTTCTACGGATTTTTTTAGTCGAAGGTGATATTTTTTTTAGTTTAGTGATATTTTAGAATGAATAATAAATCGATGAAAGAACTTTTGAAAACCTACTAGGGACAGCCCTCTGGGGTTGTACGCAATGGTGACGTCGGACTACGTGGTCTTATATAATAAATGTTATTTTTATTAATAGTATATTAAACGAATTTTATCGGGGTTCTCTCTGTTTATACTCTTTAGTATGACTATGATTGGCCCTGAAAAGAAGCTTTTGATATGAATTTTAGAAGGGACATGTTCAGAAATTTAACTTTTTTTGAAAATCTTGGTGGCCCTGTTGCACCTGTGATACTGTTTCACCTGTAGTTTTTGGCATACTTTCACTGATTGCTTCCCGGGGTTCCCGGTTTAGCCATAGCAAGATGTGCGTGAGAGGACTTCCACGGTGCTAAAATTCAATCGTGTCAACCAGCTTGTTGAAGTACACACAGCACGTGGCTGGATCATCATTGACCAGAGTTGCACTTTGTAGTGCAATCAATTCCTGGATAGGATCTGTTAAGTCATTGCCATTGTGTCCTTCTGACAATTGATGTAGGAGATTCAGCAAATGGTGCCACCTCCTCTCATTTGCACTGACTGTGAGGAACATCGTAGGCTTTCCCAATTGTCGCAACATGGTGAAAAAATTTCTCTTTCTTTGTTGCCAATGTACTGAATTCGGTATTGATGTGAGGAAGGATAGATTTCGCTCAATGCACTGCTCCATGAATAATGCGGTCCTTAAGGTTGATACGTGTAATGTTTGCGGTACCCGTGCACTTAAAAGGGCATTGCAAGCCTTCGGAAACTCTAAGGCGAAGAACTTTCATTTTCATATACAACAAATGTTGTGGTTTGGCCACACGCCTGTCTTGACGACGAGTTTCACTGGATGCTATCATGAAATATGTCACCCGAGCCCCTGGCTTGAATTTTCGTAGATGGCCGAAACGTATGGCAGGAAAAGCTATTTCTTCGTCGTGCTCGTCATATATTAATGACAGAGGAACCCTGTTTTACGCGGGAGCAATCTCCTGGCATTTTTCCTCATTCCAAAGGAGCGTTTACTGTTGCCCAAGCAGCAATTCTGTCTCATTATCCACGGCAATGGTTTCCAGCTCAATTTGAGGATCCACTGCAGGGGTTGCAAGACCATCTATGGCGATCTGATCAATTGTGATCCCGTAGCGGCGGTACAGTGGTGTCGTAATCTAATAAGAAAGCCACGCTTTAACCGTAGTTTCCTTTTTAAAGCCGGACAAGTACGACGACTTATGGATTACGTGCTTTTTGATAAACACGTTGACCTGATCATCATCGAGCTGACGGGGAAGAAAGCGTCGTCTCTCTTACACAACGCAAACGGCAGAACAACATTCGAGCAAAAAGAAAGTTATCAAATATGATAACGTGACATATGTGATTTCGTTCTAATTCCTCTATTTGGTGTTAATTAAACCATTTCTGATCAGAAATGTTATTACTAGGACATCGTTGCTTACTATTTTCAGAATTCATACAAGCACAACATCAGCTGCTCTTATTATGATAAAAACTAAAACACATACATTCGCGATGGCCTTCGGCAACAGTGTCGCATGACAGAGCATGTCGTATGACATTTTAGTTTGGTACTGTAATTTGAAAGCTTGTTTTGCAAGTGTCGGAAGCAAAGACAGTCGATTATCACAGAAAATGTGTCGACAACGGTGACCGCTTACAAGACTGGTCTCGACACGACTTTTATTCGCCTTCACACCACCGACAAACCGATATGAATGACCATACAAAGCAATTTCTGATAAAAGCGTAAAACTGACATCTGCCGCCGTGTTCGCGGAAAATATTTATCCTAGCCACGAACACGCGGACAAAATTTACGTGTTGGTTCGTATCTAATCTATTTCGGACAAATTATTTTTATCTAGATAAAACATTTCCATGGTTTTGACAGATGGGATTGCTGCACATTTGAATCGGTTGTTTTGGATTCTCGATCAAGAGTTAAGTTTAAGTTTCATCTCGGTTTGTTCACACGGCACCGTCGAGAAAATTTCTCTTTAAGCCAAGATTGACAGTATATTATGGAAACTTTCGGCGGAGTTAAGAGATATTACGAAGATCGCCATGTTTCACGCACAGTCTGACGATTGCTTACGGGATATTTCATAGGAGGGAAGAGCTACAGAGTCGCTGTCAACGCAAAATCTATCAAAAAGCGGATAAAAGAGCAAGAAAACGGTTGACAAGTTGCAGGGGCATGTTTTACTTTATGCTTCTTTCCCTTCAGAATCAGATTATACTCTAGATTGTAAAATTCGATTCTGACAGAAGACGTACACTTAGGAAAAAAAATCCGTAGAAACTGTATCGAATTCCGTAGATTTTGCCTACGGATCCGTATTTCCGCAAACATTTGTAAAATCCGTAGATCTACGGAGATTTCCGTAGATCTGGCATCTCTGGCAGCGAGTGGTGATTGTTGTTTGCCATGGCTCTACCTCTCACTGCGTGACAAAACGTTCTGTCAGCGATAGCCGGTTGATGCGTTGACGGGTGTCTGGTAGGGTGGGTCATATTTTTCAAAATCTTTCGGGGACACGTATTCTCTTGTGGAAAATGAGCAAACAAGTTTGGCGATATCTTTAACCATTTTTGAGATATACGGCATAACAGGTTTGAACTTACACCTACAAATATGATCTAGAGCAAACGGTATTCTTGACAGTGCTAGATACAGTAAGCGTATGAGTACGATACAGATCGAGCGAGAACGCAAGAGTGAGAGAAAGAGACCGAGAGAACAGAGTGAGAGAGGCATCATACGATTATCATTCAGATGCAAATTCTCTAAAGCTGGGTTTTGATAGGGCAAGTCAATTGATCAAGTCAGTTGAATTCAACTGACTTGAACGCGAATTGAACGTGTAAACCATGCCATTCAACTGACTTGATCAACTCACTTGAATTGAAAAAATTTGAACCAGGCTCAACTTTTCAAGCCAATTGAATTCAACTGAGTTGATCATTTGACTTGCCCTATCTAAACCCAGCTTAAGATTTTTTTGAATCTCTTGCATGGCATAATGGAAGCAATTTCGTCCGTACGGAAAAATGGATCACTTGACCAGTACAAATCAACACTTACAAGAGGCTTGAGACCCATCATAATGGTAATCCCTAGAAAAGCTTTGATTTCTGCTTCAGATACCGGTTCCCAGTGTCGACTTTGCTGTTGGTCTGCGTAGATGTTAGTTTGGGTAACTATAAGTTTCAAAATGTCATCGTCGAAAAACTGTGCGAAATAGGCTACAGGTCTTGCATTTCCCGGGAGTGCATTCAAGGCTTGCAAACGAACATTATCAAAATTGGCTGTATTGGGATCTTGGGACCAATCGCCTTTTTTCCAGTCAACTTCATCATCGTCTGATTGGTCCACTTGGGAAAAATCTTCGCTTGATTGATCGTCATCCGATTCATCTGAAGCTGATGTTTCGGATAATGCTTGAGTAGTTGGCTTTCCTAATAAATCGGTAACATATATGAACGATATCAGATATGATCCAACAATATCATATAAGGTTAGCACAATGACTCGAATAGATGATTAGACACTTGCAACTGTTTTCAATGCGGGTAATCGTGCAGTTGTGGTTCATCAATAGATGTGTGCCGTTCAGTCCCACTGCCCTTAGCAGCATCATCTGAATCATCACTTCCAGCGAGAATATCGATCAGAGATGTATCTAGCGTGCTCAAGGTAGAGAGTTCCGGATCAGCTTCCAGTTCGTCATCGGACACATCGGGATTATCAGGTAGTCCACAAATTTTCGCCAGCTCTCTTTCAACCTCGTCATCCGACTCTGTATACGGTATGTTCGACATACTTTTAGGTGAAACATAAAATAGCATGTAACAGTTTTGCGAGCATTTTTCATTGTAGAAATCTGTAACATTTGACATGAACTACAGAAAAAAAGTACATGATCTAAGAAAGGAGTTCCAAAACAGTATATTTCTATTGAAAAACTTACCGACTTGTGGGATTTGTAATGAGTTTTAGCTGATATTCGTATTTCCGCTCGAAAATGGCGGTTTGTTTACACAAAAATGACTACCAAATACTCAGTTTCCACTTGTTCCGGCTCAAAAAAAAAATTAGAAGTGTTGTCAGATATCAGAAGTAGCCAATGCACGGAAAAAAAAACTGCAACGGGATTGTTTGTGTGGAGAAAAAAATACAGATTGTTGGTGGCAATATAGTTGCCACTGCCTTCTTAAGGGTTAAAAAGAAATTATTATTTTCCTACAACTTTATCTGAGCCGTCATTTCGATTGGCAGTGACGTTTTCGAGTTATGATTTGTTGAAAAATCTCGAATACGCCATTTTGAAGTTTTTGCGAGATTAAAAATGACCGGATTTTAACTCAAATGTGAATGAATGACCACAACAAACAATAACGCACAGTTTCATGCAAATCGGAAAAGGTCGAGCCTGCAATTCATTTTATTTGCCATTCAGCCTGGAACTGCTCCAAAGGGAGCATGTAAGCGAAGACGAGCTGTTTGCCAGAATTTCCCTTGTTCCAGGAAAGTAAGGAAGTGGTTCCACGAATTTTGTTAATTCACTTGAGATTAACTTCGGATGGTTGATTAAATATTCATTCCGTTTGAAATTGTAGACGCTGCTGGCGCAGCACAATTTGTGTGCCATATATTTCACATGCACCAGTACATTGATGGTTGGTTCCGCTTCGGTTGCCGAGATGAAACAAGTTTTTAGGCGATATTTCGCAAAGAGCTGCAGAACTGATGCACCTTTGCAGAGAATTGTGATGTTCAACTATGATGGGAAATGGTGTAATCATTTAAAAATGTTCACAAGTTAGGTTCTGTGTTGAAGTTAAGGATCAGGTTAGGTTATTCTCAAACATCAATAAACCTCAACCGGACGAGACATAACAAGATTGACATAACTGGAATTGTGTTGCTTTGACGGGATTTCTCCTCGACTCAAAGTAGTTTGAATCTTGCTGCTGAACTTCGTGTTTGGAAGTACCTAAGTGATTACTAGTGAAGGGCATTTTTAGAACGGGGACGACGTGAAGATGCCGAAAATCGATGTCCAACGCCATTTTGGAATCCAAGATGGCAGCCATTGGTTTCAGAAGACTGTCAAATAGCCTACAATAGGTATTTTCAGAACGGGGACGACGGTAGATACCGATAGCCGATTTCCGACGCCGCCTTGAAATCCAAGATGGCTTCCATTGATTTCAGAAAAGCTGAAACACCCTATAATATGGATATTTTTGGAACAGGTACGACATGCAGATGCCGAAAACCGACGTCCGACGACATTTTGAGATCCAAGCTGGTAGCTCTCAGATTCAGAAAAACTGTCAATGTATATTAGCGGCTATTGATTTAGGAGAATCTATCAAATACCCTAAAATATGGATCCCCTACAATATTTCGCAACGAAGATGACGAGTAGATGCCGATAATCGGAATGCCAAATTTCCGGATGTCAAAATTGGCGTCATACATCGATTTACGTCTATTGTAGGGTATTTGACAGTTATACAAAAATAGAGAGCTGCCATCTTAGATTCCATAATTGCGTCAGACATCGGTTTTTGGTCTTTACATATCGTCCCCATTCTGAAAATACCCATATTGTGGGGGTATTTGACTTTCCACTTTGTCTGCAGCCGGAAACCATTATCTTGGAATTATCTTGCTTCCAAAAATTTGGTATTCTGTAATCGTAAAATTGACCATATTTGTAGTTCTGTGGCGAATGTTTCAGCTCAATTGATCTTAAGAGAACAAAATTACAACTTACAACTGCGCTGCTATTATATTGAACACAGGTGTATCTCAAGAATATAAAATTCAATGAAATTACGTACGGTGTTTCTGGTAGAAAATAAAATATATAAAAAATAGTTTGCTAAAACTCCCAAAAAATAAGAGCTCAGGTCCTCTCTTTTCATTTGAGACCAGCCATAAAATATTTAATCAGGGGTCTTTTTCCAAACATTTTCAAGTCTCAAGGACATAGAGGGTCAACATTTAGGTGTAATTTTACACTGAAAAATCAAAAAAAAAAAAGTTATACACCTAGACAAATAGAAAAAAAGGAAACCATCTTTTCACTTGTAGCAAATAACATGTTTGAATTTAAATTTTTCGTATAACATATAACGTTGAACATAAAACGAAGAACCTATAAAGTAAATCACAAAATGAAAAATATATGTTTTAACACAAAACATGAACTATGAGAAATCAAACAAAAAAAAAACCAGACACAAAATCATATATTATAAAGCATAGAACATAAAACATGTAACATGTAACATGTAACTTGAACCATGTAACATGTAACATATACCATTTAATATTTAATATATAACACGTTAAATGTTACATGAAACATGTAACATGTAACAAGAAACATGAAACATGTAACATATGACACGTAACATATAACATGTAACAAGTAACAAGTAACATAAAACAATTAACATAAAGCAAATAACATGACACATGTAACGTGTAAAATGTAGTGTGTAACAAGAAAGTGTAACATGTAACTTGAAACATGTAACATCACTAATTCAAGCACACTATAAATTTCCGAACTGCTCTCCACCAACCTTTATGTCTTGGTCCACAGAACAACTTCGTCGAAGATAGCAACTTCCTAGATCGAAAGAATATCAAGTTATGATATAAATAAGGGAATAAAAATTCAAGCACCACGTAGTGGGAAGATTTCAAACTTCTGTCTACCAACCATTAGGTCTTGATCCTATGAACAACTTTTCCGAAGACAGCAACTTCCTAGATGGCAAGGATTTCAAGATATCTCATAAAACAGAAATCACAAATTCAAAATTCCAAACTTCTGTCCTTCAACGATAAGGTTTTTGTTAAATGAAAACTTTGCCCAAGACAACCACTTCCTAAATGGCAAGGATTTCAAGATCACACAAACAAGGATATCTCAAATTCATGTACACTAGCGCTGCGTAGTGAGGAAATTACGAACTTCTATCCACCAACGATAAGGTCTCGATCCACTGAACAACTTGGCCGAAGAACCCGAATAAACATGTATTATAAAGCTATTATACCATTTATCATTTTATGATTATTCAAGTAAATAATATGATGATACTTGTTATCTTGCAGTAACTGTAAACCTAAGATAAAATGGATCATATCGATGATAAATGTTATGATAAAACAAGATCTTACCATTACCTTAATAGGTCGTTAAGTATAGTTACGATACAAAAAACCACTTTTTTTCGAACAAAATGTTCGCGAAAGTATTCAGGAAACAATCGTTGTATAATCTTATTTTCTTCGATTGTATTATAACATGTATCGTTCCATACTGGTAAAATTATAAGAAATGTGTATGTACCGTTGGTATATCCGTTATTACTATTGAATAATAATATATAATAACAAAACTATAACGGGTATAATTTTGTGACAGTAATATTATAAGGAATTTATAATCATGACGATACCCGTTATAATTATCGGAAAGTAATGAATAATAATTAAAACAATCTTTCAACCCAAATAAAATAAAAAATAACATTATTGAAATTGATTTTAGCTTTATTTTCTGCTCTTTGTGCGGTTTTTTATGATAAACATAAAAAAAAATATGAAATAACAAAAACAAGTTAAAAAACCATCGAGATCTCGTTGAAAAAAAACCAAGTAAGATGAATAAAATTAAATTAAATGCAGATTAATTTCTGCCCACTTTCTTCAAATTGGAGATCTTTTGCGCGATAAAGCGCTTGATGGTTCTTTCGTCCGAGGCCGTTCGAATTGTAGCGGCATTCTCAGGGCCTACCCGAATAGCGGTTCTTTCAGCAACTTTATCTGTGGATAAACATTAAAAAATTATATTAGTCTGATGATCCATTCAAGCAATTCTTTCTTAACACATGCGTACCCAACCTTTTCAGCTTCGTCATTTATAGACCGACTTCGATTAAACAGCATCCAATCGAACGGAAATCATCTCTTGTTACCTCTATTTTATATTGATTTAGCTTGTTTTTCCTTATTTAATTGTTTTTTAATTCTTGGTTTCAAATCGATTAAAAAACAACAAACAAGAATGAAGCACAACCATCACAAAATCTAAAACAAGAGACGATTCCCGATCGATTGGAAGTTGTTTTATCAAAGTTGGTCTAAAGGGTGATACGGTCAAAATTTGGTCAAGAGAAAACGCGTGTAAATCGGTGAAATCGTTTATTTAAAAAATCAAATTAAATTTCTTTTTCAAGTTCAATTAGTATAAAATTCAGGAAAAATATTCAGTTAGGCTTCCGCTTTTTCAAATCCGAATTGCCGGGCCTAACGCTTGACCCCTGCCATCAGATTTTGTACAGCCACCTTGTCCACCTTCTTCGCTGCAGAAAGCCAGTTTGCCTTGAACTGCTGCTCGCCCTTAGCAGTTTTTTTGGTCTTCTTTAGGTTCCGCTTGACAATAGCCCAGTATTTCTCAATTGGGCGGAGCTCTGGCGTGTTGGGAGGGTTCTTGTCCTTGGGAACCACCTGCACGTTGTTGGCGGCTTTCCACTCCATGGCCTTTTTACCGTAATGGCAAGATGCCAAATCCGGCCAAAACAGTACGGAACAACCGTGTTTCTTCAGGGAAGGTAGCAGACGTTTATTCAAACACTCTTTCACGTAAATTTCTTGGTTGACAGTCCCGGAAGCTATGAAAATGCTGCTTTTCAAGCCACAGGTACAGATGGCTTGCCAAACCAGATATTTCTTTGCGAACTTTGACAGTTTCATGTGCTTGAAAACATCTGCTACCTTTCCCCTTCCTTTTGCCGTATAAAACTCCTGTCCCGGAAGCTGCTTGTAGTCGGCTTTGACGTAGGTTTCGTCGTCCATTACCACGCAGTCAAACTTCGTCAGCATCGTCGTGCACAGCCTCCGGGATCGCGCTTTGGCCGTCGTATTTTGTTTATCATCGTGATTTGGAGTCACTAGCTTCTTGTAAGTCGATAGTCCGGCTCGTTTTTTGGCTCGATGCACGGTTGTAGACGATACACCGAGCTTATTTGCGGCATCTCGGAGAGAGAGGTTAGGGTTTCGCTTGAAACTACCGGCAACTCTCTTTGTCGTCTCAGCGGCTTCCGGTTTTCGATTTCCCCCCGATCCAGACTTCCTGGCTGTCGACAAACGTTCCCCAAACACTTTAATTACATTTGTAACGGTTGATTTGGCAACATTTAGCGATTTTGCCAACTTTGCGTGCGAGTAGCTCGGATTTTCGCGATGCGCGAGCAAAATTTTCATACGCTGCTCTTCTTGCTTGGACGGCATTTTGATAACTGAAGAGTGAATTCCAAAATCAAAATAGGAGCAACATTCTACACACACACACCTTCAAAATGAGGGGTGTTCAGGTTTTTTAAATAAACGATTTCACCGATTTACACGCGTTTTCCCTTGACCAAATTTTGACCGTATCACCCTTTAATAATGACGAAATTAGAGCCAAGATTGATTCTTTAAGCGGAAAAGGTTTGGCACGTACGGGTTACTTAATAAATATCGGTACAGTTGAAAACCGGAAAAATATACTAGTGGCAGTTGATATTATTCTCCATTTATATGTACTTATACACAATGTCGGGAATAGTGCGCTGTAATCGCACAATGATGCACTATACAGTGCAATACTTCCGACACTATTTATAACGTACAGAAAAAGAGTAAAATCGATTTTTACTAGTAGGGTGTTCCAGTTTCCAACTGAACACTCTATACTTACTGCAAATAAATTCCAGAATAGCTGGATCTATTTTTTCTGTTGATCCGTATAGTGGGGTACCATCAGGTGCCTTAGCGTTGAGGAACCTGTGTGATGGTTGACCAGTAACACTCATGACTTTCAACCTGTCAGTCCCAAACAGGTGGATACAAAGCAAGCCAACGAACATGCTGTCTGATGTTGATCTTCCGCTTAGTTCTTCCAGTTGTTGAACTGAGATGTTAATATTTGTCTCGCAAGTGAATTTTGCCTGAAAAGTTGTAAAGTTATAATATGAATAGATTGAATAGTTGAGAAATTGCGATTATCTGGCTATCCTACAATATATTGAAAATAAATACACCAACATTCTCGTTTTTAATTAATCAATTCAACAGATGTTAAACAATTTTAAATGAATCTTCCCATAGGAATCTTCTGCTTGTCTTTAACGGCATGAAGCTCTTTGGCCAACCTAAGAGCCAAATCATCTGAAGATGTTTTCTCCTCCTCCAGTTTGACAATTTTCTTTCTAGCCCTCTTGAGCTGGTCGGAAAGCTTTCGCTTTTCTTCTTCCAACATATCACACCTGGCTTTCCAGTCAACTTCGCCTTGTCCCTGGTCTTCAATTGCGAGATCTGCTTCATCATGTTCGTGTACTGCAACCGTTGGCTCTTCCGATATTTTCAGCTGTGGTTCGTCGAGGACTTGAGTCATCTGCTGATTTAACATATATTTCGAAGAAACTTCGAAGTTCTCATTTGTTGTTTCCTTACTGCCTTGATCACAATCGCCAATTGGCATACTCAAATTCAATGGTACCGAATCTTCAAATTGATTTTGAGTTTCCACATCCTGAAAAGGATCCTGCGATTCGAATTCTTGCATGTTGCTACTCGAAGAATTCGGTTTCACAGAAATGAAATTGAATACTGTTTCGTCGGGTTCTTTGTGGCCGATCAATTCCTGCAACTAAAACAAAAAATATTGTACTGAGGTAATATCAGTTACAGGCTGAACAGTTTCACCCATCATCATAAAATCATGTCAGGATTATTGCCTTCAGAATCCGAATATTGACTGTAAAATTTACACTAAAAAAAATTGCGAAAACAATTGAAGTGTTTAGGTTGATTTAAAAAACGAGATCCCATATTTAAAGAATTACTTAATTAAATCATATATGTGTACTGAGTATTGTACTTACTTACTTACTTACTGTACTGTACTTACTAGTCATGGGTGTATAAAGCCACTGCAATGCACAATTCATAACAGAATTGTCTATTAGTTAATCAATAATACAGATGAAATCAAAATAACTTCAAACTGTGGACCAGACGACAGGAATTAATCTAGAAATATTCTTATTACCTTCTACAATTGTAGCATTACGATAGCCAACGAAACCTTCGCAATCACAGAAGTATACAAGCCATAAAAAGGAATTACAAGGAGCCTTTTCAAGTCTCAAAATCCATTGGAATGTTGAAATGGAACACAACTTCCCTACGCTAACCAATCATACCCTGACCAACATAAAACACATCGACAAAATTTAATTAAACCAATATTCACAGCAAACATGGATATTCAGCCTGATTGGAGGATTTTCAACAACCACGGTAACTATAATCGGAATAATGACATTTACGTGTCTTCGGGTAGTAGTAAAAATTCGAAGCCACCGAAAACTCAAGGAAAACGAAACCAAGGTGAAGGACGACCTTTTTTCACCCCCGGGAGGAATTATGAAATAAACCACCCGATCACCCACACTTGCGTGCAGCAGCCGCCGAGCATTACCGAAGCACATGAAGAACCACCGCATCAGCATCTTAACGACGGAATCCAATTACATAACACTCCACGTAACGACACACCATCGGACGACGACCGGACTGCAGGATCAGCATGCTTATGTTTTAAATAGGACCAATTCGATAATTTTCCAGTCAGCTAGTTTGCGATTTTCAATCAGAGTTCAATAAGTGACTTAAACCCGCGGTTTATTCTTAAGGGCCACCCACATTAGATCCGGATCTGACGCGTTGCGTGACAGCTAAATCTATTGTCTAACTGTCAAATTTACGTCAACGCAACGCAAACGAATCTAATGTGGGTGGCCCTTTAGTGATTCGATGTAATTAATTCAAGCCGAACATTGCATTAGGTCCTAAGTAACATTGATCGATTCTCTTCGTCGACTTTCTCTTTCGTTAAAACTCAGAACCGTTTCTTGTTATAGCATCTAATACAAGCTAGATAAAAGGTTCTTAAAGAAAAAAAAAGTTTTATCGATCTGTTTGCTGAACATAGCTTGGAAAGTATTTACATGGCCGTGGGGATGCAAAGAGAAAGTCGACGAATAGAATCTGTCAATGTTACTTAGGACCTAATGCAATGTTCAACTTGAATTAGTTGAAGTGAATAAATAATTTTGTTTTATATTCCAATCGGACCCACGACTATAATTCTAGATTGAGCTATAATTAAGGCGTATCAACCTTTCTAAACAATGACTTCTCTCGTTGATTTATAGGAACTTAAGACACGGCCACACAAACCAACATATCCATCGGATAGGGGAACTCTTCCCATACTCGTTGGTGATGTCGATTTTCCAGCAAGAACCACGACTTTCGAGAAATAATCGAGAGCTGTTACGCCCTAATTCCAGCTCTATCTAGAATTATATGCATTAACCCTAATTATAATTTTCAAACCTTAAAAAAAAATAAAAAGGTGAATCACTAACCTTATCCTTCATGTCCTGTCGATTCAGCTCGGTGGCAGTATTAACCTCCAAATTCTGCCTCCGTTTTGGGCGTTTCGAAGGTGGGTTTTCTATAAATGAAAAAAACATTGTCAGTCTCTTTCTGCAGGCAAAACGCGCAAAAATCGTGGCCAAAGGAATTCCAATGGCGACGGTTTCATCGTTTTGTTTTACGATGAAACAGACTATATTGATTAAAAATATTAAATTATTGCTTACCTCGCTGCGGCTGCTTGGCTCTGAGGTGTGTTCCTCGCTTCGGATGAGGTTTTCGATTTATTTTTGAATTTTTTTCTGAACGCCGACGACGATGGAAACGCGACTTTTCACTTCACGCGTCGAAAAAACAAGACCGTGTCGTCAGCCGTGATGCCAAATTTCTTTGATGTGTTACTAACACACTGAAACATTTGTACACAAAATTGTGTAATAGTGTATGTGACATGCACTTCAACCATAACCGTTATACTCCATGTACAGTGGGATGATACTCATGTAAGATAGTAGTTGTAACAGAATTCAAGGCAATCAAATGGAGGATTAAAAAATCAGGCGTAACATTTGATAACGGCACAAAGCTTTTGTAAACAAAAGTTGTAAGGCCCTTTACACGTGAACCCAAGTACGCACACGTAAACCAACAACATCATCGGGTGGAGAAAATTTTCCCCTTTCCTATAGTTGTATTGGTTTGCGTGGGCGTAGTTCGGTTCGCATGTAAAGGGCCTGACAACTTTTGTTTACAAAATTTTTTGTGCCGTTTTCAAATGTTACGGCTGAAATGCAGATGTATAGTGATAATATTTTAGAAAAGTGTACACACACTAGAAAAAAGAGATAACACATGTAATTCAACATATTATGCGGAATATTGTCGGCCAAGTTAGACACCAGAAAACCCCACATGCGACATTTGATTTTATTCTCATTCTGTACGTTAAACATAACGTCGGACATAGTGCACATTATACTGCATCATTGTGTGAATACAGCGCACTACATATATCCAATACCATGTTTAACGTACAGAAACAGAGTAAAATGGATTGTCGTGTGTGGGCTTTTCCGGTTTTCAACTGTACCGATAATACATGAATTATATACGTTATCTTTTCTGCTGGCATGTATGTATTTGACTTTAATAATGCCAATACAATTATTATTGTCATTCAATTGTGCACCAGTATTATCCTCGGATTAAAACCCGATCAGAAATGTCGAGCTGTTTTTTTATCGACGTCGATTTTAAATAATACAATCTTCAGCAAACATTTGACCGATTCTTCAATCAGAGCTAGTATTAACCCGAGTTGGAGCTAGCCGTCATATATAAACGAAAAAATAAATTCAGCCAACTCACATTGGCTTCGTGCTATAATTATACAAGGTTTACAGTATTTTTTTATGAGTAAATTGAGTTGAAACGATTGTTAAATATGAGGAGTTCCAGAATGAGCTACGTATTTCACGAGGAAAGACACCGTCGTGGCATACGAAAAATCCGCAAGGTAGGATTACGAAAACAGCAATAACGAAATTTTTATTGTTCAACAATTTGTGTATTTCTTTTTTAGAAGCAAGTTAACGCAACTGCAAACCTTACATCAACTAATTTGAGGGGCACAGCCACAAAATTTGTTAATAAAAATCAAAATTTGGATAAACCTGAACATCAACAAGAATCGATTATTGATAACTTCAATCTTCACCAGAATTTAGCTGAGACGTGTTTTCAATGTCATGCGAAGCTTCCACAAAGCAATTCCAATGAATCGGTAAGAAAATTAAATGAACGGAAACCATAAACGAACGATAACCCAAGTGTTAAAATAATTTCACAAATAATGTGGATCATACCCTGATCGCATCGTTAAGCACTCTTTGTGGAATTTTTTTTATTAGGGTTTATTATTATTTACTATTTTTTTAATAACTACGTATTGTGTTTATGCTTTTGTAGCTTCTTAAGGAACCCACGGAAGATGATTGTAGCTCAGAGTCGGAATGTGATGACACATTTTCATTAGAGTGGGATGACGATCGAGTTGAGAACTATGATGAACAAACTTTTAGTAATGAAAACTACCAATCAGATACAAGTGATGAAGAAATGGTAGGGAATTGATCACATTAATTCGATTACTAATTACTAAGATAATTACAAGAATATTTTGTATTTTTGCAGTTTTCGTCAATGAATAGATTACTACATCCGTACTTAACTTTGACCAAGGCAGAAGTAATGTTTATGGTAATGAATATATTTGTGCGACATAATTTATCAAATGCTGCTCTCTCAGATATTTTAAAACTAATTAACATCATTGTTGGATTTCAAGCTATTCCTGAAACGTTTTCTAAGTTCAGTGATTTTTTCACGAAGAAAACTTTTACACGCCATTACACATGTGACAAATGTGGGTATTATATGGGAGAAACGAACTCTGAATGCAAGGTGTGCAGAAACCAGACAACGTCATTTTTTGTTGCGTTCGATTTCATCTCAAATATCAGAGACGTCGTAAAAAATAACTGGGATAGTATAGTTGCATATCGGTTAAAAGTGAGCCTCTCATCGAACGTTACTGACATTTTAAACGCTGGAGTTCTCAGAGCAAAAGAATTGCGGAATTCAATCACATTGTCGTTCAACACGGATGGTGTTAAAATATTTAACTCCAATGTTAAAAAGTCTCTGTGGCCCATAATTTTGTGCATTAATGAACTCCCTCCCAATTTGAGGTTTCTGAGAAAAAACGTGTTGGTTGCTGGATTATGGTTGAAAGGCTCAGAACCCGATTTGGAAACCTTTTTGAAACCCTTCTGTGAAAAATTGAAAACCATTTTTACTGAAGGAATATGTCTAGGTCCAGATAAGATTGTAAATACAGTTCAAGTTGTTGCTTGCTGTGTCGATACAATGGCTAGATGTAAACTACAAAATATCAAGCAATTTAACGGTTATAATGCATGTGGATTCTGTCATCATCTAGGAGATATAGTTGGCAAACAGATTAGGTATAGTTTCAAGCATGGGCTTTCCAAAAGGAATCATCAAGATACACTACACGCAATGGTTATTAGTAATTCAACCGGAAAACCTGTTAACGGAGTTAAGGGTATATCGTCTTTAATTATGATCCCTGGTTTTGATGTTATACGGAATTGCCCAGTCGACTACATGCATTGCATACTTCTCGGTATCACCCGTCAACTATGTCGTGTGTGGTTTGAAACTCCGAGTAGTGCTAGTTACATTAAAGGTAAAATAAGCTACATTGATGAAATGCTGACATCAATCAACTATTTTCACGAAGCTTCCCGTAAAGCTAGAAAATTAAGTGACAGAGCTACTTGGAAAGCCAACGAATGGCTTCATTGGCTCATCCATTATAGTAGTTTATGCTTGAAGCAATATCTTCCTCAGGAATACTTTGATCACTTTAAACTACTAGTATCCTGAAAAACTGTTAAATACCGAAATTCAACCAACAACCTATATTCAATGTGAAACAGATCTTCAAAAGTTCGTTTGTGATTTTGAGAGACTGTATGGTATCCAAGAAATGACTTATAATGTTCATCTACTGGTACATCTCGTAGATTGCTCAAGAGACTACGGTCCTTTATGGGCGTTTTCTTTGTTTACATATGAAGACATCAATGGGGTATTGAAGAAGTACATAAAAGGTCCAAATGAACCATTAATACAAATAGTTAACAGATATGCTTTGTCTCAGGTTGTACACAACGTCAGTACAAGCTTTATGCAACCAAAAGCTTCAGAATTTTGTCGCAAAGTTAATTCTTCAAAATCCATGGATCAGACAGTTAATAACAGGCTTTATACTTTAGATTATACTATCATCAATAAATACAATGACAATTATGAATTTGAAATTTTACGAAAAGTTCATTTTAACCGTTTCATGTTTAATTCAGTCTATAATATTACCGTTAATTTTAAGCATAAGAAGAAAGCACATAATGATTGTTATTTTTCTGTTATGGACAACGATTCCATAATTGGACAAATTCAACAAATTTTGAAAGATTCAGATGGAACATATTTCTTATTCAAACCAATAATTGTAACCAGGACACTTAATGATTGCTTAGAGATTTCATCAATCGATGATCAAACATTTATGATAAAAGTTAACAAGAGTGTTCAAAAGTGGATCAAAGTACAGTTAGAAAGCAAGTACTACCTAATTAAATTACATGATACTCTTCACGTAGACTGATTATATCGTAAACGTACACATACATATTAAAATAATAAAAAATATTTCATGTATTAAAAATTTTGTGTCAATAAACTAAAAAAAAAAAAAAAAAATACAACACTTCTACAAACCATTTGAAGATTATTCCGTTAATCATCACAATAAGCAATATCTTCCTTTTATCGTATCATATGGTACATAAATATTGAGAAAAACTACATAATACTATATATTTCATATACAGGGAATCATTACCATATCTAGAATGCTCCGTTTATTGTTATATATGGTTGAAATATTTTTTGGCCATACCATCCCATTATTCACGGATTGTTTATCTTATGGTAACTATAAGAGGAATGGATAATTAATAATAGTGATCTTTCAGCTTATGGTATATTTCTATTCGGGAAGGCAACCTTCTAGATGGCATGGATTTCAAGATATCAAAAAAACGAGGGCATCATTAATATCATGCACACTAGCGCCACGTAGTGAGAAAACTCCGAACTTCTGTCCTTCAACCTTTAGGCACCGATGAACCGACATGTCACTAGAACATTTCGTTTGTCCACAATTTGATTTGTCAAATGAGCGATTCGATCTGTCAAACGGGCGATCAGATCTGTCAAATGAGATGAGACGCAAGCCAAGTCAATATAAATGTTGATTGTGTTCGTGTCCTTGTTCATGATACGACGCGATCAGATGAGTAGATGGCGGTAGTGTTCAACGTATTTTAAATATGGCTTCATGGGCAAGAATTTGAATGTAGCTTCTTGGAGCTGTCAGGTCGGCTCGTTGGTGCTTTAGGTCTTGATCCACTGAACACAACTTTGCCCAAGACTGTAACCTTCTATATGTCCAGGATCGTGATATATTCCATGTTGGTCCCTGTTAGGTTAAATCCCATATGCTACGTGTACCATAGAGGTAACTCGAAGACCAGAAGGTCCCGAAGAAACGTGCTCAACTTTTTGGCTCAGATGCACCCCTCGAAACATAGGAAAATCCACGAACCCCTTATTTTATCTGTCAAACTTTCATAGCGAATCAAAACAAACATAGTGTAGTACTAGAATTTCGACTAAAATGGGATACGTTAATCGATTTGCTTGGGACCAATAGGCTAGTCAAGTAGTGAACCAATTTAAAATCGATAGTTTCGTATTGATTGTTGCGTGTACTCCATTTACGCGAATTCGATTCACGCTTTACGTATTACTCGCGCTCTTCGGGGGGAGAGTGTACTTTTTCAGAACCTGAAAGCCGTCATCTATGATTTCAAAATGTCGTCGGACATCGGTCTCTAGACGGCATCTTTATTATCATTATATTGAAAGGAATATGACAGTATTTCCCACTGTTGCTGAAACCGGAAGCAACCTTCTTGAATTTCAAATCGATCAGTCAGATATCGATTATCGTCCTAAAGACGTCATTCCGATTTCAAAAATTTCCATACTTAAGGGTATTTGACAGTTTTTCCCACTTTTTCTGAAATCTTGCGTCCGTATTAGGGTTCTTTTCGTGATGCTGCTTCTTAAATTACATTATAAATTTGGTTCGTTTTTTTTTTTTATTTAGTTCATTTATTTGAAAGGCTCAATCAAGTTAGCTTTACGGAGCCGATAATTCAAGCTTGTTATTAATTAGTTATGAAAACACGCTTATACCTAATTGTGTTGCTTGGGATTATATATACCTCGCTGATTCATCTGTTACAACCTTACAAATTTTCCCGTCAGAAATTTTTGAGAGTAAAATGCCACTTTAGCCACCCACCTTCGCCCCGGTGCTGGTCATGATCATTTTCCAAATTCCCGTATTTTTTTTTCGGTGACAATCCCGATGATTTATGCCATCCGCTTTCCGCTGTCTGCGGCGAAGGTTAACTGGATTGAGTGAGTGGCAGCTCACACAGAGTGTTACTGTCAACCACGGCACTTGGAGGCCCAAAAGTAGTGCTGCCGCCAATGAAATGAACTACTGAACGCATCCCAGCAGCAGGAGCAGCCCGTACACACTTGATGCTCCATCATCCATGATTTATTGATGTGCTCCAGTCGGTAGGGGTTGACATATAGCTACATTCAGTGTAACGCAGATGGTTTTGTGTGAAAATAATACTTTCGGTAAGAGCTGCAGCATATCATGCAGACACATATCAAGAGAATTTGTCATCATTTTGGACGGAGGTTTCCGCCATTCTGAAAATTGCGACATCGTAGAAAATCGATTCTGTTTGTGCAGCTTGGGAAATTACAAAACATACAATCAATCAGTTCGCTGCCCTCTGGTGACACTAGTGCAACATTGTAACCCGATGCGTTCGTTTGATCTATTTTCAGAATTCTGATAATTTTAAGCATGCATATTGAATTCGCGGTGCGTGTGCAAACACATTTTTTTCGTTCTGCTAAAATGGGGAGCACCCTTGATCCACATTTCATGCAAATTCAGATTCGAGAGCATTTTGGCAAACAAATATTAAGCTTCACATCGACGGGACCAATCACCGGTGACAGTCGTCGCCATCATGAGCCAATAATGATTGTAAATGAATGTCTGTTTGAACGTGCATCGTGCTCGGAAACCATGGGGCTGGATTGGATTTCCATGTGAGCAGTGCTCGCAGGATGTCCTGTCCATCATTACCAGGTAGGGATGGAGTGTATTTAGTTCGAAATGCACGGCACACGAGTTGGGTGCAGTTGATTTGATTAAATCGCAATTCTATGGTAAATATTTGCTGAATTTGCTGTGTTTGTCGTACTGCGGTGCAGATACTGTTTTTGATTAATTTGTTTTTCAATTTGTAAATTTTGCAACAATCATTGTTGCAGTCAGGTACTAGTCAAATAGGGCCGGGTGTTTCCAGGCCGGAGGATTTGGAGTTTTTTTTCTTCAAAAAAGACTAAGAGACAGAGCAGGCGTAATCTGGTTCGAGAGCTTCAAGAATAGTTCATTGTGTGGAATTGCTTTTTTTTAGAATTGATTGTACATTGAAACATTTTCCATTAATTAGCATTGATACCGTTTTCAATCAAATTTTAATAAATACATTCTGTATAGATTCAATCAGCAGAATTAATTAGCGTTGACTTTACACGTTTGATGTCATGAATCAAGTATTTTTTTCACAAGTAAAGTATCTCATTAAAAACTATTTAACAGCGTGAATGGGTTCAATAGTAATGGTTCGTTATGGAAATATTCTGTACTATTTTCAACTCAACAGTAAAAAAAGGTTTTCTTACACTTTATTCAACTTATTTCAGCTACAATGTGCAGTCTTCATCAGTGTCATTCCCACTAAAGACTTATCAAAGTCTAACCCCATTAAGAACTCATCCCCAAGGTAAAAATTAAAGTGATTTAGTGGTATTAAATGGCAGATAACCATTTTTTGCTGTTTTACTTAAGCATTCCGCAGACAACCCAATTACATAACTTAATTATTTTCCATTTTAAGATGCATGCAACGAACGAATGCTGAGTTTAGTAGAGAGGATTAAATGCATTTTAGAAAATTTTATACATTGAAAAATGTGTGTCAGTTTTGGTAAAATAGCAAAAGCTACAGAACGACGTGAGCTTTTCGCAATCTAAAATGATGCGTCGAAAAAAACTGCCCATCATCCTTACCAACATCAACAACAACAACATCAACGCCGATGGCGAAGACTAGGATTACGGCACGATTACCACCCGGTACCCAAGTCCAACATCAGCAATTCTTCCTCAGCAACACAAGCTTTTGTAGAGAATTCTGAGGAGAATTTCAATTCATTTTAAAAATAATTCGTAGCAGAGCTCCTAGATAATTTTTGATAGAGTTTCTATATATTTTTCAGGAGTGAATTGCGCTGGAATTCTAAGAAAAATTCACGTGCATTTTGTGCATTTTGCTTCGCTAGTAGCTGATTCTGTCGGACCACCAGCAGCTGCTTCGATGATTTTGCCAATTATGAATGGATTTTCTGATAGAACTTCCCCGTCATTTGTAGGATGGTTAGTTGACCAAACTCGTTCCTTGGGTCCATGAAGTGTGGTAGAAGAGGCCCGGGGTGCTCTCCCGAGTTGTCTCCACTACTGGAGGCAGCCATCTCCTAATTTAAATGTGCCTGAGTTCCCCACCTTAATAACGGTCAGGCAAAGATTTGAAAAACAATAAGTGGTAACAGCCACCTGTTACCTACCCCAATTGGTATTTGTTTTTCCACTACCGAGTTTTGTTGTGATCGCTCTTTTCACATGTATCGAGAGATACTCTCGCCACTACGAAAAACGACACTCTATTGATAGCACATACCCAGTCTCACTGATAGGAGTGTTCTGTTGTTGTAGCTCACTGGATGATTGTGCTACACACTAGACGTTTGAAATTGGTCGAATCGTCGGACAAACCACTACCACTGTAGGTCACGTGATACGGTCGCGATACGTCGTACACTTGGTTTGCGTCCCAAGTGGAACCGATTTTCACGATCGATTTATCCACTTTCGATAGTTTAGTCGTATATTGATATTTCTCCCGATACTCGAGATATATATTCAGCCGAATCGAAGAGATTTTATAATATTAACTAACCCGAAACGCATATCAGCGATAAAAGTCGAAGTAAACGCGAAACGAGGTGCTTTCTATCTGGTTTACACTCCAACTGCGCGAGCTAATGGAGAGGGCTACAAAATGGTGAGTGACAATCTGGAAGGAGCGATATACCTAGCTCCGGGGGCGACCCCGGCGTAGTGGTTAACATCCTTACCTCTCACGCCAACGTCACGAGTTCAAATCTCACCCCCGGACAAGTCACGAATGACCCAAGAGTGTTAAAGTGACTAAAATAAAATAAAAAAAAAAAAAAAAAAATACCTAGCTCCGGTCCTCACAAGTTCCTACCTCACGCCTCCACGAGTCATATGATCACAAAAGACTGCCAGCTGAAACATGGACACAGCTGGTTGGCGTAGCCTGGGCAATGTTGTCAATCCGACAATAGCAGAGTGAGGAGGTGCGACGCGGACACTGGCGCGGTAACCATAGCACGGTGATAGAGGAAATGCTTCGCCAACCCGAGCGTCTGTTCACCATGGAGGTGCGGCTCAAACAGCGTCTGACTGGCATCCAGCGGCTGAATAAGAACCTACTGTCTCTGAAACCTTTACAATTGTTACAGAAACCAACAGAGAAAGACATCGAACTGATATAACGGCAACGACTTTTAGCGCAAAACAATGGACACGACTTGGATCATGGAATGCATTGACGTTAGCCTAGCAGGGTAAACTGGCACAACTATCCAACGAGGCGCGACGCATGAAGCTAGAAATCCTGGGACTGAGTGAAGTTCGTTGGCCAAACTTTGGAGAACACAAACTGCCGTCGGGACAGGTACTACTATGCTCTGGTATTCGAGGTGAAAACGCTCCCCGCCATCGTGGAGTTGGTCTCCTACTTAGCGTCCAGGCAAGTGCTGCGCTCATCAAGTGGGAGCCTGTTAATGAGAGGGTAATCGTTGCCAGATTTAGAACACGGGTTCGTAACCTTACCATAATCCAATGTTATGCGCCAACCGATGCTGCCGAGCTACAGGACAAGGAGAATTTTTAAAGTCAACTGAATGCCGTCGTGGATAAGGTTCCAAAGGGTGACATCAAGATCTACACTGGCGACTTTAATGCGAAAATCGGCTCCGACAACACGGACTATGAGCGTGTCATGGGACGCCATGGTCTCGGCGAAATGAGCGAGAACGGTGAGCTGTTTGCAGAATTTTGTGGCAATAACGACATGGTGATCGGGGGCTCGCTCTTCCTTCATCGGCCAGTGCACAAAGTCACGTGGGTTTCCCGTGATGGACATACCGATAATCAGATCGACCACATCTGCATCAGCCGAAAATGGAGACGGAGCCTTCTTGATGTCCGGAATAAACACAGCGCCGACATCGCGTCTGACCATCACCTTCTAATCGGTGAAATCCGCCTACGCATGGCGCGGATTCAGCGACGGGAGGAGAGACTCGGGTGGCGGTTCAACACACGCCGACTTGAAGATCCAGCGTCTTTTGTTCATGAACTTGAGACTCGAGCTGCGAACGTTCCAGAAGGTGGCAGCGTAGAAGAACAATGGACGGCCATCAAGATGCCTTTATAGAAACAAGCGAGAACAACTTGGGTGAGCTGCGCACCCAAAGGAAAGAGTGGATCACAGATGAAACCTGGCGGAAGATTGAGGAGCGTAGAGAAGCAAAAGCCGTGATAGAGCGGGCGAGAAGCAGAGGAGCCAAGAACGAAGCCCGTCAACGGTACTCGGCTCTAGAGAATGACGGGACAAGCGAGCATGGGTGTACTCCCTGGCCGACGAAGGGGAGAAAGCCGCAAACACTAGCGATATACGCCTCCTCCTCGATATCTCACGACGCCTGAGTGGAGCAAGGATGAACCCGAGGATGCCAGTGAAGGACACGACTGGACAATTGCTTACCGACCCCACTGACCAGCTGAAACGCTGGTTTGAGCAGCCAACCAGCCATCAACATCTCGGCATGATCCGTCTAGGGTGCGGCGCATCACTCGCGTCAATTCCGAGGCCCCATCACTGCAGGAGATGGAAGCAGCTATCCGAAGCATGAAATCCAACAAGGCTCCAGGGGTCGACCGCATATCAGCAGAGATGCTCAAAGCTGACCCCATGCTATCCGCACAAATGTTGCATCAACTATTCTGTAATATCTGGGACACCGCGACTTTTCCGGCCGACTGGATGCAGGGCATCTTAGTGAAGGTCCCAAAGAAGGAGGATCTGACTGTATGCGACAATTGGCGAGGCATCATGTTACTGTGTATTGTTCTCAAAGTTCTGTGCAAAGTTATCCTGTATCCGAAGATCGACGCGACTCTCCGACGGCAGCAGGCAGGATTCCGTGCCGGAAGATCTTGTGTGAACCATATTGTTACGCTCCGCATCATCCTGGAGTAGGTCAATGAATTCCAAGAGTCCCTTTATTTGGTATTCATTGACTACGAAAAAGCTTTCGACCGTCTCAATCACGAGAATCTGTGGAGCACCCTGAGACGCAAGGGAGTCCCGGATAAAATCGTCAACCTCATCGAAGCGCAAAGCCTCATATTTCACGTGCAGAGTGCTGCATAACGGAGCCTTGTCCGACCCTATCCGGGTAGTCGCTGGTGTGAGACAAGGATGTATACTATCACCGCTACTGTTTCTCATCGTAAGCGACGAGATCATGGTGGGTGCAATTGACCGTGTACCGAAACGTGGGCTGCTTTGGCAGCCTATCACCATGGAGCATCTCAACGACTTCGATTTGGCTGATGATGTTGCTCTACTAGCACAACGGCGCTCTGATATGCAGAGTAAGCTCAATGACCTAGCCGAACGCTCCTCTGCGGCGGGTCTTACCATCAACGTCAACAAGACCAAATCGTTGGATATCAACACGGGCAACCCTTCCAACTTTACGGTAGTGGGGCAAGCAGTGGAGAAGGTCGAAAGTTTCCAATATCTTGGCAGCCAAATAGCGCCGGACGGCGGGACCAAGAGCGACATAGGTGCACGAATCAAGAAGGCTAGGGCTGCCTTTGCGAGTTTACGAAACGTATGGAGATCCAACCAGATAAGTCAATGCACCTAAATCCGAATTTTCAACTCGAACGTGAAATCTGTGTTGTTATACGCCTGCGAGACGTGGTGTGTATCAGCGGAGAACACTCAAAAGCTCCAGGTCTTCATCAACCGATGCCTGCGGTATATAATTCGTGCTTGGTGGCCTCACAACTGGATCTCGAATGCCGAGCTCCATCATCGATGTCATCAGAAGCCGATAGCAACAGAAATTCGATAGCGAAAGTGGAGGTGGGTCGGCCACACACTTCGACGGAGCGGAAACGAAATCTGGCTGAGCTGTGTCCAGCAAGAAGCACCAGACGTTTCTTGACGAGGGCCGGATTGCACCCGCGGATTTGCTTTGGGCACATTTGCCACAGCGTGGCTTGATGTAACAGTTTCGGGTGCCATGCCCAAAATTCAGACAGCTTTGACACTGAGTGACGTCGTGACGGCCGCCACGGTATGGCTCTTATCGGACAAACCCTTCTAGAAATGTACCAGAAAAAGGCAATCCGGATACTTCTTGTCGTTCTCGTCCCTCCTTGTCATCCGATAGACAGCAGTTGAGGCTAGCTTGTAGCGGTCCTTGAATTCCGCTTCGATTAACTTTGGGTCAAAGCTCAGGTATGATGTGGCCAGCTTGTATTCCGCTTTCGTGCGGAGCATCACCTTTGTTCCGATTCTACTGAGTTTGAACTCAGCTTCAATGCCCATGGACGCAAAGCTAGCGATGAGCATGTTTAGTTATGCATTTTTCACTACCAACGGTGGTAGTTTGACGTTTGCCGCATTTGGGCTGGCATTTTCAGAAGACATAACAAAACAAAAATCCCATTAACCCAATATATCATCTTCGGCTTTACTTCGTGAAGCAGCTTGCCAACAATTTGGTCGTTTCCTTCTACCAACCCGAGCGAGCTGTGTTGCAGAAATTGTTTGTCATGAAGAAAAAGCAAGAAGATTACGTCATCATAGCTTTCCATTTCTGACATAGCTTTATCATTCGACTCGTTGATCGCTTGTTATTTTGTCATTTGGAGATATTTTTATTTCCTTGCTCGGGACTATTGGATGGCTGGATTCGTTAGTCATTTCAGGTGGATTAGAACAGGTTTAGGTTTAGGGTGGGCGTTGGCCAGATTTGGATTTTTCAGATATAATCCTAAATAGGACCTAGATTATTTAATACACTAGTAACCTCAACTTCTGTCACAATGTTTCATTGTGACTAATCAACACTCAATGGGTAAAATATCAAATTTGCGGTAAATTTGAAAAAAAGGGAACTTGGAGTGTAGAGCGCACTGCCCACTGGACGATTCTGAAGCCTGACCAAGTGAGTGGGTTACGGGTTTATTTGATTGTACGTCATTTCCAAGTTATATATAGATACATTCATACCATTGGCATTTTGTATTTGAGATAAGACAGAGACAGGATGTGGAGGGCCCGCTTAGGGGGAGCGTAGCCCATGTTATGACTTCTATTTATTAAATAGTTCAGATAGGCTGGAAATGATAGGTTCATGGTGAGAAAATGTACCATATGGTGCCCATTCACTGATCAAAATTAGATTCAAATCGTCAGGCCCTGCCCTGGAATAAGGGGATTGACGATGATTTGTCAAGTTTCATTTTGCATTTGCATATAATTGTAAGTTTAGGTTTGCTTTTGTAATTGTGAGATAGATAGTTTGCCTCAATTGAAACATTGAGTTGTATAAACTTGACGAATCATACCTCTAAAATAGTAGTAGTTACAGTGCCGCATTATCTAACAACCACTGCCTGCAACTAATGTTGGAGGGGTCGGCAGGGCTGATTACGGATCAAAACTAACATAACTCTAACACTGAAATGATCCCGAAACTATCGCTCATTTATTGCACTTTGAGTCATAAAGTAGTTTTATTTATTTTCCTACTAATCTATCTACACACTTAGTTTTTTCTACCGAGCTCGGCTGTGCGGGTCTCGGTGGGGAGGGTTTCGCTGAGATCTCGGCGGGAGTGACATTTGATTGAGGTCTCGGATAATGCCTTTTCTAATAATTTGCCTACGTTTCTTTTCTTTGTTATCTACTTTTTCCCCTTTTTATTTTTCTGCTCTTCTTTCCTCTTCTGTTCTTTTGTTTTGTTTGTTTACATTTAACTAATACTAATACCTCCTTGTTTTTTCTCTAATTTGTCTACTATGTCCCACCATCACGATGAGAGATGAGCTACCGTACATGGTACACGCTCATATACACTCCCAAAATAGTATGCCGCAAGTAAGTCTGAAAGTGGAACTTAATGAAGGCCTAAGTACTTTTTCGTAGTTTTTAGTTTTCGGATTTGAAAGATCGTCGGTTACAGTGGCCTGCTGACTGAGTAGAAAAACGCGGTCAAAGGTCCCTACATATCAAAGAGATTTATGGTAAAATCGCTTGTGTATCGTGTATTTTGCGAAACTCGTTGTTGTCGTTGGTTCCGGGTTTGAATGGATACAAAAATTTGAGCAACGGTATTATGTGATATGAGGGGCTCGGTGGCCTTAGAGCAACCGTTTTTGCTTACTGAGCAGAACATCATGAGTCTAATCTCAGGCCCATCCACATTCAAGATTCGTCGTTAATATGACTACATGGTAAAACAGCAACTCGGTGATTAAAAAGGTGCTCGTCTGCCTAGTGGCAAACGTCTTTGCTTACTGAGCAGAAGACCGTGGGTTTAGTCCCAAGCTCATTCGCGTTATATGATCGTTAGGACATCAATTCAGCTTATCGTTTACCAAAACGAACCCTGCTGCAAACCCAACCCTATTACCCAATATCCCAGTGATTCCTCGTGGAAGTGCAGAGGTGTTCTCGGCTTCCATCAAAGCGAGTGTCACGTCAACACATTTCTACCCCTTCCTTTCTTGACCTGTGTTTGGGCGCGGCCGGCGCTGGTATTGCCTAGTTTGAGAACACCAGTTTTTACACATTGAGGATGATTGCTAGTCCCAAGCATCGTTTATTGGTTCTCTGTGTAATTACAGCTGATCTGGCAATAACAGAGTAGCAACCAAGGGCGGTCAATCAAGTTCAAGTTCAAGTTCAAGTAACTGCGCGAGCTAATGGAGAATGTTAAGGTGAATTTAGAGAAATCATAAAAGCAAAGCTGGTTGATCAGCAGGCTAACTTTACTGATGAGTTATTAATCATTGATTACCCAAGTTTTTACTTCAAGCTGAACAGTAAGAACAGAAACTGAGTATTGGTTGATTTAAGGTGTACAAAGCTGATTAAGACCAGGTTGAATATAAAGCGAATTTTATCCCCATAGTTCAACCTCAATATATTAGCTTAACTGAGAACTGAACAAGACTTATTTAAGTTCAACTCTACTCCACAAATCAGCAATACGTTACAAACATGTTGATAGCCTGATAGAAGAATATGAATTTATTTCACAATATTTCAGGCATTTTAGTTCTTCTAAATTCACTGCCTACCTTCCCAATCCCAAGCATCACCAGCAGTAGATACTAGGAAGAGGAGCTTTTTAGGAATATCCTCAGGTAGAAGTGGACTGCAACGACGTATTCCTATCATTTGACTTGTTTATATACACTTACTCCAATTGCCAGCACAAACGGCTCATGGAATTCATGTTCCGCTTCCGTCCGACCAGTCCAGCCTTTGAAAACTTCTGCAGTACAGCCCTTATGAAGACGAACCACAAAGGAAATGTGGAACCAGCTTCACAAACTTCAGATCTCTATTTGCTTGAATTCTACACACTTAGAAATACCTAATTTTACACGTGACGGAATCCATCTTTTACCTAAAGGATGAGACGTAAACAAACATGTCATGTAAATTAAGTGCTCCGAGACTGAAAAGTTCGGTACTCGACGAAAAGTACGTTTGATTGAGCTGAGTTTTACGTCTATTACGACGCAATTTTATGTCAAAAATGACGCTCGTATATGTCAGTCTCAGAGCACCTAAATTTACATGATTTTTATTAAGTGTGTAGTTGTAAAGACAAAGTTTTGATATCCTCAAAAGTTTTTCACTCGATCCGCACCCATCTTTCCTGATGGAGATGTTTGGACTCCACTTCATTTCAGATTTCACTTTCCTATGACACAAATTTGTCCACCCTACCTACTTGTAGTCACATTATTTTTATGATTATCACTCCAAATGGTCTTGATCTTGTAATTTCCTAAATGAAAAAAAAAAAAAAACAATAATTTAATTTTTTTCACTCCCGCACAATCCATGAGATCGTGGCCTACTGCGCTGATCCCCCCAAAAATATAATCCAAGGATGGCACTAAAATAGCATTCATATGAACATCAAAATAAACCGCGCAATTTTTCAACTGTGGCTATTATTCAACTTAAATTTGACGACTGCTGGTTTGAATCCCGTAATGGAAAGGTAATTTTAAGACTTATAATAACAATATGAATATTTGAATCCAATTTGTCAGCATCAAGGTAAGGCAGTCCCATAACAATTATAATATATGAAGCGGTCTTGCATGGTTTTTAAATCAAAACTAGAAGGCTGAACTAGGGTCGAAAAAGACAGTTATTTAATGCCTTGATAAGCTTAAAATTTATTTGACTACCCAGGTAACAATTGGATGCTTAACAAGTGTTTTTTCAACGATTTTATTTAAGCCTTAGCTTGAATAATTGTTAACTTTGTTCAGCTTTTACAATCTATATCTGGTGATTTTAATCAGCCGGAAGCTTAATAGAACCGATTGAGATATCTATTAAACTTGTGTTTTTTTTTTTTTATTTTTGTTTTCCGTCGATCTGGATTTAGATAGGGGAAAGTTGGCTTCGGCAGTACCTTAACCTATTATCGTCAGGGGGGTAAACAACGTCCTTGAAAGCTCAATTTTGGCATGTGGATACATTGTGTTTCAGAGCAACTATTGGCCAAATTTGAATGCTCTAGGACTTTGTTTACCCCACTGACGATAATAGGTTAAGGTATTGCCGAAGCCAACTTTTCCCCTAATTAATTTTTGCATCACGGACAGAAGAATCCACACAATTGATTGAATATAGGGTGTCCCAGAAAGTATAAGCACGCTTTCAACTCGCTGCCATTTTTACTCCGATAAAGTTTATCAGCTGGTCATCGATGTGTGTTGTTATTTACATATTGCTCAACAAGTTTGGGTGGGTAAAGTGCATTGTTTTTTACAAAATCATCCAAATGCGAGGCAAAGTGCAAACAGATTGTGTTCAAATGCACTATTCCCAACCTATAAGTAAAGAAGTTGGAGAAAATGGAGAAAGTAAGTATCGGAGTAGTCCAAACCGCCATCCGGAAGTGTGTGAAGAAGTTGGCAAGTAGTAAACGAAATACGTATCTGTTATAGTTCAAAGTTATAGTAAAAGTGAAATAGCGAAAGTGAATTAGTGAAAGTGAATTAGTGAGAGTGAATTAGTGAAAGTGAATTAGTGAAAGTGAATTAGTGGAAGTGAATTAGTGAAAGCTAAAGTGATACAAAAGTAGCAGAATTTAAAGGATGAAAAAGGTATACAATTATTCCACTAAAACGCTTATCAATCAATTTAGAGTAAAAGTAAAGTAAAAGTAAAGTAAAAGTAAAGTAAAAGTAAAGTAAAAGTAAAGTAAAAGTAAAGTAAAAGTAAAGTAAAAGTAAAGTAAAAGTAAAGTAAAAGTAAAGTAAAAGTAAAGTAAAAGTAAAGTAAAAGTAAAGTAAAAGTAAAGTAAAAGTAAAGTAAAAGTAAAGTAAAAGTAAAGTAAAAGTAAAGTAAAAGTAAAGTAAAAGTAAAGTAAAAGTAAAGTAAAAGTAAAGTAAAAGTAAAGTAAAAGTAAAGTAAAAGTAAAGTAAAAGTAAAGTAAAAGTAAAGTAAAAGTAAAGTAAAAGTAAAGTAAAAGTAAAGTAAAAGTAAAGTAAAAGTAAAGTAAAAGTAAAGTAAAAGTAAAGTAAAAGTAAAGTAAAAGTAAAGTAAAAGTAAAGTAAAAGTAAAGTAAAAGTAAAGTAAAAGTAAAGTAAAAGTAAAGTAAAAGTAAAGTAAAAGTAAAGTAAAAGTAAAGTAAAAGTAAAGTAAAAGTAAAGTAAAAGTAAAGTAAAAGTAAAGTAAAAGTAAAGTAAAAGTAAAGTAAAAGTAAAGTAAAAGTAAAGTAAAAGTAAAGTAAAAGTAAAGTAAAAGTAAAGTAAAAGTAAAGTAAAAGTAAAGTAAAAGTAAAGTAAAAGTAAAGTAAAAGTAAAGTAAAAGTAAAGTAAAAGTAAAGTAAAAGTAAAGTAAAAGTAAAGTAAAAGTAAAGTAAAAGTAAAGTAAAAGTAAAGTAAAAGTAAAGTAAAAGTAAAGTAAAAGTAAAGTAAAAGTAAAGTAAAAGTAAAGTAAAAGTAAAGTAAAAGTAAAGTAAAAGTAAAGTAAAAGTAAAGTAAAAGTAAAGTAAAAGTAAAGTAAAAGTAAAGTAAAAGTAAAGTAAAAGTAAAGTAAAAGTAAAGTAAAAGTAAAGTAAAAGTAAAGTAAAAGTAAAGTAAAAGTAAAGTAAAAGTAAAGTAAAAGTAAAGTAAAAGTAAAGTAAAAGTAAAGTAAAAGTAAAGTAAAAGTAAAGTAAAAGTAAAGTAAAAGTAAAGTAAAAGTAAAGTAAAAGTAAAGTAAAAGTAAAGTAAAAGTAAAGTAAAAGTAAAGTAAAAGTAAAGTAAAAGTAAAGTAAAAGTAAAGTAAAAGTAAAGTAAAAGTAAAGTAAAAGTAAAGTAAAAGTAAAGTAAAAGTAAAGTAAAAGTAAAGTAAAAGTAAAGTAAAAGTAAAGTAAATGTAAAGTAAAAGTAAAGTAAAAGTAAATAAAAAGTAAATTAAAATAGAGTAAAGTAAAAGTAAAATGAAAATATTTTAAATGCAAAAGGATTCATCTAATTACATTTCAAGTAAATTCAGGTTCCAGTCAAACTATCTCATCCTGAGCCTAACATGAATTAAAATGAATCACTGAAAATGCAATCCAGCTCAACCGACTAGTCGTCGGAAAATCTCCAGCAAAAGAATGGAGTGAAACCTCATAAATAAGTTGAACGCATTTCTTTCCAGGCTGCCAGCATAGTTTGCCCACCTTCCAGTAAACAGACAGTAAAGCTAGAGAAGCTGCAGTCAAGACAAGAACGCTGGAAAGTCAGAGTAAAATTGCAGCACTGGGAAAGACACACATGGCCAGTGGGCGAGTGTACGTTCGCTCAAACTTGGACCAAAAGATGAAGAAATTGTATTGGCTTTTCTTTTGTTGTGCGATTCTTCTTCTTCCTTCGAAGGCAAGAGGAATAATGAAGATGAAAATATGGACCGGTTACGGAGTGTGAAAGACTAGTGGGAGGTACAAAGCCATAATCCTTTGTTCGGATGAACGAAACAAGTATTACCAGTCTATTTTTTCGAGATTTATGGACCTTTAGAGACATTCTTCTAACTTAGTCCAAGGGCAGCTAGCAACGATTTATGTCTGGAGCAACTTGGGCAGTGTAGCTATGAATGCAGGATGGGTGCAGAGTATGAGCGATCGACGGCAACTGGAATGATTTATTCGTTGATTTGCGGTACATTCAACCAAGTCTGATTCCTTGTCTAAATTCAACAAATCTCACTTATACGCTTATACGTTCGATGCCCCCTGGGGTGGTAAGCCACGGTTTGCAATATCATCCTTACGAAAACAAACTGCAATCCATATAAACTATCCACATTTGCACTCGCTTTCAGATCGAATAAGCACTACGGTGTTTCTTATATGAAAGTCACATCTTCCTGGCAACTCCCGACCCATCCCAGAGTCACGAGTAAATACCACCGAATGGATAGAAGAAACTTTTATAAATTTATTTCAAGCGTATGATTCGAAAGAAATCCGTTCGAATCCCTTCGATTCCATCCCGTACCAACCAATAACAGTTCAATACACTGCTTGGAATTGAAATGGGAGCTCTTCGGTAGAAGAAACTGCATGCCTTTCGCTAAGGACAGTCCATCGATGGGATCCCGTTCCAGTTTCCTGCAGTGTACCATCAAGTACAAGCACATCGGCAGCTCAAGTCGATTTCTTCCTTTTGAACATCATCCTTCGATAGGTACTTGGTTCGTGGGCGCTCCGAGCGCTTGACTGGGGCGCGATATCCGATCTCGGGCAAGCCAAGCCATTAAGACTGCCATTCCAACGACGACGATGACGACGACGACTTCGAGTGTCCCACCCTCCTGCCCTGAAGGCTGAGAAAAAAAAGGATGCCAAACTTTCTCTTGGGATTCTGACAGGGAGACGAAGCACGAGGTGGACAAATACCTTCAACGAGCAAAATTGTTATAGTGTATCGTTTTTTTTTACCATGCAGGCACAGAGGGGATATTGTATCTCTTTTCCAAGCAGGTCCTCGTTTTCTTTTTGCCGCACTCAGCCGATTTTGCGGAAGGCGATAGGGATCAAGCTAAAGAAAACAAAACCCCACCCGATGGAGAGACAGATAGAGCTGCAAAAAAAAAAGAGGTCCATTCCCAAGTCATGTGAATGTGGGAATTTTTGCCCGGTGTGATGGATAAAAGAGCAGCAAGGGGTAAAAGGGAACCGGGCGAAAAAATTGAGCAATTTAGATGCTCGCTTTTTGTGGCCTTCTCGAGGTCCGTAAAGCGATTACGGTTCGAGTATCACGAAGGAATGTTTATCAAAGAGATTTAGTCCCATCTTTGGCCCATTAGTGTTCGCTTTGGCCTCCCCCCCTGCTGGGTTTTCCCGGAACAAAATCGCAAACCGGTTAGTGAGAAAGGGGGGGGGGGACGCACTTCAAAAGGCTTCCTTTATTGGTTGGATTACAGAACACAACAAAAATGGGGCCGTAATTTAGTTACCTCAAGGGGACGAAAGGTGAGTTAGAGACTTTCCTTTGTGGCAACAATGAGAGGTGTGTGGGCGAGATGACGGTTTTGGATTGAATTTGAAATAAGAAGTAGGTAGTGAGGTTGAATTTAAAGTTGAAGCGTTTGTATGCTTTGAGTTCTTGGCTGGATGGTGGTACATAGGGCTTAGGTGAAAATTTTCTTAAGATTCATTTGGTATCCTCTTCGTGATTCAAATGTGTACAAGTCTCTTCAGAATAACCTAGGAATTCAATTCAGAACTTCCTTCCCTCTCCCCTTGAAAAGTCACATCGGAATTTCTGGAAACCATATTTCAAAATTATTTAGGAATTATGGTACGCTGGAAAAAAGAGCTGTGACGTCGAAAGATACCATAATCTCGTCCTCGTTGATGCTTCCTGAAGATTGTAGTTGCTGGGCGAACTCCTGTGTGTTACTAACTGTTTTACTCTGGACCTGATTCGGCATGCTCTGGAACTCAGTGACTAGCCACTTCGCTAGTTTGTGGGTGGGGGAACCAACTGCAGACACGATCTCTCGCATTTCATTCCACGGCTTGTGGACCTTGGGGAGACCTTTAAAGTCACCACTGCACCACAGCAGCTGGAGCAAAATTCTGCCGAATGTAAGCAAGGAGGAAGAAGGCAGGACACGCTAAGAATTGTTCATCCTAATTTATCTTATTTTTCTAAGAATTACAGATAAATTTTCCCAAAATTGGTTACAATTTGTCATGATTCTGATATTTGAAGAGGAAAGAAAGCAATAATGCATTTATTCAAAGCAATTTTTATTCGATGGATCGGACTTACTAACATTTGGAGTCAATCAAGATTTAACTTTAATTCTAATCGCAAGGAATGAACTCGAAACTTGAAAGATTGTATCCCTCTTTGTATGTAGAAAATAATTGAATTTATTTTTACAAAAGAATTGGGATTTTTGTATTTTAACTGAAGTATGTTCTGGTTATACCCATTTATTAAATGATTGATTGATTGATTGATTGATTTAATAAAAAAAAATACACACAAAATGCACGGATTTTTTATGGGCTAAAGCAAACAAACTATCCTGCAGCTGAATTCCGGGCATACATTTCAACGATAAGAAAGAAATTGATACATATTATATATATAGTTACACGCCAGCAGCCTAGAATACCGCTGAGTAATAGTGTCCAAAGTGCACACGACAATCAGACCATCGCCACGCCACCGTTGTCATCAAGCCATCGTCAGCAGACTCGGAGCAGCGCAACCCAGACGAGGAGCATTTTGTAGAATAAGCTATTTTAAGTATTAAATAGGGTTCGATTGGAACTTGAACAGTTAGTAAGTGTTGAATTCTTGAAGTGAGTAGAAAAAGTTAGTAGTTGTGCTAGCAATTTAGTGTTAATCATGTACATTTACACTCCCACGTTTATAATTATATGTATACATTTCCATCTCTTCGTTAAAATTTGTGCCCGTAATTCAGCTGTTGAAGTGTTAATTCTTGATAATATAGCTAATCACCATGGCACGGGTCTTCCCCATAGAGAATGTACAAGCATGTCCATTAAATCTACATTCATCATTCAAGATTCCATCATATTAAATTAACTGGAAAACTTTTGAATACCGTAATCCGGGGATAAATTGATCACTGTTCAACGTAAATAAATAAATTTCTCCAATAAACTTAATTGAAAAAATAATTGTATTTAAATCAGTAGCTATAAGGGCATATATTCTTATAAAATTTGATGTTTTGTTAATTTTTAAGGAAATTTTTGCAAGCTAAAAGAAAGACAGAGAAATGGGATCTTGCGGGAATCTAGTATACTGGTGACCGATTCCACGCCAAAACGGTCGGTCGCCGAACTCGACTGCCTTCGATCTGGAACTTAGCACATATTTTCAGTATGATAGACCCAGTATTTTCCGTAGGTGAGAAGACCATTTTGACTGAAGACTAATTGTTGGAAAGGGCCTTTGTGTTTTCTGCACACACATTATTTAAAAAAAATGTAATTATATGGCTCACCACTAACCCCTACACCAAAAAGCTCTTTTGAGCCCCTGGTAGTGGACTCATCTCAAATTTAACGTAAGGTATACAAAGTAAATAATAATACAATCAAATAAACATATGCTTCATTGGTGTGTGCACGAAAGTGATGAACACTTAACAAAAACTAAATAAAGAAGGGAAGCCCAGTGGAACTATGTTCTTTTAAAAGGGTGCCAGAAAAAAACGGAAATAAAAAACTTTTTTTTAGATGGTTACATTTACTAATTATCAATATTTAAAACGTGTTGAATGACATTCATAGAGTGCAATTGATTTTTTTTTGCGGTTGATACAGATTTAGATTAATAATGCATTGATTTTAGATCTGTAGTACTGTTTCAAACTGGTTTTGAATAACATTCTGTTGTTGATCAATTTCAATCGCTCTGGCAGTGTGTTATATACAGAAGGGCCGTAAAAAGATATTCGCATTTGACCAATACTACTGAAACATCTAGTTCGTCCTAAATTATTTGCATATCTCGTGTTATGACCATGAGAATTAATAGGTAAAATCAAATTATGATGCATGTTTGGATTTTTTATTATATCATAAATAAATAAACATGTTTGTAGCTCACACAACCCTCGTATTGGTAAAGCGTTTTGCATGACGTTAGTATATAGAAGAAGTGTAGAATGTAACCGTAATAGTGAATAAACAATTTTTTAACATCTGTTTTGCAAAATTTGCAGTTTTTTAAGTTTATATTTGCAGGCATGGCCCCATACAATGATCAGATACTGAAGATGCGAGTGTATGCACCCAAAATAAAATGTAAGGAGTGCACCACGAGGAACAAAATGTCTAACTCGGTACATTAAGCCACAAAGCGATGAAACTTTACTTTGAATGTGTTCAATATGACTTCCCCAAGAGAGCACAGGATCTAAAACTAGACCAAGATATTTGAGTTTGAACACTTTTTCGACAATTGTCTGTCCAACAGACGGATTCGAGTGTGGAGGAATTTTTTTTCCGTGAAGAATGAAATAACATGTATTTAGTCTTTACCAAATTTAAAGATAATAAATTTGAATCAAAAAACCTCGTGAGAATTCGCAAATCATCATTTATGCTAGAAATAATGAAAGAAGTATCTTGACTTGGGTAGAAGATTGCTGTATCATCAGCGAATAGCCTTGGTATTCCTTTAAGAGACAGATTCCCAAGATCGTTTATGTGCCTTGAGGGACACCAATATTAAACGTTCGCAAAGAGCTTCTTGAATCCTCGATAGCTACATATTGCTGCCTATTAGTTAAATAACTTCGAATAATGTCATTTGCTGCACCTCGTATTCCATAGTATTCTAATTTTTGCAAAAGAATGCTATGGTTCAGAGTATCGAACGCCTTTTTTAGGTCAATAAAGAGGCCACCAACAACGCATTTACTGACAATTTTACTAGATAGGTACTCTACCAGTTCTACTATGGCTGTAGAAGTGCTGCATCCCTTTCTGAAACCGTATTGAAATTTGTAAAGAATATCATATTGATTCATAAAATTAACTAATCTATTGATCAACAATTTTTCAAAAATTTTGCTAAAGACAGAAATAGTAGAGATGGGTCGAAAATTACAGGGATCAGACGAGTCTCTGGATTTGAATATAGGAGTTACCTTTGCTATTTTTAGACACTCAGGATATGTACCTTGTACTAGTATTTGATTGAAAAGGTGAACAAGAATGTCTGAAAATTTAGTTGCATTACTTTTTATGACACTAGCAGGAAAATTATCAGGTCCACTGCTTTTTTACATTCAACTCGTTTATAATTCCTGTCACTTCATTCACATTTGCAGGTCTCAGAAAGACAGAACGTTCCAATCGAGTAACGTTGTTCAAAGGATTTAAGTTATTTTTCGGTATTTTATCAGCAAGGTTGGTTCCAATTTGAGAAAAGAAATTATTGAAAATTTCACAAACTTCAGAATTTTTAGATGTTTTTGAACCATTGTTATTAAGCTCAAAACGAGACACTGGTTTGGAACGGCACTGCTATGCAAACAGATTTCTCGCTAATTCTACCACATAGTTTGATAAAGGAGGTTCTTATCTAGCGTCCAAAACGTCAAATACAACAGGGAAAGGTTTTGCAGCTGAGTTATTAACAAAAGAGAAAGTCGATGAAGAGAATCGATCAAAGCAGATAGGACTATTTGAAATGTTCATCGAGAAATACATCCTGGCTTTTATACGCCGGGCTGCATTACCAACGAGATTTCGGCATTTGTAGTGCGCCTCAGAGAAACAGTACATGCAAGTAACCAATTTATTAGCATCTTTCTCAACTTTTTTACATTCGACACATATGCTGTCTTCACCTTCCATCAGTGCGAGTTTAAAACAACAACAACAAACCCAAAATCAATCGCTGGTGGTAGCCAAAAATACACAGCTGCAATAACGAAACAAACGTTACACACACCAATTCAACAAACTCAATCGACAGTTCATAAAACAGTATATCAGTAGATGGCTAAAAACACAAAAAAGCATCCACAATTGAGTCTGGCAGTACAACAGAACAGTTACGGATATTTTCTGAAAAATTTAGATATCGTTGCTAACATGCTACACATGGAACTACTGCATGAATGTTTATGAAACTCTTAGCTCCTACTCCAAAACTGCACATGTAATCAGTGTGTGAGGTGCCCGTTCATTCAGATTTGGCTGAATTTGCTAACCCAGTCAGAGTTACTCAGACTTGCATGCAAGGCTTGCACGTAACCGATTTCACTCTTGCCAAAAGCAACAGAACCACTCAGAGTGTTAAGACCGGCGCACAATAGATACGTTTTCAGGTTTTTTGACAGTTAGCCCATGGATTATCTGTCAAAAAACCCGAAAACGTATCTATTGTGCGCTGGCCTTTACTATTCGAACTACTACAGCACCAATACACCAAAGCACGAACCAACGGCGAGATTGTGTACGACGCCCGTTCGTTCAGAATTTCACTAAATCTACCTAATGAACCAGAGCTATTGAAGCATGCATTTCATCAGTTTTATCAAAACCACAGCCTGTGCTACTGATCGAACTACTTCAGCACCAGTACATCAGAGCGCGAACCAACGGCTAGATTGTGCAAGACGCCTGTTCATTCGATTTTCGCTGAATCTGTCTAACAAAATAGCATGTATTTCACATCTAAGTACATAGTACATAGAACCACTTTGTGTGCACTATCCGAAATACTTCAGCACCAATACACTAAGTTCTGTCCAATTTATTTTTCGCGCCACAGAGCAAACAACCAACCATACAGCAACAGCAACAGCAGCAGACAACGATACAGTCAGTACCACCACAACACTACAAACTATGACTTTTTTTTATAACAGTTGCATCATACCACCCAATATAAGTTGCTAATTTGTTTATTTTTAGCACAACACCCAAACGGCAAATTAGTGCTGCTCACGGTTCAAATAAGTGATAAAATATAATTATTGGAAGAAATTACACTCTATAAATGAAGATCAAAAATTTCATATAACAAGAGAACGTATCAACCAAACAAGCAGTGTTGCCAAGTTCCAACCTTAAATTTCAAATAACCTAAAAAATATATTCTTAGATTCAGTGTATATATTTTTTTATAAAGTCTAATTAGTTTCTAAATTGAAAGATGAGCGTTTTACTAGAATAATTGTTTACCTTTTACTACGATTTTTCCTTTTAATTCTCTCACTTTCACTTTCACTAATTCACTTTCACAAATTCACTTTCACTAATTCACTTTCACTAATTCACTTTCACTAACTCACTTTCACTAATTCACTTTCACTATTACGTTGAAATATAACAGATACGTATTTCTTTTACTACTTGAAAGTTTGTTCAGTCTATGACTAGACACTGAATTAGTGAAAGTGAATTAGTGAAAGCGAATTAGTGAAAGTGAATTAGTGAATTATTGAAAGTGAGTTAGTGAAAGTGAATTAGTGAAAGTGAATTAACGAGAGTGAATAAGTGACAAAAGAAGCAGAATTAAAAGGAAAAATCGACGAAAAAGGTGTACCTAATTAGTTCCCTTCAACTCTTTCTTAATCATTTTTTCTTTACAACCAACTGTTTTCTAACTTTTTTTTAATAAAGACTGTACTCGAAAAAAGTGAGCCACACAAAAATTCATTGTACGTCGGATTTTGTTCGAATTTTCAGGGAATAATCTATAACATTATGGTTGGGTTTCTACTTAATTGCATTATTAGATTTCCGCTCCATAACCGAATACCCGCACCTTGCCCTTGACTCCACTTATAAGGTTTTAGGTGGTGGTGGGGCTGACCTCTTTTGATATTTTTACCCACTGTTTCTTCAAAGCCAGCTCGTTCTCCTACATCTTACCTGGCCCAAATCATCTCAATCGGGCGAAGATCCGGCGAGTTAGGTGAGTTGACGTCTTTTGGTACAAAAACAACATTGTTGTCTCCGTACGAGTCTAACATGGGTCGCGCCCCGTAACGTGGGTAGATCACCTTTTCGTGGTACGTTACGGGATGTAAGATCTACCACCGATTCCTAGTCCTGACTACTTAAAACTAGGGGAACAGGATTGTTAAGTAATCCAAGGAACACATCTTAGTCCTTGTTACTTTTTATGCCTTGTTGATAGTGATAAGTCCTTGGGATGCCTGGACCGAGGATGATCTTGAAACAAGGAAAAAATGAGTTAGTTAGTGTTCATTTATGTGATTCCTAATCTTCTATTCGTTGTTCTCTAGTTTGAACTGGTTAAGACTAGGGTTCTGATGCATGGTCACTATCGGTGTCATTCCTTAAGAGGATTGTCCACTCTGGAAATTTCAAAAAATCTTTTTTTTTGCTTAAAAAATACTTTGAAATGTCTACTTTGACATAGAGTTGGCCGCAAGTCCGCAAATGACATCGTTCCAAAGTTATAGGCCGATTAGTGGACTCGTGTCCAGACGCTCCAAGCGCGCTCAGGTGAGCGCTCGGAGTACCCGCCCGTTACCGGCGAAACGGCGTGTCTTAGTAATTCCAACTGCTGCCGCGATTATCTCTAAACGATGTTTTCAAAATTGGCGGGCGCTGTATTTTAGAAACGGCTCATTCGATTTAAACGGCGATTGAATTTTCAAGTTAAGTACCTTTTTTTCTAGTCTTGTACGTAGCCGATTTTCAAACGAATCAAAAATGGATTTTTGGTGCAAGCTTTTATCTCCGAATTTAAGGGTACAAAAACGGACTGTTTTTTTTCAAAACGTCGACAAATTTTTATTTTTCTTAGTTGAAGATGCTAATTTCAAATAACAGACTGTAGTGGTAATTTTTATACGATAGATGGAGTAGATGAAAGCATAGAGTTGATAGTTCCGTTAGAGTACGGCAGTGTGAAGATTGCATATAGATATTAGAATAGCGAGCTAGAACAACTTTTAAGGAAGGTACAAATCGGTTTTTTCTACCAAATCAAAAACGGCTACGTACAAGACTGGGTCATCTATCAGAGAATAACCACAAAAAAAAATTCGTTGTTCCAGCTCCAGTGGTGTGACCGCCAGACGTCCCGCCCCGCGACTACTCAGACGGGAGGTCTCCTGGTGAACCTGGTGCAGTGGCTACAGGAGACATCCAATCGTGCCAAAAAAAAAATCTCAATTAAAGAGGACATTTCAATTGACAAAACCATGCATTCCTTTTTTTAATTGATCGTTATTTACCCTCAAAAAAATTCGTGAAAATGACCTATTTTTCATTCCGCTAGAGTGGACTACCCCCTTAGTTTTGTTGCCAAGGAATCCAATTTTGATTGACAAAGGGGCGCGCCTTTGGAGGGTGTTTCAAATGGTTGAAATGGTTGATTAAACGTACTAGGTGTCTTCTGAGAAGTTTCTATGAAACATGAAATATGAAATATGAGATATGAAATATCAAATTACATATCTTTTCAGAAGACTGCAAATTGCGATAATTAATATTTTAAAAGTTATTTACATTTTTTGGCTGAAAATTACCTAACTTCCAATACCAATAACTTCTAAACGGGCAAAAACGAGCAGGCCATTCTTTGAGCAATTGAAAGTACAATAAAATGCAATAAAATGGTGAAGAAACCAGACGGCCCCCACGTGACCCTTAACCGAAATACTTGCTTTGAAACTTGTCACTTTTCAGAATTTGAAATAACGATTTTATGAAAACCACGGGATTACTATTGAGCAGGTGTGAAAAGAGGCATACAAATAAATAACCAAGCAACCTGGGTTATTTCTTGTGACTAACAAAATGATTCGGGATTAAAACGTGGAATAACACAAAGCCGTCAATCTATCGATGCAAATAATATTAGAGGCGACGGCATCAGGTAATACATCATATGAATGCTTGGATAAATGTGTATTCAAATAATAACTCTTATACTATCATCAGGCTACGAAATTAACAGCGAGAGGTTCGAAAGCTACGGAATAGAAATGGCTCATAAACTAGTCGATCCATATCCAGAGTACTATCTCCCCGTGTCTGTTCATAAAGTGCTCATACACGGGGCGAAAGTGATTTCTTCGTTTCTAATACCCATTGGGCAACTACCTGAAGACGCCTAGGAAAGCAGAAACAATGATACCAAGAAATACAGAACCCACCACACAAGAAAGCTTTCCAGAGAAGCCACGAATACAGATCTTCTTCACCGTCTTCTGGTATCCTCCGATCCGTTAATTTCCAACATGAAGGAACTACCGAAAAACAAAAGTGAGGTGTGCTCCGGAGATGCTCTATAACTGTTGGCCATCACAGATGACAACAGTGATATCGACGAAGAGGAAACTGCAAGCACTCTTTGAGATTCGTACAATTTGAATCGAAACGTAATGAACACTAAACATGAAAGATTTTGGTATTGTCTATTGACAAAATCGAAAAATATTTAAAGTACATAAGCGATTCAGTCAAGGTTTGTTTAGGGATGGTCTGGTTTTGATCCCGCGTCATTAACAGGTAGGTTGGAATTTTGGTAATTTACCTGCAGAGTTCTGTCAGTTAAATAATTTTGAACTAATTTCATAATATAAAGTGGAAAATTAAACTTTTTCAATTTAGCAATCAAACCTTCATGCCAAACACTGTCGAATGCTTTTTCTATGTCTAGAAGAGCAACTCCAGTTGAGTGGCCTTCAGATTTGTTTGAACGAATTAAATTGGTAACTCTTAAAAGTTGATGAGTAGTTGAATGCCCATGGTGAAATCCAAACTGCTCATCTGCAAAAATTGAGTTCGTATTGATGTGAAGCATCATTCTATTTACAATTATCTTTTCAAAAAGTTTACTTATTGAAGGCAGCAAACTTATTGGACGGTAGCTAGAAGCTTCAGCTGGATTTTTATTCGGCTTCAAAATAGGAACAACTTTTGCATTTTTCCATTTATCAGGAAAGTATGCCAAATGGAAACACCTGTTAAATAATTTTACCAAGGTAGACAAGGTACTCTCTGGGAGTTTTTTGATGAGGATTTAGAAAATTCCATCATCACCTGGAGCTTTCTTATTTTGAAACTTTTTAATTATAGACCTTACTTCGTCCAAATCAGTCCCCCAGGAATCATAAAAAATGTTTTCCCGAGAGAAAATATTCAGAAAATCCCGAGTAACCTGATTCTCAATAGGACTAGTAAGACCCAAACTGAAATTATGGGAACTCTCGAATTGCTTAGCAAGTTTCTGAGCTTTTTCCAAATTTGTGATCGAAATTTTACCACCTTCTTTAAGCGCTGGAATTGGCTTTTGAGGTTTTTTCAAAATTTTTGTGAGTTTCCAAAAGGGTTTGGAACTCGGGTCTAATTTAGAAATATTATTTTCAAAAGTTTTGTTCCTCAGGGCAGAGAATCGCTTTTTAATTTGTTTTTGCAAATCCCGCCAGATAACTTTCATGGCAGGATCGCGTGTTCTTTGATATTGTCTTCTACGGACATTTTTAAGACGGATCAAGAGCTGAAGATCATCGTCTATTATAATTGAATCGAATTTAACCTCACATTTTGGTACTAAGCCAGCTCTTGCTTCAACTATAGAAGTAGTCAGAGATTCAAGAGCATAATTAATTTCATCTTTGGTTTGCAAAGGAATGTTTGGATCGAAGTTATATTCCATAAATGTTCGATATTGCTCCCAATCAGCCCTATGGTAATTGAAAGTAGATTACAAATTGGGATTGGGATTACAAATTATTTCTTGGGATATTTCAAAAGTTACTGGAAGGTGATCAGAACCGAAGTCAGCATGGGTAACCAATTGGCTACAAAGTTGACATGAATCAGTTAAGACCAAATCAATAGTGGAGGGATTTCTTGCAGAAGAAAAGCATGTTGGGCTGTTTGGATATTGAATAGTGTAATAACCTGCAGAACAATCATCAAACAGAATATTACCATTGGAATTGCTTTTAGCATTATTCCATGAGCGGTGTTTTGCATTAAAATCACCAATAATGAAGAATTTAGACCTATGACGGGGAAGTTTCTGGAGGTCACGTTCGAAAAAATTCTTTTGCTGGCCTACGCATTGGAATGGCAAATAGGCAGCTATAAACGTAAGTTGTCCAAATTTTGTTTCAACAGAATGGGAGTCGAGTATTAGTACAAGACACTGAAGAAGTCTGCACATTGTAGATGAAATACGCGTATCTGTCAAGGATAAGCAAATAAAGTAGTGGAATTAAATGGAAAATACTAATCCTTCTCTCTCTCTCTTTATACAGGTATTCCACCAAGACGCCCACACTCATCTGGATTCTTATGGTCAGGTTTAAGGAACGTTTCAGTTATAACGGCAATATGCACGTTATGAACTCTCAAAAAGTTAAATAGCTCGTCTTCATTATCTTTAAGAGATCGAGCATGCCAATTTAAAATATTTAATGCTTTAAAATCCATTACTGAATTTTAAAATCATGACAATATTATTTGCAAATTTTACTCCAGTTTAAATAGCATCAAGCATGGAGTTAGATTTAAGCATATCAGAAATCATATCAATTAATAATTTGTGTAAAAATTCCATTTTAGGGGCAGTAATGCTTCCTAAGTCAAAATTGTCAAAATTTCCGATAGAATTACGTTGATTAGTATTTTGATTTCTACCCGCTGCAATAGCAGCATAGGTAGCTCCATTAACTCGCTGAACATTGTTAGCAGCGAGGGGAGTAGGTACAGATGAAAAATTTGAAGCAGGGGAGATATTTGTACCTACGGGTACGAATGTAGAATGTGACCGTTGTTAACAGCAGAGGAATTTGTACCTGGTCGGAAACGTGGAGCGTTTCCTACCTGTCGCTTACAACGAGATTCTAGGATCGCATTCCCAAAAATTGAATTTGTGGTTTTCACCACAATTTGAACATTCAAATTTCTTAGGATCTTCCTTCACAGGACAGTCGTCCTTTGCGTGAGAGGAATCACCACAATTCATGCATTTAGCTGGCATGTAGCAATTTTTAGTTCCGTGACCCCATCCCTGGCACTTACGGCACTGAGTGAGGTTTTGGAAATTTCCTCCAGTCTTCCTGAAGTGTTCCCACTTCACTCGGACATGGAGCATAAGGCTAGCTTTTTCTAAGGCCTTAAGGTTGTTTAGTTCACCAGACTTGAAGTGAACATCATTAGAAATCCCGTTGCGCGAATCGCCAGGACGAGATTTCATTTTCATTTTGATTACTTGGAGTGGCACAACTCCAATTTTGCCAGTTCATCTTTGATCTGATCCAGGGATTCACCACTGGGCAGTCCTTTCATGACAACCTTGAACACACGTTCAGTTTTGGTGTCGTAAGTAAAAAAATTATGCTGCTTCTCAGTAAGATACTTGAGAATACATTTAAATCCGTCCAAGGTTTCAGCCAATACACGGCATTCACCCCGACGTCCAATTTGTAATGAAAACTTAACTTTCACGAAATTCAAAAATTCCATGCGAAGAGCATGGAAATCGGAAGTGGTTATCACAATAGGGGGAATCTTTTCCTTCTTGGCATTAAGCCGGGAAAGTTTACTAGAATTTTTATTGGATGATGTATCATTCTCATCATCCGCGAGCAAATCAAATTGATTGCTCAAATTAATTTCATCAGAAGGGGGGTCAAGAGTTTGCCCCTTTCTTTTGCGTTTAGGCGCCATGGCAGCAGTAAATTTTCATCCAAATCGACTTCCAAGCAGATTACTATAAGAATCTGAAGGATCGAAGAGGAATTTTCCAAATCGATATCCCAGAAGGATTACCTCGGGTAGGGTCCAAACAAGGATCGAAGAGGATTAAATGTTTAAATTTGCTGTAGCTTTAGGTAGTAGTAACACTTCCTTCAGCAAAAAGCAAATAGATCCGCACGGCAAGAGAGCACGATGCGGACTGATTTTGTTTGGATGTTGATATTGTATGCTACTTAGCGTCAGCTCTATAAAATTGAAATTAATGCAATATTTTTTGGTGTTAGGCAATTAAGACAATCATTGGAGTCTCATGATAATATACTTTTAAGATTTCCCTTGATATCTATCACCGACCATGTTATACGTGACAGTTAAAAGTGCAACGCATTGTGATAAATTTTCCCCCGGATTACGGTACTTCCTGAAAAACCTATAGTCTTGAAAGAACATTGATTCTTTAATCAGTTGGAGATCCTCAGAAAGGTCAACCTGAAGTATTGGAAAAATATCCAGAGAACTTTACCAACATCTTTGTCTATATAGAGATCTTTTGAATGTTTACTGCTGCCAAGGAAGGATGTCTGAAAGTATATCCAGTAGCTTATGCAACGTTTCCTGAACATCTACAAAACTCCCTTAAGTTTTGCTAAATTTCCTCAAAACAGTCCCCTGATTTTATTCCGAATTCCATATTTTGTCCATCTCTCTTAATTCTACGAAGCTCTCTGAATACCTTTGCGCTTCTGGAAAGACACCTATCATCTACAAATATTCTTGAACATCTGGAAAGTTCCTTGAAATTTAACGAAGTTCTCAAAACCCCAAAAAGTTCATGGAGAGCTTTTTTGAATTAAGATCTATGAAAAGCTGTAACGAAGTTCTCTATACTGAAGAGAGGATCCCTGAAGTTCCTAGAAGTTTACTGAACTATCTTTAGACCTTCTACAAAATTCCTTACACTTATATGACATTTTACGCAGCTCCTCAAAATCCTAAGAAATTTGCAAAACTTCTACAAAGTTAGCTGTACTTCTACGTTTTTCGATGATTTTCCGCAAAGTTCCACAAACAAAATTTCTTGCATTTGTACGTATTTTCCCCAACTATTCCAAGACCATGAGGTTTCAAAAAAGTGCCCTGGAATTAAATAGAAGTTCCCGATCAATAATGAGCTTCCCTGAAATAAAATAATGTTCCCTCAACTTCTACGAAGCTTCTCTAACTCAAATAAACTTTCACTTGCACGCAGTTTTCAGAACTTTTCAAAGTTCCTTGTTTCTAGGAATTTTTCTGTAGATCTATGGAGTTCCCAAAAGTTATACGATGTTCCCTGAACTTCTAAGAAGTCCTTGTAGTTTTATGAAGATCCCAGAAGTTAAAGAAAAATCCCTGGGCTCATTACTAATTTGTAGAGCTTGTAGACGTCTTATTATGCCATCGATTAAATATCGATATAATATGATTTATCAAAATTGCTTCTTCTAGTTCAGAACGTAAGAAAAGTAGTCAACATAAAGGACTTTTGAAAGAAGATTAGTAATATCGAACATGACAAGCTTGACAAGATACCGCTGAATAAAACAAAACACTAGAAGTTCTGGGGGTGCTAGATAATTCTGGAGGGAGCCTGACTCCCTAATGCCTGTTGCAATGTTTTGCCTGCACACGACGCCTATCAATAATACTGATGGTGTAAGGTACAGTATTAATGGGATTGACGGAAGTTTATGACCAATACGATTATCGTCAACCATATTGGTACGTACGGGGGTCCGATTTTGGCAAAACACAGTTTCAACCCTCCAAAAATCACCCTCCTTCACCACCAGGTGGGGGCAAAACACATGCATAATAATCTCGATAAAGTTTTCCCATAATTATTCATGGGGCCAAAACCGCAAGAAAGCTATTCAATCTCCCATTACACAGAGAGCCGGAGTTTGCCAAGAAGTAGATATCATATGTGATGTGACCCTTCAAACCGGGCTGACGTGAGGAGACACGTGTCTATCAAATCGGGATTGGTTGGAAAGTTTCCAAACCACTCACGTGTGCCAACGAGCGGCGAAGAAACCGAACCCTTTTTCCGTAAAACTTCCCCTTTCTTGTCGTTCACACATCAAGCCATTTCCCAGAGGAGGTGTTTGGGAATCACACGTTTCGGGAATTTTCGACAAACTTTTGTTCTGCTTTGGTGTAAGTTTTCCCGGGTTTGGTGTAAGTTTTCCCGAAAAGGTGAGCTTTGATGAAGGTTTTCTGAAGAAGTATAGGAATTTTTGAAGTTTGATAATCCACTCCGACGACCACTTCCGAAAGGTCATTAATCGGGAAAATACTGCCAGCGATTACGCTTAATGGAAATGAACCCATCGAGGTCCGCTCATTACCGAACCGGAATTTGAAACGGAGTCACGCTTCATTGCCCATTTTCGAGCAAAACCAATTCATTTGGCAATGCCAGGGGAACGTGCCGTGCTAGTGGAGAGAGTGATCTCAATTTGTAACTACGTGATGTCATCATCATCATCTCCAGCAGCAGCAGCAGCAGCAGCAGCAGCAGAGAGTCCTCGACTGTTTACAAGCGATGGAGAGCTCCATAATTTGGTCTGCTTAAAATGCTATTCAACGAACCCGGAATCGTTATTTCTGCCGGTCCTGTACTTTGATACATTCCAGCACACCTGCAGGAATTGCCTTAACCATTAAGACGAGTGCCTTTGATCCCAACCCAACACCCCTGGCGCTTCCCGCCCGCTGCTAGTAGGGCGCTATCCTTTTCATCGCCGTCCGTCGCTCTGAGGATCCCTTCGCAGTGGCACCCATGATGCCCGGTTTACATTAGTGCTGGTGTTGATTATTTTTCTGCTAGCAAAAATCACCATCAGCGTGAAGTAACACGATTCTATGACAAATGGTCGAAAGGGATCACAGTATCTCAAATAATTCTCATGATTAAGAAGCGGATTATGAAATAGATAGTAATTTCTATTATATCATATTCAACATTACAGCAAAATCTATGATAACCAAATTTCAAAGAACGAGCAGCTTTCAAAGAAGGAAAAATAGTATAAAATTATATTTTACTTTTGAGAATTTGTTTTATGTCATGATACATCAGTTTCAGAATTCTTACATCAGCTTTTGGCCTTTCGATCCTTTGTCCCTAAACCGTGTTGACACAATGGGATGATCATGCTGAAAACCAAAATGTCAGTCCACTTGCAAATTTAGGAGCGCGTGAAAAATCAGTTGCTGAAAATTTGTTTGCCCTCTTTTGCTAATGTAAACCGGGCCTTACGGAACCCGTGCGAGCGCGCGAATCAAATTAGCAAAACTTTTAACCATTTCCATCGGTCGGGTGGGATTTCCGGGTTGCCTTTTCCCGCTTCCACCCCTTGACAGCATCCTTGAGATGGTGGCATACAAATGACTACCGACGGCGAGCGTGTCTAATCCGGCTCCTTGCCTGCGGGATATTTTTGCTGAATTACGTTGTCGCGTGGAAATAGCTCATTTGATTTGGCTCTAATTTATCTAAACTTGTTTTGCTGCCAGCCGTAGTACCTCATCAACTGTGACCTCTCCCTCCGTGTAATCCAGTTATAACATGTTCCTAGCTCTCCACAAAACTACTGTTACAAATGCTCATCTCCAACGAACATTGAAAATCCTCCTGCCCTCGGTCCGCACATCCGAATCGTCGATAGCAACCGGATCGAGAATTCTTACGACAAATGCACTTTACCGTACGGCACACAAAAAAAAAATCGTACAGGACCGTTTCTCTTCGGAGGCTCTCATATCTCGTGTGACTTTTATTTATGACCACTCCGTCCCCTTTCACGTTCGTCGTCCGTGTTCCGGTGGAAGCCGGTGAAGGAAGCAGATTGTTGAAAAAAAAAAATCGGTGTCCAACAGCCATGATTTCCTTTTGCCGAAGTAGGTTGGAGCCCTGCAAGGTGGATTATCCCCTGACGGCAAAGAGAAAACGATGAAACTGCTTTCGATGCAGGGTGTTGATTTTACATGAGATTGTCGTACAAGTAGCAGTTGCAGCAATATTCCACCAAGAAGTCAGCGTGGAGTCTCCGTCTTTCCCCGGCCTTGCCCGTTCCTGGTGTAATATGCAGTCATCCTGATCCAGGCAGCGCTTCAGGTTTGTATGCATGGTCGAGCTTAAGATGCAGCATTGGTAAAGGGGAGTCACTCGGTTTTACAACGGCCAGGAGAGACTGTGTAGTAAGGGCAGGTACGTGACATTTACACCTACTTCGTGTCCCGTTGGCGCTTTGATATTCTAGCTTTCAATGCTAACGTCCTGAAGCCAACGGGAACGATCGAATGGCACTTCCGTGGTACATGCATTTTGTATGAACTTACTGCCGCAAAAAGCTCCCACTGCTATTTATGGGGATGTGTGTGTGTGTGTTAGTGAGACTGTTGATTTACGATTCAGTGATGTAATCATTAGTTTATTAAATGTTTGAAGCTCTGGTTGGATAAGTGATGGAAGAATCTATGACGAAAGGTCGAATGAAATGTGAGCTTTTTTCTGTCGAAGAACTGCTCATGCTATTAAGAATAAAAGAACTTCAAGATTGTGAAATTACTTTTAAGCATTTTAGTTAGATTATTCAAAGTAAAAGTTTGATTAACTTGTTTCACTCAGCTTATTGCCTCCTCTCCAATCTTTTACTCTTCTGGTTTTTTGATGCAATGGAAATTGTTTCTCTTCTATTTTATCACAGTTAGGCCGGAACAAATCTTAAGTTTTTCTTTTGTCACCCCCCTCCCCCTTCAAATTTTTTGACTATCACAAAAGGGGGAACAAAAACTTTTAGTGTATATTTATTTTTCGAGTATCACATTTTTTTTTACGTTGGACTGCGTATTTGATTTCTATATGGGGGTACACTTTGTGAAAACCGAAAATGGAACATGTCACAAATTAAGAAAGATTTTGAACGTTAATAACTCAGCTGCCCCTGGTCCAATTTCAATCATTTTATCACCAATCGATCAGAAATATGGCTACGCATCGATAACAATGCTTCCGAATGATGAAATAACTAGAAACTATTGAAAAACTGGTAAATGTCCAGCATTGTCCAAAAGCGTCGAATTAACTAACAAATCCACCAATTATGTACCTACATGCTTATGCTGCTTCTCCAGCACTGTCGTCAGAGAGTAGTAAGTAGACGAAACAAGTCGAAGTGGCATTCGTCTCCGATCCTCGGGTGCGTGCGAATAGGGAGGAAGTAATTGCGTAATATTTTGCACACTCATCGCCATTCAGAACCACATGCTCCCAACGACCACACCACTGTCGAAATTAGTAGCAGCAGTAGCAGCAGTAGCAGTGCTTTCGGCGTGTGGCGTTGAAAATTGTTCTCCAGTAACAACGAAAGGCTGCCTGCAAGCAGCGAGCCGCAGAGCCCACATAAGCAACCATCAAAGGAGGAAGATGCTGCACCGCTATGCTATGGATCGGAATCAGTAGCTCTTCGTGAGTCGCTGCGGGTCGGTCATCTATGCCAAGCGTGTCACCCTCGCTCCAAACGCTGCTGCTACGAGCTTAGGTACCTCATATTTATACCTGCTAACCTATCAAAATCTCTAACCAATGAGATTCCGTTTCCATACGGACTATCATGCTTCATGCTCACTCGATTCTACTCATTATTTATTCAACAGTAACTCTATCTACTACATTCTTCCCCTCTTCTACTCTCCTTAGTTGAGAAAAGGAGGGCATTATATCCACCCATTCGGGGAAATTTCATCTACTCTCTCGGGGGACTTTCAACTACCCTCTCAGAGAAATTTCATCCATCAAGTCATAATTATCTTCAAACTTGCCACCTACTTCAGTATCTTCTACATTATCATCGATATCAATCCCCACAATTAAATCCACTTTAAAAAATGCCTTCAAAATTCTATAATAATCAACTCAAATACGGTTATCAGCTCCTATATTGCTATTGCCATCTACTTTAAAATTTTACAAACCATCATCTTCAACGTTGCCATTATCTTCAACATCATTATCAACCAGAAGGTGTAACGCATTTAAATCTCATTCAAAGCTTTTCAAAATATCTCAAGCTAGCAAATCAATCTTCGATAAATTTACATTCATTTTATACATCTCCATCCTCATTAATTTTCAATCTCTGTACTCACCATGGGTGCATCTTATTACTGAGAATCAAGATCTCCTGTATTAACACTTTGGCTAGAAGACCTCTCGCTTCTGCTGTTCATGTGCAACCTCGGAAATCTCTCGCTCCGGTAATTTTCGAAATATTGTTTTTTTTTTTTTTTGTAGAAGGCCTCACTTACACCATCTATTTTGCCTTGGAGTCTTCGCACATTTTGCCTCAGAGACCTCTCATTCCGAAAATTTTCATGAATTCTACAATTCTCACTATTTTTTAGCATACAATACCATCCATCAGGTCATGGTAATTATTTTGCCTAATTTCTTCAGTGTACTTTTCCATCCATTATGTCGTATTAATTCTTATTAAAAGGGCGAACACGAAATTATTGCGACACCGAAAATGTCATGCCAATTTTCTTATAATGTTTAGAATCAAACCAAAATTTTAGGGTAGTTTTATACATATATTTACTTCAAAAATCAAAAGAAAAGTGTAAAATTGAACGCATTTTCGCTTGATGCCCTCCATCAAAGTCTTTACAGTGTCATCCGGTACCAGTTTCTCAGTTTTTTTTTCCATTTTCTTAACATGTCCTTCTCGTTTTTGACTGTCTTCTTGCTCTTCCGAAGTTCCCGCTTCATTATTGCCCAGTACTGCTCCACCGGGCGCAGCTCCGGACAGTTTGGCGGATTCATGTCCTTTGGAACAAAATGGACAGAATTGGCCTCATACCACTCCAGGACACTTTTAGAATAGTGGCATGATGCCAAATCTGGCCAAAAAAGCGGAGTTTCGTCGTGCAGCTGCAAGAACGGCAAAAGGCGCTTCTCGAGGCACTCAGACTTGTAGATCTCGCCATTTACTGTGCCCTTTGTCACGAAAGGCTCACTCCTCAGTCCGCAAGAGCAGATGGCCTGCCAAATGAGATATTTGGAGGCGAACTTCGACATTTTCTTCTTCTTAAATTTGTCGTCCACATCGAACTTGCTCTTGCCGGTGAAAAACTCCAACCCCGGAATTTGCTTAAAATCGGCTTTTATATACGTTTCGTCGTCCATCACACAGCAGCCATATTTTGTCAGCATCTTCTCGTAGAGCTTCCGTGCCCGAATTTTAAGCCGTCGATTGTTGCCGCTCATCGTGGTTTGGGAAGTTCTGTACCTTGTATGTATGTAGTCCAGCTCTCTTCTTTGCATTCTGGACGTAGCGCTTCACCTTTCCCTCCGTCTTTTTGTTCTCCGGTCCCGATTTTCTTCCAGCTCCTTTGCCGTGGTCCAACGTCAACCGCTCCTGGAACCGCTTCAACACTCTGGAGACGGTTGAATGGTGAATGTTCAACATTTTTCCCAACTGCCGGTGCGACAGGTCAGGAAATTCCAGGTGTTTGGAAAGAATTTGTTCTCTCAAGTCGCGTTGGTTCACCTCCATTTTCGTTGAATCGAAAAACACGACTTCGAGTTTGACAGCATGTACACAATACACATCAATGAGAAAGTGTGCAAAATTTGGTTGATTTTTACCCAATGGTAAAAAAGTTATGCCCTGTTGAATGTGTCGCAATAATTTCGTGTTCGCCCTTTACCATCCGTCAGGGCATGGTAATTCTTATTTACCATCCATCAGGTCATGTTAATTCTATTCTAATTTATATGCTGCTACCGGCTACGCCATTGTCTTGACCGGACCGAGGTTTCCAGCCTCGGTCACGGCTACACGAATCCGCGATGTTCTCGGCTGCTCTCTCCTTGATTGCTGTACCGCAGTTCCTGCTGCTACTGCTGCTGCTGCTTATCCATCAAAATTCGTCACAAGAATGTCTTCAACGAGTGTGTGTGTGTGTCTTTGTTTTAACGGGACTTAAACCGTAAACGGTCATTCGTCCCTGTTTGCTTCAATTAAATTTGGTCATACAATCCGGTTGATTTCAAGAACTCCAGCAGCTTCTGTTCAGTGGGTGGTGATAAAACTTCCTCTATGGTTGTATCTAGATTATAAGTCAAACGTTCGGTACTGTAGGCTCTACAATAGAGTGTTTCAAAATAGGTCAAATCTGGGATTTCAAACGCTACCCTCTGGAATGGTAGTTTTGGGGGTCAGAAACACCCTGCCAAAATTTGAAGTGATTTGGTTCACGGGAACCCCTCGCTCAAACGGCTTGAAGTTTGTATGGGGAAAATCGACAAAATGTCGCGACACTTTCACATTCGCGGCTCTAGGTGGCGCTGTAGTGGGTCGAGGACCTAACGCGCTTGTGCAGTTTTTATTTTTACGAACAGGTATACGAATAGCAATGTTTGGATAGGTATAACTTTTTTGTTTAACCATGAAATTGGTTGAATTTTTCACAGTGAGTAGAAAAATGTTCGAAATTATGGTCTACTAAAAATTGGAACAGATTGGCCAAGTGGTTCCGGTTTTATTTCGGGTTTCCGAGATGCCATCGGAGGAGAAAAGGTACCAGTCGTCTAGAACAAGGTGGTGCTGAAAATCCACAGCAACAGGCATCTATGGGTAGTGCTGATTAATATTTTAACAAAATCAACCCATAATCTGGTTCTAAATACTGAGCGTTCACCGGAAGGCCTTCCGATGACCCGTATCAACCTTAATCTGGATTATTATGTATTTTTGATGAAAGTAGGCCTTGATTATTTTCTGCAACTATATGAAATGTAGTAAATTAATGATTTTAGATATATAAGCGTTTCAATGGCTTCAACTGATCACCAGATGATCCGCCGGAAGATCCGAAACATCCGTAAATTTAGTGCTACATAAATTCGATCAAAGAAGGCCTTGATTTGTCTCTGCAATAATGAGAAATGTTGTAAAATGGTGATTTTTTATGCGTTAGCTGTTCAATGGCTCCGAGTTATCACCAGATGGTCCGCTGGTAGATACGGAACGTCCGTAAAATTGATTTCTGTGTAAATTTGATCAAAGTAGGCCATGATTTTCCTCTCCAATTATAAAATCCGTAAAAATTTAATGGGGGATCACCTGCTTTTACTTTTCGGAGAAGAGAGAGATCTATCTTAGGAGGTGGTTGGTTCCAAGGTCTGTTTTTGGTTTTGGGTAACACTGCAACTGGAGGGAGATTTAGTTTGGTAAGGGAGTTGAACAGATCGTTTGATCTTGTTACTAAGGGGGCTTCTTGACTACCTTTCAGACTTAACCATCGAATAGCCTTAGTCACCACGCAGACTGTTATATAATGTTCGAAGGGGAGCTGACCACACTCGGCCATTATAGCGGATATGGGACTAGTGATGAAAACTCGGGAAGCTGATCGGAAAGCCTTGTTGTACAACGGACGTAGCTTTTGACGTTGGATAACGTCTTTCGGCAACATACGGGGGTACAAAATTGAAAACAGTTCAAAATCTTTTAATTTTTCTTAACGCATCCAAAAGCGTTAAGAAAAATTAAAAGATTTTGAACGATAATAACTCAACCATCTCTCGATAGATTTACGAGATAATGGCATCAATCGATTGGAAATATTTCTAGCAATTTGCTGGATGTTTCAAAACTATTGATTTCATTGTGTAAACTATTGAAAAATGGTTAAAAGTAAACCATTGTCTAAAGATGGTGAAAATCGACTGATTTTTTTATATTCTTATACTTTCTCCAACCGAGACATCAGATGCGAGTATCTGATACCTCTGATATTTTCTGTTCTACTATATAAGCGTTCAACAAGTTCGCCCGATCCATGGTCACTCTTTGCTCGACTGTTGAGCTGTTCAGTTCGTTTTCTTTTTCGCTCGAGTTCTCGCTTCGATTCGGTTTGTGCTGTCGCGTTGCGCCGTGGAAGCGTCGCCACCTTCGCGCGTTCTGGCAAGTTTACTACAACTTGCCAACACGAAACAAATGGTGCGTAAACGTACCAATGATTCAGCAGCGGGCCCTTCAAAGAAGGTGGTAATCCAGCACAGCGCGTCGCAGGATGACGCCGGAAAACGGGTACTGCAAGCCAACCAGTTTGCGGTGCTCCCCGAAGAAAATAGCGATGGTGACGTCGTTCCCATCGTTGCAAGAGAGCGGATTCCCCCGCTTTTCACGCCGGAGAAGGATGTTGCCAAGCTGCGTGCCGAGCTGGCAAAACACAAGCTGCTGCCTCGCTTCAAGCTTTGCAGCATCGGCACCAAAATCATGTGCTCCAGCCTGGAGGAGTACAATCAAACAGGATGTTTCCTAAAGGAAAACAACGTTGACTTCTTCACGCACGATCTGCCATCGAGCAAGCCACTGAAGCTGGTATTGCGTGGATTACCGTCGTTCGAGGCGGCTGTGGTTAAATCCGAGCTGGAGCGGCTTGGGCTCAAACCTGAGGCGGTGTTCCCAATAAACCGGCGTTCCAACCACAACATCAGCTTCCGTGACCAGTTGTTCCTGGTGCACTTCACGAAGGGATCCACCAGTCTAGCGGCTCTGAGAGCCAAAATCCGGGACCTGTTTCAGGTCATCATCAGTTGGGAACATTACAAATCCCAACATCGTGATGTTACGCAGTGTATGAACTGCCTCTCCTATGGCCATGGCACCAAAAACTGCCATATGAAGACTATCTGCGGCAAGTGTGCTGGAACTCACTCCACTGCGTCCTGTGAGCAAGATGATGACATCGAGCCAACGTGTGTCAACTGCGGTGGAAACCACCAAGCCTCCAATCGCGGATGTCCCAAGCGAGTGGAGTTCATCAATATCCGACGGAAGGCTACGATCAATAATCAGCCCGGTCGCCTCCGTAATCATCGTTCGCCTCCTGCACGCACGGAAGTCCAGTACCCAGCTCTCCAGCCCCGTCGACATGTTCCGAACTTAGAACCACTTCCGCTCAACAACCAACAAGTCAAGCATGTGAGTATTCCTAACAATCGAACAGTCCAGCATCGTCTCGCTGCTGCTGCTGCCCAGCCAATGCCAGGTCCCTCCACCGCCCCTGGATTATCATACGCTGGTGTTGTCTCAGGTGAGCCTGTCGACGATTCTCCGTTCACCTCGGAGGAACTTGTGACGCTCGTGGCCGAGGTCATCATCATCTTGCGCACCTGCAAGACTCGATCTGAACAGCTTCATGCTGCCCTGTCCCTTGTCACTAAGTATGGACCGTGAAGCCATCAAGATCGTAAATTGGAACGCTTGCTCCTTGAAGAGCAAAAACATCGAGTTTGTTGAGTTTCTCAATGAACGAAACATCGACATTGCCATCATAACTGAAACCCACCTGAAGCCTGAAACAAACGTCTACCTTCCCGATTTCCGGCTCGTGAGGCTAGATCGAACCAACTCTGGAGGAGGAGGAGTGGCTATTGCAATAAGGAGAAACATCTGCTGTCGACTGATGCCCAGCTTTCAGCTGAAGATCATCGAAGCCGTAGGGGTGGAAGTTTCTACTCCTATCGGCCCCATCACCATCGTCGCGGCTTACTGCCCCAAACAAGTCAACATCAGGGACGGATCGGCAGCAGATCTGCGACGAGATATTATCAAGCTAACACGACGACGGGAAAACTTTATCATCGCTGGCGACCTGAACGCCAAACATCAAGCTTGGGGCAACAATCGGCGCAATCAAAACGGCACCATCCTGAACAACGACCTGCAGGAAGCACAGTACAACATCTTGAGTCCGGAAACTCCCACCCGGTTGAGTCGGTCCGGTGTTCACGCTACCATCGATATCTTCATCAGCAACATGGGCAACAACATCGCTCAACCTATCACCTATCAGGAACTCAGCTCGGACCACTACCCGGTGGTGACTGAGGTGGGATCCTCCGTAAATCGATTTGAAGCTCTCCGGCGCAACTATCATCGTGTTGACTGGGGTCAGTTCCAACATTGCGTCGACACCGCTGTAGACTACGATGTCCAACCGGAATCGTCCGAAGATGTTGACCGGTGTCTGCGCTCCATCGATCAAGCAATTTCCCGGGCCAGGGAGCTACATGTGCCAGTATCCAGACAGGTGAGTAATACTCTGAACCTTGACAGGCCTACTAAAGACCTCATTAGACTCCGCAACACAATTCGTAGGCAGTACCAGCGTACTGGGCTGCCTAACCTGAAGACCAATTGCAACCGTTTGAACAAAATCATCCAAGCCAGGATGGTGGATCTCAGAAATATCGATTTTGCAAACAAGATTCGCTCTCTCCCAGATTGTGCTAAGCCATTCTGGAAAATGGCAAAGATTTTGAAAAATAAGCCGAGGCCCATTCCTCCCCTTTCCTCTCCTAACCAAAATTCGGACCCATCTTTACTAATAACCCCATTTGAAAAGGCCAATGCTCTTGGACAACACTTTGTAAATTCACATAGCCTTGGCCACGCCATGGTGAGTCCCCACGAGCCTGCAGTATCACAGGCAATGGCTAGTGTCGCTGCCACCCCCGTAGTTGTCCCTGACGAAAGTAGAATATCGGCTGATGAGGTGATAGCAGCGATTAAATCAACAAAGAACATGAAGGCCGCTGGTGTCGATGGAGTGGTCAACCTCGAGCTGAAAAACTTGAGTGTTGACTTCTTCAAGCACCTTGCAGGGGTCTTCAACAAGTGTTTAATGCTTGGCTACTTCCCTGCATGCTGGAAGTTAGCCAAAGTTATTCCAACTCACAAACCTGGCAAAGACCCTACCAGTGCCAAAAGCTATCGCCCCATCAGCCTCTTGTCCTCCATCTCGAAGCTATTCGAAAAATTGATACTCAGCCGTCTGCTGGTGTTTTCAAATGATAATAACATCTTTCTCAAAGAGCAATTCGGCTTTAGGAAAGGCCACTCTACCATCCACCAACTCGCACGGGTTACTAACATCATCAAGCGAAACAAGTCTGTTTCCAATACATCTGCCATGGCATTGTTGGACGTCGAGAAGGCGTTCGACAATGTCTGGCATGATGGTCTAGTGTACAAGCTGCATCGATACAACTTTCCGAACTACCTCGTGAAGATCATCAAAAACTACTTGTCGGGCAGATCATTCCAGGTCTACTTGAACAATGTCTCCTCTGATACGTTCAACGTTGATGCAGGGGTCCCTCAAGGTAGCCTGCTTGGGCCTATCCTATTCAACATTTTCACGTCAGACGTTCCTCCCCTGCCGGGTGGTGGTATCCTGTCAATGTTCGCAGATGACACCTCCATCATCTATAAGGGTCGAGTGATCCGTGCTCTGGCGAGTAAACTACAATCAGGCCTGGATGTTTTGTCCGACTATTTTAAGAGCTGGAAGATTTGTATCAATGCAGCTAAAACACAAACCATTCTGTTTCCACATTCGTATTCACCTCGGCTTGTTCCGCCCGCTAACGTCAAGATTCATCTTGATAGCACTCCCATTGAATGGTCGAGTGAAGTAGTCTACCTTGGTCTCACCCTCGATAGCAAATTGCTATTCCGATCCCATGTGGACAAGACATCCACCAAGTGTAACATCTTGATCAGGTCGCTCTACCCTCTGATAAACAGGAAGTCCACCCTGTCCCTCAAAAACAAGCTTGCTGTCCACAAGCAAATCATTCTGCCGGCTATTGAGTATGGTATGCCAATCTGGGAGAGTTGTGCTAAGTGCCACCACTTAAAGCTTCAGAGGATCCAAAACAAGATCCTCAGAATGATCCTTAACAGTCCACCGCGAACTCGTAATTCTGAGATTCACCACCTGGCCGGTCTTCAAACACTCGAGGAGCGAAAGACTTCCACGCTGGAAAGGTTCAGAGTCGCCTGTCTGCGATCAAACCACCAGATCATTCGTGATTTGGCAACCTAGTTTAAGTAGTTAGGTGCTCAAGTAGGTAGGTTATCAAATTTTTAAATTCAAACCAAAACAATCCCACAAAGGGTATCCTGTAAATTAGCGCTAAACGCAATCATCACATTAGAATAACCAATTAACTAGAACAAAGATGAAGAGCCAAAGGCTAACCAATTGAAATGTTAAATCAAATGTTGAAACATAAAACCCAGAAAATAAACGTAAATTTTACTACTACTACGCCCGATCCATCATTGTCTATCCGATCGTCGACCCAGCAGCAGAGCAGCAGTACCAGAGCAGCGGAAGCAAAGCAGCGGCAGCAGAGCCTGGGGGCGAAAGGGCAACTACGCCGAGTGCGTTGGTGCCAGTGCTCCGGTATACTGGGCCGCCGTCATGGAATGCCCAGCTGCTGCAGTTCTCAGCCGATCGTATTCACCGTCTGCTCCGCAAGGGCAACTACGCCGAGCGCGTTGGAAAAATGGCCCTTTTCAGGGCCACAACATTATCAAGAAAGAGTTTAACGTACGTATGCGAGTATCAGACACCTCTGATATTTTCTGTTCTACTATATAAGCGTCCAACAAGGTCGCCCGTTCCATCATTGTCAACAACATCAGCCCAACAAAACGGCCCTTTTCAGGGCCACCAAGCTTTCGCAAAAGAGTTATTAAGGAATATTCCTAAAATATAATATACACAATTAAGTACAACACATAACAGACGTTATCCAACGCCAACCCTGCGGTCGTATCTAGTATACAACCCTTCCAACTTTTGGGTTATGATATCGCCACCTCTGCTGAAAAAAACCTGCACCGTAGAAGATTTTGGGCAGAAGCCAGCCGTTAACTATTTGCATGATGGATGTTCTATGTGCACATGGAATTCTTGTCCCAATCGTCCTAATTTAGCCGCCGCTCGGTGATTTTCCGAACAACCTCTGCGTGGTGTCTAAAGCTGAGAGTCCGGTCAAGGTAAACTCCAAGGATTTTCAGAGTCTGTCCTGCTTCTATTGTTGTCTGGTTTAAGGTTAGTTGGGGTAGTTTGCTAAGCGTTTTCCTTTTGCTACTAATATGGAGGAGTTGCAATTTTTCAGGGGATATGATGAAACCTCTTTCATCAGCCCATTTGGCAACAATATTGACTGCGGATTGAATCCTTTTTCAGGCTAACGATTTGAAAATATTGAAAGTGATGATGGTTATGTCGTCTGCATAAACCAGTATATGGACATTCGGGGGAATAGTATCAAAAAAGGATTGCATACAGATGAGAAAGAGTGTGGGTGCGATTACTGAACGTTGGGGGATACCGTTCTCTTGAGACCTGACCTCAGATCGGTTGTTTCCTATGATGACTCTGAATCTCCTATCGTCAAGGAAACTTTGAACGTAGTGACCCATGCGGCCCTTGATTCTCCATTCTTCGAGCGACTTTAGGATGGGAAAACGCCATGCACGATCGTAAGCCTTCGACAGATCCAGAGAAACACAGTCACCATGCATACCTCTTTCAAGGTATCCATCAATGAGATCCTCTAGCTCCGTAAGGTAATCATCCGCGGACTTTTCTGGACGGAAAGCAAACTGGCGATTGTCGAGTAAGCCTTGGGACTCCATTTGAGTAATGAGTCGTCTATCTACCATCTTCTCAAAAACAGTTCAATACAGTTCAATAGAGTGGTAGACCGGTAGCTGTTTGCATTATTCCTGTCTTTTCCGGGTTTAGGGATGGGAACAACTGGTCCCATATTTGGTTGAACATAGACAAAAGGATAGTTTTACCGGTTAGGGGAAGATTTTTGAGAAGAGGATAGCCTACGTCGTCTGGTCCAGCGGATGAACCACTTACCCTACTCAGAGCCCACGCTAGTTCCTCGAAAGTGAAGCCTTTGTTGTATTCCAGGACAAGATCAGTATCAAAGCATGGTGGAGAAGCCTCAGTGGTTGTGTTATGGGACAAGAACTGTTCAGAAAATATGGAGGAAGATGATGCCAGGGAAAAGTGATCTGCGAGGTGTTCGGTTATGGTGGATGGGTTATCAGTGATATTATTATTTGTACGTATTTTTATTGGGGGTCGACTTTTACTACCATTCAAACGGTTTACTTTATCCCAAAGTTCCTTTGATGTACTTTCAGGATTGATAGCGGAGATAAATTTTTCTCAACTGTCCTGTTTGGCCTCACGGATGGTATCTCTATCTGCATTTCTGGCTGTTTTGAATTCTAAATGTGTTACGGAGTTTTTACGATCACCTTTTGTCATTTTCTGGAGGGCACGGAGTTACTAACGATGAAGTTTTATCGCAGCCCACACTTCAGGGTCCCACCATGGTACCGATTTTTTCCCAGGAGAACCACTTGTTCGGGGAATATGATGTTTGGCAATATCAAACAGAGTGGGAGGGTTAGAGGTAAAATGATCGAACACTTCGTTCTGATACTTGTCCCAATCTGCCAATTCATATTTCCATCTAGGACGACAAGTGGTAACAGGAGTAGTTCTATTCAATGAAATGACAATAGGAAGGTGATCGCTACCGCAGCAATCACCGTGCACCTTCCAGGACAGTTGGGAAATGAGATTGTGTGAGGAAATGGACAGATCAAGAGCCGATGATTTAAACCCTGTTCGTCGATGAACTGTTCTAACATAAGTCCTCGGCAATTGTTAGAATTTCCACCCCAAATAGTAGAGTGTCCGTTAAAATCACCCATTAAAAGAACAGGTGATGAAATTTTATCCATTATTTTAGTAAGTCGAGATTTAATTAGTTTATTGGATTACGAAAAAGGCGAAATATAAATGGAGACTAGTGTTACTTTGACTGGAAAATCAAATTCAATAGCTATTGCAAGAAGAGAAGAAGAGAGACCGGTTCTTTGGGGGTTATCGGGATTTTCTTTGATGTACAAATTGTATCCTTTAATGTAATTTGATGGAATGGTGGATTCAGGGACATTGGTTTCTTGTAGGGCTATTGCTATGGAGTTGTATTGTGAAATGAGAATTTGTAATTCAGAAAGTCTTCCTCGAAGACCCAGTAAATTCCACTGTAAGGCAAGAGTTAGGGGGGAAGATTGACTTGGGGAAATTTGACTAGCGGTTGATTGTTGTGGTGTATTGGCCATTGTGAGGTTGAGTACGGGGTGGGTCCAGAAGAAGAGTTAGGGTAGGGTTGGGGGGTAGTGTAGAGTAGGGGGGTTGGGCAGGGTAGTGGGGTTGAGTAAAGCCATTGTTGGGGATAACATTGTTTGGTTCGGGAGTTTTCTTCGTATTGGGGGGATGGATTTCCGTGGTTTAGTGCCGTTTATGTACCTTGGAAACGTTTGACTTAACATCACTATCACCTACCTGAGAGGAAGTTCCACTCACCTTGCCAGAAGCCGCTGCAGCCTGGATGCTCGAGTCAGTTTCCATTTCTGTTCCGGATTCAGTTCCATCCTGTTTCTTTTCCAGTTCTGTCTTCAACGAGCTTAGGTACCTCATATTTATACCTGCTAACCTATCAAAATTCTCTAACCAATGAGATTCCGTTTCCATACGGACTATCACGCTTCACGTTCACTCGATTCTACTCATAATTTATTCAACACTAACTCGAAGTACTACAGTAACCTACACTAAACACGCCAAGCGTAAGTGGCCATGGATGTCCTCTTCAATAAAACGGCCCTTTTCAGGGCCATCAAGCTTACATCAGTAAAGAGTTGGAATATAATTTATCTGTGCTTGTTTGTCCATATTTAGAACCACACGCCCCCAACGACCACACAAACTTGGAAGCAGGGGTGCAAGTGATTTTGATTGATTCTCGTAATCAACTTTCTCTTTGAAAAAGATTACTACAAATTTGGTACGCCTACAATTCGCCTAGTGGTCCTACGTCAAGCTTCAGTTCGTGCCCCTAGGCACAGACCCTTCTACTTTTTTGCTGTGTACAATTGACCACTGGATGATGGAAAATTAATCAATTGAAAATTTAACACTTTAAAATTGTAAATGAAACTATTTGTCTGGATCCTGAATTAAAATGACAGATTATTCATCAAAACCAATTTATTCGCTTGGAGGTAAATTTTGGATTTTATTTAAAATTACCACTGGCACTCTGAACCCGGGGAAGTCAAAAACACTTCCAACCGGACAATTTCCTCCACCGAACATAAAATGGTTTCACCCTACGGGCTATGTCTGTTCTGCCTCCCCTCCCACCGTCCGCTTCCTCCAAGGTCCAGAGCTGCTCAAGGCCTGTCAAAATCCAATTTCAGATTAACAAAAGACCGTTCCAACCAACTGGCCGACCGACCGGCTGAGCAGGAGCATAATCTTTTGCCTTTGGTTTTCTTAAGCAGCTGCAAGCCTACACATTCACGAGGAGAAGTTAGCCACAGAGCACCATCGACATCATCAGCAGCAGTAGTAGTTCTGCCATTATAGACTTTCTCCTGACAAGAGCTTCAGGGGAATCCAGGGCATAGCAAAAAAGGGATGAGCGGTCGGTGGTGGAACTTTTGCTTGAGAAACCGTAAAGATTGCATATCTGCAAGCTTTTTACCCATCATCAAGGGAAAGCCCTGTAAGCTTGTGGAGCAGAGTCATTCCGGCGGTAGAGTGCCATAGAGTCGGTGGTTGTCGTGGTGCGTCTTAGCCTCTCTACTGGGTTGTAATCTGTTCATTTCTTACAAAATAGACCGACCATCAACGAATTGGGGGAGGAAAAATTGAGGGGGGCACCGGCTGGTTCTAATAGGGTACATCGAGAGTGGGAAGCACAGTCATAATAATTTCATCTGCTCGTATGCTGTTTTGCATAAATTTAATTTAACTTTCATATTATCGTTCATCTTTCGATTCCTCGAGGCTAGGCCAGGGCTACGGTGACGTTCGGGTGGAGTTGTCGGGTGAAGCTGTGGAATTCGTTTGAACTACTGGACCTGAATCATGCGGTCGATGGGTTGACGAGAAGGTGGCAGGTTTTGTAATTTACGGATCAATCAACAAATAGATCCTGGTGTCCTGCAAAATGCAACATTGCATGTTGTGTTAGTTGATTAAGGGTGTTTCTGAACAAACCCACATACATCAAATGAGCTCCTTACTTTCAATAAATCAAACAGTCGTTGGAAACCATCTGTAGGAATTTGCATGTTTCTAACTCATCTTCTAAGAATCATTTGGTATAACCCTGAAAGTACTGTATACTTACGATGAAAGTTGTATTGATTTGAAAATGGAAAAGCTCATATTGTATGTTCCCTGGGCTGTTCCTTTTAAAAACAGTCATGAGCTTCCCATTAATAATATTAGGTTAACACTTAAAGAGATATACTTTTAGTCACCGCTTGTGGGACGTCACCTCAACTAATGGACTATTGTACAGTTATCTTCTATTGAAGCCAAGTCTACTAGTCAGCAAGTCATCTCACATTTACAGTCCTTTGGATTTAGCCTATTGGCGAGCATTGGTAGATGCCCTGGCGTCGTTGTGACAATTTGGTCGTGGCACATTTCGAGTATGAGGGAGTGATTGCAGTTAGATCAAAAGTGCCTGAGAAAAATTAAAGTTCTTTCTCGGATTACCAGAAGTTGCTATAGTGAAGGCATGATCACAGACAAGCAGACCTAACACTCTTAAAATGTTCATCGATATCGCTCGGAAATGGTAAAATTATATATTTCTTAGTTGTTAGTTAGTACCGCCACTTGTGGCACACAAAATCAATTCCCTTGCGTTTGTCGTTTACACACTACAGCCATCTGTTGAGTGTATTGCCCATCACAGTGTATACGACATATGGTGGTTAAAACAGTCACTAATGTTGCTAAAAGCCCTGAGGCAGGAGCTAAATGGGCTGTTGTACCCGTAACTAGTCTTATGTCATGGAACAGTAATTAAGTCTGAGTTTCTAAGTTGACGATGGGGCACATTGAAGGAAACTTGCTGAAGTAGGTCCGAACAATCGAAGTTGTTCTTTAGAAGGTCAAATATGAACATCCGCTGTGTCTGGAGGCGTCTTGCTGATAGCAACTACAGGTCAATAAGTTGACAGGAAGATGAACAGCCAGTCGGCGCCGCCGGGATGTTCTGAGGCATAACATGTCTGATCACGTCTTCCTTCGGATGGGAAGTAAAGCCGTTGGTCCCCGGTTCATGAGTTGATGGGTCGATAGGTAGGGTCCAGGTGTGGGAGCTGCCTTCCTGGCACGTCGGTAGCATTGGTGCTCAGCACGGAAAACAAGATCGACGGAAATAAACAAACCAAGGGAAAAAAAGGAAGATGAACAGGATCGTTCCACGGAAGAGCGAATCGCACGACTTGTTTTTGTACACGTTCAACGCGGATCACTTGAGCCGCATGATAAGGTGCCCAAATCGGAGAAGCGTATTCGAGAATACTACGCACCAACGCGCAGAACCGTGCTTTCAACGCATAAACGTCAGTGAATTGCGAAGAGTTGCGACGGATGAATCCAAGAACAGAGAATGCATTAGATGTTATGGTAGCAATTTGATCATTGAACCTCAGTTTGTGGTCACATCGCGAATGGACTGAACACGTTCCAGAAGGGTTGTATCGATGAAGTAAACGTGAATAATAGACGACCACCCACGACTGGACGTGATTACCTTGCACTTGTTGATGTTTACGCTCAAACCATTCTCGTTGCACCTTTGTGAAAGCATGTAGATGTCCATTTGTAGAACCGCACAATCCAGTGCGGACTTGATTACCCTGAACAGCTTTAGATCATCCGCGTATAAAAGCTTCCCGGATGACAAACAAAGGCATAGCCCGTTTATCAAGAGGACGAAGATAAGAGGGGCCTGAGGAACTCCAGATAGTATTTCGAATGCTTTGGAACGTGCAGAGTTGACCTAACTTCAACCAGTCCGTTGTTCATTCCGGAAAACCCATGTGTTTCAGCTTCTTCACGGTGTAGGTATGCGGCACAGTGTCAAACGCCTTCGAAAAGTCGACGTAAATAGAATAAACCTGATTCCGACGTTCCATCTCTCGGAATAAAATGCTCGTATAACATATCAGATTAGTTGTTGTTGAGCGACGAGGAACAAAGCCATGCTGGTATTCAGATATCATCGTTTTTTCTGCCGTCAAGGTGACTTCGTGTACTAAGGATTCAAGGATCTTTTCTAGACAACATAGTATCGAAATTCCACGGTAGTTATCGACACGTTCAAGGCTGCCAGATTTGTGAATGGGAATCATTGAAGCAGTTTTCCACAGGTCTGGGAACGTTTTTTCTTTCATTGATCGGTTGCACAGCTGGATGGATCATGGATCTACTGAAGAAGCAGCACACTCTTTCAGTAGATATGGTAAAAAGCCATCAACCCCCAGCTCCCTTTGCTCGACGCGTCAATTTTCCAAAGCTTTCTGTACTTCATCTCGAGAAAAATTGAGGACAGGCAGTAGTACATCATGTACATCATGGTACATTTTGGAAACAATCTGAGTAAATTTGAGGCGACGTTGAACTGAACACGCTTTGAAAGAATGTTTCTTCGGGAATTCAGTGGTCGAAAATAAAATTCGGTGGACTGTAATTTTTCGGATTGGGTTTGAACTTCCGTACTTCACGACGGTGTTTATTTAAGTGAAAATTAAACTCTTGCTTCTACCTTCCCTGCGCTAACCGGAATTACAATGTTTACCCAAAAAAAATCAAGCTAATCTAACTGTCAAAACAATCAGGGGGATAAGCCTGCACTACACGGTAAACATTAGTTAAACAAAATATATTGCACACTCAATTTTTGGGTAAACATTCTCCCCCTGGAGCCGGATGGCTCAACACCTCATCGCCTGCTCGTTCGAAGTTCTCGTCATCAATCGGTAGCACAGCTATTTTCGTCGTTGCTCGTTTATAAGTGCCACTACTAGTTCGCACGGTCACCACGCGAACAATGCCGTCCTTGCCAGGGTGCGTTCCAACTATTCGCCCCAGCCTCCATGTCTGCGGTGGCAGATTATCTTCCTTCAGTACCACCAACAATCCGTCGCGTATCAATGTAGGATTCTTGAACCACTTCCCACGCCTCTGTAGTCCAGTCACGTATTCAGCAGACCATCTACGCCAAAACGCTTGCTTCCTACGTTGAATCAGTTGGTATCGGGATAACGTCGACTCCTTCAGGTCACCATAGAACGGTTCCGCGATCGCTGTTAACTCGCGTCCAACTAGAACATGCCCTGGACTCAAGGCTTGGTAGTCCATAGGATCATCGCTAGGCGGAACTATTGGGCGCGAATTGAGAATTGCTTCTATCTGATGCAACAAAGTACAAATCTCCTCGTACGTCAAATGTGATTCATTCAGCACCTTGTTCAAATGGTTCTTCACGGAGTAGAATAAATTTCCAGGTAATACCACGGGACTGACAGAACTCCGCCACCTTGTTCTCCAATGCTTGCGACATCAACAAATTTTTCAACTCAGCCCCAATAAAATTCGTGCCGTTATCTGATCGCATCTCGGCTACGTTTCCTCTTCGACCCACAAAACGATGCAACGCTCCTAGGAACCCATCCAGGTGGATCGCCTTACTACACATACACACGAAAACGCACACAAAGACCTTTCTCGGAGCTCTGAACCGGCTCTCCTTCAGAAAACAATGGACCAGCATAATCAACGCCAGTCCGCGAAAAGAGGTCAGCGGCGGTAACACGTACACTTGGCAAATCTCCCATATACTGTACAACATCCTTCGACTTCATGCGGAAACATTTCACACACCTCCTCAACACGCGATTGATCGTGCGTCTCGCATTCACTGGTTAAAACTGTTGTCGAACCTTCGCAAGCAATCCGTTCAATCCGATATGTAATTGCTCTCGGTACATCGTCTCAATCACCAAATCAGTGAAATGGTTCTTTTCCGGTAGGATCATAGGATGCTTCTGGTCCATCGACAAGTCGGAATGCCTAATTCGACCTCCGACTCTAAGCAATCTTTCATGCTTGTCAAAGATGGGATTCAGGTTTCGAAGTTTTCCTTTCACCGGTTTGTCCCGCTCGATATCCTTAATCTCCTCCTCGTAGATCACTTGTTGAACGATCTTAACCATTGCCAACAACGAATCACGATGATCATCACTGGTCAATTTGCCCCTTCTTCGCTCAACGCCCGACCGTTTCACACTGCAGTTGTGAATAAATCGAGTCACATACCCGAATACTCTCTGCATCCTACGATAATCACTACAGCTCTGAATCACATCATATAGTCGACTGTATTGTGCCACTACGGCTACTGTGGCCTCAGCGAAAACACTAGTCACATAATCGTCATTGTCTTCTTCCTCGGATTGCAAGAACACAGGACCGTTCCACCATAGTTCAATTTTCATTAGTTCCATTGGTTGAACACCCCTGGACACGAGGTCCGCAGGATTGTCTTTCGTACCAACGTGCATCCATTCGGTGTCTGGGGTAAGTTCCAGAATCTTCACAACTCGATTACGCACAAACACCGGCAGACAAGAGTTCAGTTTCTTCAACCAACACAACACTATTTTCGAATCGGACCTCAGAACTATACGTTGAACGTCTAGTTCTAAGGCTTCGCGCACTGTTTTCAATTGTTCTGCCAACAAAACTGCTGCACACAATTCCAATCTCGGGATTGTCATCTCCGATGGTGAGGCTTCTTCTTTTCCCACTCGATCTAACTCCTTCAACGGTGCAACTCTCGATTTTCCGCAGATCAGTTTCACACCAACCACTCCATCGGCGTTCATGCTCCGCAGATATATACAGCATCCGTAGGCTCGTTGAGACGCATCCGAGAATCCATGCAACTCAAATGCCACCGGGTGATCTACTGCAACACATCTCGGAATCTTCATGTTATTAATTTCACTTAATTCTGCTCTCAGCTTACTCCAGACTTCAAGTTCTTCGCTGAGAATCGCATCATCCCAATCAAGCTTGTTTTGCCATAGTTGCTGCATCACCAACTTAGCCAGCACCACGACCGTACTCAAAATGCCGAGAGGATCGAATAATTTCGCTATCTCACTCAACACTTGACGCTTCGTCGGAACTCCTGAAGTGATCGCCATCTTCGTGACACGGAAAAGAAACTCGTCACTCACCGGATCCCACAAGAGCCCGAGCGTCTTTATCACTCCATTCACGTCGATATCCTTAAAGCAAAGCTGTTTCTCACGGTTTTCGGCTGGTATCCCTTCCAAAAGCTTCGGATTATTCGCACACCACTTGTGCAGCTTGAAACCTCCTCTTTCTAGCAACTTCTGAAGATCTTCACGAAGTTTCTTCGCCTCTTGCATTGTGTTTGCACCCACAAGCGCATCATCAACGTAAAAGCACTTAAGTACAACAGCGCTCGCTTCCGGAAAACTGTTTCGTTCGTCATGGGCCAGTTGAATCAATGACCTCGTCGCTAAGAATCCAGCAGATCCTATCCCATACGTTACCCGTAGCAATTCCAGATGCATCAATGGCTGCGACCGGTCGTCTCGCCACACACATCTTTGATATTTAGTGTGGGCACCATTTACCTTCACTTGTTCGTACATGCGCTGTATCTTCAATTTTTTTTTTGGCTATGTTCTCAAGACGTACAGTAGACGGAGCCACCCACAATGGATACGTTGCTGCGCTATGGGTTAGCTGTCAAATCAACGCAACCGCAGCGTATCCATTGTAGGTGGCCATTTACATTATACTGACTGTGCGTTGACTTCTCGTAGCAAGTTGTCATTGATCTCAGTTGCAAGTGTAGCCGTATAAAATTGCTTTGTTTATTATTTTCAACCAGTAAAACGGTGACAGAGACTATTGACTTCTCGACGCAAGATCTCACTAATACAACCTAGCGAGCGTAGCCGTGTAAAATCGATTTGTTTATTATTTTCAACCACGAAATCAGCTGTCAAAGTGTTCGACTTGACAGCGGTTTGTTTTGAATTTTCAACCAGTAAAATGCATGTATTAGTTAAACTTCTCACTAATACTAACGGTGGTAGCGAACTCTATGCGACTGAAAAGTGGTTCAGTGAAAACTAAAATGTCGTTTTAGCTGGCAGCACTTAGAACTCCTAATGCCACCAGCGGAGATTTTGACATCGATAGTCGCAACTCGGACTGGCGAAATTCAGTTTAGTTCTAGTGGTGACGCAATTGTTTATGTTGAATAAACATAAAATGACGCAATATGCATTTCAACGATTGCTGCAATATAGTAAATATGGCAAGACAAGCGCTAAGTCGCAATAGTGTCCGATATTTGTACTCTAGAAAAAATGAAGTAATAGATGCTAATAAATAGTGCCTCTGTATCGTATCACAGGAAAACAGCTCTGACGACTGCTATACAATATTAAAAATAAAATAAAACCCCTCTCTTCGGAAGTTCTCTAAACTTCTCGTCGATAGCTCTCTGAACTTCTCGTCCGAAGCTATCGGAAATTCTCTGAACTTCTCGTTGAAAGTTATCTAGTCTTCTCACCGGAAGTTCTCTGTACTTCTCGTTGAAATTTCTCTGAGCTTCTCGTCGTAATTTCTTTGAAATTTTCGTTGGAAGTTCACCTGAACCTCTCCTTGACAGTTCTCTGATTTTTTTGACGGAAATTCTCTGTTCCTCTCCTCGGAAGTTTTCTGAGTTTCTCCTAGGAAATTCTCCTTGGAAGATCTCTGAACTTCTTGTCGGGAGTTATCTGAAATTATTTGAACTTCTCTTGGAATTTGCTGTCAAAAGTCTCACCACGTCGGAAGTTCTCTGAACCTATCGTCACAAGTGCTTTGAACTTTTCGTCGTAAATTTTCCAAACTTCTAGTCGGAAAATCTCTGAATCTATCCTCAGAAGTTTTTGAGCATCTCGTCAGTCTCTGAAGTTCTTGTTGGAAGTTCGCTGAATTTCTAGTCGGAAATTCTATGAATTTTTCGTGGGAAGTTCTCTGAACTTCAGGAAACTTCCGAGAAGTTCACGGAACTTCCAAGTTCGCGGAACTTCGGACAAGCTCATGGAACTTCTGACAAGTTCACGAAGCTTCCGACTAGAAGTTCATCGAACTTCCGACGAAAAGTTCAAAGAATTTCAATGGAGAGGTTTAGAGAACTTCCAACTAGATGTCCAGAGACCTTCTCTGAGATTCTCTTCGGAATTTCCCTGAACTTCCTCTTGGAACATCCCTTCGGAAGTCCTCCGATCTTCTCCTGGGTAGATCTCTGAATTTCTCGTCAGAAGTTCTCTGAACCTCTCTTTGGAATTTTGTTGAATTTTTCGTCGGAAGTTCTCTTCATTTCAAGTTCTTGGAATTTCTCGCCATAAGCTCTCTGAACTTCTCCTCGGAATTTCTCCGAAAATCTTGTGGGAAGTTCCCTGAACCCTTCTCGTTAGGAATTCTCAAAATTTCTCATCGGAAATTTTCTGAATTTCACGTCGAATGTTCTCAGAATTTTTGGGAATTCTTATCGGATATTCTCTAAACTTTTCGGAAGTTCTTAGAATTTCTCGCCAGAAGCTTTCTGAACTACAGAAAACTTCGGAGAAGTTCACGGAACTTCCGACAAGTTCGTGGAACTTCGGACAAGTTCACGGATCATGCGACATGTTCCGACTAGAAGTTCATCGAACTTCCGAGAAAATTTCAAAGAATTTCCAAAGACAGGTTCAGACAACTTCCAACTAGGTGTTCAGAGATCTTCTCTGTGATTCTCTTCGAAATTTCTTTGAACTTCCACTCGAAACTTCCCTTCGGAAGTTCTCTGAACATCTCCTCGGTAGATCTCTGAACTTCTTGTCAGTAGTTCAGTAGTCAGTGAACCTCTCTTTGAAATTTTTTTGAACTTTTCGTCTGAAGTTCTCTGCATTTCTTTTCGGATGTTCTGAGAATTTCTCGACCGAAGCTCTCGGAAGTTCTCTGAACTTCAGGAAAATTCTGAGAAGTTCACGGAACTTCCGACAAGTTCGAGGAACTTTCAACATGTGCCGACTAGAAGTTCATCGAACTTCCGACAGAAAGTTCAAGGAATTTCTGAGGAGAGTTTTAGAGAACTTCCAACTAGATGTTCACAGACCTTCACTGAGATTCCCTTTGGGAGTTCTTTGAACTTCTTCTCGGCGGATCTCTGAACCTCTCTTTGGAAATGTCCTTTTCGTCGGAAGTTCTTTGCATTTCTTTTCGGAAGTTCTTAGAATTTCTCGCCAGAAGCTCTCTGAACTTCACTTCAGAAGTTCTCTGAACTTCTTGTCTGAAGTTCACTGAACAATTCTCGTTAGGAATTGTCAAAATTTCTCATCAGAAATTTTCTGAATTTCACGTCAAATGCTCTCAAAATTTCTCGGAATTCTTATCGGACATTCTCTTAAGTTTTCCTCGAAAGTTCCCTGAGTTTCTCTTTCGAATTACTTTTAGCTTCGCGTCAGACGTTTTCTGAACTTCTCTGAATTTCTTATCGGAAGTTCTCTGAACTTCTCTTCCGAGAATTTCACGAAACTTCCAACAAGTTCACTGATTTTCCAACAAGTTTACGGACCTTCCGAGAAGTTTACAAAAAAATCAGACCAGTTCATTAATTTATGTAATCAATTGATAAATAATTGCTTCACTGACAACTTAGTAGATCAATCCAATGTTCTATCTAGTCATCTCTTATGTTTAGTACCAATGTAAACAATAAGTCAGACGAGCCGTTCATCTTAGTAATCATGCAACTTTGACGCGTATTTCACGTATTTTACTAAACATTAACAACTATCGTCTGTATGTCCAAAAAGTCTTTTTTTCCTTCAAAGTAAAATGGTTTAATTAAAATTTAATTTCATTCATAAATGACTATGTTATAACCATTCATAATCTGACACTATTTTGTGACAAAATTTGTTTGATTTACACCCCAGTATAGTCCTGAATAAATCTGTTATTGGGAAAGAGTTAACTGCCAGACATTGAGCAATTAACTATTTTAAATCATATCTTTATGGTCGATGGTTTGAGGTTCGTACAGACCATCGACCACTAGTCTACTTATTCGGTATGAAGTACCGTACCTCTAAGTTGACCAACAACATGCATGAGCAAGCCTTCAATTGACGTTTGAGCGGTTTTTATGTTTAAACTCAGGAATGATTGTTTGGCGTTCTGAGATTCTTAAGCGTGAGGTTTGATTGCCAGATTTGCACGCGAGTTTATTCTCTTGGGGAGGCTCAACGAATGAGATTTGAGAATGTTTTTCCGAACACTGCTGTGTGGGAATTTGTTGTTATATTAACTTAGTATGCTTACATCCTCGAAAAAAAAAAACTGTTTCGGAATCCTTACGCCAGCACGAGAGCAGCGGCCTCCTTCTTCAGGGCAGCTCGCTGTTTGCTCACGATCTGGGCCGCAATACGATCCAAATCCCGCTGGCCTTGGCTGGTCAGCTTGCGGCCTCCTTCGGGGTGCTTCTCGATCAGCTTAATCTGTTCCAGAGCCTGCACGGCCCTGCGGGTGGCACTGCCATCAGTGCGGCAGAAATGCGATGGACGGACACCGTTGCGCTGGCGACCACCGTAGACACGGCAGATGGAACCAACACCCGACGGGCTCTGGTGGTACAGACGACGCAGGATCGAGGCACAGCGTATATAGAACCAGTCCTGGTCGGAGGGAGCCAGCTCCTTGAACTTGGCGGTCTTGATTAGGTCAATGTAATCGGGGACCTTCAGCTTACCGGACTTCTTCAAGAAGTCGCCCTGGACAACTTTGTCCTGATCGACGTCCTTCACGGTAATTCCTGGCATCTTCACTAGTATGTGCAACCGAAAAAAGAGGAATACATAAGTGTTTATGAGATACTAATTGACTAAGCCTAAAACATCAAGAGGGAGAGAGAAGGATTAGTAATATGAACAAAGCGCACCGAAACAATAATTGAACATGCGGACACTTTCATGATCTACAACGAGCGATCCAACTGCTACTGCTGGTTTCAGTGATACCCATATAATGTGGACTTAATTTAACAATCGCCATTTGATTCTCTTGAGCTGATGAATTTAAAATTTATATTGAAAACAAGGAGGGGAAAAGTTGGCTTCGGCAATACCTTAACCTATTATCGTCAGGGGGAGCTATTATCGTCCTTGAGAGCTCAATTTTGGCATGTGGATACATTGTGTTTCAGAGCAACTATTGGCCAAAATTGAGTGCTCTAGGACTTTGTTTACCCCTTTGACGATAATAGGTTAAGGTATTGCCGAAGCCAACTTTTCCCCGATTTGATCTGGTTTCGATCTCGAAATACTTAGTAAGCTCACCTAGGGCAGTTATTTCCTTCTTGATCCGTGCACCTTCGATTTTAGTCCTGCCGTTTGTCACTGTTAAATTTTAAATCATCTTCCAGAATCACCCACCACCCCCGCCCGGATACAATTGCATGAATCATCAATTATCACACCCGTTTTGAATCCAATCCATCGGTAAACTACACCCGGCACTTGACCCCTCTCGTCGAACCACGTACGAAACCGCAACGAAAACTCACGGCTCATAAACTCCACAATCACCACGCCATTCCCATTCGCAAAGCTGGTATTAGTACATCTCCCCCTGTCCTCCGTCGTAATTGATTGTTTATCTGTGTACACGTGTGTGTGTGTGTCTGTGTTCATCACAATTGCAGTCCGGCAATGAGGCACTGTGGGGTTGGGCCAAGTGATAATTTGAACCGCACTCTTTCCATCTCTCTCTCACTCCTTCGCTGTGTGTTGAAAATGATTTGCTATTCGGGCCCGGTCGGAACCGTTTCCGGTTACCCAGGTCACATTTTATTGTCTATTATGGCCAGTGTTTGATGGATGGGACTTTTGCGTGCGGCGGGGGTGTGGGAGGCAATAAAAAGTACAATCTCGATAACAAAGCACTACAACCTAATGAGAATGAAAGGGAAATGAGAGCAAAGTGGATTCACATGGGTCCGGGGCGATAGTGTTGTGTGTAGTGCTCCTTTGTTGCTGATTGGTACGGTGGAGGGGGCATGGGGGCAGGGAAGGGGTAGAAAATTAAATTATTCCATTTCAACGTTACTAATTAAAAGCTTTTGCAAATTAACGACCGAGACCGGGATCGAGGGATCGCGCGAGGAGGTTGGAATTGGCATAGGACGCGGGTCGGAGAATATGGCAATACCGAGATAGCAGCAGCACGGGATATGGCATCGTGCCGGGCTCTCACCCGGCAAAGCAGATATAATGTAGAATAAATATAATAAAACAAATGATTTAATTATTCAAGCTGAATTAATTTCATGACAAAAGCTTTCCAAGAGCGGGGATTGGCGGAAAGTGAGTGTGAAGAATTGTGTAGGTGCAAAAAGCGGATGGCAGGGATGCCGGGATTAGCTGCCTACACTCTAATGATCCACCCACATTGGATCCATTCGCGTTGCGTTGACGTAAATTTGACGGTTAGACACCTTCTCGAAGATCGGCAGAACAACAACCGAGGGATTTTTAAACCGTTAAAGTTTAGTGGAAATTCACCAAATGGTACACTGCCTAAACCAGCAAACCGCAAAAGGAAATCTGGCCTCACTGCAGTCTAGATCAGGAGAGTGTCGTTGACAGCCGCCGAGGCGGGACAAGTTGGTCAAACTTTAACCGATCTGTGCACGAATTCGGACCCCGGGCCCCTCCCAACAGTGCGTGCTTATGTTGTGTTTAATGCTGCCATTATTGAACCAACAGCGTTGCCCCCTTTTCTCCCCTCTTCTGACCGCATGAGGATCTATCAAGAAGCAATTTGGGAATTCCGTGGCCAGTGGCGCTGAATTGATAACCTATGTCGTTTGGAACCAATCGTTGAAAAACCCCACGGTAGTTCCGGTCCAGTGCGAGGCCACCGCCGGCCACCACTACTACCAGCTGCTGAACGACTAGAAACGGAAAAACCGCGAGCTGTGGGTTGATTATAATAATTCGCTGGCAGAACTCGAAATTGAGAGCAGATTCACGGTGTCAGAATTCGTTTCGGTGGAAGGGAGCATAGATGCTTATGTAATAGATGAGTGGAAGTCAGCTGATGTATTGAATCGCATGGAAATGCTCGTTTGGATACAACATTTGGTACACTCCCGCACGTCTATTCCATACAGGAAGACAAATTCCCTGTCAACTTCATATAGTAGCTCACATGATTTTGACATTTTGTGGCAATCTGACAGCGGTAAAACTGACCGACGTATAATAGAACCAAGCTTCTTAGTCTTTCACAATTGCATCAACAGAAGAGGAACTTAGAACATTTTTTTAAAAATTATGATCAAGATCAAGCACCTAGAAACATTCACACTTTCCAATCATTTCAAAATTTAAGTGTGTCAGAAGGCAAATTTTCACGGTAGAGGTGGTTTGCTCAGGTGGTTTGTCTTTCGGCAACATATTGAGGGTGCAATTTCAAAAACCCAAAACCAACCGCGTTACGAAAAGTGGTCAGGTTTTGATCACTTATAACTCTGTCATTAGCGGTTGGATTTTAATTCTAAACAAGCCAATCGATTGGAAATTTTTCTACAAATCTGCTTAAAAGAAACACTTTATCAATTTTCATTAGGATTGATTATTACACAAATGTCTAACTGAAGCAGCGAAGGTGGTGTAGTGGTAAGCGTGATTATCTTTCACCTCAGCAGGCCTGGGTTCAATCCCAGTCGGCGCCGCCGGGATTTTCTGAGGCATAGCATTTCTGATCACGCCTTCCTTCGGAAGAGAAGTAAAGTTGATGAGTCGATAGGTAGGGTCCAGGTGTGGGAGCTGCCTCCCTGACTCTGACTTCGGTAGCATTGGTGCTCAGCACGGAAAACAAGATCAACGGAAAACCAATCAAGGAAAAAAATGTCTAACTGTTGCAATGGCGAGCAAAATTATCACCGATTACCTGTTAAAAGCACTTTGGCAGCACAAAATGTCTTGGCAAACTGCCGCTGGATGAAACTGCGAACCGAAATGGCCGTCGACGGCAGTCTTTCTTTAAAGTAGAACTGCGCTGGTCTCCCGTGCCTACGTTCTTCTCGTCATTCGGGTGCTAATCGAAGTGCTGCTTCCACCTTTCAATCACCTCACGTCCGTCCGTCAAGAGGCTCCCGTCCTTATCCTTGCACATTTCGGCTCGCGGCACGAAGTCATTGCGGGATGCTTTGAGCTTCTGGTTGAACTTCCGTGTTTCTTCGGGACGGCACAGCAGTTCCATTTCCTTGCACTCCGCTACTTCCAGGCGGTGTTTTTTCTCCCGAAAGATGCGGGTCTGCTGTTTCCGCTTCTGTTTATACCGTTCCACGTTCTGTCGGGTTCCATGCTGCTGCCCTCCACTGGCAACGCTGTCTCGAGATTCTGCGCGTATGCTAAGGCGACATCCGGTTGCTTCAGTCGCTCAAGGTTGTACCGTGGCGGGTGTCGGTACCGTACATTGTTGATGACGGAAAGTTTTGGGCGCAGTTTGACCATCACCAAGTAGTGGTCAGAGTCGATGTTAGCGCCACGATAGGTCCTGACGTCGATAATGTCGGAGAAGTGCCGTCCATCAATCAGAACGTGGTTGATTTGCGATTCCGTCTACTGTGGTGATCTCCAGGTGTAACGATAAAGGTGCTACGTATGGTCGTGTTCTTGGAGGCAGCGAAATCGATGAGTCGTAGGTCGTTCCCGTTCGTCAGCTGGTGGGCGCTGAATTTTCCAATCGTCGGTCTGAATTCCTCCTCCTGGCCTACTTGAGCGTTTAGGTCTCCTATGATGATCTTGACGTCGTGGCTTGGGCAGCGATCGTACTTGCGCGTAAATGCGTCCTTGTCATCATCAGTGCTTCCGGAGTGAGGGCTGTGCACGGTGATTATGCTAAAGTTGAAGAATCGGCCCATCACGATGAAATCTGTGCCCAGCTCGCGTGTGTTGCCGCAACTTTGGTACATGGTATGTACCTCTAAACGTTCACACCATGGATCCTGTCCAACACACCTCCTGCAGCGCTACGATGCCGAATCCGCGGTCCTTCAGTAGATTGGCGAGTATTCGGGTGCTCCCGATGAAATTGAGAGATCGACAGTTCCACGTGCCGAGTTTCCAATCGCAAGTCCTATTTCGTCGCGAGGGTCATTGCCATTGGTCTCGGTTCGTATTCCTCTGTTGCTGATTTTCCGTTCCAATGCTTTTTTTACGGCTGGCTCACAGGGATTGACACCAAGCCCCTAACTTTCCGAAGGAACAGGCTGCACAGTTGTGCCTAGAGTCCTTCACTGGCACTCGGACGTAGATCAGCCGCCCCTAACATGGGAACAGACGCTGTTGTGAGCCACTCCTCCTGAATAACAGACACTCAGGCTTGCCGAAGCAAACCCCCCCCCCTCCCTTCCCTGTCAGCCTATGACCAAAGCTCCCACCGTGGTTGGTCACCCGATCTTCCCTAAGGTTGCTCACAGTTCCCAGCCGGTACCACGGGGAGGTAGGGATAGGAGTTGCTGGGAAGAGGCTAGTGATCTCAATGGGATCTGTATTGCGCATTACCCATCTGTAATGCGCATTACCGACCAGAGATGGAAAAGTGTTCTCACAAATTTTGCGGGAGCGATATTTTCACGGTTTGGATGAGGATAATGAATAATCGTAGAAGAATGAAACGGCATAAGCAACACCAGTGATGGAAAAAATCAAGAAAATCCAAAATCAGGAACGGTCGAAAATCACTGCTGATCTTGAGAGTAGCAAAATCACACAGCAGAAAATCAAGGCTGATTTTAACCTTAGCTGACTTTGCGGTCACAAAAACCAAACGGAAAATCAATAGATTGGTATTACAGTCAACGTAAAAATCCGACATTCACCGCCATTTTGGAATTCAAGATGGCGGACCAAAATCCAATTTGGCCGCCCCGGACAGGGAATATTCATCTAAACCCATGCAATATGGGTATCTACGGAATGAGCTCGATGAGGGGAAGTGGAAAATTGACATCCGCCGCCATTTTGGAATCCAATATGGCGGAACAAAATCCAATAAGGCGGAACAAAATCCAATATGGCGGCCCCCGGACTACATACTAAGATTTTTTGCCAAGATGGGCACCACCGAGCAGCTCGGCTTTTATTTTGCTGGAAATTCAGCACAAATATGTTTGTTAGCTGAGATCTCGGCAAAATTCCCGTTTGTTAACTGAATCTCAGTAGTTTTTCACTGAGATCCAGCAAAATAAAATGCCGAGCTGCTCGGTGGTGCCCATCTCGGCAAAAAAGTCTAAGTGTGTAGGAATATGCATTTAAACCCATGCAATGGCTCGGTGAGTGGAAGTGAAAAATTGACATCCGCCGCCATTTTGGAATCCAATTTGGCGGAACAAAATCCAATATGGCGGAACAAAATCCAATATGGCAGAACAAAATCCAATATGGCGGAACAAAATCCAATATGGCAGAACAAAATTTAATATGGCGGAACAAAATGCAATATGGTGGAAATAAATCCAAGATGGCGGAACAAAATCCAATATGGCGGCCCCCGGACTAGGAATATGCATTTAAACCCATGCAATATGGGTTTGTACGGAATGAGCTCGATGAGGGGAAGTGGAAAATTGACATCCGCCGCCATTTTGGAATCCAATATTCCCCCGGACTAGGAATATGCATTCAAACCCATGCATTATGAATATTTGCGAACTGGGCTCGATGAGTGGAAGTAGAAAATTGACATCCGCCGCCATTTTGGAATCCAGTATGGTGGACCAAAATTCAATCTGGCGGCCCCCGGACAGGGAAAATTCATCTAAACCCATGCAATATGGGTATCTACGGAATGAGCTTGATGAGGGGAAGTGGAAAATTGACATCCGCCGCCATTTTGGAATCCAGGATGTCAGACCAAAACCCAGTATGGTTGCCCCCGGACTGGGAATATGCATTTAAACCCATGCAATATGGGTATCTACGGAATGGGTTCGATGAATGGAAGTGAAAAATTGACATCCGACATCCGCCGCCTTTTTGGAATCCAATATGGTGGACCAAAATCCAATATGGCAGCCCCCGGACATGGGTCTATGTAAACCCATGTAATATGGGTATCTGCAGAATGGGCTCTTGATTTCCAAAATGGCAGCGGATTTCAATTTTCCACTTCCACTCATCTAGCACATTCCGTAGATACCCAATTTTCATGGGTTTAGATGCATATATCTTGTCTGGTGCCACCATATTGGATTTTGGTCCACCATCTTGAATTCCAAAATGGCGACGGATGTCAATTTTCCACTTCCCCTTATCGATCCCATACCGGAGATATCCATATTGCATGGGTTTAGATGCATATTCCCTGTTCGGGGGTCGCCATATTGGATTTTGGTCGGCCATCTTGAATTTCGAAAAGGCGGTAGATGCCAATTTTTCACTTCCCATCATCGAGCCCATTATGCAGATACCCATATTGCATGTGTTTAGATGCATATTCCCTGTCCGGGGGACGCCAGATTGGATTTTTGTCCGCCATATTGAGTTCCAAAATGGCGGCGGATGTCAATTTTACACTTTCACTTAGCGAGCCCATTTCGCAGATACCCATATTGCATAGGTTTAGATGCATATTCCTTGTCCGGGGCCAGGGATGGAAAATCATTTACATTCATTTCGTGCACTCATTTACATTAAGTTGCCTCTTACTTTTTTCACACACAGAATTCCATGAAAAAGTGTTTAAAGCTTTTGTAGCCTTTGATATAAGCTAGATCTTTTGTAAACAACTCAAATCAGTATCTCTTATGCATGATGAATCAGAAGGAAAAGAATCCACCATTGTTTTTCAGTGAATGTAAATTGCATTCACTGAAAAACAATAACATGTTCTGCCAGCTCTAGTTGGTCATGTATAAAAGATTCAGATTTTAGTTATTAACAAAAGTTGTAGTTAATATCAAAAGCTAAAAAAGCTTCATACATCATTCCACGGTATTCCGTTGCTGAAAAAAGTTAGAGGCAAATGAATGTAAATGAATGCACGAAATGAATGTAAATGATTTTCCATCCCTGTCCGGGGCTTCCATATTGGATTTTGGTCCGCCATCTTGGATTACAAAATTGCAGCGGATCTCAACTTTTCACTTCCCCTCATCGATCTCATTCCAGAGATATCCATATTGCATGGGTTTAGATGCATATTCCTTGTCCGGGGCTGCCATATTGGATTTTGGTTCATCATATTGAACTCCAAAATGGCGGCGGATGTCAGTTTTCCACTTCCACTTAGCGCGTCCATTCCGCAGATACCCATATTACATAGGTTTACATGCATATTCCCTGTCCAGGGGCCGCCGTATTGGATTTTGGTCCGCCATCTTGGATTTCAAAATTGCAGCGGATCTCAATTTTTCACTTCCCCTCATCGATCCCATTCCGGAGATATCCATATTACATGGGTTTAGATGAATTTTCCCTGTCCAGGGGCCGCCATATTGGATTTTGGTTAGCCATCTTGGATTTGTGGGAGCCATCTAGGGTTGAAATCCACCGATTTAATTTCATCCGGAATGTTGACTTGAATTTCGGAATTGCCCAAACTCTAGAATTTCATCTTCTAATCCTTTGATTTTCGATGATTTTGATCTTGGTTGATATTGATGCTGGTTGATTTTGAGAATCGAAAATCACGGCTGATATTAGTCTAAAATCACGTGTGATTTTCGTGGTGATGCTAGCTTGTGATATTGGTGCGTATGATTTTAGGTGATCTTGATCTTGAAAGATTGCTGATTTTGATTTTCTGATCTTGATTTTAGCCAACACTGAGCAGCACGATGCCATACGATTACTATTTTCAATGTTGTCATTGCACAAATACCAAGGTGTCATCTCCCTCAGTAATTCGAGAATTTTGACCTGACCCGATGGATGGTAAATATGAATTGTCATGACCTGTTGTATGGTAAATAGAATTACTAAATATGATGTTAAGGAGAGTAGGAGAGGGGAAGAATGTAGTAGATAGAGTTAGTGTTGAATAAAGAATGAGTAGAATCGAGTGAGCGTGAAGCGTGTATCACGCTTCTTTTCTCATCTTTCATCTAGTACAACTTTTTTAATACTGCACGTAACTTTCACCACTGAGACACGTGTACTTTCAAAATAAATCGCTGTCAACACATTCCTGATCCAACCTCTAGAGGCACTGCTTCAGAATATATTCCATATTCCGAAGCAAGGATAGAACAGCGTAGAAAGCACAGATCTGATAATCGCAACCTTCGTGGTTCGGGACCAGCCGGTAAACTTTATTTCGATTTTTTTCGACATGATTCATTTCACTCACCAATACAATCCACACTTTTCTCTCTCCATTTTCTTGCATTGGACCGCAGCTCGGTATATCGTATCCTCCGTTCATGCGGTCTCCACTAACATCCTGCGATGATGAATCCCTCATAATTGCAAGCAAATCTTACATCCTTCGTCGGGACGGTGATTTTTAGTAAGTGATTAGTGTGATTGGTTGAAAGACAGCCGAGAAATAGCGAGGGGTGAACGCTACCGCCCACCGCATAAATGGAAGGATCACTGTATCTATCTTTTTTGTTGGCAGGGAAACAATTTTTTTTTGTTTATTAATTTATTTGATAAGGCTCAACTGAATTAACTTTACAGAGCCGAGGATTCTTGGTCACTATACAATACATCTTAAAACTATAGTCAAAAGGTACAACACAATAAACACTTTATCTTCCGCTATCCAAAAAGCCTCCTCCATCAGAACTGGAGCCGCTTCCAGTGGTTTCATGTATGGCAAATTGTTGTACGCCAACGAGGGTCAGAGCGCGTCCATTGCAGCAATGGACGCAAAACGTGGTCAGCACTCACACACTCATCACGAAACGGTTGCTTTCCAAAGTCGACGACGCATCGACCCAAAGAACTGCTGATGAAGAACAATGAGGAGGCCAACACAATGGTTGCTGCCGAGAAAACAGACGATCGTGTAGCACACATCGAGAGTGGCCTGCTTTTGTTGACAGCCGAGTGAACACTGGCAGGGAAACAATGATGAGCAATTTTTGAAAGGAAACCATGAAACGAAAAAGCTTTACCACTGATCCAAGTGCAGTCTTTTTAAAAAATTTAGCCTAATGAATCATTAAGGCTAATGGCCCTACGCCCTGGTTACGCCTATCCATGGAAAAGCAATGGAAGTTCAATGGAAATGTAATGCAAATGCAAAAGTAGGTCCGCTTCGTCAGGATAGGTCTGTAAACTCTGGTGTAAACTGTAGGTAAACTCTTCCCGACTCACAATACCTGTATATGACCCCAGGCTAGAATCCCACTCGCAATGCACGCACCCATCAACCGATTTTCCCCACTACCTCTTTGAGCAATCACTCTAACGAATCAAATCAAATGCTTTCGTCCGCAATTATCCCTTATTGGAATGCAGAAAAGTGCACGTTCCGAATATCAATGGAAAATGATTAAAATCAATATTACAGCTCACTAAGCATACGGTGCTGGTTGAAGCTTTTCACTGGCACCGGAAGCGCCAATACCTTTAATGTGACCTTCCCCCTGCCGGAGGCTTAGCATTAAAACCAGGAGCTTACCGTTCATTGTCGTCATGATGGATAGGCCTAACTTGAATCAAACAGTCCGTTCGATGGTCCGCATTCGAGAGTCTGAAAGTCAAGGCCCACCGGTGATCTGAATATGCAAAAAAAGAAGCTTCCGACGCTATTTCCATGAGGCCACCCCCTGACTGGCATCATCATCAGCAGCGACGATAGTAGCTCTGCTGCCCGGTTACTGTGTGTTACCGTTGAAACAAGACACGGAGATCTGTTGTTGAAAACAAAATCGAAATGAAAGGCGAAAGGTTAAAATGTTTCCGTTCGTGTCCCCCGCAGGCTTACAAAAACGTGAAAGTCCATGTGACAAATACCAAAAGCTACTTCCAGTGTGACGGCCAAATGGAGCTTCTGTTCAGTGGGGCACAAGGCCATCCCCTCCAACGCAATCAGGCACCCGTAAGGATTCGATAGAATTTAAAATTTAAATATATGCCTGGAGTACACTAGCATCGAACGAGCAGCCTCGGAGAGTTCACGGAAAATCCGAACGAGATGGAAGTGTCCGAAAGTAGTGGAAAAATCCAACCCGCAGCGACTGCACTAGAACTGGCGTTGTCGATATGTGTCAGCATGTCTCAGTTTGAATTTTTAAATCATTTACAGAGGGGTACCATTGTGTACGGGCAGAGATTTTCTGGATTCATTAATACCTGGTTTTTGATAATAAAGATTGCATTTGTGGTTTTTTTTTTTATCTAGTTCGTTTATTTGGAAGGCTCAATCGCGTTAGCTTTACGGAGCCGATAATTCATTGTTCACTGTGTGTAACAAAATTCACTTAATTCTATGTCTAGTAGGAGTTGGGCCGATTACTCGCGGCTTACTCGAGGTTAGAAGGGTACATTTTCGAAGGATAGGATCAGGGGAGGAGCTTGGGGTAGGGTTTCATTGTCTCATCAGAGCGTTGTCGCCAGTATGAACGGTAGTGCTGTTCTAGCTTCGTCCGGAGTTCGACCGGCTATGGTGGGTGACCAGTGGGCGACGATGAGACTCATCGAGACGGGGGGACAAGACAAACAAAAACTAATAAAGAGAGACAAAAGACAAAAGGAATTAAATTCTTATACTAGACATTTGAAGAAAAACATAAACGGACTGCATATAGCAGAGATCACGGGTTACCAACACGTCTCTGATAGGAACATAGGGTTGTCTTCCTTGGGCCTCGAGGGTATTCAAAAGTCGCTCTCTGGCGGCGTCATTATCCGTACATTGCCAAACTGCGTGTTCGATGTCATCGTAACCGTTTCCACACCGACAGAAGTTGCTGTCCACGAGGTTTATTCTATTGAGATGAGCATCTAGCGAGTAGTGGTTGGACATAAGTCTACTCATCACGCGAATGAAGTCACGACTTAAGCCCAAGCCTTTAAACCACGCTCTCGAAGAAACATTAGGAATAATTGAATGTAACCACCGTCCAAGATTTCCAGTGTCCCAATCGGTTTGCCAACTCGAAAAGGTACTCTGACGCACTAAATGGTAAAATTCATCGTGTGAAATTTGCCTGTCATACAATTCGCCTTCCTGCACGCCCACCTTTGCGAGAGAGTCCGCCTTCTCATTGCCTGGGATTGAGCAACGTGAGGGGACCCATACAAAGGTAATCATATATGATCTTTCGACCAGCACACACATCTGCTCCCTTACCTTTGAAAGGAAATAAGATGAGTGCTTACCTTGTTTCATCGACCGAATAGCCTCAATCGAACTGAGACTATCCGTGAAGATGAAGTAATGGTCTGCGGACATGTTGGAAATCATCCCCAATGCGAAGTTGATTGCTGCCAGCTCAGCAACAAAAACGGAACAAGGTTCCTGAAGTTTACGGAAGGCGCTAGAGTTTTCATTGAAGACACCGAAGCCAGTGGATCCATTGAGACGGGACCCGTCTGTAAAATATCTTTTCATGCAATTGACTTGTTGGTACTTTTCAGTAAAAATACGTGGGATAATAATAGGTCGAAGTTGATCGGGAATCCCATGAGTTGCTTGTTTCATGGTCAGATCATATTCAATTGAGGAACTGCGATTGGTGAAGTGAACACGGTCTGGAGTATAACAAGGAAGACACATATCTGATGATATGTAGTGGTGGTAGATTCTCATAAATCGAGATTGTGTGTTCAGCGCAAGAATTTCTTCAAAATTAGCAATTATAAGTGTGTTTGTCACTCCGCATTTGATTAGTATTCTGAGAGAGAGCTCCCAGAAACGGTTCTGGAGGGGTGTTACTCCTGCCAGAACCTCGAGACTCATGTTATGCGTTGAGTGCATACAGCCGAGAGCAATACGCAGACAACGATATTGAATTCGTTCCAATTTTATTAGGTGACTTTTTCTTGCCGAGAGAAAGCAGAAAGAGCCGTACTCTAGAACAGAGAGAATAGTTGTTTTATAAAGCGTTATGAGGTCTCCCGGATGAGCACCCCACCATGTGCCGCACGTTGAACGGAGAAAGTTGATCTTCTGTTGACATTTTTGCTTAAAATACGTAATATGGGTATTCCAAGTGCACTTTGAATCAAACCAGACCCCAAGGTACTTGAAAGACAATGATTGGGTAATGTTTCTGCCCAAAAGATTAAGCTGCATTTGGGCTGGGTACCGCTTTCGAGTAAACACTACCAGTTCAGTTTTCTGCGGCGAGAATTCGATCCCTGGATTCCTAGCCCAAGAAGACAAGTTATCTAAGGAACTTTGCAATGGTCCTTGCAAGTCCACGGCATGTGGACCTCTTACGGAAACCACACCGTCATCTGCAAGTTGTCTTAGCGTGCATTGTTCTGCCAAACAGTAGTCGATATCTTTGACGTAAAAGTTATAAAGAAGAGGGCTGAGACATGAGCCTTGGGGCAGGCCCATGTAGCTAATTCTGGAAGTTGTCAGTTGTCCAAGGGAAAAGTTCATTTGCTTTTCTGACAACAAATTGTACAAGAAATTATTTAAAATTCCTGAAAGTTCACATCTGTGCAGATTGTCTGACAGAATTTCAATGGAAACTGAATCAAAAGCCCCCTTAATGTCCAAGAATACTGAAGCCAATTGCTCCTTGTGCGCAAAGGCCAGTTGAATATCTGTGGAAAGCAGCGCTAGACAATCGTTTGTTCCTTTGCTCTTGCGGAACCCAAACTGTTTATTTGATAGCAAGTTATTTGATTCGACCCAGTGATCGAGTCTCCGAAGGATCATTTTCTCCAACAATTTCCTAATGCATGAAAGCATAGCAATTGGACGGTATGAGTTATGGTCAGACGCTGATTTGCCAGGTTTTTTAATGGCTATTACTTTGACCTGTCTCCATTCAGGCGGTATAATGTTGTTTTCTAGTAAGGAATTGAATAAGTCTAGCAAGCGTCTCTTAGCGATATCTGGAAGATTTTTCAGAAGATTGAATTTAATCATATTGCTTCCCGGTGAGGAGTTGTTCGATGAAAGAAGAGCCATAGAGAAATCCAGCATTGAGAATGGTCTATCCAGAGAGCCGCCGCTAGGAGACGCTTCTCGAAGAATATTTTGTGCTGGAACTGAGTCCGGACAGACCTTTTTAGCGAAATCGAATATCCATCGGTTGGAGTATTCTTCACTCTCATTGAAAGGTGAGCGGTTACGCATGTTGCGAGCCACCCTTCAAAAGGTGTTCATTGAGGTTTCTCGTGAGAGTCCTTCGACGAAATTGCGCCAATAACCGCGTTTTTTTGCTTTGATTAATTGTTTCAGCTTTGTCTCAAGCTTTGAATATTCCTCGAAGTAAGTGGAGGTTTTGTGTCTACGAAAAGCTTTGAAAGCATCAGATTTTTCTACATACAATTTTGTGCATTCTTTGTCCCAACCAGGTGTGGCTGGTCTCCTTTTAAAGGGTGCACTTGGAACTTTTCTTTTTTGTGCTTCCAGTGAGCTTTTGTAAATCAAATCGGCTAGGAATCGATATTCTTCCAATGGTGGAAGCGCATCTATTGATTCGACACCGATTGTCACCGCCGTTGCATATTTCTGCCAGTCGATGTTCCTTGTAAGATCAAATGGAACCCGAGATGGTTCTGCAGAGTGAGGGCCACACTTTATTGAAATGATGATTGGCAAATGATCGCTACCATGGGGATCATTGATAACCTTCCACTGACAATCCAATGATAGCGATCTTGAACACAAAGATAGGTCGAGTCGGCTTTCTCGAGCCGGAGGTTTTGCTATACGTGTCGCTTCACCAGTGTTCAAAATAGTCAAATGGAAGTCGTCACATAAATCGTAAAAAATAGCCGCTCTATTGTCGTCATATAGATCGCCCCACCCAGTACCATGGGAGTTCATATCACCCAGAATTAATACTGGGGATGGAAGAATCGAAACTAGATTCCAGAGTTGACTACGGCTAATGGAGGTTCTTGGTGGAACGTATACTGAAGCTATGCAAAGATCTTTGTTCTTCACATTTATTTGGCAAGCAACGATTTCGACGCTGGATAGAGCAGGAAAGGAAATTTTGTAGAAAGGGTAGCACTTTTTGATCCCTAAAAGTACTCCTCCATAAGAATCGTCTCTATCCAGGCGAATAATGTTAAAATCGTGGAAGTTGAGTTCTTTATCGGAAGAAAGCCATGTTTCACAGAGAGCAAATATATCACAATCAGAATTGTGAAGTAAAAATTTGAACGAGTCTAGTTTAGGCACTAGACTACGGCAGTTCCACTGTAGCACAGTGATCATATCTTCAACCTCGTTCGACGAATTATTCATCGAAAGATATGATTGATGCAAGGAGGGGCCATGAAACAGTCAATTGCTTAAGATATGATTCTAATGTTGGAAGCAAGGCAGAAACTAAGCTTCTTAGAGGATCTTGTATGTTGAACATGTTTAATATGAATTCCACAATGTCCGAAAAAGCTAGCAAACCGCGTTCGGACTTGGATTTCTTTTGAGAAGTTTGAGGAGCAGCTTTTTTGTTTTTCTTTTCTTTGTTGGGTAATGGCGGAAAATCCTTACTGCAGCCAGGAAGTGGAGCAGTAGGAGCCTTCGATTTAATTTTTTCATCCCCATTACCCTGGAAATTTTGCAATCCTCTGGGAGTGACTTTAGTTTTCTTACGGCGCACTTTCGGGGAGGAGCATTTTCGTTTTGAGGATCCGTTCGTTTTCAAAGGTGCGTGTACCACCGTAGAGTCACCCTCATCGGATGAGTCAGAGTCCGATTCTTCAGCTGACAAAATCGAAAATTGATTTTCATCTTGGACGGCTGATGCAGCCTTCACCATTTGTGCATATGACTGCTTGGAGCGTCCAGAGATTGAACGCTGCACTTTATCGGAGTACTGCTTGTATATCGGGCACTCCTGCAAGGGGTGAGGATTCTCGCCACAATAAGCGCATTTTACTGATTCTTTGTGGCAAGAATCCTCTTTGTGGTTTTCACCACATTTGCCACAACGAGTTTTGTTGCCGCAATGGCTGGCCGAGTGTCCCAGCCTTTTGCACTTGGTACAATTATATACCCTCTGTACAAACAACCGCACCGGAAAAAAAAGCACAATCAACTTTGACAAAGTTTGGGAGAACTGAACCAGCGAAAGTCACCCGAAACGAGTCTGAATGCTGATAAACTTTCTTGCCATCTTGCAAAGATACTGAATGCAGTTGCCTAACATCCAGTATCTGTACCTGCTGACCGATTTTCGAGTTTTTGAAGCAACCCGATGCTCGTTTTAAATCCTCGACACTCAGACTCGTGTCGGAGACCACACCTTCTATCTCCACATCTCGAGAAGGGATGTAGATGTTGTACTCAACACTAAACAGCTCATGTTCAGCAATTTTATTTGCCACATCATAAGTCGGTGCTTCTACACGCAGTTTATTGAATCTCTCCTTATGTACCAAGATTCCCGGATACTTCCGCAGCAAGTCTCTCGAAATGTCGAGAGTTTTCAAAGGTTTATTTTTAGGCCGAAAAAAGACAACCCATGGTCCTTTCGAAGACGGTTGGTAGTATCTAGTTCGCGCAACGTAGGTATCCGAAGACGCCATGAGTGTTGCGCAAAAGCGGTGCACAACCGCTTAAAAAGGAAAAAAAAAACCCTTCACCAATTAAACTACTTAACTACTAGATGTTAATATTTTGTTGCCCAGTGTATAAACAACCAAGCAAAACAAAAACAAAATTATCAAAAAAAAAAAAAAAAAACTTTTCACTAGTTGCAAGAAGTTGCACCACTATAGCCCTCACAACCCTATCAGGGGAGAGGGCAAAGCCACGCGCAAAATTTTATAACACCGGCCGGTGCCGGCTGTGTGAGCTGGTGCAGCCACTCCGTTTGCTGCTTTGTTGTTGTTGCTTGCTGCTTTGGAGTGGTGATGAGACGATGACGGTGAGATGATAGTCCACCTATAGCGTCGCTAAAGGTGGCTACTTCCTCTGCTGACTGCGGTTGCCTTGGGCACTGAACTTCGTCCACGGTAGGTAAAACGCGCGATATAAAAAAAACCACTATGGTGGGAAAAAAAACTCCACCGGCTACGAAACCAATACCCGCAACGGAGACACGAACAAACTACGTCCGGCTACTTCAAGCTATCGGCGAGGAATCAATTGCATTTGTGGTTAGTATTCTTTCTACCAAAGATCAGACAACTTGAAATGAATCATATCGTCAAGCCATTTTGAACAGAGATGGCGCTGTTCCGCTCGTATGATGGAAACTCACCATACATAAATTGAGACAATTGGCGGAGCTTGGTAAGTATTTTTGCCCTCTGTTAACAATTAACGGAACTAAGTGTATGCGAAATTTCCTGTGGATGTCCCCATTAAACACACCAGCGATATTTGAAGGAAAATTAAGGCAAAAGCATGGAAATATGATTAATTAGAAACGTTACCTCTCTGTATTGCTATTTTAATCTGCACTCTTTTGGCCCAAGTACAAACATTGAGTGCAAGGAGTGGTAGGTTGGAATAACATTTGGGTCAGTATCTATTCAAATGGAAATCGGGAAGTGATCGACGGAGGTTTGAAGGGCGGAACATGAAAAATGATCTGCAATTGTTTCCCTCAGCATGACACTCACAAACGCCGAAACGTCGGATAAACTTCAAGAAATTAATTGGAAGTTCTAGTGCCAATAAAAACATTTCGAATGGCCTTTGTAGGCACTTGATACCGAAACCCTCCTCTTGATTGTGATGAATCACAGCATAATTTCTCCTTCGCCGCCACTTAGGTCAGCCTCCGGGAACGAAGAACGTCCCCCTCCCCCTTCCCCCTATGAGGAAATAAAACTGATTCATGAATAATGTCCTTTTTATTACTTTCTTTTTTATCATTGACGAAACAATTTCCCCCGCCGCCACCTACCAGTCCTTGTCCTCCAGCATTGGTGAGTCCACCCAAATAGGCAAGAAGAAAAATGCGTACATTTATAGCCGTCCATTTTTGCGCCTAGCCTTCACTACCGGAACCGAAATGAATCAAGACTGATCACTTCTTCCGGCGGGCAACAACGACGACGACGACGACGAAAGAGATGACCTTTCTCGTTTCATATGCCATGTGTACCAAATCTCCTGCAGACATCACGCGAAAAGATTCCATCACCTACTACTGGCTGCTGCTGCTATTCGGTTTACGCCTGCTGTGACTGGTGGGGTGACTGGTGATAAATTGTAGGGAATAAATCTTTTCCTCAGCTATCGTCACTGCAAATCGTCCAAATGGAGATAGGAATCTTATTATTTCCGCCGGTTGGACCCTATTCTTTTGCAGTCCGACGGCGACGACGACGACGATGTGGCAGGGAAGAAATGACTGGCTGGTAGTCAGTTGTGTGTTTGGATATTTATTTTCGCACATTGGACCTTTCGCTGATAGAGTTACCAGTTCAATTGTGTTTGCAAGCAGAAGAACAGAGAAGTTGCAGGCTAAATAGCGAAAATATAAACAAACGATCGATTTCACCTCTCAGCATTTCATGAAACTTCGAATTATTGTTCACTAGGGGAAATGAACAAATTTTGTGGTGGAATTCGGTCATGACGTATGTTTTATCATCGATCAAAGTGCAGCCTTTGTGTTTCGTCAATACACGGTCGTACAAGAGCCTTGACGCTTTTTAACCACGGACTTCTGCTTCATGTGCCGGTTTGGATGTTTACTGGCTTTGTACGGCTTGTATCCTTCCCTAGCAAGGATGTTCCGCACCGTTTGAAAGTTGTCGTTGCACCTTTTGGTCACATCTCGAATCGAAAGATCGGGGTCGGCTTTAACGCATTTCAACACCTTGCTGCGCAGCTGACGATCCCTAGTTCCAGTTTTTTCGTAGGTCCGCTGATTCCTTTCCACACTCAGGGTTTCCTTTTGTAGGTTTTGAGCACACGATAAACTGATGTTTTCGGCATCTTCAGCACATTAGCCAGCTTGGAACCGGACCACTCCAGATTTTCCAGGTGTTTTTGCACAATATTTTTTCTTCGTTCGAGTTCCATTTGATGATATTTTATTTTTAAAGCCTACTTTGAACAAACATGCACCAGTTGTTCTCTATAGAAGTGTAAACAAACTACTGTCAAAGATTTTTGATTCCCAACACTAGAGGCGTGGTAGCGGCGCGCGAGGGGCGTACCAATTTACTTTTAGTCAGCCTTTAATGTGCTCAACAATAACGGTCTGAAACCTTATCGGTTGGTGAGTATAATTACTTCCAGCGGAGACGAACCAGCCCAGGGCTGAAAGTCTCCTTAATAAAGATATATATATATAAAAAAAAAATTGCTTCCAGGAACCATAGGGGTTGTCCATAGCCCACGTGGACAATTAAAGGAAGAAAATGTTTATATATCATTCCACAGGCACGAAGAAGCATCAGAGCAACTCTTTGTTTTGTTGTAATCATTGACAATTTATGTTGGTAACTTATTTCTTTTCGATTTTCCGTAGTTTTTCAAGCCAGTTGCATACATTTTGGTTGGATGTGAAGACTGTGGTTTCAAAAATACGAACAGTGCAAAAAAGAGTAGGGTGTATAGTATTGTATTATTACTTGCCACAGGTGTTACAGTATGACCCATAAAAAAAATGCGACATGGGACATTTTTTCCAATTAAATGTGATTCCTTCTAAACTGCTGATTGAAACAAATATATTTTTGCTTTCCCATGTTTATTTGACATGTTTTGAATACATTTATTCAATGTGTCCTCCCTGGTTCTCGATCACCTGCTCCAGGCGGGGTCGAAATCTGGAACACACGGTCGTAATATATGACGCTGGCATCGAGTTCCATGCCTTGCGAATGGATGACTTGAGCGAATCCACACTGGGATGGGGGGTTTCACAGGCCTTAGCCTGAACATAGGCCCATATTGAATAATCCAATGGATTCAAGTCCGGGCTGCTGGGGGGCCAAAGCTCCTTCGACCAAAAATTCAGGTTCTCGATGAGCCAAGCTTGGGTCCTGTTAGAAGTATGGCAGGGCGCTCCATCCTGCTGGAAAACGACTAATTGGTCTTCTCCAAAGTTGACCTTAATCCATGGCATCAGATGGTCCTTCAAAATGCCGATGTAGACCTCCGTATTCACTTTTAGACCCTCTTTGATGAATACCGGAGGCATTTTCAAGCCGTTGGACGCGACTGCTCCGAAAACCATAACTCCTGCAGGATGCTTGGTGGTAAACTTAAATTTTATGTTCTCAGGAACCTCCTCGATCTTCTTCGGCGAAATAAACCGGTCAGTGCGCGTGTTGGACACCGGATCGATGTTGAAAAGATTTTCGTCAGAGAACACGATTATTGGTTTTTTCTTCTTCAAGATGGAGAGAAGCCGCTTAGATCTCTCAAGCCGCAGTCCCTTAATCCGGTTCGTTATCAGGTGGCGCTTCACTCTAGCCCTAGACGAAGCCTTCAAGTCATCTTTGACCAACCGTTGCATCGAGGTGTTGGAGATATTGGCTTGTTTTGCCAATTTCCGGATCGATCTTACCGGATTCACCGTTATTTTTCTTTTGACCGATCTGATGACCCCTGGAGTGCGTGCCGATCGCGGACGTCCACTTCCTGGCTTCCGTGGATGTGGTCCAGCAAGGAGAGAACGTTTAATTCGATGAACAGTGGACCGGTGGCATCCTACGATCTTTGTTATCTCTTTCACTGACTTTTGGGCGAGAAGCAAACTGGTAACAATTTCTTTTGCGTACATTTTTGCAAACTTTTAAAACGAAAATCACTGTTTTGTTTACATCACTTGACAGTAGAGATTCTAACGAATACACGCATATAAAATAGTGGTAAAAACAGTTTTAAAATAAACCCAAAAATAAGCTGTAATCAATGTCGCATTTTTTTATGTACTAGCGGTTGATAGATAATGTTTAATACTTTGCCATCTTTTGGATCCAAAAAATTGTTAAAACATAAATTTATTTAACGACAACGGGGAAAATAAAAATTATGCGTTCCTAACAAACGGAAAACTTTTAGTCCTTTGTGCATCATTTCAATCGTATGGAGACTGTAACTCAATGTCAGTAAGCATGTCGAATGCATTTACTGGTGCTGAAAAATATAAAAGATGCAAAAATAAGCACTCGGCTGCTTAGTGTATTCTGGTTGGTTTTCAGCTATTCAATACCCCGTTCACATTTTTTAATATAGGCTGTCTTGCAATGAGCATTCATACATAGGATTTCCAGTGAAAACTTGACCAGAACTTGATCCGGCACACCCACATCAAAAACGCCACGTGCTGAATTCGAAATATCGCGAAAAATTGAAAATTACCGTTTCAACTGTGGGAGATGTTCTCAAGCTCGGAAGGTCCAAAGAAAATGGATTAACGTACCCCATTCTAGTCGAAATTCTAGTACTACGCCGCCTCCGGCTTGTTAATACCGTGCCTTTACTAACTAGGCTATGAGGCCCCTTGTAGTACTACGCTATGTTTGTTTTGATTCTCTATGAATGTTTGACAGATAAAATGAGAGGTTCGTGGATTTTCCAATGTTGCGAGGGGTACATCGATTAGCTTGGGACCAAAGAGAGTACCAGAGCTGAGCCAAGAAGTTGAGCACGTTTCTTCGGGACCTACTAGTCTTAGAGTTAGAGTACTACGTCAGGAGGATCCGTCTGCGTGCAGGTTACCGTTCATTCCGTGCCTCCAAGCCTTTTTAATAGAAACTAAGCGATCAATTTAACCTCTGCTGGTGAATAGGAGAACGTCAAAAAGAGTACTAAGAGCGACATTTCGGCTGTAATACATAGGAAGTGGAACACTTTTTCAATTTTCTTGATAAATTCATTCATCTGAGAAGCTCTAAACCTTGATCTACAGTTGAAAATTTTTAATTCTGTGTCGTTTTTGCAAGAATCCTGCTGGTCTTCAGGAATATTTTTATTGAAAAAAATGAAAAATTAGAATAGTGCCATAGTGGTTATGATCTTCCGGATTTCTTGTGTGTGAATAGTTTAGGAGCAAATCAGTTCAGAACTGCGTAAAATCGTAAAATAAGATAATGACCAACGGAAATTGGCGAGATGTTTAAAAATGCTTTAATTTGAGTTGTGGAAAATCCTTATTCTGATGTAAACAAACGGTTTGGTTGACGTTTGCTCTCAAACTCGCGTGGCGTACTCTACGTTGGCGGTGCATTAAAAAAGCCTATACTGTTTTGTATTATATTTGACAAATAAAATTATAGTTCGTATGCCTTCACCATGACAGTACGGGCAATCCAACGTTCGTGTTTTACTTTATACATTTATCCGTAAACACAACGTAAACAACATGAAACTCTATATTAATAAATAATGGTTTAAAAGTTTTTAAGATTATACTAAATTAAATATGTGGCCTGTAAGTGTGTTGCTTTTGTAAAAACGGTGACGGTTCAAGGTTTTAATGTCATTTATCAGTGATGCCATATTGCCAAGGATTTCATTCTGACTATCAAAATCCAAACCGTAGCATTTTTACTTGGAATATTTTGGTAAATCTGATTTGGGTTCATAACGTTGAACCACAGATTAATCTTTTCAATTATCTCCGCCAACAACATAGCCTCTTCATACTCTCCAAAGTGTTGTTAGCCGCTAGCTAACAAGACTGCCCTCAAGAGCCTTCGATCCGCCGAAGCAGGAGGAAGAAGCCGCACCGCTACTGATCGGATTCAGTTGCTCGTCGTGAGCCGCTGAGCCGCCTCTATGCAAAACGCGTTCCCCATGTTCCAAACAACATACAGCTTGCCAGCCTCATCCGTGTTGAACACCCTAGAAGCTCAGCATTACTCAATCATCACGACAAAACAGGGTTTTTTAGGACCACCATAAATTAGTGTTATTTAAGAGTTAATTTTCATTGAACGTTCGCTCGCATTGCTGCCAGCCACATCACCCCAGAGCTCTTTGATAATGTACCCAGCAACCAAGCGTTTGTGATCAAATGCGTAACAGTATTGAAGTGGTACATACAAATTCTCGCAATGACCAAACACCACATGACCTTATCAATTAACCAGAAACATTTTGAATTAAAGTCAGGTTTTCTCCAGGACGCTAGAATTAAAAAATCTCGAATTTGTATGATTGTTTGTATGTATGTATGTAAATACAATCCAACGTCCACTGTCCGACAGTGTTTTTATGGAAGAAAAATGTTTGCAATATAATCTATTTTTATCTTATATTGATCCCATTGCAAACCATTTTGGCCCGGAAGTTGAAAGGTGATAGCTCTCTTGAGATTCAGTAACCCATTTCAGAATGGTCATTCACGTCCATTCCGAGGTTAGTTTCACTTACAACAAGCCCTGCATACACGTGTTTATTGGTACTGCATGTACACTTCCATCATCAAAGCAATTCCTGCTTTGTAGATGGCACGTATTTAGTAGGATGCATTTCATATTTTTATATCTAGTTGTAATCAGTTAGATCTCACCGAGTCCTGTTGACTAATCGGCATCTGTAGTGGGATACTTTTCTCTCTTTTTCTCTATCACTTTTCGATGTTTTTCGTATCTCTTTTAGAATATTGTAACCCGAACAGTCCTTGAAGCTCTCGAATGCAGTTAATGTTCCGAAACGTCTCTTTGATACTGACTAAGAAAAACCGCTACCCCTTGTCGGGCATCGGAACGACATACATCGAATACAACGGTATCAGTCGCCGGACGTTAGCCTGTTGGATTCACATAATCGCGATCAACTTGGGTTCTTCGCTGCCCATCAGCTAACACAGCTCCCGACAAACTCCTGAATCCGCTCCTGAATCTTCGTTTTTTTTCTTTTCCACTTGTCATTCGCCATAGTTTGTTTAAACATGCTTAAAATGGTTAAAATCACAAAATGAAAATCAGCAGCAAATTAAAAACGCGTCAACTTTCCAGCACGACCTACCTCGATCAAATCTCGAATTTGTATGATTGATAGCGAATATCTCACCATTGGAAAGTTTTAGCAAGAAGTTCCTCCAATCAATTTTCGATTTTTTTTACTATCCATTGAATAAACCAAAAATTTCGTTCCGTTTTGTGCACGAAAATGAGTAATTTTGTCATCAGTAAACGAGGTGTCCCATCACGGGAAAAAGTGGTTTCCATTACACAGTCGTCGAATACCCAGCAAACAATTTTGTTAACATTACTCAGTTGCAATTCAGTTAGCTGTAGCCTTATACAATATAAAAGCATCGTACAAGATGCATGAATTCCTTATATGCGTACAAAAGCGGAGGCCATATACGTACAAATAGTATTTAGCGCAAACATCGTATAAGAGATGTCTTATGATTTCATTAGAATGATTACGTAATCTGTTATTTTTCGTCTTGTATTACATAACGTGCATAATGCAATTATATATCAAAGCTTATATAACTTTTCAAGTTACTGTATTGTACACATACAGGATATGTTAAAAAACATATCCGCAAATGTGTATATATATATATATAATCATGGTTAAACCGCAATGCATTGATAATTCATTTGCATCCATACTTTTACGAAAAAAAAATCCTGCGGGTATAAATCAAATGATATGGATTTTTTTATATTACATATTATACATATATTAATTTTCAATTCGAGAATTTTTTAATGATCTACATACATGATAATTGGTCTGAATACATACTTTTTAAATAACTAAACGCATACCTGGTTACATTAGCCTCGATCCTGGTGTCTTTATATCTGCATGGCAGCTACTTATCCATTAGTCCATATACATATTGGTCAATCAACGAATTTTTGTCTATCTTACAAAATCATTAGATTCTAGATTAAGTTCAACATCTTATAAGACTGTTGTTGAGTTTATTATAATTTTATATGCCAGTAACGCTATACGACATTGTTTTGATCAAAATACGATGCATTCCCAATTACATTATAACATATGTGATTATTAGGACACTGCTACGATCATTAAATTGACCGCTAAATGATTAAGGAACAGCAGCAAAATGCTTTTTAATCAATTTTCCCAAACCAGTGGATACTAGCAATAGTACAAATTCGTCACACCAATTATAACTCCATTTTCATAGATTATTATGTGATAAGAAATTTCAGTTTCAATAAAAAGCAGTTTTGGTTGATTATTGCAATTCACTTCACTCTTATGTAAAGGGAAATGTGTTACATTATAAACTTTAAAAATGATATCAAAATAACAAAACTGGCTACTCTGGCACTACATCAGTAGTGATCGGTAAATGTAAATAAACATTCGTTTTCCACTACACTGTCCTCATCGCATCGAACAGCTACTTCTTCTCGTCGATTAATCACAGTAAGTTGAATTAAAACTTTATCCTCTTAAATAAACTAAAAAAATATTTCAGATGTACGGAGTTGCGCAGTTTATAGAAAACGGCCGATTTCAGGTTCTGGCAGTACCCATGAGCTGGATACAAAAGGAGTTCCTAATGTGGCCAAAGTCATTGAACAACGAGAAGATCGATAAGATGCGGAAGGAAGGGACGATTTTTAAAGGCGCAACCAAATCCGTACCAGTTATCGTAACACGAAAATTCCGCAGCTTCCAAGCGGCGGAAGCTTCTGTGGAAGAACTGTCAAAAAAAGACGTGTCGGATTTTGAAACAAAAAAAAAGCAACTGAAATCTGCAAAAAAAAAGAGGCCAGCGGAAAAACGGAACGATTACAACTCACTTTGTAAAGGTATGTTTTAATTTAAATGGTTCAATTATAAATTAACGTGACTATTTTCAGCAATCGTTGGCAAAGAGCAACAAGCTTGCAGTTCCCGAAGCTCGTTTCAGAAAGTTACAGCACTATCGGTTGAGCCACCGGAAAAAACTGGTCCGTCCACCACAGCCATTTGAACCAGTCAAGCATAACTTTTCAAAAGGACGTAAGTCGCAAAAATAAACAAATCGATATTTTGCATCTAAACGAATATAAAATACATTCTTTTCCTACGAGTTGATGAAAAACAAGGTTTGAAATTGTAATGCATTATAGAAAATATATTTAATGAACGCCCTATGTGACCTGCTTTCATTGTTTTTAAAATGGTGTTGATACACCCTTTTATTGTCAACATGACTTAACTGTTAAAATTTGATGATAACATCAAAACTGCAGATACGCTCACAGTGAAGCGTCGTATGTGAAAAAAACAAAGCAACCACTATCAATTAGCAGATGCGTCAAGTTATTTCTAAGTAGATACAAAATGGATTTCAATGGGATTCAGCTACTGCTAGGTATGTTTTATTAAATATTCTTGACTAAAACATAAATATTATAAAAATTGTTTAGATGTAGCCACCCAGCTTGATGAGTCAGAACAGTTTTCATCTGCACATATTCCCAGCGTGGGATATTTCGAGGAAGTGAAAACAGTTCCGCAAGAAGGATTGCCTCCAAGCCTAGATCTAAACGTTCACGATGATGCTTCTCCTCGTCAGAATAATAACAACGCTTTACGACAATCGGTTGATGATATCCGAGCCCCTTTACATCCGGTTACGATAAAGTCTTTGTTTGAATCCTGCAAAAAACGCTGTGATATGTTTGATTTTGTATTTCCAGGAGCAACATGTTTATTATTTCAAAAGTATTCTAATAAAATTGCACTTTAATCTTGACTTTATTATTGAACTTCACATACCATTCTGACCAGGGCTTTCCTTATACGAAAAACACAAATCTGACAGCAGATAATGCGATGGCCATCTCATCTCCGTTTTTAACATCAATTATTTCACAACTCTGGCTAGTTATGTAAATAAACCAACCATCCGACAATTCCTCAATGTTTTTCGAGCTGCCGACGTATCTTCAATGCAAAGCAAAAACCGGTGTATCTGATTTGACGTATGTGAAAACCCTTCTGTGAAATTGACGAATCATGCAGGGTGTATGTAACAATCAAGGTGTAATACCGACGAATCAATCAGGGTGTATGTGAGTAGTACACAAGTAAAAGGTGTATGATTTTGTTTTATCAAAAGTCTTCTCCGTGTTTGCAAAACTCAACATTTTTCACAATTCTCTTAAACGCAATCCCTTTATCCAACTAATAGCACAAGCAGATTTAAAAAAATAGTATTAACTTTTAAATAGGATTTAATAATCTCAGATAGACATTGCTATCCAATGTTTCTAATTGCATATCAAATGTTACATACGTCCTTTTGAAAAGTTATGCTTGCAGTCTTTTTTTTTTCCTTTATTAACGAGACTTTCAACCTTAGGCTGGTTCATCTCTACGAACCAGTCATCAATATTCGCCCTGATACGCCACCGGAAAATCTAATCCCTCCTCCACAGCCAATGAAACCGGTGATCAATATTCGGCCGGATGTGACAGCTCCAAGGGATGATTTCCAATCATTTCTTCAACCATCTGCCACAACCACAACGATTGCCCAGACATCTGCGGAAATAGCGAGAGCAGTTCAAATTGTGCAGCAGTCATCAACATCAAACGTTGTCCAGGAACCAATACTACGTATGCCGGAGGATTTCATGCTTCAACAGATCCAGTTGAAGCCGCTGGAAACTACTAGTTCCCTTCCAGGTAAAAACTTCAATGATAATTTTGACACTGAAAAAAAAAATTGTGGTTGCTTTGTTGAAGTTAACAAATTTAAATGACATTATTGGTGTTTTGGATTCATGTGTTCCATTTGGTGAGTTTGCATTTTTTTGACAGACAAAAATTTTATTTTGACAGACACCTTCTCGAAAATCAACCGATCAATAACTGAGGGACATCTTAATTTATTTTTTATGTTTCAAATCTAAGTGAAATTTTTTAAAATGGAACACAGCCTTAGTACCGAATTAAATTTATTGATTGCATGCATTTTGCAGATTATCGATCATTTGCGCCAAATGTTCCTGAAGAGAACATTCACTTTGAGGCTTATACCAAGAATATGGATGTGGAAGGTATTTGAGTTTTAATATTAATTTAATATTGATTATCAGCTTTATTATAATCATTGTAAAATCAATACAAATAATGAAATGTCCTTTTAAACGAGGATACCGATCAAGTTGAAACTGCAACGGACCTAGATGCACTTATTAAACAAAATATTTTCGATGCAGTCAATGATGCAATGCGGAGCTATCTTGACATACACATCGAAAACGTAGTAGAACGTGCGGTAACTGCAGCTGTCGATAGAAGTTTTGCGACTAATTTTGCTCGTCTAGCAGCCATGACGGAGGTATTGAACAAAACGGCATCCAAAGACGACACAGTTATCGAGTTACGATCATATGTTGATACTGAGAAGCATGTTACCGATTGGAATGCTGAGTTGACAAATGATGCTCTTCAAATGAAATATGTGAGTACTCCAATAAACCGTTTCATAAATTATTCAAGAATTCAAATGTATCATAATTTAAAATATTACATCTTTTTTCCAGATGGAATTTTTCTCCCGAATTATTGTTCCTAATTCGTGAGTGGAAGAAGGAGATAACGCGTTTTACGTCATTGCAGATTGTCTATTCACTAGACAATTTTGGAATCGATTTACTTGGACAGGCGTGAACAGAGGACATAAATCCAAACGAGGCTTCCGTGAATTTGGAAACGTCACGGAACTGCTTTTAAAACTTATTCAGATTGGTGACCCCACATATACAAAACAGCAGTTGGAGAAGTTTTGTAAAACGCGCTTATTTAGACATGCTAAGACACGATCTGCTAACAAAATGCTGCGAAAGTCATCTTGTCGTACTAAGCGAGGTGTTAAAAGGTCAAAGCCTCATCATGAAGATGCTATGAGTGTTACAGACGACATCGAACTTGATGACAATGGCTCTGATGGTAAGGATATGGAAGACTTTGAGAACACAGGGTCAATTCATCAACCGAACGACACTGATACATCTGAAGGCAATGATGGAGACTTCCAAGCTACAGGCAACAGTGATGGTTCTTCTGAATGATTGATCACGGAATGAAGGATTAATGTTACGGTCGTGACTGTCAATGATTTTTTTACATTTCTTGTTATTTTTTAAATGAAAAATTGTTGAATTGGATTCTTAAACAAATAAACTGCTTTCTTAGTTTTATTACTTGATATAATGCTCACATTAGGTATTATCTGCTATTTTAAATGCCAATCGTATAACCACTCAGATGAAATTTGCCATTGTATGCATAAGTGGTATGAATACAGTTTTATCTTTACGGTTGATAGGAACCATTTTACATAAAATCAAATCAGGTCTGTAGAAATTAGCATTTGAAAAATTTTCTTTCACAAGTTTTGAGCTGAATACATGAAGAAAAGAATAATCCATTGGTTTTGGGAAGAAATTTTCCATTTCCAACAAATGTTGTCCTTTGATTAATACTTCATCTTCATCTTCATGAACATCTGTCATTCCAACTAATTCTTATGTATTTGTGAGAAACCATTTGTTGGTAAACTTGTTTGTCAAAATAAATTCTGGAAAGGTAATTTTACATACTTTTTCATTTTTTATGACATTGATTAAAGTAGGTTTGGAGAAATGCTGTAATTTTGATGATTTTTCACTACATTCAGCTTCTGTTATTCGGTTGGCTATTTGAGCTAACGGATTAGGACCGGGTTTCACCAGCTTTTTCAATGAATGTAGGCAATTTTCGAAAGGATATGCGGAAAGAGATATTAATGTTCCAAATTTTTCCACTTCGTCTACAATATGGCAAAGATTGTGTACATTACTTGTGATAAACTCCGTACCATACAGTATTTTGTAGTCATTTATAAATTCAATTAAGAGCATTCTCGCGATTGGTAAAAAAGATTTGTATCTTTTCACAGAACAAATACGGACTGCGCAAAACAATAATAAAAAATGTTCATAATACTTAGGTGGTAGATGATCTTTTAGAAGCACAACTCCTACATAGTTCAAAAAAATCGATATTCCAACCCTTTCCAAAGTGAAATATGTTCCAACGAACGCATACGTCGGTGAATCTCTACAGGGAACCTTAAATCAACCAAATATTCAGAGATAACCTGTTTTCCGTAAGCGCTCCATTTCGCTCGTTTCGTCATGCATCCAGTACGCCAAGAATTAATCAGCTTCCGCATAATGCCTAACTCTAATAAATGTAACGCATCTCCAACAATGACATCATCTATCATGTCTATCGGTAGTTCCGTAAGTACAGACACGGCACGTTGGTGCTCTGGGTATTTATTCTCTCGAAACATTTGATTAGTTCGTAGCTCTGCATTCACTTCTGGGAAGATCATGGTTCTTGTCTCATGGGAATATTTTCCTTTCGTCGTACACTTCAGGCATCCAAACTTGCCGTTATAGTTTGTTACACACTTAATAAAGGCCCGAGCGGGAGAATCACATATAAACGCTCGAATTTTTACGGAAACTTTGTGAGTATTAATTATCACACCTGAATTAAGAACTGATGTAAGTTCATTGATGAAAGGAGATAAAAATTTATTGGCATCTTTTGGTTTGCTTGCTCCATAGTAAATACCAACGATGATTGGAGAAATGTGTGATAACTCATGGATATTCACAAGAATTGGGCAAAAATGATTGGCACTGCTCTTATATATGGGAAGACCATCAATGTTGATGTTAAGGGATACATTCATATCCACAGCAACATGCTCCAAGTGCTTTTGTAGGCCACGTTCCAAGCCATGGTGCCAGTATTTACCATAGTTTTTCATGGTTATGTTATGATTTCCAAAGTTCTAGGGGTTCTCATAAAAGTGCGGGGATCTTTTGGTAGATCCGCCTGCAAGTGAGTATTGAGCACACCAATCAACGATTTCAAAGCTGCTTGCGATATTTGATATTGCGAAGCCCATTTCCGGATTTCAGATTGAAGTGATCCTAAGAATGAAAGTACAGTTTTTTTTAAATCGTTAAATTACTTTTAGTAAAATTTGGTTTTACCTTGGTATCGTTCATTTTCAACTATATCTTCTAAAATTTCTTTCGAATCATCCATACCGTGAGTATTCATTTCATTATCCAAAGCTTCCGTGGCCTCATTAAATTCTTCAGAGGTGACAGAAGCAGAATAAGAAATCGATGAACTAGAATAATGCTGCTGGTCCACATCGTTATTTTTATCCGAATTATTTTGAGAAATCTGAGGGATAATCCTTTTTTATGCTTTTGAAGCAAGCGACTGTACGTTCCACTTTTGCGGATTCGCGTCAACTTATTTTTTAAAACAAATGTAATCATACTCCGCCTGATTTTCCTGATTTTCCGAATATTTGTTTTTAATCGTAGATTGAACAATGATTCCACAATCAAATAAATAAAAACAGACAGATGTGCAATATAAAATAACTTCATGTGTATCTATATGTAATGTTCATCAACTTTCTCGCAATATGATTTCGGGTGGACAAATACGGTGATTTATGCAACTAGGGAAAAAAGTTTTATTTCAATCATAAAAAATCGTTATAGGGTTACGGTATGTAATGTGGGTCTAGTCCTTTCATTCGGCCTATCACGCAAATAAATAATTAATTAAGGAATATTACACAAAAAATAAGGAAAATATTGATCACTGATGATTGATAAATGTGTACCACACACAAATCAATTTATATCACAACATTTCAATACATTTTCAGCTCTCGTAAGTAATAAAACTGGTTGAGAATATCACTCTGTTCGGAGTTTTTAGCCGCCATGACTTCTAAGGTTAAGATGGGAAGGTTGCACTGACGATCATCAAATGGCCTGATTATGGCATTTATTGAATGGAATTACCTGATAATACACACTAGACGTAAAACTCACAGTTACTGTTTGAATATTTTATGTTTATTTTAATTGTTTAACAACGTTTTCACAAGTAAATCATGGACCCAACTTTAGGGACACATTTCTTTTCTATGTTCCTAACTTTGGCCCATGAAATTCATTTGACAGCATATAGCAATAAGAGTAACGTCAACAATGTGGTTTGCATTTGGATGATAAGGAACGAACAGGAAGGGAGATTTTTTCTGCCAAATCTGTATAATGAACATCACAATGTTTTGATTTAGATATTCTGCGGTCGAAAGACGATAAGCGAAATTTTTAATTTTTAATTTTTAACTTGAGTGATTTAATGTAGTTTTCGTAAAATTTTCTCTAAGAAATGTTTTGAGGAATGAAGAGTATTAAGTTAACAGTGATAGTGATAAAAAAAAATACATAAGAAAACGTTACCAAGAGCGTTTTTTTTGAGAATCAAACAGGATAGGACGAAGTTGCATCCATAAATAGACCCAATTTGGGGACAATAGACCGATATTACATACATTTCCCTGGTGAGTTTTTGTCTTAAAAAAAGTAAGTTTTTCAACTTTTTGCGGTTCCTGATAGCAAACGACATGATAAGCATATCTAAGCATACCATTTAGCAGTAGAATATCGTTTGCAGGTAAATTAATTGATGAGTTATGATTAAAAACGTAATCTATGGCTGCATATTAGACCGAGGTTAGGGACGTATACCCTATGTAATCTTTTTACAACTTGATGCAATATTTCTAATTTAATATGCGTGTATATACGACTTGATTTGAACATTCTTTTACGATTTATGGTTTGCTGGGTATTTATACCAAGCACGGAATCCTACAGCAAACCTACGGTCGAATACAACCTTTTATTATTATTTTTTTTCAATAAATCCTTGTTAATTTTGACATATCATGTTTCAATTTTATTTTGTTCTATACATTTTTTTATTTTGAATTTTGAAATGTTGATTTCTGTAGGGAAACGTTGGCCTCGGCAATACCTTAAACCATTATCATCAGGGGATAAACAAAGTCCTAGAGCACTCAAATGTGGCCAATAGATGCTTTGAAAAACAATGTATCCACTTGCCAAAATTGAGCTCTCAAGGACGTTGTTACTGCCGAAGCCGTCGTTTAGTCTATCAAGTTTAAATTTTTAAATTTATATCCATTCAACTTCTTTTTATTTATTTCCATCATTCATGTCCATTAAACTTTTACAAGAACCTGGTAGCCCTAAAAGCCTCGCACACCCTCATACGCAAATCTCCACTTCCCCTTCCAAAGATCCTCCTCCAACGGCTCAGTGACGGAACCAAAGAGGATGAAACAAAAATAATATATTCGAATGCAAATATTTGTCATGCCGGAAGGCGGCACGGAATTGGAAATAAAGACGCATCTTTCCCCCCCCCCCCATTCTTTGCGGGGCAAGTCAGCTCGCCACATAACCCCATCTATAGAGCGAGGAAAGTGACAGCTTGGAATGCGGCGTGCTTCAATCTCTGCGCTTAACTGAACTGAACCTAGTCCGATGATATCTTCATGTTTATGGAACTGCGGAGAGCGAAATGACTGCTGGATTTCTTCGATATTTGATCTCAAGCTGCCGGCAAACAATTACTGCTGCAATTTTCCTATGGCCGGCGATTAGAGCGATAGCAAGAGGTGGCTTTTGTGAGGCTTCTGAAAAATGCTTACCTGTGAGGCTGAAGGAATGAAGCCTGATTGCTGATTCCAAATCCGGAAATCCTTCCCCTCGTATTGGGATGGTATATGTGTTGTACGGAAAACGTGCCTGGGCTATCGAGAAGCGCACTCACTCGAGAGTTAATGGAGAAGACCGGGAGAAATGAAGTTCTTAGTCGAAACCAGCTTGCACGAAAGATGAGGAAAGTGAGCTAGCGTAAATAAAAGAATCGAAAGCACATAATCGGTTGAGATTTGGACTCATTCGCAATAAGCTATCATTGTGCGATGCGGCAGAATGAACAACTACTGATGATGGAAGCTGATTCTGAATCTGCTTCGATGCGGAAATAGTAACGAAGCGTCTTCTTTTCTTCTGTATTAATGTTGTGCCTACTCAAAAAAAAGGCAAGTTTAGAAGATTTTGGAGACGAGTTCAGAGGATGAACTTGATTGTGGTCACCCTTTAATTTATAAATTAAACAGCAAATTAGTCATAGGATTTATTCAATACACTTGAATATTTTTAACACACATAATTTAGTCCTTGGAAGTTGTTCGCGAGTGGACTTTATGAAAACTCTTCTTAATCGACGGACACTGGCGGACACTCCGAAAGACTACATTTCCACATCAGGGATCCGGAACGTTACAACTAGCTGCTGAATTATTTTCAATCAAACAACAGTCATGCGAATGTTTACGTTTTCAACTGTCCTCGGCAATGTTGCTAGATTTAGACAGCTTTTACAGGGCTGCCTAATCAATGGACATTTCAGACGTCCATTCTTTTACTGTAGGGCTTTAGGGAGATCCAGACTCGAAAAATGTGTATGTCAAAACGTCCATAATCAAGCTGTCACTAACTGTCATCGTTTAGGCATCGCTTGCCTTGATTAATTTTTAGGATGGAGAACTTTCTTGCATCATGACACACTCTATTAATTGAAATTTGAGTGTAGTATCTGTGCCTCCCTCCCAGGTATTTACCAACCGGTTGATTGAAGTGGTTTGTAATTTATTTCACAATTACTTTTACTGTTATTGATGTTGCAAGCCTGACCCCTGAAACGCTGCCAACGACCAACGGACGGTTTGCACCCGGTTGGTTCTCATAAACGCACGAATTCCGCAACTGTCACTGTGCAACGTGGCCAGTCCCTCCCTTGTCCTCAAAAGCCACATCGTCAGCCTACATGATGCTTGTTGACATATTGGTTTTGCAGCCATCATGGGCAGGCACAACCGTAGAGTTGGATTGAAGCGAAACCATTCGCGACCACCGAATGCTGCTAAATAAACACTTCCGGGCAGGATACCGTAGGGCACGGAAGGCCAGACAAATTTAAAAGTTAATTATTAAGGACAAATATGCTCTTAATTCCATGTTTACTTTATCAAACCTTTATATTACGCTGTAAAATGAACGCAATTGGAATGAAATAAAATTAAATGTCCGGATTAAAAATCCCGTTTGATATTCGGTGAGCTACGGTTCGCATTGTGACGCGCTACATGGTCCGGGAAAACCGTCATCGAAAGCTGGAGTGAAAAGAGCCAATTTCAAAGTACCCAAAGGCGCTCATCAAACAAGCCAATGACTGATTACTTTTCGAGGCAATTATCGATGACTTAATTTCGGTTGAAAAAAATCCCCTTTCATCAAACAAGGAACTCAGTTGTTCCTTACCAGATTGCAAAACAATGTAACCTGTAGGTTAATTCCGAAATTTTCCACTTCAAGAGAAGTTTCCACGCTGTGCTACCCGTCCAAATTATCAGCGCTTCCAATTTTCAGCTGGCAAACAATCTCACAAACAAACACACACACCCTTGCAGCTGTTTCATCCTTCCTCCCAATTTTGAGAAAACTACAACGCAAACAACAGAACGCGCCAGGGCAAAACTTTGCTACTAACCTAGTGCTGCATTCAACTACCAAATAAGCAAACAAACGATGGCAGCGATTTTCCGCTTGTTTTAAGAAGCACTTCTTCCTGTGGGACCTCCCGGTGCGGAGGGGGACAAAAGGAAGTCCCTTGTTTTCTACAAATAATCGTTTATAACGCCACTTTTGCCGGAAGGAGAGCTAGGAGAAAAAGCGCCCGCCCGGAAGTTGCCATTTTGTAAATGTGCCTCCGTGAACAAATCCGCGCGCTTCAAGAGTCGGCACTTTTCCGATAAGAATCGGCCAAGGCAGCCAAACTTTCGGTAGTATACAAGGGCGCTGGAAACTGAACAACAACAACTTGGTGGAACTACCCGAGTTGTAGCAGGAGAAGTTTCAGTCAAAAGTTAACGCGCCCGCGACTACCTGCTCTATCTGCTGGGAAGATTTCGGCACCGGCACTCATCCATGGAGAAATAGCGGAGGACCTCGGGGAAGCGGACGCAGGGAAGTAGAGTACACAAATTACTTCAGTAATGCCAAAATGTACGAAATTGTCTGTGCACTGTGGCGCTGGGGAAAATTTGCTGGAGGCCTTCAACAGAAATCAAAAAAACAAACGGACGCGAATTCGACTACAAAACGGTCAGAAAATGCCAAAACAAGAATGGCCTAAAACGAGGAGAACGCATTCCTAATTCCCCCCATTTTTTCGTATTCCACGAAAAACTGACAACACTACTCTAAACGACAACAAAATGGACCAAAAACGGGATCGAGTTTCCCAAAATTACAGTAATTATCTTCATTTATGCGGTGGGTGGTACCGTTCACCCACCGCTATTTCTCGGCTGTCCTTAAATAAATTGAGGTGATTTTTTGCAGATAGGGAAAATGGCTCTAATGTTGGCCTATGGATCTAAGATTGGGCCATCATCTGTCCTTAAATAAATTGAGGTGATTTTTTTTGCAGATAGGGAAAATGGCTCTAATGTTGGCCTATGGATCTAAGGTTGGGCCCATTGCTAAAAATCTGCTATTTATCAATTGTATCTAGATGAACGCGTCATTGGGACGGTACTAATGGATATTTTTGGTCGCTATTGAAAGTTTAGTCGATTTTTGAATTTATGTATGGGCCCAAATTAGAGGCATTTAGGCCGACATAACATTCATTTCCCCTATATAGTTTACGGTTGACACTAATCACATACAAAAAATCAGCGTTCAAGGGCAGCCGAGAAACAACGGTGGGTGGATCGTACTACCCACCGCATAAAAGGGAGGGATTACTGTACAAGGAAAAAGGTTAGTCTTGCTTCGGAAGGGAATTTAAGCCATTGGTCAAGGCCCATGTGTTGATGGGTTCTATACCTCTTCATCAAAGAAAGACGTCCGCCAGCCTCGAGCGCAGGAAGGATTCCCTCCTGCCACTCGCCTCTCACCTAGCCCCACACTGTAGCGAATCGCCTGATGGTCACTATAGGTGTAACCCTCATCGACCCTCCAGTGTAGGTTGCCCTTCAAACACGGGCTGCAGTACGTCACATCAATGACGGATTCTGCACCATTCCTTCTGTAGGTAATGACCGAGCCAGTGTTGGCTAGTACAACATCCAGTTTGGCCATTGCCTCCTGTAGGATGCATCCTCTCTGGTTGGTGTGGTGGCTGCCCCACTCCACCGCCCATGCGTTAAAGTTGCCCGCAATTACCACCGGTCTTAGGCCGACAAGTACCATCTGCGAGAACTGCTCGATAGACTACCTGAGCGGAGCTTAACAGCTACTTAGATATACTCCATTAACCCTGGCGATCATGAATCCCTCGCTCGAGTTGGTCGAGACTACCTCCTACCTCGTGCATATCGCCGCCATCCCCAAAGCGTCCGTGACCCGATTCCCGTTGCCGGATGGGACGCGGTACCGGTCCGAGATGATTGTGACATCCACTCCCCCATTCCGCTACCGATCACCATAGCAGTTGCTGGGCAGCCGAGCAGTGGTTCAGGTTCAACTGTGCTACCTTGAACATGGCTGAGCATTGCTCTTGGCCGGGGCAGCATTGCTCTTGGCCCCTGGGCAGCGTGGGCCACCTGCCATGTGGTTGGTAGGGGATTTCCCTTTGTCCGCGCATATAGTGCACCTCAGCGGCTTTTGGCAACCTTGCGCCTTATGACCCTCCGAGCCACACCATCTGCACAGCTTGCTTCTGTCGGTGTTCTTACAATTGCGAGCCACATGGCCCTGACCGAAGCACCTGTGGCAAGCTGTAATCGGTCGGGGAATACTCACGGGGCAAACTGACCAGCCCATTCGCACCCTCCCTGTGGCTGCCGCCTTTCTGGCATCAGCTGCAGAGAGCTTGACGGTAGCCACTTGGGTGGAAAACAGTCCCTTCCTCAAGGTAACCGTTGTTGGCGGTACCTCGATTTGGCACTGCTCTCTGAGCGCCGTGACTATCTCGGTCGCCTCCGTCACTTCGTCCAAGTCCTTGACCTGGATGGTGATAGTCGAGCCTAGTGACTTCACCTGCACCCCATTACCAACGACCTCCTTTGCCAGTTTCTGATAAGTCGATCCCTGGTCTTTAGCGCCACGCTTGAGCACCAGGAGCATCTCGCCAGTACGAGTGCGCCTGATACTCTGCACGTTGCTCGACCACTGGCCACTACCATCTGGCCACTACTATCCAGCCACTGCCATCTGGCTTTCCACCATTCAGCCGCCACCATTTAGCTGCAGCCACTGTCTGCCCACTACCATCCGGCCACCGCTATCCGGCCCCCGTAACACCATCAGCACCATGTGCATGGCAACTTCTGAAGCCGCCACCATTGGCATTATCTAGCTCATCGCCTAGGGTCGCCTGTTTCGTCACCGCCACCTGGCGCCTCATCCAACTGAGTACAGGAGAAATTAAATGAAAGGTATTTAACCGTCATCCGCGAGTAATTTTGCAGGATTCCGTATTCCGAACCCCCCCACACACAAAAACACCCTGCGATCCGGAACCAAAAGAAGGCCTGAGTGCCACCCCGACTTAAGACCAGCAGCTCGGGGATTACACTGGTAAGTGGTTTCAGTTGAAAGGTTGGGTATGCAAATGTTAACAGTGTTGGAAAAATATTCAAGAATCAAATCTCATCAATGCCCAATATCACGCTTGATTGTTGTGATCATGTAGCTACAAATATCAAGTAAACAAAACTCACCAGCTACAATTCTAACAGAACCGTGGTGAGTTTGAGTTGAAAGGTTGTGGCTTTACACCCGAACGCGACCCGAAACTACCATCGCTGCCGGCAGCAGTAGTTTCGAGTTTGCCATCGGTGAGGTGTAAAGAGAGATAGCAAACTATACTAGGTCTCTTTCTAAGAAAACAATATTCAACGGAATCATTTTTCGTGTTGAGTTAACTCTCAGCCTTGCTCTGGGGGAGAGGTAGCTCATCGATTCTTCCGGTTCGCCTCCTAGCACCGTGCTATAAGGTACCAGGCGATAACCAGGGTAGTTGATCGATAGCTCGATGACGTCATTTCGTTGGCGTCTGCAATGGGAAATTCTCATAGCAGGCGTTGACGATGGGACGTTGTCGAGTTGTTGAATAGCAACTATCATGGTAACTCACCTATTACCTGTCGATCTGCCAAATTTGGAAAGACGTCTGCATTGAATTGTCTCATATAATAATATTCCGCCCACTATATCACAAGAAATTGCGAGTAGCTGAGTGGAATGGAGATAAGTTAAGCATTGGGTACAGGACCAAGTCTCCCCTGGGTGGTGCCAAAAGATGAGCGCAATAGAATCATCAAGTTGCCATAAGGCACGGATGAGACTATTGCATGGCTGGGTAGTCAAAGTCTTCCATTCGTTAGTCATTTCAGGTGGACTAGAACAGGTTTAGGTGGGCGTTGGCCAGATTTGGATTTTTCAGATGTAATCCTGGATAGGACCCTGTCATTGAACGTCGCGTGAAAGTGGAACTTAATGAAGGCCTAAGTACTTTTTCGTAGTTTTTAGTTTTCGGATTTGAAAGATCGTCGGTTACAGTCCCTCCCCATGGACATGGAGGTTGACGATACTGAAGCAAAGGGTTATGTTTAATTTCTTTATATTTGCAACGATGATGATTTCCTATAGTGACACATATCACCTTCTTAATGCTTCAGTATGCCTCAAACGATTAATTCTTGGTTGTTAATAGAACTTCCTTGATGAAATGAGCTGCTTCATGCAGACTGAGCAATTCTGATTATAGTATCAGATTTGTTCTGTATACGGAGGAACTGGGAGGGCTTATTAGAAACTTCTCACCAATAAAGTAATGATTTTCTAGTAAATTTTGCATTTAATTATATTAATACTTTATTTTTAGCATACGATACAAAAGTGCTCGTTTTTGCGTAAAATAATCAATATTTATTTTGTAATTACGTTTAAAAGTTTTTTTTGTGATCTGAAAATTTTCCTAGTTTGGTTAGAAGTTTCGAAGCTAACGCATGTCCGCAGGCCTAATAGAAAGATAGGCAGAAAAAGTGATTTTCGGAGTTTTATTCGTTAGGTGTTGTAGTGGAGATTTGTGTTGTTGGATGCAGGAGGAGATTGGAGGGCGGGAGTTTGACGCATAGAGCCTGCCAATTTCGCTTTCAGAATGTCGCAGTCAGCGGTTTTATGATTATAGGGTCTAATGGTTTTGAGATTCCTGGTTGCATGAAATATATTTGTGAGAATATCTTTCTGAGATTTTAGTAGTCACGTTTTGTTTGTAGTTTATATTTTATTTCTTTCATGTAATTATCGTAAATAATAGTTATTCAATAATAGATAGTTCATCCATATATTCGGACTTTGACGCGAAGCGCTGTGGATTATGAGATGCTTGATGACCCTGGAGGGATCGATTTTGCTTACTGAGCAAAAAATCATGGATTTAATTTCAAGCTCTTCCACAGCACAATAAATCGCCACCATCATTTGTATATTTGATATTGAACATTAATCTTGGAAACTATTTGCATATCAAGCGAAAACGTAGTCCTGTATTGTCGCGAAGCGTTATGGTTCTGAGATGCTCGATGACCCTGGAGGGATCGTTTTTGCTTACTGAGCAGAAAATCATGGGTTTAATCCCAAGCTCTCCGTCATGACTCTTAAAATTCATGATCACTAAACAAAATGAATATGTTCTTTCGATAGCCGGCTATCGATAGATTAAATAAACAACAAATAAACAATACATACTTTTGGTTGCATCGCCAACTTGAGGTGAATCCTAACCGAATACCCTACCCAACCCTCCAACTCCGTAGCACTTATGAGGGTGTCGCTAAGTCGGTGGCCTCTCGTTAAGTAAGTACTACATCAACATTTCCTTCCTTATCCCTAGTTATGGTAAAGATGGGCGTGGCCGGGAATAGCGACAGTCATGCTTCTGTTACTCTTGTTTTGATTGGAACCAATGTTTACTCCCCAGCATTATTCCTGAAAGTAGTCTTACTGAGAATTTCAGAAGAGACGTGAGTGTCGCTAGTATCCAATCTACGAAGTATATCATAACAACGCTAACGCTAACGCTAGTTAACTCTCAGCCTTGCTCTCAGCTTCACTTTTACATGTTGTGAATAATCTCGCAATATCAAAGGAGCTTGTAAAATCAATATCAAGCATGATATTTTGCTACAATGGTTTGGTGAGACCGGATGGAACTCAACTTTGAAATCTGTGTTAGGGAAATTATTTTTCGCAGGCAACAGTTGCACATTCGTGCAATTTTCAGCAGTGACATTTTGAAAAATGATAAAGTCTTAATTTTAACAGATTCGTAGAAAAATGTCCTATCGATTGGCATATTAAGAATTAAAATCCGCCATCTCTGGATCAAAATCAGATTACTTTCATGCCGCAACAAACTTTGGTTTTTGAAATTGCACCCCCCAATGTTGCCTTAAAGTGCATGATATGCTAGATTTAAACATATCTAGATAGAGCTGGAATTAGGCGTAACAGTTTTTGTAAACAATTACTTTTCTTCATGATTACCGTCGGGTTGGGGAAGTTTTTCCCTACCTGATGGTGTTGTTGATTTGTATGGGTGAGTCTTTCCTTTTAAGACATCATCGAAAGAAGTCATTGTTTACAACAGCTGTTACGTCCTAATTCCAGCGCTGTCTTGATATGGAAACTGACATCCGATTGATGACCTTGACAAATGTCCAAGAAATACTCTTTTACAAATTTATGGTGGTCCTTGAAAGGACCGTTTTGTCGTAATGCTGAGCTATTACGGTGTTAAACACAGCTTAGACTGGTGAGCTGTATGTTGTATAGAATGCGGGTGACACGCTTGGCATAGATGGCCCACAGCGACTCACGAAGAGCTACTGATTCTGATCAATAGCGGTGCGGCTTCTTCCTCCTTCTATGAAGGCTCAAGTGGGCTGCAACTCGCTGTTTGCAGGCAGCCTTTTGTTGTGTACTGGAGAACAATGTTCAACGCCACGCACCGAAAGCACTGCTGCTGCTGATGATGATGATGCCGACGACCGGACACCACCACACACGGTGATTGGAACTGAATCCGATCAGCGGTTGAGGGCAGCCTTGATAGCTAGCTGCTTGCGGGGAGCCTTTCATTGTGTACTGGAGAACAACTCTGAAATCTGTGCTAATGAAATCGCTTTTCGCAGGCAATCAGTGAAAATGTTTACTATCGTAGCAACAGTTCCACGTTCGTGCAATTTTCAATAGTGACATTTTGAAAAATGATAATATCTTAAATTTAACAGATGCGTTGAAATTGATCCAGGGGCAGCTGAGTTAATAACGTTCAAAATCTTTCATAATTTTGTTACATGTTCCATTTTTGGTTTTCACAAAGTGTACCCTCATATAGAAATCACAGACGTAGTCCTTCGTTAAAAAATAAAATAAAAATGAATTCAATCAATGTATTTCAAAATAAAATCTCAATTTAACTGAGGTTTTAAAAATAATTTATTAAAAGTAATTGCAGCTGAAAGTCTCTCTAAAAGTATTTTTAAATACCTTCCATTTGATATTTCGATCTTGGAAATCAGTCAAGTGGTTCAAAAGTTATGAATTTTTGAAAAGAGTCATTTATGAAAAAAAAATGATTTTTTGGACTACCTTAACATGGAAATGGTCACCTTAATGATAACATAAATAAACATATGGGGTCTAAGATTTTGCGATAAGGAACAAAACCACCAATGTTTACGAAATTCTGAGAACCACTACATCGTTTTGCTATGGAATGGCGAATTAGTATGATATCGCATCCAAGTGAGCTCAAGTTTTGGGAGAATAATCTGAACCTGAATTGGAATCAATTCAAGCTAAACATTGCATTAGGTGCTAAGTAACCATGACAAATTATCTTCGTTGACTTTCGCTTTGTATCCCTACTGCCATGTAAAGAAATTTCCAGGTGTTTTCGGCACACAGATCGATGAACGAAGCTTTTATCTAGCATCTAATACGACAAACACAACAAGAAACGGTTATGTACTAAAGTTATTAACTAAAGAGAAAGTCGACTAAGAGAATCTATCAATGTTACTTAGGATCTAATGCAATGTTCAGCTTGAATTAAGCTGGGTGGAGCCACCAAGGCAAGCAGTTCAAAATATATACTAAAAGTTGATGTACGATTTTGGTCAATTTTGAAGTGTCCATTGTATCCAATTGAAAAAAGTTCGCATTTCTGACAAGCTTAGAAATAGTTCAAAAATCATTAAAAAAATCCTTGTTTTTTTGTTATAGAAGTTTTTAACAGATTTTTCAATAATTTGTTGTTGCAAATCTGTGATCTTATTTTCAGTGTATTTTTTTTCTGCAAATTCAACACAATTTTGTACAACTTTGTCTCAGACGTCATTTCGATTAGATGAGCCGTTTTTTTGCTATGGGTTATTGAAAAATATCCAACCCGCCATTTTGAAAAAAATGTGCGTGAGTGCAAATTCATGCAAAAACTTGGTTCATTGCCCCTAGCAAACAATTATGCGAAGTTTCGTGGAATTATGAGCGGTAAAATCGATAATTTGTTTTCCCTCATTTGGCCTGAAACTGCCCACTTACAAAAAATCAGCTCAATCGGTTGGAGGACATCCGGAGAAATAGCGGTGCGCTGACTACTCCACCCACCGTGCAATTCGCAGGATTCCTGTATTTAGTAGCGCAGCATGGAAGAAAATCAAAATTAATCGTAAGTTTTAATTGAATTGCCTGAAAGTTTACCGGATTTCATTTTTTTTGTATTCATTCATTCTCAGCTACTGACTGCTTGTTGCAGCAGCGAGTTCCAAGTTTTCCTTCTTGTTGCGTTTGCTCAAAACTACAATGCCAACAGCAGCAAAGTAGCTAGCGTAGATTTCCATGCTTGAACAATTGCCCGAGTCGATATAGTAATGGGGAGCGGGAACGAGGAAGCCTGTTTTCAACAATCTTATCTCTGCGATGCTCTACTATTTCCAGCGATGATGATGATGATGATGATGATGATGGTGAAGTCAGGACAAAGTTTTACTCTCTTGGAAACTCGCGCGAAGCGCAATGATGGCAAAAATTTGTTTACCGTCGAGGCAAGCAATTTTCCGCATTATTTCGGGTAACGAGATGTAATCTGCTATTGCTTTACGTTGAAGGAGATGGGAGGTGGACAAAACTACAATTCTTGCGAAAAACACGTATTTTGATCGCAGAGCTAAGAAGTTGTCCGCTGAATTAAGTTATTTACACACTTTCCTCCGGTGGAAATCGAAAAACTTTTCGATGGAAATTTGCTGTTTTGCAAATTTCTCATTTGATTCGGATGAAATCGGATACCTTACGGAATTGACCTTCCAGCTTCTCACATACTGTAACAGCTATCGTGATAATTAATTTACTTGCCAGTTCCCTCTTGTTCCTTGTTTTTGCTCGGCTCAGCCTTGAATTTCGATCGGCGGCAAAAAAAAAAATGTCGATTGCATCTGGTTGCATTCGGCGAAAGCAAATTTACGGTCAAAGTCGATGCCGGCGATATTGACTTTTGCGTCGTTGGTCCACCGTACGCCGACTAACCAGCTGAACAGACCCAGTAGCCGTGCCAACTACCAGCGACCAAATCCATAAAGCTCCAGTGTATGGACCGCACCACCCACAGCAAACCAGAGTAGTGAATTGGTGGTTAGGTGATGCTGCTACCATCGGACAACCGTGGTGCCTTGGGACTGCGCTTTCGACCGTTGTAATTTGTCCGAGTGATATAGAGCTGCAGATGGAGGTGCGCGGCCAAGGATGCAAGGATGGGCAACGAATGGTGTAATTCGCTGTGTTTTTTTCTTCCATCCATTTTTTGTAGTTGAGAACGGATCGTGGACTTAATGAACGTCGTATTTCACCACACCATACACGGCCGATGAGATTGATTAAAAATCGCAAAAACTTAGGTTATATTTCACTTAGTCCATGATTAGCTTACTCAAATTTGAGTGGGTTAAATAGGCCGTGTACATTTGAGGAAATCCATCCTGAGTGGCTTGTTACTTGATTTTGCCGTGGCCTTGGCCCAGTTGATTGATTTTCTTGATTCTCGACTTGCATCAATGTTAAGGCGACACTAGGTAGCGTTCTTGGTCCCCTTGATCTTCATAATTTTCGTCAACGACCTGTTCCAGCGGCTGTCATCATTCAAACTATCTTTCGGCGATGATCTGAAATTATAATCGTGTCATTTCTTCAGCTATGGACTGTATTCGCAAAAGTGATTTCGATGTATCGATGTGAATGGTCGGAAAATTCACACGACTAGATAATTATGTTTTGGTACAGTGCACACCAGGTTCCTGCATAAGTCCAGTGTGCATCTCTCGGTAGTTTGGTGGACGAACTCTAGAAGTTCAGAGAACCTTTTAATGTTTTCCATAATTTCGGCTTTTTTCCTCTATAAATCCTTTGAATCCTGAGTTCGTACATGGATCTCGTTGAAAACAGACGCACAATCAAGTGTAGTGCAAACTTATAACGTAAAGCAGCGTTAAACTGTGTTCTTTTGTCTTCGTTGAACAATAGAAGCATTCTGTAAAGAAGCACGGAATCTAGTGGAACAATGGCCGAATCACAGATCAAGGCAAATTCGCTGAGAGTATGTTTCGAGCGCGGTAACCCGGAGCCCTCGGATGTGGAAGTTTTCAAATTCATGAAAACCAAAATGATGCTAAAGTGTGACAACCTCCTCTCCATGTACAAGGAGAAGCAGGACCTATCGGTGATAATCAAGTTTGAAACGGAGGATGATCTGAAGTCCACCCTACGGAAGTTGCCTGGAAGTATGGAGTTCGCGTATGATAAGTATCAGTGTACAGTGGTACAATTGTCACCAGCTAATGCGATTGTGCGGTACGTAGAGATCTGGGATGCGCTCTCGAAATACGGGAAAGTGCAACGTTTGGTTAGGGAGAAGTACCCAGCGAGCACTGGGTTTCCCATATGGAACTCGGTGAGGGGTGCGTACATCGAGATAAAGGAAAATGGTGAAATTCCAGCTACCCTGCAGATCAGGAACATACGACCACGGCTTTATTATGAGGGCCTCGTAAATAAATGCTTTCAATGTGGCGCTACTGATCATTTGAAGGCGGATTGTCCAAACCGAAAGTCAGTCAACGATCGCTTGGAATCGAATCAAGGTTCATACAGTGGAGCAGTGACTGGTGGAGCAAATTGGTCCAAACAAAATGCCAAAATGCTTCATCAGGAAATCAAGGTCAGCAAACAATGACCAACCTAAATGAGTTGTTGGGAAAGGATGGAGCAAAAAAGCCGGACGAGGGAGACAAACAACCAGGAGCGGGTAGTGAGTGCCAGAGCAAAACAGAGCTGCAAAAATTGCCGGACCAAGACCTTGAAACAGTTGATGGAGAGTGAGATAGCTGGACCAAGTGAAATAGTTGCCAAGTTAGACGATGCGATGGAGGCTGAGTTCGGTGACGCGAACGACGCTGATGCAAACAATTGTTTGAAGCCGATTGTTCAGGAGGAAACTAAGGGAATAGTGAAACGGGTATATGCGAAGGGCAAGACGGGCGATAGCGGATCTAGCTCAGATGTATCAGCTGATGCTGCAGAGGTCAACAATGGGGAAAACAGCGTGCCACACACACAAGCAATTATCAGTGAACAGCAGGGAGTGAAAACACGAAGTCGTTCAAAGCAACCTAAACTCGTCCAGGACAGAAAAGCGAGAAGTCGCAGTAATCCAAACCGAAATCGTTGTAATTCGGAAACCGATGCCATCAAGTCTGGTGCAAGAAGAAATGGAAAATTGAACAGTAGTCAGTCAGGTAAATATGTAGTTTTTTTTATTGGTCATGATTGAGTAGATATCGGCAATGAATTTCGTTTGTAAAGTTGCCTCGATTAACTTGAATAGTTCATATAACACAGTTAACAAATGTCTTCTCAAAGAGTTTGTTGGTACACATGATTTAGACATTGTATTTTTGCAAGAGCTTCTATATGATAACTTCTCCTGTATTCCGTCACACTCTCCCATAATAACTTTCGATTATTGTCAGCCATTACTGGATTCAAACGGACGCATTTCTTCTGTAGTAATCAATAACGTTAACTATGTGAACGTTTACGCTTTTTCCGGAAGCAATAGGAAAAAAGAACGAGATGAACTATTTCTGGATAACATGGCTGTTCATCTCAATAAGGCTGGATCTCTTTTTAGTTTGATTGGAGGAGATTTCAATTGCATATTGAATGCAGCTGACAGTGCTGGTGCAAATAAGAATCTTTCGACTGGTTTGAAGAGATTAATTGATCTTTTCAAATTCAAGGATATTGCGTTGGAGTTAAATGAAGCGAATTATACCTTTTTCAGAAACGAAAGTAAATCTAGGCTAGATAGGTTCTATGCACCTGCGGAGTTCGTTCAAAGCGATTTAGATTTTTCGACTCTTCCTGTGGTTTTCTCGGATCACTGCAATAATGATGAAAGTTAAAATATTATCTACTGAGGTCGTGGATATTGGAAAATCAACAATTCATTGCTAAAAACGAAGAAATACAAGAAAAATTCTCTCAAGATTATCATATTTGGAAAGAAATACAATCATACTTAATTCATAGAGGTTTTTGGTGGAGTTCTTCAGCAAAAACAAAAATAATGCAATTTTACAAACCAGAAAGTTGGGATCTAAATCGGAGAATTTCATATGAAAAGAGCTGTTTTTATTCAAAGATGATTGTACGCGATGAACGCTTCCAATAGGAAAACGAACGACGTCATCGAATGGCGCATCCTGATTGGCTGACGCAGCCGATGAAAGAGTATAAAAGTAAACAACATTGTATTTCATGTTTCATTCTGTATCCTGCATTTAACCATTGAAGAGGAAGCAGCGAATAAATAGAGGTAGAATTGAGAACAGTGTCTCATTCTTTTCGTCCGAGAACGGAGATTTCCCGAGCATTCGTGCTTCGTCCAGTTCCTGTTCGTTCATCCACTGGTTGCATGTGGTGATCGATTCATCTTCCATAAGTTCCACCTAGTGGCCACCTTTAAAAGAGTTGAACTTTCCTGTTTCCCTGCTCATCGGAGCCTTGTGTTCGGCAGTTTTGCCGTGGTCCTTCGAGAGAGAGAGAGATTTACTTCGCTGGTGGCTGTAGTGGTTACAGCTGTTGGCAGCTAAACGACCGGTGGCTGAAGAGTTATCAGCACCCATCGTTCCTACGCTGTCCGCTGTGGTGTGCGCAGCCAACGGTGCATCGTCCCTTCGCTGGTAGCTGTGGTGTGCACAGCTGTCAGTGGCTCATTGTCCCACTACTGGTGGCTGTGAGGTGCACAGCTGTCGGTGGCTTGATCACGAGTTGTGTCGTGGTCCTTCGTTCGAGAGAGGCAGCCCGTCGCTGGTGGCTGTAGCGTGTACAGCCAACGGTGACTCTTCGATCCATACGCTGGTGGCTGTGAAGTGCATAGCTGTCGGTGGCTCGATCACAAGGTAGGTTTTCGTCTGTGTTGTTGTGGTAAGGCCAATGATCTACCCCAAGAGAAAGTGAGTACATAACATTTGGTCCTCACGAGCCGGATATCAACCGGTGTGATACGTCCATCCGCGAATATTCGTGACCCTTCCTTCCAACGAGTTTGTGCCCGAATGAGTAAAAAGTGTTTGAAACCTACGATCGTAGTACAGTAGTACCCTTAAAAACTGTGAGTGTTGAGAGTGAACTGTAGTGAAAAGTGTAATCATGACGAAATTGAAGCAATTAATTCATCAACGAGGACAAGTAAAGGCGCGAGTGACAATGATCGTCCAGAAGCTAAACGAAGCTATGGATGAACCTGAAACAGCGAGCCTTTCCCAGTTGAAGGCTTATGAGAAGAAATTGGAACTACATTATTCGGAGTATGCGGTGAAGCATGACTTAATCGTGACTCAGTGTACTAGTGAAAACATGGAGGATCAGGACAATAAGTTGGACGAGTTCGACGAGCTGCACACGGAGGCGTTAGTGAAGCTGAATCAACTGTTGGAGTTACTTCGTGCTGATCCACAACCTAATAATGGAGTTCCCCAAGTGATTGTGACTCAGCAACCTCTGAAGACGCCGATCCCAACCTTCGATGGGAAGTACGAAGGTTGGCCAAAATTCAAAGCTCTCTTCAATGACTTGATCCGAAAGTGTGGCGACTCCGATGCAACTAAACTGCAATACCTGGACAAGGCGTTGATCGGTGAAGCTTCCGGTATCCTTAATGCCAGAATTATCAACGACAACAACTATCAGCAAGCATGGGAGTTGTTAGAGGAGCGCTTTGAAAATCCGAGAGTGATTATTGACACCCATATTTCCGGTTTATTGTCGATGAAACCGATAACCAAACAAAGCTTCAAGGAGCTAAGAAACCTTATCGATACTTGCAATCGCCACGTGGAAGGATTGCGGTTCATGGAGCAGGAGATTGTTGGAACAGCCGGTCTAATCGTGGTGAAGCTACTTACAATGTGCCTTGATGGAGAAACGCGGAAGCAGTGGGAGCTCACCATGGAGCACGGAGAACTTCCTGACCTCGAAGAATCCATGAAGTTCCTAAGAAGTTATTGCCAGGTACTTGAGAGATGTGAAGTAGACAAGGCGTCCTCAGCTAAGGCAGCTGTTAAGCCTCCTATGATGGGGAAAACCAGCTCATCGCAAAGAACCTCCAATCCAGCAACATCCAGTTCACCGGAGAATGTGTGTGAAATATGCGCGGGTCAACACTGCAATTACAAGTGTCCTTCTTTCTTGAGCATGAGTGTTGATCAGCGTGTTACCAAGGTGAAGCAAATCGGACTATGTTTCAACTGCCTTAGGAAAGGCCATCAAATCAGGGCTTGTCCATCAGATAAGTCATGCTCGAGGTGTTCCAAAAAGCATCATACCATGTTGCACTTCGAGCAGGTATCCCAAGCTGAGCCGAAGCAGAAAACTCCAGGTGGAACATCCAAGCCGCAGGAGATGCAGACAGCAGCAGCTGTTCCTGAAGATCCTGTGTCTACAGCCTGTTCCAGTATGCAACAACGAGCGAAACAAGTGTTTTTGATGACCGCATTGGTGAATGTTACGTCAAAGAGTGGAAGGAACTTCAAGTTGCGTGCTCTATTCGATTCCGGGTCTCAGATCAACCTGGTTTCTGAATCTGCTGTAAAACTGCTAGCGCTTCCGAAGTATCCTGCCAACGTGCCAGTCGTAGGAGTGGGTGGCGCCAGATCTCAAATTCGGCATCGTGTGATCCTGAAGTGTTTCTCCGACTACACCGATTTCCAAAGTGACATGGACTGTTTGGTGACAGCTAGAGTGACAGGAAAGATTCCATCTGTTCCAGTTGACATCTCGGAGTGGAAGTTCCCGAGTGGTATTGTGTTGGCCGATCCAAGCTTCAACGAACCGAGAGAAGTGGACCTACTGATCGGTGCCGAGCTGTTTTTCAAAATCCTGAAACAAGCTCAGCTGAAACTCTCTGATAATCTACCCGTACTGTACGAGACTCAGTTCGGATGGGTTATTGCCGGTGCTTTAGAAGAGTACGAGGAGGAAGTCGTCAACGTGCTGTGTGCCACAAATGAGGATCTGTTGCTGAAGAGCATTCAGAGGTTTTTCGAGCAAGAAGAACTTCCAGAAGAAAAAGTCCTGACGAATGAAGAGCAAGCGATAGAAGATCACTTCTGCAAAACTTATCGACGAGATGAGGATGGCCGATTCGTGGTTCAACTACCGTTCCGTGAGTCCATCAATGAACTAGGAAACTCCCGATCATTAGCGTTGAAGAGGTTCCTGTCAATTGAGAAACATCTAATAAATAAACCCGAGATGAAAGAGATGTACCAAGAGTTTATGCAGGAGTACAAGGACCTTGGTCATTGCCACGAGATCCGTGAGGAAGACGATCCGCCTGGCCAACAGAGCTACTATTTGCCACATCATGCTGTACTTAAACCTACAAGTACCAGCACAAAGTTACGTGTTGTATTTGACGCCAAGGTGAAGTCTAACGGATTATCCCTCAACGAAGTTCTGATGATTGGACCGAAGATTCAGAACGATCTGTTTACAATCCAATTACGTTTCCGGATGCACATATATGCATTTTCTGGAGACGTTGAGAAAATGTTTAGGCAAGTGAAACTTGATCCAAGACAGACACATTACCACAGAACTTTCTGGCGTGACCAACCGATGGACCCGATAAAAGTGATGGAGTTGTTAACGGTGACCTACGGGACGTCTCCTGCATCGTTTTTGGCAGTGAGGTCCATGGTTCAACTAGCGAGAGAGGAAATAGCCAACTTTCCTGCAGCTGCAGAGGCGATATTAGAGGACTGCTACATGGACGATATATTGAGTGGTGCCCCAACACTTGCATCCGCGAAGCAACTGCGAAGTGATATCGAGGAGCTTATGATGAAAGGAAAATTTCCTATCCGAAAATGGTGTACCAACGACGACGAAATTCTTGAAGGTGTTCCGGATCAAGACCGTGAAAAGCTAGTTCGAATAGGAGATTCTGGTACCAACGAAGCGATTCGAGCTTTAGGTGTTCTGTGGGACCCAAGATGTGATCAGTTCCTGTTTTGGAGAAGCCCGGAAGTGATGCAACCGGATGTGAAGGTGACTAAAAGGTATGTTCTCTCACAAATCGCCAAACTGTTTGATCCCCTTGGCCTCATATCACCTGTGATCGTTTTGGCTAAGTCCATCATGCAGCAATTGTGGGCTGATGGTCTGGGATGGGACGAGACCCTAGAGGGCGAGTTGTTGAGTAGATGGGTGACCTTACATCAGTCATTGGTACAACTGAACGAGATACGAATACCGAGATGTGTTATGGCTCCTGGAGCTCAACGTATTGAGATTCACGGCTTCTCTGATGCGTCGTGTACTGCTTATGGTGCATGCGTTTATTTGCGTTGTGTTCAGGAGGACGGGGCAGTGTCAGTTAGGCTGCTTTGCAGTAAGTCAAGGATTGCCCCTCTGCGTCGTCTCACAATACCTAGATTAGAGCTGTGTGCCGCTGTGGTATTGGCCAAACTGGTTAGTGTAGTGATCCCTATTCTGAAAACCGAATTCCACGATATCAAGCTGTGGTCTGATAGCCAAATTGTGCTGGCATGGATAAAGAAGAATCCGGATCAACTTCAAGTCTACGTCAGAAACCGAGTTTTGGATATTAACAAACTGACTAGTACCTACGAGTGGAAGTACGTCAGATCCGAGAATAATCCTGCGGATTTGGTGTCCAGAGGGTGTTACCCTGGTGTGTTGCATCGTTCTGATATGTGGTGGAATGGTCCACTATTTCTGCAAGATGTTAACTACGATATCCAGGAGACTCCGGTGATTCAAGATGAAGAGTTACCAGAAATGCGACAAGTTCAAGTGTGTAACCCAGCGGTCGATGTTGAAGACGATCCGGTATTCGAGCGGTGCGGATCGTTTTCCAAGCTGCAACGTGTATTGGCGCAGGTGGTGAGATTCACTCGACTGATACGAATGAAAAAGGAGAATCGTAAACATGCAAGATACATTTCTGTGCAAGACATGCGGAAGGCATTGGATTACATAGTAAGGATTTTGCAGAGGACCGGATTGAACGAGGAGATCCAGTGTGTTCAGCGTAAGGAGTTGCCGAAGCGATTGGCGAATCTTCAACCATTCCTGGACGAAGAAGGCTTCCTTCGCGTCGGCGGGCGTCTACAAAACTCTAAATTACCGTATGACGCCAAGCACCAATTACTTCTTCCACGCAATCACCGAGTGACGGAAATGTTGATTCGTCAATATCACGAGGAGAGACTGCATGAAGGGCCATCCGGTTTGCTGGCAGCAATAAGGCAGAAGTACTGGTTGGTAAATGCTCGATCCGCCATCCGGAAAGTGACTCGAAGCTGCGTAAAGTGTTTCAGGACTAAGCCGAGAGGAATTCAGCCCTTGATGGGAAATTTGCCGGAGGAGCGTGTGAATGTAGCAGCAGCGTTCGAACTCACTGGTGTGGATTACGCCGGCCCAGTGATTGTGAAAGAAGGAAGGTATAAGCCGAAACACGTAAAGGCATACATTGCACTGTTTGTCTGCCTAACAACAAAATCGATTCACCTCGAATTGGTTTCGGATTTGACAACCGAAGCTTTTCTCGCCGCTTTAGATCGTTTTATCAATCGTCGTGGAATGGTTCGTAAAATTATGTCAGATAACGCGACCAATTTTATTGGTGCTTCGAAAGAACTCCACAAATTGTACTTGATGTTCCGTGACGAGACCGCAAGAACGAAGATCAACGATTTTCTGCTCAAACGAGAGATTGAGTGGGAATTCATTCCGCCTAGATCACCCAACTTTGGGGGTTTGTGGGAGGCAGGAGTAAAGGTTGTCAAGTCCCACATATATCGGACTTTGGGCAACGCAATTTTGACGTTTGAGGAGTTCGGAACAGTATTGACCCACATCGAAGCCATAGTGAATTCCCGACCCTTGTATGCACTGTCTGAGGACCCGAACGAGCCGCTTCCGATAACACCTGCTCATTTGATGATTGGAAGGCCATTGGAACCGATTTTGAAGCCGTCGTACTCCGATGTAGCAGTGAACCGTCTGTCTCGCTATCAGTATATGAACAATTTGCGTGATCGGTTTTGGGAAAAGTGGTCGCATGATTATCTATCAACGCTTCAATCGAGGGCAAAGTGGACAAAAAGTGAACCGAATGTGAAAATGGGTACTATTGTGCTACTGATGGAAGACAATCTACCAGTTCAGTCATGGAGGTTGGGTCAAATTGTTGCACTTTACCCGGGAAGGGATGACGTGATCAGAGTCGCCGACGTGAAGACTGCAACGGGAGTATTCCGGCGCTCCATTCGGAAGTTGGCGCCTCTTCCTATTACCGACAACGACCAATCGAAGATTTCCGCTTTTGGAATGGTATTCCAACCGGCGGGAGTATGTACGCGATGAACGCTTCCAATAGGAAAACGAACGACGTCATCGAATGGCGCATCCTGATTGGCTGACGCAGCCGATGAAAGAGTATAAAAGTAAACAACATTGTATTTCATGTTTCATTCTGTATCCTGCATTTAACCATTGAAGAGGAAGCAGCGAATAAATAGAGGTAGAATTGAGAACAGTGTCTCATTCTTTTCGTCCGAGAACGGAGATTTCCCGAGCATTCGTGCTTCGTCCAGTTCCTGTTCGTTCATCCACTGGTTGCATGTGGTGATCGATTCATCTTCCATAAGTTCCACCTAGTGGCCACCTTTAAAAGAGTTGAACTTTCCTGTTTCCCTGCTCATCGGAGCCTTGTGTTCGGCAGTTTTGCCGTGGTCCTTCGAGAGAGAGAGAGATTTACTTCGCTGGTGGCTGTAGTGGTTACAGCTGTTGGCAGCTAAACGACCGGTGGCTGAAGAGTTATCAGCACCCATCGTTCCTACGCTGTCCGCTGTGGTGTGCGCAGCCAACGGTGCATCGTCCCTTCGCTGGTAGCTGTGGTGTGCACAGCTGTCAGTGGCTCATTGTCCCACTACTGGTGGCTGTGAGGTGCACAGCTGTCGGTGGCTTGATCACGAGTTGTGTCGTGGTCCTTCGTTCGAGAGAGGCAGCCCGTCGCTGGTGGCTGTAGCGTGTACAGCCAACGGTGACTCTTCGATCCATACGCTGGTGGCTGTGAAGTGCATAGCTGTCGGTGGCTCGATCACAAGGTAGGTTTTCGTCTGTGTTGTTGTGGTAAGGCCAATGATCTACCCCAAGAGAAAGTGAGTACATAACAATGATAGAGTGGATGAATAAAACTAGCAGCGGTCAAGAAACGTTACTAGATATCAAAATGATAAAATCGCGATTGTTAGAAATCGAAGCAAACCGCTTGAAGCATTTGAGTAGCAACATCGATGAATCAAATTTATTACAGGGTGAAATGATGAATATTTTCCAAGTGTCTGCTCAGATAAAACGATTAGAATCGTGTAAAATGATGAAGCTATTGGATGGGACGCAAATTATTACCGATATAAACATTTTGAAACGCAAGGTTTACGATTACTACACTGAGACATTATCAAACTATGCTGTGTCCGGTGGAGACGGTAGTCCAGCTGATGACCCGATTAATTACATTGATAAAACATTAAATGATTATGATCGAAATGAATTAGTTCAACCAATTGATGAAACAGAGCTCAAATCTGTCCTTCAAAGTTGTTCCCAAAAGAAAACTCCGGGACCAGATGGGCTTAATTATGAATTTTATTTGGCACACTATGATTCATTAAAGTTTGATTTAATCGAAATGTTTAATAATTACTTGAACGGCTCCAATCGCCCACCGACCAATTCTACGGATGGGATAGTAACCTTGATTCCTAAAAAAAAAGGTGGAAACAGCTTATCCTTGGACGATTATCGTCCCATAAGTTTGTTAAACTGTGACTATAAAATTTTTACAAAAATTATTGCCGAACGGGTTAAAAAAGTTTTAGTCAAACTGATTGGTAAAGGGCAAACAGCATGTGTAAATAATATGTCATGTCTTGATAACCTGAAAGATTTGAGGAGAATACTAACTAAGTCTTGCGAAACAAAAACCTTTAAGGGGTGTCTTGTTAGTTTAGATTTGAACAAAGCTTTCGACAGAGTAGATCATGCTTATCTTTGGAAAGTATTGAACAAATTTTGATTTCCTTCTCAGCTAATAGATTGTTTGAAGGTTTTGTATGAAAATGCTAAGTCGCGAATTTTAATTAACGGATTTCTTACCTCAGAAATCGAAATCAATTGCTCCGTTCGCCAAGAATGCCCATTGAGTATGATACTCTTTGTGCTATACATTGAATCTCTTTTGAGGAAGATTGTTGCTTCCATTTCAGGTGTCCTTGTGTACGATAAGTTCATAACTGTAATGGCATTCGCTGATGACATAACAGTATTTATCAGGAACGATGAAGAGTTTGACAGGCTAATCGACATTTTTGATTGGTTTGCTAAATTTGCAAAAATTAAAATTAATTTTAAAAAATCCGTATTGCTTCGAATCAATCGAGCCCCATTAGGACCTCAGATTATTTCTGAGACCGATAGTTTAAAAGTTTTAGGAGTAGTTTTCGAAAAAACTTGGAATACTACTGTTAATACAAATTATTCAAAACTGATAAATAATATAAAAGTTGTTCTAAATTTACACAGTGTACGACGGTTGAATATAATTGAAAGGTGTGAAGTATTGAATTGTAACATTCTTTCGAAGCTTTGGTATGTTGCTCAGATTATTCCTCCATCTAATGCTCATTTGGGAAAAATCAAATCTGCATGTGGGAAATTTATTTGGAAGGGTTTTATATTTAAACTCAATAGAAATCAACTGTATCAAGACTATTGGAAGGGTGGATTAAGATTGATTCACCCAGAGGCTAAATGTTAAGCCTTGTTTTTGAAAAATCTCTTCCTTTCTGAAGACGAAGAAGGAATCTTTAAGGAAGAAACCTTTTTGATTTTGTGCAAGTTTCCTGAAAGACTAACAAGAAATGCGAGAGAATGGATTACTGAAGGGAAATATCTTAAAGAACACTTTGATCTCACAACAACAAAACTTTTGTATGGTCATCTTTTGGAGTCATCCAGACAGATGCCGAGTATAGAAATAAGTGTGGCTGCTGATTGGAGAGTGATCTGGGAGAATATTTCTTACAATTTTCATTCCATTCATGACCGTTCCAAAGTTTTTGCATTTGTGAATGATTTGATTCCAAATCGTGGAAAATTGCAAGCGTACAATATCGGAAATTTATCATCTGTCAGTTGTGATAAATGTGGTTTGGTTGATTCCAATCGTCACCGTTTGAAAGAATGTCCAGAAGCCAAAAAAATATGGGAATGGTGCAGTTATGTTATACAGTCACGGTTTGGTATAAATTTTCATGATCTTGAAGATGTTCTCCAGTTCGAATTAAATGAAAAAAATAAAAAAAATAAAACACAGAGCAGCTTTATGGCTAGCAGTAAGAGCAATTGCGTTCAATTTGAGGGTAGCAGAACCATCGATGTTTGTTTTTAAAAAGGAAATACGGGAAGTGAGATGGAATAATCGGAATGCTTTTAAAGTTCATTTCGGTAATTTATTAAACATTTGTTAACTGTGCTTAATGATGTTTGATGAAAAGATAAGGAAATTAGGTTAGTTTAATACTCTGTAGCAAACGAACTCTGTTTTATGTAGTTAATAATAAAAAAAAAGCCCAGTAGGCTTCTTTAAAAATTCCAGTCCTCTTCCTCCAGACATTCGATTACAGGGTGGTTTGGAGTAGCTGTCACCGATTTCACATGTATGCAATGATCTCTCAATGGGTAAAATGAATATATGTTCAAGTATTTTTGAATGCCAGTATGAATTGGAAATTTCATTCGTTTTCGATTGGACGTGAAAGTGGAGGATATTATAAATCTGCATAAATTGGTGTTCTATCTTTAAAAAGCTAAAATCTCAAGGACTGAATGAAACATTTATTTTTCGCAACATTATAGAGGTACAAAGGAACCATGCTGGGAAATTCCGATCAATGTAAGGAACTAAAACGTGCGTACCACAGCTTCGATTAGTTTTTGTGACATATATGGGTCGTAATTAGGTAAAGGGAGAGAAATATGAATTTAGGTATGCTTAGTTGGAGGTTATACATGTAGCATATGTCTTTTTTTTTTACTTTATTATCGTGATTTTTAGTTCATCCCGTTCGAAAGCAGAAGGTCATGCTTAGGGCATGCCTCGAAAGAGAGGTTTCAAATTGATATTAACGTAACATACAACTGGCTCTAATCTAATTAATTTAATGTGAATGAGAATTTCAAACGGAGGAATGGGTTCCCGCACAAGGTGGGATTCATTGTAGGAGGCAGTGGGGGGCAGAGGAACTTTGACGGCAGAAAAAGTAGTAGAACGACGAGAGGACTAGATTTGTTTGTACATGAAAGCGATCAATGCAGTCAACGTCGAGGGGTCGTTCCAAGTAGATTCCTGACGTTTTCCGGGAGTCCGTGTTTCTTGCGTAGCTTATAGAACTCCCGGCAGACACACAGTACGTGGTCCAATGAGGCTGGGGTGCTGCAAGTTGGACAAACCTTGCGGAAAGGTGCCCCACCGAAATTACAGGAAATCATCACCTCACCAGTCCGGAATCTTGAAATAATCCGCTGGTCCTTGTACTTGTGGCTGTCCAGCCAGAGTCGTATGGTTTCCTTGATCTTTCTCAGGGAAGTGGTCCGCTACTGGAACCATTTCTGCTGCCAGGCTTCCATGATAGTATTGGTAATCCAACGTCTGACGTTTAGGAGCGATATGTTCCTAGTGTAGCGAGAACCGGAAGAATCCGATACTCAGCAAGGCGCGAGGTGTTCACTGGTATAATAATCACTTTCTTTCAGGTTCGTGTTACAATTGGGTTCTTTAAGGGTGTTGAGGTAAATGCATATTCATAATCTACATTAAAAATGGAACCCAAACCCAAAATTTCATCAATTTTGGTACACTGGAACTATTTTAAATGAGTACGATTACATTTGCAAAAATCACGTTATTAGCGCCCCTCGGTGTCACTTTGTATGGGAGCGAGCTGTCAGTTTGTTAGTTTAGTGTCAAACAGTGAAGCTATTATTTTGCTTTAAATCTAGATTTAAAAATCGAGATGAGAGTGTGTGGGTTCGAAAAAAATATCGCTGTGCTCCGAAAGCGAAGCTCTTTCAGATGATGTATAAAAAACGATACTTTTTTTTAAATTAAAAAACCCAATTCACAGGTAAGTTCATTCTTCCTTTTCAGGTATGATCTTCATCACAGGTAAGTTCTTCTAGTCCGTAACGATTTATTAATCACCAATAGTTTCAAATGTTTTATTTCACTTACTTGGCTTCAAGCTACTAATTAAACATTTAATTTATTTAACTTATAATTAAAGTATATAATTCAGAATTTTCAATTTTCACTGTAAGTAGTTCTACCAACAATCAATACGAAACTAACGATTTTAAATTGGCTCACCACTTTAGTAGCCTATTGGTCCCAAGCAAACGATTAACGTACCCTACTCTAGTTGAAATTCTATTACTACACTATGTTTGTTTTGATTCACTATGAAAGTTTGACAGATAACATCAGGGGTGTGTGGATTCATGCAGAACATGCAGGGGTGAGTGAAATAGCTTGGGACTGCTTGGGACCGTTGTTCTGGTACTGAGTGAGCCAAAAATAATAATGATTTTCTTCGGGACCCAGTGGTCTTAGAGTTACCTCTATGGTTCTACCATAGAGGTAACTCTAAGACTAGTAGGTCCCGAAGGATCGAGCTCAACTTTTTGGCTCAGCTCTAGTACTCTCTTAGGTCCCAAGCTAATCGATGCACCCCTCGAAACATAGGAAAATCCACGGACCTCTCATTTTATCTGTCAAACTTCCATAGCGAATCAAAACAAACATTGTGTAGTACTAGAATTTCGACTAGAATGGGGTACGTTAATCGATTTGCTTGGGATCAATAGGCTAGTCAAGTAGTGAGCCAATTTAAAATCGTTAGTTTCCACCGGTTGGTTCTCGCTTGATGCTAATCTGCTGGTTGGTATAATCAAAAAAGGGCAGGATCCAATCTGCCTAGGTGGTGAAATTCGTCGATGTAGCCATGATGTAAAAGACAGGTACGGTGAATTGGCTCCTCGAGCATGCTGTGCGAACACCGCCAATCTGTCCACATCCTCATTTCTGGGAACACCGCAGTGTCCGGGAAGCCACGTAAAGACAGTTGAAGGTGGGACGTACCGTGTAATGGCTTGTATCCATAGGTGGCTCAGGGCTTCGGCTTCCAGCGTCTGGATGACGCTGTGTGAGTTCGTTATCACGAAGATTGGTTGATTTACCATTGCTGCTGCCGGGGTAAACTGAAGATCCCGGAAGGTAAAAGCTTCGATGATCTGGAGGGAAGGAATATCGGGTGGAATTCGCAAGCCGCGGATGAGATCGTGGTGCGATGAGCTTGGATAGTAGGAGGAGTAGACCGCCGCTTGCCGCTAAGAGCGTTGATGCAATTCCACAAGCCGCTCGATGATTGGGATTCGTCAATTGAATCCAGGAAATCCATACAGCTAGATCGCTTCGTATCACGCATCACTTGCCTACACGAGAGAAGGCATTCTCGGTAACACATAAATGCTTCCTCCCTACCAGGATCGCCTAAGGTGAGGCGCTTAAGCCGGTGTAAAGCTTTGCGCCACGCTTTCACCGCACACTTGGTCTCCTCATTCCTCCAACGTAGGGTTTTTCGCCCGGGTACGCTACCAGTCCTTGGCCTGGATCATGTTGCAGCTTCGTAGAGGACTTCCATGAGGCTGGAGATGTCGTATGATTTCTCTGACGTCCCAGTCGGCTTCCTCGTAGCGCCACCTGGGTCTCCGAGTCGTTGAGAGGACCGCAGCTACGGAAAGCTGTATGCGAATCGGGTAGTGATCACTAGCGTGCAAGTCATTACAGATATTCCACTGTGCTCTGTCCGCAATACATCGGCACGCAGTGGCAATGTCGATCGCGGTGGTCTGCCGTCCATTAAAAACGGGGGGAGCGACGTCGTTCAGCACCACAAGGTCCATGCCGGAGATGAACCAGCCCAGGGCTGAAAGTCTCCTTAACAAGTTTGGTGTGTTTATTCCGAAAGTTAATTGGACTTTTCATGAAGTCTGGAGGGTTTTCTTCAGAAGTCCAGTGTGCTTGCCCTAAATAATTCATTGATTAATTAAATAAATAAATAAATAAATCTTCTTTCCTTTATTTAACGTCGGTCTCTGTTCCGCAATCTAGTGCCAATCACCGACGGACATCGATTGCCATCCATTGACGGCAATCGAATGTGCAGGAAGGCAGCTTCCACACCTGCGTAGGATATCGCACCCATTCAACACACATGGGCCGGGAACAACGGCTTTACTTCCCTTCCGAAGGAAGACGTGACCAGAGATTTTTATGCCTCAGAAAAATCCCACCGACCCCGACATAAATAAATAAATAAATAAATAAATAAATAAATAAATAAATAAATATATAAATAAATAAATAAATAAATAAATAAATAAAGAAATAAATAAATAAACAAATAAATAAATAAATAAATAAATAAATGAATAAATAAATAAAGAAATAAATAAATAAATAAATAAATAAATAAATAAATAAATAAATAAATAAATAAATAAATAAATAAATAAATAAATAAATGAATAAATAAATAAAGAAATAAATAAATAAACAAATAAATAAATAAATAAATAAATAAATAAATAAATAAATAAATAAATAAATAAATAAATAAATAAATAAATAAATAAATATATAAATAAATAAATAAATAAATAAATAAATAAATGACTAACTAAATAAATAAATAAATAAATAAATGAATTATTCAAACCGCAATTTCAAAAGTTATAAGAAAAAACATATTCCACTAAAATAGAGAAATCTCAAAAACTTCAAATTATGCTGCTCTTAAATTTTGATATTTTGTGTATCGAGTTTTGCTTAATTCTGTTCGACTCACTTTAGAGACGTTCCACTTTTACCGAAAGAAAGTAGATTTTTACTCACTTTTGAGTAAAATTGAAGGAGCGTATATAGAAAATGTTCGTTTTGGATACAACATGGCAGCACATTGATAGGTCTATAACTATGACCGTTAGCGGTGCCGGTGGTGTAGTGCTAAGGCTTGATTACCTCTCACCCCAGCCTGGGTTCAATCCCAGTCGGCGCCGCCGGGATTTTCTGAGGCATAACATCTCTGATCACGCCTTCCTTCGGATGGGAAGTAAAGCCGTTGGTCCCCGGTTCATGAGTTGATGATGGGTCGATAGGTAGCGTCCAGGTGTGGGAGCTGCCTCCCTGGCGTCGGAAGCATTGGTGCTCAGAACCGAAAACAAGATCGACGGAAAACAAACCAAAGGAAAAAAAAAACTATGACCGTCTATAAAGGGTGTCCACGATGAAATTGCCACACTATGAAATTGCTCTAACTTTTTAACCGTTGGGTAGAATTTAATGAAAATTTGGGTGGATTTAGTTCATAGTGCATTATTTACATCCTGCAAGTTTTAAAGTCCTGTGATCAAAACTCGCGGAAATGAAGTCGAAAGAACAGCTCGTGCGTGATAAAATCTTACGCATTCATCACGAGAACAAGGATCTCTCGCATCGTTCCATCGCTAAAACGTTGGGAATCGCGAATTCCACGGTGTCGCGAGCGATTAAGCGGTCCGAGCAACGGTTGACCACCGATCGGAAGCCCAGAAGTGAAGGAAAAAGTATTCCGTACAACACCAAAAATCACAACCGCGTAGTTGGGGCCTTCAACCGAAATCCGAACGCCTCCGTTAGGGATGTGGCTAAGAAGCTGCTCCTAAGCCGAAGTTTTGTCCAGAAGGCCAAAACTAAGGCTGGGCTTCGAACGTTCAAGGTACAAAAGGCCCCTAATCGCGACGAGAAGCAGAAAAAGTCCGCCAAAACCCGTGCCAGGAAGTTGTACCTCAACATGCTGACGAAAGTTGAATGCTGCATCATGGACGACGAAAAATATGTGAAGGCCGACTTCAAACAGATCCCCGGCAACCTGTTTTTCACGGCCAAGGATAAGTTCAGCGCTCCGGAGCATGTCCGCACTCAGAAGATGTCCAAATTTGCGAAGAAATTCCTGGTTTGGCAAGCCATCTGCACGTGCGGGAAGCGGAGTGCACCTTTCGTGACCCAGGACACGATGAACGGACAGGTGTACATAAAAGAGTGCCTCCAGAAGCGGCTGCTTCCTCTCCTGAATTCCCACAACGTCCCAACAATCTTCTTGCCGGATTTGGCCTCATGCCACTACTCTGAAGTGGTATGCGAACAATAAGGTCAATTTCGTGCCGAAAATGTTCAACCCTCCCAACACTCCGGAGCTCCGCCCCATCGAGAAGTACTGGGCGATTATGAAGCAGCACCTTCTTTTTTTTTTTTTTAATAATCCATTTATTTGTCAAGGCTCAAATGCGTTAGCTTTGCGGAGCCGAATATTTTTTACATTATTGTGTGTGAATATAATTTTCTTACAACTAATGTTAGTAGAACGGGGGCCGATTACTCGCGGTTTACTCGAGATTAGGGATCACATTTATTGATCATTTGGAGGGAGGATAAGGGAAAGCATTTTGAACTAATTTAAAACTTAAACGTAAAGGATGACTAAAACACAAAACACTAAACACATACATCAACAGCTTTAAGAAAGTCGTAAATAAGCTTCATAATGTCGATATCACGGCAAGCCAAGACGTCTCTAATTGGCTTAAAGGGTTGTTTTCCTCGGACCCTAAGGGAATCACACAGAACGGATCTCGCCTCACAATGCAAGGAGCAGGACCAAACAACATGCTCGATGTCGTGATAACCGTTTCCACAGGTACATAAGTTGCTGTCGGCGAGCGTAATACGGAATAGGTGGGCGTTTAACGAACAGTGATTGGACATGAGCCTGGACATTACACGAATAAAATCACGACTCATATCCAACCCTTTGAACCAGGGTTTGATCGACACCTGTGGGACAATAGAATGTAGCCATCTTCCCAGATCACCATCATTCCACTTTTGTTGCCAGTTGGCGAGGACTTGCTGACGAGAGATCGTGAAAAATTCGTGGTAGGCGATTTGTCGCTCGTAAATATCGCCTTCCATAGCGCCCACCTTGGCCAGCGAGTCCGCTTTCTCATTGCCCGGGATAGAGCAATGAGAAGGGACCCATACCAAGGTGATGATATGCGAGCTGTTTGATAAAGCACTCAATGACGATCGTATTTCCTGGAGGAAATACGCCGAGTGCTTCATCGGCCTCATTGAACGCATAGCCTCCAGGGAGCTTAGGCTATCCGTAAAAATGAAATAATGGTCAGGTGGAAGTGAGGCAATACGCTCTAACGTGTACGATATAGCTGCTAGTTCAGCAACGTATACCGAACACGGCTTTTGAAGCTTGTATGAGGCGCTATGAAGATCGTGGAATACTCCAAAACCAGTGGACGCATTTATCACCGACCCATCTGTGAAAAATCTCTTCTCGGTGGGGACGTGGCGGTATTTGTTCGCAAAAATAGTTGGGACAATCAGGGCACGGTGAGGCTCTGGAATTCCTTGAATCTCCTGCCTCATTGTGAGATCGAATCTCACGGAAGAACCACTGAAATGATGGGAGACAGCGCGATTGGGGTTGAACGAGGAGGGGCCGATGTCCAGAGTCATGTACTCGTAGTACAAGCTCATGAATCGTGTTTGAGGATTCCGCTCTAGCAGCTTCTCAAAGTTTTCGATCACCAGCGGGTTCATGACTTCACAGCGGATGAGGAACCGGAACGATAAATCCGCAAAACGATTTGTTAAGGGGAGGACGCCCGCAAGAACTTCAAGACTCATGGTATGCGTCGATTGCATACAACCTAGCGCGATTCGAATGCAACGATATTGAATCCTTTGGAGCTTCAATATGTGCGTCCCCGCCGCCGATTGAAAGCAAAAGCTACCGTACTCCGAAATCGAGAGAATGGTGGTCTTGTAGAGTCTTATCAAATCTTCCGGATGGGCTCCCCATGAAGTGCCGGTAATGGAACGAAGGAAATTGATTCGCTGTTGGCATCTCTGCCTCAGATACGCTATGTGTTTTCCCCAAGTGCACTTGGAATCGAACCAGACACCTAAATACTTAAACGACATGCTGTGAGTGATTGTTCTACCCATAAGTTGAAGCTGAAACTGTGCTGGATAAAGCTTCCTAGAAAAAACAACCATCTCTGTTTTCTCCGGAGAGAATTCGATACCCAGATTCATTGCCCAAGTAGACAAATTATCCAAGGTATCTTGCAATGGTCCTTGCAGGTCCGGTGCTGTTGGTCCAACCATGGAAACCACGCCGTCATCTGCAAGCTGCCTTAGCGTACAATTTTCGGCCAGACATTCATCAATGTCTTTGACATAGAAGTTGTACAGGAGGGGACTTAAACATGAGCCTTGTGGAAGACCCATGTAGCTGATTCGTGCAATTTCCGTGTTGCCATGAGAGAAGCTCATTCGTTTCTCGGACAACAAATTAAACAGAAAATTGTTGATAATCGGAGAAAGCCCACTCGCATGGAGTTTTTCCGAAAGGATGTCGATGCAAACAGAATCAAACGCCCCTTTAATGTCCAAGAAAACTGAACCCATCTGCTGTTTTTCAGCATAGGCTAATTGGATTTCAGTTGAAAGCAACGCAAGGCAGTCGTTCGTCCCTTTGCCCCTACGGAATCCAAATTGCGTATCTGAGAGTAAGCCATTCACCTCGACCCACTTGTCCAGACGAAGAAGAATCATTTTTTCTAACAGCTTCCGAATACACGACAGCATCGCGATGGGACGGTACGAATTATGATCCGAAGCGGGTTTACCGGGCTTCTGGATGGCGATAACTCTCACTTGTCTCCAATCATCCGGAACAACGTTGAGCTCAAGGAATCGATTGAACAAGTTCAACAATCGCCTCTTTGTGACTTCTGGGAGGTTCTTGAGCAGGTTGAACTTGATTCGATCAATTCCCGGAGCTGAGTTATTGCATGAAAGAAGAGCAATTGAGAATTCTACCATCGAAAACGGGGAGTCCATGTCATCGTTTTCCAGCGGCGGATCGCGAGTGTTGCATCGGACCGGAACCGAATCGGGACAAACCTTACGCGCGAAGTCGAAAATCCACTTGTTAGAGTACTCCTTGCCCTCGTTGACCGACGATGCCGCGTTACGCATTCTCCTGCCGACATTCCAGAGCGTTTGCATGGAAGTCTCTCGCGATAGCCCTTCGACGAACCGACGCCAGTAACCGCGTTTTTTGGCCCTGACCAAGCTCTTAAACTTTTCCTCTAGCTCCGTATACCGCTCAAAGTATTCGCGGGAACCGTATTTACGAAACTGTTTAAACGCGGTAGACTTCTCGTTATTCACGTCGGTGCATTCCTGGTCCCACCACACAGTGGGAGGACGTATGCGAATGGTAGTGCCAGGAACAGGCTTCGTTTGTGCTTGAAGCGCGCAATCCACTATGAGCCGCGATAGGAAGGAGTACTCATCCAACGGAGAGAGAACGTCGACCGATTCTGAACCGTCACGAACCGCGTTCGCGTATTCTTCCCAATTGATGTTTCTCGAGAGATCGTACGCGATGTTGATTGGACACTGTGAAGATGAACCGTTGGAAATCGAAATTTTGATGGGCAAATGATCACTACCATAGGGGTCTTGGATTACCTCCCACATGCAATCCAATGATAGTGAGTTCGAACAGAGTGACAAGTCTAGTCTGCTCTCTCTTGCTGGAGGTTTGGCTATTCGAGTTACTTCACCGGTGTTTAGAATGGTCATATTGAAATCGTCGCATAGGTCATAGATGATGGTTGAGCGGTTGTCATCGTACAGCTCTCCCCAGCCTGTACCGTGGGAATTAAAATCCCCTAAGATCAACCGCGGCTCAGGTAGCACTGAGCAGATGTCAGATAGCGCTCGCCGAGAAACAGCCGTTCTCGGAGGGATGTATAACGAGGTAATACTGAAGGTTTTACCTCTAATATTCACCTGACATGCGACAATTTCAATACCTGACACTGGAGGAAGGTTGATTCTGTAGAATGAGTGTTGTTTGTTGACCCCTAGGAGCACCCCACCGTACGAATCTGCACGATCGAGACGGATAATGTTGTAGTCGTGAAGAGAAAGGTTAACATCTGGAGAGAGCCATGTTTCGCAGAGAGCAAACGCATCATAGTGTATGTTATGCAGTAAAAATTTGAATATGTCTAGTTTTGGTAAAATGCTTCTACAATTCCATTGAAGGAGAGATACCGTATCATTTTTTGGAAAATTATCCATCGAAGGATACGAATGAAGCAAGGAGGGGCCACTTGGAAGCAAATTGCTTCAGAAAAGGTTTCACGATTGGAAGCATCATGTTAATGATGCTCCGAAGAGGGTCAGTGATGTTGAACAGATCGATAATGCTGTCCACAATTCCAGAAAGCGTGAACATGGCGTTCTGCTGTTCTGGTTGCAAAACTGGGACATCTGGGGTTTTAGATGTTCCCGGAAGCCCCGGAAATTCTTTGTCATAATCGACAGGCTTAAAACCCGGTGGATTGGGTTTCGATTTATTTCCGTGACCTCTTGATTTATCCAAGTGGGCTTGGGAGTCAGTTTTTTTAGTTTTCTGCGAGTCATTCTTGGATCGCTTCCTTGAAGGACCTTTGAAAACAAAAGGACTTCCGTCATTGCCCTCTGAGTCAGTGTCGTCCTCGTCAACTGGGAGAAGATTGAACGGATTATTGTTTTCTTTTTCCGGAGTGATTTTGGGAGGAGGATTGAAAGTCTTCAAGATCTCCGCAAAGGAACGCTGAGAGCGCGCCTTCAGAGACCGTTCAAGTTTTTTTCCTTGCTGTTTATACTTCGGGCAATCTGCGAGAGGATGCGGAGGTGCCAAACAATAAACACATTTAGGAGGAGCACCACAAGCACCCTCCGCATGCTTCTCGCCGCACTGATCGCATCGTGGCTTGTTGCCGCAGAAGGCGGCGGTGTGGCCTAATTGTTTGCACTTGGTGCAGTTCATCACCCTTGGTATAAACAACCGCACAGGAAGTCGAACCCTCCCAATTCGGACGTAATCTGGCAGAGTCGATCCGGAGAAAGTCACTCGAAACGAGTCAGTCAGCGAATAGATTTTTTTTGTCCCGTCGAGGGATGCTGACTGCATTTGGGTGCAGTCAAGAATCTTGACTTCTGGAAGAACGGGGTTCTTGAAGACACCAACCCCCCTCTTCAAGAAGTCATCGCAGGTCAAACTCGCTTCGGTGACCACTCCTTCGATTTCCACGTCACGACTGGGAATGTAAACGCGGTACTCTAACGTAAAAAGCTCGCAGGCAACAATCTCATTCGCCTGCTTGCGGTTACCAACAGTGACGCGCAGTTTGTCTGGCCTCACCTTCAAAATGTCGGTCACTGACGAGAAACGTTTGAATAGATCTTTTTCGATCTGGTTAACGTTAAGCGGTTTTTGTTTGGGTCGGAAAAAAACAACCCATGGGCCTGTCGAGGCGTCTGGGTATGACTTATGGCGGGGGGCAGTTTTTGTTTTCTTGGCGGGGTTAGGCGGAGTAGGGGGAGACGGTTTTGGCGGTGTGGGGGGAGAGGGATTAGGTGGGGTAGGGGGAAACGGGTTTGGTGGTGCGTGTGGTGTTGGTGGCGATGGATTAGGCGGGGTAGGAGGAGATGGGGTAGGCGGTATGGGCTCCGGTGCTCGTTTTCGCCTGGGCCGCTTCGGGATGGTTCCGGTGTACTTCTTCACCGTGGCTGACGTTTCCACGTCGGACAGTTCGTCTTCAGTGGGAAGGGCAGGAAGGGTATTCCCCCCGCCATCACTATTACCATCCATTGCGGGGCAACTGCCACCGCAATAGATACAAAACAACTACACACAGGGAACACACCGGGACAAGAGAAAAAGAAGAAGAAGAAGAAAATATTTGCGTGGGATGGGAGAAAGGGGAAACTAAAACAAAGGGGCAATAAATAAAACTTATTCGCTACTTAACTACACCGGCACAAAGCGTGTGTGTGGAAACGCTGTTATCACGTGGTGCGTTGGTGTTGGTCCACGCTGCTATCCGGTGGTGATGGTTGGTGTTGGTGGGTCGGCAAGCTGGTGATACGACACGCTTCACTATCACTTGCACACCCTCGCGACGGCGTGAAAAAATGATGGACTTGACGACGCCGTTAACTCCGGTGATGGATTACCGGGATGAATTAAAGCTGGATGGTAACTCCAAGGGGCTCGGCCGATGGAATTCCACTTCCTCTGTTGGACACTGGTCACTTGGGGCACCCAATGGGGGGTGAAAAAAACCGCTCGGGCGGAAAAAACACCGAAAAAAACTAGATGCCGCGCAACTGAAACCGGGACGTTGTTAACCGACTGAATGCTCAACTAGGAATGAAGCAGCACCTTCTTAAACGACCTAAGGTAGTGAAGACAGTCGAGGAACTGAAAAAAGTATGGGTTTACATGCAAAAAACGGTTGATTCACAGGTTGTGCAGAATCTTATGGCCGGGGTTAAGGCCAAGGTGCGGGCATTTGCGTATGGACTGTAAATAAAATACGAGTAAAATGGTAAAATGAAGTTTAATAGTTATTTCTCAATCCTTGAAAATTTGATGGCAATCGGATGAAAACTCGAATTTTGCGAATCAATTTTGTGTGTGGCAATTTCATCGTGGACACCCTTTAACAGTGACAGCTCGATTTCTAATGCGTGTTGCAAAATGTATCGCACGTGTAATTTGATTTAAGAGGAAAATTTAAAAAAATTTCCATGATTAAAAAAGTATGTAAATATCTGTGAAAAAACCAAAAAGTTGTAATTGACTGTAACGAAAAAAATGTCTGTGAAAAAAATAAAAGTCTGTAGATTCACATACATGTCTGTGCGTCTACATTTAAAGTTATTTTGTGATTATATGGTTACTTCGATACTCACATACAATGTTGTACAATTACCACAAGTTTAACAACGCCCTACAATGGACAGCTCAATGTGTATCCCTTTTACTCTTTGAATCAGCGAACACCAACATGATTATCTGCAAAAACCAGAATAGAAAAAATCTCAATAACACAGTTTTAACTTGTAGTACTTTAAATACATCAAACTGCCCAATACTGGTGCCTGCATGGTAATGTGGGCCATCAGAATGGTTCATCGGTTGCGAATTGAAGTACTGAATTGAGCATGCCAACTCTGGATGCAGATGAAGAAATTCGTAGTACACAGCATTGAATTAGAGGTTATGTTGGACCAACTTCAACTGAATCATATAAAAATTAACGGAACTGATTTGTCAAACATTCGAAAAAACTTTCCTTTTAAACCCTTTATCTATCGAAATTAAAGCAAAACATTCCGGTTGGTCTTCGCTTGCCGTGGATCCGATCGCTCCTCTCAACTCGAGCGAGACAATTGAAAATCTGGCCGGTGGGAATTAATTTAAGATTGCTTCCGTGTGCCCCCGGTCTGACCCGGGACCTCTTGTTCTCGCTGGCACTCTCTCACTAATTAAATGGCAAGTTTAATTCCGTTCGACTAAGCAAGAACAGCTTGAGTGTCTAGTTAGCAGGCAGCAGCAGCAGTGGAGGAATTTCCATCAACGACGACCATGACGATGGATGGAAGCGCACGGGGATGAGCAAAATCAAATTACGAGATTCATTATTCACTTCGTTGGTTCTCACCCGCTGCTGCTGCTGCTGCTGCGCCGGGTTCACTATTCTCGGCCTGGAAGCCTCGATTTTAATTTCTTTGTAGTGTTCTGCTTTTTTTGCGGTGCATTGAGTAGTTTTTCAATGAAGAGATCTCCACCGTTAAAGTGCTAATATCGTTTCGCACCGGATTGAGGGAACCATCGAGTTATCGGTTTAGGTGGATTTTGGATTATCCTGCGTCCGCTTACAAGAAAATATGATCCGAACAGAAACACAACTAAATAAGTTTAAACATTCCGACCATATTTCAAACTGCATCGGATCATCTTTCTGACTGATCGAACACCATAATCCAATTGTAACTTTTTGTTGAATCCACCGCGTACGCCAACGATACCCTATGGCACGGAAGGTGATAATTCAACCCCAGTCTGGCAGGAAAGTTGCCTGTTCCAGCAGCAGACCAAGACCGAGCTACACATTCCATCCATCCGGAAATTATCGGGAAAAGTCAAGCTGCACCGGCGGCTGCAGTTGTTGCAACGGTGCACTTTTCCAGCCAACCAACCAACCAACCAACCAACTCTGTTGCAGGAAGAGCACGAATTTCTTGGTTTTAATAACATGTAAGCTGGCGTTGCTCACCGTAGGTATGTGCAGTGCACCTACCACCTTTTCCATGCAGAACGCGTGAGCGGAAGTGAAAGATATTAAACTTTATGAAATTTCATAAAAGTTCATTTTCTACTGCTCGTATGATGGTTGTTGGAAGGTGAACGGAGAACCGAGCTGAGCGTTCGTCGGTTGTGAAAGAAAACTAATAAGTGCAAACATGCGTTGCTGGAAAACTGAATGTAATGAAACATTTTCTGATAAATCACAGTCGGTTGTACATCCGCCTCCCCCCTCCCCCGTTCGTTTCCGTTCCCTGAGGGCATCGCGGGGACGCACATTCCACACATCCAACCGAACGGGGAGCTTAATTATCCATAAATTTTCGAATGAATTATCCTTTTCATTCGGGGCGCAATCGGATCCGAAACCGCACAACACATTCCCATTGATGGTTCGCGAAATGTAGCTCTCTTTTTTTTTTCTCGCTTTATTGCGTTAGCCACCAATCAATGAAACACGTGTTTTTTGCTGCGGTTGGACGGACATTGAAAAGAATTGTTTCGCATAACAATGTGTGCTGCACTGCAAATTGAATCGTTCGCGGAATCTTTCGGATAAACCGAGCATTGATTTTATTTGATCACGCCTGGCTGGAACCTTGGTGAATGACGACGATGAATGGGCACACTTTTGGTTGTTGAGTGCTGCGCGTTGCATTCAGTGGTCGGTGGTGCCGAAAATTGATTGTTGATATTTGCTCGAGTGCTATTTTCACGATCGAGTGGTTGACAACATGTACACATACAATACAAACGTATTGTTTCGATTGTGTTAGACGTGGTGATTTGTTTCACGTTCTTTGTTTCGTTTTCCGATGCAATCACGGAACGATGGGGGGTGTGAATCAGGCTCGCACATACGGTTTGACCGTGACAAATCGTCATCATCATTTTGCTAAGGGGGAAACTGTTTCTTTATCTAAGGAAGATGGCAAAGAAAACGATCCTCCATTTGATGGTGTTGTTCGATTGATATTCCGTTCCGTAAAACCGTTCTGTTATGCGTGAACAGAAAAACATGATTTCGTGAACTGCTAGTTTATCTGAATTCATGATTTTGTTCCCGCAAACGTGATCACCTGATTCGGGTTTTCAGGAATTTAATCACATAAGCATCGTTCACGCCTGTCGTAGCGGTATGTAAAATACAAAATGAAATCATGATGTCGTAAGCCATGAACCCATAAGCGGGATTTCTCCAAGTAACAATTTCTTATTGAATAAATGTCTTTATGGTGGTTTTATTACGCTGTATACTGAATAATAATTATACTATTTTGAATTACCACTTCTGTTCAAACGTTGTTCACAGAGTAGTAAATTTTCATCAACACAGTTGTCATGTTGTCCCTTTTATTCAAACTCTATACCATATTTGTTTGATGTCCAAACAGTCGTTATTCTGCCAAATTTTTTTTTTTTTTATTATTATTTTATTTGTACAGGCTCAATCGAATAAACTTTACAGAGCCAAGTTATCATTTTCTTTATACATTATAAATGTCTTAAATCTAAAATTAAAGGATTGGAACCGATTACTCGCGGTCTTCTCGAGGTTAGTGGATGACAATTGTTTGGATCGGGAGAGGGAAAAGGAGATTTGGAATATGATTTATGATTCAAAAATTTCACTATTTCTAAAACATATACTTAATCCTATCGACGTTATATCAACTCTGTAATTATACAATTATTACAGAAACAAATCTACAAAAAAAAAACACACACACATACAAAACACAAACTAAACACAAGGTTAATCAAACTTACAATCTATGGTTAATATTCTTCAAGAAAACATATATGAGTTGCATAAACTCCAGATCGCGTCTAGCCAAAATATCCCGAACTGGAACATTAGGTTGTCTACCTCGAGCCCGAAGGGAATCGTACAACTCGGATCTGACTCCACGGTGCTCAGCACATGACCAAATAATGTGATCTGCGTCCTGGTAACCTTGTCCACATTCACAGAGATTACTGTCCCCCAGCTCAACACGGAACAAGTGAGCGTTTAACGAGTAGTGATTGGACATGAGGCGAGACATCATACGAATGAAGTCTCGACCCACATCCAACCCCTTGAACCAAGAATACTTCAACACCTTAGGGATGATTGAATATAACCATCGTCCCAAACTCCCTTCACTCCATTTATTTTGCCAGCTGGCGAGTGACTGTTGACGATAAATGAATTATTATTATTATTTAGCTTTATTAAGGAGGCTTTCAGCCTTGGGCTGGTTCGCCTCCACTCGATAAATGAAGAAAAATTCGTCGTAGGCGATTTGTCGATCGTAAATATCGCCTTCCATAGCGCCCACCTTTGTAAGCGAGTCCGCCTTCTCATTGCCCGGAATCGAGCAATGAGATGGGACCCATCCAAAGGTGATGACAAAAGATCTTAAAGATAAAGCACTTAGAAGCTCTCGTATTTTCATGAGAAAATACGAGGAGTGCTTTACCGGCCTCATGGATCGAATAGCCTCGACAGAACTGAGACTATCCGTAAAAATAAAATAGTGATCTGGTGCAAGTGAGGCGATCGTTTCTAGCGTATAATGTATTGCCGCCAGTTCCGCAACATATACGGAACAAGGAGCTTGAAGCATTCGAGAGGCGCTATGAAATTCGTTAAAAATACCAAAACCAGCGGACGACTCTATTAGTGATCCATCTGTGAAGAACGATCTTGCGGAATCAACTTGGCCAAACTTTGCAGCGAAAATTGACGGAGCAATCATGGAACGATGATGCTCTGGGATTCCGCGAATCTCTTGCGTCATGGATAAATCAAATAGAACAGAATTGTCGAAGTCGGAGAAGCAAACACGATAGGGATTATGCTGCGAAGGACTGACATCCTGTGTTATGTACACGTAGTACAATGACATAAAACGAGTTTGAGGGTTTAGCTCAAGAAGCTTCTCAAAGTTTGCAATCACCAGTGGGTTCATAATTTCACAACGGGTGAGGAGCCTGAGGGATAATTCCGAAAACCGATCAGAGAGTGGCAACATGCCCGCTAACACTTCGAGACTCATCGTATGAGTTGAGTGCATGCATCCTAACGCGATACGAAGACAGCGATACTGGATCCGTTCCAGTTTGATGATGTGCGTTTTAGCCGCCGACTGGAAGCAAAAACTACCGTACTCTAAAACCGATAAAATCGTTGTCCGGTACAACGTTAGAAGATCTTGCGGATGGGCTCCCCACCACGTTCCGGTAATTGTTCGGAGAAAATTGATCCTTTGTTGGCATTTCCGCTTCGGATACTCAATGTGGGATCTCCAGGTGCATTTTGAATCGAACCAGACCCCAAGATATTTGAAGGACATAGAATGAGTGATCGGTTTACCCAAAAGTTGAAGCTTTGGTTGTGCTGGGCTATGCTTCCTAGAAAAAACGACCAACTCAGTTTTCTCCGTGGAGAATTCGATACCTAGCTGGATAGCCCAAGTAGACAAATTGTCTAAGGTATCCTGTAAGGGTCCTTGCAGGTCGGCCTCTCTGGGTCCTGTCATAGACACTACTCCGTCATCTGCAAGTTGTCTCAACGTGCAGTTGTCCCTTAGACAATTGTCAATTTCTCTGACGTAGAAATTATACAGAAGGGGGCTTAAACATGAGCCCTGGGGGAGACCCATGTAGCTAAATCGTGAAGCTGTAGAGTTTCCATGAGAAAAGCTCATATGTTTCTCTGACAGCAAATTGTACAAAAAGTTATTAATTAATGGAGAAAGGCCACAAGCGTGGAGTTTGTCTGAAAGGACTTCAACCGATACTGAATCAAAAGCCCCCTTAATATCCAAGAAGACAGAAGCCATTTGCTCTTTATTAGCAAAAGCCAACTGAATTTCAGTGGAAAGCAACGCGAGACAGTCGTTCGTTCCCTTGCCCCTACGGAAACCAAATTGAGTATCTGAGAGTAGGTGGTTCAACTCAACCCATTTGTCCAGGCGAAAAAGGATCATTTTCTCCAACAATTTTCGAATGCACGATAACATCGCAATGGGACGATACGAGTTGTGATCTGACGCGGGTTTTCCAGGCTTTTTAATGGCTATAACTCTCACCCGCCTCCAATCATCCGGAACAATATTAAGCTCCAGGAACTGACCAAACAAGTTCAACATGCGCCTCTTAGCGACGTCTGGGAGGTTCTTCAACAAGTTGAACTTGATTCTATCAGCCCCCGGAGCCGAATTGCCACACGAAAGGAGTGCGAGTGAGAGCTCCATCATCTGTGCCGGCACAGAATCAGGACATACTTTTCGCGCGAACTTGAGAATCCAACTATCCGAGTACTCCTCACTCTCGTTGTGTGAAGACCGGTTACGCATCCTTCGCGCCGCATTCCAAAGCGTATTCATCGACGTTTCGCGCGATAATCCGTCCACGAATTGCCGCCAGTATCCGCGTTTCTTGGCTTTGATGAGGCTCTTGAGTTCGCGTTCAAGATCCGAGTACGCTTCGAAATGTACGGGTGTTCCACGTTTCCGGAGAAGCTTAAACGCGTCGGACTTTTTACGATAAACCTCAGTGCATTGCTGGTCCCACCAAGGGGAAGGAGGTTTCCTACGGAAAGACGTTCCTGGAACCGGCCGAGTTTGAGCTTGAAGCGCGCTGTCCAAGATCAGATTGGAGAGGAAGTTATATTCCTCCAACGGTGGAAGCCCTTCTACCGACGTTAGGGCATCTTCTATCACATTCTTGAACTTTGTCCAATCGATATTACGGGTAAGATCGTACGCGACGTTAACGGGTTCCGACGGATTGAACCCACTGGCAACTGAAACTTTGATCGGCAAGTGATCACTACCGTGGGGATCTTGGATCACATTCCACGTGCAATCCAACGATAATGAGTTAGAGCAAAGTGTGAGGTCTAATCTACTTCCATTCGAGGATGGGCCAGCCAAACGTGTTACTTCTCCATTGTTAAGAATTGTCATATTAAAGTTGTCGCAGAGGTCATATATCAAAGTAGAACGGTTGTCATCATACAGTTCCCCCCAGCCTGTACCGTGGGAATTAAAATCTCCCATAATCAACCGTGGAGCAGGAAGTACCGAACAGATATCTGAAAGTTGTTTGCGATTAACAACGGCTCTAGGAGGAATATAAACAGAAGCAATACAAAGGCTCTTACCTTTAATAATAGCCTGACATGCAACAACTTCAATACCTGGAAATTGTGGAAGATTCACTCTATAGAAAGAATGGCACTTTTTGATCCCCAAAAGTACCCCTCCTCCACGCGAATCCTCACGATCCAGTCGAATAATGTTAAAATCATAAAAAGGAAGATCGATATCTGAAGAGAGCCAAGTTTCACAAACAGCAAATGCATCACAATCATTATTGTGAATTAAAAACTTAAAAGAATCTAATTTAGGAATGAGACTTCGACAATTCCACTGTAGAACAGTGATCAAATCCCCGACCTCGTTTGGAAAATTATCCATCGAAGGAAATGATTGCTGCAATGAGGGGCCACTTCAATGTCAATTGCTTCAAGAGGGTCTTCACAGCAGGAAGCATTGCCAGAACAATGCTTTTGAGAGGATCAGAAATATTGAGGTACTTGAGAATATCGTCCACAATTTTATCAAATGAGAACAACCCGGATGAAGAAGGGGCTTCTGTTCTTAAAAATGGGCCATCAGGGGTTTTTGATGTCCCCGGGAGAGATGGAAAATTCTGGTTATAATCAGTTCTGCGGAAACCAGGAGGAGTTGAAACTTCCTTTTTTCCATCACTCCTTGATTTAGGCAAGCTGATTTGGGGTTCCTTATCTGCAACTTTCCGCGAACGGATGCGTTTTCGTTTCCGTGCAGAACCTTCCGGAAAACTGAAAGAAACTCCCTCCTCAGCCAAGTCAGAGTCAGACTCGTCATCAGACAAAACAGCAAAGGGATTTTTGTCGTTGGTTGATGGTGTGGCTGTTTTTAGCATTGCTGCAAAAGACTGCCTGGAACGCTCCTTAAGAGAGCGTTCTAGTTTCTCCCCGCGTTGTTTGTACGCCGGGCACGATGAGAGACCATGAGGAGTTCCCTTACAGTACACGCATTTTGGTGCAGTGACTGTGCAGGCGCCATCTTCGTGCTTCTCCCCGCATTTGGAACAGCGTGCCTTGCTGCCACAGTGAGAGGCTGTATGTCCCAACTGTTTGCAGTTTTGGCAGTTCATGACCCGAGGAACGAACAAACGCACAGGTAGCCGAAGTTTTCCCAACTCGATGTAGTGAGGAAGGGCTGAACCAGAAAAGGTCACCCGAAACGAGTCTGTGGGGGTAAAGCTCTTTTTACCCTCGCTGAAAGATACTGAGTTCAGCTTCTGGACTTCCAGTATCTCAACCGTGGGAAGCAAGGGGTTCTTGAAACGGCCAACCGCTTGCTTCGCCAAGATCTCGGGGGTCAGACTCGCTTCGGTGACCACACCTTCGATCTCCACATTACGAGCTGGGATGTACACTCTATACTCGAGTGTAAAGAGCTGGGAGGCTGCAATCTCGTTAGCTTGTTTCAGGTTAGAGACGACAACGCGAAGTTTATTGTACCTCACCTTCGAGATTTCGGTCACGGCCGAGAACCGCTTCGTCAGATCAGTAGTAATTTGCATTACATTCAAAGGTTTCTTTTTGGGCTGAAAGTAAACAACCCATGGGCCAGTCGAGTCTTCTGGGTAGGCTCGCGATCGGGGGCTTATCTGTCCCTGTCCATTACCAGACTGAGATGACGAAGCAGGGATGGCATCATCTGATTTCTGGGATGACAGACGTTTTCGACCCTTTTTGCTATCGCGTGGCAAAGTGGTGTCGTCTTCCGACAAAACGTCCATTTCGTCTTCCGACAAAATGCCCATTTTGCCGTACTAGTGGGAGCGAAAAACGCTCTACCACTGCAACGATAATCAAAATTACTCGGACACAATACACGAAGAAAAAAAAATACTAACACAGAAACACAAACTTAAAATTTAACAGATGGGAGAAAGAAAGAAACAAGAACAAAAACTTATCTGATAATCCTATACTACTATCACCGAGCGTTTACACAGCAGCGGAGCGACGCGCAGCTTTGATGATCTTCGATCCGCGTGTGCGGGCGGTCTTCGTTGGTGTGTGCTTGTATGAAGCTCGGCACTCAGCTGAACACACGATGATGGATGAGCGGTTTGAATGTGGAGGCAGATGCTGACACTCGATGACGATGATCCGTGTGCACAGGTATGCGTGACCACGCACCGATGGTGCACAAAATGATTGGCGAATTGCCAATCGCAAAAACAATTTTCGATGATTCCGAAAACACACTTTCTTCTCAGAAAAAAACTCACTTTTTGATAAATTTATCCGGAATTATGCCAGGAATCACTAAGCGAGAAAAACTGATTATTTACGTCAGATAATAGCGAGAAAACTTCCAAATTAACGGAGCGCGAAACAAGTCGACCGTACTTCTTGCTAGGACGCGGTGGTAGGTGATTCTGCCATATAATAGCTAACTGTTTATGAAACTTGAAAAGCGCTTATTTCTGTTTTTCCCAACTACCAAATAATCGCTATGCAGTGATGTCGCGAGAATTAGTTGAATATTGTATTACGCATGGCGCTAGTTTGCTGCTTATATAGGATTGCTATGATGGGGCCTCCATTAGCTCAGTCGGCAATGGTGCAGGAATTTCCCTGGGCATAGAGTATGATTGTACTTGCCACACAATGATGCTAATGCAAAAATGGTAGCTCTCATATAAACTGTGGAAGTGCATCTAGAACACTAAGTTGAGAGCACACAATAAGCTAATATGCGATAAGCAATAAGCTTGAAATGCGAGGAATAAGAAAGAAGAAGGATGCTATTGCCTGTTATTACCAGATCAGCTTTAATTACTCAGAGAACCAAAAGACGATGCTAAGGACTAAATAACATTCATCCTCAATATGTAAAAACTGGTCATCTCAAACTAAGCAATACCAGCGCCGGCCGCACCCGAGCACAGGTCAAAAAAGGAAAGAGTGGGAATGTATTGGTTATCAGCCGAGAAATCCTCTGAACCTCCACGAGAAATCACTGGGATGTTGGTTAAAAGGGTTGGGTTTGCAGCATGCTGCGTTTTGGTAAACGATAAGCTCAATTGATATCCTAACGCAGGAGCTTGAGATTAAACACACGGTCTTCTTTCAGTTAACAAAAACGTTTTCAACTAGGCAAACGAGCTCCTTTTATTACAACACACCAATGATCGATTTGTTGTTATTCCAATGCACAGTGGGCCAGGAAAGCAATTTGGCTGAGCAAAATTAATAACTCCGAAACGAAGCATTTTCGCGACTTGGTGTCTTGGGCAAAGTTTCTCATCATAATAAGGACCATCTATTGACATAAACAAATAGTTCAAAACTCTCCCACAAAGATGGCACCCCAATTTAATTTCTTTCTTTGACGTTTTGGAGACTTGATGTCTTCGGCAATGGTTTTTATCTTGACAAAATAAACAACTCTTTTGAAGACGTAAAATTTCCGGAGCCTACTGGTTTTTTTTTGCTGACAACCATATCAGGCATAACATTTGATAACGGCACAAAAGCATTTGTAAACAAACTTTCTAAGGCCCTTTACACGCGAACCAAAGTACGCCCACGCAAACCAACAACATCATCGGATAGGGGCAACTCTCACCTTTTCGAAAGTGGTATTGGTTTATGTTATATTTTTATCTAATGCAAATGCATTAAGGTGATACTCTAAGGAAGCCTTAGCGTGAAACTTCAAAGGTAAATGTCAGCTTCCACAAAACATACAAATTTGAAATTGCTACTCTCTGTTTGTAGTAGCACAGCAAACAAGGAGTAGCAATTTCAAATTTGTATGTTTTGTGGAAGCTGATATTTGTGCCTTTAAAGTTTCACGCTAAGGCTTCCTTAGAGTATCACCTTAAATAAATAACTTTTGTTAAGAAGCATACGCTTAAAATTTTAAAGATATTGTTGAAAAAACAACAATTTTTGAACTTTAATATCTGCCACAGCGCAAAAAATCGCAACCTGACATTTTCAGCAAAAATTAAGCAAAACTCGATACACAAAATATCAAAATTTAAGAGCATTATAATTTGAAGTTTTTGAGATTTCTCTATTTTAGTGGAATATGTTTTTTCTTATAACTTTTGAAATTGCGGTTTGAAGACTTGACGACTGAGGCAAAGATTTTTATCTTGATGAAATAAACAAATAAAAACACACTGCTGTGTCGAGTTATATGGAATTACAGAAAAAATGTGATTTATTTATTTATTTATGTAATTATTTATTTAATTATTTATTATTTTTTTTTTAATTATTTATTTATTTATTTATTATTTATTTTTTTATTCATTTATTTATTTATTTATTTATTAATTTATTTATTTACTAATTTATTATTTTTTTTTCTTTTGGTTAAACCAACATAACCTATTGTTACTCACTTTTGAGTAATGCTAGCATTTGTCAAAATCAGAGTTATTGGTACTCAGTTCTATTTTGCGGTAAAAAAGCATATCTGAGTAAATGTTACTCAGTTCTTGTAAAATTTACACCTTTTTTTAAATGAGTAATAAATTGATTTGGTAATGATAAAATATCAAAAATTAAAAAGATAGAAGAAACTATTTTATTAAAAGAAAAAATAAAAGATATACAACCGAAATGTATTTAAAGCATTGTGCTTTTGACGATTTATTATGTGGCTTCCCTAAAAGCAAACGGCGAGGTTGGTGACCAACGCTCTTCAGCCATGACTAAAAATTTTGCACATGACGCAATCCAAACCCAATTATCATGGCAATATGAGTGAGAAGAGGGATCCCAATGCTCTTCGGAAATCGCCGATGTTCCATCGGCATTTTTATGCTATCTGCTATCCACTACGTTCGATATATCATCCAACATCAACATTTTCTAGATAGTCCTCTTGTTCCTCTTCCGATTCCGGAGGATGTTCTTCCACATATCCTTTCAAACTTGAAAGGGCAATCGGAAGTTCAATCACCGTCCAGATTTTTCACAAGTATTTGACATTAGCACGGTGATTAAATTTTTTGCAGGATTACTCAGGAGTGAGCAAACATTGTTTTTAGACAAACAGAGTAGTAGTTACTCATTTTGCTATATCAATGTTACTCAGATTTTGACATTTTGTATAAAAATACCAAACTGAGTAGACGTTACTCACTTTTGAGTAACATTGAGCGAGCATGTACGATTTGACGGTTTGTTTGCATCAACTCCCAGATATGCGACCCTGGGGGGGGTTGGCGTGCTGTCAAATCAGCCTACTGATCATTCTTGTATGACACCGTGATTACCTCTACCCCAGCAGGCCTGGGTTCAATCCCAGTGGGCGCCGCCGGGATGTTCTGAGGCATAACATCTCTGATCACGCCTTCCTTCGGAAGGGAAGTAAAGCCGTTGGTCCCCGATTAATGAGTTGTTGGGTCGATAAGTAGGGTCCAGGTGTGGAAGCTGCTTCCCTGGCGTCGGTAGCAATGGTGCTCAGCACGGAAAACAAGATCGACGAAAATCAATTCAAGGAAAAAAAGTAGAAGGGTCTGTGCCTAGGGGCACGAACGGAAGCTTGACGTAGGACCGCTAGTGGACGGAATAAATGTGAAGAGCTTACTTACCTTACCAATCAGGCTAAGGCCTTGTTGTCCTCTGCTGTCCGAAGAAGTCGTCTCCACTCTACTCGATCCATGGCCACAGTTCGCCAGCCTCGTAGTCTGCGAAGGGTCCGCAGGTCACCTTCTACTTGGTCGATCCACCTTGCCCGCTGCGCGCCTCTTCTTCTTGTTCCTGTTGGGTCGCTTTCTAGAACCATTTTCACTGGGTCGTCGTGCGGCATTCTTACGACGTACCCAGCTCACCGTAGTCGCCCAATTTTTGCAATGTGGACGATGGATGGTTCTCCCAGCAGCTGGTGCAATTCGTGGTTCATTCGCCTCCTCCACGTTCCGTCATCCATCTGCACTCCACCGTAGATGGTACGCAACACCTTCCGTTCGAAAACACCAAGGGCGCGTTGGTCCTCCACGAGCATAGTCCAGGTCTCGTGGCCGTAAAGGACCACCGGTCTAATCAGCGTCTTGTAGACAGTCAACTTCGTGCGGCGGCGAATTTTATTCGACCGGAGCGTCCTCCGGAGTCCAAAGTAGGCACGATTCCCTGCCATAATGCGTCTTTGAATTTCTCTGCTGGTATCATTTTCGGCGGTCACCAGTGAGCCCAAATACACGAACTCATCGACCACCTCGATTTCGTCACCGTCAATCTGAACTCGGGGTGGGAGGCTAACATTGTCTTCCCTAGAACCTCTTGCTTTCATATATTTTGTCTTTGATGCGTTGATGGCAAGTCCAATCCGCCTAGCTTCAGCCTTCAATCTGATGTACGTTTCCGCCATCGTCTCAAAGTTCCGTGCCATAATGTCAATGTCATCGGCGAAACCAAGGAGCTGGATGGACTTCCTGAATATCGTGCCACTCATGTCTATCCCAGCTCTTCTGATCACACCTTCTAACGCGATGTTGAACAGCAGACACGAAAGTCCATCACCCTGCCGTAACCCCCTTCGAGATTCAAAGGGACTCGAGAGTGTCCCGATACTCGAACAACGCACGTCACTCGATCCATCGTCGCCTTGACCAATCGCGTCAGTTTATCCGGAAATCCGTACTCGTGCATAATCTGCCATAGCTGATCTCGATCGATTGTGTCGTATGCGGATTTGAAATCGATGAACAAATGATGTGTGGGCACGTTGTATTCGCGGCATTTCTGCAGAACCTGCCGAATCGCGAAAATTTGGTCCGTGGTAGCGCGGGCACCCATGAATCCCGCCTGGTATTGCCCCACGAACTCTCTTGCATATGGTGACAGACGGCGGCATAGAATTTGGGAGAGTACCTTGTAGGCGGCGCTCAGCAGTGTGATCGCGCGGTAGTTGCAGCAATCCAACTTGTCGCCCTTTTTGTAGATTGGGCATACGACACCTTCCATCCACTCCTCCGGTAATATCTCCTCCTCCCAAATCTTGGCAATTACCCAGTGCAGCGCTCTAGCCAGTGCTTCACCACCGTATTTCAATAGCTCACTTGGTAGTTGATCTACACCAGTTGCTTTGTTGTTCTTCAGCCGACCGATCTCCTCCTCAACTTCTTGAAGATCGGGGGCCGGTAGCCTGTCGTCTTCTGCGCGTGCTCCAAGGTCTGTTGCCGTGCCACCTTCGTTTTCTGCTGCTTCACCGTTGAGGTGCTCGTCATAGTACTGCTTCCACCTCTCAATCACCTCACACTCGTTCGTGAGAAGGTTACCGTCCAAGTCCTTGCACATATCGGCTTGCGGCACGTAGCCTTTGCGCGAACTATTTAGCTTCTCGTAGAACTTCCGTGTGTCGTTTACGCGGTACAGATTTTCCATCGCCTCGCGATCTCGATCTTCCTGCTGACGCTTCTTCCTTCGGAAAACCGAGTTTTGTCTGTTCCGCGCTTGTCTGTATCGCTCCACATTCAATCTCGTGCGGTGTTGCAGCATTCTCGCCCGTGCTGCATTCTTCTCCTCTACTAACAGTTTGCATTCGCCGTCAAACCAGTCATTTCTTCGGTCCGGGATTGCAGTACCTAGTGCCGCTACAGCAGTACTACCTATGGCTGAACGGATGTCCCTCCAGCCATCTTCAAGAGAAGCTGCGCCAAGCTGCTCTTCCGTGGGTAGTGCAACTTCCAGCTGCTGCGCGTAGTCCTGGGCAACTCCGGTGTCCCGTAGTTGCTCAATGTTGGGTCGTGGCGTTCGACTTCGACGTGTGTTATGCACCGTCGAGAGTTTTGAGCGCATGCATACTGCAACTAGGTAGTGGTCCGAATCTATGTTCGCACTGCGGTACGTGCGGACGTTGATAATGTCGGAGAAGAATTTCCCGTCGATTAGAACGTGATCGATTTGGTTTTCTGTGTGTTGGTCAGGTGATCTCCAGGTGACTTTGTGGATATCCTTGCGGGGGAAAAAGGTACTTCGAACTACCATATCACCATATATGTGAAGAGCATTTAGTTCTTTTAATTGATCTATTTTCTATTATCTCAACTCTTTCCGTTTTTGAATTGTAGGCGTACCAAATTTGTAGTATTTTTTTTTCAAATAGAAAGTTGATTAAGAGAATGTGTGTGTGTATGTGTGTATTTTGGGAGTTAGACGGTGATAGCTCTATTGCAGATCCAGCAACCCATTTAAGAATGTTACTTAGGGTTACTTTCACTTACAATAAGCCCCGCATGTATGTATTACCTCTATCAATTGGATATTAGTATTACACACACTTCCAGCTTCAAAATGTTCTTTTGAATCCTGGCACGTATTTAGTTTGTTTTTTATTGTAAAAACTATTTGAACTGATCTCACCATGTTAATTTGATCCCTCAATCCATGGGTTACGTAGTTCCGAACACAAATTTTCTTGCACTGCCATGCCTGGGAGGATGTTAGCGTCTAGTGCTTTTCCTAGGAACCGTTCGCGCCAACAGTTACACCCCGTCAAGTCTTGAGCGAGGCATTTTTCAGATTAGTCGCAATCTCCAACACCGTCAAGAGACCAGCAGCCGAACACTTTTGCAAGCGGCAACGTCTGCCACCGAATCACCATCAAAACTCGCGATGGACACATTATCAGCACTTGCCCGGGGTAATTCACCAATCGGACCGGATTAAAACTCGTCCGTGGTGACGAATCTCTCAATAGAACTACGCGCTGAAAGTGTGGCATCCGAACTCGGAGAACCGGGCTCCCGGGAGGTAATTAAACCGACACCAAACAATTGAACTAAAGCTGCGACATAGATTTTGGAGGTTAAATTCAAGGTCAAGACGGACCTTTTTTTTCTTGCTTCTTTCTTTTGTCACTGCATGTTTCTATTTTTCACTTGCTATAGTCTTCTCTTTTTTGATCTAATTTGGCTTCAAGAAAGTTGATTAAGAGAATCAATCAAAATCACTTGCACCCATGCTTCCAAGTTTGGTTACAAGATTACAACTCTGGAGAGCATTTTGTGTGGTCGTTGGGGGCTTGTGGTTCTGAATATGGACAAACAAGCACAGATAAATGCTATTCCAACTCTTTACTGATGTAAGCTTGATGGCCCTGAAAAGGGCCGTTTTATTGAAGAGGATATCCATGTTTATTGTTTATTGTTTATTGAAAAATTCAACTGACAAATACTGTCTAAATGAATAAAACTTAAACTAATTAGTTACGGTCAACGGTACGGAAAAGGCCAAGTAGCCGATGACGAAACACGTCAGCTGATACATTGAAGTCGAACATATAAAAAAAGTTGTTGAATTGCCGGCTGATTGCTCGAATTGGCTCGTGTTGTGTATAATTCCGGCTCCGTGGTTCCAAAAACAGAAAGTCGCGTTGACGAAGAGACCTCTCAGGGGCATACATATTTAGTTGCGACAGCAGTGTTGGGCAGTCAATGTCACCTGTAAGCAGCTTTCCAGCGAACATAGCTTGAGCGACCGTCCGTCTCACCTCTGATGGCTCGATTCCCAGGAGACGGCAACGCTCCTCGTACGGTGGCAAGTTCGTTGGGTCACGCCAGTTGAGGAAACGAAGAGCATATCTCACAAACTTGCGTTGAACGGATTCAATTCTAGTGATCCAGCTAGCATGGAAAGGGCACCAAACAACTGAACTTGACTCCAGTAAGGATCGCACAAGCGAGCAGTAAAGTGACCTGAGACATAGCGGGTCACGAAACTCGTCGGCAATTTTGAAAATAAAGCCCAATTGTCGTTTAGCTCTGGAGATGATGTCATTGTAGTGGATTCTGAAAGTGAGTCTGCAGTCCAAGGTAACGCCGAGATCCTTTATGTGCTCTACACGAGCAAGACAGCGTCCGTAGAGAACATAGTCAAACATGATTGGTTAAATTTTTCGGTGATATGAAATAATGTTACATTTTTCTATGCTTAGACTCATCAAATTTCTTAAGCACCAGTCTGCAAAAATACCTAACATATTCTGGAGATTCCAGCAGTCCGAGAGGCTTTTAATAATTTTGTAGATTTTCGTATCGTCTGCATAGAAAACGCGGCATCCAAATGGTATCAGCAAGGCGACATCGTTTAAAAAGATCGAAAATAGTAGCGGTCCTAGGTTACTGCCTTGCGGGACTCCCGAGTTGTTTGAGAAAACATCCGATTCCGACGCGCCAATCTTGACATGTACATAGCGATTCACCAAGTAAGATCTGAACCAATCCACAGCAGTTGACGAGATGCCAAGTATCTCCAGCTTGGCCAGCAGGATATTATGGTCCACCGTGTCAAATGCAGCTTTTAGATCCATATACGCAGTATCGACTTGCCATCCTGAATCCAAGCATTGCAGACAGTTAGAAGTGAACTGCACCAGGTTCGTGGACACGGAGCGCTTCGGGTAGAAACCGTGTTGTTCTGTATCGATATAATTTTTGCAGCGTGCGAACAGAGCACCATTTATGATAATCTCGAACAGTTTTGAGCAGGCACACAGGGAGGTGATTCCACGATAATTTATGACATTCCGTTTATCTCCTTTTTTGTGCACTGGGAACAGGTAACAAAGTTTCCAGCGGCAGGGGAACTCACATTGCTGTGCCGAGAGATTGAATAGCCTCGCAAGTGGAAGGCAGAGATTGGCTACGCAACGTTTTAGAACTGATGACGGAATGCCGTCAGGTCCGGAGGCGAACGATAGCTTCAGTCTGCGTGTTGCGGCTATCACCATGTCTTCTGAAATGCGCGGAATAACGAAACTAAACACATCACGTGGCATCCCAACAGCAGCATCCAGCACTTGTGTTGGCGAAGTGGAGAAATCGTTGAACACTTGCTTGAAATGACGAGCAAACAAGTCGCATTTTTCTCTTTCACTATTAGCCGAGTCATTCCCGAGAAACATGGAACAAGGCAATCCGGATTCCTTCCGTTTTGAGTTGACAAACGACCAAAAACTTTTCGGATTCGTGCGAAGGTTCGCTTCCGTGCGTCTCACGTGTCGATTATAGAGAAAACGATTGTAATTTCGATAACTACGACTCGCAAAATTGAACAGTCGTTTGTAGTACGGCGAGCGAGAGTTACAATACTTTCGGAGGGCGGCAGAGCGTTGACGTTTTAGCACGCGTAGGCCACGCCACGGTTAGACCATGCAGGCTTTAGCGGAGGTCGTCGAGCTGGGACAATGCGGAAAATAGCATCTTCCAGTGCAGCACTGAAAAAATCCACTGCATCATTCACGCTAGCGGCAGTTTCGATAAATTGCCAATCAATTTCCGCAAGCGCATTGTTCAATGCAACATAATCGGCCCGGCGAAAGTTCAAAGAGTAGCACTCAGATGACGGCGTAAAAGAATCGGCGCAGGTAAACTAAATGACACGACGAGAGCGGGATGATCGGCATCTAGATCAATCAGTGGCTCGACGGGCAAGGAAACAGAAGTGCCAGGTAGTGCGGAATCATTTGCCAGGACAAGATCTAGCAAACGTCCATTTCGGTTCGGAAAAGTATTCACTTGTGTGAACCCGTAAAAGTTAAAACCGTCCAAAGAAGCACAGCAAGCAACCGGCATATGCGAAAGCAGTGGATCAATTAGTGGTGTGCCACTGTCTGTAAAGCGCCACTGTAGACCAGCTTGATTGTAGTCACCAAATACGAAAGCGGGAGAGCAGGGACTTAATTGTGACGAAATTGACCCTAACGATTCCACATGCTCACGGATGATCGTGCAGTCGTTTTTGCGGTCGGGAGGCAGGTAGATTGCGCCTACACTAAGCTTGCTTTGTGGAAGTTCTACGACAATCCACAGCTGTTCCAGTTGACTGGAAATGGAAACGTAGCTGGCTAGTCTAGTAGATACTGCAATCAGGACTCCGCCACCGCGCGATTTTTGACTGTTTAGGGCAGACCGGTCAGTTCTAAAGACGGAATAGAGTGACCCGAAAAGTTGCGATGAGTAAATTCGGTCGTCCAGCCACGTTTCCGTCAGCACAATCAAACCATATTCGGCCTCCGCAACAGCCAGGAAAAACGAGTCGATTTTAGTCCTCAGCCCACTCACGTTTTGGTAGTAAATCCGGAGACCGTTGGAGGAGCAATCACGGGCACTAGAAATCGAAAGGACATCAGGTACCGAAAGTTCGGAATCACCAACATACTCGCCTGAGGTTGCAGGCCGGAAGCCCCCGATACCGTCACCGACCACAGGACCGGGACGATGACGATGGCGGATGTCTGCAGCAAGCGCGACTGGGTCGGGAGGTTCGGAAGCTTCCTCAGTGCCTGTTTTAGGGTGTCCCGGATCCGAGGAAGAGCAGGTGGCGGCATAAACCTGCTGGTAGTTGGCAGGACGGATGCATGGACATGATGTGGCTAGTGTGGAGATCGCAGAACCGGAAACACAGCTAGAAGTTGAAGCGGTATCAGGCAAAGGAGAAGCTGAATCGTCAATATACTTGCCAGTAATAGCTGGTTGGAAGACCCCCGACCTACATCTACACTCAGGGCCAAGACGACTATGCAGAGCGCTGGCTGGAATAAGCGCGACTGAGGCAGAGAAATCAGGGGCTTCCACAGTGCTATCCACGATGCGTCTCGGTGGTGATGGTGGTGGTCCAGAAGCAATAAAGGTAGCAGCATTATTCTTGGAAATCGTGTAAACATCATGAAGCGTTGCACTGGAACACGGGCATACTTGCCTGAAGACGATGCTCGGGAGACCTCACCACCGAACTCGACCGCAGGGCCAGAACGACTCTGATGGCAGGAAATAGAACGGCTTTGATGGCGGGAAACAGCTAACGCGACTGGATCGAGTGGTTCGAGGTCTCCCATAATGCGATAGGCAGTGCGTTCTGGTCTACAGCGCTCCAATTCACAACGCAAAATCCAATTCTGAATCAGCAGACTGGGTCTAGTCCGGAAATGGGAGTTGAGAACTCGGAAGGTCCCGGAATAGGAGAGATCGTGATGGTAGGCGTGTTCAAACGAGGCAACCACATGTTTTTTGAACCGTCTTCAAATTCACGGAACAAAATTCCTTTCGGCCATGTATCCGATCTAAGAGCAGCTTCGCGTAGTTTGGGATCCATTCCGACTTTGTACGAGATGAAGCTCATACGGCTGATGTCGGATCCTTTTTTGACTAGTGGCACAACCTTAATCGGATCTTCACACTGTACACAACCTTTGACCAGCTTCTCGATTGATTCAGATTTCACGCTAGGATGAATACGAAAAAGGTACAGCCAAAACAGCTCGCTGGGTTCAGGGACAGTAAGGACCTCGGTAAAGGCATTGTCGCCTGTTACTGCTTTAGAACCACCAACAAGTGGTTTGCTAGTGAGCGAGCCTTCATCGCGGCGCCGTTGACGCATGAAATCGGAGTTTGTCGGAGTTGTCAATGCGATTCGTTTCGATAGCTGAGCGATCTGCTGTTCTTGCTTAGCCATTTCCTTCCTAAGCTCAGCGTGTGCGATTTCCTGTCTCTCGGTGATAGAATTAATCACACTGCCAAACGACGAGACGGCAGTTTTGAACCGAGCACATTTCATCAGCTTGGCGCACTCGTTACACATCCAAAACAGGTTCGGGCTAGTGTGGACAATATTCAAAAAAGCCTTATTCAGCTTTGTGCCGCCGCACTTTAGGTGAATCATCCTGTCGCAAAAAGCCATGCAGGAGATGGATTCTTCATCGCCTTTAACTGGTTTAGCGCATTGGTCACAGGCGGAAGTCATGCTGACTCAGTTTACAAAAGTGATTTAGAAACAGCGGTGGAGATGCTCTAATACGCAAAGAGGAATTGGATTCTGAAGATCGCCCAATGCTAGTCTGATATCGACAACAGCGCTGCCATTTATACAGATTTATCTGTATTATACAGATTTTTTAATCTTAATACAGACCCGATACAGAATACAGATTTATCACAGATTTTTAAATTACAATACAGATTTATACAGATTTTTATAAAATGCTTGAGAAAAAAAAAATCTATATCAAAATAAGTTATCAAGCAGTTCTCACTAATATCAATATATGTTATAATTTTGATATTCTTCGCATATCTTTTAGCTCTCATTTATAAAAAAAAAATGTTCTGTTAGCCATCAACTCCATCAAAATGAAATCAATTTGAGTTATCAGGAATAATGAAAACAACATAATTCTTGTTTTCATTTTGTTCTCACCCTCTGCTCGGGAACCTATCAAATTTCCATCGACAATTAATCATGTTATGGTGTTTTTGACAGCATTCACAACCAGAGGACCAACCGCTTTCGGATGCATATGGAGCTGGTAGTAAACGATTTGAGATTGTATGGGGATTTACAGTATTAATTGAATATTTCAAATATAAGCATATGTTAAATACAAGAAAAGTGCCCGAGCACATTAAAATGGTACAAATACAAGTACTCGTAAACATTTTACTTGCATTGAAAATGTATTTCGTAAGAAATTGCGGATTTTCTGATATTTTCCATACTGCAAAAATGATTTTACCAGCACTGGCGGGCGACATCTCTCGACTTTTCGGTGTAACTACCACACAAATGATGTAAGTAATTGTATTCATCTATATTAAAAATATCTAATAGTAATGAACTCGTGCACTTTTTTGCATTTAAAACTGCTTATCAGGAAGATAATGAATAGAAACTAAAATCTCCATACATTTTCAAACGGCTTCATATCACTCTTATAAATAAGTACAGACGATATCACAAATGGCGCAATTATATCCCGTATGGTTAGTACGATAGCCCGAATAGGTGGTTAAGCACTTTTTATGGTTATTTTGTATGCACTGTATTTGTAAAACAACAAAACATGATTAATTAAGAAAAAAATCGTCAATACAGAAAATACAGATTTTTTAATAGAGTGGATACAGATTTTTTATAAAACCACCTGGCAGCTCTGATCGACAATAACACAACAGTATACACTACAATATGTCCGATTGAATAACTTTTTCACTGTTTTCACAACACAAAATATGCTCTAATAAGACGATTATTGCAATGAACTGCACTTTCCACTAACAACCAGGACAATATTACAGGTATACCGAACGGAAAAAAAACGAATAACGATAGCCCGTGTGATAAAAAATCGACAAATTTAGCAGTGCACAATCACGTCGATGTGAATAACAACAACTGTCAATACTCTAGTTTAGTGTAGGTGACAGCACCACGGACCTCATTTTCCAGGAACACCTTCAGCACACCTCGTAGACCGGAGATACGTTTGACACCGCCACGGCGAGCCAGACGACTGATGTTGGTTATCTTGAAGAACTTTGCGATGACGCTTGGCACCTCCTTTACCAGACCTTTTCCTCCTTTGCCACGACCAGTCAATTGTTGCTTGTTAGGTGTGAAGGAGTGGACTAGCCACCACCTTCCTACTGCTGGCATTGCTGTTCACCACGCCGTCCGAATCGAAGATGAGCTAATGCCATACAGCAGCGCTCTTTTATATCTTTTCATGTTAAAGCAGAATGATGTGCAACCAAGTGGTATAAAAGCTACAAAGACTCCTTCCATTATGAGTAGTTTGCTATCAAGTAGCGACACTGGCTCTTTTCCTTTTGCGTACACGGCGAATGAGAACGACCCAAATTTGAGTTTAGTTCACTCATAATCGCCAAAAGTGCAGGAACTCAGCGATGAGTAAATTTGTCTCATGGTTTCTTGTGGAAAACCTAAAAAATCTGCCAGAAAATGAGGAAATTGACGAAAATTTTATACAGTCTCGGAGAAGTACCAATAGACTGAGTGAATCCAATCTTTACTTTTCTCAAATTCATAAATTTTTCCCTGGAAAATTCTGGAAAAACCTGGGAAAACATGAGGCAAATTTACTCATCGCTGAGTTCCTGCACTTTATTTCTTATTTCTGAGATAACTAAACTCAAATTTGGTTCGATCTCATTTCGACCTTGAAAGATATCGGCGCCAGTGGTTAGCGTGATTACCTCTCACCCCAGCAGACCTGGGTCCAATCTCAGTCGGCGCCACCGGCATGTTCTAAGGCATAACATCTCTGAATCAGAGACTCTGATCACGCCTTCCTTCGGGAAGTAAAGCCGTTGGTCCCCGGTTTAGTTGATGGGTCGATTGGTAGGGTCCAGGTGTGGGAGCTGCCTCCCTGGCGTCGGTAGCATTGGAGCTCAGTACGGAAACAAATCTCGCGTCACTTTTCAATAGGTCCTATCTACATTGATCGATTCTCTTCATCGACACTCTCTTTCGTAAATAACTCGGCTTCACAAATGTTTCCTGCCGTCTTCGTCGAATTAGATGCTAGATTGTTGCTTCTCCCATCGAAAATATCCGGCCGTGGCGATTCAAAGTTGATCAAGGTTGATCAAAATAATTTGTACCCCTGCTTCCAGTTTGATTACATGAGCATTTTGTGTGATCGTTGGTTCTGAATATGGACAAACAGGCAGATGAATTCTATTCCTACTCTTTACTGTAATAAGCATGGTGGCCCTGAAAAGAGCCGTTTTGTTGGTGACGATTTAACCTCCGAAACCAAACAGAGTGCGTCTCTGTCACTTCAAAACGTAGATGACATCCATGGCCGCTTACGCTTGGCGTGTTTAGTGTAGGTGACAGCATCACGGATCTCATTTTTCAGGAACACCTTCAGCACACCTCGTAAATCAGACCGGAGATACATACGTCAGACACCGCCACGGCGAGCCAGACGACGGATGATGGTTATCTCAAAGAATTTGCGTTTGGTTCTGAATATGGCGATGAGTGTGCAAAATATTACGCAATTCCATCCTCCCTATTCGCACGCGCCCGAGGATCGGAGGCGAATGCCACTTCGACTTGTTTCGTCTACTTACTACTCTCTGACGACTGCGCTTGGGAAGCAACATATGCATGTAGGTAATTGGTGGATTTGTTAGTTATTTCGACGCTTTTGGACAATGCTGGACATTTACCAGTTTTTCAATAGTTTCTTGTTAAAAATCAACGTTCAGAAGTATTGCTATGCGTAGCCATATTTCTGATCGATTGGTGATAAAATTATTGAAATTGGACTAGGGGCAACTGAGTTATTAACGTTCAAAATCTTTCTTAATTTGTTACATGTTCCATTTTTGGTTTTCACAAAGTGTACCCCCATATAGAAATCAAAGACGTAGTTCTACGTCAAAATCTAAAAATTCTTGGGGGTGGGGGTAGGTAATTCCCCCATTAGCAATGTCAACGGTTACGAGGATGGAAATTCCACTGAATTTGATGTCCACCGCAATAATGTGATCTAAGAGACGTTTCTCAGTGGAACTGACAGCTAGAAATCTAGAGTGTGTGAGTGAGCTGGTGTTAATGGTGCTGAATGTAAACATAAACAAAGAAGAAATCCATATGAGAATAAACTGCAGTTCTACTGTGATCTGTCAAAAGTTCTTGGTAAACAAAAAAGTCAGTTGATCGCAACTATCTCGTGGACAACCTTATTGTTGCCCACATAGCCTTTGGAGCAAAGATGCGTTGCATTGGGGTTGATTTTTCAGGTATCTCATTGACTGCACAAGTAGCGCAAGATTCCACCCATTTATCTGCGTCCTTTGGCATTGCAGGCCACCAAACACGTTGCCTCCGAATGGTTTTAAGCTTAGCTGCTGAAGGGTGTCCAATGTGGGCTACTTCTAATATTCTTTTGCGTAACGCCTCCGGTATCACCACGTATCCGGTTTTCACCAGCATGCCATCCCTACTGGTTAAATCATTTTCACGGACCTGGTATTTCCGCAAATGTCGTGGGCATTTCCGTGTATTTAGTGCATTCATGACATCTTGAAGGCATTGGTCTTGTAAAGTAGTGAAGCAGAATTATATGCGGAGTTTTCATGCAAATGACATGCATTAACCATGCGGAAGTTAACTCGCTTACCGCATTAAGAGAAGCTGGCTGCCTGCCAGTTGGAAGCAAGATTCGAACATTTGGTTGACCTGCTATACCTGCAGCTCTCCCTTACTCTTTCAAAAGTCATCGACCAACGCCAAGGAAAACCTTTCGGAAACAATGGCAGCATATTTTACGATGGGTCCGGCCTAGTCAACACCACTCCTTCCTCTTTTCCTTTTCCCGACTACAGCAGCCGGCAGACAGGAGACGAAATTTCAATATAAATATTCATGATTTTGACGGCGTGCAACCAGAAAACACGCTGTTTTACACACTCACACACATACACATACACAAAGCGTACACGTGGTACACAAGAACAAGAGTGTGAGCCTTAACGTTTCCTTTCCGTTTGACAGAGTGAATGAGTGAGTGAGTGAGGTAGGAATTTTCAAGTGGTTTTCCGAGCAAAATGGTTTGTAGAGCAAAAATGGCTTGCCCCGGAATGGGTTTTTGGGTTACGGTGGAGAGCGTACCGGCGGCCGGGGGTGGGGAGAGGTCTTGTGTTTATCTTTCATTGAGGTGACGTGCATGCGTTACATCATGAGTTCTGCAAGAACGGTGAAGCAAAAGATCGACAATCTGAATAATACATTTCAATTATGCTCCCATGGCATGTGGTTATAAATTTCAAATTAAATTTCTTCCTGTCGTAGTAGGAACAATATTCATTCAACGAGACGCAGAGAGCGGAAGCCCATTGTTTTGTGAGTGAAATTTTCGTTAAAAGTCTGTTGAACATGACTTCTTTACAGCACGTCCATTGAAATTCCGTTCACGTCCTCCTCCGCCGGGAACCGGAAGCTAAAAAATCGAAAATTAATTTGAATCCAATTGGGAAGCTATGGGAGACTGTGTTGTTCCATCCAAAACCACACCCGGGCCCCGGCTGTGGTATGGGCATAGTTTACAAAAGTTTCGTCCGCCCGGCAGCTGGGCCAAAGTTGAGATGTTTTTCCACCGGTTCTTGCCCTCGGTTTTTCCTCCTGCGGTGGCGAGGTGATAAACTGGTGTTGATAATGATACAAACTCACCTCCCGGTGGCCTGCCTCGGCGTAGGCGAGCGAGCTAACTGAGCGCGCAAAACCGAAACCGAAGGAAAGTTTCAAATTAAAACACGTTGGCAAAAGTTTCCGCTCGAGGCGGTCTGGGTTCGCTTCCTCTCGATTGGGTTGCGTTGGAAATATAGTGGTTGGATGTCCGTCTGTTATTTTTTTTTCTGTTGCTGACTGGGATCGGTGCCCCCAAGGGGGTAGGGGTCGGTTGGTTGGTTGGTTGGTTGGTTGGTATAGCTGTTTGGAATGCTTCGGATGCATCCTTGGCGTGCGCTTTTTCCGTGCAATTCTTGCTGTCGAGGTTTTTGCTGAACCAAACTTTATGTGCCACCCGCGAAGGGACCGGATTATATTAAGTTGGAGCAGTATTTCTTTCTTTTTGCCTTTCTCGTACAGCTAGGCTTACCGAAAGGCTGTACTATCAGTTGAAAAATATATTTTCGATTTAAGACCCGGAGGGTCAAGGGTCTTATACCAATCGACTCCATTCGACGAGGTCGGAAAATGTCTGTGGGTGTGCATGTTCGTTACTCACTCGCTTTTCTCGGGGATGGCTTGTGTGTTTGTAGCTTCCGTATAACCATATCAAAAAACAATACCGATCGAATATGTGGTTCCGGACATATGACCAACATAGTGAAATTTTGTAGTATTTTCGGAGTAGGTTTCACGAATTCAACTGGTTCCATTTGATTGCAGCAATTTTTCCATATAATCTTATTGAATTTCATCTCGATTGGATGTTTTGTTTCGGATATATGACCATGTTATATGTTGCAGTAAATGAGTAATAGTCATTCATTTTATGGCTGATGGTGGAACCAATTTGAGTGCAACCGGATCCATTTTGTTCATGTTTATCCCACTAGAGAACCAAGCCCTATTGAATTTCATCCCGGTCGGATGGTTTCGGAGATATGACCAGAACAGTGATATTTTGCATTGAACCAGTAATATTCACTCACCTCTCTCGGCAATGTTTAGTGAAACCAGATCCACGAACTCTATCAAATTTCATCCCTACCAGACGTTTGGTTCCGGAGATATGACCAAAATAGTGGAATTTTGCAATTATTCAGTATATCAACTTAACTTTTCGGTGATGGCCGATATGAAACAACCGGTACAGATTCCAGATTGAATTTTATCCCGATCGCACGTATGATTTCGAATATATCACCAAAATGGTGACATTTTGCAATAAATCACTAATATTCACTCATTTTTCTCGGCAATGGTTCATCCGATTTGAGCACAACCGAATCAATTTTGTTTGCTTCAATTTTCCATAAAAACTTCTTGAATTTTGTCCCAATATGACGCTTTATTCCAGAAATTTCTCGCGTAACATTTGAAAAGACTCTTTGACCAAAATGTAGAAATGAAATTTAAACTTGTTCGCCACTATTTCCATTCATATACATAAGGAAATTGAAGTAAACCGTTGTGCTTGGCATCAGAGGCCCTTTGCTTAGCCTTTTCATGATATCAAATAAATGCAAAACAAAACATGGGCCCCGTCTCAACCACGAAGCAGCAGTAGGGCCTAGTTTTGATTAGAACATTTTCAATCATCGAACCTTCTGCGTCTCTAGACTTATCAGGAATTACCAATGGAACGACAAAAATATATAATAGGCCGTTTTAGCATCGACAAACCGACATGAATGACCATAGCAAAAATAATAAAATTTCTGACCAAAGCACACTCCTGACATCTGGCTCCGTGTTCGCGGGAAATATTTAGCTAAGCCATGAAACCGCATATAAAAGTTGAATTGGTGCGTGTCTGATCTATTCTGGACAAATTATTTTTATCTAGTTAAAAAAAATCCTTTGTTTTTGACAGTTCGGGTCACTGCATATTTAAATCGGCCGTTAACGATTTTCGGGCATAAGTCAGAATTAAGTGTCATGTCGATTTGTCGGTGGTTTTAGCGTGATTGAACCCCGTCTTGATTTGATACTCTTTCACACTTGCATCGCAGTGCGAAATGCTAGAAAGAGCAGTCTGATGCAGTCATCCTTACCCACTATATTGATCACATTGATGTGAGCTCCACCGAAATTCGTGATTGTTGCCCCCGTGCTTCGACCTTCTCTCAGTTGATGGCCAGGGCTCTGACCCTAATGTTGGCGAGGGAAGTCTTTTCATTTTCAAAGTCCCAGCTAGGAACCGATCCAAAATTATCACGCAACAGTCTCAGGACGTCACTCGTATTGATCCTCGAGTCATCTTGAAGAAATCGCAGTCCCCTCCACCGGGTTTCAAATCAATTGATTTTGATAGGGACTTTCAGCGGATTCAGAGTTCTTCCAGTTCCATAGCCAGGACCAGGGGTTGAAACAGTTGACGTTTTTTACTACACTTGCTTCGTTGTCGTGCGCAACAGTCTGTTTGTATTCGTACACTCATGCTCTACAGTCGTCTACCTCACACAACACAACCGGTAGAGTAACATTCGAGCAAAATGAAAATGATCAAATAACTATTATGTGACATGTGTGATTTCATTTTAATTCCTCAATTTGGTGTAAATTAAACCATTTCTGATACAAAATGTTATTACTAGGGCATCGTTGCTTGCCATTTTCAGAATTCACACAAGCACACTATCAGCAGCTCTTATTATGAGAAAAACTAAAATACATACATTCGTAACGGTCTTCGGTGACAGTGTCGAGTTTGGTGATAGCTTGTTTTGCAAGTGTCGGAGGCAAAGGCAGTCGATTATCACAGAAAATGTGTCGACTACCGTGACCGCTTACAAGACTGGTCAGAACAAAATTAACCCATGTTCACGTATTCTGGAATTGTGGACGGCGTTCTCGAAATATTAAATGTGCCTGACTCCATGAGCTACATTATTATATTGATGATTCCAATGTTGAAAACCCTCTTGAATACTAGCTTCTAAATGGCCATTGTTTTCGTCGATCATCAACTTTGACGTTTAAAATTACTAACGTTTGAGAGTGTGGTAGAGATTTACATGTTCGTGTATCAATTTTAGTTTCTATTGTCTCATCGTTGTCCCTTCCCAATTCCTAATTCTTTTATATTTCGTTGCAGTTATAAACAACCACCAATCATCTCTAGAGAGATCAAGAGATCGTCAAAAAACAGCCATTCAACGGCGGTGGATGATCCCTTCCGTACATGTTAATATATTGTTAATATATGGTAGTTCATAGCCTCGAGTAAGCCACGGGAATTCGGTCGGACTCCTCTGGTACTAATTCTAGTATTAAGAAACATTGTTAAAACTACAAGAGACAGCCCTATAAAAAATGTTATTTGTTAACTGCAGCAGAAGCTTGTGTTTTGTGTACGAATAGGAACTTGAGCGGGGTTCTCTCTGTTTATACTCTTTCGTATGACGCGCTTGACATAGATGACCCATTCCGACTCACGAAGAGCTACTGATTCCGATTAATAGCGGTGCGGCTTCTTCCTCCTTCTATGGATGCTCAGCTCATGTGAGCTGCAGCTCGCTGCATGCAAGCAGCCTTTCGTTGTGTACTGGAGAACTCCACCACTCACCACGTGGCGATTGAATAAACACCGTTTGGTGAGACCGGATGGAATTCAACTTTGAAATCTGTGTTCGGGAAATCGCTTTTCGCAGGCAATCGGTGATAATTTTAATTATCATAGTAACAGTTCAATTTTCAATAGTGACATTTTGAAAAATGATGAGTCTTAAATTTAACAGTTGCGTAGAAATATTTCTGATCGATTGGTGATAAATTCATTGAAATTGGTCCAGCTGAGTTTTTAACGTTCAAAATCTTTCATGATTTTGTTACATGTTCCATTCTCGATTTTCACAATGTGTACTCCCATACAGAAATCGCAGACGTAGTTCTACGTCAAAAGTAAAATGAATTTTAGCTCCGTGAAGCTTCCGCATTTGAGCCTTGACAAATAAATGAATCTAAAAGAAAAACATCAAAATAGTGATATCTTGCGTCAAAACAAATCGATTAACGTTCCCCATTCTAGTCCAAATTCTAGTACTACACTATGTTTGTTTTGATTCGCTATGAAAGCTTGACAGATAAAATGAGGGGTTCGTGGATTTTCCTATGTTTCGAGGGGTGTATCGATTAGCTTGGGACCGAAGAAAGTACCAGAGCTGAGTCAAAAAGTTGAGCACGTTTCTTCGGGACATTCTGGTCTTAGAGTTATCTCTATTGTAATACCATACATACTGCCGTATTCTAAAGGAACTATCTACCTACCCTCTCTTAAAGACCATTCTCTAGCTAATAAATTATCACACTAAAGCTTCATGTTAGATAGCATTTCCAACCAACTATGAAAATCGCAAACTTCGCGAATGAAGTAACACAAAAACATTTTGAATGCCGTTACTTTACGGGGATTAGCTGTGGGCTAACATCAAAGCGTCTCTACGAATCATTACAGCAAGATATACCGGATTTTGAAGGACTGGACAAAGAGAAAACCTTGATATTGGCACTGCGTAAATTACGATTGAACGAACTATTTTGTACTCTTGGAAAAATATTTATGTTTAGTTTTTAGCAGGATCTGGCCAGTTTCATTCCGTTCAATGAAGGAATCCTTCAGCTGTAGTAAAGTCGCAACCATATCTGAACGATTTCGAGCTGAAACGGGCACTTCACCTCAACCGCTATTATACCGTGACAATCACAAAGAAAGGTAGCATCCGGTGATGCTCCCATGAACGGATGCTCTTCATAAATCACCAGTCCTGATTTTATTTTCCGCCAATTTTGGTGCAAATGTTGAACTGCGTTAAACAGCTGATCAACAGCTCTCTCCTCATGTTTCTTTCCATATTTGGTCACTGCTGTAGATAATGTTATCTCACTAGGATAATACAGTCTCTTAATCAGATATACGAATGGTCGTGCCAACTGAGTGCTACACACGTCTTTTAAATTGGATGCTGTGATACGTCCACTCCTGAATACATTCCACCACTTGGAGTCTCTTTGTTCAGCAGTTAAGTCATTGATTCGTTTCAGCATTGCCGGATCACTTGGAAATTTTGCGATGTACTCGAATGCACGTTCTCTCAATTCACCAATCGATTGCGTGTTTAACGGGTCATTGAGTAAATGAAGGTTGTAGTCATCCAGCTCTAAAATTTTTCTCATACGAGCAATTCGCACAGCAATAACAGTAACATTTAAGCCATCCGCCTTGAGCACGCTTAAGAGGTTTCGACATCTGGATTGGTAACTGCTTAAAATGTGTGTTTTTTATGCGCCTGCCTGAGGGTGACCCCGGCGTAGTGGTTAGAATCCATACCTCTCACCAGGGTTGCGACCTATCACAATCACGATCGCCAAACGGCTGATGGTAGTAACGCTTTGTACATCCCTATCAATGTGCTCGTCGAAGCTCACTCCATGACCATCGATCAAGTTGACGAAAGAAGTAAAAAGCAGCTGGTGAATGTCGTCTTCTTTTGTGATCCATCACCGATCTGGTCATTCCCGACAATCACGACACTCATCTGTGCTCGTTTTGAAGCAGTTGCTTCTTTGCTTGCTTATTTGACTGTGTTGGTGAGTGAGCCCAACAGCTTCCGTTTCATGTTGCCTGCTTTGTTTGTAACTCACACAGTCGCGCCTGCCGAGACGAACTTGGAATGCGTAGGCTTTGTTTTCATTTTCTTCTGTCGTTTCGCTTTTTCTCATGATCGTACTGCAGAAGTCTTCACTGTTTTCGTTGTGCTTTTCGTCATCAGCAGCGAGTGTAACGTTTTGCTGGTCAGCAGCGACCATTACTGGTGATTGTTGTTTGCCATGGCTGCGTGACAAAACGATCTGTCAGCGATAGTCGGTTGATGCAAAGACGAGTGTCACGTGAGTGTCATGATATTTTGCATCACTGCCTCTCACGCCAAAGTCACGAGTTCAAATATCACCCCCCCAGAAGTCACGAATGACCCAAGAGCGTGAAAGGGACTATAAAAAAAAAATGCGCCTGCCGAAGTCGCTATCACGCACCTTTTTATATAAGTTGTCGCTTATACTTGCCGGAGGTTTTCTCCAGTATGCCCGCAAATCTGTAACCGACAACTGGAAATTTAGAAGCAAATAAAAATCATATAATATCATAAACATATCTCAACGCTAAGCTTATCAAACTTGGATTATATCGAGCTGAACATAGCATTAGGTCCTAAGTAACATCGACAGATTCTCTTCATCGACTTTCTCTTTGCATGACCACGGCCATGTAAAGACATTCCCATTTATTTTCAGCTCACAGATCGATAGAATAAGCTTTTAAGTAGCATCTAATACGTCAACCACATCAAGAAACGGTTATGTGCTCAAATTATAAACGAAAGAGAAAGCCGATGAAGAGAATCGATCAATGTTACTTAGGACCTAATGCAATGTTCAGCGTGATATGAGAAGTAATTACCAAGGAAGCAACAACGACCTATTTACCTTTATTTCGAGGACGGATGTTCGAATTCCTTCAAGGGCAAATAAGGTAGCTCCTATGTGACTGCATGTTTCTAGAAGCCCGATAGCGCAGTTGCAGTGTGCTGCAAGGATCTTGCCATGCTCATCAATCAAAATCCAAGGATTAAGAGGCTTTTCGTTAAGCGCGAACGAATGCCGAACAACTCCGTGTACCACATATATATCTAGACTAACATTTGAAAAGGACGTAACTCCAAAATGTAAACAAACCAGATTTGGCCACATATAGAGAACAGTTCACAAGTTTCTTCTTACATGGTGTATTTTCATCTTTCAACTCTCTGATGCATCTGGTTGTTACGCCTTACACTAGAACTACGAATTATATTGTTTTAATATACCAAAAGTACTGATTCTGTAGTATCTAGTCACGCCCGATTCATTTGAAATGTATCCGATTGATATTTCACGTTTAAACAAGTAACAAAAAGAAGACCAAAAAGCTCCGGGCGTAATTCCAGTCTCACACATTTTTTTTTTTTTATTAATTTATTTGATAAGGCTCAAACGAATTAACTTTACAGAGCCGAGGATTCTTGGTCACTTTACAATACATCTTAAAACTATAGTCAAAAGGTACAACACAATAAACACTTTATCTTCCGCTATCCAAAAAGCCTCCTCCATCAGAACTGGAGCCGCTTCCAGTAGTTTCATTGTATGGCAAATTGTTGTACGCCAACGAGGGTCAGAGCGCGTCAATTGCAACAATGGACGCAAAACGTGGTCAGCACTCACACACTCATCACGAAACGGTTGCTTTCCAAAGTCGACGACGCATCGACCGAAAGAACTGCTGATGAAGAACAATGAGGAGGACCACACAATGGTTGCTGCCGAGAAAACAGACGATCGCATAGCACACATCGAGAGTGGCCTGCTTTTGTCGACAGCCGAGTGAACACTGTCTCACACAATTTGCGAACGAAGAACCAAGGCGGAACAACAAGGGTGTATTTCCACGGCGTATCACCAGTGTTGGCAGTTCAAAGGATGGAAGATCCAGAGGGGTAACATCATGTAATAAATTATCAGGGCGTATGATGTTTTATTCTCAATTTCACGACAAAGAAATCCTTTTTTTTTTAGTTTTTAGTGATGCATGATGATAGATTACTCTATTAACTATATGTCAAGCTTATAAAGTCATCCACAAAATGGAAAGTCGGATTAATTTTTTGGTCATTAAAATTCGGAAGCGATTTTTTCGTTATGGTCATTTTGGAGTTGCGCCCTTTTCAAATGTTAGTCTAGATATTGCGCTCTTCGTCCAGAAACACTCTTGACCCATCCGTTTTTATAGCAAAAAATCGCATCCATTCCTTTTCCACAATTTTTTAGTTCACCAGTACACGGGTTGGGATCCAAAACCAGAAACTGGTAGATGTTGGCGAATGTTATCATTAATGGCACTTCTTGCGGTGTCGTTTGTAATGTTGACGGATCGATATCGTAGAACATTTACAATTTTCGAAGATATCTTTGTGCTGCAGCTTCACAATCCTTGAAATCTGCTTGCTTACCATTTTTCTGAAGTGGACTTGACAGCGATTTGTTTTTTTTTTTTTTTCCACTAGTAGAACATATGTAGTAGTGAAATCGCTTACTAATACTAAAGGGGGCAGCGAAGTCTATTCGTTTTTCGACTAACTCTACAAGGGGCTTTTCAAAGGATTCCGGTCAGAAGCCTATCAAGAGCGTTGTTATTGCTTATTTACAGATGCAATATTTCTTCGACTCTTTGACCTGGTTGAATTGTATTAAGCTATGTAAATTAAATGTAATGTTGTGCAAATAATTCGAAGATTAAAAGATTACGTTGAATAGGTGTAAAACTACAATTGTGTCTGTGATATTGTTCACTGTGCTTTTAGTAAGCTAACTTATGATTACATTTTGAAATATTCTATTGATAGATAATAACGTTTACATAAAAAAAACGAGGGGGACGAAAGTAATCTGTTCTATATTTCTTTTAACGAATTTCAATAAAATTTGCTTAATTTCCTCGATTTTGTTTTAGATAAATTCGATTCGTTATAAATAATCGCACGCCTTTGGATATTATACGATTTCATCCACTATTCATCGATAACCTTGAATGTGTTAGAATTATCGAGCATTATGCTGACATTATTTTTAGTGTGTAGCGTGATGTGAACTATCACTTCTTGAGCACCTACTTTCGTGATTGTTTCAAACCCTTCCAGCTTCAAGTTCCAACTCTGGAAGCAACGAAAATATCTGCACGGAGGGTTGGTGACCTAATTGAATACCGGCATTGATGGCCAAACGTGACCAAACCGTCAATCCTAATGTTCACTGGATGCCAGGGTTGTCCAAACCGTAGTGCGTGATCTCAAAACACGTATACTTAAGGTAAAGATGAATTCACTGCCAAAAAGCTCACTCCTCCAAATGAACAATGCTGGCTGTTAGAGGAAACATTCCTCTACCCGTTGGTTTCATTAATGTTTCTGAGTGACCTTTTATTTGCACGAAATCAACGGCTAAAGTAATTGTTTACAAATGCAATTACTCCCCTTTGAAATGATCACACAGTTTCTCTTTTTTTTATATTTCTAGATAGAGCTGGAATTGAGGCGTAACAGCTTTTGTAAATCAATTTTACAGTTAGTATGGTTTGACGTATCGATGTCCTTCTTTACCTCTTGAAATCACTTAAATGGGGTAAATTTTTGATGATCGAGTTCCACATATGTTATGTGATGTTGGTCACATTGCTTGTTCAATATCTTCACAAAAATCTAGATTTCATCTAAATAACCTTAGACCCAAATTTGATACTGTTGTCTATAACATGCCACAAACACCAACACACTATTTTTTAACTTGAATTAAAATCGTTACAGTCACCAGAGTGGGACGGCAATGCACGCCGCCGGTGTCAACGGCATCACGCCGCGACACCGCCGGCGTCGAGACTAAAACAGCAGCTCAACCGCCGATGAAATGACCGGTGCACAGGTCTAACTCATGTCGTTTTCGTTTTTGCGGTGTAGCTACACCGGTGCTACACTGCTGTACACCGAAATATTTTAGGGTGTAGATATTGAATGCACCTTTGTTTACAAACAAATGATGTTGAGCTGTCAAAGACTCGCGCTTATTCCTGCTTACACTACACCAGTGCTACACCGCAAAAACGAAAACGACATCAGACATGACTAACCCTTGAGAACTGCTAAATATTGTGTGTCGAACATTAGCAACATGTCCCGGTACCAGAATATGCATTGAAGCTATTTAACACATCACAAAACAGGCACTGTGCGCCGGTAGGTGGATTAATTTGTTTTGTTTTTTGTTTTACAAGAGCGAAGCTTGCTGTGGTCGGGCATATAAAGTTTCGCTGCGTGTGTTTATTATGGCTTTCGGGATGTGGGGCATGTACCTGAGGATGGATTAAATTTCTGCAAGGATATTATGCCGCTATTTATTTTGTTGTTTAGTATTAATTTATTTGCAGCAGCCGTCATTTATGAATTAAAATAAAATATCAGCAAGGTTGTCTTAACTCACTACGCTATAAAATATGTTTCTATTTCTGAATTATTAGCAATTAGATGATATGTTGTACTTGGTAAGTTAAAAGAAAATTCGAGCAGGACACGGTGCGTACACAGTTCGAAAAAGAAGTGTGAATTTCTGTTTAGTATGATGCACATAAATGGAGCGTCACATATCATATAAGTTTACATTATATATCATGTATAGTTCTGAGACATTTCATGCAATGTAGCAAATATTGTATACAAAAGCCCATGGTTGTAAACAACATTGTATACAAGTTGCTCGGTTTCGTGAAATGAAATACAAGTTTACGTGAATGAATGTTTACATCACTATTAAAATTCAGATTTTTTATCAGTGTATGGATGGACGTTTCTCAATTTCTGGAATAACCTTCACTTAAGTTATAGGAATAACCTCTCTAATGTTCTGGGAAGAACTACCTGAAGTCGAGGGAAAAATTTTATAGGGTTCTACTTAGCTCGAAAAAGTAGTGTAAATTTCTGTTTAGTATGATGCACATAAATGGAGCGTCACATATCATATAAGTTCACATTATATATCATGTAAAGTTTAAAGACATTCCATGCAATGTAGCAAATATTGTATATAAAAGCCCATTGTTGTAAACAACAAATCATAGGACATAACCGTATTTCAACACGTGGTCCCAAATAGTTAAAAGTTAGCAGATGATCGTACAATTTATCATATAGCACTAAGAGTTCGACGAACAATATGTTCTTCAGCTTATTCAATTTCGACAAATTCTGGGGGGAGTGAGGTCTGTCCCCCTATACACTTAGAAAAATTCATGTGAATTTAGGTGGTTTGAGAGTGACAAATACGAGCGTCAATTTTGACATAAATATGAGTCATAAATGACGCGAAATATAGCTTAATCAAACGTACTTTTCGTTGAGCAACGAACTTTTCAGTCTCGGAGCACTTAATATTACATGTCCTGTTTGTTTACGTCTCATCTTTTATGTTAAAGATGGATTCCATCACGTGTAAAATTAGTTATTTCTAAGTGTGTAGACCAATGTCGATACTTCATCGTCTTGACCAGTCATGTCAATTTATATCCTCAAATCCATATTCATGCATGATCTGTCATAGCTGGTCTAAATAGCAGCAATAGTATGTGTATCACGTACCTGCAGTTTACTCAGATAATCCAATCACATTTGAAACTTAATAATATTCCAAAAAAACAAGATTTCCCAAAAACACAGTATCAACTGAAACACAAATCCACTTAAACTACTGATATGACGCAATGCGCATTAGCCTCATCTAATCTCATTAGCGGAATCAAGAGCATTAGTCAAATTTTAAATAGGCCTGTAAGAAGATTCAGATCTCAGCAAACGTGAATAAATTCAGGATTTCCGGATTGTTGCCGCACAATTCCCAGCCTTGCCGAAAGCTGCAGCCAATCCAAACTATCCGTCACCCAGTACAGCAAGGTGCCAAGAACGCTCTTCAGCATGCAAACACCCGGCAACAATTGATCCGATGAAGAACGGCTCTCATCTCCATTAATCCTCTGGTACTAATTGCACTCGAAGGGCGGTAGCTCAACTTGGCTCCTGCACGCTCGATGGCTTATGTAGCCGCCGTTAAAACCGATTTAGCCTCAATCATGAGAGTAGCTCGTTCAGAGACTGCCCACCGTGGTGCCGTGGCGTGGCTGGAGTTGTTCCGTTAGTTTGTGTTTCTGCCAAATCCGATCGATTCATAAACCATCCAATGTACCCAGCGGCGCAAGGATTGAAAATTATACAATATTTTCCGGTTCCGGTCATACCGGCTGATTGCGGTCGCTAGGCAGCAGCCAGAATCCCATTAAGATAGCACCGAGAAGATAAAAGCAGATTATCATCATGATCGCAAATTATACCCGACGATTTTTCCCCCGATGAGGGAATTGACTCCGGCCACGGAGAACTGCCGATTGGAGGGGTTGAGGAGGGGGGGGGGGAGTGCATTTTTCAAACTATTATTTATCCCTCTTTACAGCGAACAAGCGTAAAATGATCCTGAGACCGCGTCGTCCTCGTCGTCGGTCGATGAGCTGCCGAAGGGTTTGTGATTCACAAACCGAACAATGGCAACGGAACGAGGCTCTATAACTGGCGTTAGGACTACCGCACACAATCAGCACATAACTGCAACCAGAGCTGGCCTAAATAGTGCTGTGAAGCAGGAGCAATGGCAGCCAACACAATTGTGCATAAAGCTCGCTGGATGCTGGAATCATTGGCGGCCATCAAGTGCAACGAGCTGTAGGTATTGGATTTCGGAATGCGACCACGGCTTCGGTGCTGCTGTTCTCGTTTTAGGGCTATAGGTGGAATTTTGGGCAATTTTCTGAGAACAACAACGGAGGCGAGATGGTCATTGTGATAACACTGCGGCGGATGGCATGAGTGCACCTCTAGGAATGACAACAGCAGGATAGCACGATGGCGGCAGAGAGAATCGGCGTTTGAGCGTGTGTGTGTGTGTGTGATGGGGTTTCGATTTGGATGCTATAAATTAAACTAAATCCGTTCCCGGCGATGGATGATGTTGTTGGGCTTTGTGACGTTCGCTTCCTGATGGTAAGTCAATTTCAATTCCTGGAATTCAGCCTTCCAGCAGCAGTGTGAGTTTGTTTGTATGCATGTGCGTGTTTCCGGTGATGAGCGACATTGTTTGACCAGGAATGCCAATGTTCGAGCTTCGATAAGTGCCCCCCACACGACAGAAGTTTCGTCAATATTTCCATCAATATTGGTCATGTCAATATTTTCTATGGGTCATCAACAGCGCAAGAGGGGGCCAGAGGGGGCCATCACCTCCCCAAATGATTTGTGATTCATACCTCATGCTCCTCATGCTAGACCTTTACTGTTGTTTTATACACATTAAAAAAAAATCAAAATTCCATAAACACACACCTTTCTTGTGATGTATCAGCAAGTTGAACAAAAACATCTAAGTTCTCTGAGACAGCCGCCGTGGGAAGTCATGAAGTGTTTGAAAAATTGTAATTATAAGTTTAAATGCATTCACTCAAAACGATCTTGGAGGAATTAAAAATGATGATTTTATTTTTAAACTACAACAAGCTACAGGGGGTGCTAAGAGAATTTAATTTAAATTCGATTTGTTTTATTTTTACTTTGATGATTCTCATGAAACTGCAAGGCGTTTTTTGATTAAATTTTATGTATTTTTTTTACTTCGATCTGGATGCGGTTAGAATGTTTCATGAAATTAGAATAGTTAGTTTACAACTGGGGGCGCTAGGAGTCTCTATTTTAATTTTATTTCATACTTGGATTATACCAGTGTAACTGGAAGGCGTTTGTAATGTTTGATGAAATTTAAATACTTGATTCATATGCAACAGGGGGTTCTGATGCACTAGAGTTCTTTAATTGAATTTGATTTTAAATATTTTTTTCTTTGATGATATGCATGCTTCTGGAAGGCGTTTTGATTTGTTCATTAAATTTAAATGGTTTGCATTATGGGTCACAATGATACTAATGCAAATTGAAGGTGTTTGTGATGTTTGAGGAATTTTGCTTTTAATTTCCTTGAAGCAAAAGGGGTACTAGGGGTCTTTAGTTAAATTTTATTTTATTTTTTAGTTTTTGTTTCCTGAAATTGGAATTGTTGGTTTGTAACAGGGGGCGGTGCTAGGGGTCTTTAATTGAATTTATTTTTTGTTTATTTTGATGATGAGCATGCTGGTGAAGGGCTTTTGAAAAATGGGGAAATTGAATGAGTGGTTTCAAATTTCTCTGATGCAACCCCCTGTGCTAGGGGCCTTTAATTGAATTTTGTAATATTTTTTATACTTTGGTGGTGATACTTATGCAACTATTGTTGATTAAATTGAAAATTATGGTTTAAATGTTCCTGAAGCAACAAGGGGCGCTAGGGGTCTTAAAATGAATTTGATTTGATTTTTTAGCTTTTGTTTCCTGCAATTGTAATTATAGATTTGCAAGAGAAGGCGCTAGGAATCTTCGTTTAACTTCTTTTTGATACCTTCATGATACTTATAAAACTGAAAAGCGTTTGTTATGTTTGATGAAATTTGAACTGCAGGTTTAATGTCACTGAAGTGGCAGGGGGTGCAAGTAGTCTTTAGTTGAATTTTATTTTATTGTTTACTTTTCGTTTCCTGAAATTGGAACTGTTGGTTTGTAACAGGGGTCGCTAGGATTTTTTTCATAATTGGATACTGATGCAATTGGAAAACTTTTGAATTACGAAATTGTAATTGTTGGATTTAATGTCACTGAAGTAACAGAGGTAGGAGTCTTTAATTGAATTAAATTTTTTGTGTTTATTTCGATGATGACATGCTCGTGGAGGGGAAATTAGATGTGTGGTTTCAAATATCTCTGCTGCAATGTCTCTGAAGCAACAGGGGGCGCAAATGATCTTTAATTGAATTTGATTTAATTTTTTATTATTGGTATCCTAAAATTGTAATAATTGGTTTGTAACAGGGTGCGTTATGAGTCTCTATTAAAATTCTTTTTCGGATCTTGATGATACTTATGCAACTGAAAGGTGCTTGTATCGTCTGATAAAATTGGAAATGCTGGTTTTAATGTCACTGAAGCAACAGGGCCGCTAGAGGGTCTTTAATAGAATTTGATATTTTTACCTTGATGATATGCATGCTTCTGCAGGGCGTTAAGATTGTTTCCAGAATTCAGCATTGTTGATTCGCAACAGGGGGTACAAGGAATCTTTGTTTGAGTTTTATATCATACTTTGATGATACATATGTTACTGAAAAGCATTTGTAATGTTTGATGAAATTGTAATTGTAATGATATGCATGTTTCTGGAGGGTGTTTGAAAAATGAGAAAATTGTAAAGACCGGCGCACAATAGCTGCGTTTTCGGGTTTTTTGACAGTTAATGCATGGGTTAGCTGTCAAAAAACCTGAAAACGCCGACCTTAACTACTGGTATTAATGTCACTGAAGCAACAGGGCCGCAAGTGGTCTTTAGTGGAATTTGATTTTATTTTTTAGTTTTTGTTTCCTGAAACTTGAATTGTTGGTTTGTAACAGGAGGTGCTAGGGATATTTATTTGAATTTTATTTCATACTTGGATGAAGAATTGTAAAACTCTTGTAATGGATGACGAAATTATAATTGTTGAATTTAATGTGACTGAAGCAACAGAGGGCGCTAGGGGTTATTAGTTTAATTTGATTTTTTTTTACTTTGATGCATGCTTTAGGAGGGTGCTTTAAAAATGAGGATATTGAATGTGTGGTATCAAATATCTCTGATGCAACAGGGGGCCACGAGCTACAAAATGGTGAGTGAGAATCTGGAAGAAGCGATTGTTGAGAATTGCTAGAAACCAGCAATACTGGCAACCCGGACATGTTCCACAGCAATGAATAGTAGCTTCCCGTACTCTCCCACGGTGATCGTTATCAGTTTTCCTTATCACTATCTAGGGCGCAAACTAGATGAGGATAGGACTGATCGTACACGATCGGTATTTCTCTCGATCTTCATATTCACCACTGACCCTAGGTATCGTTTCTATATACCAGGGCACAGTTAGTTAGCTATCGATCGTGCCCCAAATAGCAGCAAATAAACAGTTTTTTTTGCAATCGAACTCCGTCGGTGAATAAAGTGTTCATTTTTCTATATTTTCAACGCGAGTGTTCATTTATTCAAGAACTAATTTTTCAAGTGTCCGAAATAAGGGTCTCCTCCACGGTACTGGTAAGAACATTTTGGTCCTTCGAACCGGATATTGGGACTGGTGGACCGTTGGACTGGATAATCCCGATAAATCGGACCAAGAAGTGGACAATAGTAACTCGTGGTGAACGTATTGTGGACAATAGAAATGGCGTCGGTATCAGCCATCGTGAACGTTATTGAAATGGCAGTTAGAAGAAACTGGAGGAGCGAATCAGGGATCAAGACTGCAAGGAAGGACGGATTTAAAGGATTGATTTGGCAGGCAAAAGGGAAGTAAAATTCGCATGAAATTCAGTGATCTGTGGTGACATCATGCATACGATGCACGCCGATTGAAAATGGGTTTAGAGTGGAAATAAAATGGTATTGAAAATGCCAATCAGTTAATTTTCAATTGCATGCGATTTTCTTCTGGGAATCTTAGCCTTGTGTCCTTTAGATTGACGGTCTTGGTTTCTGCTGGCGTTCACTTTTGGCTTGTTGTTCGCTCGGTTGGTTCCCCTGCTGCAGTCAACATTGTTCGAATAGTCTGTCTCTGTCACCCGTGGGACGTAGAGGAATCGCGAATCGTGGATTATAAAGTTTACAGTTGATAGTGGATAGTGACAATAGTGAAGCAAAGTGAACTTGAAATTATTGCAATACTTCAGACAAATAACTTTGACTGGACTAGTGTACATTATAAACATTATAACGGGGGGTGCTAACTGATAAACTGTTGGAGAGTGAATTTTGGAAAATGGCTAGTGAACTGAAAGATCTTCGACGGCAAGAACGGCAGCTTAAAAACACTTTCGATGGTGTAAGAAAATTCATCGATCGATACAAGAAGGAGAGGCACTTTAGTCAGATCAGTACCAGACTGGAGATGTTAGAAGCAACGATGAAGAAATTCTACACGATTCGGAGACAGATCAATCAAATTTCGGATGAAATGGATGAGGAAGAGGTAGCCGAGTCAAAAGAAGGTTCAGCTGAATGGACCGCTCGTTTGGAAGCGCTTGCTGAACGACGCACCCAGCAAAGCGAGGAATTAATCCAGCAAACTGAGGACAACTATTGTGAGTTGAAGTCATCATTGCAGTCCCTCCAGGATGAGATGACCCCCGGATCGTCTTCTGGAAACCCTCCAGTAGTTTCAAACCAGAATGCACCTACATCAACGGTGAAACTACCAGAATTGCGTTTGCCAAACTTCAGTGGTCGCCTTCGGAAATGGGTCACATTTCGTGACATGTTTCAAAGCTTGATCCATCGAAATCGTCAGTTAACTGACATGGACAAGTTTAGTTATTTGCGATCTTCACTTATAGGCGAAGCATTGCAAGAGATCGGGTCACTGGAGATGACGTCTGCAAATTATTCGATTGCCTGGGATCTCCTGCAAAAGCGCTATGAAAATAAAAAAAAAATCATAGTCAAGGCACATCTCGATGCCCTCTTCGCTGTTGAACCGATGAAACGAGAGAGTTACGAAGCGTTGAATCATCTCATCAGCGAATACGACAGGAATCTACAGATGATGGAAAAAATCGGAGAAGATACTACAAAATGGAGCACAATACTGGTGCACATGGTGTGTTCAAGGCTCGACTCCATTACCCTTCGCCATTGGGAATCACATCATTGTTCCAAGGAGGTGCCCAAGTACGACGATTTGCTGTCTTTCTTAAGAAATCAATGTTCTGTGCTTCAATCAATAGCTCCAGAGAAACACACCACCTTCGAGACGCGAAAACCGCATTCAGCATTCAAGTGTCATAAATTCCTGAAACTGAAAGTGTCTGAGCGATATGAGAAGGTGAAGAAATGTGGACTGTGCTTAAATTGTTTTTCTTCTTCGCACCTGGTTCGGTTTTGCACCAAGGGTGTCTGTCGACATTGTCAGCGAAAGCACCATGCACATGGGATCAATAAACGGTGGAGCAGCTGCTATATCGTCACAGAATGGTTCCTCCGTCCCACTAGAACAGAATCGAACACAGAAATCGAACAACCAACAAACACAGCCACACGCTCAGAATCAAACCACACCAAATCAAAACACAGGACCTTCCACAAGCTCATTCCCTATCGCAAGCACAAATCCACACCCACCACCCATCACAGATCGTACTCCCTCACGCCAAGTCCTGTTGTCCACCGCCTTGGTGCGCATAACTGATCAATATGGAAATGTGCAACTCGCCAGAGCCTTGCTCGATTCATGCTCCAAGTACTGCTTTATTTCGAAGAACCTTTGCAAAAAACTCAAGCTGGCAGAAACTGCCAGTCACCTGTCTATAGCAGGCATTGGTTGTTCTTCGACAAAATCAACAAAAATGGTGAATGCGACAGTACTCCCACGGTCGCTCAAAATATCTCCGTATTCGGAAAACATTCAACTGCACGTTCTACCGAAACTTACTACCAATCTACCAACCGAGTACGTCGATGTTCAGCAACTATCGATTCCTGAGCACTTGGCTTTAGCGGACCCAGAGTTTTTCGAACCTGGTCCGATAGATCTAATTATTGGCGCTGAATATTATTACGATCTACTGGTTGATGGTAGAATGAAGCTTTTCGATGAAGGGCCCACACTTCAAGAAACAGTCTTCGGTTGGGTTGTTTCTGGATGCGGACCTAGAAGTTCTTCAACGTCATCGTGGACTGTGTCGCATCCTTGTGCTGCACTCGATCTTCAGGAACAATTGACCAAATTTTGGGAACTGGAATCCTGCAACAACAGAAGCACGCTGTCTGTAGAGGAATCGATGTGCGAAGAAATCTTCGAGCGAACTACTACACGTGATGATGATGGTAGATTTGTAGTTACACTCCCAAAAAAGGAAGCTGTGATCCAGCAGCTTGGAGATTCAAGAACCAGCGCTCTAAAACGTTTCTATGGGCTTGAGCGTCGGTTCACATCGAATAATCCATTGAAAGATTTATATTGTGACTTCATCGACGAGTATTTGTCAATGGGTCATATGATGGAAGTTTCTGCAGAGGAAGAACCAGCATATTATTTGCCACATCATGCCATACTGAAGCTGACAGCACGACTACCAAACTTCGTGTCGTGTTTGACGCTTCATGCAGGACCTCAACGGGGATTTCACTGAACGACGGATTGATGGTTGGACCGGTCGTGCAAGATGATCTGCATTCCATTACACTACGCTTTCGCTTCCGGAGATTCGTAATCGTTGCAGACGTGGCAAAAATGTACAGAATGATAAAGGTTTGCCGTGCAGATCTTCTCCTCACATGCATCTACTGGAGACGTTCACCCAATGAACCCATCAAAACGTACAAGCTGACTACGGTTACATATGGAACAAGCTCTGCTCCGTATTTAGCAACGAAGTGCCTTCAGCGATTGGGAGTGGGTTTTCCCACTCATCCGACAGCAGCAAAGGCTGTTAAGAAGGATTTCTATGTCGACGACGTTTTGACAGGCACAGAAAATCTAGACGAAGGCAAGGTCCTCGTGAAAGAACTGATGGATCTCACGAATTTGGCTGGCTTCATTCTGCGAAAATGGAGCTCAAATAGTGCTGAACTTCTGGCGTGTGTTCCCACTAATCTCCAAGACGAACGCATATCTTTTGAATTGGATTCATCGACGTCCTCCGTAAAAACTCTTGGTTTGATTTGGAAGCCAGATACCGACACTTTTAGCTTCAGTGTTCCGAAATTCGATACCGAAGCTCCTATCACCAAAAGGACTGTTTTGTCAGAATCTACTTGGTTTCCTTCACTCAAGACCTAGCCACTGTAGAAGTACATGGTTTCTGCGATGCCTTGCAAGTAGCATATGGAGCATGCTTGTTTCTCCGCTGCGTTGCCACTGACGGATCGATTACTGTTCGACTGATTACTGCCAAGTCGAAAGTTGCACCACTCGAAGATCTCAAGCGAAAGAAGAAGACTCAATCTATACCACGGTTAGAACTATCCGCAGCACTTTTGATGAGTCATCTCTATGAGAAATTCTGCAACAGCATCCAGATTCCGTTACAACCATACTTTTGGACCGATTCTACAATCGTAAAGTATTGGTTCGCATCTCCACCATCTCGCTGGCAACATTTTATCGCCAACCGGGTGTCGGAAATCCAGCACATAACCAAGAATGGTGTATGGAATCATGTGTCTGGTGCAGAAAATCCAGCGGACATCATTTCTCGAGGGATGTCACCCGCACAGCTTCAGTATGAAACGCTTTGGTTTGAAGGTCCACTCTGGTTACGTCAAGATCGTTCAACGTGGCCGAGTAATTCACCACATCCACCCGATTTCGATAACGCGCTATTGGAAGAGAGAACCGCTGTTGCTGTACCTGTTCGTGCCAAACCTCTGAACGAAATCTTCTATCTTCGATCGTCGTTCACCGATCTCATTCGATTAGTGGCATATGTCCGTCGCTTTATCCACAATATTACTCCAAGCAATCATAGCAACAAACGTACAGGAATTATCAGGCTTCAGGAGCTGAAAGAAGCTCCAACAGCTCTTGTTGGAATCGCCCAGGAAGAATGCTTCCCTGGAGAAATTACAACAGAACAGCGATATACCTAGCTCCGGTCCTCACAAGTTCCTACCTCACGCGTCCACGAGTCATATGATCACAAAAGACTGTCAGCTGAAACATGGACACAGCTGGTTGGCGTAGCTTGGGCAATGTTGTCAATCCGACAGTAGGAGAGTGAGGAGGTGCGACGCGAACACTGGCGCGGTAACCAAAGCAAGGTGATAGAGGAAATGCTTCACCAAACCCGAGCGTCTGTTCACCATGGAGGTGCGGCTCAAACAGCGTCTGACTGGCATCCAGCGGCTGAATGAGAAATGCTCTTCCCCGGAAGCTACACCTAAGATGGCAGCCCCATCACGGCGGATAGGAGACCTTAGGCCAACCACCTACTGTCTCCGAAACCTTCAAATTGTTACAGAAACCAACAGAGAAAGACATCGAACTGATTTAACGGCAACGACTTTTAGCGCAAAACAATGGACACGAATTGGATCATGGAATGTATTGACGTTAGCCCAGCAGGGTAAACTGGCACAACTCGCCAACGAGGCGCGACGCATGAAGCTAGAAATCCTGGGACTGAGTGAATTTCGTTGACCAAACTTTGGAGAACACAAACTGCCGTCGGGACAGGTACTACTATGCTCTGGTATTCGAGGTGAAAACGCTCCCCGCCATCGCACAGTGGTTGAAATCGGCATTTTCGTGCGCTTAATTAATAGCTCCTTTATCATGAAATTAAGAGGTATGGTGTCTTCAGAGAAGTGTTTCAATATGTTACTGCGCTTCTTTTGATGTTTTTAGTTAAAAGATTAATCCCCCTAAAAGTGAGATCAAAAATTTATTTTTTCAACTATTCAAGATACAGTATTGGAGTCTTCGACAAAGTTGTAGAAAATTTCTTTTCAAAGAACTATGCTGGAGACGCTTAATTAATATCTTTTTTACTTTTCAAGATATGTGAAGTTTATTGACGACGGTCCCTCAAAAATGGTTTTCTCATCATAACTTTTTGATCTACATTTTTACGGCTTTGTCATGTTCTAAAAGGTTGTAGATAATAATAAAATACACAATATTGTAGAAAACCGCATTGCAGTATCTTCTGTAGAAAAAAAGTTATTGAAGTTTTTGTAGATTTTTAGACCATAATTTATGAACTTGTAACTTAGCAGGGGGCAAAATGGGGCAATATACCCATGGTGCATCTGAAACTTTAATAAATTCACTTCGAAATGATAGCAAACATCTGTGAATGTAAGCGATTGTTGGAAAACTATGATTTAAACAAAATAGTGATAGTCGTGCCTAAATGTACATGCTATTGCATCAGAATTGCCGCGGTCAGTGTTCACTCGGCTGTCGACAAAAGCAGGCCACTCTTGATGTGTGCTACGCGATCGTCTGTTTACTCGGCAGCAATCATTGTGTGGTCCTCCTCATTGTTCTTCATCAGCAGTTGTTTCGGTCGATGCGTCGTCGGCTTTGTAAAGCAACCGTTTCGTGATGAGTGTGTGAGTGCTGACCACGTTTTGCGTCCATTGCTGCAATGGACGCGCTCTGACCCTCGTTGGCGTACAACAATTTGCCATACAATGAAACTACTGGAAGCGGCTCCAGTTCTGATGGAGGAGGCTTTTTGGATAGCGGAAGATAAAGTGTTTATTGTGTTGTACCTTTTGACTATAGCTTTAAGATGTATTGTATAGTGACCATGAATCCTCGGCTCTGTTAAGTTAATTCGGTTGAGCCTTATCAAATAAATTAATATAGAGATTGCTAAAGTATGATTGTATCAGTGATTTGTTTTCATCGGGAAAATTTTCCGCTATGAAGTTTTTTTTCCCGATAAAAACATTTTGCGTATACGTATACGTGACGTAGTGTGCGTACGACAAACGTCAGCAATCTCTATACAAAAAAAAATCAGAATTGCCGCACCTAGTGTTAGAGATATCTTGTATACATTATAATGCTACTGTTGAAATCAAGTAAGCCATGACCCAAGACTTCAATCATTTTTCTGAGTCCCTTAGCAACCATCGACAAGTGAAGTAAAATAACATTGTTAAATCTTAATTATTTGTTGGACATTGAGTGGTTTGAAAGCTCTATTGTGTACACGAATCACGGTAGCAGTGCCCAGTTTTCAACTGTATAAATGGCCTCCATCGGTATGTAAAATATCTCAATTTGAAATTTGACTGTCTATGTTTTGGAATTTATGCCAAGAACTATTTCTTAAATCATTCTTATATTCCAGTTGAAATCGATAAACATCATCTATTTTCAACATGGAGAGCAGCAGGAAGGAGTTCGGCGATAAAAAATCGCAGCGTATTCAAAGAGGTCTTGAAAGCCTATTCTATTGATTCAGACATTATGTCGGAAGTTGCTGTGGAGGTTGAAAAGTATACCAAAACTATTTGTGATATTTTTCAAAGGCTTTGGATAAAACATAATCGCACAGCTGACAGGGTGCTGCTCCACCATTTTGAGAATTTCAAAATACCTTTCAAACTTCCAGCAAACATCCTCAATATGCTTCCTTCGTCATCATCGAGCGTCCCGGCTGGGCGTAAGCCAATGCCATTCGAAATGTGTAGTGACTCGACTAAAAGAAAGAAAACAGCATCCATTCGTGAGAACCATCAAGCAGAAGAGCTTGTATTTGCAACGCAGATGAAGCTACGCGAGTCAGGTCAGAAAAATGCTGCTGATATTCTTAAAGAGGCTGCGCAGACTACCCCGTCGCGGGCAAGCAAAATTGCTAAATCGTGGAAAAGTTCATCGAACAATCCATTGTTCGAGTATAACGATGCTGAAGCTTTGGCATTATTTGTTGATGCAAAGTTGTCCAAATCGCAGTACGTTAGAATTCAGACCGAGGCCAAACAACGAAATGCGAATATATATCCGCCGTACCACCACATTCTAGAAGCGAAAAAAAGCTGTTATCCAGATGAAAACTATATACACGGTATGAAAAAATCTTGTAAATATTTCTGTAACTTGCAAACATCTTTTAATGTTTAAAAGTTAGATATATTTAAATGTTTAAAAGTTAGTTATTTAATATATTTAATATATATAAATGTATAAAAGTTAGTTATATTTATACTAAATATAATTTAAAATTAATTTTTTTCTGTGTTATAGTCAGCGACACATGTGTGGAAGTAAAACTACAACAGCTTCTTGACCACACGTCGGAGCGAATCGTCGATGCAAACGAAGAAACTTTGGATAACTTCACAGATGAGGAGCTTCTAAACATCAATTTGACGATCAAGTGGGGAATGGACGGAAGTACCGGAAATGCTGAGTATAATCAAAAATTCGAGGATGATGACGGTTCAAAAAGCGATGCAAGCATGTTCATTACATCACTAGTTCCCATAGTTGCCGAAACGAATGGGAAGACATACTTTCGTAATCCTCGGGCATCATCAAGTCGGTTGTGCCGGCCAATAAGGATACAGATAATGGCCGAAACTGCTGAGCTTGCCATTCGGGAGAAAGAATATATTGAAGAGCAAATTGAGAAACTGTTGCCAACGGAGTTAACGAAATATGGACGAGACATACGGGTTCGGTACAGTATGTTGTTAACTATGGTGGACGGGAAGATTTGTTCTGCACTCACTGGGACAAAATCGTCCCAAAGATGTTTTGTCTGCCTAGCAAAGCCTACAGAAATGAATGATATAGACAAAGTTCGACAGCGTAAAGTGAATGAGACTGCATTTCAGTATGGACTATGTCCTCTGCACGCATGGATTAGATTTTTTGAGTATTTTATGCATGTTGCATATCGACTTGAAACGAAGAAATGGCAGTCCCGCGGAGAAGATAAACAGAAAATGCTTGAACAGAAAAAGAAAATCCAACAGCGTTTGAAGGTAGAATTGGGTATGAATGTGGATCAACCACGATCTGGTGGATCTGGAACATCGAATAATGGAAATTTAGCTCGAAATTTTTTTGCGAACGCTGTACAAGTAGCAGACAAACCTAAACTAAATCTCACAGCAATCCAGCGATGTGGTTCAATTCTACAATCTATAGGATCAGGTTGCGAAATCGATTCAATATCATTTGACAACTATTGTGTTGAGACAGCACGCTTGTTGGTGAAATTATATCCCTGGTACTATCTACCAGCAAGTGTCCATAAGGTTCTTATACATGGGTCTTCCATAATTGACCATTTTATGGTACCAATCGGACAACTCTCAGAAGAAGCGCAAGAGGCAAGAAATAAAGATTGGAAAAGGTAGGTAAAAACAAGCTTCATAATGTAATTATTTTATTGAAATATTTTAACCCATCCAACAGATACCGAGAATTCAACACCCGAAAGCATTCAAGACAAGCTACGAATCGTGACCTTCTGAACATGCTACTAGTGTCTTCAGATCCATTGATCACAAGTATTCGAGGATGGCCGAAGAAAATCGAATCACTATCGGATGACGCGAAAAGCCTTTTGAAAAGTTTTTCTTACGATAGTGAGAATGACAACGAGAACAACAACGAAACCAAAAGCGAGGACGACAGCGATTCATGAAATAGACATGTTGAAAAACTTTTATTATAAGTTTACTTTAATTAAATTAAATTGAACCCAATTAGCGTGCCGTATTTTTTACTATAACGAAGAAAAAGTTTTAACACGAAACATACCTTCCAAAAGCTTACATTCACAGATGTTTGCTATCATTTTGAAGTGAATTTATTAAAGTTTCAGATGCACCATGGGTATATTGCCCCATTTCGCCCCCTGCTAAGTTACAAGTTCATACATTATGGTCTAAAAATCTACAAAAACTTCAATAACTTTTTTTCTACAGAAGATACTGCAATGCGGTTCTCTACAATATTGTGTATTTTATTATTATCTACAACCTTTTAGAAAATGACAAAGCCGTAAAAATGTAGATCAAAAAGTTATGATGAGAAAACCATTTTTGAAGGACCGTCGTCAATAAACTTCACATATCTTGAAAAGTAAAAAAGATATTAATTAAGCATCTTCAGCATAGTTCTTTGAAAAGAAATTTTCTACAACTTTGTGGAAGACTCCAATACTGTATCTTGAATAGTTGAAAAAATAAATTTTCGATCTCACTTTTAGGGGGATTAATCTTTTAACTAAAAACATCAAAAGAAGCGCAGTAACATATTGAAACACTTCTCTGAAGACATCATACCTCTTAATTTCATGATAAAGGAGCTATTAATTAAGCGCACGAAAATGCCGATTTCAACCACTGTGCATCGTGAAGTTGGTCTCCTACTTAGCGTCCAGACAAGTGCTGCGCCCATCAAGTGGGAGCCAGTTAATGAGAGGTTAATCGTTGCTAGATTTAGAACACTGGTTCGTAACCTTACCATAATCCAATGTTATGCGCCAACCGTTGCTTCTGAGCTACAGGACAAGGAGAATTTTTACAGTCAACTGAATGCCGTCGTGGATAAGGTTCCAAAGGGTGACATCAAGATCTACAATGGCGACTTCAATGCAAAGATCAGCTCCGACAACACGGACTATGAGCGTGTCATGGGACGCCATGGTCTCGGCGAAATGAGCGAGAACGGTGAGCTGTTTGCAGAATTTTGTGGCAATAACGACATGGTGATCGGGGGCTCGCTCTTCCCCCATCGCCCAGTGCACAAAGTCACGTGGGTTTCCCGTGATGGACATACCGAAAATCAGATCGACCACATCTGCATCAGCCGAAAATGGAGACGGAGCCTTCTTGATGTCCGGAATAAACGCAGCGCCGACATCGCGTCTGACCATCACCTTCTAATCGGCGAAATCCGCCTACGCATTGCGCGGATCCAGCGACGGGAGGAGAGACTCGGGCGGCGGTTCAACACACGCCGACTTGAAGATCCAGCGGTAAAAAGGTCTTTTGTTGAAGAACTTGAGACTCGAGCTGCGGACGTTCCAGAAGGTGGCAGCGTAGAAGAACAATGGACGGACATCAAGAATGCCTTTATAGAAACAAGCGAGAACAACTTGGGTGAGCTGCGCACCCAGAGGAAAGAGTGGATGACAGATGAAACCTGGCGGAAGATTGAGGAGCGTAGAGAAGCAAAAGCCGCGATAGAGCGGGCGAGAAGCAGAGGAGCCAAGAACGAAGCCCGTCAACGGTACTCGGCTCTAGAGAAGAAAGTCAAGCGCTCTTGCAGACGGGACAAGCGAGCGTGGGTGAACTCCCTGGTCGACAAAGGGGAGAAAGCCGCAAACACTGGCGATATACGCCTCCTCTACGATATCTCACGACGCCTGAGTGGAGTACGGATGAACCCGAGGATGCCAGTGAAGGACACGACTGGATAATTGCTTACCGACCCCACTGACCAGCTGAAACGCTGGTTCGAGTACTTCGAACAACTTCTTCAAGTTTCGTTGTAATGAATATCAAGTTATAGAATGTCGAGATTTGAAGAGTATTTTCTCAATTCGTTTATTTGGAACAGCTCAACTTTTTTAATAAAGCTCTACTCAAAGCCGAAAGGCTTAAAAACTATTTTACTATTTATAAAAAAAAAACTTTGTTAGTAGGGTGGGGGTGTATTATCAGTCTATGCAGTGTTGAGCGTCCCTTGAGACACTTTTTTTTTTCATCATTATAATACATCGCACAAGTCATCGCGTAAGCCGCCAAGTGGGGTATTTGATTGCAAAACCGAAAAAAAGCACCATCATGTGAATTATTTTATACGAAAAGTTCAAGTGGCGTAAGATTAAAAGCAAACACCAGCACAGTTTCACTTGCTTTTAAATACTTTCCATACGCCCTCATACGGCCTCATTGGCCTCCATGCAAGGCCCCGAACCAATTTTCCACTCTTTTTACAAGACAAACAGTTTCACAACTTGAGCCGGTTTTTCCTCCAGCGCCAGCAAACAAAACGCACATTCGACAGAGAGAAAGGCCGCAGAAGCTCACTTTGCAAACAAATCCGGGCGGTGGAGGTTGTGAAAGGCTTTTCCTCTCAATTGGAAAGGGCCTGATTGTGTGTGTGTGTATGCAAAACGGGGAAATGCACACGGGGCCGGGATGACTGGTGTATGTCGAAAGTAAAAACAATAAAAAAATTCTGACAACAACAAGCCCCTCCCCCCCAGCCTAGGTTCCCTTCCAGGATCAGCCACCACACACATAAACATATAAACTGTTTCCTTTCCATTGTTCGACGACGACAAAGAAGAGAGGTGGAAAAAGCAAAACAGCACATGCACAAAATAGCAAATCGGTTACAAATGTTATTCATACGCTTTTCCGGTTCACTTCCGCCTGATTTCCGACACACTTCTACTCGCACAAACATACTACATTGCTTTGGTTGGTTGAGGTTCGATTTGTTTTTAAAAGGTAAAAACAGCATACGTAAGTGGAAATTGTTCTACACGCCGGTATTGGTTCCAGTCGTCGTCGTCGTCGAGGTTGGTGGCATGTGGGACGAAGTATTTTGGATTAACAAGTCGACACACACCGCACCGAGGTATGCCTCGGTTGAAGAAGTGTGTTTGGCAATAACTTACATATCGGTAAATCCGACGACGAGAACGTCTTGAAGGAGGGAGAGGGGTTAGAAACTCTCCCAGTTCGAATGGTGAGACATGAAAGGGCGTAATCTGAAACAGATTACATTCGATTATCTTGTATCTGACTGGTTTTGAACAGCTCACACTCACACACATTCGGGATGAATGTGTCCAATCAGACGGTTGAAATGAGTTCTAATTTGGTGAATTCGTTCAACTTATCGATCGAAATGCATATTTGCGGTTAGTTGAGGAATGTTGGAGCTTTGTTATGAATATATTTAAACTTCAAAGATAGTCAATACCGATCCACGGAAAACTATTCTTTGTTTAATTTATTTGATAAGGCTCAATGGAATTAACTTTACAGAGCCGAAGATTCTTGTTCACTATACAAAACATCGAAAAACTTTGGTCAAAAGGTACAATACAATAAACACTCAAAGTGTTTTTATGTTACTTCATACGCGAAGTTAGCGATTTTCAGAGTTGGTTGGAAATGCTAACATGAAGCTTTAGTGTGATAATTTATTAGCTAGAGAACGATCTTTAGAAGAGGGTAGGTGGATAGTTCCATTAGAGTACAGCAGTATGAAAATTGAATAGAAGTTAAAAATGAGCGAAGGGCCATTAATGTGACAGTTTTTTAAAAAGTTAGACGCACATATTTTGCCTAACCCGTGCGATGTACACGGAGACTTGAAGTATGTCTCCAAGTCTACAGGCAAAAAATGTTCGTCCTTCTTTTGCTCATAAACTGACTGCGCTGTGGAATAGTTCTAGCGACGTTTTCATCACTACCTAAAGCCCCACGTTGCGAGAGCATTTCCAGTCGGTGTGTAATACACTAGCGTGCACAGGAATCTTGTTAAGGAGGGGCATTTTTTTACTATGGTGCATTTAATCTGGGGATGGGGAGTACTCCAAAGTACGTGGTAGATGGTGATGTCCTCCTCCCACTTTTTCCCTGGTGTTCAATTTAGCTAATTTTATTTATTTTTTGCTCTGGTGGTGGTTCATCTTCTTTACATTTTATTGTGCAACGACGTAATCATGTCATTTTGAATACGGTTACTTGTATACTAGCAATTTTTCGCACCTTCCGCCATTTGTTTTTCCAGCACAGGATCGTAGTTAGCCACGGGTGGCACACTTTCCGCTCCTTGCGAATGTCCACGAAGTGGTCGGCTACCTTTGCAAAGTATGCGCACAATATCGATAAAATGTTCCATTATATAGCGATTTTATAGCCGCTTTGCCTTACTAGCAGCAATCATAGCTGTTTTTTGGTGGTCCAGTTCTTCGTCGATACACTTCCTGGTTTTGAACTTCTTTGACGCTTCCATACTACCAACATGGGTATCACTGCGATTGTGTTTGCCCAGCAACTCGGTTGATTTCTTCCAAATTTCTGAACCCTGTAGGAATCGTTGTAATAATGTTTTGCGTCATGCTCTTCTTTACAGGTTAAAAATACAAATCAAAGATAATATATTCTTTAAGGTACTGGTATCATCTTTTATTCAGTTACCTTTCTGAAATTTTGTGCAGTAGGTTTTTGTATATTTTGAAGGTATCGTTACAATTTTTGACTATTTCAAGTAAGTATTTTTGTAAGCCCTTATATGCTGTTATAGTCACTTTACTGTTACCGTTGCGAGTACGTTGAACTTGGTCATTTTGAGCGAAAATTGTAGTTTTAATTTTTTTCAAATTTTGATCTAAATGCCAAGGCTAATAGGATCATTAAAAGGTTTAAAAAATATATAACGATTGGACCAAAGGCGCACAAAACTATATTGATAAACGAGTACAAAATTGTTAACGGAATGACGACTTGTGCGAAGGATTGAGCATGTCAACCACGGTAACAAATGACTTGAAATTATCAGAGAAGATTCTTAGATAAATTCTTAGTAAGACAACAATTGACCAAGGTTCAATGGCAAACTTATACCTAATTTTCAATTAGGGAATCCAAAAGCTGTACAGTTGCGAAAAAGTCAATCCTCAGAATTCCTTAGGTTCTTTTAGAAATTTTTAGAACTCTATGAGCTCTTTTGAAATTCTTCTCAGAAGTCCTCTGGAATTATTTTGAGAATACTTCTTGACTTTTACTCAGAACACCTTGGAACTTAAATTCCCTTAGCGTTTCAGAAGAATTTCCTCAGTATTATTTAGAAATTATTCCCGGAATGAGCTAGAAATTATTGGTACTCGCTTGAAATTTTCCTCAAAACCCCTTTGGAATTTCACTCAAAATTTAATATTCTCGGAATTATTTTCGGAATTATCTTCGAACTATCTGCAAGATTCACTAGAAATTATTCGCAGACATTTCTTGGAATACTCCCCAGAATTTTTTTGGAACAGTCCTCAGAATTCAATATCCTTGAGGATCTTCTCGGATTTTTTAGAACTTTCCGAATAGCTCTTTTGAAATTCTTCTTAGAATAATTCCACTGGAATTATATTTACAATTCTTCGTGATTTTTTTCTCAGAACACCTTGGAACTAAAATTCCTTTAAAGTTTCAGAAATTATTCCCGGAATGAGCTAGAAATTATCCTCGGAATTCGCTTGAAATTTTGCCTAAAATCCTTTTGGAAGTTCACTCAAAATTTGATTTTCTCGGTATTCTTTTCGAAATTATCTTGGAACTATCTGCAGGATGCACTAGAAGTTATCAGCAAAATTTATTTGAAATATCTCCAGAACTATTTTGAAACTGTCCTAAGAATTCAATATCCTTGAGGTTCTTCTCGGAATATTCTAGAATTTTTTTTCTCAGAAACCTTGGAAATGAAATTCCCCTAATATTTCAGAAGATTTTCCTCTGTATTCTCCATAAATTCTTCCCAAAATGAACTTGAAACTATCTCCGGAATTACCTTGAAATTTTCCCCAATATCCCATTGGAATTTCATTCAAAATTTGAATCTCTCGATATGAATTTTGAAATTATCTTGCAACTATCTGCAGGATTCACTAGAAATTATTCGCAGAATTTTCATGGAATCATCCCCAGAAATCTTTTCTTTTGGAACTTCTCTTCAGAATTCAATTGAGGTTCTTCTCGGAAGTCTAGTTTAAGTTGTCCGTCCATTCACCAAAACATTATAGTTTTTCTACCAGAAATGTTCAATAAAGCCTGCCCCTCCATTCACCAGAACTGTGCAATTTTTACATCAGGAATTTTCACTTCAGCTAGCCCTTTCATGCAGCAGATTGAATGGTGCACCAACAATTGTCAGTGAAGTTTGTTTTACCATGCACTTTTGTGGTGCAATTCTCAGGCAAATTTTCCACCATAAATTTTCAATGAAGCTTGCATTCATTAGAACGATGCAAATTATGCACCAGAAAAATGAATAAACCTTGCTTCTACATTCACCACAGTATTGCGAACGTTCCACAACAAATATTCAGTTAAATGTGCACCTCCAAATTTTTAGCGTGATTCAATTTTTCCACCAGGGTTATTCTTTTTGATTAGTCCCTCCATGATTGATGATATTTTTACACCAGATATTCAATAAAAAGCTTTCTCCTCTATTTAGCACCACGAAGGTGAATTTTTTTTCAACCTTAAATTAACCTTCTTCTTTTATCCCTCCATGAACCACCTTGAAAAAAAAAAAAATACAACAGAATTTTTTTGTATGCACCACTGTGGTGCAATTTTTTGACCAAGAAATTTCATTGAAGTTTGTCCCTTCATGCACCTTTGTGGTGCAATTTTCAGACACCATCTCAAAGGAATTGACGCAATAAAAGGTGTACAGTGCCCTTATAGTATGAAATGAAGTTATTTTACCTTCAAATAAAGTTATCAAGAAAACAAGTTATTTTATATCGTAATTTGGAAATGTGGAAATGAACATCTTATTTATAAAAGGAGGGGCAATTGCCCCACCTTGCCCCACCCTGTGCACGCCAATGGTGTTATAATGCAATTCTTCTTTACCCAACTATTGTGTTGCTTCTCTCGTCATGACCAACGTGATCATCTCAGAGAGAAAGCAGTAGGGTGGTTGTTGCGTGCTGTACCATCATCAGCATTGTTGACGGCTACTCCCGCCTTGAGTTGTTACATTCAAAGTGTTTTTATGTTACTTCATACGCGAAGTTAGCGGAACTATCCACCTAATCTCTTCTAAAGATCATTCTCTAGCTAATAAATTATCACACTAAAGCTTCATGTTAGCATTTCCAACCAACTCTACAATAAACACTTTATCTTCCGCTATCGAATAACCCTTCTCCATCAGAACGGGGGGCAGAGCGCTTCCATTACAGCAATGGACGCAAAACGTGGTCATCACTCACACACTTATCACGAACCGGTTGCTTTCCAAAATCGACGTCGCATCGACCGAAAGAACTGCTGAATAATGAGGAGGACCACACAATGGTTGCTGCCGGGTAAACAGCGTGACACACATCGAGAGTGGCCTGCTTCTTTCGACAGCCAAGTGAACATTGATGTATGTATGCAATATGCATGTATATAAGCAAATAACATATGTGGAACTCGATCATCAAAATTCGACCCCATTTGAGTGATTTCAAGTGGTATAGAAGGACATCAATCTGTCAAATTGATAATACCAGCTGTAAAATGAGTAAGGGGGTAGTCAATTTTATTTAAATAATTCTTCTTAGTACTCCTGAACTCATCTCTTCATATTTCCTTAACAATATACTTTCTTTATTTAAAATAATATAGCTTTAACAAATTCATCATCTTGCTACACACAGCAAAATATTCACGTTTGCATTAAAAAAGTAGACATTATTTGCCGATTTTTTATGCGATGACCAGCCACCCAACTATTTAATTTTGATATTGTTGGTTGCAACTAAAACTGGACTGCTCCAAAAATGCAAAAAGTGTGATAAAAGTGCACGTTTACGTCAAATCGTTTTGTTGTCTTCGGAGCACTTATTTCTTGCTCCATAAGGAATAAGTGCTCCGAAGACAACAAAACGATTTGACGTAAACGTGCACTTTTATTACACTTTTTAATAAGTGAAAACGCGTTTATTTGTCCAATTTGGTGGGAAATGCGTAATATCAAAACGTATTCTTTTTCTGAAATTATGACCAAAAAATTTTGGAAACTCCACGCGTTCATTTCTTCTAACTCTAAATTTGCGCGGATATGAATTTTTTTTATCTGAGGCAAATTTTGAATAAAAATGTACGATCCATCTTTTCTTTGGACATTTTTTTTGTATCAATCTTTGATTTCATAAGGTTTCGTTTGAGAAAAAATACGACTGTTCGGGGGTAGCCTCACCCTACCCTAGCTACGCCTCTGTCGTTTGTACAGAAACTTTCCCAAACTTTCACCACGTAGAATCGAACCATCTCTCCTCTCGTACGGACATTACCACGGAACCGATAACAGATTGTATAGGTAGCGATAACGATCGGGACTAATGACGTCACTGCGGTGATCGTCTAGCACAATGGTCGGAAAAATGTGAATTGCGGCCAAAAGTCTTTTTATAGTTGCAAACGCATGGTTTACTACTCTATGTTATATTTTTTGCAATAAAAGAATAATAAAACCAAGTATGTGTCATCACCCAAGTAGCATTTCTTGTTTTATTGCACTCTATTAGTGGTTATTGAGATCAATTTTATAAAACCGCCAATAAAATTAATAGCTCCAGCACAACCTCTTGATAACCGCTATAAGATCGTCTTCCAGCTTAGTGGACCACTCTTGATAAGGTTTATAAAGCATGTTTGAGAATCACCATAAAGCTGTCTTAAAACCTTTTATCAGAAAGCCCCATACTCTACAAAAGGTTCTCATAGCCTCTATAAGAGTAATATTGTATCCAAGCAGTTTTATGACGCTTTGGTGAAAATCAGTTATAAAGCCAATTTAATTTTTATTGGCTTCAAAGCAACCGCCATAAATTAGCTTGTTGTTGTTCTGTTCTGCTGAAACTTTTTTTTTCCATATGGAAATCTTTATCGGTAAAAATAGGTTTGAGTGTTGGTGTCAAGATCATCATGCAATCAATTTTGTTTCATGGCGACATTAGTGAAAATCTTAGAGAAAATGTACGACTTTTTTGAAGTTCCAAAACATATGCGCTTGAAATTTTATCGTGTATATTGGGATAATATGAGCGTTAAATAAATGCGCCTCCAAAATAATTCAAGTTAACAAAAAAGATTGTTTCAGAAATCAAATGAATTTGATGGAATCACCTTAATTTTACATAAAATAGATCTCAATACATAAATTCATACCAATGCACACTGGAAATCATTTCGGATCTCTTATTTAGCCATTATTTTATTGAAATTTCTTGGATTTTATTCCAAGGCTAATGGCATTTTCATAATGGCAATATGGCGACAGAGGACAGCAGGCAAGAAAAACACCAAGCGCAATTTCTTAAAATGTCTAATGCTTACATTGCACACTGGGTAACGAATCCAACCTAGCGGAGCAAAATTAATAACTCCGAAACGAAACATTTCCGTGACTTGGTGTCTGGGGCAAAATTTCTCATCATAATAAGGACCATCTATTGACATAAACAAATAGTTCAAAACTCTTCCTCAAATATGGTGCCACAATCTAACTTCTTTCTCTGACGTTTTGGAGAATTGATGTCTTGGGCAAAGTTGTTTATCTTGACAAAATGAACAGCTCTTTCAAAGACGTTAAATTTTCACAGTCTACTGGTTCCAAGTTATATGGAGTTAAAGAAAAAATGTCGAAAATATGGTTTTCTCTTTCTGTTTCGGTTTTTTTGCTTACAACTATATAATGTTATATTTTTCTCTTATGCAAATACATTAAATAAATAGCTTTTTTGAAGAAACATACTGTGCGATTTAAGTCTTTACATGACCGTGGGGATGCAAAGAGAAAGTCGACGAAGAGAATCTGTCAATGTTACTTGGGACCTAATGCAATGTTCAGGTTGAATTTATTTTTTTTATTTGAGGGCAAATGTATATTCCTATTCTACGGGTGCAACCGATGAATTTTACAAACATTTGGAAAAGTTTTGAATGGTACACGCAAACCAAAAATCTATTACAATGAATGTTAGTTCCGTTTCCTATCATCCTCTGTTCATGAACATCGCAGCGAATGTTAGAAGTTGACCTTACAGGCGATGTAATGGTTTTTGTCTTTTTCATTTCGTGTTCTATCTACGCTTTCGACTATACCAGTAAGCTTGTAGAACGACGCACATTGTAGAACATTGTGGAACGACGCACACACTTGCCTCGAATCTCTCCAGCAGAAAAAGCATACGAAGTCGAGTATGCGAGAAAATGAGCGCTTCATGTTTGCTTTTAGGCTATCCATATTCAGGAGCATGGAGAGAGCAGTGGAGACAGCACAGGTCTGATAATCGAAGCGTTCTTGGTTCGAGTCCAGTCGGCAATCGGATTCCTATTTTTTTCGACATAACTAATTTACCTCACTAATACACTCTACATTTTTCGGTCTCCAATTTTCTTGCATTGGACCGCAGCTAGGTATATCGCATCTTCGGTTCATGCGGTCTCCACTAACATCCTCTGATGATGAATCCCACATAATTGTAAGCGAATCTTACATCCCTCGGTTGGGTGTACATTAACCTTTATGAAAAGTTATGCGTGATTTCAACTTTTTGTCCTAGGACTGTCACCATTCCATGTATTTCGACCAAGATTCGACAGTGTCGCCCCATGTATATGCGAGCGAGAACGAAAGAATTATAGAGATTGCTGACGTTTTTCTTACGCACACTGCGTCGCGTATACGTATACACGAAATGTTTTCATGCTCATGCTAACAATTTTGTTGATATTCTTTGCGCTCCACTTGGAAGTACCGGGAAGTTTTGATTCTTTTCTATGTTGTAAAAATAAACCGCCTATTTAAATTTCTGACAAGTTGCAACTGAATGCTTATAATTGTTTTAAAATAACCATTTCATGGCCAACTAGTTTTATTGCGCTTACTCATAAAGCAACAAAAGGATTTATTTTTGGGTTTTATAAGGGCAATTCATATTACTTTATTTTATACTTCAAAGCAATCATAAAACCTTTCATAAGTGAACATAGCATAAGCATCAGTTGGTTTTTTAATTAGCTTTATAGGGGTTTTGTAGCTAGCTATAAGAATGTTTCATGACTTGCATTGTATATGACCGTCATAAAGCTGTAGGTAATGGTTGCAGCTGCAATAAAACCTTTATTAATTTTGAATATAGCCAAGCAGCTCTAGAATTGTTACTTGGGCAGGGGCGTAGCCAGGTTTTGAACTAAGGAGGGGTAATTTTTTAATATGGACTGTTAAGCCAATGCCAGAAGACCGAACACCGAACCCTTAAACGTTTCTGAGTAATGAGGAGGGAGGTGTTTACGTGACCTCAAACAGGGGCATATTACAGCTGTCAACCCAATACATTTAGTTTGAATCCAACATGTTTTCGATTTTGACATTTTGGTACCTATCAGATTTGACGTTGAATCAATGGAAAAAAGAACAGTTTGGTTGGATATTTCGTGAAAATGAGGATTTCAAAATGTGATTCAGTGATAGCCCTCTGTGTTTAAGGAACATTGGGTCACAATCATCAAATTCAGCGTTTGATTTTTCGGTAAAGATAAAATGTTCTTTATACAAACATTATAGTCAGCAAGTATACAACATGTAATTTATTCGATTTCCATATTACTGTCCATTGGTGATGTTTGTAGCTCCAATTCATCCAATTGTTCAAAGAATGCATCCAGTTGATCAGGATATTCTAATCCGATGTTTTCGTTGGAATCCTCTTCTATTAACAGTAGAAGTTCTTGAACACGTTGGGGTAGTACTTTGTGCTTCTTCTTCAGCAGTCTGTCCTCCAAATAAACACTAGAAACAACAGGGTCACTGGAATCTAGAAGCCGATGAAACACATCTTCCAAATTGCTCAAACGAGAAGATCGGCGGGCATGTTTCAAACGGTATTCCCTCAAAATTTTGTTTCTTGCTTCGGCCGCTTCCTCTGACATTTGTCCTAACGGCAAAGGCATGTTTCTTAGTGTATCCGCACCGTGTACTAAGATTTTATGCAAAGTAGGTGTCATTGGTGCCCACTTGTACTTATCGATGTATAACTCAGCTGTTTCATCACACAGTCTTTCGAATTTCGGAATGTCGATGGGCAACTGACATGCTAGCGATATAAGGATGGTTTGCAGATTAATTATAAGATTTTCATCTACCTCAAGAATTTCAGCCAGCTTAACCGGATCTTCAAAAGCGCGCCTTGCAACGTTTCCTAAATAATAATTGAAAATATTATGCAAACATTAAGAACTCTCAAAACAAATTATTTAAGGACTACCTGTTGTGCACGTTCCTCCTGACGGTCGTGGAAAATCAAGTCTTAGATGCAATTCATTCCAGAAGCGATTTTGAATTTCTTTCTTACGAGCTGCAACAATCTTCTTGTTGTTCTCACCTTTTACTTGATACAATTTTATGGGCAGTTTGTACGATATATGCGTAACAACATCCAAAAATCTCATCCACAGATGAAGCATCGTACACCCTTTCGTCAGCATATCCTTATTGATAGGGAAGCTTCTTGCAAGGTGCAGATCATTCATTTTGGATGGAGGACACCCTCATATATAGCATACTGAACTGGATTTTTCATCTGATATATGCAAAAGGCATTTCCCATCGAGCATCGTTAGAAAAAAATCGCATTCAACCTCCAAAGTTTTTCCTCCGACGAAACATGTGGTGGGATTTAGGTTGGAAATTTCCTCTTCAAATTCCTCTTTAGTGCGCCGAGTTAGCTCTCCTGATTCCTTCTCGAATTTCACGGTCTTTGGCCGACAAAACTTTACTGACTGAGGAGTTGCGTTCGCCCATAGAATAGTATCACCACAAGTCAATTTTAGTGGCAAAGTAGATGTTACAAACACGGATGTCTCATGATGATCATCAACCGTATTATACTCCTGATTGAACTGAGACTGAGAAGAGCTTCCGTCAAACCCCCAGCAAATGATTAGTTTTGCTTTGAGGGTTTGGCTGTCAAAAGTTTGAACTTGACGTGATATAAAATCAGACTGGCTATGTATAATCCTGTCGATGGTATGGTCAACCAGATCCTGCAATGGTACGGTGGCTTCAGTTTCAGTGACGACAACGTTTTTAGGACATTTCTTTTTGGCTTCTATGACTGATTCATACGATGGCAAAAAATCATGGCCGTGAGAAATTGCTGCATTACGGACCTTCCTGTACTGCTCCTTTGTCAATTCACACTCCAAAAGTAGTGCTAATGCAGCATCAGGGTTCATCATACTACGGTTCGTTTCTTTCTCGATGCTTTTTTTGCCTTTGATATTTGTCAAATCCGATACAACTTCACCATCGCCATTTCTCGCTGCAATATACTTCGCTGTATCGATCGCCAGGTTAGTATTTTGTTCAAAAAGTTTCGATATTTCATTGACCGTTCGCCTTTTTGAGCTTCCCGATTGAACATCATAAGAGAGTTTCGGTCGGCCCATCTTGCTTGTACATGGTTTCTTGGCTAACACAACAGCCGGATCCGCAATGTTCTCCGTTGGCGTTGGTTGAGAAACATTCACAGGAAGCTTGTAATCAATACTCATCCACTTTGCATGATGCTTAAGGAAGTTTTTGATTTTTCGGGAGCAACACTTCGCGTAAAACTTAATAAACCTTGCTTTGACTCTGCTTAACGAGCAACGTAAGCTTTTTCGGTCTCGAGTTTCAAAAATAGTGTTGAAGCGGCTTTCGATTAATTCAATGCAATCATTGATGACTAGACTTTGGCTTGATGAACAAATTGATGAGATCTCTTTTATTCACTGCCATATTGCTGGCATATAACTTCACGCCGAGTTGAAACAAAAGTTTGAACACGAATGAGCACGAACAACGAAAACCAACCACTTATCTGTTAATTGTCTTCTTCCTTTGCCATCTGTATTCTGTTACCTTCCCTTCGCGTACGAACCAATCCTTGCGCGCTCGCTCTGTTATTGGTTGATTGACTTGCTAATGGTGCTAAACGCAGGTGAATCATGTCTTGACGTGTTTAACGCGCATGCCAATGAATGAAACAACAAAAAGGTCTTTTGTTATCTTGAGATTGCTTACCCGCGATCGAGTAAGGATTAGTAACACTCTTATGAAGCAGAAAATTCACAAATGTTTGTTATTAGATTCCGTAATGCAATTAGATTGCGTAGACAAATAAATTTACCGGTTCAACGGCTGATCACCACACAGGGGGAGGATGACACCCCTATTGTGAGCCAGTTTCACTTCGTCAATGAAATCATATAATCATGTTTTATAATCAAATAGATCTCCTTCCTTGAAGTTCAACCCCCTTGACATGGAGCCGCATATGGTGATCAAATTCCTTGTATCGTCAAAGTCAATCGCGAACGTAAAAAAATGCCAAAACTCAAAAAAAGAGCAAAAACATAGCAGTTTTTAAATGCTTCGTTTTAGCGTTTCCGCAAGTTTCCGCAAGCTTTTATTGCATTTTTCGAAAGATAACATAAAGGGCTTTCAAGTACTCTATGAAAAACTGCGGCGAACAGAGGCGTACTTAGTTATTTTTATGAGTCAAAACCATTAAATTTACTTTAACATTATATGTAGTTTTATACAGGCTCTATTGCGTTTAAATTTATAGATTCTACAGTTTCGGATAGGTCAAAATATGAGCTTTGAAATGGTATACAACAATCATATTTAGAACTCTTTTTATTGTTGCATAACATATTTTTTTTTAAACAACTTCAAATTGGTATTTCTAAAATGGCCAACTTTGGAGACATTCTTCATAATAAAACTTTCTTCATGTTGACATATTTTCATGAATCCTGAAAATATAAACAATAAACTACAAAAAAAAACAATGAAAACATATAAAAATCGAACATTGCAATGTTGGCACTTTTGGCCGCCCAAAAGGTTTTGGGAAGGGTCCGGTAACCCAACATTATGGTCCTTCGACCCGGATTACCCGGAAAACGGGACAAAGGACACCGCCAGCGTTGGTCACCACATGGTTTGGCCGCCAAAATGGAAAAATGGCATAAGGAGCTATTGTGGAGGCACACAATTAGCAGCCATCACTGCGGCACAATCTATAACCTCGTCATGTCCATTGCACTTTTGGATCGATATGGCACAATAGACTTCTATGACGTTTATTAAATGCACAAGTATTAGTGCAGAACTCGGAGTAATTTTTCTTTTTTTCCTTTGGTTTGTTTTTTTCCGTCGATCTTGTTTTCCGTGCTGAGCACCAATGCTACCGACGTGCCAGGAAGGCAGCTTCCACACCTGGACCCTACCTATCGACCCATCAACTCATGAACCGGGGACCAACGGCTTTACTTCCCATCTGAAGGAAGGCGTGATCAGAGATGTTATGCCTCAGAACATCCCGGCGACGCCGACTGGGATTGAACCCAGGCCTGCTGGGGTGAGAGGTAATCACGCTTAACGCTACACCACCGGCGCCGTTAACTCGGGGTAAATTATAAGTGCAAGAAAACCTTTGAATTTACCCAAAGTTCTGCACTAATACTTGTGCAATTCACAAACGTCAGAGAAGTCTATTATCGTCTATAATGGCTGCATTTGCTCGGATGCAAGCAAAACAAATCCTTCATACAACGGGCGTTTGAATACCGAAATCTCCCCATTCGGCACTGGATTTACATTCACACTACAAAGAATCACCTACCTCTGCTACATGTCTCGATGGATTTTACAGCATTGAACTTAGGCAAACGGCCTGGTTTTCCAGGTAAATACTTGAACAGTGTATGTCCAGCCGGATGGAAAACACGCAATGCAAATACTGACACTTTTTCACTGTTTACCGGTCACCAACAAAACACTACTTGGAGTGAATGTCAACAATAACATCTCGCAACGAACAGTATGGATTCCACAACAACCAACGATCACAGCTGATATCTGGTCAGCTGATTTTCTCGAATTCAACGTCACGGAAACAAATCGAGCCAAGGAATACACTCAGTACACCCACGATGCGATCCGATACATTACCAATTCCAACACGACGGTGTCTATTCGCCAACCCAAAGATTGAGTTACAATGGGTGCTCAACTTCACATCTCAAGCAAAGACACAAGGGTGTTCTAGCAATCTCCAAGGGTCGAGCACAAAGGGTGATCGAACCAATTCCAAGGCAAGGACACAAGGCCATCCCACAGTTTGTGCACAAAGGGTGCGCAAACTCATCCAAAGCAAGAGTACAAGGGTGCTCAAATCCAATCCCCATAGGGTTCTCAAAATCAAACCCCACGGATTGGGTACACAGGGTGCTCTTGGATTAGATACACTAGCGGATGTTCAAGTAGGATTCCAACCGGACACAGGGTGTCCACGGCTGATTCAACAACCAAGGTTGTAGGTACTAGGGGTGTCGTAGGGGTGTGACGGATCCAGAAGCATTCCACGAGGGGCACGCAATAGCCTTTTTGACTGCGTTGGATTTAAAGTACAAGGTGTTCAACTATGTAATTAAGTAATTAAAAATGAAAATTAAGTATTTCATGTAATTAAATTTAATTTCGCGTAATCAAAGCAGTGTCAGTGTAATTACTGTAATTAAAACACGTACTTCTATTTGATTACGTAATTAATGTAATTAAAAATTAATTTTCTGTAATTAATGTTATTAAAGTTACACAAATGTAATTGAACTATTTAAAAAAAATTGAAGAAAACCCTTAACACATACTCGAATGAATCAATTTATTCAAAAACTCTTCTTACACCCTGAAATACGCATATTAATGTTTTACTAGACTACAAACATGACCAATTCTGCGAATACTTATACTAAATTTCTTCGAGCACCATGCTAGAGTTGGAAACTGAAATAATCCACTCGCGACAAGCGATTTCACTTTCGTTTTGTACGTTCAACATAATGTCGTATCTAGTGCACTGTATTCGTTGAATAATGCACTTTAATGCAGAACTAGAATAACATCGATTGTCGCGAGTGGGTTATATCGGTTTACAATTCTAGCGACAATATACAATTTAATGGGACTGTGCACAGATAAAAATTCTGAATTTTAATTGTGATGTAAACATTCATTCACGTAAACTTAAATTTAATTTCACACAACCGAGCAACTTGTAAACAATGTTGTTTACAATGATGGGCTTTTGTATACAATATTTGTTACATTGCATGAATTGTGCTAGAACTTTACATGATATATAATGTAAACTTATATGATATATGACGCTCCATTTGTGTGCATCATATTGAACAGAAATTTACACTACTTTTCGAACTGTGTGGGCTGTCTAAGACCATTATTAGCCGTGCAGAATCATGAAGTTTCATATGTCGCACGAAGGATTTTGGTTCTTGTCGATAATTGAAAATATACCCGGGAACACCGGAACATGCCAGGGAGGGCCAATGGGATCGTGGGCTCTCAAAAACCCTAATAAAAAATAACCATAAACGAACGATAACCCAAATCATTGAACTATTCCACAAATGGTTTGGATGATACCCAGAACACGTCGTTAAGCAAATTAACCATACACTTTTTATTAGGGAAGACCATTACTGGCCGAGTTCAGCAGAATCATAAAGTTTGATATGTCGCATGACGTGTTTTGGTTCTTTTGGAGAATCGGTCACTTGCCCGGGGACACAGGAACATGCCCGAGAGGGCTAGTGTGAGCGTCGAGTCTCATTAAGGCCATTACCAGCCAAAATTTGGAAAATCGTGAATTTTGATATGTCGCACGATGTTTTTGGTTCTTGTTGAGAATTGGCCACTTCTCCGGGGGCACCGGAACATGTCTGGGAAGGCTTGTGTGACCATGGACTCTCCATAAAACCATTACTGGCGAAGATTTGTAAAATCATGAAGTTTGATATGTCGCACGATGGGTTTTGTTCTTGTTGAGAATTGGCCACTTCCCCGGGGGCATCAGAACATTCCCGGAGGGGCTAGTGTGACCATGGACTTCCAATAAGGCCATTACTGGCCAAGATTTGTAAAATCATGAAGTTTGATATGTCACATGATGGGTTTTGGTTCTTGTTGAGAATTGGCCACTTCCCCGGAGCACCGGAACATTTCCGGGATGCCCAATGTGATTGTGAACCGTTGGAATAGCTGCCACTGGTCCAATTACATCGTTTGAGAGAAAAAACATGATGTTCATCGTGTGTATACTTATTACAGAACGATAAAGCTGAATGCCGACCAAAAGTGACCCCAACGGGAACCGAAATAACTCCGGAACCATGAATTGATCAAAATATTTACAGATGTATTCAGAAATTTCAATGGATTCCCGACAGAATGCAATTTGATGTAATTAAAATATTGAGAAATTATGTTTTTAGAGCTAATTGAACTTTGAAATCTATGCAAATTTAGACGTTAGGCACGCAAAGGTTAACATAATTTTCAATTGTAATTCTGTTTTCGTTACATCCACCAAATTAAATTCGTTATTTCTTAGGTTGAACCAGGTAGCACAAACAAACATTCCTTACATTGTCGCATTCTCCAGTGCTTTGACAGGGGCGTGATCCAGGATATAGTTCATTGCCCTGCCAACACCTCGGCAGTATTGAAAGCCGACTACATTTCCAATCACGAACCGATCGTTGCATGTGAATTGGCACCAATCACCAACGTAGATTTCCTCGTAGGTCCTGGGAGATGTATGTTTATAGGGTCTATTCTGAAATCATAACAGCGGTAGCGATACAATCCCTTTTAGATACAATCTATCAGAGCTGACATTATCCTTAACGTAGCAAAAGGGCCTGTGAAATTTTTGTTTCACGGGCCAATAACAAAAGGGTCTAACGGTACGCTGGGGGAAATTTAAGTACATTTCTCGTTGTACATTAATGGAGTTAATGCACTTAATTTATGTTACTTGTAATTAAAGTTGAAATTTGTAGAAATTTCCGACGCTCGTAATTAAAGTAATTAATCATGTAGTTAACTGTAATTATTGTACTTAAAAAGGGCTTGCGTAGGAGTTAAAGGTTATTGCGTGCCCCTCGGCATTCCATTCAAACCAGAAAGAATAGTACTATGGTGTCCTGTATTCATCACCAGCAGACATTAGGGGTGTCTGCAAACAACCAATCGGACGACATAGATAAATCAAATCGTCTTAATCGTCACTGGTCGGATGGTCCCATATTTGCACGGATATGGATAGTTGGAGACAATCCACTTCAAATATTTGGCATCAACATTCGAATTGGACCGAATATACCGGACTTCGTGAAATACTGGCTGTGGGCGACATCATATGTTTCACCAGGTTAGTAATAACAGTATATGTACCAGCCGAAGCGACATTTCCAGATATAACATACATTATTTGCCCACACATGGACACGGACATGGAATATTCACCCAACCTGAGGACATCCGCAAGACGTATTCTGCGAGCTATATGAGAATAGCGGAACCGAAAGCCATATAATGGGCGCAAAATGGGCGAACCACGGAAGGATCATCCGGGCAACCGAGGAGTCAGGTCAACCAAGGAAAGGAATCAATACATGTACATGTGAGCACAGCGAGTTCCATCCCACGGATTCACGGTTAGTGGTACCAAAAGTCATCCAAATAACGCAAACATAATTGGTGAACACCGGAAGGATCATCCGGCCAACCAAGGAAGGAAGGAAGGCGTTAATTACCGAGACAGGAATCGGTCACAAGGACATCAAGCACCCAAGAACCGATATGCAGGGAACAGGAGCGCAGAAGGTACAAGATAGCCAAATAACATCGGCCTGGTACCGAAACCATGATTAGAATGGAAACGGAGAGCGAAGAGCGGTGAGATAGCGTCATCAGTGGCAGACGCAGGTCTTCACGGTGGGTGAGTTGTGCAAGTCAACAGAAATATACCGATTCAAGGACAGCACGTTGGACCAAGGATGAGAAAGGCGAATACTACAATGATCGAGAATTGGCACCAAGGAAGAATTATTCAGAAATTTTTGAGTCCAGAGAACAGCAGCAAAACCTTCGAATTGTTAGCATTACATTGCATTCAATTAACATAATATCCGTAATCAATCCAATACAATTCAACCAGGTTGAAGAGCGTAGAAATATTGCATTTGTAAAAAGGTAAATTACTGTTTAACAACGCTCTTGATTGACTTCAAATCGACTAGAAAATACTAGTGAAAATATCCTTTCAAAAGCCTCCTGTCGCTAGTCGAAAAAAAGAATGGCCGCATTATCAAATGAGCTGGCAAAAGCAAACTCTGTCAACCATTTGAACAGCGGATGAACAAAAGAGAAGATAAATTCTCTAGGCCTCACCTCTTTACACTCATTGCGCATTCGACAATTGACAATTCACCTTTTCGTTCACTCTGTAACTCTTCACTCCTATGGTAAAATCCGTAAAATCCCATAAGCAAACATCAGTCTGGCCATGAAACATGGTGAACATTTCTTTACCCTTTCACTCCTATGAAAAACCCCAAAAAAACGGCGGCTTGCTTGTTCCATGGTGGAATGAAGAGATAAGACAAAGTCCACTAAATTTCATGCACACATTGTCAGATGCTCATAAGATTTTACCATAGGGGTAAAGAGTTGCAGAGTCGCCGTCAACATCAATGCTTACTGAGCATGCAACCTTATATCTGCTTTTCTTTCACAAAGGCTAATGTTGCAAACGTAAACAATTACTTTCTCGGAGAATTTCTCGAGAATGAAAACTCATTCAAGTAAACCACCACGATGATTGTGTAGAGCGAGAGTCCTCCTATCCGATAGAATTGGTGACTGACTTTGAACTACGAGAAATTGACGAAAGAAGCTATGGATTACGTTTTCGACATTGGTCCTTATGAACGCTCAGTGTCGATATCACGAAAATTTTGTTTTGACAGATCGATGTCCAACTATGCCAGTTATACTACTGAGGCAACACAAAAAAGGGGTTAACTTTTAGTCATATATTTTGCATGATGTTCCACATATGTTATGTGATATAAGAAAGCCACCATCCCTTCAAAGACCTTGTCTTGTATGCAGCTCCACTTAATAGCAAGATAAATTTGAGCTATCGATCTGAATTCACAATATCGCTGTATGAAGGGCCAAAAACGGAGGTGCGGACCCGTAAGCAAAGACACTTACGCGAAATCCACGGGAATTTAAAGATCTCCTTCCAACAGAATTCACAATACTTATTAAGCTTCCTACAGGATGGTTTGTAAAGAAAGGCGCGTCAATCTCATTGAAACTGTTGAAGTAGAATTCACACCACCACAATCGAATCGGTAGGATAAAGAAAATGATAGTGTTTATTCCCTTCTAGACTCCGGTTATCATACCACTCCATCGTCTAGTTCCAGGTCAAATGATACCCTGATGCTCCCTCCAAACCTACTATTTATTTAAATAATGAAAATATATGTAATGTAGAAATTAAATATATCAGAACATTGAGTATGAAATAATGAATATAATTTTAAATAGATTAAAAATTGAAATTTCAAGGTTATATTTGTTGGGTAATTCCCCGTTTTGCACAACGTGCGCACCCACGAATAGCTAGTTTGGCTTATGCAGTTTAACAACTGTGTAACACCGGTGTGAAACGATCACTAATTAATGATTTTATTCTATGCACTACTAAATGCATTTATTATTCTAAGAAAGTGGACTGTATTTAAACAACACAATCGAACTGAATCGATACCGGTACCTTCGGCCGTCGGGAGCTAACTCGCTATTCTCCTATCTCTATTTGCAAGTGATGCTGCGAGAGCACATCACTGATAGACTATCATGCCTATCTCTCGTGTAGGTAGGTAGAGTATGATCTGCAAACATGCAAACGATCGTGGTCACTAATTTCTCCTGGATTCCCTAATCTACAGTGATGCACACAATTATGAATTCTAGTTTCCCTAACATGTAACAATTTGGGTTTTATTAGGATCCTGAAGACCATTATTTAGACTTGTAGAATGCTATAAACCACGATAAAACTGCAATGCTACTTGGGTCAAAACGAAAACATTTCAAAATATAACTATAACTACAAAAGATAAATTTAAATATATACACCGATCCTCTCCATCTCCTTCAACGACCTCATGGAATTCGTATCTCTTCGCATGTTCGTGGAACTAACATGCTGGCCTCTGCCGGTGGAATTGACCCTCGTATGCTATTGGAGAATAAGACGGCTTGATTCCGACACAAATTCGATATTGGAGAGACATAACTTAACTGTCGCCCCCTGGCGATAACGGACGAACTCTCCATTGTAGCCATAGTTTGCCCCAACGGGGGCGTAAAATGCTCAGCGGAAGTTGTGGTCGTAGATGATCAGAATTCATCTCAGAGAATTTCTGTAGAAAAGAGAAAATCCTATTGGGCTCCGAACAACTTGTTAAGCTTGGAAAACGTAACGGCGGAAAGCGCCGTCAGCTGCAAATGTGCCCCTACTGGGGCCATACTTATCTGAGTTTTCCCGATGTGGTTGTCGATCCATGGGAGAATACATCTCTGACGACCATCGATTGTTGAAGTGTTAGAGATGATGCTGGAGGAAGGGAATTCGATCGGCTTCCGAAATGCTACTTATTTCTAATAAACGTAACTTATACTGCGGCCCCTGGCATAAACGACATAAACTGTCGTAACCGCCAACTTTTCCCCATATGGGGCCATACTTAGCTGTGTTGTGATGCCGCAAGGTATCAGAGGTTGATCCGTATATGTCGAAGAATAACAGCGATTTGGATCCGAAATTCAAATCGGTTACGCTAAACGTAACTTAGATGTTGACCCCCTCGGCAGGTGTGGCTAGAGTGCCACAAGATTGCCAATGGTTGCCCCCAATGGGGGCGATACTTGCTATGGTAGATTGCATATAGATGAACGAAGGAACGGATGATCTCTCCAGCCAAGCATATGAGCAGCAGGTTATGACTGTCGAGAGAGAACAGATCAGTATGTTCCCGGATAAACAGAATATAGAATACGTAACTTATAGGTTGCCCCCTGGCAACAGCGGCGGGGTTACACCAGCGTTGAAGGCGGTAGTGATGTTGGTGGCGGCGGCAGCGTAAAAAGCGTAATCGATGATGGATAGGACGGCAGCATGGAAGGCGGTACCGGTGCTTGCTGGGACGGTAGCGTAGAAGGTGGTGGCGTTGATTGTGCTAAAGGCACCGTTCCTGTAATATTGCTGAAAACGGTGGGGCCAGCTAAAGGTCCATCTTGTTACGGATCCGTGCTAACAATTCCTTCTGTCACTTGATCGGCGCCCGGTGGTTGCGGTGTAGTACGTTGATTTGGCACTGATGGATGTTTGAGGGGGCTCTGCTGGTTTTCACCATTTGGTGCTACTCGCTGTGCTTGTGTTGCAGCAAGGCCGCTAGAGGTAGTAGGGTTTTGCGCTTCCTGCTTGGTGAACACTGGTGGCAGTGGTGAAGGACCTCCGGTTGTCGAACTCAGAGCAGCTTCTGCCTGCTCAACACATTTGTTCACCCACTTAATTATACTGGCGTTGCTTGACTGCCTTCTGATTCTACTGCGCTTGCTCCGGACACTTGAACTGTCGTCTTTTAACTCCAGCTGGGACTCAAGCAGCTTATATTTGTCCTCCACAAACTTTTCCTGGATGGCTTTTATTAGGTCTAAAGAATAATTTTATGTAATTTTAAGCAAATTTAATCCAATTTTTATTAACTTTTCACCTTCTGATAGCACGTTTACCTGATTGAATTCGATAGAATGATCTACAATAAACGAGACAATGTAGATCTTCACGCTCTATCTCCCTCCTCTCTTTCGGTTCTGTTACTGTGACAGTTTCGTTTCCAGTTCGCCCGAGCCGCTACTGTACCGTCACAAGCAGTGTTTCCAGTGCCAACATAAATGTTGTCGCGGTCAGCAATATCGCTGGAACCGAGTTGTGGAAAAACCAACGATCTACCAGTTCAGTACACAGGGTTTTAGCCGAAATTTTGGGGAAGGCATGTAACTGAACCCATTTACTGAACAGATCCAAGATGTAATGTTTACTATAGATACTATAGATTCCATAGATAAGCGGAGGCACAACAATTTGTATTGGCAACCATGAACAATAAATGATCTTACTGGCATCCGTGAAAAAAGTTCATCATAGAGCTCTTCGTTGTGCAGTTTTGTTTTGTTTCGTGCGTAAAAGTTCAAAATGAAGTGCAAAGCAAATCTTTGCAACAATGAATCGAGGAATGGTTTGCTTTATCTTCCCTTCTTCCGTTGTCCGCGAAATAAATCGGAATGTGGAGAGTGGAAAGCGTTTTGTGCTCAAAATATTACAATATTTCTCCCTCAAACAACACCATGATGACGTCATGCTCGTTTGACTACACTAACTGACAGTTCGTTAGGCTACATTATGATTTGCCTCCGCTTATCTATGGAATCTATAGTATCTATAATGTTTACCGGTGGTGGAACGGGGAAGGGGGGCTATATAATCTAGGGCAACTATTTACCAGGGCCGAGAGGCGGTACGCATGTCTCCCATGGGTGGAGTAGTAGCATGGTTTGGTGGTTTTATTTTTTTACACTCGGTGCATTTTCGCACGTACTCCCGTACATCCCGAAACATATTCGGCCTAAAGAACTGTTGTCGGATTTTCCCCACAGTCTTATCTACCCCCACATGCATTGAATCATCATGATTGGCTTTAATTATCGCTTTCCTGGACTCTGGACTGGGAATTATCTTCCAATCGAAGCGATGGTCTACGAGATCATCAGTGAAAACGTATTTTAGGAGTTGGCCATCATATAGGCGGAAATCTGGGTACTCAGCTGGCAATTTTTTGCTCTTGCTGTCTCAGAGTATTATACCAAGAGCAATTAGATTTCAGCTGAACGGCCATTACACTTCTTGATAGTGCATCAGGCACTACATTGTCCTTGCCACGACGATGGACAATGGTCATATCGTACATCTGAAAAGTCAAGCTCCACCGACTGAGGCGGGACGACGTTCTCCACTTTGACCTAACAATAAACGTCAAAGCTGACGAGTCGGTCAGGAGAACAAAGTAACTGCCTTCGAGATAGCCTATGTTCTATGGAAAGAAAGGCGGCAAGTTTCCACCGGTTGGTACTAAGGCGTCGTGTTGTGGATCATGGCTAACAGACGCTTGCTTAAACACTCACGCACGTAAACATCGGTTGTCATTGTATCTTGGTCGTATAACTTCCGAGCCCTAGGTTTGAAGGATGCGCTTTGCCTTATTCTGCTTCTTGTACTTCTTTAGACCCATTCTTGCCTTGGCCCGCTGGACGTTACTCTTCGAGGATCCCACATTTTTAAGCCACGGTTTGAACCGAAGCAGTTTTCTTGAGAGTGACTTGCACGATTTTCTGGTCCAAGTTTCGGTCAACTGGGTTCGGTTTACGTTCAGATTTTTGCTTGTCCTGGAAAGTTGCTTCATCACCATACTTCTGAATCGCGCTTCGGCTCCGATGCTTACACCTTCCAATTTCGCTAATTGACTCAAATAAATGTTGTTGCGCTTTTCCGGAGAAACGCTTGAAACTTGCGATACACGAAACTGTTGGTCGAAATGCAAACAATGATTCAGCGTGATAATCAGCTGTTTAAACGTCATCTGAAACAAGCAGGGGTGTTCCAAAGTAGGATTGGGCGATCTTGGATCGATCTTTTTCATCCCGATTTCCGATTTTTCGGATCGATTCTTTGTCCACGAAAAGATCGAAAAAATCGATCTCTTCTTTCGATCTTTTCGATATTCAAAATAAAAAATAGGTGTTAAATTTTGTAATTGTATTTACATCGAAAAAACGATTTACTCTCACCCAGACTGTGAGGTAAATTCAACGAACATAACGTCAACATCAGCATCGCTCCCTACAATAGCGTCACTATTTGCGTTTCCGATATTTATGAATACAGCAACATTTGAAGATATTTGCTACCTCCCTCCTGTGCTCATTGCATTCCATTTAATTGAATATTATAAAGGAAAGAATTTCTTGGCGTACCAACGTAAACAAGTGTATAGTCCGAAATTGAGGATAACAATAACAAACCAACATTTTTTGCTAAAGCAAAAGTGAGGATAGCAAACTAAGCACTTGAAAATGGGATTACGCAAGTGTGCAAACGTCAGAAAGGTCGATTAAAATCAAAACCATTGGATCGATCTACCAAAGATCGATTCTTTACTTACTTACTTAAGGATCCTGTGCACCACCAGCGGTGCAAAAGGCCAACGTGAAAGACTTCCATCCTGGGCAGCTGCTCGCTTTTGCCTTGACCTGGGCCCAGGTCAGATTCCTACCGACTTGCTTACTCTCCTTATTGAGGCTCCGCTGCCATGAGCCCCTGGGTCTGCCTCTGCTGCGATGTCCTACCGGATTCCAATCCAGCGCTTGCTTGTAGATTTCGTTTCCGCCCCGTCACCTCCACTTTCGCTCCCGAATTTCTGTTGCTATCGGCTTCTGATGACATCGACGATGGAGCTCGGCATTCGAGATCCAGTTGTGAGGCCACCAGGCACGAATTATATACCGCAGGCATCGGTTGATGAAGACCTGCAGCTTTTGAGTGTTCTCCGCTGATACACACCACGTCTCGCTGGCGTATAACAACACAGATTTCACGTTCGAGTTGAAAATTCGGATTTTGGTGCGTTGACTTATCTGGTTGGATCTCCATACGTTTCGTAAACTCGCAAAGGCAGCCCTAGCCTTCTTGATTCGTACACCTATGTCGCTCTTGGTCCCGCCGTCCGACGCTATTTGGCCGCCAAGATATTGGAAACTTTCGACCTTCTCCTCTGCTTGCCCCGCTACCGTAAAGTTGGAAAGGTTGCCCGTGTTGATATCCAACGATTTGGTCTTGTTGACGTTGATGGTGAGACCCGCCTACTCTGCATATCAGAGCGCCGTTGTGCTAGTAGAGCAACATCATCAGCCAAATCGAAGTCGTTGAGATGCTCCATGGTGATAGGCTGCCAAAGCAGCCCACTGTTCGGTACACGGTCAATTGCACCTACCATGATCTCGTCGTTTACGATGAGAAACAGTAGCGGTGATAGTATACATCCTTGCCTCGCGTCGATCTTCTCCTGTATCCGATTCAGGATAACTTTGCACAGAACATTGAGACTTCCTTCTCTAGAGCCGAGTACCGTTGATGGGCTTCGTTCTTGGCTTCTCTGATTCTCTCCCGCTCTATCGCGGCTTTTGTTTCTCTACGCTCCTTAATCTTCCGCCAGGTTTCATCTGTGATCCACTCTTTCCTCTGAGTGCGTAGCTCACCCAAGTTGTTCTCGCTTGTTTCTATAAAGGCATTCTTGATGGCCGTCCATTGTTCTTCTACGCTGCCACCTTCTGGAACGTCCGCAGCTCGAGTCTCAAGTTCTTCAACAAAAGACCTTTTTACCGCTGGATCTTCAAGTCGGCGTGTGTTGCACCGCCGCCCGAGTCTCTCCTCCCGTCGCTGGATCCGCGCCATGCGTAGGCGGATTTCGCCGATTAGAAGGTGATGGTCAGACGTGATGTCAGCGCTGCGTTTATTCCGGACATCAAGAAGGCTCCATCTCCATTTTCGGTATGTCCATCACGGGAAACCCACGTGACTTTGTGCACTGGCCGATGGGGGAAGAGCGAGCCCCCGATCACCATGTCGTTATTGCCACAAAATTCTGCAAACAGCTCACCGTTCTCGCTCATTTCGCCGAGACCATGGCGTCCCATGACACGCTCATAGTCCGTGTTGTCGGAGCTGATCTTTGCATTGAAGTCGCCATTGTAGATCTTGATGTCACCCTTTGGAACCTTATCCACGACTGTAAAAATTATCCTTGTCCTGTAGCTCAGCAGCATCGGTTGGCGCATAACATTGGATTATGGTAAGGTTACGAACCCGTGTTCTAAATCTGGCAACGATTATCCTCTCATTAACAGGCTCCCACTTGATGAGCGCAGCAACTGCCTGGACGCTAAGTAGGAGACCAACTCCACGATGGCGGGGAGCGTTTTCACCTCGAATACCAGAGCATAGTAGTACCTGTCCCGACGGCAGTTTGTGTTCTCCAAAGTTTGGCCAACGAACTTCACTCAGTCCCAGGATTTCTAGCTTCATGCGTCACGCCTCGTTGGCGAGTAGAGCCAGTTTAGCCTGCTGGGCTAACGTCAATACATTCCATGCTCCAATTCGTGTCCGTTGTTTTGCGCTAATAGTCGTTGCCGTTATATCAGTTCGATGTCTTTCTCTGTTGGTTTCTGTAACAATTGTAAAGGTTTCAGAGACAGTAGGTGGTTGGCCTAAGGTCTCCTATCCGCCGTGATGGGGCTGCCATCTTAGGTGTAGCTTCCGGGGAAGAGCATTTCTTATTCAGCCGCTGGATGCCAGTCAGACGCTGTTTGAGTCGCACCTCCAGACGCTCGGGTTTGGTGAAGCATTTCCTCTATCACCGTGCTATGGTTACCGCGCCAGTGTTCGCGTCGCACCTCCTCACTCTGCTATTATCGGATTGACAACATTGCCCAGGCTACGCCAACCAGCTGTGTCCATGTTTCAGCTGGCAGTCTTTTGTGATCATATGACTCATGGAGGCGTGAGGTAGGAACTTGTGAGGACCGGAGCTAGGTATATCGCTTCTTCCAGATTGTCACTCACCATTTTGTAGCCCGATCGATTCTTTGATACCGATTTAATCAGTGGATCGATTCTAGAACCAAATATAAGATCGATCCGTCAAGATCGATCTTTCTCTGAAGATCGCCCAATCCTATTCCAAAGTCGTTTTGTACCAAAACAATGTTTTTGTTTTAAACAGTGGCTTGTTTAACAATAATTTCCGGGAAACAAAATTGAACGACAAAGTCCATGAACAATTTCTTTAGGTTGTTGTCAACTTTTTGACCAGAATATTTTTTTCAAATTTTTTATTACATCCTACAAATGGAACCGTGCCATCTGTGTGAAAAACAGCCTTGGATAAATCCAATTTAGGTATTTTCCACAGTAACATTTCAAGATCTTACAATGGAAAGTTCGAATCTCCGGACAAAAATTGTGGGCTATTTTGAAGGCACCCAACAAACACTTTTAGCTGCAGACTAGCTTTTACATGCAAGAATCAGCTGAATAATCCCATTTTTTGCTCTATATATGCTATTCTGCAGTTAACATTGTTAGTTGGGCATGCTTCCAAACCTTCCGATTGCTGTCATTGTTCCGATACAGGTTTCCGGCTTCTCCTCAATTTTAATCTAAAAAAAAAACTTCTTTAGTTTTAGAGAACCTTTCATGTCCTTGGGAATTTCGCTCATCCGGACAGCGGACCCCGTTAAACTAACAAAACACCAGAAAGAACTTTCAATACCCAACAAATGGTCCAACTGTACCCGGAAGTATTCCACGTATTGAATACGAGAACAAACGCTGCAAAGGGAACCCATTTCCCGGGCAATGTGACTCTCGCGACAGATAGAAAATTGGAAAAGTTTGCCAATAATGGCAAAGGAAAATATCCAATGAATTTAATAGAAAACTCATAGTTTCCTAAAGTCCAATTCTCCCGTTTCAGTTCTCTTTCTCTCTGCCTCGGTGCAGGATGATGGGATTGTATCGAAAATATTTCCACGAATGGGCCATGGTCCTCGATTAGAAACAGGATGCCCGGTCGGTCGGTGCAGTGGAATCGATTTATCCATGCAAGTGGAAATTCAATTTAGTTGATCTGCCATGAAATTCTAATCCCACCACATTCACAACCACGGCTTTTCAGCGTATATTCGCGCGTATTAATCGGTTGAAGCTTGGGCCGTCTATCAGTCAAGCCACAACCACCGAAAACACTCACGAGCGAAATTTGTCGAGTGGGTTTTCCGATTTGCCGCTAATGAGGTTCGAGGGTGCCGAGTTGGGACTCAATATTGGTCGGTCCGGGATGATCCGAATTGTTTCATCAAGAGGAGTAATTCGGTTTAGTGTCGATTTAGGACCGCGGTAGATTCTCTTTTGAGACGATTTTTCAAATTTGTTATTATTTGTAGCTCAAAAAGTTGCTTCGATGGTTACATTGTAAGTGCAAATTACATTGTCCCTTCTCTAGTGGCAAAAAGAAACACCAAACGATCCCAAACAACCACAATCTACTGCACGGCACTATCCTGCGTCTGATCCTTGTCCCCGGTTGCCAGTTAATGTCAAATGAAAACTGGTCCTCACATGGTCACATTTTCTTGTTGCAGCAATTTTCCCGACTTGTAGTTGTGTGATGAAGGCGCTCCCTCCCTCGAACGAGCAGCGGTGGTGCAATAACGTATGATTTTTTACTGCCCCGGCTAGCGCACTCCGGGGTAAACTTTTCCGTTTCATTTTATATCGCCATCCAGACCGCAGATGGAAGTTTGCTTTGTCTTGGCTCTGTCCTAAATTACTTTCCCCGACAAGTTGGGATAACGATTTCTTGGGACAGAACTAATTTTATTCTTCACCCCATAATAATTTCCAATTGTTATCAATCCATGCAATCTTGAGAATTCTCCCCGTAGCCCGACAATCAGGAAAGCAATTAGTTTCATCATTCCAACCAAACACTTCAACCTGGATTTATTGGTCTCCAATTGTTCGGATGATCCGATTCCGGAAGCGGCAGACCCATTATCAATTCCAACCACCATCGCCATCGACGTGGAGTTTGAAGAGACGTTGATGCAGACACAATTGCATCCCCAGAAGAGCCTCCAGATGGGGGCAAAAGTAGAAACAGTTCCTATTGCAAGCAGCCACTTGACTGCGCAATTAAACCGGCTCAAGCGGCCTGCGATAAGACCCAGCCCAGATCCAATTAGAACTTTCCAATCAATGAACAATTAATATTATTTCTCAATTGCCCTTGCCTTGTTTCTTCTTCTTCTTCTTCTCAGGTGTGTATGCTCTCCGGAAAGGTCGGCCCTCTTCCGGATTTGCAATGCCTCATCTACCACTCAGTGACTGACTGCCTTCCTGAATCCTGACTGCCTGTCTGACTGCAGCAGCACGATAAAATAATGAAGAAAAGTCAAGACGAACGAGAAGGGGGCTTTCGAGAGGGCTTTTTGTCGGACTAACAACGGACAAGTCAAGCAGCAGCAGGATCCGACAGGGACAGGGAAAGTGAGAAAATCCAGTCCATTCTTGTTTTCCGATCAGCATACAAATGAGCTCTGTCAATTGCTCTTTCAAGTGGCGTGAGACGAGTGAGCAAGACGTAAAGATGAGAAAGAGAAAGAGCTCTTTACATTGGTAATTAGCACACTTGCTGCAGGCTTACGGCCGGCTTTTGGATAGATAGATGTAGATTTAACTAGTTATTGATGGAATAAACTCGACTCCGGGCTGAACAGTAGATTAGGTGACATTGTCTGTATCAATGGGTGTACCGGTAAAGTAATTGAAATCTGTGGCTTATCCGTTCTGGAAAATGATAACTATGTTAACATTGGAGTGACGCTTTGCCATAACGTAGATCCGGAATATTAATGCCCTATGATGGGAAAAAGACCTGTATCATATCTGAATAGTTCCAGAGGGATCACAAGGCAGGATATTTTCATAGTGTTGTGAAGTACAGTACCCGTTCGAGTTTGGCAAAGGGCTCGAAAATTTGGTATTGCCAAAATCGAACGGTTATTTTTGGGAATAAAGGGTGTCCCACATCAAATTGAATCACGCAAAAAAAAAACGCTGTGGAAAACAGCCCTTATTGGTTTGGTTCTGGGAGAAGTCACTTGGATAATGACGAATTTTCTCGAAGTTTTTTTGCTCATCGTATGCGAAGTTGTGGTGGTGTAACATTTAAACGAGAGTTTCGTTTGCGAATTATTTGTTTCGTTGGTCAATTTTGAGAATTTCGGCAGAATTTCTTACTCATCAATATGGCAACAAGTTTGCGTGTGCTGTCTCGTCAAGAACGTTTTTGCATTGACACGATGAACAACCTCATTAGCCTGATAACCAATTACGATGAGCAAAGGGACACCTTATTTCTCGAGGGATGGATGCAGCGGCTAGAGAAAAACTTTGCCGATTTTCAATCGAATCGCTTGCAGATGGAGCTACTTGAGGATCAGGAAGAAGATGCTGACGCAGCTGAAACAGCTGCACCTGATGAGGATGGGTACAGGAAAATTCGGGGTGATTTCGAACGAAATTACATGAAGGTGTATGGGTTTATCGCTTCTAAACTTAAACCAGAACCTACTGCATCGTCGTCAAATGTCGTGGCACCCAGGGTTACAGTTGCTGACTCATCATTCACTCGAATAAGGTTACCAGAAGTAAAACTTCCCACTTTCGATGGTACCCTAGCAAATTGGCTTACCTTTCGTGATGCTTTTGTAAGCCTGATCGATAGTAACCCTCAACTGAAACCAATTGACTAATTTTCGTACCTTATTTCCTCTCTGGCTAAGGAAGCGAAACGGGTGATTGAGTCGATTGAAATCACCTCAGCTAATTACTCAGTAGCTTGGGGACTGCATGAGAAGAGGTTTGATAACAAGAAACTTGTCGTGAAGACATACATTGAGTCTTTGCTTTCCATCGAACCGATGCGCAAGGAATGCTGAATGAATTCGAGCGCAACTTAAACATGATCCAAAAGATTGATGTCCAGACCGAAGGGTGGAGTGTACTTCTCGCGTATATGCTTTGCGCACGCTTGGATTGCGCAACGCTCAAGCAATGGGAACAGCATCACAAATCTACCGAAGTTCCAAGGTGTGAGGATGTGATTGAGTTTTTGCGCGGACATTGTTCTATCCTGCAGTCTTTATCATCGTCGAAGCCCTGCACTGCAGACCTGCCCAAACTCGAACCAGTTCGGTCGCAGAAACCGAAGTTTAGCCATGCAGTAACTACTAACTCATCATCGAAATGCTGTCCATTCTGTACACAGTCCTCGCACTCGCCTTTCCACTGCGAGACTTTTCGCAAGCTTCCTGTTTCCCAACGGTTCGAAATAGTGAAGAAAAATTCGCTGTGCATAAATTGCTTCTCGCCATCCCACCTCGTTAAGCAATGCCCGTCCAGTTGCTGTCGAGTATGTGGACAAAAACATCATACCATGTTGCACCAAAATACCACACTTCGTTCGTCGGATGCCATTCCGAATCCCAAACCACCAACAACACATAACCAATCTCAGTCCACTCGAAGTACTACAGCTGCTCCACCTCAGTCCGCCTCATCCCAGTCTTTGCAACTACCAAATGTTGTAATTCCGCCTACTTGTACCCCATCTACCAGCCATGTGTCGACCACCCTTCTCGGCAGTGTTCGAACCGTTCCTCTGACTGTTTTGCTGCAAACTGCGATGGTGAAGATCTCTGATATCAACGGGTATGCCGTGTGGGCTCGAGCTTTGTTGGATCCTGCCTCGCAGCTGAACTTGATGACGGAGCAGCTGTCACAGAAACTGAAGCTGCGACGTATCAAAACTCATCAGGAGATTGGAGGTGTAGGGAATGCCACTGTCGTTTCATCCTACGCTCGAATCGAATCACATTGTTCGAACTTCATCGCTGATTTCTCATTCCACGTACTACCGGGGATTACTCGCAATCTTCCTGCAAGGGCATTGAGTACCCAATAGTGGAGCATACCAGTTAATCTCGTTCTCGCTGATCCTACCTTCCATCAACCTGATCCCATCGACATGATACTTAGGATGGAGGTCTACTATGAACTCGTCGAAGAAGGTTTGGTCCGTCTTGGTCCGTCATCTCCGTCACCCACAATCAGCTTTGTCCACGTCTGCAGTATCAGTTCGCTCGAAGATCAATTGGTACGCTTTTGGGAACTAGAGTCGTGCCAATCTAGCAGTACCCTATCCATCGAAGAAACGCTTTGCGAAGCGCATTTTGCAGCTACAACTACTCGGGATGATACAGGACGTTTCGTAGTTCAACTGCCGAAAAGATCGACAGTCCTCTCAACACTCGGAAACTCCAAAGAGATTGCCACTCGTCGTTTTCTCGCTCTGGAGCGACGCCTGAACGCTAATCCATTGCTCAAGAAAGCGTATTCAGACTTCATTGAGGAGTATCATCGGCTAGGACACATGGAGGAAGTCACCGATTCGGAAGAACTAAAGCCCAATACTCTTTCGTATTATCTGCCCCACCATTGTGTCGTTAGACCTGATAGCCTGACTACCAAACTTCGGGTAGTATTTGATGCTTCGTGCGCTTCGGATACCGGAGTATCCCTCAACGACGGATTGATGGTCGGTCCCGTCGTTCAAGACGAGTTGGTGTCGATCACTTTACGGTTTCGGATCCCTCGGTACGTGATTGTGTCGGATATTGAGAAAATGTACCGGGAAATCCTACTTTTCCTGCTTGATCGGCGTTATCTCAAGATTCTTTGGTGAAATTCTCCATCGGAACCTTTGCGAACCTTCCAACTTACGACCGTGACTTACGGTACTTCGTGCGCTCCCTACCTGGCAACCAGGTGCCTCCAGGAAATCGCTAGAATTGGAGAAGCCACACATCCAGAAGCATCTAAAGTCATATCCAAGGACTTCTACATGGATGACCTATTAACTGGCGTTGATGACGTCCCAGTTGTTGAATCTGCTTCAGTCTGCTGGATTTTGTCTTCGAAAATGGTCTTCAAATTGTCCGGAGGTCCTAGAACACCTTCCAGCAGATCTACGAGATGAACGAACAGTTTTCAACCTTAATTCTTCCTCCGCTCCGATCAAAACGCTAGAACTGAAATGGCAGACTACGACAGACGATTTTCTCTTCAACGTACCCAAATGGAACGATACAGCTACAATCACCAAAAGAATCGCGCTATCGGATGCTGCCAAACTTTTTGATCCTCTGGGACTGGTCGGTCCGGTAATCGTACAGGCCAAACTCTACCTCCAAGACTTGTGGCGGTACCAGAAAAAATGGGATGAACCTCTCGACGATGAACTTCAGCAACGATGGCTTGAATTCCGGGAAAATCTCGAAGTTCTCCGGAATCTTTCTGTTCCTCGATGGGTTATACCAGTTATCAAACCAGTGTTGATTGAAATGCATGGATTCTGCGATGCATCAGAAAAGGCCTATGGCGCATGCATTTGCCTTCGTGCGGTAGCTGATGACGGATCAGTCAAAGTAAACCTCCTCGTCGCTAAATCAAAAGTAGCACCCTTTGGAGACTCTCGAAAGCAGAAACGGGTCTGCTTACCTCGGCTGGAACTTTCGGCAGCACTGCTCCTCGCACACTTGTTCCAGAAGGTGCAAAACGCCATCACTCTCGATACTAAGTCGTTTTTCTGGTCGGACTCCACTATTGTCCTCCATTGGCTAGCCTCTACTCCGTCCCGCTGGAAGACGTTTATTGCAAACCGGGTCTCGGAGATACAACATGCAACGGCTGGTGGATTATGGGCTCATGTCTCGGGCACAGAGAACCCTGCAGATATAATCTCTCGGGGAATGTATCCCTAGCAACTCTCATCGACCAAGGCTTTGTGGCACGGACCCGACTGGTTAGCGCATCCCTCTCGCTTTTGGCCTGCTTTCGTGCATACATCGGATGAAGATTTCATCATTGAAGACCTTGAAGAACGACCAGTTGCCCTAGCAATCCAGACTGTTAAACCAAATCCAATATTCGCTCTACGGTCATCGTAAACAGTGCTGCTGCGTTTAGTTGCGTGGGTTCGAAGATTTTCCTTCAATTCGAATCCTGCTAACCGTTGAAGGCACTAACGCCGTTCGTTGAACAAGGCATCCTGCGAGTTGGTGGCCAGCTACGTCACGCTACAATTTCTTCAGATCGGAAACACCCGATGATTTTGCCCTCCAAGCACCCGTTCTCCGAACTGGTCGCTCGATACTACCACCAGAAAATGCTACATGCAGGGCCGCAATTGCTAATAGCAAGCATCAGGGAGAAATTTTGGCCTTTGCGCGTTCGGAACCTTGCGCGAAGAATCGTATATTCCTGTGTCAACTGCTTCGGCTGTCGTCCAAGAATCCAACAGCAAATCATGGGCGATCTTCCGGCAGAACGTGTCTCTCCAACGTTACCGTTCTTGTGTACAGGCGTTGATCTGTGTGGTCCGATCAACTTTCGCTATCCTCAACGTAAGTCGCAACCGCTCAAGGGCTACGTTGCAGTATTCGTCTGCCTCTCGATAAAGGCAGTTCATATAGAGCTCGTGGGAGATCTCTCAACGGGATCGTTCCTTGCTGCCCTCAGGCGCTTCATCGCACGTCGAGGCAAACCAAAACTCATAGAGTGCGACAACGCACAGAATTTTCGTGGTGCTTCTCGGGAAGTAGCAGAACTTGCCAAGCAGCTTAAAGACCAGCAGTTGCAGAACGCCGTCACTCGGTCGTGTGGCGAAAACGGCATAGAATTTAAATTTATCCCTCCTCGTTCCCCAAACTTTGGTGGCTTGTGGGAAGCAGCCATCAAATCGTTCAAGACCCATCTTAAATCCACTCTTGAAAACTCGATCCTAACGGTCGAACAGCTGACGACACTTTTAGCACAAATCGAGAGTTGCATGAATTCTCGGCCTCTAACACAATTATCGACTGACCCTGAAGACTTAGATGTCCTGACCCCAGGGCACTTCCTAATCCATCGCCCGCTCACAGCCATTGCGGAACCTTCTATAGGAGACCTACCTCCCAACCGATTAGATGGTTGGCAGGAAGTTCAAGAATTCCTTCGTCGGCTCTGGAAGTGCTGGGCCACGGAATACCTGTCCGGGCTGCAGCCAAGAACGAAATGGACCCGCGAAAAGGACAACATCGCTATCGGAACTTTAGTTCTGGTGAAAGACGATGGACTACCACCTCTTAAATGGCGCTATGGCAGAGTGGTTCACAGCTTCAGGGGAGACGACGGAAACATCCGTGTTGTCATAGTGAAGACCAAGGCGCACAATTTCCAAAATTTGCGTGCTGCCCATCGACCAGTCATTACCACTCGCCCCAAGCGAAGCCACTGATGATCTTTGATGTACTTCGTCTCTTCCATCGCAGTGTTAACATTGCGCACCGACCGGGGGCCCGCGGGCATCCGGACTTTGTAAGTACGTTTGGTAAATGAATTTTCAAAAAAATTAAGGAATTTTTGTCCCCCACCATGGCCGGATGACGAACCCGTGCTCGGACGTACGAGCACAAGCGCTACGACCCACAACCACAGTGCAGGCAATTCGATTGATGGATGACGATTGATGGATGACGATTGATGGATGACGATTGATGGAGATATTAAAGGAAGAATGAACGAACGAGGCAGAAGATCGATGGACGAGAAGATCGACGGACGAGAAGATCGAAGAACAGCAGACGACCGTTGACCCGATGCAAGCAGCTCATCGATCAGGCTCGCTAACTGCAACCACACCCTAATAAATTTGTTATGGTTATTTTGCTTAACGACGTGTTTTGGGTATCATCCAAACCATATGTGAAAAAGTTCAACTATTTGGGTTATTGTTCATACATGGTTTTTGTTTATTAGGGCAGCTCATCGCACGTTCGGCATTCTCTAACGTAAACAGTTAACCGAAGAGTCACATGGTAGCCCAAGTAACAATTTTGGTTTTATGAGAGTTCTGTAGACCATGATTTAGACTTGTAGAATGCTATAAAACCGCTATAAAACCTGCAATGTTACTTGGGAGGAGACGAAGATACCCGAATTGAGTAGTTAGCAAATTATAATCAAATAGGGTAGATAGGTTAAAAACTAGGGTTTTTAACGGTGGCCGGCGTATGTTGAAGAATTACTTGGATAGTGAACCCTATTGAAATTATTCGGCTAGAATAGATTTTTCTCTTTTTCTCCAATGCAACACTTTCGTTGCTTATCAACCTTATCAGTTAGAGTAGGTATCGCAGATGAGCCAAAAGGCCTATTGAAATCGTGTTCCTTCGGTTTTCTACACACTCTCTCAGATACTGATCGTAAAGATATATAAGATAGCCAGAAATCAAACAAGTTAATCAAAAATATACCTTCAAATAGAACGCATCTACCGTGTTATCCTTACAAAATAACAGGCGAGCAATAAAAAGACAAGTGACCGTTTTCAAACCCCCCAGTTTCCCCGCGTAGTGTTAGTCGCAAATCCGAACAATGGCGTCGACCGAAAAGCAACGCCGCGAATTGATTTTGCGCAAGCACCTGGAAAATCCTCAATTCTCTCATCGGGACATCGGAAAACAACTCGGAATCGTGCAGTCAACGGTGAGTATAGTCATTAAACGTTACTTCGAAACTCTGAGCGTCGAACGGAAGGAGAAATGCGGTCAGAATTAGTAATCAGGATCACAAGCGTGTCGTGAAAGCGTTTAAGCGAAATCCCAATGCTTCGGTCAGGGATGTGGCCAAAAAGTTGAATCTGTTCAAGTCTTTTGTTCAGAGAGCCAAGGACCGGGAGGGACTGCATACGTACAAAGTGCAGAAAGCTCCAAATTGATACAAACGGGCCCGCAAACTATAAACCCAGATGCTGACGAAGCCTTATTGTCTAATCATGGATGATGAGACTTACGTCAAGGCGGACTTTCGGCAGCTTCCGGGGCTACTGTTCTTAACCGCCCAGCACAAGTTTGATGTTCCGGAGGAAGTAAGGAAGCAGAAACGTTCAAAGTTTGTCAAGAAATGCGCCGTTCGTGACTACCGGGATTGTAAACGGGGAGATCTACCTTAAGGAGTCTCTACAGAAGCGTCTGCTTCCTCTGTTGAAGCAACACGAGGGCCCTACGATCTTCTGGAAAATGAACCCCCCCCCCCCCTCCCCTAACGCACCGGAACTAAGGCCCTTCGAAAAATACTGGGCTATTTAGAAGCAGGCACTGCGGAAGCATCCCAAGGAGGACAAGTGGGTTTCAGTACAGAAGAAGCTGCAGCCAGATGTTGTACTGAACCTAATGAGTGGAGTTAAGCGTAAGGTGCGAGCGTTCGGCTATGGTATTGAAGTTGAATGAAATAAATATTTCAAAAGTTTGAAAAGGATCGGTCAACTAGGAAATTTTCTATAACGCTTTTTCCGTGATGCAATTTGATGTGGGACACCCTTTATAATTTATGATTTCGTTTGAATTGTAATGCAATTAATTTTCAAAATTTGTTCAATTTTTGCCCAAGTCGAACCGTGTCAAAATCGAACGGGTACTGTGTGTAGTTTACTGAAAACTACATTATACTATGCAGGATTTACAACCGATTGGAGATGCACTTCTCTTTAGTTCAGTTAGCCGGTGTTGCTAGTTCGTTGATCATTTCTTCACGTTTGCTGTAGCTCTGTCACTATTTATACAACAATCCTACTGACGGCAATCTATACGTGAACAGTTCCACACTAAAGCTGGGTTTAGACTAGGCCAGTCACTTGATCAACTCAGTTGAATTCAATTTGCTAGGAAAGTTGAGCCTGGTTCAATTTTTTTCAATTCAAGTGAGTTGATCAAGTCAACTGAATGGCATGGTTTACACGTTCAATTCTCGTTCAAGTCAGTTGAATTCATCTGACTTGATCAATTGACTTGCCCTGTCTAAACCCAGCTTAAATGACGAATCGATCTTCTCCGATTTGTATGAAACTTTGCATAATTGTTTGTTATGGTCAATCGGGTGTGGGACAAATGGTTGAAAGACAAAACGTCGAATGACAAAAGGTCAAATGATGAGGAGGAGGACAAAAGATCGAATGGTACAAAAAGGAAAAACAATTAATAATGACTATCTTCTAAAGTACTTTCAGTACTTTCAGAAGGGATTTCGAACTTTTTTAAAATGAAAAATCGGAATCACTTTGGGGAGCACAGACCAAAGAGATTCCGATTTTTCTGAAGTGATTAAATATTATCTGAAGGGGTTCCAAACATTTCTGAAGTGATTCAGTTCTTGAGGACGTGATTGCAAACTTGAGAGAATTGAGGAAGTTATTGCAAACTTTAGAGAATTAATACAATACTTTCCAAAGTTTTGTGAAGTGATTCAGTCCTTTCCGAAATTATCCAGTTCTTCAGTTCAGTAATTTCCGGAGTGATTCCAAACTTTTCTGAAATGATGTAGGGAAAACAGCCCTATTATTGCGGTACGTTAGAAGCGTTAGAAGCCAATTGTTGTGTATGGAGGTCGCCATACACAACAATAGGCTTCTAACGCTTCTAACGTACCGCAATAATAGGACTGTTTCCCCTAGTACTTTTTGAAGTTATTCCGAATTTTTTTTTTGAAAGTGATTCAGTACTTTCTGAAGTGATCATGTACTTTTTTAAAGTGATTCCGAACATTCCTGAAGATATTTAGTATTTTCCGAAGTGATTTCGAACATATCTGAAGTGATTCAATTATTTCCTAAGTTAGCTTTCCGCAATGATACTTTCCAGTGATTTAGAATTTTTCTGAAATATTTCCAATCTTTTCTGAAGTGATTCAGTACTTTGTGAAATGGCTCTTAGCATTTCTAAAGTGATTCAATACTTTCCGAAGTGATTCTAAACTGTTCTGGATCGATTCAGTTCGTTCAGAAGTGACATTTCTAAGGTGATGCAATACATTCCAAAGTGAGTCAATATATTCCGAAGTGATTGAAAACATTTCTGAAGTGATGCAGCACTTTCGGAAGTGAGTCCAAACAACTCTGAATTGGTTTACAACTTTCCGAATTGATTTAATTATTTTCTTAAGTGATTCAGTATTTTCCGAAGTGATTCCAAACTGTATTGAAGCGATTCAGAACGTTTCGAAATGATTCCGAACTATTCAAAAGTGAATCAGTACTTTCCGAAGTGATTTCGAGCGTTTTTAATATGATTCTATACCTCACCGTGAAAGAATTTTATATATTTTTTTTTAAGATTTTCCCATATTTACCAGTCTTTTGACGTAGGACTACGTCTGTGATTTATATATGGGGGTACACTTTGTGAGAACCAAAAATGGAACATGTAACAAAATTATGTAAGATTTTGAACGTTAATAACTCAGCTGCCCCTGGACCAATTTCAATAATTTGATCAATTATCGATCAGAAATATTTCAAAGCATTTGCACTAGGACTTTAATTTTTCAAAGTGTCACTGTTGACAATTGCACGAATGTGCAACTGTTGCTATGATAATAAAAATTCTCACCGATTTCCTGCGAAAAGCGATTTCCCTAGCATAGTTTTGAAAGTTGAATTTCATCCGGTCTCACCGAACGGTGTTTATTCAACCACCGCTTGGTGAGTGGTGGTGTTCTCCAGTACACAACGAAAGGCTGCCTGCAAGCAGCAAGCTGTAGCCCACATGAGCATCTATAGAAAGAAGAAGAAGAAGCCACACAGCTATTGATCGGAATCAGTAGCTTTTCATGAGTCGCTGTGGGCTATCTATGTTAAGCGCGTCATACTAAAGAGAATTTTACGGATAAAGAAAGACCACGCGAGTTGTTGCTCTACGTTGGGCGCTTCAACACGGGAGTGAAACATGGATGCGCAACGGAGTTGGGCGCTTCAGATGTGTACTTGTTACAATTGCTATGTTATGCTCTGGTTCGCAGTATTCTGGAATATGCTATACCGGTTTGGGCACCTTATCACGTGTCCCAGGTCATCCGCATCGAGTGAGATCAAAAACCATTAATACGCTTCGCACATCGCAACCTCCCATGGAACGATCCCTTGCATCTTCCAAACTATGTTATGTTATATGTTATGCCTCAGAAAATACAGGCGGTGCCAACTGGGATTGAACCAAGGCTTTTTGGGGTGAGAGGCAATCATGCTTACCACTATCCCGGCTTAGTGGTTAACATCCACGCCTCTCACGCTCAAGCAGCAGGGATTGCTTCAAAAAGCGACCCATCAGAAAAAAGCAACAATTGCTGATGCCATGGGAATACTCTCTCCAACGACACCATCAATCGTCCCAGAAATACCGACTCCGAGCAGTATTGAAGACCTTCAACGCGAAATCGCACTAGTAAGTTCAAGCAGATGTTCCGTCCACAAAGAAGCTTCCGGGACCGTTCACGTTCTCGCAATCGAAGTAGAATGGATCAACGCTACGACAACGAAGCTTCGTATGATATGTGCTGGTATCATCGTACATTCGGAAGAGAAGCACGTACTTGCAGAAAACCGTGCTCTTTCGGACAACCACCAAAATCCAATCAGCAATGACGCCATCTTGAACCTGCGTTGGAAGTTGGCCATAATTACCAACAGGCGAAATATATTTAACCCGTATGAAACCTACCAGCATCAAGTTGTTCGCCGCAAATGGAACGCCGATTAAAGTTTATGGAGAAACTCTGTTGAAAGTTAGCCTCGGGCTCCGGCGGGAATTTTTGTGGAAATTTCTTATTGCAGACAACAGGCATTATTGGTTCCGATTTCATCTGCTACCACGACTTACTTATCGACTTGAAGCGGCATCGTCTAATCGACAACACAACGAAGCTCGAAACAATGGCTGTTTTAACTCATACCAGTGAGTACTCGATAAAAACGTTCAGCACAACATCTCCTTATGCTGAATTGCTAGCTGAGTTCCCATCCATCACGATACTGGCACCGCCTGGCACAGTAAGTAAAACTTCCATAGTTCATCGCATCGAAACAACTGGCCAAGCAACATACGCTCGGCCGAGACGGCTTGCACCTGAAAAGCTCGTGGCAGCCCGAAAAGAGTTCGAAAACCTCATGAAACTGGGAATTTGTCGACCATCGTCTAGCAGTTGGGCTAGCCCATTGACATGGGCTAACCCAACTGCTAGACGATGGAGATTATCGATCAATCAAACAATCCCTGACAGATACCTTTTACCTTACCTGCAAGATTTTACCACTATTATACAGGGTGTAGCCGCACGGTATTCCATTTAAAGGAGTGCCGTTGCGGTTCTACTGAAAACCTCAATAAGCCCAGAAAACTACAAAGGTGGGGTGAGCTCGATCGTTCACTGTAAAGGGCCACCCACATTAGATCCGCACTTTGCCGCAACGCGTCCGATCCGGATCTAATGTGCGTAGGCCTTAAGGGAGTAGCTTAAGCGCCACCTCGTTAGAGGACTACTCGCTCGGATATCAATTGCCCGGGATGAGACTCGCCAAAGAAAAGGCCATAAGAAGGCCCTGACGAACGGTTTGCAGAACGATCCAACTCCCCTCAACTTTCCTAGCGTTCGAATTACTAGATGTCCGAATCAGTAAGCAGGCATGACTCACTCTACCCTAAATCTCCGCACGAAAGGAAGCGTTTACCCAACTAAAGCTTCTCATCACTGGTAGTTTCCTACACAATCCTCGAGATGGCGATTCCGTCACAGAAAGGGAAACGACCATTCATTAAAATGAATGGAACAAGACTAATTCAACGAACGAGCGCAAAAGGAGATTCCTCAGGTGAACTTCAACATCAATAACGCTAACACAGGTAGGGTTTCTACGAACACTTTGAAACATTGAGTTCTAACTCATGGTAACACAATTTATTTATTAAGACGATACTATTCTAGGCCCAGACTTCCCTACCTAAAGCGTGCGTTCTCTCTAACCAGAGCGTTCTTCCCTCCCGACGTCACATGTGCACATGGAAAACATTTAGCGGGTTGTACTCACGGTCTCGGTCTTACATGCGGTGGCCGGTGCGATTAAAATCCTGCGCAACCAGCGAAAAAAAGCGACGGTTGTCGATATTGTCGCGCACGATGACTCAGCTTACATGGGTTTTGCCGGTGCGATGTCCATGCTTTGCAACCGGCGAGAACAAACGACGGGTGTCGCTAATGTTGCGTGAGCTGGCTCAGCTCGCTATTGTTGGGTGGAGTTCTTTGTTGGTTTGGCTTGGCGGTTCAACCTCGTGTTCGACAGGCCGATGGTGAATCCACCTACCAGAGCGCGTTCGGTCTACCGACTCTCGAAAGGTCACGATTCCGGTCACGTGGTCGGATTCGGATGCTTTTACGACGGATGATTCGCTCCGGACCGGGCGCGATGTTGATGGCGCAGCCCTCCTTGGCCACACGATGACAATGGCCAGCAACGCTTGCCTGGTCTCCGGAAGTGTTCACTATACGAAACGTAGCTTTCCTGAACCCGAGAAATAAACCGTCGAACGGCTGTTGATGAAAAGGTTTAGAGAGAAACGCTACCTTTCCACGCACGACTTTCATACCTTTCTGTTCGATTTCTCGCTGCACCGATTTCACTACGGTAAACGGGGGTTTTTTTTTTCTTTTGGGAAAGGCTAACACAAGCTAAGCTGTAACGATCAGAGAAGTTAAAGAACACTGAGGAAACTACAAAGGGCAAGTCTAATCACTTTTTGGTTATACGCGACTACGATCACTTCTGACACGTTTCACCAGTCCAGGCAAAGTGAACGAGAAACTTTTTGGTCATCTGATAGGAGCCTGGGAAAACTCGCGTCTTCGAACGAAGAATTCGGGTTGGGTTTCCATGTCATCTTTCTGACTGTGACCTCTCGCTCCCACCAGAGCTTTCGTTGTGGGTAGACGCATCTGATGTAGCAGCTGGAGCGGTGCTACATCAGGTTATCAATAATGATGTACAGCCTTTGGGTTTTTTCTCGAAGAAATTCGATAAGGCTCAACTGAAATACAGCACGTATGATCGAGAGCTCACCGCAATCTATTTGGCAGTTCGACACTTCAAATTCATGTTGGAAGGACGAAGGACTGATCACAAACCGATAGTATTTGCATTCAACCAAAACCCGGACAAAGCCTCAAACCGTCAAGCTTGTCAACTAGACTACATCGGACAAATAACCACCAGATTTATTCTCACGAATTGCAGCCGTTTGCGCTATTCCATCGATGAACTTCGACGCTCTCGCTGCCGATCAAGAAACCGACGACGAATTACGAGCGATACTGGAAGGTAAATTGAAAACGTCGTTAAATTTAAAACAATTCACCATTCCAGGCAGCTCACATCATGCGACTGTTTCGGTGATCGCGTCCGTCCCTTCATCACGAAAAGATTTCGCGATCAGTTTCTTCAAGCAACACACAACCTTTCACATGCGATAGGCAAGCTAATGAGTCAGCGGTTCGTCTGGCCAAGTATACGGAGGGACAGCGTCAACTACACAAGAAGATGCCTGGAATGCCAACGCTCGAAGGAGGCCACACACACTCATCTCTCGGTCGGTACGCCATACCCGACGATAGATTTTGCCACATCAACATTGACATCGTCGGCCCCTTTCCACCAATCAACGGGGACCGATACTGCCTTACCATCATCGACATCATGCTAAGTGCCTCGTTCCACCAGTAAGCTGGGCGCCCCGTCTGTTCCTTGGCTCCGATTTCCTCGGCATGGTTGTGTCGCATGCCCTCGCTAACGATTCGGTCAACTCGTCCGCGCTTTGGTCTGGGACGCTGCTGTCTACCCGGAGAGCTTCTACAAAGAGATCCTTGTCGAATGCCTTCGTCTTCCACCTCCGCTTGCTTACTTTCGTTTTCCACATTGCCGTGTACCTAATCGCCTGATGGTTACTATGAGTGTACTCCTCACACACTGTCCAGTTCATACTTGCCACTAACGACGGACTCCAGAAAGTGACGTCGATAATGGATTCCCTACCATCTTTGCGGAAGGTGCTGATGGTTCCTTCGTTGGCCAGACTGACGTCCAACTTTACCAGAGCTTCCAGCAGGCTATACCCTCTTGCGTTGGTACATCTGCTTCCCCAGTCCACTGCCCAAGCATTGAAATCTTCTTCAATGACGATTGGTCTCCGTCCGGTGAGCTCCCCGGTGAGTCCATCTAGCATCTGGTGAAACTGCTCCATTGTGCATCTCGGGGGTGCATAGCAACTACACACGAAGGTTCCATTATTTAATGTTGGCGATCACAAAACCTTCGTAAGAGCTCGTCACCACTTCTTGTATGGGATACCTGCCCATAACTTGTATTGCCGCCATCCCTGCTCTATCGGCCACACAGTTATCGTTATCGGGAGGGACTCGATACGGCTCCGCAATCATTGCAACGTCGCACTTTGTTTCCGTTGTCGACTGCCACAACAGTTGCTGTGCTGTGTCACAATGATTGAGATTTATTTGGGTTATCTCCATTACTATTGGCCCGCTATTGCCTTTTTGTAAGCTGGGCACCTGAAACTTCCCGTCATATGACCGTTTCCGTCCTCCTTTCTGCATAGCATGCACCTCGGTTGCTTCATACAGTCTTTAGCAACGTGCCCCTTCTCTCCGCATTTCCTGCACAGATCAGATCTATCAGGGCCTTTACAGTTTCTCGCCTGGTGACCAAAGTTCATGCACTTAAAGCATCTCTCCATTTGCTTGGTAACCCGAGGGATAGCTTTCAGGGGGCATACTGACCACCCAACTTTGACTCGTCCTGTCTTCAGCAACTCGTTAGCTGCGTCCGTCGCAAGTCGTATCGACGCCGTTTGTGTACCACCGTACGCGTTCCTCAACCGGATTGTCATAGGCACATCTCCCAGATTGCCTTGCACCTTCAGCGAACATCGTACCTCGTCTTCCGTTGTGATCTCATCCAGATCCTTGCACTCGACCACTGACTACTGCGATAAGGCTCTTACGTTCGCGTCCTCGCCAAGAGATTTCTCGACGAGTTCCTTGAAAGCTGAACTCCTCACCGACGGGTCCTTCTTCAGCTCGAAGAGCATCTCGCCTTTCTGGGTGCGCCTGGTTTTCACCACGTTCTCGCCTAGTTGCTTCAACTCCGGATCCTCTCTCACTTTCCGGAGGAGTGCTGCGTATGTCGTTTTGTCTTTCGCCTCGATAACCAGAGCGTCGCCCTTACTTCTCTCTCTACGATGCCTGGGGTTTTCCTTCTTCTTGACTTCCTTCTTCCTCTCTTCGTTCCTTTGTTCCTCTTCCTTCCGTTTTTTCCTCTTCTCCTTTCTCCTTCTGGTTTTCGACTTTACGCCAATCACTGTCTTCTCCATCTTCTTGCTCCTTGTCCCCGTATTCGTCATCTTTGTGTTTTTTGGGGTCCTTTTCGTCTCCTGGCATTTCCCTATCTCTTTTCTCTGTCTGTCTGTCTGTCTGTCTGTCTGTCTGTCTGTCTGTCTGTCTGTCTGTCTGTCTGTCTGTCTGTCTGTCTGTCTGTCTGTCTGTCTGTCTGTCTGTCTGTCTGTCTGTCTGTCTGTCTGTCTGTCTGTCTGTCTGTCTGTCTGTCTGTCTGTCTGTCTGTCTGTCTGTCTGTCTGTCTGTCTGTCTGTCTGTCTGTCTGTCTGTCTGTCTGTCTGTCTGTCTGTCTGTCTGTCTGTCTGTCTGTCTGTCTGTCTGTCTGTCTGTCTGTCTGTCTGTCTGTCTGTCTGTCTGTCTGTCTGTCTGTCTGTCTGTCTGTCTGTCTGTCTGTCTGTCTGTCTGTCTGTCTGTCTGTCTGTCTGTCTGTCTGTCTGTCTGTCTGTCTGTCTGTCTGTCTGTCTGTCTGTCTGTCTGTCTGTCTGTCTGTCTGTCTGTCTGTCTGTCTGTCTGTCTGTCTGTCTGTCTGTCTGTCTGTCTGTCTGTCTGTCTGTCTGTCTGTCTGTCTGTCTGTCTGTCTGTCTGTCTGTCTGTCTGTCTGTCTGTCTGTCTGTCTGTCTGTCTGTCTGTCTGTCTGTCTGTCTGTCTGTCTGTCTGTCTGTCTGTCTGTCTGTCTGTCTGTCTGTCTGTCTGTCTGTCTGTCTGTCTGTCTGTCTGTCTGTCTGTCTGTCTGTCTGTCTGTCTGTCTGTCTGTCTGTCTGTCTGTCTGTCTGTCTGTCTGTCTGTCTGTCTGTCTGTCTGTCTGTCTGTCTGTCTGTCTGTCTGTCTGTCTGTCTGTCTGTCTGTCTGTCTGTCTGTCTGTCTGTCTGTCTGTCTGTCTGTCTGTCTGTCTGTCTGTCTGTCTGTCTGTCTGTCTGTCTGTCTGTCTGTCTGTCTGTCTGTCTGTCTGTCTGTCTGTCTGTCTGTCTGTCTGTCTGTCTGTCTGTCTGTCTGTCTGTCTGTCTGTCTGTCTGTCTGTCTGTCTGTCTGTCTGTCTGTCTGTCTGTCTGTCTGTCTGTCTGTCTGTCTGTCTGTCTGTCTGTCTGTCTGTCTGTCTGTCTGTCTGTCTGTCTGTCTGTCTGTCTGTCTGTCTGTCTGTCTGTCTGTCTGTCTGTCTGTCTGTCTGTCTGTCTGTCTGTCTGTCTGTCTGTCTGTCTGTCTGTCTGTCTGTCTGTCTGTCTGTCTGTCTGTCTGTCTGTCTGTCTGTCTGTCTGTCTGTCTGTCTGTCTGTCTGTCTGTCTGTCTGTCTGTCTGTCTGTCTGTCTGTCTGTCTGTCTGTCTGTCTGTCTGTCTGTCTGTCTGTCTGTCTGTCTGTCTGTCTGTCTGTCTGTCTGTCTGTCTGTCTGTCTGTCTGTCTGTCTGTCTGTCTGTCTGTCTGTCTGTCTGTCTGTCTGTCTGTCTGTCTGTCTGTCTGTCTGTCTGTCTGTCTGTCTGTCTGTCTGTCTGTCTGTCTGTCTGTCTGTCTGTCTGTCTGTCTGTCTGTCTGTCTGTCTGTCTGTCTGTCTGTCTGTCTGTCTGTCTGTCTGTCTGTCTGTCTGTCTGTCTGTCTGTCTGTCTGTCTGTCTGTCTGTCTGTCTGTCTGTCTGTCTGTCTGTCTGTCTGTCTGTCTGTCTGTCTGTCTGTCTGTCTGTCTGTCTGTCTGTCTGTCTGTCTGTCTGTCTGTCTGTCTGTCTGTCTGTCTGTCTGTCTGTCTGTCTGTCTGTCTGTCTGTCTGTCTGTCTGTCTGTCTGTCTGTCTGTCTGTCTGTCTGTCTGTCTGTCTGTCTGTCTGTCTGTCTGTCTGTCTGTCTGTCTGTCTGTCTGTCTGTCTGTCTGTCTGTCTGTCTGTCTGTCTGTCTGTCTGTCTGTCTGTCTGTCTGTCTGTCTGTCTGTCTGTCTGTCTGTCTGTCTGTCTGTCTGTCTGTCTGTCTGTCTGTCTGTCTGTCTGTCTGTCTGTCTGTCTGTCTGTCTGTCTGTCTGTCTGTCTGTCTGTCTGTCTGTCTGTCTGTCTGTCTGTCTGTCTGTCTGTCTGTCTGTCTGTCTGTCTGTCTGTCTGTCTGTCTGTCTGTCTGTCTGTCTGTCTGTCTGTCTGTCTGTCTGTCTGTCTGTCTGTCTGTCTGTCTGTCTGTCTGTCTGTCTGTCTGTCTGTCTGTCTGTCTGTCTGTCTGTCTGTCTGTCTGTCTGTCTGTCTGTCTGTCTGTCTGTCTGTCTGTCTGTCTGTCTGTCTGTCTGTCTGTCTGTCTGTCTGTCTGTCTGTCTGTCTGTCTGTCTGTCTGTCTGTCTGTCTGTCTGTCTGTCTGTCTGTCTGTCTGTCTGTCTGTCTGTCTGTCTGTCTGTCTGTCTGTCTGTCTGTCTGTCTGTCTGTCTGTCGTAATTGGCACATAAACTCAAGCTTATACTGAATCCCGAGCAAGGCCGGGCACACTCAGCTAGCGTTAAATACAAATAAAAAAATTGTTATGCAGTGCTTTTTAAAAACAAGGTAAGGGAAACAGTCCTATTGTTGCGATACGTTCGAAGCGTTAGGAGCCTATTGTCCTCTCCAGGCGGGTTCGTATTGGTGAAATTTGCGTGTGTTAGTGAGATGAAATTTTTTGTTAGCTGTGAGAAATTTTTTGTTTGGTGTAAGAACTGTCATTCTAAAGTAAAAATAAACAACAAAGCGAAAACAAACCCTACGCTGGCACGGTAACAGTCAAATACCCTTTTATGAGAAAAAGTTAACCCATTTTTAATAAAAGTGGCTTTACTCATTAATGAGTAAATTATTTTAACAACAATGATTTTCTGCTAACAGTAGCTAACAGTTACTACTTAATTGGTATAATAAGTTACTCATTAATTAGAAGTGCCGCTTTTATTGACAATGGGTTCACTTTTACTCATAAATGGATGTTTGATTCTTACCGTGCAAATGACAGTATACGCTAGTGTGTGTAAAATAATATTATTAGTGTAGTGTTCGTGAGATCCTGCTTGGAGAACTCAATTGATGTGTATGAAGACCTCTATACACAATAATAGACATCTAACACTTCTAACGTACCGCAACAATCCCAAGTAACAAATCTAGAGCTGCTTGGTTATATTCAAAATTCATAAAGGTTTTATTGCAGCTGCAACTATTACCTACAGCTTTATGACGGTCATATACAATGCAAGTCATGGAACATTCTTATAGCTATCTACAAAACCCCTATAAGGCTTATAAAAAAACCAACTGATGCTGATGCTATTTTCACTTATAAAAGGTTTTATGATTGCCTTCAAGTATAAAAAAGCAATATGAATTGCCCTTATAAAACCCAAGAATAAATCCATATATTGCTATATAAGTAAGCGCAATAAAGCTAGTTGGCCATGAAACAGTTATTTCAAAGCAATTATAAGCATTAAGTTGCAACTTGTCAGAAGTGTAAATGGGTGGTTTATTTTTACAACATAGAAAAGAATCATAACTTTCCGGTACTTCCAAGCGGAGCGCAAAGAAAATCAACAAAATTGTTAGCATGAGCCCGTTTATTTGCTACAGTCAGCCGCGAAGGTTAATAACTCCAACCAAGAAAAAAAAAATACCGCTGCATTTCTGCGGATGTCACAAAGGAAGCAGATGTCACAAAGTAAAGAGTGTGCTGTTCTCGCTCGCATATACATGGGGTGACTCTGCCGAATCTTGGTCGAAATACATGGAATGGTGACAGTTATAGGACAAAAAAGTTGAAATCACGCATTACTTTTCATAAAGGTTAATGTACAATTCAAACTTTTCCAAATGTTTGTAAAATTCATCAGTTGCACCCGCAGAATAGGAATATACATTTGCCCTCAAATAAAAAAAAATGAATTGCTCTTGTAAAAAGAAAATAGGACTCGAAATAAAATCATGCATTATGCTTTCCTGTTCTGCTTTCATCCAATGTAAGCATTAGACATTTTAAGAAATTGCGCTTGGTGTTTTTCTTGCCTGCTGTCCCCTGTCGCCATATTGTCATTACGAAACTTCCATTAGCTTCGGAATAAAATCCAAGAAATTTCAATAAAATAATGGCTAAATTAAAGATCCGAAATGATTTCCAGTGTGCATTGGTATGAATTTATTTATTGAGATCTATTTTCTGAAAAATTAAGATGATTCCATCGAATTCATTTGATCTCTGAAACAATCTTTTTTGTTTACCTGAACTATTTTGGAGGCGCATTTATTTAACGCTCATATTATCCCAATAAACACGATAAAATTTCAACAGTAAATGTCTTGGAACTTCTAAAAAGTCATATTTTTTCTTTAAGGTTTTCACTAATGTCACCATGAAACAAAATTGATAGCATGGTGATCTTGACACCAACACTCAAACCTATTTTCACAGCGAAAGATTTCCATATGGAATGAAAAAAAGTTTCAGCAAAACAGAACAACAACAAGCTAATTTATGGCGGTTGCTTTGAAGCAATAAAAATAAAATTGAATTTATAACTGATTTTCAACAAAGCGTAATAAAACCGCTTGGATAAAATATTACTCTTAAAGAGGCTATGAGAACCTTTTGAAGAGTAACATGCTGCTCAAACATGCTTTATAAACCTTATCAAGAGTGGTCCATTCCTGACCGAAATCCGAGCTAAATTGAGTACTTTATCTAGCTGCTCCTATACTATCACCTTAGTTTGGGTCCCATCTCATTGCTCAATTCCGGGTAATGAGAAAGCGGACTCGGTAGTGGCTATCACGATATCGTTCACGTGCTTTGGTCATGCACCCTACATTGTGTTGCTAGATCCGAGTTATCCGCATCCCTCAGGTACCCGAGGAAAACAACCTATGCGGCCCGTTAGAGACATCTTGGCGAGCCGAGATCTCGAATATTTTAATTTAATTTATGTGTTTTTAAAACGGCTCGATCAGAGGATTTAGTAGTTAGTGTCATCTTGTGTTCTCTCAAGTGGCTAGGTCTCCATCGGTGTACCCCCATTTTTGTCTTTTTCTCCAGTATGTCGCTTAGTTCTAGATCAAGATAACATTGCTCTAAAAAACCTTGTGTTCTCAATCCCTACCCTGCCACCCGTTTGTTACAATGTGTTACCCCTAACCTCGAGATAGCCGCGAGTAATGGGCCCCCGCTTTACTAACGTTAGTTTTAAGTAATTTTGTAACCCAAACGATGAATATCGGCTCCGCAAAGCTACGGCAAATAAGCCTGAAAAATAAACGAATTAAAAAAAAAAAAGAGTGGTCCGGTAAGCTGGAAGACGATCTTATAGCGGTTATCAAAAGGTTGTGCTGGAGCTATTAATTGTATTGACGATTTCATAAAATTGATCTCAAAAACCACTAATAGAGTGCAATAAAACAAGAAATGCTACTTGAGATAGGACTGTTTCCCCTACCCAATTTTAATACATATTTTTATTGGAGGGTACTTCTCTCTAAGTGCACATATCCAAAAATCACGAAGCTCTAGGACATTTTCATGTATCGATCACTGTAAAGGATGTTTTCGGTGTTTTAGTGGGTCATGCTGTGGTTTCCAGTGTCCATTTTCCGGTCACAACTCAGAATTCATTGTGATAAGACGTCTATGAGTGGTTTCGAAAAAAAACGCGGAACTCTAGGATCAGTTTCAAAAATTGACCACTTGTACGGATGTTCCGGATCTTCTACAGGGCCAGACTTGTGTCCTACCGGAAACTTAATCGTCCAAAAAGGTGACCAACTATCTGTTTAACAACTTCTTCAAAGACAACACGAAGTTATCTCTTCAAATTGCATCACAATCAGTGTTTGGTCCCAATTAGCTCAAATCCCATATGGTACGTATATTCGTTAATGTCGGATCGACCGTATTATAGGAATCCAGTGGCAACCAAACTTGAGCCGTTCTCGGGGGAGCAGCTTGACATCATCAGCAAAGCCGATCCTTGTTCCGAAAATTGTTCATTATTCTAAAAGTCCACCCATCACCGGCAAAATAAGCTAAATTTTCTTCAACAAATCTCATCAAGCGATGCAAAGTATATCCATTTCAATAAAGTCAAATACCGAGAGCTGAACTTAAATGCAATTTTCCTCGAGAAAATGTTGCCATCAGTTTGGTTCATACTTTTTGCTCCTTCTGCTTCTGCTGGGCACATGCACACAGGCAAGTACCTAATCAAATTTACCCGAAACATCACTCAAAGTTGATTTAAAATGCCTTTCCATCGTCGTCCCTGGCCCGTCCTCCCACAGAACATTCCACCAAGCCAAGTTGTAACGATGAATATAAATTGATTCCATTCCTACCGACGACGACGACGACGACAACGACAACGACACTACTGTAAAGACGACATACCGAATCATCAAAGCTGATGCCGGGTGCTTCCGAATGTTGCGCGTGTTGGCAGCTCACCGACACTGCTGACTGGAAATCGAAAATGATCCTTAAACTTTTGCGATTCTTTCCAGCCCTGTCCAGCACCCGTCCGGAGAACATCCGGAACGGAACTCCTGTTGGGCTTACCCGGGGCCGCCGGAAAACGGAGAAAGGATCATCGCCCAAGCAAGAGCAAAGTTTCAATTTCAAAGCATAACTTAATTTCGAGTGTTTGAAAGTTAATGTAACTTGTGCTGCTGCTGTTGGTTCGTGTTTTCCCAGCTCCGGAGGCCGTGGGTGGGGGTCATTTTCTCTATCTGTTTTTTTTTTTGCCCACTCCGAGTGCCTCCATTTTACCGAGAGGTGCTGCTCGGACGGTGGCAAAACTTTCTACAGTTTCAATTTAATATTGATGTAACTTTGAAAAAATATTTTCATTTCTGTTAGCGCCTTCGGAAGTGGCTGGTGGGGTGTGGCTTTCGTTTTCGTTTTCTGTGGTCGCCCGGCGGGGGTTGGCTGGGGCTGGTTTTAGAAGTCACTTAAAAATTTAAAGTGGGTCCGTCTGCCATTATTTAACCTCGATAATGGTGTAAGATGAGACTGCTTTGAAAAGCGAATATTTACGTGTTGGATGACGGGAAACCTAAAAGGTTGCTGATTAGTTTTTTGGGACCACTAAGCATGATGATCGAACACCTTAAAAATCGACAATCAAATGTCCTCATTATGTGGGTGCTTAGCAAATTTACCATCTGCGGTTACATTCTAATGACTTTCCGGGGGGAAGTGGAACGGGCAATCGTTAAATAATTTCTGCTTAAACGTTTTTACGATAAGTACCTACCACTTCAACCTCCAACGATGTGACATTCTTTCGCTTGACTTGGTTTGGTGCCTTTCAAGGAGCCCCCCCAATCCGGCTCATTTGTTCGGTAATTTTATTTACCGTCCCCAACGACGACCCCTACCTGTCTGCCTCGGAGCCAAAGTCAGCCGGAACAGAACGACACACACCTTGTCCTCGATTCGGTGACTGAGGCAGCAGCAGCAGCAGCAGCAAAGTGTAATTTGCATATCGAAGGTATTAAATTCAATAACATATTTCTTTCCCTGTTCCGCCTAAATTGGCTATCCATTTTTTTGGCATGAAAGACCGCAGCAAAAAAAAAATACATACCGTTTCAAAGGCTCTACCGCAGGAAATCAATTCATTACAATACGGTTATGCGAATTTAACACCCCGGTCGTTCGTTCATGCGAATGTCGAATCAGATACCACCGTCGTCGTTGGAACAGTTTCGGTTGAGTTGAGATTGAGGGGAGGCGAGCAATCAAGCGAGTCAATCTTGTCGGGCTGTCGGACTACGATGATATTGCTATTTAGGAAGTGATTGAATTTTCCTTGTGCGAAACGTCAGTCACAAACCGTAGGAACCCTCCGGATGCCGATCAATTGGTTTTTTGAACTAAAACTGCTTCAATCATTGAACAGGGGTGGGGCAGGTGAGATTGATTGACTCTAGTAAGAGATGAACTAGCCTACGGCTAAACATCTCTAAAATAAAGATTTAAAGCCATAAACAATTGACTCTAGTGGTGATAAGCTTAAACCCATATTATCTTAAGATTAAATCTCGATCAAGAATGTCCGATTTGATGTCGACACGGAGCACCTCCATAGAGGTTTCGAAAGTGATTCAAACAGACCAAGGGGGAATCAACTCTACACTGTGCCGAAACACACTCTGTTCGGCACGTTAAGGCACACGCTGATACGTATGGTACGAACAATATGATGTAATACGGCAACACTATTGATCGTTGAAGTTTTTCTAATCGATTTACCCGTTGCTAAGGTTTGTTTACTCCAAATGCAACTATCCGTCAATACTGGTGTAACAGTGATTGATCCTAGAATTATAAAAGTTTATTGAGTTGTACCAAGTTTGGTGCCATTTTTTAAAAGAAAGAGACATGGAATGAGATAAGTAATGCCCAAAGTTCTACTCGATTGAAAAACTATTAAATATAATATACAAACTTAACTTTTAGTCGTACTTTTGGAAACAGTTGAGGCTGGAGTGTGGCCAAATAAATCTCCACATCAAGCATATTAAGAACACAAACATTAAAGTCTAAATAATACAGAGCTCTACACCGGGGGAACCGGGAGGACTACCATCAGGAAGAGATTTCCCGACAGCCGAAAGGAATTTTTAAAAGACTAAACTTTAAAATACAATGCAGCATCCTTTACTACTGCCAGTCTGGACGGATCATCACCCAGCATGTCACGTATGCTATTTTGTAGCCCGTGGAGTTCCCGCAGGTTCTGATACTGAGGGCATACGCATATAATGTGCTCGATTGAGGCTGGGGTTCTACAACCGAAGCAAGTCCTGTGGAACGGCGTTCCACCGAAATTGTGCGAGATCTTGCTGTGACCGGTCTTCAAACGCAACGCTATCTTCTGATCCCACTGGTTCAACGGTTCTGTCCACTTTGATCCGTCTGATTAAGCGGGAGCGGCGTAACTCTGGGTACGGCTGTCGGTACAGATAAAGTTCTAGGCACATATTGAGATGTGAAGAGTTGATTACCACTTGGAATAGACACATGTTTGCAGCTCTAGGCCTCTGTAAAGAAGAGACACGATCCTGAGAAAGGCTACGGATCAAGAGGTACTCAACTCTGCACATCTCAATTTGTGCCGAGTATTATATCTGTGCCGAAAGCTGTGCCCAGCGTTGTGCCGAATGTGCCGCAGTGTAGCAATCAAGCTGTCAGTCTTAGTAACTCATGAGTTTGGCAACCCTGCAGTTATGACTTTTCAGATTATTTGTTTACCTTGTCAAGTTCTCACGGATGATTAAACGAGTTATTTTGTGCATATTGCATAGTATATACGAGGACTGTGCCTGTCCTGTTTGTAAGTAAAACGAGGATCAAATAACACGTATGTGAGTCTTCTTTTTTTGTAGAACATTCATTCCTCTTGGCTCAACGAATGAGAAGATTGACAATCGCTAGATCATCGGCCACTGCTGGAACTGTTAGCCAGAGTACGATATCCGTTGTCAACCTCGAAGTTCTGCCCCTCCACGAGAAGGAGAAGGGTGACTGATGACAGAAGTTGTTTACCCATGAGAAGAAAGTTCTGTACAGGGTGTCATTCTGAGAGTCGTTCACCGAATACTGTATCATAAGTACTCAACCTGAAAGTGGAAGATGTGCCAATGCATTATCATCATGCTACTCGGGCAATCAGGAAGGATTCGACCTAAAATTCTCAGCAGCAGCAAAGCAGCAATAGACCTTCGGTAGATTCCTAATGACAGCAGTCGCTGTTGAGTACTGAATTCGTCTAACTGATCTCAATTGTTGGCGAGATTGTCAAATGACTGTGATTTTCTATGACTTTAAACTTTTGAACACCCTAATAAATAAACAGGAGGCCCGCTGAGATTGTTCATAAACGAATTAAAAATTTACTAGTATTGCTCTTCTTCGTTTTTCTGGTGACACTCAACTTCTTATTTTTAATCCGTTCATCCACATTTTCTACGACTACTATCCAAAAACATCCAATGCTGAACCAGGATCTTGATACCGGTTGTCAACGTTTGATCCGCTTTGTTTCTGCTTGCAATTAATTCATATTTTTCATCCTTGCTTGGTCTTGGCGGAATTGCATATTTATAGCCCTGAAACTGATGGCGGTTCCGATTGCGTTGGCTTGCGCGGTTCAGGTTGGCTTCGCTACGTCCGGTGTGGCTACCTTTACAATTCTGCAAGCAGAATCCTTCTCAATATTGCTAATACGGGATCCACTAACTCCACCAGCTTCCACAGTCAATCTAAACTCCGAGATGGTTCAGTCCAGTGTTGGGAAAATATCAAAAAATCCAATCTCAACAACGCCCAAGATCAGGCTTGATTTTCGTGGACACAAATCAACAAGCAAACAACTGCGGTTGATTTTGCAAGTTGTGATATCTTAGCTCAGAATATCAAGCTAATAAAACTCACCAGCTGCAAATCTCAATAAACTGTGGTGAGATTGAGTTTCAGGATTTTTGCTTTACACCCAAACGCAACCGAAGCTTCCATCTAACGGCTGGCAGGTGTCTGCCATCGGTGAAGAGTAAAAATAGATAGCAAACTATACTTTCTCTTTCTAAAAAAAACGATGTGCAACGGTGACAAACAAGATTATGGATTCCAAAATGTACAAGCAAGAGTGCCTGAAAAAACGTATTCTTTCGTACAGGCTCACAATGGACCTGTAAAGTTTTGGCCTGATTTGGCAAGCTTCCACTACAGCGGAGAAGTTCTACAGTGATATAGAGGCAACAGGGTAGATTTCTTCGAAAAGGACATCAATCCACCAACTACCCTCAATTCCACCCAATTGAGAAACATTGAGCAATTGTCAAATAGAAGTGGAGTGGAGACGACTTCTTGGGACAGCAGAGGACAACAAGGCCTTAGCCTGATTGGTAAGGTAAGTACGATGGAGACTCGCATATTAAAAAAAAACTGATCGTAATTGTTTTAAGGAATTAAGAGTTCGGTGGCCTTGTGGTGACCGATTTTGCTTACTGAGGAGAAAATCATGGGTTTAATCCCAAGCTCCTTCACATTACAGAGTTATACCAAAAATGAATACTAAGATGAAACTGTCGGAAGAAAAACTTTCTATTTTAGTGTCCTCTTTCACGGTCCCTTTCATCCAATGAATACCCCCCGTATTCAAGGTAATTTTGCGGTTTTGCTGCCCCTTCGGCAGAGATAAAATTTTACGCTAATTTTTATCAAAACAAACACACCAAAATCAGAGGTGTCCCATTTTTTAATTACTCGATTAACAACTAATCGATGTTTTTTTGTTCGCTGTGCTGCCATATTTCCACCAATGAGAGTGCAGCACAGGTTTGAAACGATCGGTGATGATCTTCTGGAGAAGTTATTGCTTATATCGGCATGATATAACCGATAACAAATATTTTACTTTTCGGTTCGTTAATCGATTAATCGATAATTCGAATGAAAATCGGCCATCACTAGATGAATGTGAAACGTCATTTCAAATATATGGACAGTACATAAATAATGATACAATTTGAAAGGTACCGGGGCTCATCACAAATTACGTCCACACGTTAACTGATTTAAACACGAGTGTTCACCGGTTGGTTATACTTTAATCCGGATTTCTGTAATAATATTATATTAAGCGTAATGAAATTCGGTTAAAGGGACGGGTACGGAAAAGATTTAATATTTGAGTCTTACAAAAGATGTGTTGATTGGAAATCCATATCAAATCCTTATCATGAGCAGTTAGTTGTTGTTGTCCTCGGTGAAGTTGCCGCCGGGATCGAAACCTTGTTACAACAAGTTGAACGGCACCTTGATCGTTATTGTTTTGTGATATAAAGAGCTCGGTGGCCTAGAGGCGACCGATTTTGCTTTGTTACCGGTTGGTAACATTTGATGCAGTTGTTGTAAGAGTAGGGTTGTTAAGATAGATAGCTCCATAACGTCACTTCTAAAGTGACCTACCCTATCGAGGGCACAACGTGTGTTTTGCTGCATGGGCGAAGTGACCACTGTCCACTGAACTACCACCGACGTGTCAGAGAGTAGTGGGAGACGGAAACTAGCTACGGGGAAGCTGAGAGTCGATGATGAGGTGAGAGATCGTTTGGTCGAGAGAGAGGGACAGGATGGGCAGGGGGTTGCTGACTGTGGTGTGAAATCAAGAGCAAATTTTCATTACGTCGAATTTAACGAAGGTAAACAAAGTCTAGCTATCAGTGTCAATCGATTCTCCTGCTATTACACTATATACTGTCCGAATATAGGATCAAATCCCATTTTTAAATTTATTTACCAGTCAAATTGCTTTTCGACGTAATCACCTTCCGATCAAAATAGTTTTCGATGTTACTTAAGTCACCCAATTTCTATGGAGATGCCGTTTGACTTAAGTAACAGCGCTGAGAAACCCGTGAAAAGTGTACGTGCGTCGTTTCGCTTTCTCATTATTAAAGTGAATAAATCGAACTGTTTGTTGCTAAGATGATTTCGCTGGTCCTTAAATGATGAATGGGCTGCACGTAAGGAGACGTAATTGATAATTCTCTCGAATATCCTGGTAAATAAACTTTGACTTAAGAAACAATAGGGGCCACCAAACGACGTATAATAACTTTTGACACAAAAACCAGTATTTTTTAGCATGAAAGCTAGTAATTTGCATTTGTATGATTAAAACCCTGCTAAATATGTTAAACATTGCTATCACTATGAGATTATATGTGTTTACTTGGAAATAGGAATAACTTTTCGGTCATCAAAACAAAACCTTATTTTTCTCGGATTGGTGCGAATGTTACTTACGACATAATGAAAATTTGCTCTTGAAATAGTTGTCAGATACATGAGGAGTGTTTGGGTACTGGCAACGATTCCGGTTCTTTCGCCACTTCCGCTCAACAACCGTTTGGCTGCTGCTGCATCGGTCCCGGCATCTGATGAGGTGCCAAACCCCTCGGCTAATCCGAGCCGTCAGTCCTAAGCGGCAACGGTTTCGTCCCCTCACCTGGGAGTATCGTGGCGTCGAGATGACGCCCCACTATCGATCGAAAACGAAGAGCTGCTCACAACAGAGGAACTCATTACCATCATGGCAGAAGCAATCGTTATCAAGCGCTCCTGCAGAACCAGAACCGAGCAGATTCTTGCTGCATCACATTTCATCGACAATTATGGACCGTGAAGCCATCAAGATCGCCCACCGGAACGCTTGCTCGCTCAAGAGCTAGAACATCGAGTTCGTTCACTTCCTCAACGAACGAAACATCGACATTGCAGGCATCACTGAAACCTACCTGAAACCGGAGGTAAACGTCTACCTTCCTGACTTCCAGCTTCTAAGACTTGATCGAACCAGCTCCGGGGGAGGAGGAGTGGGCATTGCTGTACGGAGAAACATCTGCTGACGAGTTCTGCCGAGCTTCCAGCTGAAAACCATCGAAGCTTTAGGGGTAGAAGTCTCCACTCCTGTTGGCCCTATCACCATAATTGCGACCTACTGCCCCAAGCAAGTCACCATCAGGGACGGGTCGGCAGCAAAACTACGGAGAGACATCATCAAACAAACTCGAGGGCGCGAAAAGTACATCATCGCGGGCGACCTGAACGCCAAACACCAGGCTTGGGGCAACAGTCGACGCAACCAAAACGGTACAATCCTGAACAACGACCTGCAAGAGACTTGATATACCATATTAACGCGGGACTCTCCCATCAGCAACATGGGAGACAACACCTCGCTACCTGTGACCCACCAGGAGCTGAGTTCGGACCACTATCCGATGGTGGTCGAAGAAGGCTCATCCGTCAACCGATTCCAAGCTTCCCGACGCAACTTCCATCGTGTCAGCTGGGAGCAGTTTCAACACTGTGTCGACTCCACTGTCGTTGACCGGTGTCTGCGTTCCATCGAGGAGGCGATATCCCAGTGCCACGTGCCAGTATCCAGACAGGTGAGCAATACTCTGAACCTTGATAGAATTACCAAAAATCTCATCAGACTCCGTAACTCCATCCAAAGGCAAAACCAGTGTTCTGGTTTGCCTGTCTTGAAGACCCATTGCAACCATCTTACAAAACACATCCAAGCCAGGATGGTAGACCTCAGGAATCAGGACTTTGCTAACAGGATCCGCTCTCTCCCAGATTGTGCAAAGCCCTTCTGGAAAATCCTTAAAAATAAGCCAAGACCCATTCCACCACTGACCTCACTGGATCGTCCCGCCGACCTAGTGGTTCATCTGATAACTCCTGAAAAGAAGGCTGCCGCGATAAGTCAACACTTCGTCAGCTCCCATAATCTTGGACAAAACAAAACAAATGCAACCAATCTTCATCAGATTCCCAAAATTTTTCCCGAGGAATCCGAGATTTATGCTGACGAATTGTTGGTCTATATCAAGTTCCAGATTCTACAACCATCTGGCACTGAATTTTAATCTGTGCCTCAGACTTGGCAACTTCCCCTCGTGTTGGAAGTCATACCCATCCGGAAACCTGGGAAGGATCCGTCCTCTCCTTCAAGTTATCGACCAATCAGCCTTCTCTCAGGGTTATCAAAACTTCAAACCGGCTCCTAACATGTGCCGAAGAAAACAACTTGTTAGGAGGAACAGTTTGGTTTTCGGAAACGTCGTTCGACCGTCCACCAGCTGACTCGATTAACAAACAATCTCAGACGGAACAAGTCTTTTTCGAAAACATCTTCCATGGCGTTGTTGCACGTTGAAAAGGTGTTCGACAATGTCTGGAATGGTGGCCTGGTGTTCAAATTGCACCAGTACGGTCTTCCAATCTTTATAGTGAACTATCTATCGAACAGGACGTTCCGAGTCTCTCTGAAAAGCATCACATCGGATGCTTTCAACAAGGAAGCATTCTTGGCCCCATACTAGTCAACCTGTTCACCTCCGATATTCCGGCTCTCCCTGATGCTGGATCTTTGTCTCTGTTCGCAGATGACACATCCATCGTCTACAAGAGTAGGGTCATCGAAGATCTGCCTACCAAACTTCAGAGAGGCCTGGACGTCCTGTCTGAATATTTCAACAGCTGGAAGATCCGTATCAACGCGGCCAAGATCCAGGTCATCATCTTTCCACACTCTAAATCTCCCAGACTTGTTCCGTCGGTGTATAATAAGATCTGGCACAGTGGTGGAATGGTCGAAAGAGGTAGTCTACCTAGGCCTGATTTTCAGGGAGCACGTTAACAAAACCAAAACCAAGTGCAACATCTTGATAAGATCACTGTATCCACTCATCAACAGGAGGTCTACTCTATCTCTGAAAAATAAGCTTGCTGTCTACAAACAAATCATCCTTCCCGTAATCGAGTACGGGATGCCAATCTGGGAGAGTTGCGCCAAATGCCATCACCTTAAACTCCAAAGGATGCAGAATAAGATCCTGTGAATGATCGTCAATAATCCACCACCTTCAGAATGCTGGTCCTCAGACACTGGAGTTACGGAGAGCAGACTCCATCGTTAGGTTCAGAGATTGCTGTAGGCGATCCGATCGACAGATCATCAGGGATCTGGCACGTTATAACAAATTAAAACATTTAAATGAAACATTCTTCACATGAAGAGAATTGTAAAACATTACAACAGTAAAACACGACATATGCAAACACAAAATCAAAAATTTCACCAAAGATGAATAACCCTTCTGGCTAACCTCTTGCCTTGTATTAGCAATTGTAAACCACGTAACAAATCACAAATAAAGAATAATTTTACTACTAGTTACTCATTAGGTAAAAACGATCTCCACTAGGCCAACGAGCTCCTATCAAATCAAAATGCCACTACGAACAATGCTCTAGAAATCCCGCTGACATCTGACCCCTCAAATATTACTTGCTATATGGTTTAACGTCTTTTTAACGAGTAAGATGAAGTGGACAAATATTGGCCCTGAAGTAAGTTTACTATTACTTCAATAATATCGTAGCAACAAACCGATGTTGCATAGTACAAACTAGAGGAACCATTTTAATGCTTTCCACCATAACACTCGATATCGTCGATATCCTTCCCGTGCAAGTTTCCTAAACCAACATTTAACAGGAAAACACGAATCACATGCATCAAACCCATCTAGATATAATTCGCCAATAGCCTAGTGCAATCACCGATTACGGCACGTTCTACCTTTTGATCGAATGTTTCACACCTTCCACCGGTGACTATAATGCTCCTTGCACTCGCACTCCCTTGAGAGCGAGGACCAGAGGAGTATAGTGTCACAATTTTCCACCACGTGGTGAATTAATCATGTTAATTTGAAAAGTTTAATTGCAAAACTTTATCGTTATCATTGCCGTTCATTTATCTTCGCACCGGGATCGCATGTTCCTACACTTCACCTATATGGGATGAAAGGATAGTCGACGGTGAGTGGGTGAGTGAGGGTGTGTGTGTGTGTATGTGTGAGCGGTAACAACACTTTCGTTTCAGCCGGCTTGTCCCTCCGGAGGTTGCTACCCATACGGAACCCATCTGTTTGAGGCAACAAAAGAGAAAAATGAACTCCCTCGTTGGTAAGTGTACAAGTAAAAGTACTTCATGGTGGGTTAATTTTTAATTTTTGCATACCTACTCCTTTGCGCCTCCGACAACGATGTGAGCAGGTTCTAGCAGCAGCAGCAATGATTCCAATCAGATGGGGAAAGTTTATGCCGTTCGATCCAAGTTTGTGCCAGTTACTCTTATGAATACGGGCCTTCGATGACAACAACTTTATTGTCTTTCGATTGGTAAAACTTGTGCTAATTATCGACTATCGGAAGAATACCTTTACAGAAGCTCAGAGTCCCATAGTGGAAACAAGCTGCTACAATGCGGAATGAAAGTTATGCCGTCACTTGGAAAACATCTACTTTAGCTCAGGCAGCAACGGAGCAAAGGACAGTTCAAATAAATAAACACTCTTTTCCCGTGCAATTTGCACGGGAGAATGCATTCACTCTACATCGCATCGTGCTTCATCCTTCGTGGTGCTGTATATCTTTGAATCATTTATAACCCCAAACCAGGGCTGGCAAATGTCACCAATTTTCTCGAAAAATTATGTCGCTGTCATGTCGGATCAAATGACGGTTGCTTAACTAAATCCATCCGAAAAATATAAGTTCCAATGTCATGAAGGCTTCGTCATTGACAAATGCTGTGAAAGCTTATGACAGATAACTTCATCGCTGTCATTTAGTCTTGAAATTTGCCAGCACTGCCTCCTATTTCGCAAGCAGAAATTGTGAAGTTCGCTATCCATGGATGTGTGTGGCGGTTATAGTTTGATATTTTGATTAAAATTGTCGATTCTGTTGTTGAATCAAAAACAGCTGATTGTCACTTGTACCATTACATTTTACATAATAATTATCCAACCCCCCTCACCAGCGAAACCCTTTGCACGCCCTTGTCTCTATCTCTCTGGATCTTTAGAGCATTTTTTTCATCTTCTAACGCTTCCTTATCACCCGTGGATTCCCAACTGGGAAGTGAGTTTTTTTTCAACCACTCTTAACAAACCGACTAAGTACCACAAGTGCTTTTTTAAAGCCTCGGCTTTCTGTGCACATAGATGGAGACCAACTCCAGAAGGGGGGAGAGCGATACTTGACACAAGTATCCATTAAACACCCTGAAGAACTAATTTCAAGCGGTGCAAAAGGTTCGCATTTTTTTTTTGCTTCCATCCCCATCCTAGGCGGTAGTTTATCGTCAACCTGATGGCTTGGGGTGTTTCCTTCTCCAGCTTCACATAAAGGATACACGTGGGACTAGGGAGTGTATCGTAACAGTAGCACTTATGTTATCACCTTTGCCACTAACAAGCTTAAATTGGATGTACAATTACAGTTCGTTCATCACCAGGACAGAAGCTTCAGTAATTAATGTTCGAAATCGAAAGCGTACATTGGTTTACAAAGAATTGTAAATGACATCTAACTGATGTACAAAGCTTTTGTCATTACATTAAGACTGAACCAGTGTGTGAGACCTACGACCAAGTTATGTATAATTGCAAAATAACCCCAGGTGCAACGGCAGCTAAGAGCAGAAGAAAGTGCCAACACATACATTCAGGCGCTGACAGTCCGGAGGGAGAACTGTCATCGTTCGTTTAAAATGAAACGTTGCAGGGCCGCACTCGGCCGGCTTTGCGTCAACATTGTGCTGCTGTAGGTTGCTACGGTAACGGAGGTATTTTGGACCACTTTAGCAAATCGTTTTGTAATTCACAAAGAGCTGAATGTTTTTGTTAAAGCAAATCGTTGTACAACGCAATTTGACAAACCAGTAAGCAGGAAATATCACAAATACTGAAATTGGACTTAATTTGGACCACCAACAAATATACATTTTGGCCCATTGTTCTAACTTCGAGCCACTTGTGGAAACATATTTTGGATCACCTAAATGAGCTGGTTAGCGGTCATGACGAAAATATGTTTTCCCTAGATTGTGACGAACATATTTTTGCCATGCCTCAGATCGCTTCTTCGAGCTAAGAGACGGTTTCAATCGGATTTGATTGGCGCAATAACCACATTCGCATGTTCAAAATACATACATTTTAAAAATAATCACTCTTGAAAGTTGGGTTCAATTATCCCTAATAAAAATAACCACGTGTTCGAGGTATCATCCTAACCATTTGTGGGATAGTTTACCCATCCGGGACACAGTTCGTTTATGGTATTTGTTTATTAGGGATGCCATTTTGGACTGATTCTGCACGAGCATGAAAATAGAAGACGCTAAGTAGTGTAATAATTTGCACGTTACTTTCACAATATTCTGTGAAATGTGCAAAATACAGCCAGGTGGACCAACATATGATAGTGGGCCTAAGTACATCCATTACCCTAGCACGTGTTTGAGTAAATGTGAAGTTACAACGGCATAATGATGCCCCAGATGACAGAGAGCAAATTTGGGAAACCGTGTGAAAACGGAACGGGGGATTTATTCGAGAGCATTGGCGTAGCTAATGGGGGGCCAAGCTCCTTTATTTACAAGGCTCATGTGTGACACTTTGCGGAGCCAAAAATCAGTAATATTTGAATTTAAATTTTAAACAATTTATTATTTTTCAATGACATTGCAAGGAAAATTGACGTAAGAATACATTATTCGAAAAATTTCCTACATACGTCATTCATAATAATGATCGTATCTCATTATTTTTATTTTTTTTTAATAATTTATCATTCAAACTCTGGAATTTTAACCGGTTATCATAAATTTATCGCCATCAACTAGTACTATTACCCACCACTAGTGAATTATAAATTTCACTTGGATTTTACTATAAACCACGATGCTTTTAAAATAAAAAAAAAAAAGCAAATATATCATCTCAAGAACACACATATAACGAACTGCCAAGTCAAGTCCAGAACAACATGTATTTAAACGTTGATTTCTCGCGGATTAAGACTCATTCAGGATAACCAACAGCAGCATCTGGTAGAGTAAGTTTGCTCTATCAAATGGTGTAGTTGGTTTGCGTGGACATGTTGTGATTTATGAGCAATCGACGTTAAAAGCCATTGTTTACATTCAGCACATAGCGCATCATCACATGTTACTCTAGAAGTAATAGCATAGAGGTAACTCTAATACCCCGTTCACATTACAACGTATATCACGTGATATACGATGTCTTGCAATGCGCACTCATACATCTTGTTTTCGCTGAAAATCCTATGTATGAGTGCTCATTGCAAGACAGCCTATATTACGTGATATAGGCTGTAATGTGAACGGGGTATAAGACTAGAAGGTCGCAAAGATACGTGCTCAACTTTTTGGCTCATCTCTGGTACTCTCTTCGGTCCCAAGCTAATCGATCCATCCCTCGAAAAATAGGAAAATCAACGAACCCCTCATTTTATCTTTCAAACTTGCATAGCGAATCAAAACAAACATAGTTTAGTCTAGAATTTCGACTAGAATGGGGTACGTTAATCGATTTGCTTGGGACCAATAGGCTGGTCAAATAGTGAACCAATTTTAAATCGTTAGTTTTTGCTGGTTGGTAAGCTAGTTAGTTATCTTTATTAGGGAGACTTTCAGCCGAACGCTGATTCGTCTCTAGCCTGGTTGGTAATAGTCTGAAGGGCCTAATCAGAATTATAATACACGGCCGATGAGTGGTTTTTCACTCACAAACACAAAAACGTTGGTCACTCATAAACTAACTAATATATCAAGAGCAAATTTTCATTACGTCGAAAGTAACAAAGGTAAACAAGGTCGAGCTATCAGTGTCAATCGGTGCTCCTGCTATTACACTATGTACTGTCCGAATATTTATTATTATTATAGTCTATCTGACTTGATAGTCTCAATGAAACACTTAAATCTAAATGTAGTCACTCATTAAAAATTAAAAATTGGCCAACAGCAAACGATGACGAAACATCGAGGCATTGATGTCAAAGTCAAATAGGTCAGAGGCTTCGTTGAATTGATGAATCATGGCGACATAGGAACTGTTTGCAGCATAGTTGGTTGCATGTACTACTTCATGTAGCAAGGTTCTCGGACGGAGTGTTCGGGCAGGAGCATACAGATTAATTTTGGCCAGTAACTCAGGAACATCATATTCTGCGAGTAAAATTTTAGCAACGAAGACGACCTGCGATATGTTTCGTCGCTTAGCAAGAGTATCCAAACCCAGTAAACGACAGCGGTCAACATACGGTGGTAAATTCAGCGGGTCACTCCATGGAAGATAGCGCAGTGCGTATCTGACGAATTTGCGTTGAACAGCTTCGAATCGTCCACTCCATACAGCTTGGTAGGGATTCCAGACAACACACGCGAATTCCAGTAGTGAGCGTACCAATGAACAGTAAAGGGCTTTAAAACACAGAGGATCACGAAATTCCTTAGATATCTTGAACATGACTCCAAGCTGTCGATTAGCTTTGTCGATCGTGGTTGAGAAGTGGCGAGTGTATGTGAGCTTTTCATCCAACATGACACCGAGGTCTTTAACGTGATCGACACGTTGAACTGCAGTTCCAGCAACGTTATAATCAAACAAAATGGCAGTCCTAGTTCGACGAAAACTAATTACGCAGCACTTTGAGACGCACAGGACCATAAAATTACGTTCACACCAATCATTAAAGATTTCAAGAAGGTTTTGTAGTTCTAAACAGTTGGCATAGCCTCGAACGACTAGATAAATCTTCATCGGAAAAAAACAATTTACCTCCACGTAGTAGAATAAACGTTACATCGTTCACAAATAAAGAGAAGAGCATTGGTCCCAAAGTGCTACCCTGTGGAACTCCTGATCTGTTCGAGAAACAGTACGATGAGTAGTTTCCAATGCATACAGTAACTTCACGTTGCACGAGGTACGATCTAAGCCAGCTGCAGAAGGAAACAGAACATCCAATTTTTTCAAGCTTTGCTAGCAGAACGTCGTGCACAACTCTATCAAACGCAGCTTTAAGATCAGTGTAGATGGCATCCACTTGAAGTTTCTTGCATACATTTTCCATACAGAACGACGTAAAGCTGACGAGATTAGTTTCCACGGAGCGGCCAGGAAAGAAACCATGTTGACATGTACTTATGTAATGCTTGCAGGAAGCAAACAATCTCTCATTTATCAGCGACTCAAACACCTTAGATTCAACCCAAAGCGAGGTAATCCCACGGTAGTTTTCCACATTGCGTTTGTCTCCTTTCTTGAAAACAGGGAACATAGTAGACCGTTTCCATAGTGCGGGAAATTTCTGTTGACGAAGTGACAGGTTGAAGAGCAAGGACAACGGAGCAGGTAAGATATCGGAGCATTTTTTTAGGACTGCAGATGGAATAACACTCGGACCTGGTGAAAATGATGATTTGGTTTTACTTATCACAGAGAGAACCATTTGTACATCTACGGCAAAAACATCCATGTTTACGACGTCGGTTGGCACATCACGGACGGCTCGCTCAATTTCTGCTTGCGATGGGGAGTCATTCGAGAAGACGCTTAAGAAGTGCACGGCGAATGAGAACGACTCAAATTTGAGTTTAGTTCACTCATAATCGCCAAAAGTGCAGGAACTCAGCGATGAGTAAAATTTGTCTCATGGTTTCCTGTGGAAAACCTAAAAAATCTGCCGGAAAATGAGGAAATTTACGAAAATTTTATTCAGTCTCGGAGTAGTACCAATAGACTGAGTGAATCCAATCTTTACTTTTCTCAAATTCAGGAATTTTTCCCTGGAAAAACCTGGGAAAACATGAGGCAAATTAACTCATCGCTGAGTTCCTGCACTTTTGGCGATTATAAGTGAAATAAACTCAAATTTGAGTCGTTCTCATTCGCCGTGTGCCTTGCAAATAGGCTGCATTTGTCCTCAGTTGTCAATGCTACGTCATTGCCGAGAAACATTTTTGACGGCAGTCCAGTTTCCTTCCTCTTAGTATTCACAAACGACCAGAATCCCTTGGGGTGGCATTGCAGATTATGTTGAGTACGAATTACATACCTCTTGTAAAGAAGCTTGTTGTAGTGGTGATAATCATTGCTGGCAATTGAAAAATTTCGCTTGGTAAGGGTACATCGTCGATGAGTGAGAGCACGGAGAGCTCTAGATCGCACTCGTTTCAGGTTGCGGAGAGTAGCGTTAGACCAAGGCGGTTTTCTTGGAGGTTGGCACTTCGGTACTGAAGCACAAACACAGTCGCGCAAAAGGCTATTATAGCGAGCGGCTGCTGTATCGATATCAAGGTCATTCAACACGTTCCAGTTGATCCGGGACAAGGAACGTCTCAGCAAACGGAAATCGGTCTTCCGGAAATTGAGCCGAGTGGCAGTCATGGTTTCATCAAAACGAATTTGAGATCCGTTCGCGATAGATATATCCAAAGCAGGGTGGAAATTGTCAAGAGGAACGATGACATCAGGCGCTTCAGCGACGACACAGTCCAGAAGTGCACTTTCGCTAACAAAAACCAAGTCAAGAAAACGAGACTGGAAATTGGGAACAAGGTTTATCTGGCTCAGTCCATGAAAAGCCGTGCCGTCAACAAGTAAGCGGCTGGCAGGAGTAGTTGAAGACGTTCAGGGAGAATATACACCGCTCCAATGAGGATCTTCTGCGAAGTGAGGCTGACCTTAACCTAAACCGCTTCAATTGTAGTAAATAGTTCGTTGGAGATTACGCAGGAGGCGAATTCGTTGGAAACAGCGATGAGCACACCACCACCGCGAGTACGAATGCTGTTGGATGAATTACGGTCTAATCTGTAGACAGTAAAAGAGTCACCAAATAGTTGCACTGAATTGATCCTCCCATCGAGCCAAGTTTCCGTGAATACATAAACGTCATATTCCCCGTCAAGTGCAGCCAAATAAACATCGTCCAATTTAGTCATGAGCCCCCTGGTGTTCTGATAGTAGACACGTAAACCGCTAGAGGGTTCGGTGCGAGCCGTGTCAATGATAACTTGTCCAGGACCGCACGAGAGAACGGTGAACTATCAGGCAGCGAAAGATCACCTGATTACTGAAAATTACTCTGATTACTTTTCAATTAATTAAAATTGCTTTATTACTTTGAAATTACTTTTATTACTCTCGATTACCGAAATGACTACGATTACTTGAATAATTTTAGGAATTACTTTGGAATTACTCAATTATTCAAAGATTAACAATGTTTCCAAATATGGAATTGTTTGAGAAAAACGATGAAATCCAAGCTCCATTAATAAAAATGAGATGCACAGCAAAAAACAAAACTGGAATTTGTAAGTTTCACTGTAAATTCTGTATTTCAATATAGCAAGACTCGTCTGTTGCTTTTTTTCCTCCCTTTTTATGGCACAGACCTGTTGGTCCATAGTACAGGGCTGGTAGCAATCACTGCTGTTAAAAATAGTGATTTTAGTGACCATGTTGATGAAATAAGTGACCAAATAGTGACTTATAGTTGTTAAAAATGTGACTAAAAAGTGACCTAACAGTAAATTTTAATGAAAACTCTTAGAAATTTCTGAGGAGCACAACTCCTTTGAGCTTCAGAGGAAAATTCCAAGGGCATTCTGAGCATAATTTCATAACAGTTTGTGGGAGAAAACGAATCCGGAGCACAAGTCCTTGGAATTTTTTTTTTGAAAATACTTAAAGGATGATTACAAATAAATCTGAGAATAACTCCAGGACATCTTCAAAATTATAAGAAGAAATCTAAGGAATTTGTGAGGAGAAATGCCAATGAATTCGTAGGAGACTTTCAATATGAGTAGAATTCCAAGGGAAGGAGTGAGATTGAGGAGAATCTTTCGAATGAATGACACTGATGAAGACTGCACATTGTAGTCGAAATACGTATCTGTCATGGATACCAAAATTAATTAAGTGGAATTAAATGGAAGATAAACCCTTTTGCTGTTTTATTTAGCATTCCGCTAACAACCCAATTTCATTACTTCATTTTGAAGAAGTTCAGCAAAATGTGTAAGTTTCCAGTGAACTTTTTCAAACTTTATGAAACTCTGTGGAAACATAACGAACATAAAAGAAATTAAGTGAAATTCTTTGAATTTCAGGTTTTTTTTAACTTCAGAGAACTTCGTAAAACTTCAAGAGTTTCTACGAATTTCAGAAAAATTTGTAGAAAATCTTGGAACTTTGGAACAGTTCAGAAAGTACATAGAAGTGGGAACTTTATTTAAGTTTGAGGGTCTTCGTAGAAGTTTAGAGAACATTATTTAATGTCAAGGAACCTCATTATTGCTCGGAGACCTTCAAATAAATTCAGGGCTCTTTTTTTAAGTCTTATAGGCTTGGAATATTTTAAAGAATAACGTACAAGCTTCAGACCTTTCTTCGCGGAAAATCAACGAGGAACGTAAAAGTGCAAGTACAAATTTTACGCATTTCGTAAAGGCTGTATTAGAAAAAAAAAATAATTGCCAAAAATTATGTCCGCTTATCTTCAAACTTTCAGTTAATAAAGTATTAAAATTATGGTTATGTTGCAACATCATTACTTTATTTAACCTCTTCTCCATATCCAAATTCTCGCACATTTGCCTTGGCACTCAACCACTCTTTCTTCAAATCCAGTACAGTTTCCAATATATATGTGCATATGTGATGTAATTGCACGTCTAGTTCAGATATTGTGGCCCATCAGTTGACTATCGGTCTAATCAGCGTCCTTAGAGTCCAAAAAATGCACGATTTCTTACCACACCGTGGTGCGATGTTGTGCGTCTAGCTTCCGGAGTGTGGCTTTGCAATTCAAGCGTGCTGACTAAAATTTAACAAGCTTGTTTTCAGTCAATCGTTGGAAGATCATCTGTAGCAGTTGTCTTGTAAAATTAACCCACTCAGATTACACTTTTGATTGAGTTGAAGTTTGGGAGAGCTAGCAATATGGAAAATAACAACAATCGAAGAAATGTAATTTGCTGCTAGCACAAACCAGCACTGGGCTTAAGGTGATACGGTCTGGAAGCGTTTGCTCTGATGCCGCTTCGCATTTTCCGGAGTATAAAAATCACCTACCGAGAAACATGCAATAACAAAACTGATTCTGCATGAAGCAAATTTCATGCCAAAAATCGGAATAGTGTCACCGATCGGTATGCCAATGATTTGTGGACGCTGGATCGTATCACCTTAACCCTCAAATTAGGAACGTAGCTCACATCCTTGAAATTGTTTCACTCAAACTAAACACACTGAACAACTTGGCCAGTAGAAGCCAAACGGTTGCGATGGGGGAAGCACCAATCCCTGGGAGATTTACACAGGAGATACTTTGCTTGCGTGCACAGAAACACACATCAGAGTGCAACGAAACGTTTTACGATGTGTTATTGTTGATCTTGAGCGAATTGCATCTGTACTTTCCTTATCCCACCCCATCTTTCCTTCCTTATAATAGCAGTAGCACTTCCGCACTGTTTCACAAAACCAGAAATTGGGACCCGGACCGACCGGCCTTGTGTCTGCCTGCCCGAGTGAAGTGGATCAAATTCCGAAGAGCTTGAGGACAGAGCACTGGCAGGATGGATTGGATGTGTGTCTTTGGGAGTTCCGTTCCGTTTTTCGGGGCGTCACCACCATTGTATTGTGGTGGCCTTAGAATAATATGGTGGTGATGGAAGAGAGCCGAATGAAAGCTAACCTCCGGGGAAATTCGAAACTTCCACAACTTTGAGACAGTGAGCTGAGCACATTAAAATGATTCTCCGTATGGGTCACGTAGTTCGTCGTTCCCGGGCTCTGGTATTTGCTAATGGCTGGGAAAAGTACGGCAGGGGAGATTGTGTAGATGAGAGCACTAGAGTTTTGTTGTTCTTCGGTGTGAGGGCCAAAGTAAAAACATTGACAGCATGTAAATTGCTTGAGGATGTGTTCCCAGAAGCTGATATTAAACCTCCTGTACGGAGAAAGTAAAAATGCGCTAGGCAACTAATAGGAGCTTTGATGAGAAGTAAAGTTGGACAATGAGGTTTTGAGTTTTAAAATTGTTTACATTTTTCGTTGTTGATGTGTTAAAGGAGAAGTGATCATGTATTATTCAAAATTTGAAGTTTTTTTTACTTTTCTTACAGAGAAGGGAAAAGCAACTTTCGATTGGAAGCCCGGAGGGCCAAGTGTCATGTACCATTCAACAAAATAGTTTCGTTATCCCACAGTATTTTCCATCTAAATTTCAAATGAGTTGTGCACAGGCAGTTTCTATCCAAATCAGTTCAAATTTTTATAGGCTGATCAGAAATCAATTTGGAACCGTTTGAGCACTGCTGGAGTATAAAATATAAAATTGTGAATCACTCTATACTTCCTGTGATTCAATGAGTCGCATGGTGGGTTGTAGAGTCTGGGGAGTGGTAGTAAAGCGGTTTAAAATTGAATGGGAAAAAACTTTTTTTAATTTAATTGTAGCTTGTTTAACAATAATTCGCAGGAAAAAAGTGAACGACAAAGTCTATTAATTATTTCTGAATATGCATCTAAAGCGAATTATTTCCATTTTTAAAATTTTCTACATGGTAGTTTTTATTACTTGCAACCAAAGGGACAGCGCCATCTGCGTGATAAATAGCCTTGACTAAATGGTTCACTGTCGATTTCAGATGCATTTCCGCAGAATAAATTTAAAACCAACCTCAAAGATTGAAAATTGAATTCAGGATTTCAGACCGATTCAAAATTCGTTGATGCGATTTATTTTACACCTTCAAACGACCGAAAAACCATATTCTCGCCACAGTGCACTCTCAGCCCAGATAATCCTCGAAAAAATCCTACCATGCCTTCCGCAATTTCACAACGCACACAGAAAGGGAGATTTATCTTCATTTTTTTTTATTTTACCTGACGTTTCGGATTCAAAGAAGGGAAGGTACTTGTGTGCGTACAAATTTAACGATTGGAAGTAAATTTTCACACTTGATCCCAGAAGCTTATTCTCCGCTTGACAGAGGACACCGTTTCGCACCGGTGAACGTGTCAGTTCCAAAGTGTTTTTTCCCCCCGGTCCCAGTTTGACTTGAGGGGCGAAAAATCTGGTTGTCATTCAAAGAGCCATAGCGCTACACGGCCAATGAGAACGACACAAATTTAAGTTTGGATTACTTATAATCGTCAAAAGTGCAGGAACTCAGCGGTGAGTAATTTTGCTTCCGGGTTTGTCCCGGAAAAAATCCCCGAACATGAGAAAAGTAAATATTGAATTCATACTGAGTTCCTGCACTTTTGGCGATTATGAGTAAACTGAACTCAAATTTGGGTTGATATCATTGTCCGTGTAGCAGTTACCATGGGGTTCGGGTGTGAAGATTTGACTGGAGCTCGGAATTTCCGCATCTTCCTAGTCATCAACAGCGGCAGAATTTCCCATCACCTCTCAACCACGTTATGCTCAATGCAATCAAACTGAGATACATAATTTACAGCACACAAACAGCCTCCGTCAACACACAGCCGCCTTCGCCCGATGCTAATTAATTAATGCTGCAAGGAACGGACAGAGTGTGTACACGGCAAATATCTACCTACCAATCGATTGCTGCCCATCGCAATAGGGCTACGGGAATGGATTTCCGGACAAACCACACCCTCCTAAGACATGCATTTGTCCGTTCGTCCGTCCGTCCGTTCGTTGCCTGATGCGGTTGTCGTCGGTTGCCAATCGGATGCTGTTTTCCAGTCAGTGAGTGTGGACAAACCGCACCTAGGCTGTAGAAGAAGCCGAGTTCCAATCGGAGAGATGCGTTAAGATCGACAGGATATCAAGAACCAGAAAACATGAGTCGGTAGGTTTGTGCGTTTAATTTAGGAACCACATCAGCTGCAACGGAGAGTGCGGTAGTGGCAGCAGCTTTCCCAGGTCCGGATAACGAGACAAGACCGGGCAGCTTCGGCTGCAGTTGCCCCTCCGCTAGATGAGATTTTCCATCTGTTGATCCAGAGTTGATTGTGGTTTCACTCAACTCCCAGACGGAGCTCCGGGAACTGGATTATGTGTTTGTGTGTTCGTTTCCGATGTGGTTTCTAATTACTACGGACTATTCTCAGACATAATCAGACTTATACATAAAATGCTATCATTGTAATTGGAATGTTACTCTAGCGATACAAGACACTTGCTTGGGTAGAGTAAGCGCCAGGAAATGGGAATGGCCTTTTTTCCTATGGAGAAATCTGTGAAATCTCCAGAATTATCTAGGCTCCACACAGAATTTTTGGTGTTTGTTTTTGACTCACCGGTATTTTGTCAAGCTTGTTTAGTTCAAAGCTACTATTTAACAGTGATTAATAAATTTGGACCACCAACAAAGGTTTTATAAAGTCCTTTATGTTGATTACTTTTTTTATGTTCTGAGGAAACAATTTTGAGAAATTATATAATATCAAATCGATTGCAATAAGACGTCTTCAGGCTCTACAAATTGGTCATGAGCCCAGGAATTTTTCTCTAACTTGTGGAAACTTCGTAAAACTTCAAATAGAAGTTCAGGTAAGATTGTAGAAATTAAGTAAACTTGGTAGAAATTTTGGGAAACTCATAGACCTTCAGAAAAATTCGTTGAAAAAAGGAACTTGAAAAAGTTCTGAAAACTGCGGCGAAGTAGAGAATTCATTTAAATTTGAGGAGCTTCGTAGAAGGTAAAAGAACATTATTTTATTTTAGGAAAGATCATTATTGATCGGGAACCTCTACATAATTTCAGTTTTTTTTAGCCTCATGGACTTGGAATAGTTGTGGAAATTCAACAGGAAACTTTGTAGAAGATTTTCGAATTTCGTAGCATTTTGAGGAGCTGGGTAAACTTCATATAAATGTAAGGAATTTTGAAAAAGTTCAGGGAATTTTTAAACTATCTAGAAATAGTTCAATAAACTTCTTAGAACTTCAGGGATCTTCGCTTCAGTTAAGGGAACTTCGTTGCAGTGTTTCAGAGATCTTTCTCCAAAAAATTTCCCTGAGCTTCTTGGAGGTTTTGGGAACTTCGCTAAATTCAAGGAACTTTCTAGGTGTTCAAGAATATTTGTAGATGTCTTAGGTGTCTTCCCAGAAGTGCAAAGATTTTCAGAGATCTTTGTAGAATTTAAAGAAATGAAAAAAAAAAATATGGAATTTGGAATAAATTCTGGGAACTTCGTAGAAGTTCAGAAATATTCGAAAGATCTCCATATAGTCGAAGATATTAGTAAAGTTCACTGGATATTTGGTAGGTTGTAGGTTGATCAGGAAGTATTCAAAAGTTTTCCAGCTAATGGAATCAGATGGAATTTTGAATGATGAATCTTGATTGTATGGCCATATTTGTACATTCTCTATAGGGAAGACCCGTGCCTTAGTGTTTTACCTATATTGTCACAAATTTGCACTCCAGCAGCTAAATTCCGGACAGAAATTTCAATTTCTGCATATCTATATACCTATCTATATATATAAAAATGAATTTCTGTCTCTGTCTGTCTGTCTGTCTGTCTGTCTAACCCTTATAGACTCGGAAACTACTGAACCGATTGGCGTGAAAATTTGTGTACAGGGGTTTTTAGGGCCGTGGAAGGTTCTTATGATGGTTCGAGACCCCTCCCCCTTCTGTAAGGGGGGGCTCCCATACAAATGAAACAGAAATTTCTGCATAACTCGAGAACTAATCAAGCAAATGGAACCAAATTAGGCATGTGGGGGCGAGTGTGGGGGTATAAGGAGATAATCATAGGGGGTAGCCCCTTAGATAATAGGGGGGGGGCTACGTACAATATAGCATGCTTTTTTTTAAATCGGCGCATAAACTCAAGCTAATATTGAATCCCGAGCAAGACCGGGCACACTCAGCTAGTACCTAATATGTATAAATTTATTTCTTTTCGATGAATTGTATGCCCAGAATTCAGCTAGTACCATGAAATCAGCTGAAATGTTCAGTAAACCATTGTGTGCATTTGTGCATTTTTACTGAACATTTCAGCTGATTTCATGGTACTTATTAACCTTTCTACAGCAGCTTTTCCGATGATGTATGTCACAATTACACTTCAAAATGGTGCAAAGCGGTGCATACTAAGAAGCATTTTCAAATGCTCAATGTACAGTTTTCTCTATTTTAGGGAGCGTACTTTAAATATTTACTGAGCATTTTAAGATTTTAAACGTATTTTGATCAATCATTTAAGGAGCAACCCGATCTTTTTTACTTATTAAGGAACTTCGTCATGGTTTAATGATTCATTTACATTTTTACCAATTAAAATCCGTAAATAAATGGCCGAGTTATAAGCGTTTAAAGTCTGACACTATTTCGTGACACCATTTTTTGATTTGCACCGCAGCATGGTTCACAGTTGTCCTACGTCAAAGTTATGCGCCTAAAATTTTTTACTGTAACGATGTAGTAACAGGAATGAAAGAATACACAGTATTTTTTTTTATTAATTATGAGTAAAAATTCCTAAAAAATGTTAAAACTCAAATATCTCAATGCAGCCATTCCACAGCAAAACGATATAGTGGTTCTCAGAATTTCATAAAAATTTGTTGTTTTGTTCTTTATTGCAAAATATTAGAACCATATTTTATTTATTTTGTCATAAGCGTGACCATTTCCATGTTAGGGTTGTTCAAAAACCCGATTTTTTTTTCCAAAATGACTATTCGAAAATTCATATCGGTGGCGCTAGTGCCGACAATCCCGGGAAACAGTCTAGGCCTGAAGACAACAGTGACAGTGTGACAGTTGCGCAGGAGCTGCTTGACAACAATCGGTTCTCTGTTCTGAAGGACGGTACAAAGCCGGTGACGGAAACAACAGGACCGCCGAAGAAGGACAGAATTCCGCCCTTCTACGTTAAGGGCTTCCCTCCCGGACTGCAGGAAAAAATAAACTTCTTCAGCCTTCTTTGCTCATTTGTTGGAATACAACCAATGTATTTACTGTACTCTCGATTATAGAATAACTTCTTTATTTCGGAACCTTTACACGTTACGAGAAAACGACTTGCACTAGTCCCACTCTAGATTACCAACGTATATATAAACATAAGGTCTAGCGTATTGCCAGGGTAGTAATACCGTGGGTGCCACATCTCGTTTTTTTTTCTAGAACGATAGTTTACCTACTCCGTTGTCATTTCGCCGATGACGAAATCTTTTAATTTGAAAGGTTGTTTCACTGCTCGCCGTACTCTGGAAGATTCAGAAGATATCACTTGACCACTGCCAACAGAAGCGATTGGAGATGGTTCTGGGTCCGTTTGATCAGGATGCGCGATCAAAGCCGAATCCACGGCCTGCTCAGCTTCCAGCAAGCGGTCTGCTACACGCTTTAGATGCACCACGTTTCGTTGGTAAACCTTTCCGGTTTCCTTATTCTTCACCGTAACACTCGATCCTTCTTTGCTCAACACGACACACTCACTAGGATTGAAGTTAGGTGTGAGCTTATTTCCGGGAACCAAATTTTTCATTAGTACTGTATCACCCACTTTCAAGTCAGTGACCTTAGCTTGGCGCTTCTCATTTTCTCTCTCCTCACCCCTTTTTTCATATATTGATCCCTATCAACCACTTCATCTCTTGTTGGTACTGCTTCAAAGTCCTCCAGTGATGGTATTTTAGACCTAATCGTTCTTCCATAACAAAGCTCAGTAGGCGTCTTCCCTGTCACCGCGTGAGGTGATGTGTAATACATCATAAGATAGTCTTGTTAGTCAGTTTTCCAGTCTCGCCCTAAAGCATGACTGATTTGGAGACGCTTTAGTAACGAGCGATTTTGACGCTCAACAAGCCCATTCTCTTGTGGCCAATAAGGAGTGGAGTAATTCAGGAGGATTCCATTTCTTTTACACTAGTCCTCAAACGTAGCGCTCACAAACTGTCTTGCGTTATCCAAAGTCACTGTAACAGGAAACCCAAGTCGCGTGAACATTTTATGCAAACGAGCAATAGTTTCATCAGCAGTTGTGTTTCATAATCTCGAATTCCTTGTAACGGCTGTAATAGTCTATTACGACTAGGAGATATTCTCCACTGGGTAGCGGTCCAAGAAAGTCTAAAGCAACGTCGATCCATGGTCTAACCGGTTACTCTCTACAGTGCATTGGTTCTGGTCTGGTCGGAAGGGAAACCAATCTACAACCGTTGCAAGCTGCAACATGTGCGGTTACTTCACGGTCCATGCCAGGTCACCAGACCCGATCTCGAAGCCTCCGCTTCATTATTGTCTCGCCGGGATGACCCTCGTGAGCCAAGGTCAACATTCTGCCTCGTAGTGCTTTAGGAACAATTAGTTTATTTCCTCGCACCAACCAATCCAAGCTCGTTACGGTACATTTCAAACGGTTTAACTCTATCACTGTTCCATTTTCCACGTCTAAGGCATTCTCTGACTGTTGTTACCGTTGCGACGTAATATCCCAACTTGCTTGCCGAATAAAAAACTATTCGTATTAAAATTTCAATTATTAATTGTTAAATGTCTAATTTTTATGTGTATATGTCTAAAAATAAATATGATAGTTAATATACACTTCTTGTTAGGAATATACAAGTTACCTGCACACTCTACAAGTTAAAATGTTATATATATACATGCATAATAAAAGCAAGAACAAAGTTTGTTAAAATACACATTTAGTACACACAACAACACGTTAAACTTGCTGCAGGGGACGGTTATTGGATTGTCGCGGGTGGATATAGGACGAATAAAAAGGAAGGAACAGAAAAAGGAGAAGAAGAAATAAAGGGCTAGCTACTGGGACTGGAGCAACAATCGAGGCTCTTTCCAAAGTACCACGGAAGTGAACAGATCATCGTGCAAAGTTAAGGAGACGAAACTAGAACCTCGTGAGCGATTGTGGCCGTTTTTCCCCAGACACCCACGGAACTAAAGGGGTTAGTCTGTACCGCGCGCATCCTGAAGTTTATCGGCTTGTGTTTTGTAGCCAATCAGGACGCGAAGACCCACGCTAGCTCCCAGTGTTTCCCCCTTGTGGACCAAATCTCGGCAATCCAAGCCGGCTCTCGAGTTTTGAGGTTAAACCGACGACGCTCATCCCGACATCGCGTGCTGTTTCCCTGTGTGAGCCACGCCCGACGGTAACCCTGGCCGTAGTCCGAACCACGGTCAATCACACAGACTGGTTCCCTGAGCGCACCCAACCAGACGACGGCGCCCAGTATCATCACGGTCACCCCCGACCACGTGTCCCCTCAGCAGCCGGCCGGCCAACCATTACACACCCAACCCACTGTAAGTGTTAGTTAAGAAATAAAAAAGATTAAAGTGAATTTGTGTGTCGTTTCATCTATGAAAGATTGGACTCTTGGATAGCGATCCCATGACAAAAGCCGACCCTGAGAGTGAGAGGCCTCAAGCTCGAGCTAGCCAGTAAAAAGAGGCGGATGTAGCCCACCCCAGACGACCTCCGTGGCTAGACCAGAGGTTAGGGGAACTTTTAGACTAGCCCTTCTGGCTAGGCAGTAACAATTGGCGCCCAACTAAAAAAATCAAAGCTATTCAAGTGTTCAAGATTTCGTTAGATCAGCCAATCCAAGAGTGTGCAAGGGAAGCTAGGGAGGTTAGGTTTTGGCAAGCAAACAGGATAGAGTGTTTCGATGGTAACGCGATCGTTGAATTCCTCCACTATTGTGTTCTGAAATTCATTGAATCATCTTACTAGTGCGCGTACCCTTACGAAAGTCTGCATTTTTTGTCGTTTCTACACCAAATAGCGGGAGTAATTTTGCGTTAAATTGAGTGAATTTGATGGTTATTGAGTCTTGATTCGACTAATAGTTCTGAGCAGGGTTTTGTTTCGGATCAAAAGATTTATTGTGTTTGATTTGATGAATGGTTTTCGTCAAGAGTCAAATTTCGGATTTTGTTTTCTTTATTAGGATTTTCAAATAACTTCTTCGTGATAGTTCAACATAGTCTTTTTTTTCAATTGCATTCGTAATGGATTTACAAACGCTCTACAGAGGGATGAACGTGTCTCATCTATCCATTGATGAGGTTGAACACGAGCTTCTCATTAGAAACATTCTGTTTGGACAGGACGAACACGAAAGCATTAAGCGGAGAAAGTTGAAAGATCAGATGAAAATTGAGCGGGAAACCAACACTTTTGTTGCTTCACCCAGTTGGAGAGCTGTTTCAGAAGAGACTGACATCATAGGTGCCAAGCTCAAAATTATCAGTGGATTGCTCAACAATCCGAAAGCTGATGCTCGTCAGAGAGAAAAGCTTTGTACTCGACTAGTGCATTATCGTGTGCGAATTTTCATGCTCGTGAAAGCTAAAGGTTCAGAAAAACATTTGGGTAAAATTTCAGATCTAGGAAAACATGCCAGTCAGCTGTTTCAAATTCATTTTCCTGAAATGGAGACAAACAATGAGCTCCCAAAGGAACCCACACAACTAGGATCGGAAATTGATAAGATTTTGGAGGAAGTTAGAAGTGAGATTGAAATCCTAAATGTAACAGCTATAGAGAATGAGCTTAACGAGGCAACCTTATCAGATGAAGCAAGTGGTGGTGTAAAAAGGAAGTCAATGACATCCAAAAAGCAGGACTTGGAAGCATCAATGAAGCGAAATGATGAAATATTGGAAGTTTTAACAGGATATGAGGAAGGGAAACAAGAAAATGTAAAGGAGGTAATCAAACATTTCAAGACGTTTGTGCTGCAATCTTCAGCACAACAAAAATTGATGAGAGAAAAAGAAATAGCTATGAAGGAGAAGAGGATAAGAGAAGCAGAGGAAAACATTGAGCGAAAAAGGAAATTGGAGCAACTTTTGACCACCCTAAATGATCAATTGAAGGCAAATCAGGAAAGAATTCAAGCCGAGCGGGAGCAAAAATATAAACTGGAACAAGGGACAGGAGTAGGTTTATCCAACCCAGTTAAGAAAGATGACCGGAAAATAGATTCAAATTCAGAGAACGCAGATTCACAAAGGGGTAAACCGAAAAAGCAGTTGTCAGAGGAAAGCTCTACTGAGAGTATAGAGGACGAGTCAGAGAAGCGAAGTTTTTTGAAAAAGATGGAAAATAAGAAAAAGAAGGAGGAGAAAAGGGAGAAATTCCGACGTTCATCGTCAAAAAAATATGGGGAAAAGCGTCACCGAAAGGTAAGCTTTTCGTCAGTTTCTACGAGTAGCTCACTCACAAGTAGTAGTTCCGAAAGCTCAAGCTTTTCGAAGTCGGAAAGCTCTTCGAGTTCGTGTGAATATGAAAAACGGAGTAGGAGAAAACATGGAAGGGGAAGGAAAACTAGGAGCAGTTTGAAAAGAATTCCAGTTTCTGAGTGGAGATTAAAATATGACGGTAAAGATCAGGGACGACGGTTGGCGGAATTTCTTAAAGAAGTCAAGATGCGGTGTAAATCGGAAGATATTTCCGACAGAGAACTTTTTCGTAGTGCGATCCATTTATTTTACGGGCGTGCGAAAGACTGGTTCATGGAAGGTTTTGAAAATCGAGACTTCCGTAGCTGGTCGGAATTAAAAGGGAACTCAAGCGCGAATTTCTTCCACCTGATCTAGATTTTCAGATTGAAATTCAAGCCACCGGACGTCGACAAGCTCGCGGAGAGAAGTTCGTCGATTACCTGCATGACATGCAGAAGCTTTTTCAGTCGATGACTAAACCAATTTCGGAGCATCGAAAATTTGAAATCATCTGGCGAAACATGAGGTTTGACTATAAAAACGCTTTGACTGGGGCGGGGATTAAATCTCTGTCCAAGCTAAAGAAGTATGGTCGAATCATCGATGAAAATAACTGGAATTTATTCCAAAAGCCTAACGAAGGCACGAACCGTTTGAGAACCCACCAGATTAATAAAATTTCGGCTGTCAATGATTCGAAATCAAAAACAAGTTGCGAGAATTCGCGAACTTTCTCCAAGAGCCAACTTAAAAATAAAAATGAAAATGATCAAAACAAGCGACATGAGGATCAAAATTGGGAAAGGAGGGAAAAAAGGATGGAGGACCGATGGAAGGTTCAGCAAAGGGCACTTTGAAAACTTTAGCTCAGCAGTATGAGCGCCCACCGATTGGCACTTGCTATAACTGCAGGAAAAGGGGGCACCATTACGCTGATTGTTCAGATAGGAGGCGAAAGTTCTGTAGACTGTGTGGCTTTTCAGACGTCATTACTCCTGAATGCCCTATCTGCCAAAAAAACGAACAGAATTCAGCCTGAGGAGGCAAGCTGAATCGTCACCTACAAATCCTCTCTCAGACGATCGATTACACACCGATCTTTTGACGAATGGTTTCGAGCCATTTTCGGATGACGATTATGTCTCCGATATGGAAGTCGATGAGCTTTTTGTGAAGATCGAAGGAGATAACCGACCGTTCGCAAAAGTTTATATAATGGGAACAGCATTAATGGGTTTATTGGACAGTGGTGCTCAGAGGACCGTTCTTGGGATCGGATGCAAACAATTGCTGAAATCACAGAAATTGAAAATTTTCCCTACAGACGTTTCCCTGAAAACAGCTTCGGGAACACCTGTGGAAGTTGAAGGCTACGTTCACCTACCAGTGACCTTCAATAATGAAAATAAGATCATCCCGGCTCTGGTTGCTCCGAATCTGAAACGAAGATTAATTTTAGGGTACGATTTTTGGAGAACATTTAAAATTCAACCCACGGTGCAATTCGAGCACAGTGAATTGATAGAGGCGATGCAAAACGAAGGAACAGGGGATGAGGAAATTAGAGGAGGAGAGGGGGATGGTGACGTAGAGATTATCACAGGAGAACAGAAAACAGAAATAGCAATAGAAGGAGAAGTTCTTGACGTCACTCCTCTCCTCACTCACAAAATTGAACTCAAAGAAGAGTTTCAAAATACACCACCCGTCAGGATCAACCCCTATCCAACGTCCCCCGTAATGCAGAAACGCATTAATCGTGAGTTGGATAAAATGCTTTGTCAGAAGGTGATTGAACCCAGTAAAAGTGATTGGGCTCTTAGCACAGTCCCAGTCATTAAGCCCACCGGTGAAGTTCGCCTTTGTCTAGATGCTAGACGACTAAACGATCGGACTAGAAGGGATGCTTATCCTCTCCCACACCAGGATCGTATATTGAGTAGACTAGGGCCAAGTCGGTTTCTTACAACCATTGATTTGACTAAAGCTTTTTTACAAATTCCGCTTGACTTCAGTTCTCGAAAATATACGGCGTTCTCGGTGTTGGGTAGAGGATTGTTTCAGTTCACCCGACTGCCCTTCGGACTAGTCAACAGCCCCGCCACGTTGGCCCAGCTAATGGATAAAGTCTTGGGCTACGGTGAACTGGAACCGAATGTGTTCGTCTACCTCGACGATATCGTCGTTGTAAGCAGCACATTCGAAGCACACCTTCAAACACTGGCAGAAGTTGCCCGATGACTGAGGTCCGCAAATCTCTCCATTAATCTTGACAAATCAAAATTTTGCCTGAGCGAATTACCATACCTCGGGTATATTATCGGATCCGATGGTCTACGACCAAATCCCGAACGAGTTGAGGCCATAATCAATTATGAACGGCCAACATCACTTCGTTCCTTACGTCGGTTTTTGGGAATGTCGAATTATTATCGACGTTTCATTCCCCGTTTCAGCGAGATTTCTGTACCTCTGACAAATCTCTTGAAGAAGAAACCTAAAACGATCGTCTGGAATCCGGCTGCCGAGAAAGCTTTTATAGAGCTGAAAGAGAGTTTGATCGCAGCTCCAGTCCTCGCAAATCCGAACTTTCAACTACCTTTTACAATTCAAACTGATGCGAGCGATAGTGCCATCGCCGCAATCCTCACGCAGCAGCACGAGAATGGAGAGAAAGTTGTGGCATACTTCTCACAAAAGCTCTCTCCAGCCCAACAAGCTTATGCAGCATCCGAAAAGGAAGGATTAGCCGTGCTGACTGCCATAGACAAATACCGTCCATACATAGAAGGCACAAAGTTTATGGTCATAACCGATGCCTCTGCACTCACCCATATAATGAAGGGAAAGTGGCGCACTTCGTCTAGACTCAGTCGATGGAGTATAGAATTGCAAGGTTATGACTTTGAGATTCGACACCGAAGAGGGAGGGATAATATAATCCCGGATGCACTATCGCGTTTTATGGAGACAGCAGCACTAGATGAGGGAGATGCATGGTACTCCATTCAGTACAATAAAGTCCTTTCGACACCAGACGACTGTGTAGATTATAAAGTGGAAGAGGGTAAATTGTATAAATTCGTACCGAGTAAAACCGAAATACTCGACTTTCGCTTTGAATGGAAGCTTTGTGTTCCGGAGAAGTCTCGGGATGAGGTTCTCCGAAAAGAGCACGATGAATCGTTCCACGTTGGATACGATAAGCTGCTGGATAAAATCCGAACAAGGTACTTCTGGCCGAAGATGGCCACCTCAATACGGAGATATGTCGAACGGTGCCGAATCTGCAAAGAGTGTAAGCCAACAACCATCTCACAACATCCAACCATGGGTAACCCACGAGTAGCCACGAAACCTTTCCAAATTCTGGCGATCGATTTCATTCAATCGTTGCCTCGATCAAAATCTGGTTATTCACACCTGCTGGTACTCCTAGACGTCTATTCCAAATGGACCGTTTTAGTTCCAGTGAGGAAGATCTCGACGGTTCTTATTATCAAGATCCTCGAGGAACAATGGTTTCGTCGCTTTTCCGTTCCTGAGATCTTGATTAGCGACAATGCGACGAGCTTTATGAGCAAAGTTTTCAAGGATTTCTTGACCCGGTATCAGGTGAAACACTGGGCTAATTCCCGACACCATAGCCAGGCTAATCCGGTCGAGCGTTTAAACCGGAGCATAAACTCATGTATCCGAACGTATGTTAAAACTGACCAGCGTTCATGGGATTCGAGGATCTCAGAAGTAGAATATACTCTGAACAATACGTCGCATTCATCTACTGGCCTAACACCATATATGATTTTGTTTGGCCATGAAATTATTGCTACCGGTGAAGAGCATCGTCGTGATCCCGACACTTCTGATGTCTCCGAATCTGAAAGAGTGGATCGAAAATTAAAAATTGACCAGAAAATACACCAAATTGTCAGCAAGAACTTAGCTAAGGCACACGAAAGAAGCACCAATGCTTATAATCTTCGGTTTCGGAAACCTGCGCCAAGGTACCAGGTAGGACAGAACGTTTATAAGCGAAATTTTACGCTATCTTCGGCTGGGGAATCCTATAACGCAAAATTAGGTCCAGCCTATACACCGTGCACTATTGTTTCACGTCGAGGAACTAGCTCCTATGAGCTTGTTGATGAGCAAGGTAAAAATCTTGGTATATTTTCATCAGCGGATCTTAAACCTGGCGTCCCCGATGAAAACTGATCTCCGTCCAGCTTATCAGTTGATAAATTACAATATTAACGATGAAATTTTCCAGAAAACGATGAAATTCGTCCGATTTTGCAGAGCCTTTGTTGAGTACGCGTCTTTTGTATATAGGATGATTATCCACTTTTGTGTTTTGTAGAGCAAATAATGTGAGAGTAGAATAACGAATCTGATGATTTGAGAGTGTTCAGCCGTTTTGATTGTTTTCCGTATAGAGTTGTCCCGTTTTGTAAAAAGTAGATATTAAAGGACCACACGAACGTCATTGTCTGCGAAGGTAGAAGCGACAGGGAAATTTGACCGATCAAAGGTAAACAAACTACGAATGCAAACATTTCCAGGTTGCAATGAGCAGAAGCTACCGTACCAAGTTTCAGCCCTACATTTTCAGATTCTGATTAAGTTATACCTCTTATGACCCACAAAAATCCATAAATTTAAAGCATTTTCTCTAGATCTCACCTAAACAAACCTAGAATCGATTCCACAAAAACAACATTCGAAGAATAAGTCATCAGAATAAATTCGTTTTGATAAAGAAGAGCAATCTTACTCTTCCTCAAAACAATACCTTGTTTTGGATATTGGTAGAGTTGAAGATTTAGTAACCATTTCGCGGAGTTGATTGCGTTAACAAATGGTTCTCAAAGCCTGTTTGAGACTCTTATTTGTTGTTTTGACGCAAATAATGTAGATTTTTGTATGAAATCGAGAGCATGAATGTTGCGACTCAAACCTGGGTTGGTTTAAATGAATTTAACATTTGTAAAATTAATCGAAAACTTTGTTTTGATTAATTTTAGAGAGGGAGGAGATGGTAGTGTTACCGTTGCGACGTAATATCCCAACTTGCTTGCCGAATAAAAAACTATTCGTATTAAAATTTCAATTATTAATTGTTAAATGTCTAATTTTTATGTGTATATGTCTAAAAATAAATATGATAGTTAATATACACTTCTTGTTAGGAATATACAAGTTACCTGCACACTCTACAAGTTAAAATGTTATATATATACATGCATAATAAAAGCAAGAACAAAGTTTGTTAAAATACACATTTAGTACACACAACATCACGTTAAAATTGCTGCAGGGGACGGTTATTGGATTGTCGCGGGTGGATATAGGACGAATAAAAAGGAAGGAACAGAAAAAGGAGAAGAAGAAATAAAGGGCTAGCTACTGGGACTGGAGCAACAATCGAGGCTCTTTCCAAAGTACCACGGAAGTGAACAGATCATCGTGCAAAGTTAAGGAGACGAAACTAGAACCTCGTGAGCGATTGTGGCCGTTTTTCCCCAGACACCCACGGAACTAAAGGGGTTAGTCTGTACCGCGTGCATCCTGAAGTTTATCGGCTTGTGTTTTGTCGCCAATCAGGACGCGAAGACCCACGCTAGCTCCCAGTGTTTCCCCCTTGTGGACCAAATCTCGGCAATCCAAGCCGGCTCTCGAGTTTTGAGGTTAAACCGACGACGCTCATCCCGACATCGCGTGCTGTTTCCCTGTGTGAGCCACGCCCGACGGTAACCCTGGCCGTAGTCCGAACCACGGTCAATCACACAGACTGGTTCCCTGAGCGCACCCAACCAGACGACGGCGCCCAGTATCATCACGGTCACCCCCGACCACGTGTCCCCTCAGCAGCCGGCCGGCCAACCATTACACACCCAACCCACTGTAAGTGTTAGTTAAGAAATAAAAAAGATTAAAGTGAATTTGTGTGTCGTTTCATCTATGAAAGATTGGACTCTTGGATAGCGATCCCATGACAAAAGCCGACCCTGAGAGTGAGAGGCCTCAAGCTCGAGCTAGCCAGTAAAAAGAGGCGGATGTAGCCCACCCCAGACGACCTCCGTGGCTAGACCAGAGGTTAGGGGAACTTTTAGACTAGCCCTTCTGGCTAGGCAGTAACACTGTACAAAGCTCTTCATCTTCTATCGATGCCCTCTCAAGTTCAGTTGTATCAACCGCCGCCGACTCCAGGATAGCTAGTACCAGAAATTGATTATCACCGTCGAATTCTTGAGTAGAACTTATAGTTGCCAGACGTGAGAATGGATCGGCTATGTTACTGGCAACTTTACGGTAACACACTCTGAAGGTGAAAGACTGTAGCCGTAATACCCATCTTTCTATACGTGCGCATGGTCGAGAAGTTGGTGAAAATATGGCCTCCAACGGTTTGTGGTCCGTCTCCAGTTCGAACTTCCTACCCACTAGATATATGGAGAACCGTTTGACTGCCCCAACGAGCGCAAGAGCTTCTTTTTCGGTTTGGCAGTACCGTTTTTCAGTTGAGGTTAAGCGTTTGCTAGCGTAACATATAATGCAGGGATCAGGACCATCCCGAGTATCGCCAAACTGTACTAATACAGCTCCAAGTCCTACAGGCGATGCATCCGCGATCACCCGAGTGCAAAGTGTATTGTCAAAATATTTCAATGTATGTATACAAGATACCATCTCTTTTAGCTTCCGAAATGCGTCCTCGTGTTCCGATTGCCACTTGAAAGGAACTCCCTTATGAGTTAGTTCCCTCAATGATGCACAAACTGTAGCAAGATTTGGAAGGAATCTGCCTACATATGTTACAAGCCCCAAGAAATTCTTAATTCCTCTGAAGACTGGGGGCTCGAAACGTTCTAAGAGTGGCTACTTTATCTTCAACCGATCTGATACCATCAGCGGATAGATGGTGCCCGAGGGATTCCACTTCTCGGACCCGGAAGCCGCACTTCTTATGATTCAGAAGTATATTCTTGCTTTTGAGTGTTTCCATCACCTCCTCCAAAGCACGGTCGTGTTCTTTTTCAGTCTTCCCGAAGATCAAAACATCGTCTATATAATTGACAACGTTATCACAATTGGAAAGAATCTGTTCCAGAACTTTCTGGATCATTTCCGGAGCACAAGAGATACCAAACATCAACCGTTTATATTGAAACATTCCTTTGTGCGTGATGAAAGTTGTAATGTGACGTGAAGCCTCGTCCAACTCTAGTTGGTGAAATGTATCCTTAATATCCAGTATGAGCGTTCTTTAGCAAGGGAAGGAAATCGTCAAAGGTTGGCATCAAGTGAGCTTCCCATTTGATGGCCAAATTTGCTCGTCCTATATCCACTTATCCAGCTTAGTCATGACCACTCTCAATGGATCAATATCATGCCGCTCCTTCACATCAGCACTAGGGAGACTGCTGAACACATCTTGAACGTCTGGTCCAGCGCGAGCCAGGAAAATATTCTTGAGTCGTGTTTTGTTTGTCACCCCGTTTGCCAACGCAAGGTACTCAAATTGCCTTTTGTAGCGCAGTGTCAAATTTGTCCATTTCAACACTGAAACTGGTAAAAGTTTCTTCCACTCGCTGGATAGAACACACCTCCCAGTTACTGTTTCCGGGAGCCCGCCACGAGTAATTGGTACCCAATACTAACCTAGAACTACTGCTGTTTAAAATGTAAATTCAAGCAATACTGATTTTTGGCTCCGCAAAGTGAGCCACACGATGAGCCTAATAAATAAATGAACTAGTTAAACAAACGAAATGTGTAATCAAAACGGTACTATCTTAAACGACGACCTGCAAGAGGCTCCCTACACCATCCTGGCGCCGGACACTCCCACCCGGCTGAGTCGGTCCGGTATGCAATCTATCATCGACATCTTCGTCAGTAACATGGAAGACAACATCTCGCTACCTGTGACCCACCAGGAGCTGAGTTCGGACCACTATCTGGTGGTGGCCGAAGTGGGCTCATCCGTCAACCGATTCCAAGCTTCCCGACGCAACTATCATCGTGCGGTTGTGTCGACTCCACTGTTGACTACGGTTTCTTTCCGGAGACGCCCAAAGACGTTGACCAGTGTTTGCATTCCATTGAGGAGGTGAAATCTCGGGCCAGGGAACAATACGTGCCAGTGTCCAGACAGGTGAGCAATACTCTGAACTTTGACAGATCTACCAAAGACCTTATAAGATTCCGTAACACCATCCGAAGGCAACGCTCTGGTCTGCCTGTCCTTAAGACCCACTGTAATCGCCTGACAAAAACCATCTAAGCCAGGATGGTGGACCTCAGAAACCAGGACTTTGTTAACAGGATGCGCTCTCTCCCACATTGTGCAAAGCCCTTTTGGAAACTAACCAAAATTCTTAAAAATAAGCCAAGACCCATTCCACCACTGACCCCACTGAATCGTTACGGCGACCCAGTGCACAGTGGTCCAGAATGCAGATTTAGCTGGAATGATATGTTTTGAGCCTGAAATTGAAACTTTAGACTAAAAGTCTCTTCTACAAAGTTGTTCCTTATAGTTAGGCCCTCATTTTTATGACAATGAATTCTAGGGTGGTTCCTATTATCATTAAAATCAAAAATCTAACTTTTTTGTTTGAATAAATTAAGGTATACATTCTTCGGCAAAGTTATAGCTAAGCTAATTTCAAGCAACTTTGTTGAATATAACTTTTTGTATCTCTTAAATTGGCCGATTTAGAGCTATTTTCTTGAATTGAGTTAGGGTGGCTCTTGAAAAAACAGTTTTTTTGCTCTAGTTTTCTTATTTCGAATTTCTCAGTAAAAGCGTCTTCAGATACCATTTAGATCTTAAGAAGGCGCAATTTTTTGCTGCACAAAGCTTGTCAATATCTTTCGCCGATCAATAGTTATTGAAGTTTTTATACTAAAAATATGCAGTTTTCAAATGTTAATATCTCTGGTTGGGGCAAACAAAAAAAAAGTTTTTTTGCAGCATTTGAAAGGGCGTATGTTATTCTCAATAATATGAAAAAAAATGGAGGTATTTTTTATTTTTAAACTCGTATAAAATCAATTTGAATTTATTCATATTTTTTACTATATTTGAGTATATCTTTTTTATTAGAAGAGATACAGGCAACAAATCCAGCTATAAAACATTCGCCTTAAAGAGTTTTAAAAGTCTCTAGAAGATGACTTTCATGATAAATTTCAAATAAAAAAGTTATTAGCAAAAGATGGATTTCATAGGACCACTCTAATGACAAATTTATATAAAATGTGCTAGTACATTTGTTTCAATATTTGGACATTTAGTGTCTTCAAAGAAGTTTTTGTTCTTAAAAATTCCCTTCTTTTGGTGTTTTCAAACGTCAGAGTGGTCCTCAAATTAGGGAATTTTTAAAACTAACTTTTTTGTTTTACAAAATATAAACATGTGTTGTTGAAAAAAGTTGTAGTTAAGTTACTTGCAAGCAACTTTGTCGAAGAAATTTTTTTTCTATCTCTTAACGTTCTCATTTTAGAGTAATTTTTCGGAGTTGACTTAGAGTGTTCCTGGAAAAAATAGTTTTGTAGCAATAACTTTTTTATTTGAAAGTTCTCATGAAAGTTGTTTTCTAGAGACTTTTAAAACTCTTTAAGACGAATGTTTTATAGCTGAATTTGTTGCCTGTATCTCTTCTAATAAAAAAGATATACTCAAATATAGTAAAAAATATGAATAAATTCAAATTGATTTTATACGAGTTAAAAAAATAACATACCTCCAATTTTTTCATATTATTGAGAATAATATACGCCCTTTAAAATGCTGCAAAAAAACTTTTTTTTTGTTTGCCCCAACCAGAGCTATTAACATTTGAAAAGTGCATATTTTTAGTAAACAAACGTCAATAACTCTTGATCGGCGAAAGATATTGACAAGCTTTGCGCCTTCTTAAGATCTAAAAGTTATCTGAAGACACCTTTGCTGAAAAATTCGAAATAAGAAAAATAGAGATTTTTGAGTTTAATGATAATAGTAACCACCCTAGAATTCATTGTCATAAAAATGAGGGCCTAACTATAAGGAACAACTTTGTAGAAGAGACTTTTAGTCTAAAGTTTCAATTTCAGGCTCAAAACATATCATTCCACCTAAATCTGCATTCTGTACCACTGTGCAGTGGTTCATCTGATAACTCCTGAAGAGAAGGCTGCCGCGATAGGTCAGCTCCCATAATCTCGGATAAAACATCGTCAGCCCTCACGAAGCTGAGGTTGCTGAAAATGCAACCAACCTCCATCAGATGCCCAATATTTTTCCAGAGGAATCCGAGAATACGGCTGACGAACTGTTGGCCTATATCAAATCATCTAAAACCATGAAGGCCTCTACAACCATCTGGCACTGATTTTTAATCTGTGCCTCAGACTTGGCTACTTCCCCTCGTGTTGGAAGTCAGCTCAAGTCATACTCATCCGGAAACCTGGGAAGGATGCGTCCTCTCCTTCAAGTTATCGACCAATCAGCCTTCTCTCAGGGTTATCAAAACTCCAAACCGGCTCCTAACATCTGCCAAAGAAAACAACAACTTGTTACTCGAAGAACAGTTTGGTTTTCGGAAAGGTCGTTCGACCGTCCACCAGCTGACTCAAGTAACAAACATTCTCAGACGGAACAAGTCTGTTTCGAAAACATCTGCCATGGCGTTGTTGGACACGACGCGGACTCCCCTGGATCCAGAGAGAAAGAGATAGAGAGAGAGTGAGAGATAGGGAGGAAGAAGAGCTCAGTCCGCAGCAATCCATCGTTCATCAATCGAAAAAGTGGTCCCGTTTTACCTTCGTCATTGGTGTGTAGTGTCGCGGGCGCGAGTGTGAGTGGTGCTCTTTTTTGTTCTGGCGAAACTGCTACCGATCCAGCCATCCATCTTCCGGGGTAGGATTGCCTGAGCCGAACACAACAGCTAATAAAATTTGACTCTTGAAATCGCAGAGCAGAGCAACAACTGCAGGCTGCCAACCGAAGAAGAAAGAGAAGAAAAGGGTTCCAATTTTCCATTTACCTGTGCGAGCGGATGTGACAAAGGACCGCGACAACGAGAGGAAGGATTTAATTTTCTTTTTGTTTTTTCCGTTCCGGCGCTGATGATGTACGCTGCGTTTGAGTTTCTGCAAGTTCCGTAGAGAGATGAGCTACCTTACATAGTACACGCCTATATGGGCGCCCAAAATAGCATGCCGCAAGTAAGTATATCGCCAAAACAACTCAAGATCCAGAAATAAAAACCGATGGCACTGCAGAATAATGAGGTAACTTTTACAATGTACTGTAATTTGTACAATAATACTCATATTACTCATATTACTTTAAACAATCGTCACGTCGGTCATAGCTTGTTATGATTGCGTAAACAATGCGTAAAGAGCAAATTGAAACATTGAACGTCGCGTGATAGTGGAATTTAATCAAGGCCTAAATACTTTTTCGTAGCCTTTTGTTTTCGGATTTGAAAGATCGTCGGTTGCAGTGGCTTGCTTACTGAGCAGAAAAACGCGGTCCCAGGTCCTTTCATATTAAAAATGTATGGTAAGATCGCTTGTTTATCGTGTATTTTGCTAAACCTTTCGTTGTCGTCGGTGCCGGGTTTGAATAGTTATAACAACTTGAGTAACGGTATGATGTGATATGAGGGGCTCGGTGGCCTTAGAGCAACCGTTTTTGCTTACTGAGCAGAACATCCTGAGTCTAATCTCATGCCCATCCACATCAAGATTCTTCAATCGTTTTATTTGTTAATATGACTACATGGTAATAACAGCAACTCGATGATTAAAAAGGAGCTCGTTTGCCTAGTTGCAAACGTTTTTGCTTACTGAGCAGAAGACCGTGGGTTCAATCCCAAACTCCTTCGCGTTATAGGATCGTTAGGACATCAATTCAGCTTATCGTTTACCAAAACGAACCCTGCTGCAAACCCAACCCTCTTATCCAACATCCCAGTGATTCCTCGTGGAAGTGCAGAGGTGTTCTCGGCTTCCATCAAAGCGAGTGTCATGTCAACACAATCCTTCCCATTCCTTTCTTGATCTGTGTTCGGGCGCGGCCGGCGCTGGTATTGCCTAATTTAAGATCACCAGTTTTTACACATTGAGGATGATTGCTAGTCCCAAGCATCGTCTATTGGTTCTCAGTGTAATTACAGCTGGTCTGGCAATAACAGAGTAGCAACCGTGGGCGGTCAATCATGCTCATGCTCATCTGCCATGGCGTTGTTGGACGTTGAAAAAGCGTCGTCTAGCATGATTGCCTGGTGTTCAAATTGCAGCAAAGACCCAGGTCATCATCTTTTCATACTCAAAATCTCCCAGACTTGTTCCGTCGGTGAGTAATAAGATCTGTCTGAACGGCACAGTGGTGGAATGGTCGAAAGAGGTCGTGTACCTCGGTTTAACACTAGACAGCAAGCTGATTTTCAGGGAGCACTTTGACAAAACCAAAACCAAGTGTTACATCTTGATAAGATCACTGTATCCACGCATCAACAGGAGGTCTACTCTATCCCTGAAAAATAAGCTTGCTGTCTACAAACAAATCATCCTTCCCGTAATAGAATACGGTATGCCAATCTGGGAGAGTTGCGCCAAACGCCATCACCTTAAAGTCCAAAGGATCCAGAACAAGATCCTTAGGATGCGCCAAAACAGTCCCCCGTGGACTAGAAATTCTGAGATCCACCTCCTGGAATTCTGGAATTCAGACATTAGAAAACCGGAGAGTATTCATCCTGGAAAGGTTCAGATACACCTGTCTGAGATCAAATCATCAGATCATACGTGTTCCAGCACGTTAGGTTAAGTTATACTCGTAGTTAGGTAGATTTTCTCTTTTTCAATTCAAATGAAACACACCCCCAAAGGGTGTAAATAATAAATTAGAATATCAAATTAAACAAAGATGAAGGCTTATTAATTAAAATGTTAAATAAATGTACCTAGAGATAGACGTGTGTTCAGTAGGAAGTCTGGTTTAATACATACTACATAAAGTTTTCAGTTGTTGATAACGGGTAAACAAGTTCTTAACCACAGAAATCAACTGCTCCTTCGATCCAATTCTTCACCCCCTCTCAGTTGACGGTCTCCAATCCTATCTTCGTTCTCAAAAGTGTTGAAGCCGGGGCTGGAAGTGACTTTGTAAGAATGTCCGCTTCTTGCTTCTGGGTTGGTACATATATAAGTTTCACCTTTCCGTCTGCAACCGCTTCTCGAATAAAATGAAACTTGACATCTATATGCTTGACACGTTTCGTCTCCTCCTTCTCTGCCTTAGCTATAGCGCCTTGGTTGTCCTCGTAGATTGGTACAGGATACAAGTTTGATTCACACAAATCGGATAGCAGTCCAGTGCCAAATTGTTTCGCTAACAGATGAGCTCAATGCGATGTACTCAGCTTCTGTGGATGACATTGCTACCGTGCGTTGCTTCTTGGACGACCACACGACAGTACATCCAAATACCTTAATCAGGAATCCAGAAACACACTTACGATCATCCTCGTCACTTGCATAGTCAGCATAAACAAACACAGGGACCGGTCGTTCATGCGGGTTCCTCTTAAATATCAGCCTTAGGCCTTTTGTTGCTTGAAGATAACGCAGTACTCGTTTGGCTTGCTTCCAGTGTTCCTCTTCTGCAGCATCTTGGAATCTTGCCAGATAGCCCACAACGAAGCACAGTTCTGGTCTTGAGCCCAGCATCAGGAACATAAGACTGCCAACCAGTTCTCGATACGGATAGTTGCATCGTTCAGTGGTCTTTCGAAGCTGCAACTTAGTTTCAGCGGGTGTGTGGGCAGGTTTACAGCCGTCCATTCCGAAACGTATTAGTATTTTTTGGATTAGTGCTTCTTGAGACAAATACATAGTACCTTTCTCGTCACGTTCTATCTTGATGCCCAAAAAGTGATGTAGTTCGTTCAAATCCGTTATTTCAAATTCTCGTTTCAATCGATCTTTAATCTCCTCAATAATGCGCAGATCGCCCGCAACCACGAGCAAATCGTCCACATAGATAACGATGTAATGAACTTCATTAAAGCGACCGTTCCAACAGCGAGGTGATTGCTTGAGACCGTATAGCGATTTCTGCATGCTTCATTCGATTGACTGCTTACCCCCTCTGGAACACTCATGTACACTTTTCCCTGGAGAACACCGTTTAGGAACGCCGTTGTTACGTCCATTTGATGGATCTTCAGGTTTCGGTTCGTCGCAATCGCCAGAATCGTCCGTATAGTTGAATGCTTTGCCACTGGAGCAAACGTCTCTTCATAGTCCACGTGCTTCCACTGCATTTACCCTTTGGCAACCAGGCGGGCCTTGTAGCGCACAGGATTTCCCGTCAGCATCGGTCTTCAACGTGAACACCCATTTACTCGGCACAGGCTTCACTGCATCAGGGCACCTCACCATCGTCCAGGTTCGGTTTTTCTTCAAAGACCTTAGCTCGTCAGCTATTGTTTGCCTCCAATACCGTCTCGTGCGGATGACCGTCAACCTCGGAACCTGTTGGGATTCATCAGCAGCAGAAAGGGCTCTATAGGGGGCAATACAATCAGCTAACCAACCTGCGGTCCTGCGGTCCTGCGCTCCCGACCACTAGACCTCGGAACACACTCCTCACAGTTGTTCCCATTCTTCGAGTGTGGTGGGTGCGCCGATGCGCCTTCTTCATTAGTGTTGTCAACAACTTCGTCAACATCTTCAAACTCATCTACGGACAGCTCTTGATGGTCATCTTCAAATTCATTCGCTGACTGCTCGTCATCTATATTGATCTCTTCAACGGCTGGAATAACTTCAGGAATCACCATCTTCGAAGCTACTTCTTCCTCTAGCGATTTCTCTGGTGTCTTGAACGGAAAACTTGTCTCGTCAAATTTCACATCTCGTGCCACGAACATTTCCCTCGTTTTTGGATTCTACAGACGATAACCGGTTGGTGCGTAGCCCAGCATCACACTGCGCAAACCGGTTGGGTCCAACTTGCTCCTCTTTTGTTTCGGAACCCATACAAATGACTGGCATCCGAACACTCTCAGTTTCCCAACAACTGGTTTCTCACCGTGCCAACATTCAGCCGGGGTACAGTTTTGTTTCAACGCTTCAGTTGGACTTTGGTTTGTTGTGTACACTGCATTCAATACTGCTTCGCCCCACATAGATTTCGGTGCTCCGGATTCAGCTAGCATAGTCCTCATTTTTTCCACAATGGTCCGGTTGAACCTCTCTGCTACTCCGTTATGCTGTGGTGTATAACCAACGGTTGATTCAACTTGAATTCCTTGTTTCATATAGTACGCAAGCTGATCATTCGAAAAGTATTCTCTTCCCAGGTCACAACTCAAGCTTGCGATCTTGTTCCCGAACTTTGCCGTTACCATGGCCTCGTATACGTTGAAGAAATCAAACACTTGGTCTTTCCGTTTCATCAACTATATAACAGCAAAATGAGTATAGTCATCGATAAACGACACGAAGTACTGATACCCATCTACTGTTTTCGGTGTTATCTGGCCGCAAACATCCGTATGAACACGCTCCAATGGTCTTGTTGTGCTCGGTCGACTCTTGTTGAATGGCAACCGGGTCATCTTGCTCTCTGCACAGGACTCGCAAAATCCACCTTCATTTTTAATTTCCCCGATTCCATCTACCATTTCACTCTGCTTCAGGCGTCGTACATTCTTGAAGCTCAAGTGACCAAACCGTTTGTGCCATAGCTGCAACTCATCACCATCACCTTTCGCAAGGATGGCCGAATCTGATGTATAACGCTGCATCGTCAGGTAGAATAGATTTCCGCGTAGTTCCGCCACAGCTATTGTTTCACCGTTTTTGGACAACACTGCTCGATCCGGCTGGAATTCCACTTGGACTCCTGCTTTCAGCAACCGCGACAATGACAGCAAATTGAACTTGAGGTTCTTCACAAATAATAAGTTTCCCAAGGACAATTTCAGACTGTTCTCACCCATGAACGTCTTCGCTTTCACTGTGCCTTCTTTAGTAGCAATAAGTTTCTCACCTTGCTTGGTACTTTCAATTACCAGCGGTCTGTCGAACTCATTGAACTCGTGAAAATACCGCTCATCATTGGCCATGTGATGGCTTGCTCCCGAGTCCAATATCCATTCAATGTCCAATTTCGACTTGTAGATCGCTTCCTGGGAAATCATCAATGCCACTTCTCTGTCTACGGGAACAGTTGCTACTTGAGCTCGATCATACCGCTTTTTGAACTTTGGGCATGCAACCTTCTTGTGCCCTTGTTCACCACACACAAAGCATTTTCCGTGAAACTTGGAATTTTCCTTGCTTCTTTCCGACTTCGCTGCAAGCGCTGATCCTGATCCATCCGAGACACCATTGGCACATGAATTGTCTCCTCTTCCCATTCGTTTCTGCTCTTCGGCCAGCAAACGCGCCTTCACCGTGTCCAACTTCAATTGATCATCTCCCAGGTTCTCCATAGCCGTGGTGACAACATCGTACGTCGATGGCAGATAAATGAACAGCTGACTTACGGCATCTAACTCCGTGACAGTAGCACCAGCTCCCTTCAACTGGCGGACTAACTCGTCAAATTTTCGGAAGTGGTCCTTTAACGGTGTTCCTTCTTCCATTTTCAGCGTTGCTAAGGACCTCCGAATGTATGTTTGCGCTGCAGTGTTCTTTTCACGCACGTACTCCAGATGAGAATCCGCGATGTACGCAACTATGTCTTCGCCTTTTCGTCCTTTTCTTGAAAAGCTTTCCTCTGCGCTTCGTCAGCTGGTACATCCTGCATGATCATTTCCTTCACACCGTGAGTCGACAACTGCGTTTCAACCCGGAATCTCCACACGTCGTATCCTTCACCAGCAAATTGGACTATTCCTACTTTCGCCACGCTTGACATCTTCACTCCCGTCTTCTCCGTAATTCCGTAACGAGCTTCTTGATTCTTCAAATCAATTAACTTCAACTTCAGAGGCCGGACGTAACTGGGCCCATAACCTCTAGAGAAAGACGTGTTGTTACTACGCCTATCGATTCGGCGAACCCCTCGACTTCCTGTAAGTGATGAGAACAGTGGTGGCACGAGTCCTGGAGTTTAACATTTTTTCCTTAACATTTGATACATTTTGCGATAACCATTGTGACGACACACAAAAACAAACTGGCAAGCGGCAAAAATGTCATGACATATCTAAACTGTTTTCTGCCAGCGACAAAACATTTTCGCACAAAGAAGCAGACAAGACCGGCGGCGCGCGCGACATAAATTTATGTCGTGTAGAATTTTGCTGATTTCTGGCTAATTACTGCATTTATTTGATGTTTATTGCATGGAATTAAAAGATAAGAATGAAGACTGACCACTCATAAGCATTGATGTTAAAATTATGCGTAAATAAGAGAGTTGGTAATTTACTGTCACACGCAAGCCTGCAGCTAAAATTTCATTACAATAAACTGTTTGGAAAAATCAGGCTGCGAGATTTTATTTATTCTCTATCTCCGCTGTTCGCTTGGAATGTAGTTATAAACGGCCGCCCGTGTGCTGGCTGTTTTGTTTTGCTCTGGACGATGGTTTTTCAAAAAATGTACTGTTGCCACCTCTGGATGAGAAGTGAGCAGCGGGACCCGTCACTGATCTCGCATGATCACCACTGCATGATCGCTACGTCATCTTCGTTGTCGTGATAGCGATCTGTCATCCGTTGATGACTTGCCAAACGTGTATAGAAGACAAAAGTAGCTCGATAGATAAGAAAGTGAAAGTGAAAATTATTCTATGCCTAATATCTAAAAGTTTCATTAAAATCTAGTTTCTTAACCTAAGCTAACCTATCTAGTGCTTAAACATAGTTGTTTTCCTACAGTTAATACTGAAATCAACATAAGGTTGCATCTATAAATAGAAATTTAGGAGAAACTGCTATATTATTCTACAAACTACAATTAAGTCTATATTACCGAACTAAAAGCTGAAACTGCGCAAACTAGGGATGCCTTCGACGCAATCGGATTTATGTTTGAAGAGGTGTTGAATTAGCAAAAGTATGTCGTAGTTGATACCCGGTAATTTATGCTAAATTTAACATACTGAAATCCTTTTACGAATTTATAACATCGTTTACTCTCGGCATAAATGTTCATGAATTCGGTAAATTCTGGCGACGTCCGCAACTTTTCTTCGAACCCGTGTGTTCAGTAGGAAGTCTGGTTTAATACTAACGGGTGGCAACTAAAATTTTGGAATTTTTTCGAGGCCTCTATGCTCAACAACAAACGAGCTCAGAGAGAAATAAGAGTGTGTATGTGTTAGCTCTCTCTCTCCTCTTTCTGCTAGTATTTTCTGTTTTGTTTATGCTTGCTCAGTTTTGCTCAAAATGCCGTCGAAACAAGAAGTATTTCGCGAGCGCGTTGTACATTTCTACGAACTGCACAGAAATCTCGGCAAAAAGAATACGGTACAACATTTTAAAAGCGAAAATGTTGCGGCTTCGACTGTTTACCATATCCTAAGATCCCCAACAACTGCTCGCAAGCAAGGTAGTGGAAGACCAGCCAAAATTATGGACGCAAAAGGACTTCTAAGGTATTTCTAAGCCATGGTTCAAGCCCTCTGGTTTGGCAATCAATCAATATGTGTACCAGAACGAATGTTTGAAGAAAATTTTGATCCCGTTTCTACAAAAAAATCATGCTGATGGACAATACGTGTTTTGGCCGGATAAAGCGTCATCGCATTACGCCAAAAAACACAATCGTTCCTGAATACCCATTTGATCCCATTTGTACCCAAAAACCACAACCCGACAAATCTGCCTCAGTGTCGCCCAATCGAAGATTTCTTCGGGGTTTTGAGCTCCTTGGTGTATAAAAATAACTGGAGAGCCACGAATTGCAAACAGTTGATTAGTAGAATCAAAAGATGCATTCGCAAAGTTGACATGAAGGCCGTACAACGCTCCTGTTCCGACATCAAACGGAAGCTTCGCCGGTCCGATTACGGACCATTTTCAAATGTTCACTATTTTTTTTTTCAACAATGGACAATGTATCTTTAATTTCAATAAATCAGATCTTCTTCAAGTATGTTTGTCGTTTTTTGACAGCTTGAGAAAGAAATTCCAAAATTTTAGTTGCCACCCGCTACATAAAGTTTTCAGTTATTGATAACGGGTAAACAAGTTCTTAACTACAGAAATCAAATGCTCCTTCGATCCAACTCTTCAATGTAGTATCATATTCAACAGAAATTCAAATAATTTTACTATTAAAAAAATTTACCAAAAATCCAAGAGTTTAAACTCTTTCAATTTCAGAATAAATTATTTTCCACAACTACTCCACAGCTCATTTAGACAAATTTTCGCCTACATTAGCGTACCATTTCGGCACTAGTGTTCAGTTGCTGCAAACATTATCCAATCCACTTTCATAGAAGCGCAAATGAGTGTCGTCATTTCAACGATTCTGCCACCCCGTTTATGTGTTAGAACTCACACACTTTCAACTTCACTCGTCTCAATCTCACACCTCACCTCTCCCCTCCTCCTTCGGCATTATCTTGTCGTCGTCGTCGTCGTTATCCTCATCGTCAGCCTTCATCGTACTAACTCAGCCAAGCTTGTAAAATGTAATTTAAAATGTTAATATTGCTCCCATTTCGGGAGGCCTGTAGCAAAAGCAGCTAACTTGTTCGCGCTCCGATAAAGAGCTGAAGATGAAATTATTCAAATTTTGCGAGCTCTCCATTTCCAGTCGTGCAGTTGTGCTGTTGTAACGCCGATGAGTGGATCAGTGAATAAATGTTTCCGAATGTCCCTTTTTAGCGGAGGAAGGAGTTCTCGGAAGCCCCCGGTGATTAGGATGGACCATCAAAGCTTGAAGGGAAAGTGAACATTGTTTTCTTTGAAAAATTTCACACCCCCTCCCCGACCATGAAAGTGATGCCACATTGCTATTCCACTAGAATTGTAAGCAGGCACTTGTTTAGTTTGGAATTTTGATCGTCCGAGAATTTGGCCATGATGAAAGCAAGTTTTCGGTAATTGTAAGAAATGCCTCGGATGTGGTAAAAGTTGTATTGTTTCAAAACTCGTCAACCCGAAAATGGAATGATTTATGACGACAAGGAATGTTTCTTCGGGGGCTCTTGCAATGCTGGAAGGAGGCGTTTATTCCGCAAAATAACCCATAGCTGACTGACCACATTTCAGCCAAGATTGACACTTTAGCTCTGCCGGCCCAGAGCTGACGACGGTCTGAGGCTCGGGTCTGGGGGTCGAGAAAAAGTTGACATCATCATTAGCATAATTGGATAAAAATTAGATGTCATAGCTGGGCAACATTTCCAGTCCGCTTTCGTTTCGACGAGATGTATGAGGATATGAGGATATGTATTATGGCATGTTAGGGGGCATACACAGCTGGCACAGAAAGGGGAAAAAAAAAGCAGAAAGCCCCAGAAAACTCATGTCCGGCAGTTTGATGACAGTTTATTGTCAGAGGCTAGACGTGTCTGCTGATGTGTGTCGTTCCGAAAATGAGCAAACGGATGGAGCAGTTACAACTTTATTAATGCAAAGGATGTTCGGTTGGTCTTCCTCATTCACATTTGCCCTTGTAATTTAATAACCACTCGCTACCGACCGGAGGCAGAGATTTTTGCTGTGCATTGGCATCAGTTTTGATTACTCGATAAAATATCGCTTCCAACCGCAATGCATTCAGGATCAAATTAAAACTGATTCCCACAACCGAGATCCAATCGGAGGAAGAATAAACTCACCACCGGTGTTTAATCGCTTTGGGTTTGCATTTTTTTTTTTTGTTTTCAGTCGTGCAACCACACATTTTTTCAATAATTCCAGGACTTTGTTCGGTCGCAGGAAACCACACCAGAGTGGACCCGGAAAAAATGGTGCGATTTTTCGGACACGGCACCACCATTCAATATCAACAGATGAAACCGCAAAATCGAAAGCCCGCGACCCATCGGCAGCAGCTGCGACAGCGGTTGACGAAAATTACAACACTGGGGTTGGGATTAAATTCCTCGATTGTGCAATGAATTGTGCAAATGAATTTGAAATGGATTCCATGAGTATGATGCGCTAAGCAAAATGCGGTTTGATTAAAAAAAAAATAGGCGTTGAAATTCTCCGGAAAATTGCTTCAAATTGAGAGCGTTGATTTGAATTCGTTCTATTGGATATCTGTTTATATTCCCAGAAATCTCCAAAATAACCCATATCCGGGGAATTATGTTACACTGCTTCTTAAACTTACTTATTCGTTACTTGTTGGGCTACAATCCACTTCGTTGAATCTGCACCGACCCATGTTTGTGAACTATACTGGGGAATGAATCAAAACATCAAAACGTTTATAACTTGGCCGTATATTGACCGATTTCAACTCTGTTCATTCCATTTGATTCATATTTTATGTAAGATTTATTTCGTATGAAGATTACAACATTTTAATGTCCAAGGATCTTCCTTCACACAATAATCGTCCTTTGCGTAAGAGGAATCTCCTTAATTCATGCATGTAGCAATTTTTAGTTCCGTGACCCCATCCCTGGCACTTTCGGCTCTGGGTGATGTTTTGGAAATTTGACTAGATGTTTCCACTTCACTCGGACATGGAGCATAAGGCTAGCTTTTTCTAAGGCCTTAAGGTTGCTTACGTCACTAGTTCCGATTTACGAATCGCCTGAACGGGATTTCATTTTCATTTTGATTACTTGGACTGACTCAACTCCAAGTAATTTTGTCAATTCATCTTTGATCCATATCTTCGGGTGGTGATTGGGCAGTCCTTTCAATACAATCTTGAACAGAAGTCCAGTTTTGGGTTTCGTAAGTGGAAAAATTGTGTTGCTTCTCAGTAAGATACCAAGGTCCAGACAATTCATGGCATTCACCCTGACGACCAATTTGAAGTGAAAACTTGAATTTGACAAAGCTCAAAAGCTTCGTGCGAAGAACAAGGAAATCGGAAGTGGTTATCACAATAGGGGGGCTTTTTCCTTCTTGACATTAAGCAGGGAATTTTGATTGGAATTTCGTCTGGATGATGGATCATTCTCATCATCCGTGAGCATATCAAAGTGATTGCTCAAGCAAAATTCATCCGAAGAGGGATCAAGAGATTGCCATTTTCTTTTGTGTTTAGGTGCCATGGCGGCAGTTAAACGTTGCTCCAAATCCATCAGTCATTAACGGATGAGTTTGGTAAAGAGGATGCTCAACCCGATTCGTACCTTCCTCAAAATTGTCCTTTGCTTGCTTTCTACTTTCTACTTTCTACTTTCATAATTATAAGACCACCATTGGTTTTAATATTTTCGTATGGTTTTCTTGGAAGTTCTCTAAACGAATAATGACAATCGATGAACGGTTACACAAATTCAAGCAATGGACTTGCATTATACGCTTTTGTTGATACGCGACGAGAAAGATAGGCGTCTTACCAGAATGAATTCAAAGTTGTAACCAGAATATAGACCCTGGTGGCCACGGAATGGTCCACTAGAAGATCCAGAACATCTGTTGAAGTGGTCAATTCTTGAAACTGATCCTAGAGCTCCACTGTTAAAAAAAAACCATTGATGGCTTATCAATATAAATTCGGAGTTGTGTTCGGAAAATTTACCCTTGGGTTCACAGAATGGCCCTCCAGAGGAACCAAATCCTCCCTAAAAGAGATAAATTCATAAAATTGATCCCAGAGGTCTTCTGATTGTTCGAAATCACTCATAGATGTCTCATCAGAATAAAATGGGAGTTGTGACCGGAAAATGGACCCTTGAGACTACGAGATTCTCCACCAGGAAGATCCGGAACATCCATAAAAGTGTTCAGTTCTTGAAGCTGAGGCTAGAAGTCCATTTTTTTTTCAATACCACTCATTGGCGTCTTTTCAGAATGAATTTTCATCCTTCGCATCATACCAAAATATGAATGAATCAGTGATTTTTTTTACCGCGTGAATGAACGTTGTTTACATTATTGAATTCTCAGTTTGTTTATAATAGCTGTAATTGCAATTCCTGGTGGAAAAGTGGTTTCAGATGGAATTCGAAGAAAGCGTAAAACCTGGCGGGTCCGAAGCATCTTAAAAGTTTGCATGACATAACCTTTAAAAGAACGTGCTGCTTCTCCAGAAACTACCAATGACCAGCCTTCAACGTCATCATCGAACCCCAAAAAATCAAACATTATCCAGTATTTTTCAAAGGTGTCGCCGCTTGAAGCAGTTCTGGCTCAAATGGCTGCCAAGGACGGTATTTCGTATAGAACCATCTCCAAGTCCGAAGATACTAACTGCTATTCAACAAGTTTGCCTTGCACACGGTATACATTTGGTGGTTACAAGCGTTCTGTATCAGAAGGAATCTTGTTTTAATATTATTTTATTAACCTGAATTTATTTTCAGGCTCAGATGATGACTCAGATGGTGAAGATTCGGAAGTTGACTGGCTCGAAACTGAGAAAGGAGGGTCCGTGCCACCCATCTTCAAGCCGCAATTATCTGCAATCATCAAGAAGGTTCGCACTGTTGTGAAGATATTCCGAAGGTCGCCTGTGAAAAATGATTTGCTTCAAAAATATGTTCGTTCTGAATTCGGAAAAGAACTAACCTTGGTACCAGACTGTAAAACCCGTTGGAACAGTTTGCTTACAATGCTCAAGAGATTTAATGATTTGAACTTCAACGATGAAGAGTTTGAAATGGTGAGCGAAATTGTTCAAGCTCTAGAACCTGTTCAAGTCGCTGTAGAGCATCTTTGTCGTGAGTATTGTTCACTGTATGAAGCTGACGTGGCGCTTCAATTCATGTTGGAGGAATTGTACTCCCAAAGCTCGGACATCGCCATCAAACTGTTCGACGCTCTTAAGGAACGGATCCAGGAAAGACGTTCAGAATACGCTGATCTTTATGCTTTTTTAAACAACCCCGCCATGAAAGGATCAGTGAGTAATGATATCGGAAAACGTCGAACCAAGGCAAGCTGATGAAATCTTGAAGCGACTGACTACAAATGGCGGGATGGATAATGCAGCAGAGGAGCTACCTGTGCATGATTATGAAAAGAATGACGCCGTGGAAGAGTGCTCTGGTTTAACGGTGAAGGAGCAACTCGAAAAGAGGCTCCATCAAAGCAAAGCACTCGTTCCACCGACAATTAACTCATCATCGACTCCAGGATCATTGAAGGCTATTAAATATGAATTTTCACACTATGAATCCGAAAGATTGAAAGGAATACACCGCGCTTGGAACCATTCGTCCAACATCAGTTGAAGCAGGGAGAGCGTTTTCGGTTGCCGGAATATTGCAAAAAAATCCGTTGTGGTATGGGAGACGAATCGCCTAGTATGCTATGCCTGTTTAAGTTTTACTTCGCTAAGCTGCAGTAATTTCAAAGTTTAAATTTGAACAATAAATGCGTTTTTACTAGAAAATCAAATTTTTATTAACTCCGAAAAAATTACCAACATCGGTATTTTACCGGTATTACCGGTATTGACTTCGCCAATACCGAAATACCGGTTTTCACAAAAAATGGGTAATACCGACCACCCTCCCCGGGGAAGTGGTCAGTTTCCGACTTGGGCTGAAATTCATCATATGAGTCCCAAAATGTCATGAAAATTCAAAACTAAGATCGTTGGTGGTGATATTGAGTTACCTGGACCGAATTAATCATTTTTTCAAGTTTCTGCATTCATGTTCCGTCAGATGTCACTGCTGTTGTTTGCGGTGACATCCATCTGAAACTACACACAATCTGTTTTCCTATAATTGTTCACAGAGGACACTGCAGTGCAAAACATGTCTGATACCTCTATATATGCATTTATATTATTATTCGAAGTCCCTCCTTTTTTACACATTCTGCACACAAAATAGCTCACCCCTCACAGAATTTCCCGCCGATTTTTATGTATGGGGCGGGGCATAAAGTAGTTTTTGCGCAGAATATGTAAAAAAGGAGGGACTTCAAATGTTAAAGAAAATGCATATATAGAGGTACCAGACATGTTTTGTAGTGTCAGGTACTCTATTTTGTAATCTGTGAAAGGGAAATCACAAATCGAGTGTCAACAAAATACATGGCATGTTGAGAGATTGAGGTCGTGAGAGCAAATTTTCTCTCTCAAATTTGAATTTTTTGGCTCTCTGTGAGCTGGTAGTAAACCAGGTAAAACTGTATGGGGAAAAATCATTTTTATTTAATTGTTGCTTGTTTAACAATAATTTCCGCGAAAAAACTGAACGACAAAGTCCCTGATTAATTTCTTTAGGTTGTCATTCACTTTTTTCACCTGAATATGCACCGAAAGCGAATTATTCCCACTTCTCTCAATTTATATATGGGGATTTTTTATCACTTCCTACCAGCGGAACAGCGCCATCTCTGTGGAAAATGGTAGAACAAAATGATTAATTGGCCACACCCAGATATAATCATTGTGAAAATACACAGGTTGCTTAGATATTCCATTTTCATGCTCATTTCCAAACGCGTGCGAAGCAACACGAGTGAATAAGTAAACATTGACATGACATTCGCGCATTCATGATCAGTCGCGACTATATATACTATAGATTCCATAAATAAGCGGAGGCACAAAAAGTTGTTTTGGCAACCATGAACAATAAATGATCTTACTGGCATCCGCGAAAAAAGTTCATGCCATCATAGAGCTCTTCTTTGTGCAGTTTTGTTTTTTTTTTCTTTGATTTGTTTTCCGCCGATCTTGTTTTCCGTGCTGAGCACCAATGCTACCGACGCCAGGAAGGCAGCTCCCACACCTGGACCCTACCTATCGACCCATCAACTCATGAACCGGGGACCAACGGCTTTACTTCCCATCCGAAGGAAGGCGTGATCAGAGATGTTATGCCTCAGAACATCCCGGCGGCGCCGACTGGGATTGAACCCAGGCCTGCTGGGGTGAGAGGTAATCACGCTTACCACTACACCACCGGTGCCGCTCTTCTTTGTGTAGTTTTGTTTTGATTCGTGCGCAAAATTTCAAAATGAAGTGCAAAGCAAATCTTTGCAACAATTAACCGAGGAATGGTTTGTTTTATCTTTCGTTCTTCCGTTGACCACGAAATAAATCGGAATGTGGAGTGTGGAAAGCGTTTTGTGCTCAAAATATTACAATACTTCTCCCTCAAACAACACCATGATGACGTCATGCTCGTTTGGCTATACTAACTGACAGTTCGTTTGGCTACATAATACTTTGCCTTCGCTTATCTATGGAATCTAAAGTATCTATAGTCGCGACTAGTCGCTCGTTCAAAAATGAAGCTTGATCATGAGAAGTGCCGTAATTTAGTTTGTGCTTTGTGTTTCTAAAAGGCCAAATCGCCAAGGAAAATACGCGACAAATGGAAGCAAACAAGTGTCCGACAGTTTTTGCCGTTATATAGTGATTCAGATCAAATCTATTCGATCATTTTATGCACAAGGTGTTATATAGCTATTTATCGATGATCAGAAGGTAATTTAAAATAGACATTCCAATATAAAAGATTGTATAACCTGGTTTAATTTTTCAAATCAAGGTTGGCACACTGAACTCTACATGTTGATGATTACAGTAAGGATGTTTCAGTAACTACAAGAAAGAAATCAGCTAAAGGTGGATCTAATGTCAGTGAACATTGCTGTAAACTGTGTGAAGTCGCCCGGTCAAATTATTAAAGTATACCGGTAAAACAATTGAAAAATTCATCTCACGCAAAACCCAAATCCTCACCTCACGAAAAACAAAAACCTTTGCTTCAAATGCAGAGATCCAACAGGGAAAATCCCACAGTCGCTGCAAGGAAACAAAGCTTTGTTACGTTTGTAAATATGATGTTATTAGAATCATTATTCGATATGCAAAAACACAACAACCAATCAATCTCGCCGCAAACTTTTCGCCACTTGCACTATGCTTCGACCATAAGAGCTGAACCCACTGTGAGAAAACGAGTGTCCTCGCGACAACACTGTTTATGCTGTGCACCACACGCAAGCTGCCACGTCATCGCATTGGATTGTTGACACCGCACACACACAAACAAAGCACGCACAAAGCAGACTCTCGCCAGCAGCGAACGATGAGAACAAAGAGTGACATCGTTCGCTGACACGCAAACGGCGTGGTTCAGAGTGCCGGAAAAATCCTTTCATTCGGAGTACGCTTTCTTACTGCCGCGGGAACAGCAGACTTCTTTTCCTGCTTGTCGGTTCGAGAACATCGTCGATCAGTTCGCGGGTTAGACCGCCGGGTGATGGATCCGTGGTGAAGCTATAACAAAAGCGGCGCAAGCGATCCTAATTTCCGCGATTCGCTTGTCAGGTAAATCTCTCGGCATTGTTCGGTTCTACGTGAAATCAACCTTTCACTTTCGGAAGCATGCAGCAGACCCAGCGTACGGAAGAAAAGGCCATCCACTAGACGTTCGTAATTCACACTAGCGCAGTGCAACCGAACCACCTGGTCGTCCGGACTTCCATCGATCTAAAAGAAATCCACCGAGGAAGAACACCGGGTACCAATCGGTTCTATTTGAACGAACTGTGGAGAAAGGTTCAGGTAACTAGAGATGGCTTTTGATGCAAGACCTGTGTTAACCCTGCTTTTTGGGCTAGGATCCAACGCAGCCGGAAGCTAAGCTGGTCAGAGGCCAAACACGAGGCCGTAGTATCGATCGAGCAGGCAGGCTCGAAGCACAAAAGGGATGGAATAAAACCGTAAGTGCAATACGATTCTAAAATCGATCCCAAACCAAAATCGCTTCCCTAACACAGGATCCCTTTTTGTTTTTTATTGGAAAATTCTGTTCCGACGTTTTCGTTTGGACTTTTCCTCCGACTTCGGATTCGTTTAGCCTTGAGCGATTGTGGCTTGGCGATAACTGGGCGTCGAGAAGCCTCGACGAATAAGGCAGTCGGCAAGTGAAGTAGGCGATTGGTAAACTTGCGATCACTGCGTGTCACGAAGATTTGCGGTACGATGCACTGGTTTGATGGGTCGCTGGCAGGCAATGGTTGGTAGCCTGGAACTTTTCCCGCGCCGTCAAAGGATGCGTACGCAGTGGGGTCACGACAGCAGCGAGCCGATGGCGAGCAGTAGGAGTGAAGAAGAGTGAGTACGTTCCAGAATTCTTTGTGGGCGGACGTCAAACGACGCCGAAGAACAACAATATGAAGGCAGTGATATGTAGTTATTAGAGAGAGAAGAAGAGTAAGCATAAGAGGAAGAGTTAGGAGATAGACATAGAGGAATGTGGGGTGAAGAAAGGTGTTAATAAATCCGTTCATAAAGAGAATCAACACCTGTTTCTGATTTGTTGGTGCAATTGCCGTTCTGGTTTTGGCTGTTATACGGTGGTCATGCTCTACCCAGTCGGGAAACCTGTAACAGCTTAATAATCTAGCCGGCATACCTGCTGATAAACTCTCTGCGTGCTAGGGCTACCTCGGAAAACGACGTGACTTTGAAGAATGTAAGGGGTAGAGCAACCAGAACCAACATCTTGAACAGAACGGCGAGGTCATCGGAAAAAGGATATCAAAAATCAGCTCTATTTAAGCACTAAAAAGGTATGTCACCTATATTTGGTTTGTTGCTTTTAGTCTGTTTTAGTTTACTTTTTAGACTACCAAACTTGCTCAATCTCTCCGAAAAACCAAAGCGATTTCCATACAACCTGGGTTGTACAACGTTCTGATTAGTTCTGCTCGTGAGCTTGAAGATTTGTTCGATGTTAAGCAAACAACTTTTGCCAAAACGAGTGGCAATATAATAAGCTACACCTAAAAATATTTGGTTTATTGCCGAAGCACCCAAGGTTTGATTGAGTATGTCAAAGGTCGCCGAAATATACCGGATGCTCACATGCTAGTAGGAATTGATGGTGGTCAAGGGTCGCTGAAGTTTATCCTCAACATTGAGAATAAACTGGAAGCTTCGGAACAGTCAGTTCATAACGATTCTGGAGTCAAACGCTGCTTCATTCTCGCATTAGTAGAAGATGTTCAGGAAATTTATGAGAAAGTTTCCAAAATATGGTCAAAGTCGGAACTTGCATTACTCGATATCGTTGTCACAGGTACATAATTGGATAGACTTATATACTTGAAACAGTTCTTAAGTTTGATTTTTCGTTCTAGGTGATCTTAAGTTAACATAATAGCGGGTGTAATAAACAATAGTTCAACGTATCCTTGCGCGTTCTGTACCGTGAACAAGAAAGATTTCGGGGAGAAGTTTGGCACGCTGGGTACAATCGGGTCCGTTAAAGAAAACAGCGCATCGTGGATTGCAAATGAAGGCAACAAGATAAACGCAATAGATCATTTCAACTGCGTACACACACCGCTTATCCCTGGAAATGACGCAACCTTGATACTGGATGTGTGCCTACCACCCTCGTTGCATCTTCTTCTGGGGATGGTTAATGCGATATACAATGCGATTGCAGAGCACGATTCCACTCTTGCACAGGCGTGGACCATAACGTCAAGCGCAACATGCCATGCACAGTTCGGGCTTACTGGGAGGCACTGCCACAGTCTGCTGGCAAAGCGAACCTTGTTGGATACTGGTGACTCAACCTCGAAACACTTTGTGAATGTTCTCGATGCATTGCAGGTTATTGATACCTGTTTCGGTGCAAATCTACAAAAGGACTACGAGCAATGCATCAGTGAGTTTTGCAAATCATGGAAATTGGCTCAGCTACCGGCTGCTCCGAAATTACATACGATCCAGCAACACGTGGCAGATTTCTGCCACAGCAAACAAAACGGTTTGGCGAGGTTTTCCGGCACAAAGATTTCAGCAAGCAGTGGGAAAATTACAAAGTTCCCAAAACCAATGCTGAGTTCTCGAAGAAACTTCTGAGTTGCGTTGTTGCTTATAACAGTCTTCATATAATTTATATAGTGTTTGCTGTTGTACTGCTTTACATCTACAGAGAGAATAAATTCAAATGATTTGTCCAAATTGGAGCTAAAATGACTAAAAGTTATCAATTTGAGCTTGAGCTGTTAAGTCATTTTTATTCATTCTTATGTGCAAAAGGGTGAAATACTAAAATCCCTTTTTCCATGTTTTCACCGATGAAATATTTTCCAACTTTTACAGTTTGTTTTTAACTATTGACTATTGACTAACTTTTGATGAAGAAATATCCGAGGTTCATGAAAGTTTGATAATATTCATGTTCCTATACCGTGTGCTAAAGGAATCCGGTAAGAACGAATCCGTACTGTAGGAATCTTGACTGAATTGCTTGCCTGTTTTGTTGCAATATACATGCTTAAGGGCACAGCTTTATAGGAATCGGAAAGGACATAATAAAAAAAATCCCATTAAGACACGTGTATCATCTTCGGCTTTACTTCGTGAAGCAGCTTGCCTACAATTTGGTTGTTTCCTTAACAATACAGATGAAAAAGATTTTTGTAACTCCCAGTACAGATGAAAATATGGCAACACTGCTTCTGCACCAAACCAGTGTCGAACCTGAACTTCCCCACGTTGTGCTTCTCACTTATGAATCTATAGGTCCTGGGGTAGATAGAATGCCCTCATCTTTCCTGAAATAGTGTGCAGCTCACTCAATTCCACAATTTCCAATAGTTCGATGAGCAAAATAACTTTTCCTAGTGTTTGGAAAAGGACAGCTTCAATCGTACAAATTCTAACCCTAATCGGAACCGTGTTGAGAACTACCGTGACGGCATTAGCTGGGTAAACCTCAGTTCACAACGCTCTGCACAGTGTGGTTCATCCTCTTATATTGGAATTTCAGCATGGGCACTGCTCTACTACTACGAATTTGCTGTACAACACCAACACACTGCATCGAGAGGTCGAATCCCGTCAATACAAAATTCTTCCACCATCAGTTTAAATTATCCTTTTGGAAGCTAATCATTCTCCCACTTCAGAAGTTCAACTTGTTTCGCCAACAATTTTCAACTCGTTTCGCAACGTGACTGCTTACGCTCTGCAAATTGCCATTGCACGGTTCGGTGAGCGAAAATTTTCCTTTTATTAGCATACAGAAACAGCCAGAACAGCAGAACAAAAACAAAACAAAAAATCCAAGAGAATGTTACGAAACGGTCGCTCGTTAGCATTCGGACATCACGAAACGGATGTTACTAACTGAATTACAGCAAATAGTCACAACAATATGATGCGACACACGCGAGCTTCCCATGCCAACGCGGGGCCATCATCAAACTTCTACGTAATATGTACGTTCAGTGGCTGTTCGAATCCTACGGCAGAAGTGAACTCCGTTGAACAGACCGCAGCAGACCCCGGCCAGCATCAGAGCATCAGCAGTCCCGGCCGTCTCATCCGACCATTTATTATAATTTGCTGTGCATGTTTTTCGCTTCAGCTTCCCCTCCCTTTGAATGCGGCCGGAGTCCTGCGGAGTCAAAAAGGGTATGCGGCATCCGAGACCGAACCAACAAAAAAAAAAAGGAAAAAGTAAAACGACGAGATCCAAAACATGAAATGTTCGCAAAAGAAGATTTCACCCGGTCCCAGCAGTGGGAATCCCACCACGGATTCGCTATTATTTCTCACTAACACTCGCCCATTACCTTATTGTGATATTTTATTAAATAATGAAAAGCATCCAGCTCGTTGCTGTTGTCGTTGCCGTCGTTTTGTAGGGAAAAACGCTGTTCACACGCGATGCGACGAACGTGGAGCAGGGAATCCGGTGGTGGGGGTGGGGGTCAATAGAAAATTACTTTAATATGTGGATTTAATATGCAAAATCGAGTCAGTCAAATGAATAACTTAGCGATTCAGAACTAGATTCCGTTGGATCGTAATTTCTGAACCACCCACTTGGCCACAGCAAAAAAACTGGGAACAACACCCCATAGTGAGCAGTCAACTTATGAAAAAATGAGCATCGGGCCATGCGAGGATAAAAGCAAACGTCACCAGCCAGCGAGAACGACAGGACACAGGACACAAGAACTTAACACACACGCAAAAAAAAAACGAGCAAAATAAAGCATGTTTTGCACTGATGCGTGACAATGTTGTGTACTACGGCAGGCAGGCAGGCTGAGTGTGAGCATAAATGTGCTTTTATGCATGCATCCCTGATCCTGTGTGTATGTGAACGGGACCACCAAGGAGCACCATTATCCCCCGTGTGTGTGCTGCTGATGATACATGTTCGCAAATTCTCACAGAGCCAGTCCCTCTCAACCTGCTCTGCCACCTCCTCTAGTTGCTAAACAAACGAATAGAGGGACGGAGGGTGACCCAAGGCAATCATGACCCCCACACCCCGCCTTCGTCCAATACGCGGTTTGCACGCGGTTCGATTTTTGCCTTGGGGATGTTTGTTTAGTGGAATTTTAATGAGCAAACACAGGCGCCGCTATTGACCTGCCCGGAAGTGCAGGATGTAGGCTAGTTTCGTTCCAAATAATAACGGAGCTGTTGATGAAAAGCGATATCCTGTTCAACGAATGCCGCACTGGATGGAGATGTATGGGGAAGTGAGTAAATACAAATTTCAAAAATAGTTTTCTTTGAAACATCACGTCAGGTTGGAAAAAGCTCGCGTCTCAGAGGAAACCATTTTTTAAATTTTTATTCACTTTCTAGGTCACTTTCACCTTAAGTATCCTTGGGCCAACGAGAAAGACTTCCATGCTGGGCGGCTGCTTGATTTTGCTTTGATGCTGACCAGATAGGAAGTTAAAGGGTGTCCCACACCAAATTGCATCACAAAAAAAACAAAACGCTGTAGAAAATTACCTAGTTGACCGCTCCTTTTCAAACTTTCAGACAATAAAATATAACCCATTATTAAGCTTTTGGCATATTTATTTCATTCAACTTCATTACCATAACCGTACGCTCGCACCAAACGCTTAACTCCACTCATTAGGTTCTGAACAACATCTGGCTGCAGCTTCTTCTGTACGGAAACCCACTTTTTCTTCAAGTCTTCCTCAGATTTGACCTCGTTGGGATGCTTCTGCAGTGCCCGCTTCTTAATAGCCAAGTACGGGAGGTTATGTTCTTGGGTACGAAAGTGACCCCGTTGGCTTCGAACAACTTCAGGACAACATTTGAATGGCGACACGAAGCTAGATCCGGCCAGAAGATCCTACACACTTAATTCAGATCACCGAAGTCGGTAGGAATTTACCGGGTTTTTGAACAGCAGAAGAACTCGGTAAAATTTTCAAATGACCGTTACACGTAAGAAATCAAGAAAATTTATAAATTTTATTTTTCATCAATAAATGGGGTAAACGGAACAACTTCTATACAAGTTCGGGATAATTTTTTTAATAATTGGATTTTTCACTGATTTTTAAACTTTTACCGAACAGTTCTGTAGTTCAAAATTTACCGAACGACGGAGGCCTGGATTATTGTGTAGGGTCCTCGTGTTGCTTCAACAAAGGAAGCAGATGCTTCTGTAGACACTCCTTGAGGTACATCTCCCCGTTTACAGTCCCGGTAGTCACGAACGGCGCACTCCGTTTGCCACATGAGCAGATCGCTTGCCAAATCATGTATTTCTTGGCAAACTTTGAAAATTTCTGCTTCCGTACTTCTTCCGGAACATCAACCATGTGCTGGGCGGTGAAGAACAGGAACATCCATGATGAGACAATGAGGCTTCGTCAGCATCTGGGTGTACAGTTTTCGGGCCCCACCGTATTTTGCCGTTCATCACGATTTGGAGCCTTATGCACTTTGTACGTATGCAGTCCCTCCCGGTCCTTGACTCTCTGAACGAAAGAATTGGACAGATTCAACTTTTTGAGCAACATCCCTGACCGAAGCATGGGGATTCCGCTTAAACGCTTTCACGACACGCTTGTGATCACTAATAGAACATCCTTTTTTTTAACTCTTTATTTGTTTCAAATTTAAAATAAATTACATTTCATTTTAACCTAGGTGCTCCAGTTACTACAGTAACTTACCAACCTTAATTGTTATGATATATATCTAAGTATTTTACATTGTTCCTGTCTTGGCGATTCAGTATTTTAAACAGGTTTTTTAAACCTGCATGTCAGTATAACAATTGATATCTTAAAACTAAAAACTAAAACTAAATCTTATCTAAGTATAAAGGGAATTAATCGTTGCAATTGAGGATTGCAACGATTTTTGCCTGAAATTATTAATTATTTTGTTGGACATTTGTTCTAAAGTCTCAACATTAGAAATTCTATGTACCTCGGTAGTACTGTACCAGGGAGGTAACTTCAAAATCATTTTCAGAATTTTGTTCTGAATCCTTTGAAGTGCTTTTTTCCTGGTAGTGCAACAACTAGACCATATTGGCACAGCGTAAAGCATGGCCGGTCTAAAAACTTGTTTAAATATTAGAAGTTTATTCGTTAGGCAAAGTTTGGATTTCCTGTTTATAAGAGGATACAAACATTTTTTATAATTGTTACATTTGGCTTGAATGCCCTCAATGTGATCTCTAAAAGTTAATTTTTGGTCAACTATTAATCCAAGATATTTCACTTGGTTTGACCAGGAAATTGGAACTCCGTTCATAGTGACTATGTGACTACTACTAGGTTTCAAAAACGAAGCTCTAGGCTTATGTGGAAATATTATAAGTTGAGTTCTGGTAGCGTTGGGAGAAATCTTCCATTTTTGTAAATAAGAAGAGAAAATATCTAAACTTTTCTGCAGTCTGCTGCACATTAACACGAAGACTTCTTCCTCTAGCGGAAATGCCTGTGTAATCAGCGAACAAAGATTTATGGCAACCCTGAGGCAAATCAGGGAGGTCAGAAGTGAAAATGTTATACAATATAGGCCCAAGAATGCCACCCTGAGAAACTCCTGCTCTAACATGTAGTCGATAAGATTTGGAATTTTGATAATTTACCTTCAGAGTTCTGTCAGTTAAATAATTTTGAACTAATTTCATAATATAAAGTGGAAAATTAAGCTTTTTCAATTTAGCAATCAAACCCTCATGCCAAACACTGTCCAATGCTTTTTCTATGTCTAGAAGAGCAACTCCAGTTGAGTGGCCTTCAGATTTGTTTGAACGAATTAAATTGTTAACTCTTAAGAGTTGATGAGTAGTTGAATGCCCATGGCGAAATCCAAACTGCTCATCTGCAAAAATTGAGTTCGTATTGATGTGAAGCATCATTCTATTCAAAATTATCTTTTCAAAAAGTTTACTTATTGAAGAAAGCAAACTTATTGGACGGTAGCTAGAAGCTTCAGCTGGATTTTTATCCGGCTTTAAAATTGGAACAACTTTTGCATTTTTCCATTTATCAGGAAAGTATGCCAAATGGAAACTTCTGTTAAATAATTTTACCAGGAAAGACAAGGTACTCTCTGGGAGTTTTTTGATGGCGATATAGAAAATTCCATCATCACCTGGAGCTTTCATATTTTGAAACTTTTTAGTTATAGACCTTACTTCGTCCAAATCAGTCCCCCAGGAATCATCAAAAATATTTTCCCGAGAGAAAATATTCAGATAATACCGAGCAACTTGATTCTCAATAGGACTAGTAAGACCCAAACTGAAATTATGGGAACTCTCGAATTGCTTAGCAAGTTTCTGAGCTTTTTTCCAAATTTGTGATCAAAATTTTACCACCTTCTTTAAGCGCTGGAATAGGCTTTTGAGGTTTCTTCAAAATTTTTGTGAGTTTCCAAAAGGGTTTTGAACTCGGGTCTAATTTAGAATCATTATTTTCAAAAGTTTTGTTCCTCAGTGCAGAAAATCGCTTTTTAATTTGTTTTCGCAAATCCCGCCAGATAACTTTCATGGCTGAATGGTGTGTGCTTTGATATTGTCTCCTACGGACATTTTTAAGACGGATCAAGAGCTTAAGATCGTCGTCTATTATAATTGAATCGAATTTAACCTCGCATTTTGGTACTGAGGCAGCTCTTGCTGCAACTATAGAAGTAGTCAGAGATTCAAGAGCATAATTAATTTCATCTTTGGTTTGCAGAGGAATGTTTCGATCGGAGTTATATTTCATAAATGTTCGATATTGCTCCCAATCAGCTCTTTGGTAATTGAAAATAGAGCTGTTGGGATTACAAATTATTTCTTGGGATATTTCAAAAGTTACTGGAAGGTGATCAGAACAGAAGTCAGCATGAGATACCAATTTGCTACAAAGTCGACATGAATCAGTTAAGACCAAATCAATAGTTGAGGGATTTCTTGCAGAAGAAAAGCATGTTGGACTGTTTGGATATTGAATAGTGTAATAACCTGCAGAACAATCATCAAACAGAATATTACCATTGGAATTGCTTTGAGCATTATTCCATGAGCGGTGTTTTGCATTAAAATCACCAATAATGAAGAATTTAGACCTATGACGGGTAAGTTTCTGGAGGTCACCCTTGAGAAAATTCTTTTGCTGGCCTACGCATTGGAATGACAAATAGGTAGCTATAAACGTAAGTTGTCCAAATTTTGTTTCAACAGAAACTCCCAAAGTTTCAAAAACTTTGGTTTCAAATGAAGAAAGAATTTTATGTTTTATTCGTCTATGAACAATGATGGCAACGCCACCACAGGGTCCATCAAGACGATCATTTCTATAAATTAAATAATTTGAGTCCTTCTTAACCTTATGATCAGGTTTAAGGAACGTTTTAGTTATAACAACAATATACACGTTATGAACTCTCAAAAAGTTAAATAGCTCGTATTCATTATCTTTAAGAGATCGAGCATTCCAATTTAAAATGTTTAATGCTTTAAAATCCATTACTGAATTTTAAAGTCATGACAATATTATTTGCAAATTTTACCCCAGTATGAATAGCATCAAACATGGAGTTAGATTTAAGCATATCAGAAATCATGTCAATTAATGATTTCTGTAAAAATTCCATTTTAGGGGTAGTAATGCTTCCTAAGTCAAAATTGTCAAAATTTCCGTTAGAATTACGTTGGTTAGTATTTTGATTTCTACCCGCTGCAATAGCAGCATAGGTAGCTCCATTAACTCGCTGAACATTGTTAGCAGCGAGAGGAGTAGGTACAGATGAAAAATTTGAAGCAGGGGTGATATTTGTACCTACGGGTACGAATGTAGAATTTGTTCCTCGCTGACCGTTGTTAACAGCAGAGGAATTTGTACCTGTTCGGAAACGTGGAGCGTTTCCTACCTGTCGGTTAGAACGAGATTGTAGGGTCGCTTTGCGAGTCTTACATTCCCAAAAATTTGATTTGTGCTTTTCATCACAATTTGAGCATTTAAATTTCTTAGGATCTTCCTTCACAGGACAGTCGTCCTTTGCGTGAGAGGAATCACCACAATTCATGCATTTAGCTGGCATGTAGCAATTTTTAGTTCCGTGACCCCATCCCTGGCACTTACGGCACTGAGTGAGGTTTTGGAAATTTCCTCCAGTCTTCCTGAAGTGTTCCCACCTCACTCGGACATGGAGCATAAGACTAGCTTTTTCTAAGGCCTTAAGGTTGTTTAGTTCACTAGACTTGAAGTGAACTAAATAAAAATCATTAGAAATCCCGTTGCGCGAATCGCCAGGACGGGATTTCATTTTCATTTTGATTGATTGGAGTGGCACAACTCCAAGTAATTTTGCCAGTTCATCTTTGATCTGATCCAGGGATTCACCACTGGGCAGTCCTTTCATGACAACCTTGAACACACGTTCAGTTTTGGTGTCGTAAGTAAAAAATTTGGGCAATTTTCTACAGCATTTTTTCCGTGCTGAAATTTGATGTGGGACACCTTTTACTGTCTTTGGCAAATTTGTTCAAGAGGTCATAACCTTTTTGCTGGAGGACAGTATTGTTTTTCCTTGATTTGTTTTCCATCGATCTTGTTTTCCGTGCTGAGCACCAATACTACTGACGCCAGCGAGGCAGGTCCCACAACTGGACCCTACATATTCGACCTATCAACAAATGAACCGGGGACCAACGGTTTTACTTCCCTTCCGAAGAAAGCCGTGATCAGAGATGTTATGCCTCAGAACATCCCGGTGACGCTTACCACTAAACCACCGGCGCCGCTAAAGTTAGTGATCAATACCACCTCGCTTTTGTTGTGGGCTATCAGCAGCTTCGCTCCATGCATTATCATGTCAACATTTCCATCTATTCCAGCTTCTTGCCTGTTACCGTAAACCGACGTCGTCCACAAAGCCAACGATCTCAACTCGTTTGGCTAGCTTCAGCGTTATACCGCCGTTTAAATCACGTTCCAGAGCGTTGGACCAAGGATGGAGCCTTGTGGAATTCCCACCGTGATCCTAATCGATCTCTGTCCCATATTTGGCTAGTAGACAAGAACCAGGTTCTGGGAGTAGCGTCGGCCTCCCAGCTGGAGATGTTGAACGCATTCTTGACGTCGATCGTTATCACGGCGATCTCCTCTCCACTTCTGTTTCGACGCCTTCTCGGCTCTCTCGACAACTGTCCGAATAGCATCCAATTTTGCTCTTCTTTTTCGAAATCCGAACTGCGTCTCCGACAATCCTTGCTCACTCTCCGTGCAATTTCATCAGCCTGTTTAGGATGATCCACTCCAAGAGTTTTTCGAGTGTATCCAGCAAGCACTGCTACGAGTACCTCGTTGGTGACTTCGTCGTTATCTCCCTCTCCGTCACGATGTAGGTTTCCAGGCCGTTGGATCGTGCTTCGTGAAAAGTCCTTCCACGATGACTTTTAGGTTCTCTATGCACATTTCAGCGGGCATTACTTGAAATCTGATCCTTGCCATCACGACACGGCGTGTCCTAAGTGGCGGATTAATCAACTTTCATGTACCTCGGGTTTTTCATCACCAAAAGTAAGTTTGGGTGCTTACAAAATGGTGAGTTGACAACCTGGAAGGAGCGGAATACCTAGCCCTGGTCCTCACAAGTTCCTACTTCACGCCTCCTCGAGTCATATGATAACAAAAGACTACCAGCTGAAACATGGACACAGCTGGTTGGCGTAGCCTGGGCAATGTTGCCAGTCCGGCAATTGCAAAGTGAAGAGGTGCGACGCGAACACTGGCGCGGTAACCACAGTACGGTGATAGAGGAAATGCTTCACCAAACCTGAGCGTCTGCTCACCATGGAGGTGCGGCTCAAAACGGCGTCTGTTCTCCATGTTAGGAGCGGCTGATCACCGTCCTAGTGCCAGCGTGGGACTCTAAACAGAGCTGTGCACGATGGTCCCCCGGCGAGACAGGGGGTTGGGGCAGGCCCAACAAGCCGCCCTGGAAAAAAACAAAGTTGCAAATACCGAAGAAAGAAATACGGATCGGAACAATCGGCACAGACCTACGCGACGAAATAAGGACTACGATTGGAAACTCGGAACATGGAACTGCAAATCGCTCGGCTTCCCGGGTTGCGATAGGTTAATCTATGACGAACTTCAACCACGCAACTTCGAAGTCGTAGCACTGCAGGAACTTTGCTGCACGGGACAAAAGGTATGGAAAAGCGGGCATCGAGCGGCTACTTTCTACCAGAGCTGTGGCACCACCAACGAGCTGGGAACCGGCTTTGTAGTGCTGGGTAAGATGCGCCAACGCGTGATTGGTTGGCAGCCGATCAACGCGAGGATGTGCAAGTTGAGGATTAAGGGCCGTTTCTTCAACTACAGCATCATCAACGTGCACTGCCCACACGAAGGGAGACCCGACGACGAGAAAGAAGCGTTCTATGCGCAGCTGGAGCAGGTGTACGACGGCTGTTCGCAACGGGACGTCAAAATCGTCATCGGTGACATGAACGCTCAGGTAGGACGGGAGGCAATGTATAGACCGGCAATCGGGCCAAACAGCCTGCATGCCGTATCGAACGACAACGGCCAACGATGCGTGAACTTTGCAGCCTCCCGGGGTATGGTAGTTCGAAGTACCTTTTTCCCCCGCAAGGATATCCACAAAGCCACCTGGAGATCACCTGACCAACACACAGAAAACCAAATCGATCACGTTCTAATCGACGGGAAATTCTTCTCCGACATTATCAACGTCCGCACGTACCGCAGTGCGAACATAGATTCGGACCACTACCTAGTTGCAGTATGCATGCGCTCAAAGCTCTCGACGGTGCATAACACACGTCGAAGTCGAACGCCACGACCCAACATTGAGCAACTACGGGACACCGGAGTTGCCCAGGACTACGCGCAGCAGCTGGAAGTTGCACTACCCACGGAAGAGCAGCTTGGCGCAGCTTCTCTTGAAGATGGCTGGAGGGACATCCGTTCAGCCATAGGTAGTACTGCTGTAGCGGCACTAGGTACTGCAATCCCGGACCGAAGAAATGACTGGTTTGACGGCGAATGCAAACTGTTAGTAGAGGAGAAGAATGCAGCACGGGCGAGAATGCTGCAACACCGCACGAGATTGAATGTGGAGCGATACAGACAAGCGCGGAACAGACAAAACTCGGTTTTCCGAAGGAAGAAGCGTCAGCAGGAAGATCGAGATCGCGAGGCGATGGAAAATCTGTACCGCGTAAACGACACACGGAAGTTCTACGAGAAGCTAAATAGTTCGCGCAAAGGCTACGTGCCGCAAGCCGATATGTGCAAGGACTTGGACGGTAACCTTCTCACGAACGAGTGTGAGGTGATTGAGAGGTGGAAGCAGTACTATGACGAGCACCTCAACGGTGAAGCAGCAGAAAACGAAGGTGGCACGGCAACAGACCTTGGAGCACGCGCAGAAGACGACAGGCTACCGGCCCCTGATCTTCAAGAAGTTGAGGAGGAGATCGGTCGGCTGAAGAACAACAAAGCAACTGGTGTAGATCAACTACCAAGTGAGCTATTGAAATACGGTGGTGAAGCACTGGCTAGAGCGCTGCACTGGGTAATTGCCAAGATTTGGGAGGAGGAGATATTACCGGAGGAGTGGTTGGAAGGTGTCGTATGCCCAATCTACAAAAAGGGCGACAAGTTAGATTGCTGCAACTATCGCGGTCACACTGCTGAGCGCCGCCTACAAGGTACTCTCCCAAATTCTATGCCGCCGTCTGTCACCATATGCAAGAGAGTTCGTGGGGCAATACCAGGCGGGATTCATGGGTGCCCGCGCTACCACGGACCAAATTTTCGCGATTCGGCAGGTTCTGCAGAAATGCCGCGAATACAACGTGCCCACACATCATTTGTTCATCGATTTCAAATCCGCATACGACACAATCGATCGAGATCAGTTATGGCAGATTATGCACGAGTACGGATTTCCGGATAAACTGACGCGATTGGTCAAGGCGACGATGTATCGAGTGACGTGCGTTGTTCGAGTATCGGGGACACTCTCGAGTCCCTTTGAATCTCGAAGGGGGTTACGGCAGGGTGATGGACTTTCGTGTCTGCTGTTCAACATCGCGTTAGAAGGTGTGATCAGAAGAGCTGGGATAGACACGAGTGGCACGATATTCAGGAAGTCCATCCAGCTCCTTGGTTTCGCCGATGACATTGACATTATGGCACGGAACTTTGAGACGATGGCGGAAACGTACATCAGACTGAAGGCTGAAGCTAGACGGATTGGACTTGCCATCAACGCATCAAAGACAAAATACATGAAAGGAAGAGGTTCTAGGGCAGAAAATGTTAGCCTCCCACCCCGAGTTCAGATTGACGGTGACGAAATCGAGGTGGTCGATGAGTTCGTGCATTTGGGCTCACTGGTGACCACCGTAAATGATACCAGCAGAGAAATTCAAAGACGCATTATGGCAGGGAATCGTGCCTACTTTGGACTTCGGAGGACGCTCCGGTCGAATAAAATTCGCCGCCGCACGAAGTTGACTGTCTACAAGACGCTGATTAGACCGGTGGTCCTTTACGGCCACGAGACCTGGACTATGCTCGTGGAGGACCAACGCGCCCTTGGTGTTTTCGAACGGAAGGTGTTGCGTACCATCTACGGTGGAGTGCAGATGGATGACGGAACGTGGAGGAGGCGAATGAACCACGAATTGCACCAGCTGCTGGGAGAACCATCCATCGTCCACATTGCAAAAATTGGGCGACTACGGTGGGCTGGGCACGTCGTAAGAATGCCGCACGACGACCCAGTGAAAATGGTTCTAGAAAGCGACCCAACAGGAACAAGAAGAAGAGGCGCGCAGCGGGCAAGGTGGATCGACCAAGTAGAAGGTGACCTGCGGACCCTTCGCAGACTACGAGGTTGGCGAACTGTGGCCATGGATCGAGTAGAGTGGAGACGACTTCTTCGGACAGCAGAGGACAACAAGGCCTTAGCCTGATTGGTAAGGTAAGGTAAGTAAGGGTGCTTACATTTAAAAATCGGTTAGGTTTAAAATATTCTATCGGCGGAAAATTGAATAAACTTGATTTGAAATTTTTGAATTTTTCTTTACCGTTTCTATACATTTTATGGAGACGCAATACACTTTATAATTTAGGCATATGTTTATAAGTTAAATTTTATGCATTCATACGTATCTTAGAACAGTTATTTTTCATTTGCTTTTTTATTTTTGTTTTCATTTACGTCACACACGAAACTTGTCGTCTATTCTCAACTTTGTGGTTTTAGCACTTGCACAGTTGTACCATTTTTGCATTCGTAGATTAAAACAAATATAGCGATACTCTATGACAAGGGAAGCTTCTAACTAAATAGCCGCGCTTTTACTGTAGACAATCATAAAAAAATAAATGTATTTAATTTTTGATTGTTTATTATATCGAATATTTGATTTCATTTTAATGATGTAACTTGTTTATATAGGTGCTGCAAACAAAGTTTTATTCAATTCATAATTGTTAGGAAAGCTTCATTCCTAGATTGGTCTCAAATGTGGCTACTTTTGTATGCGATGACTGCAGATTTCGTTGATAGGTGTTGTGGCTTTTTGTGGCTTTCAGGAACTTTATAGTTCATCCATGTTTTGGCGAAATCGCGGTGAATTGCTTCGATTATTCGGTTCTGAATATCGTCCAAATCCTTTGTTTGCAGTACTGCAAAATCCAGTTACGTGGAATTTAATGATGTGAAACTTCGGAGTTGTTGGAAGTCTTAAAGCTTCCCAACTGTCACAAAATTCTTCGATAGATTAACGATACCCATCAATAAGTTCTATGCCAAAACATTTTTCAATAACCGAGCCAAGATTTTGCATCGTAAGGGCATATTATTTTAGACCAGCATCAAGTAAAACTTCTTTTTTGGTTAGTAAAGCACGACAATGTCTTCCAGCAAAACCAAATTGCGCATGTCGAGTTGCATTTGCAGCCTTAGCCCATAGTTCTGCAATGCTTGGATAGTTTTTAGCTATGTTGTCGTAGGCACTGTTCATTAGACCCAAAAAAAAATGCAATGATGGCGGTGGACATACATTCAATACTTTCGTGCAGTCATTACCGTTTGTTTACACAATTGAAGAAGTCTCTAGCTTCCTTCTCCTTTCCACCTGATGCCATACAACGTTCTGCAAATTGCTTTATCGAACCAAGCGTTCGTGGTTCACCTGCGTTAGTAGCTAGATCTTTCTTATGCAACATGCAATATGCACATGGATGAGTCGCAATATTGCCCATTACACCAGCTAGTGTGTTGATTACTTTTAGATCACCTGAAAATATAATTATTTATCAGTATCATATAACAAATTTGGCAATGATGTTACATTTAATCTTATGAACGCTCACCTGCGACAAAATATTCAAGCGAAGTCAAATTTAGATGTCCCCAAAATTTAGGTAGGCTTCCATAATTTACTTGTATACCAGAAGCAAGAGCAAATATCAGGGCTTGACGAACCCCTGAGTCCTTGAATCCTTGTTTGCATTGCTGCCTCTGCTGATCTTCAACACATAATACTATTTTAATTCAAGGGTCAATTAAAATAGTATTGTGTGTTGAAGAGCATCAATTCCTATCTTCAGAAAACAATCATCCACATTTCTTCTAGCCTTAATGTATTGGATAAGACCTTCAACGCTGTTACACATAACTGTGGTAGATAGAGTTGGTACTGAATAATAATCATAGTGAATAACGATAACTATACCTTGAGTAAACTTGATTCAGCGTGTAGTCTTATAATACAAACGACTTGAGTATACTGAAATCAGTCATTTAACTAATTTTGTCGCGCACGGTTGTGCATTGTGCTAGTCTTTGTTGAGACAAATGGCCGAGGCTTGAAACCTCGGTCAGGTCACGACAATGGCGCAGCATTTGCTCCCAGTGTTGCGAGTTTAATCAGTTTTTCCTTCGGATTTATGAAACGAAAACCAAAAGAATATAGTGAATAGTGTTTTTGGTGTTAAATGTTAAGCTCCTATGGGTAGAGGTCATAGCAAAAAAAAAGGGTTCAGATTCTCCCAATGGCAGATTGGTGAAGATAGTCTTCGGTAGGCTCCCTGATGGAAAGGCAGAGGAGTAGGCCGGTAGCCAAAAAGACTAAAAACAAATATGAAAATATTCTTCCGATGGTAGATCGGTGAAGATAGTCTTCAGTAGGCTCCCTGACGGAAGGGCAGAGGAGTAGGCTGGTAGACAAAATATAAAAAAAAGAAAATGAAAAGAATTTTCCGATGAGAGATCGGTGAAGATAGTCTCCGGTGGGCTCCCTGACGGAGGGCAGTAGAGTAGGCCGGTAGAAAAAAAAGAAGAAAGAAGCAATGACAGGATTGGCTGGTAAATAAAACCGAATGTTGATGACGGTATAAGATGATTGTAATGTTGATTTGGTTGTCATTATTAAAGAGGTTTTCAGCCGTAGGCCGGTTCATATCTTGAACGCAATATTGATCATAGTAATATTGAACATGCTATGTGGGGATGGCAAAATTTACGAAGGCAAAATCGATGATAGTGATTTTGAAATTGATGGAAATGCTGGATTTGATGGTGGTATTGAAGTGAGTAATGATGTTGGAGTTAATGAAAATATTCTATATGATTACGGTATGGAAGTTGATGGTGAAGTTGAACTTGATGAAAATATTTAAATTTATGATAATATCGAGGGTAATATCTTGGATTGAGCTATAAAAATGTTAAATTTTGAGACGGTGTTAAAGTTAATGGCAGTGTACCTAGAAGTTGATGGTTATGCTCGCTAATGCTGAAATAGATTGCGAATTTAGTGAATGGATATGCATATTTTGTAATTTAAGTTGATGCCAATGTTGGAACTGACCAGTGCTGAAGTTTATCATATTATTGAAGTTGATTTGATTTGAATTATAACGGAATTTAAAAGAAATAAACCAACCCACTCAAAGTTCTTCATTGATTTGATTGCAGATTGATATTGAGATTAGTATAGATGATCAAGTCAATGAAGTTATTTAAGTTGTTGGATTGATTTAAGTATGTTAAGGATGACAAAAATGAAGAAATTGTTGATAATATTTAAAATGATACTTTGAAAGTTAATGGTTATATAGAAATATTTATCATTATCATAATCTTATTGATAGATTTCAATATCGATGCTTACGGTGGCGATTATGTTACAGTTACATTTACATGTTACAGTTAAAGATGATATCCAAACTGATATTAATGGTAATGTTAAAGTTTATTACAAAGTTGAGGTTGAGTTCAATACGTAAGGTTAAATCAATGTCGAAGATGATACTTGTGAAGTAGGTTTAATCTTGGATCCAATAGTACACAATGATCAAGTTAAACGCGATGCTGTCCATGAACATATTGATAACAAAATATGGTGATGGTAATGTAGAAATTAACGGAATCGAGGAGGTTGATGGTATTATTTAAATTGATGTTAATAGTTAATGCAATGTAGAAAATTTTGAGTTGATGATAATGTCGAATTTCAAAGCTTATTTTGTATAAGGAAGATTTTCATGCAACTACAATTGGTGTACAAAGTGGTATAGATTGTAAGTATAGTAAAACAACAAATCTATGACGAATGAAGGAGTAACTTACGTGCCCGGAGGTGATGAAGTTGACGATAATGACAAAATGTATGGCTAAAGTGAAGTTGATACGGTTGTGAAGCTGATGGTAATGATAGAGTATTTAAGATGTTGAATGTTGATGTTGATCAAATTATTGAAATTTATGACATTGTTGAAGATGATGGTGATGCCAAAGTTTATGGAAAAGTGAAGTTGATGGTTGGATTGCAGTTGAATTTTGAAGGAAATATTGAAGTTGTTGGCAATAGTGCTATAAAGTTGAAGTTGATGGTGAAGTGAACTTTTTAGCAATATTCGAAACATCTGCTTGAACACTATTAAGCTAATGAATGTTCGTTGATGTATTTTGTTGATAATTGCGGTAATGTTTCTGTGTTGTTCAATTGTATCTGTACTCGTAAGAGTAGAGAAGGGAAAGAATGTGGTAGATAGAGTTGGTACTGAATAATAATCATAGTGAATAACGATAACTATACCTTGAGTAAACTTGATTCAGCGTGTAGTCTTATAATACAAACGACTTGAGTATACTGAAATCAGTCATTTAACTAATTTTGTCGCGCACGGTTGTGCATTGTGCTAGTCTTTGTTGAGACAAATGGCCGAGGCTTGAAACCTCGGTCAGGTCACGACAATGGCGCAGTCGGTCACGACAATAACAACGGGACGTTTTCCGGCAAGATAAGATTTCCCTTTGGTGGAATTTGAAGAAATCTTCAAGCTCACTCATTCGGTTCTGAAATGCAGATTTCAACCCAGGTTGAATTGCCTTACGGTTTTTGAGACGAATGTTACGTGCCAGCTTCAGGAACCAACATAGGTTAACAATTATCTAGTATTAATTTCCGTACAACATAGCTTGCATGTCGAGGGGCACGCACTAGTCTTTTTATATTACGCAGCCTACTGCCAAATATTTAAAATCTTGTCATTACTACTTTCATTACTTTAAATACTCTCTAAATTTCATTAAATACTTTAATTACTGACAATATTTTAAACTTAAATTATTTTCAAAACATTTAAATTATTTGCTATTACATTAATTGGGTTCTTTAATTTTGAAAAATATATCGTTTTAATGTATCATCTGAAAGAGCTTCGTTTTCTGAGCAGAGTGATATTTTTTTCGAACCCACACACTTTCATCTCGATTTTTAAATCAAGATTTAAAGCAAAATAATAACTTCACTGTTTGACACTAAACTGGCACACTGACACTTCGCTCCCATATAAAGTGACACCGAGGGGCGCTAATAAGGTGATTTTTGCAAATGTAATCGTACTTATTTAAAATAGTTCCAGTGTACCAAAATTGATGAAATATTGGGTTCCATTTTCAATGTAGATTACGAATATGCATTTATCTCAATACCCTTAAAGAACCCAAATATCGTTAATTATAAGTTGATAAGTAGGAAAAAGTCAATAAAGCTAAATTAAGTAATGTGCAACATATTCAAGTCATTTTTTTCAAATTTTTCCTCGACAGATTATTTTCAATCCAACCGATTTTAAAATTTATACCTCGAATTTTCTTCACCAGATGTTAGTTTCGATGCTTAACTAACATCTGGTGAAGAAAATTCGAGGTGTATGAAAGTAGATTAATCTATCTATCCACAAAGTACATTGCGTCTCCATTCAAAACCTACTATAAAAACGGTAAAAAATCCAAAATTAAAAATCAAGAATATTTTATAAACAATCGATTGTTAAATTTAAGCACCCAAACTTACTTTTGGTGAAGAAAAATCCGAGGTACATGAAAGTTGATTAATCCGCCACTTCGGACACGGCGTGCGTCGTTGGCAGCAGCGACCCAGCTCCAGTTGATAGTTTAACTTGCTCTGCTTTATTTCTCGTTTATGTGCTTGAAACATTCCTCACTGTCTGCTTCTGTTCTTGCTCTCTGAACACGTCTTCTGGCTCTGAGACAACTAGCGTGGAGGGTGCTAAATACCTCGTTGCAGCAGTAAGCTGGAGGCCGTCTGTTATTTAGCTTCAGTTTCATCGGCATGGTCGTGTCATATGCGCTCCCTAACGATTCTGTCAACTCGTCTTCCACTTCAGGTCGCAAGTTCTCGTCCTCTGTACTGCCATTCCGTTGGCCGAAGCCATATCGGATTGACTGATGGTCACTATGAGTATATTCTTTACACGCTCTCCAATTAATGTTTTCCACCAGCGACGGACTGCAGTCCGCATACAGTGACGTCGATAATGGATTCCCGGCAATCTCTGCGAAAAGTGCTTCCAGCAGAATATACCCTCTTGCGTTGGTACATCTGTTTCAACACTCCATTGCCTAAGCATTGAAGTCTCCTCCGATCACTACCGGTTGTCGTCCGAATAGCTCATCCGACATCTCACGGAACTTCTCCATCGTTCATCTGGGGGGTGCGTAACAACTACATATGAAGATTCCGTTGATTTTGGCGATCACGAAACCTTCTTCTTGAATGGGGTATCTGGCCATAACTTGTGCTGCAGCCATCCCAGCTCTATCCACCACCTAGTTACCTTTATCGGGAGGGACTCGATACAGCTGTGCAGTGTCGCAATAATTGAGGTTTATTTGAGTTACCTCTTTTATTGTTGCGACAGAACAATTAAATGTCATTTGGAGCGAAATGCTTGAGAATTCATGCTTAAAAACCAAAAAGTTCAGTAAATCTTCAGGCTGACAAAATCGGGAAAAAAAAGCTGACAAAAAGCATTGTACTGCTGATGATGATGGTGTTGTTGCTATTGAAATATATTTATGAATAAGAAAAAAACACATTAGAAGCTGTGTTTAAGATTTATCTTCTATAAATAATGTTTACAAATAGACTAAAACGTTGCTTGAAAAAAATAAATCTTTTTATGGCGACTCAATAAGTGAAATGTAAGCACAAATGTTTGCTTGTCGATGAATATCATTCGATAAGTTACCTAAAACCATGATGCCTCTAAGGTTTTTGTCTTCAGAGTATAGTAAAGAAACAGATGTGAGTGGACAAGATTAGTATCGACCTGTAGATTATAATTGTTATAGTTTATGGTATTAATATCTCCTTTAAACTTCATTTGCAACGGGCCGGAGTCGATATCGGTTTTGCCGTAAGTGATACCGTAAGCTGCAGCTTACCTCCGCAATGTTCTGTAGTCTCTGCTGAAGCTGCTGCCATCTTTATCGCTGCTACAACGCCCTCGGACCGACCGATCCTGGTCCTCACGGATTCACACATCGTCAAACAAGTCATGAAATCCGAGGCCCCAACTCATCCTTGGGTACAGGTGACGATAAAGTCCGCGCCACCAAACACGGTATTCTGCTGGGTTCCGGGGCATTGCGGAATACCAGGCAACTCTGAAGCTGACTTTCTGGCTGGGGCAGGACCATCTGTCCCTCGCTATACCAACGAAGTACCGTTACATGATGTCAAGCGCTGGATCGTGAGCAAAGTATGGGAAACTTCCCAAGTAACACACAAAACATCTTTCTGAAAAATAATTAGAACGACTTGTTGTATTAATGTATTATAAGTGATGCATAAAACATCCCATGTTTTATATGAGGTTTAAAGATGTTTTCTTCATACTTCCTAGAATTCAACATTTTCCAAAATAGTTTTCTTTTGCTTTCAACTTTAAATGTTATTTAAACGTGCATCTTACTCTTTTTATACCACTATAAAACTTGTCGTATGCAAAATCAATCTTAGTTGAATTTATAAAGCTCTTGAAGGGATTCTGCACTTTCCAGTTTGACATAGACATTGACGGCGCCATTGAGCTGGACTGTCACTTCACGCAGTCATTGACAGTTTCTTATGAGGTTTTCGGAGGTTTGTTATAAAGAATGCTGAAAACACTCTTTTATGACATCTCATAAATTAATGCAACTGAAAAGGTGCACGATGTGTTATAAGTAGTTGAAAATACATTTAAATAACACTCTGGCAATCAAATGTACGCAATGCTGCTTACAAAACTTCTTTATGACGGATCGAAGCAGGCGTGTTGCGCACGAATATAATTTTCATGCCATTGGCGAGAACATGATAGATACTTATTATTAACCTTTTATCAAGCGGAGTTGGTCTACTTAGGAAGTAATAAGTCTTTCACGCCAAGGACCTGTGTTCGAATCCAAAGCTCAATTTTTTTTCAATTTTTTGCCGCTGGTTTTTATGATGTTTCCAAAACATGTTATAAGACCAGTATTTAGTTTTATAAGCTCCGCTTTTTGCGCTTTTTAGGTTATATAAATGTATCAAATGATGTAAATTAAAGTATTATTGATTCTATACGTAAGTCATTGAAAAGTATTTTCAACTTCATTATGACAAGCCGTGTTGCTTGGGTTAAGACGCGGAGTGGGCCCAAAACTGCTCCCTTTTCATCAGACGGATCAAAGGGACGACGAGGAAGTGGACAGAACCGTTGAACCAGTGGGATCAGGAAGATAGTGTCGCGTTTGAAGACCGGTCACAGCAAGATCTCGCACAATTTCGGTGGAACGCCGTTCCACAGGACATGCGTCGGTTGTAGATCCCCAACCTTAATCGAGCACATTCTATGCGTATGCCCTCAGTATCCGAACCTGCGGGAACTCCACGGGCTACCAAATAGCTTACACGACATGCTGGGTGATGATCGCTCCAGACTGGCAGCAGTTATGCGTTTTTTAAAGGATGCTGCATTGTATTTTAAAGTTTAGTCTTTTTTAAATTCCTTTCGGCTGTTGGGACATCTCTGCCTGATGGAGGCCCCTCCCGGTTCCCCCGGTGTAGAGCTCTGTTTTATTCAGACATTAATGTTTGTGTTCTTAATATGCTTGATGTGGAGATTTATTTAGCCATACTACAGCTCCAACTGTTTCCAAAAGTACGCCTAAAATTTGAGTTTGTATATTATATTTAATAGTTTTTCAATCGAGCAGAACTTTTGACAGTACTTACACTCCCGATCATAAGTTTAAGGACACCCCCAAAAAAAACATGCAAATATGTTTTATTCAATGATCTCTCATTTTAAGTTCAAATTTCGATCTCCAAAGGTTATTTGATTGGTATTACTGGTATAGCATAAGTGTTCTACTACTACTTTTATTTCAAAATTTGGCCAACCCAATTCTGAGAAAATCAGACACTATACTTCAGAATTTTTTTTTGAAAACTATTGTAACTTTGGGTGAACACACAAAATTTAAAAAATATATTGAACAATTTGCCTACGAGGAGAGCTCCATTCAATACCTTTCAAATGACCTAAAGAGAACGAAAATTGGACGTAACATGACAGAGATATGAACATAACAAAATTGTCATGTTTTTTTTTGGGGCTGTCCTTAAACTTATGATCGGGAGTGTACCTCATCCCATGCCTCTTCCATTTTAAAAGCGGTACCAAACTTGGTACATCTCAATAAACTTTTATAATTCTAGGATTAATCACTGTTACACCAGTATTGACGGATATTTTCATTTGAAGTAAACAAACCTTAGCAACGGGTAAATCGATTAGAAAAACTTAAGCAATCAACAGTGTTGTCGTTTGATATAATATTGTTCGTGTCATACGTATCAGCGTGTGCCTTAACGTGCCGAACAGAGTGTCATACCATAGAGGTAACTCTAAGACTAGAAGGTCCCGAAGAAACGTGCTCAACTTTTTGGCTCAGCTCTGCTACATTCTTCGGTCCTAAGCTAATCGATTCACCCCTCAAAACATAGGAAAATCCACTAGCCCCTCATTTTATCTGTCAAACTTTCATGGCGAATCAATACAAACATAGTGTAGTACTAGAATTTTGACTAGAATGGGGTACGTAATCTATTTGCTTGGGACCAATAGGCTAGTCAAGTAGTTAGCCAATTTAAAATCTTTAGTTTCGTATTGATTGTTGGTCATACTGTTTCGGCACAGTGTGCAGAGTTGATTCCCCCTTGTGGTACGAAGTGAAGCCGAAGATGATGCACGTGTGTTAATGGGATTTCTTTTGTTATGTCTTTTCCCGTTTCCGATCAAGCTATGCCCTTAACCATGTATATTGCAACAAAGCAGACAAGCAATACAGTTATGATTCCTATAGTACGGATTCGTTCTTGCCGGATTCCTAATATACTGATGCCCCTGGATTGCTATAGTACGGTCGATCCGGCATTAACGAATACACGTACTATATGGGATTTGAGCCAAAGGCTGACTAAAAGTAAATTGGAACACCCCTTGCGCGCCGCTAGCTCATCTCTAGTGTTGGGAATCGAAAATCTTTGACAGTGGTTTGTGTACACTTCAATAGACAAAAACTGGTGCAAGTTCGATCAAAGTAGTCGATCGCGTTCAGAACTAACGTCAAATGGAACTCGAAAGAAGAAAATATATTGCGCACAAACACCTGAAAAGTCCACAGTGGTCCGGTTCTAAGCTGGCTAAAGTGTTGAAGAGGCCGAAAACAACAGTTTGTCGAGTGCTCAAAACCTACAAGGAAACCCTGAATGGAAAGGAATCAACAAGGGGTGGGACATCTACAGATCATGAGCAATTTTAGAGCTACTTTTGATGCACCTCGAGTAACTCACATTGCGCAGTGAGTAAGATCACTGTTGCGTTTGCAACCGCTCGACGCACCCCTTGAAGTAATGTGTGATATTGTCGTTCTTCGGGGTTTTCTCGGACACGCCCGTTCTGTCAATGATCACAGTCACAATAGATCAGTGAAAGCAAGTGACGGCACGGGCGCATTGGAAGAGCAAATCGCTCTGTTGGCTATTCCAATGCGAGAAAACACCGAAGTTGTAAGTACTGTGATGTATTGTATATTGATATGTATTTTAATTATATAAATATTACAGCTTTGTAGCATGTGGCAAATATTACAATTCTAGATAGAGCTGGAATTAGGGCGAAACAACTTTTGTAAACAACGACTTCTTTCTATGATTTCTAGAAAGTTAAGACTCGCCAACGTTAATCAACAACACCATCGGGTAGGGCAAGACGTCCCCTACCCAATGGTTATGTTGGTTTGCCTGAGCGTGCCAAGAGTTGCTATAAATCATCGAGAGAAGTTATTGTTTACAAGAGCTGTTACGCCCTAATTCAAGCTCTATCTAGAATTTTGCGTTTCATTTGCTGTGCTGAAAGATCGGTGTCCATCGCCATTGTTTTCAACAATCACTGTCATTTGCTTTCTCTCTTTTCGCATCATAGCAACATATATGTAGATGAGAAGCCGGAAAGCAGCTGTCAAGCAAAACAACATCCGGCTATGTGATAGAAAAACGCGATCCAACAGACCAAAACCTCCAGATTCGCCAAATTATACGTACCCCGCACGTCCTCTGATACTCGTCAAAGCGATCCCGTTCCCATCGCTCGAAAACCTGCCGCTAGATGAAGCTGCGAACCAAGCACTGGATTCACATTGAGCCGTTCTCCTGCGGGTGGACATACTCCCACTTCTAGAACTACAGCTGTGCAATCTGAATCATCGTGATGTGGTCCGTTATCTGTGATACACCATCGAGACAAAGGTTATAGCGATGATCCTGTACTTGGTTGGATCGAATTTATTTATGAGAACCTTCAGATCTCCAAGACCCCTTTCCTTCCACTCTTTCTGAACCATCTGCAGGAGCTTGAAGCTAACGCAGAATATTTATTCATTGTACGTATTCCTCATCGGTTATCATTTTGATTTCGTCAGGTAGATCGATGATGGGTTTGAAGTCCTGATGAGGATTGTACTTCATCATTCCCCTCCACCTTTGGCTTCGGCAGTGTCTGCTGCAATAATGCTTTGCCTGAACATTCCTGGGTAATGGTTGGCAGCGTTGGCTTTGGAACAAGAATTGGCGTCGATTTCTCGCAACGATTTTACGATCTTCTCGGTGGACATCTGAAAACAATTCCTCTGGTTATTTAACGAGAACAAATAGCATATTTCCACCTACCTACAGTTGATTCACAGTCAACGTTTTGAGACGGAGGAATACGAACAAAAATCACTTCCAAAACAGTAACAGCAGCAGTAGCAGCCAATTCGCACAGGGAAGCAGATGAAAATGCACGCCAATGCCGCTGGCGACGGAAGCCCCATTTGGAAGTAAGACAAACGGGACGCCTTATTTGTAAAGGGGGTAAACTGAGTAAGCCAAAGAGTAAACATCGATGAACATCGATTATGTTTTGAGGTACATCGAGTTACTCGCGAGTTACTCGCTGCAAAAAAGCAACTCAGAGTAAAGCTATCTCACCCCTTGGGAATCAGCGGACCTACGAAGAAACTGGAACCAGGGATCGTCAGCTGCGCAGCAAGGTGTTGAGGTGCGTTAAAGCGAAGACATCAAATCAAGAAGACTGGCAACTCTGCCAGAAACCAAGCGACAGATACAGTAGCGCTGCTCTCGAGCGAAGGTGAAAGTACTGCATAGAAAAAATGAGGAAATACACAAACCTTTCTTCTGAAGTTGTAATCTTTGGTATCAAATTCGTTCGAAGGATTTACCAGATGATGCGATTGGGTCGGTCTCAAAGCGGTCGGATAAGAAAATAGCAGAGTTACCAGTCTTCTTTATGTGTTGCCTTCGGTTAAAGCCAACCCCGGTCTTTCGATCCTAGATGTGGCCAGAAGGTACAACGCCAACTTTCAAACGGTGTGGAACAATCTTGCCAGGGAAGGATACAAGTCGTACAAAGTCAGTAAACATCCGAACCGGCACATGAAGCAGAATTCCGTGGCCAAAAAGCGTACAAGGCTCTTGTACGACCGTGTTTTAACGAAACACAAGGCTGCAGTTTGATAGATGACGACACATACGTCAAACTAGATTTTTAGCTCCCGGTCAAAAGTTTTACACCGCAGCTGGACGTGGGGATGTGCCGGGAAAATTCAAGTTCGTGTTTGCCGACACGTTCGCCGAGAAGGCCATGATTTGGCAAGTGATTTGCAGTTGTGGCCTGAAAACGGAACCATTCGACACATCCTCGACATTGACATCCCAAGTTTACATCGAAGAATGCCTGAAAAGAGTGCCGTTCATCCGCAAGCATAGGGGAAACGTCATATTTAGGCCCGATTTGGGCAGCAGCCACTATGCCAAGGTGGTTCTGGAGTGGTATGCTGCCACCAAGATCGATTTTGTTCCCAAGCTAATGAATCCTCCGAATTTCCCAATCCAAAAATACTGGGCATTTTCAAAGCAGCGACTTCAACGCTGATTCCACGTCCATTTTCACTGTGCGGGCGCTGATGGGCGAGATTTCTTTCGAACTGGAAAAATGTAACCGTCTTATGCTGTAACTTTGAACTTCGGCAGAACTTCCCTGAACTTCGGCAGAACTTCTCTGAACTTCGGCAGGACTTCGCTGAACTTCAGCAGGAGTTCCCTGAATTTTGACAGGCCTTCCCTGAACTACGGCAGGACTTCTCTCAGGTTTCGCAGGCCTTCCCTGAACTTCGGCACCAGTTCCCTGAACTTCATCAGGAGTTCCCTGATTTCCAAGAATTGAAATTAAAGGACTTTCCTGAACTTCAGCAGCCCTTCCCTGAATATCGGCACAACTTCTCTGAACTTCTGCAGAACTTCTCTGAACTTCGGTAGGACTTCCCTGAACATCTGCAGAACTTCTCTGAACTTCGGCAGGACTTCGCTGAACTTTAGCAGGAGTTCCCTGAGCTTTGATAGGCCTTCCCTGAACTACGGCAGGATTTCTCTCAGGTTTTGCAGGCCTTCCCTGAACTTCATCAGGACTTCCCTGATTTACAAGAATTGAAATGAAAGGACTTCCGTGAACTTCAGCAGCCCTTCCCTGACCTATGACAGAACTTCTCTGAACTTCTGCAGAACTTCTCTGAACTTCTGCAGAACTTCTCTGAACTTCGGCAGGACTTCCCTGAATTTCGGTAGAACTTCTCTGAACTTCTGTAGAACTTCTCTGAACTTCAGCAGGAGTTCTCTGAACATTGGTAGGACTTCCCTATAGCTCGGAAAAACTTCCCTGAACATCGGCAGAACTTCTTTGAACTTCAACAGAACTTCTCTGAATTTCCGCAGAACTTCCTTGAACTTAAGCAAGGCTTCCCTAAACTTCGGAAGGACTTTCCTGAACTTCGGAAGGATTTTCGGCAGAGCTTCCCTGAACTCCATCAGGACTTCACTGAAGTTCGGCAGGCCTTCCCTGAACTACGGAAAGACTTCCCTGAGCATTGGTAGGACTACCCTGAACTTGGAATCTTAGAATTGAAGTTGTCGTTTCAGTAGTAGAATTATTATAATTATACAATAATATTGTGTTTACGAATATGTTCAAAATTTCAATACTTCCCATTTTTCTAATTTGCAATGCTTTTTGGTATTGATGTATTACGAATTTGGGTGTGGTTTGAACGGGTGTGGATTCAGTATCAACGGAAAAGCATTAACTTTCACCTTAATCTTACGTTAAATCTACAGTCGTGTCTTGGATACAACCTCTTACCTTTTTTTTCGGGGTAATGTCATTCGGGATAAGGGCGTTCGGAGTAGTGACATTCGGGATGTTGGTAGGGGCATTTAATCTCCAAAATGCTTGCGACGGAGAAGTTTTGCTCCTCTCTTCGCGTGGATTAGCGTAAAATACCTCTGCTTCTGCAATACAATGCTCAAGAAGAAATTAAGTAAACCGTTCTAGTTTGGCAAGACCTGTAGACGTTAATTTGAGTTCTAGTTTGTACTAAATAGCGTGTAGCATTTTATCAGCAACTCAACTAGGTACATTTATTACTTTCACTTCATCCAATGGTTCAACACGACTAACCTTCCCCGAGTTTCCTCTTCCCCTCGATCGTCAACGGGGTGCTTTGAAAATCAGAAACTGTCGCTGCTTGTCCATAAAAACATGCAAAGCTTTCGTTCTCCATCTCTGAAGACGAATCGGGGCGAGTGTAACCGGCAAGTGACTCTACTCTGTCCTAATGCATGTTTTAGCATTTCTGATGAGAAGTGATGTATTTGATTAGCATAATATTCCCGTTGGTACGTTCAAGGTTCGTGTAGGACTCTTCAAGGGATAGATATTTTTTGGAGCTCTCCATCGGAGAATATCCGTCACGAACACCGGTGGAATCCATGGGCTGAAGATGAAGGATCATCTCTTACGGTTGAGAACCGTCAACCCGAGTAGGAAAGCATCGTGAGAGGATTTCATTGAACGTTTCGACACATGATTTGAGGCAAATTTTGTAACGGGAGCCAGGGAAAAAAAAATCCATATTCAACACGAAACCTTCAAAATCTCGCCTCCCTTCTCGATCCACTTATGGCAACTGTCAGTCAGTAGAAGTGGTAGCAGCTTCCGAGGAACAAATTTATCCATCAGTGTCGCTAATGTTATGACACTCACCCTTCCGTTCGCGGTTCGTGATCTCCCTCCCACATCCCGACCTGCCGACTCTGGCGAAAGTATAGTGCATACATGAACCGAAAACCTCATCGACATGCAAAGAGAGGTGGCGAAGCGCCCGCAGCAACAGCAGCACTTTCGCATCTCGTTTTGTCTAATTTGCATATTCTCGTGTCGCCACCACCCGCCCTTCTTTGCTTCGTTGCAACACAGAGGTTACACGCCACGATGGGCGTTGGGGGAGCTTTTGCTCCAAAGCACACTCGCACAAACACAAACACACACTTGAACCATAATGTTGTTGTTGTTGTTGTTGCTATGGCAGTAGTGCACAGGGAGCTGTCGATGTTTATGCTGATGATGGTGCCATGATTATGATCAGGGATGATCGATTCGGTTTCGGGTTTTCCCAGCACGATGGATGGGCGGTTAGCTGACTGGCGGAGAATGACATGTTGATATTAGCATTTAGCATGAAATTTGTGCTTCATTGAATCGATTTGCGTATCGGATAGCAGCAATCAAAACCGCTTCGAGTGTGGGTGAGAGACAATCGATTTGTAATTGTTCATCCCTCAAACAGTTGAGGGCCCATTTCGAGATGTTTACAACTTAATGAGGCTTGTAATAACCTGGCCCAACCTGGGAGTATCATCCCCACGGACGATTCAAATATGCGCCGGATCCCCGTGAAAGACTTGAAAGAGTGAATAATCATTGATTCCGAGATTACCGTCAGCCATTCGTTATCTCGTCAGTCGCCCGCGCCGGGATTACGATTATGGTAATGAAATGAACGAAAGAAGAAACCGGATCTCCGAACGTATCATCTCACGGTGCGGCAAAAGTTGAAAGGAAAAAATAAACTACTTAAAAGTAAATAAAAGTCACCACCAGAAAACCTGGTGCGGCCGGCGGCGGCTGGTGGAACCCAGTGATCACCAAGGGTAGAAGATGGCCCATGAAAGCAAAAAGGAAAATATGGATCCACCCACCCACCCGCTCGGCTCGCATGGGGACGACTTTCATTGTTAGCGTGGCACTACTATTTGGCGTTATGGTTTGTGTTTTGTCGGTTTTTCCTTTTCTTTTTGTTTTTGTGCGGGCGGTGGGTCCTTCTTGTTTGTCCGAGGTCGGAAAAGAAGCAGCGCGCGAAGGGCCGGGCAAGAACAAAAGAAAACTAAATCCATAAAATATGAGCAAGATTGCGATCGGGGACGACTTGCGGCCTCCTGCGGACGGGGGGGGGGGGGGGGGGGGGTGATGCCAATGAATGCCTGGTGCCGGGGTGTACGACAGTGAATTTGCTTTTATTTTTTTATTTTTTGGAAATATGGTGGGACTTTTGTATGGGGAAAAACAGGGTCAAACCAGTGAAAGTGTTGAAAGTGGCATACCAGGAAAAGCTTTTTGCAAGACTGTTTTTCGGTGGCGGCCCATAAAGTTTGGTCCAATGAAAGTTATGCACTGCACAAAGTTAGAACGTCCTTGTGGCAAGTTTAATGCAATGTTCATAATGGCGGTTGAGAGTATAAATTTAAATTTGCTGGCCGGTGGTTTGGCTGCTTGGAGGAATTCTGTTGAATTCACATTTTCCGGTAAAATATAGACTGTATTTTCGTGGAAAATAAACTGCAGAAAAATTGATCCAATTACAACACTTTTCTGCACTTCGATCAGCATTTTCTTAGCGTCACGCACACTTATAACGTGTTTGTTTGTTTACATTTATCTTCTGCTTGTTTTTCAATTCATTTCAATCGACATGATTGTTCAAAACTGTTTTAACGCGTTTTTCAACGCTCCAAACTACTCAGGTGAGTGCGACTATTGTGGGCAACCCCTTTGTTTGTTCTCAACCAGTTCCAAATTTATTTTATAGATTCGCGCCGTACCCACCGCCGTACTACAAATGAGTGCTATACAAAATTAGTAGTACTGGAAATAAGTTGAACAAAAATTAATTACGTTAGTATTAGTAGCAAATTAGGTTTAGAGTTAAGGTTCAATTGGGAATGGATTTGCTTTATTTAGGGGAATTTAGGTATTCTCGTAAATCTAAGCAGCGTCCGAACTTCTATTAGCGATTTATCAGCGTCACACACATACATGACAGGTTTGTTTGTTGACATTTATCTGCTGCTTGCTGTTCTACCAATTCCAATCGACAGAATTGATCAAAACGGGTTGAACATGTTTTTACAACGCTCCAAACTTCTCAGGTGAGTGTGACTATTGTCGGCAGTCTCTTTTTTTTCGGTACCCTTTCCATTTGAACTGCGTGTTAACCAGCTATTCTATTATCGGCAACTCGAAATCAGCCGTATTTTGTAGTGTGTATATTTCATTTAAAGAAATATATGGCATAACAGGATTGCAAAGTCGTAAAAATGTAATCAGATTGAAGCTGAAAAGGTAAGGAATCGGCTTAATACATTCAGCGAAGAGTTTTGATGGGAAAATACAGTGAAATTAACGTTTCAATTTCGGTTGCCGAAAACAGTCAATGGGTGCCGAAGCCATAATTTACCCTATGTATTAGTGATAAAACAAATGTGTTGGTACTGGCATCAGACAACCACCACAAACACAAAAAATGTTTGCAACGCAAGTGGTGTGGGAAGTAATTTTACCCTATTTATTTTTTTACTCTAAAGTATTAAATGGGGACTGTGGATAGTTTTTTTTTCAGTAAAAGAGTGGCATACATTCCAGGACCGGATTCACTCTATGGGTGCCCGGGGCCAAGAATATGTGGGGGTTCTTTGGACGAACCATAGTTGAATTGTTTTTTTTTTTTTTTTTCTAAATCCTAATATTCTTTTAGACTTGAAAAAAAAGTTAATGATTCTGATAATTCACTCACTATCACGTTACATTTAGCAAGCCAATACAAACATTTACAGAACTGTATTTAAAAAAATCACGGCAGAGTTGTTATGATAGTTTTATTGGAGAACTTTTTTCAAAAATACATTTTAGCATCTCAAATCAAACAAAAACCTTCTGAGAAGGAAAGAACTAAAGGGACTGATTTCATAAAGAAGTAACACGTCAAAACTAGAACAATGGAGTTTAAAGTTTAAGAAAATAAACCCTTGCGGATTAAGTTTTTTTTGTACTAACTATGGATGCTTTTTTAAACTGCAATTGGCATGATTATCGATCCAGTAGAGAATATATTTGGATTGGAAATTATCTAGATTTTTCATATAACACGAAAAGTATGAAATGAAAGTAGTGAAGGTTTAGGACAGCGGTGTTAAACATGTGGCGTATATTTCTTCCAATCCGTGGGTTAGTGACTTCTGACATATAAAAAAAAACTTTATTGAAGATATGTTATACTTGCCGTTGTAAAAGTATGAAACCATATTGATAAAAACATTTTTATATTTATTAACATTTAACATCATTATATCAAGAATTTCATTTAATTCCAAAATAGGCTAAGCCATTAAGAGATGAAACATTTAAATGTCTAAGCAACTTATTCAATAGTAACCAAAAAAAATTCACCGAATAACAAAATATAACTTCAGCGATTAACATCTGATAAAGATATCATCTCCAACTGTTCCTTTTTCAGAGGAATAATTGTTTTGCTAGGCTCATTGCCGAAAACATATCCAGCGACCGAGTGTTCTTTGGGTTAAAGTTTCACAACTAACAATATTGCATGCACAAAACACAGTTTATTTTTCTTAAATTACACTACACTCATTTAATCAAACTTTATTTTTGTAACTTAACTAAACACTAAACAAATAATTAATTATCTTCATCGTTTGCCGAAGATGGCGACATAGATTGTCGGCGCGATGAATTTGTGGGCTACGCACCCAGCTGCGACGGTGGATTGATGTGCACTGACTCGTCCTATGGTGTATTGTTTTTCCCTTCGGTGCGGATGCTGTAGAGAGATGACATCGCGAACAGTGGTATGTTCCGTACAGTCGATGTGTGGGATATCGATCGGTGATTGTCCATTGCGTTGTGTTGCTAAGTTGGTGGTGGAGCGTTCATCGGTCACAGATTCGAGGACAGACGTATTGATGGTGTCGAACATCCTGCCCTCTGCAGAAATAACTATTTCTGAACTTCGACGGGACGTTGATTATCAGATAATCGTAGACATGCAAAGAAATAAGAGATCCGGTAGGCCTTTTCTACTGAAGTAAAAGATATGGACAGATCCTCACCTGGACCCTCCGGTATGAGAGCCTTGTATTGATTTGAATGCGGCTATTGAGTATCGGTGTAAGGTTGATCAGCTTGCTGAAACCGACGTTGCCAGGTTGATCCAAAAAGGAAACCTCTAGCTAGACCGCGCGGGCGGCTCTTCTGATGTGGTCGTTTGGTCGTCGTTGGGTGGTGGTATGGGTAGAACACAGATCTTTGAAGTTGGGCGTGTAAGCAAACTGGAGCCAGTCTGCAGTGTGACGACGCCATCTTGACCTGGGTGGAGCTCGTGGATTCGAGCGATAGGCCAACGCATTGGTGGTTGATTCTCGTCCACGATGACGACGACTTGATTCTTCTGTAGCTCTATTGGTGGTTTTATCCATTTGCTGCGAGGTTGCAGTGCTTGCAGATATTCTACGTGCCAGCGTTTCCAGACATCCTGAAGCATTTTCTGGATCTGCTGCCATTGGTGAAGGCGATTCATCGGAATAGACTCGTAGTCGATGTCTGGAACAGACTGTAGCGAGGATCCGACGATGAAATGACCCGGCGTTAGAGCCTGCAAATCCGATGGGTCGTCGGAGAGTTTGGTCAACGGGCGAGAGTTGAGGCAGCCTTCGATTTGTACGAGAAGTGTCTCCATATCGTCAAAGGCTAGTTTTCGGTCACCAAGCACACGGACAAAGTGTTTTTGCGCTGACTTGATCGCTGCTTCCCATAGACCTCCAAAATGGGATCCACGAGGAGGATTGAAATGCCAGCGGATTCCTGAAGTCGAACATTCACTGGCGATGGAGTGGCGAAAGTCTTCGGAACGCAACAGTCTTCGAAGCTCGTTAGCAGCACCGACGAAATTCTTGCCGTTGTCAGTGTATACATCTGCGCACAGACCGCGACGAGAAACGAAACGACGGAAAGCTTGGAGAAATTTCACCGTACTCAGATCACCAACAAGTTCTACGTGAACGGCCTTTGTGCTGAAGCACACGAACACTGAAACGTAGGCTTTTGTTGGTGCGTCTCTACGGTGACGAGGTTTGAGATAGATCGGCCCCCAAAAGTCGATATAAACGACGGAGAATGGCCGTGAAGCAGTGACACGCTGCGAGGGAAGTTCGGCCATGAACTGCTCGATGGCTTTGGGCTTTGCTCGTACGCACGTAACGCAGTTATGAACAATGCAACGGGTAGTATTTCTGCCTCCTAAGATCCAGAATCGTAGTCGGATGGTGTTGGTAAGAAGCTGCACTGCTGCGTGAAGAAGACGTTCGTGCAGACATCGAACAAGAAGCGTTGTAAACGGATGTGATCCTGGGAGCAGAATTTGATGTCGCGAATCGAAAGGTTGGGAAGAACGATCTATTCGTCCACCTATTCGTAAAATGTCGTCGGAATCGATCATCGGATGGAACCAACGGAGCCGAGAATGAGTTGGAACTGTTTGATTTGCTTTCACAGCTTTCAATTCTGCCGGAAAAGCGTCCTTCTGCACCAGTCGCACAAGAGCTAATTCGGCGCTACGAATCTCCGAAGTAGAAAGCGGTGATGAGACGACTCGTTCAAATTTTGCCAGGTGTAGATTTCTGAAGTACCGCCTCCAGTAGGCAGTAATCCGTAGCATGTGCTGATAGTTGGAGAACCGACCGACGTACTCTTCGACGAAAGTAATCGAAGGAGATGCGGTAGCGAGTGATGTTTTCCTTGCTTCCCTTTCGGCTTCTGAATCTATGGCTTCATTAACTTGAACCTTCCACGATTCTTTGTCGTTTTGAAGCCATGGAGGACCTTCCCACCACTGTTTACACTGGAGCAAATCTCCTGCTGCTATTCCTCTGGAAATGATGTCAGCAGGATTCTCACAACCAGCGACATGGTTCCATTCACAGTTTTCTGTCATTTGCTGGATTTTTGAAACGCGATTGCCAACGAAAGTGGACCAGGTTGTTGACGGTGTTGCGTTGAGCCAACATAGAACAGTTGTTGAATCAACCCAGAAGTACGCTTTGGATGTGATTCGCAGTGCAGCGGATACCTTACGATAGAGTTCAGCAGCTAACAATGCACCACACAGCTCCAAACGTGGAATGCTTTGTTGCTTGAGTGGTGCCACCTTCGATCGAGACGTGAGCAGAGCAACCTTTACTTCCCCCAAAGCGTTCGTTGATCTGATGTACGCACATGTTCCATACGCAGCTAGAGAGGCGTCCGAGAAGAAATGGAGTTCGGCAGAGATAGAATCAGGGAGCAAAATGAATCGATTGATACGCAAGTCATTCAAACGAGGCAGTTCGGAGCAGTATTCGATCCAACGGCGTTTCATATCTTCTGGCAATTCCTTGTCCCAGTCGTACGGCTTGTCGTTGTCCTCCTTAAGACCCCATAACGATTGCATAAAAACTTTGGCAACGACTACAACAGGTCCTACCAAACCGAGTGGGTCAAACAACTTGGCTATGCAGGAAAGAGAACTGCGCTTCGTAATTATTGTATCAGCGTCGACGGCAGCTTCGGGAACAATGTATTTTAACTGGTCGGAGCACGGCTCCCAATGCAGACCAAGAGTTTTTATTGACTGATTTTTATCGAAGTTCACCAGAGGTTTTAACGCTCGATTCTCTGGAGGAATTCCATCAAGCACTTCCGGACAGTTACTCGCCCATTTCCGAAGTTGCATCCCAGCTGAATTCAACATGGCGTCCATCTGCTTTCGCAGTTCAATGGCTTCGGCGACAGTACTTGCTCCGGAAAAGAAGTCATCTACGTAAAAATCTTCGCTGGCTGCGCTTGCTGCGAGCGGGAAATTTGAGCTTTCATCCTGTGCGATCTGCTTCAACACTCTAGTGGCTAAATACGGTGCTGAAGCAGTGCCGTAGGTCACAGTCTTCAATTTATAGATTTGGATCGGTTCTTCTGGTGATTGGCGCCAGAAAATCAAATGAAATCGACAGTCTTCAAGAAACAGCAGAATTTGCCGATACATTTTGGCGATGTCGGCGATAAGCATTATTGGATGCATGCGAGATCGCATCGTGATAGCTCTCAAGTCCTCCTGAACGATTGGACCAACCAGCATGGCATCGTTTAAGGAAACTCCACTAACACTCTTGCACGAGGCATCAAATACGACGCGGACCTTGGTGGTGCTGCTGTCTTCGCGAATGACTGGATGGTGAGGTAGAAAGTATGCAAGCCCAGATGCTGCCTCAGACTCGTCGATTCGCTTCATATGTCCTAACTTCTCGTATTCTTCCATGAATTTCTTGTATTCTATAGCTAGCTTTGGATCTCGTCCCAGGCGATTCTCGAGCAAACGGAAGCGGTGAAGTGCAGTGCGTTTATTGTTCTCCAACTTCTTCAAAACCTCTTCTTTGAACGGTATGCGCACCATATACCGTCCATCTTCGCAGCGAAAGACCGTGTCAGAAAAGAATTTCTCGCAGTAGGCTTCAGCCGGGGAGTGTACAACTCCCGAATCATCCTCGATGGCCCAAAACCGCTCCAAGTTGCGTTGTATTTCGGCAGTAGTAGCTACGTTGCAGACAATGGGTGATCTTGAATGTTCTTGAGAAGTTTTTCCGCTAATCACCCAACCAAAGACTGAATTCACGAGGCACGGAAGAGACTCGCCCAATGGAATGCGACCTGCTACGCTGAAGAGATCGAAAAACACCTCCGCTCCCAGCACAACATCAATAACTCCGGATTGATAGAAAGATGGATCTGCTAACTGAATTCCCGTTGGAAGCGACCATCTAGAGGCGTCAACGGAAATTGATGGAAGGTCTACGGTGATCCTCGGTAGGACGAAGGCTTCGATTGTGGCAACATAGTTGGAAATTCTGGACTTTATGGTGGACTGGAACTTGCAGTGAACTTCTGTAGCAGCTTCACCAATCCCTGCAATAGGCAGATTCACCTTGCACCGACGAACCTTCATTCGCTGGAGTAGCCGCTCAGTTGCGAAACAACATTCGCTGCCTGAATCCAGTAAGGCTCGTACCGGATGCTCTATCCCGTTGTTGTCCACCATGATGACGATGGCTGTAGCTAGCAGCACCTTCGTTCTAGATCTGTCCAGGGAAGTGCTACTCGTGATGCCAGTATGTGCCGCTGGGGTGGAAGAAAGTTGTTCGTTGTTGCTGCTTTGCTGACTTGGCTGGATGAGGGATGCGGGTCGACTGCTGCCCTCTGATCTTGAAGCATAGCACAACTGCGTATGGTGCCGCCCTCTACACTTGCGACAGCTGCTTTCAGATGAACACTCCTTTGCCAAGTGGCCTCGTCGTAGGCAGTTTCGGCAAAGCTGATTGCGTCGGATTACACGCTCCTTCTCGTCAACCGACATTTTTGAAAATTCTCCACACTGGTAGAGAGAATGCTGGCTAGAACACGCTGGACACTGGCGCGATGCTTGCTTTGAAGCTCCGTGATTTGCTGAACGAGGTGGATTATGTTTCTTCGCTAGTGTTGCCATCTCCGCTGACTTGCCGCTAACCGTTTCCAACACATTGACTCGACGTTGAAGAAACTCTATCAACTGCTGAAACTTGGTCGTCTCGTTTGCCTCTGCATACTCTTCCCAATCGCGTCTCGTAACAGCATCCAACCGAGTACTGAGCAAGTGAATTAGTAGCACATCCCAGTGTTCAGTTTGCTCCCCCAACTGCTTGAGAATTTTGACATTGGCTTGGAACTTGTCAATAAGCGTGTGCAAGTCCATAGCTGTCTCAAGCTTCATACAAGGAAAATCGAAAAGTGATTGGACGTAAGTACGTTTCAAACGCCGCGTGTTCTGATAATGGCTCACGAGCAGATTCCAGGCAACAGGATACTGTTCGTTGCTAATTGGAATCGTTTGTATGAGTTTTAATGCCTCGCCAGCCAAAGAGGAGCGTAAATAATAAAATTTTTGAATCGTCGACAAGTTAGTCGAAGTGTGCACGAGGGATTCAAATAAATCGTGAAAATTTATCCAGCTCTTAAAATGCCCATCAAAAACTGGTAATTTAATATCTGGCAGCTTGACATGGGACACTTGATTCATATCATGGGGCCGGGTAACGGGCAACGAGTAATTTTGATTTAGTTGGAGTAACGTACCCTTCGTCTTGTAGTATATCCGCTCTACATCTGTGCGCTCCTTTAAATATCCATCCAAGACGTACAGCGTTGAATTCTGTCCACAAAGCGATCACATTCTCCAGGCGCACGGGTACTTTGTGCTTATCCCTGTCGACTTGATAACTGGTGACGAAGGATCCAATCGCCGATATTGATGAGAGAATGCTGCGTTTGCGATTCTTCAAACCGCGCAATTTCCTCTCTGCCGCTGACATATCGATGAGTGATGGAAGGATCTGGGAGTAGGCAATTTAGTGCCTTGATATTAATCAAATTTGTCTCCTCACTATGGTTGAGATGTGCAATCACAGTAGACGGATCTCTCTAACGACAAATGGCGCTATCCAACAGAGCAATTGTACCGCTTCAATGGCTACGTGTCTGGGTCATCGACCAGTTTTGAGGTCATCGACCGACTCAGGGAGTATTGACTCACCAGCATACAATAAAGGCTTCCATAGTCAGTCCACCAATTGTTGTTTATAGTTCAGCAATACGAAGATCACAGCATCCAAGCAGTAATGAAGTGCACATGCAAAAAAGATTCCGGTAGAACAACTCTCACTGGGTTAGATTGAATGGAATTGCACTCACCTATGTGAGGCATGAAAATGCCTGGTATTATTTCCAATCAACAGAGCGGCAACGAAATGGCGCATTCGCCATACAGCTCATGCGAGGCACGTCGTGTGGTAGGATTGTCGACCTGATGGGACTTTTCTGGCCAGAGCGGATTCCTCTCGACGCTCACTCCGGCTCGAAGGACCATGTTCCTTTTTCAGAGGAATAATTGTTTCGCTAGGCTCATTGCCGAAAACATATCCAGCGACCGAGCGTTCTTTGGGTTAAAGTTTCACAACTAACAATATTGCATGCACAAAACACAGTTTATTTTTCTTAAATTACACTACACTCATTTAATCAAACTTTATTTTTGTAACTTAACTAAACACTAAACAAATAATTAATTATCTTCATCGTTTGCCGAAGATGGCGACATAGATTGTCGGCGCGATGAATTTGTGGGCTACGCACCCAGCTGCGACGGTGGATTGATGTGCACTGACTCGTCCTATGGTGTATTGTTTTTCCCTTCGGTGCGGATGCTGTAGAGAGATGACATCGCGAACAGTGGTATGTTCCGTACAGTCGATGTGTGGGATATCGATCGGTGATTGTCCATTGCGTTGTGTTGCTAAGTTGGTGGTGGAGCGTTCATCGGTCACAGATTCGAGGACAGACGTATTGATGGTGTCGAACACCAACAATTTGTCATAACGGCGCCGGTGGTGTAGTGGTAAGCGTGATTACCTCTCACCCCAGCAGGCCTGGTTTCAATCCCAGTCGGCGCCGCCGGGATGTTCTGAGGCATAACATCTCTGATCACGCCTTCCTTCGGATGGGAAGTAAAGCCGTTGGTCCCCGGTTTATGAGTTTGATGGGTCGATAGGTAGGGTCCAGGTGTGGGAGCTGCCTTCCTGGCACGACGGTAGCATTGGTGCTCAGCACGGAAAACAAGATCCACGGAAAAAAACAAACCAAAGGAAAAAAAAAAACAATTTGTCGTGACAAATAATTTTCAAAAAATTCAACAACTTTTTTCTCTACTTTGGGACCATGCATTAATTATGTCACGCTAAATCGAGGAAAAATTTACCCCCCTCCCCCTATCGTGACGGTTTTCCTATACCTAATGCATTGCTTGTCACAAATCTTAGACCCCCTCCCCCCTTAGAGCGTGACATAAAATATGAATCAACCCTTTCTCTAAGAAATATGAATCGTCTTTCACCACTTCCATTATAAAGTAATCTTGAAAATCATTCGAATTGACAAACAGATACACAACCTTTTCGATATCGGATATATCGGATGGATATATTTAGTTCCATCAAAAGTGAGTATACCAATCGATTCGTTAGATCATTCTGCATCAATGAAACAAATTTAAAAAAAAAAATCGGGCGCATTTTCGAGTTACGCCATTTTAAAGGCGTAACTGCATAAATCTCACTAAAAACAGTGAAATTCCATTACATATGCTTATTTTACATGCACAAATCGCAACACTCGCTGTTTTTTTTAATGAACACAAGTTTTTAGGCATTGACAAACGTTATTGACAAACGTGCCTTTTGTGAGTTGCAGCGCAATCAACAAAAAAAAGTGTGCATTTTATGCCTTTCAAATAAAAAAAAACGTTAGACCGATCTCCAGTGCAATACGTCAAGTGATTAGGGATCATAACATAAGCGATATTGATGTTTGCGAGTGGTATTATCCGTCTTCAATATGTGCCAAGTTTCGGATTTATTGCAGCCCTGTATATGGAAATAGCAGAAAAGTGGTCCTACATAAATACAAGTTTAACTATTCTAAGAGTACGAGAACAAATTCAAAGTGCACTTGTGAAGTTTGTGAGGCTGCCCAGCTAAAATATGGAAAAAATCTACCGGGAACAGTTCCTAGAAAGGAAAACCAACGTAATTCAAAACCGAGCTATTTAAACACTACTAAAGTCATACGCGAGGTCATACGCATGTGTAATACTTGTATAACGGAAATCGGACGAGGGAAGAATCACGTTTGTACTGTCACTGAGCGTTCAGCAAATTTAGCGAGAATTCTGAAAGAAAATAATTCTCCACCAAATGCATCAGAAGCAGTTGTGTCAAAGTTTCTAGCCGAAAAAGTCTCAACTTCTGGTAAAACAGCAGCTGTAGCTTTAACGTTTTATTTGATTCATACAGGTTCTGAAAACATTCGCTTATCAAATCGTCGAAGAAAACCATCCGTATTTCTAAAAGCTAATTCTACTGTATCTTTGAAAGAACGGAAACGCATGCGGACGGAAGGTATGTTCAAAGTGAAGACGGAGAATAACTTGAGCATGCGAAAGACTCTTGGTAATATTTTATTTAGGATCTGCCGAAACTTTTGATTTGCTTATTGGTTAGTTGATTTACAGGCATCATGAAAGGTTTAAAACGAGGGGGGCGACACATCCAAATCTCAAGTTTAGATGCTTAACAAATCTCCAACTAGTGAATCAATCTTCGAAAAATCTTCTTTCATTTCTCGCATCTACTTGCATCGCGCATCATCTTTTTGCAGGAAATCTTCAGAATCATCGTCAATCTTCTTTCTATCTAGTTTGGAGGCGAACCAGCCCAAGGCTGAAAGCCTCCCTAATAAAGATAAATTAATTAATTAATTCTTTCTATCTACTCAGCGTGCACGCAGCTAGCCACAGCAAAACACAATCTTTCCTGCATCGTAGATAGAGTCGTCCCCCTCGGTTTAAAACGAGGTGGAGTGAGCTTTGAAACTGGCTTAAAAGGAAAGCTTTCCAAACTGCTTGGAGATTTGTTTAGTATTGTAGAGCTAGGAGAAGTAGCCAAAGGTAAAACTCAAAAAGGTACATATTTTAAAGAAATCTAAATTAAAATGCTCTTTTCTAGCTGAAAACGTCCATCTTGGTCAATACGCTGATGTTCCAGTTATATTTTGTAATAATATACCTGAGTTGCTTCAACGAATCAAGAAAAGTAGACACGCCAGTGAGGAAGAACTTTTCATAAAGCTTGGTATCGACGGTGGAGGAGGATTTTTTAAGATCACTCTCTCTGTTGTATCGAAAACCCAAAATAATTTCGCAGATTATTTTAAGGACAGTGGCGTGAAATGCCTACATATTTTTGCATTGGCTCCAAATCTTGCCGAAAAATATGAATATATTTTTCTAATCTGGAATGGTCTTTTAAAGCTGAATGATTTAAAGATCATTAACGTGATTATTGGAATAATGACGAATTCATCTACCCACCCCTGTCCATATTGTGTAACAGAAAAATCAAACCTTGCATTGCAAAGTGGAGTGCCCCGAACGATTGGAGACATTCAGGAAAATTCCAATAAAGACCCATGTTCCAAAAATCGTAAAAAATATGCTGGTTTTCAGCCAAGACAGCACTCATGTTTTGCTGGTATGCCCTTCGCCTCCACTTCACGTGACACTTGGGATCGTGAACATGGTTTTTCAAGCAGTGGAGAAACAAAGTCCAGACTGGGCAGATTTATGGATCGAAAAGGCTCATGTACGACATCAACAGCGAACATACAGTTCTACAGGACGAGCATGTCACAGTCTCCTTGATGCTGTCGATGTTCTCCGAGAAAACGAAGATTTGCTAAACTATGTTGATGTAAGGTACAGTTGTTTTTCGATCAGCAGGTATATAACTAATGACTGTTACTTTTTATAGGTCCTGAAACACTTTCAAAATGCGTACAAGACATGCTCCTCATTCGAACTTGTACCCGGATTTGAAGAAGATATTAATAAGTTTGTCGAATACTGGGAAATGTTGCATCTACCAAAATCGTCCAGATACCATATAACCAAGTTTCACGTGAAAGAGTTTTGTAACGCAACTTGACAAGGTTTGGGTTGGCACAACGAGCAGGCGTCCGAATCAGTTCACAGCGACTTTTTATTGACTTGGGAAAGATACAAGACCACGAAAACATCAAAGATATACAAATCTCAACTCCTGCGTGCTGTCGTTGACTACAATAGTGGTCATTTGTGTTAAACCACTTTGAGATTCATTAATTATATTTAGGTTTATTAGTTTATAGTAAATTTAAATAAAACTTAAGCCTTAAATTAACGTACAAAATCCTTTTTAATTCCAAAAATTAGCAACCGTTACAAATTATAACCATGTAATTGATATATAAACACTCTGCAATCGACATTTCATGTCATGTTGCATGCAAAAAAAAGCATATGTGATGACATTTCACTTTATGCAGTTACGCCTTTAAAAGGGCGTAGCTCAAAAATGCGCCCTACGATTTTTTTTTAAATTTGTTTCAGAGATGCAGAATGATCAAACGAATCGATTGGTATACTCACTTTTGATCGAACTAATTTTTTTTATAATAACGGTCAGAGGAGCACCGTGACACACGTTCATACTGTCAATATCTCCAAGGTGTATTGCAGAATTTTGCAGCCCACTCTTGGTACATGCATTGAACGTATCCCATACATTCCCGGTTCCAGCCATGCTGCTTTTCTGATCAATTTTGAGGCACTGAATTTCATTTTCTTCGTTAACATTGAAATTAAAGGGTACGTATTCATTTTCACTATCTCCGTCACTATCATATGAATGCAACGATATCATTTCCAAAAGATTCTCGAACTCGAAATCATTATCTGCTTCTGAACCGGAAATATCACTAAAACGACCACTTTTCACTGATGTTGCGTTCACCGGAATCGCGCTTTTCCGTTTCAGGGTTTCGCGCTTCGAAGCTGCTTTTCTAGATTTGGTTACAAACAGCATATTTCTCAAATAGCAACAAATCGTATACACAATATGACAAAGTCACGTTCACAATTTAGCCTTTTTTTGTCTATATAAAGCAAGCAGTGCTCCCGAAAGTAATGACAATTTCGATATATAAACTGCATTAATGCTCTAATCCGCTCTTGATGAAATTATATTTCCGACGCTCCAATTTGCTAAAATTTATAAAAAAATAAGCTATTTCAATTTCACGCTAATTTTCCTTGATATTTGAATTTAAAACCTTATTTTATTTTGATTTCTGAGTCACCATTAGACTGATGCAAAATTTGACTTTTTCGCTCCACAGTGCTTAAATGGTTTCAAATCGGGTCCTGATTAGCCTCCCAAAGTTACAACTCATTTGGTTAGAAACAGACTTCGCACAAGCCATTTGAAGTTTACATGTAAATGACTGTGGTAAATCTCAACTTTTTGTTCATTGCCTTCTAGTCTTTTTTCCATATTAAGCTGCGAAACAGTTTGATAGCCATTCTTATAAAAAAAATTCTCAGCTACAACTTTGCTCCAGATCGTTTCTTTGTAAAACGAGACAGAAAAAAGTTATTAATTATTTAAGAGATTGGTCAACTTATGACATGATCAAGCAGCTGCTCTGTAGGCAACACTGTATTTTGCAGTGTGACATAGTAGCCATGATTTTTGTGTCCTATTCAATGCCCCAGCAATGTTGCCTGCTGAACAGTTGATTGAGCATAATCATAAGACATCAGCACATTGAACCATTGATAACTTTCGATCCTTGCATTTAATCCAAAACTGGTCTTGAGCAAAGTTGTAGCTGGGAACATTTTCTACAAGTACAGTTGAAAGTTTTTGAAGCAGACCGATATGGTGAATTATTAGATAGACATGAACAAAAATCTTGGTTTTACCATAGTAATTCCCATACAAACTTCAAATGGTTTTTGCCATCTCAGTTTCTCACCAAATGGGTTCAAATTTTGAGAGGTTAGTCAGGATCCGATTTGGAATCGTTTAAGGATTGTGGAGCGAAAATTTCAAATTTTGCATCACTCTAGTCACCATGTTAGCAACACTGCAACGAAGCAAAATATAAAATCCAAAACACACACAACGGAAGCCCCGCCAACGGAGCAGGATTGGAAACACGTTTTTTTTTTTACTTCCTTTATCTTGCACTGTCCATATGCAGCAGTGAATGTGACGTCAAAATATGTGCTTCATTTAAAAACATTGGACTAAAAGAGATAATTATCACCACACCGTCAGACCTGTTATCTGCACATTGCTGCAAATATGTGACGTTTCTGTTTTAATGTTTTCAAGTTTGTAGTTTTGGCGATTTCACGAACGTTTCCGCGGGTTTTTGAGTAACAAGGTGAAAGCTGGGAAAGTTTACGAGGATGTCATGTGCTCCGAATGTTTCCTAAGTTATATTTTTATATATTAAACTATCAACGAAATCCTTGGCTATGTCGGATGTGATTGTGTATGTGATGGGAGGAAAAATTTGTGCGCGGGGAAACTTTCGACGTGACGTCTTAAAAATACAGTTTTCCGCAAGGATGCCTCCAAAAATCGAAGGTTTTTGTGCTACACGATGAGGTGAGTACTTTTAGAAAATTATTGTGTGACCATCAACATTGTTCGGATTAGTTAAACCCGTGGAAATTAAAGATTTTTTCACAATTATTCATAATTACCAAGACACACAAATCGGTGTATAAGTGTGTAGTGAAATTTTTTAAAATAATATGAGCCTTAATTGAATTATTAGTAATAAATTGTTCCAAATCGGGCTATCAAAAAAAAAAAACCAGACCTAAAGTGTATCTCAAGTTAAAACTTACTAAATCCAAATCCAAGGTTGCAAAGTGTTTCCTTTAAAAAGAAGACGTGACTCCTAGTGGCGGTTAGTCGCAAACCTAAAAGTTCGGTGCAAGAATCAACTGGAGTGTTAGCCGATACTCACATCCCCACTCAGCATAGTAACAGTGCACATTTGATTTTCCCGCCGAACCGAAATCACGAACATTTTGGTGCCGTGACCAGGATTCGGTTTCAAATTCGCCATTGTGTCCGCGTTCCGAGTGACGCCATCATACAAAATTAGTGAGATTGAATTTCCGCCATCGTTCCAAGTGCAACCGACGCCATCCTTGCCGAATAAGAATCCGAGATTGAAAAACGTTCCTGCTGTTCCAGGTTTAATTAATACAGGGCCTATTTGATTCAGGCACATGGTACTGTGATTCCATAGTGCGCAGATATTGTCCACGGGTGCCTTGAGATTTTTCCGTTCCGTCCGCTCATCGAAAATTTCCAACTGTGAAGCGAAGTGCCACCATCCAGTGTACCGTAAAACGGGGTACGCCCGTCAAGAAAATCATCCAACAAGTTACCGCCGTCGTTATCATCCGTTCCGTTCTTGTATAAGCTGTATCTCAAAATCCTGGCCATATAGAACGTTGCTGTCTTCAGCTAAGTTGTTCAGGTGACCAAGTCCTTTCGGATGGTGGTCATATTATTTAAGAACTCTTTCACTACGCGGCGCTAGTGTGCACATAAACTTCCTATATATGTTATTTCTGGAAAGCTTGACCATATAAGATGTGGCTGTGCAATGCGAGGACACGAAACGGAATAGGGATGACGTGTAGAGAGGCTGTAAATCGATTTTTGACGCCATTTTAAAATCCAATATGGTGGTCATCGATTCAAGAAAAACTGTCAAATACACTCTGTCCAGTTAGCTTAGGACCACCTGATATTTTACCCATATGGTGATAAATAAATATATATTTTGAGCATACCCTATTATATTATGTTTGTATTAGTGAACGCCGCATAATGAAATAGCAGTGACCAGTGTTGTGAAAATATCAAAAGATCTAATCTCACCAATGTGCATAATCTCATTTGAGTATCGTAGACCAAAAACTCAACACGCAAACAACAGCCGATGATATTACAAGCTGTGATACGGTTGCTATGATATCATGCTAACAAAACTCCCCGGCTACAATTCTCACCAAACTGTGTTGAGTTTGAGCTTCAAGATTTTTGCTGTACATCCAAACACGAAACGAAACTTCCATCACTGCTGGCAGCAGTAACTTCGTGTCTGCCATCTGTGAAGCGTAAAGAAAGATAGCAAACTATGCTTTCTCTTTCTAAGAAAACAATGTGCAAAGGAATCATTTTTGTGGTAAGTCAACTTGTGGCTGCAATTTTACATGTTCTGAATAGTCTCGCAATATCAAAGGAGCTTGTAAAAACAATACCATGCTTGATATTTTATTCCAATATCATGCGTGATATTGGAAGCCCTTGAGAGCGAAACAAAATCATTTGAGTGAGGATTATGCCATCACTGGCAGTGACAGATGTACACTCCAGGATCTGTGTTTATTCTGACATAAACATGTTTTTCGGTGTCCAGTTAAGTTAGAACCACTTGCTCTTTTCGTGAGTTTGGAGTTATTTGTGGCGCTAATAATCACAATGTCGAGGGGAAAAGCAATCACCGACAAGGAAAAAAGAAAAATTGAAGCATTCCGTCAGGAAAAAGTCGGCATTAGAGAAATAGCACGCCGGCTTGGTCGATCGCATCATGTGGTGCTCAACTACTTGAGAAATCCCGAAGGATAGGGTCAAATTGCGAAAAAGACTCGCCGATCGAAGCTTTCCGGACGAGACAAACGTATGATTGTTAGAATCGCATCGAATTCTGCAAAATCTCTGATGCAAATCAAGCAGGAGCTCAATTTGAGTGTATCCCGGGAGACTGTTCGTCAGGTTTTAGTCAAAAGTCCGTTCATTAAACGGGCTAAAAAGGCAAAAGCTCCAAATCTGAATCCATCTCACATCGAAAAACGCTTAAACTTTGCACGGAACAATATGAATCGACAGTGGGATACGGTAAGTTATCAGAAATTTGTGAATATTGCACGATTAAAACAATTGTCTCTAACACTTTTTATTTTTGCGCAGACGGTCTTCAGCGACGAAAAAAAGTTTAATCTGGACGGCCCCGATGGATTTAATGGATACTGGTGCGATTTGAGGAAGGAGGAGCAATATTTCACGACCCGGAACTTTGGAGGAGGTTCATGTATGACATGGTGTGGCTTTTCTGCATCCGTTAAACTAGAAATCGCCTTCACGTCATTCAAGATGAATAGCATAGATTACATCACGGTTCTGGAAACACGTCTGCTACCTTTCATGCGCAGATTTCGACGCAAAAAGTTCACATTTCAGCAAGATAACGCTGCTATTCACACGATCAAGGAAACAAAACAATGAATGATGGACCATAAAATAGATCTGCACGACTGGCCAGCCCGGTCCCCAGACCTAAACCCAGTAGAAAACCTCTGGGGCATTATGGTTCGCAGAATTTATGCTGAGGGACGTCAGTATGCCACTGTATATGAGTTGAAATCGGCAATATCTGAGGCATTGGGAAATATTGAGAAGGCTGTCCTCCAAAACTTGGTAAACAGCATGCCGAACCGCATGTTCCAAGTTATTAACCGGAACGGTAAGGCAACTGATTATTGACATGTCATATTCACTGTTTATGACATTAATCTGCGTTTAAAACGCAGCAACCTGATCCAAATCCGAAGTGGTTCCAAGCTAAATTGACAGCATAAATTAACAAATATGCTCTCAAAATACATATTTAACTTTAAGTTTTAACTAAATGACTGCAATGTAATGTATAAATAATGAACTCAATAAAACATCAACAGTTGTTTTAAAACTTCTCAAATAACGTTTGAATTATCCCAAAACATAGGTGGTCCTAAGCTAACTTGACAGAGTGTACCCTACAATATGGAAATGGTACGACGTGTAGAGTCCAGAAGTCGACGTCATTTTGGAATCCAAGATGGTGGCCATCGGTTCAAGAAAAACTGTCAAATACCCTATAATATGGATATTTCCGGAGAGGGGACGACGTGTAAAGGCCGGACATCGATGCAAGACGTCATTTTGGAATTCAAGATTGCGGCCATCGGTTCAAGAAAAACTGTCAAATACCCTACAATATAGTTATTTTCAGAAAAGGGATGACGTGTAGAGGCTGGAAATCGATGCCAGACGTAATTTTGGAATCCGAGATGGTGGCCATCGGTTCAATAAAAACTGTCAAATTCCACAATATGGGTATGTTTGGATAGGGAATGACGTGTAGGGATCAGATATCGATGCCACTCGCCATTTTGAAATTGAAGATGGCAGCTTTTGCTTCAACGTAAACTATTAATGGGGATGACGTGTATAGGCCCAAAATCGATGTCTGCCACCATTTTAGGATCCAAAATGGTGGCTATGCACAGCCTCATATCAGTTCAGCACAATTAAAGTGGACCGTTTACGGGGTAGGTTTGGCGATAATCTATTAGGAAGATGAAATTGATCTAATTAATGTTTTAGGGTATTTTGGAGCTCAAAATCTTGCCTCGCATCAATTTGTCTGAATAATGCTTACCAAGCATATTGCGTATAATTTGTATAATGTGTATACCGTATCATTAACTAAGATGACAACGTTTCGACATCCTTTAACAAATCTTGCATTTTTGCACTCTGTTCGACATTACTGTCCAATGTGCAGAAGCTTTCGAACTCGGAGAGTTGATTTATTTTGAAATCGATTTCTGCCGTGGTGAGATAAAAATATAATCCATATTCATTGCAAATGGGTCCAGTTCACTAACAATTTCATCTGCTGTAGCCGGTGCATCTCTTATGATTTAGTTGATTTCCCCGTGTTTCTTATCCCCGGCGCACCAAAGTTTTCTTGAATTCGTTGAATTTTGGACATGATCTGCAAATTCTCGTTGTCGTTTTCATTGCATTGTGAATTCGTGAAATACGACGGAAGAATTTTCTTCAAGCAGTTGACCAACGTGCTTTGTTTTATGTCCTTTAGAACCAAATCCAAGCATTCGAAACAATTCTTGATGGTAAACTACTTTCGTGTATCCGCTAGTGAAAGGCCTTAATTCACGGCTGTTTCCAGCATAAAACTGTAGCTTCTCTTGACATAGGTTAAATTATGGCTTCGGCACCCATTGTCTGTTTTCGGCAACCGAAATTGAAACGTTAATTTCACTGTATTTTCCCATCAAAACTCTTCGCTGAATATATTAAACCAATTCCTTACCTTTTCAGCTTCAATCTGATTACATTTTTACGACTGTGCAATCCTGTTCTGCCATATTTTTCTTTAAATGAAATATACACACTACAAAATACGGCTGATTTCGAGTTGCCGATAATAGAACAGCTGGTTAGCACGCAGTTCAAATGGAAAGGGTGCCGAAAAAAAGAGACTGCCGACAATAGTCACACTCACCTGAGAAGTTTGGAGCGTTGTAAAAACATGTTCAACCCGTTTTGATCAATTCTGTCGATTGAAATTGGTAGAACAGCAAGCAGCAGATAAATGTCAACAAACAAACCTGTCATGTATGTGTGTGACGCTGAGAAATCGCTAATAGAAGTTCGGACGCTGCTTAGATTGACGAGAATACGTAAATTCCCCTACTTCAGCTTGAAATTTTTGATGATGCGTTGACCAAGGGGTTGAATCAAATAGGTGATCTTTGGTGGCATGTATAGAAGCATTATGGTGGGATTGCTTATGGTGGGCGGATGCAACGGAGCGTTATCAAGGAGCAGCAAAGCCTTGAAGCTAATGTTCTTGGCTGCGTAAAACTCCTCCGTCGTCCCCTACACGTCATTTTCTTTCCGAAAATACCCATATTTTAGTGTATTTGACACATTTTCTCGAACCGATTGTTACCATCTTGGATTACAAAATGGCGTCTGGCATTGATTTACAGTCTCTACACGTCATCCCCTTTCCGAAAATACCCACACGCAAACCAAAAATCTATTACTATGAATGTTAGTTCCGTTTCCTATCATCCTCTGTTCATGAACATCGCAGCGAATGTTAGAAGTTGACCTTACAGGCGATGTAATGGTTTTTTGTATTTTTCATTTCGTGTTCTATCTACGCTTTCGACTATACCAGTAAGCTTGTAGAACGAGGCACATTGTAGAACATTGTAGAACGACACACACACTTGCCTCGAATCTCTCCAGCAGAAAAAGCATATGAAGTCGAGTATGCGAGAAAATGAGCGCTTCATGTTTGCTTGTAGGCTATCTATATTCAGGAGCATGGAGACAGCAGTGGAGAAAGCACAGGTCTGATAATCGAAGCGTTCTTGGTTCGAGTCCAGTCGGCAATCGGATTCCTATTTTTTTCGACATAACTAATTTACCTCACTAATACACTCTACATTTTTCGGTCTCCAATTTTCTTGCATTGGACCGCAGCTAGGTATATCGCATCCTCGGTTCATGCGGTCTCCACTAACATCCTCTGATGATGAATCCCGTAAGCGAATCTTACATCCCCCGGTTGGGTGTACTGTGCATTCGCCTTGACGATGGAACCCTCAAAGCATGGGAAGATCATGCCACTACCGTCGATGATCCTAATTACGCTTGCCTCGCACAATTCCTTAAACGTACGATCCGGGTACTTGAGTCGATGTCCGTCAACCACCAGTCGCAGAATTCTCACACACCAGTGAATCAGTTCCTTTCGAATAGAAGACCATTTCCGCATAAAGTTGCCACCCACACTGTCTCGGAGGATCAGTTGCAGAAAAGCTATGCTTGCAATCATCGTCATTTTCTCATCAAATGTTCCCGATTCGAGAGGATGAGTATTCCTGACCGTCTAAGACTAATCGATATCATCCGTTTGTGCCCAAATTGTTTCCGCCCCGACCACTTTGCCCGAAATTGCCAATCCACATACTCTTGCCGACACTGCTTTCACCACCACCAACTACAACGAAGCTCCTAGCCAAGCCAAGCTCTTCATGCGTCTAGGCTATCATCAAATCGAAATCACGCTCCAGTTACCTCTACCACCTACACATGCACGAACTCCATTCCCAGTCATCAACTTCGAACGGTGATACGCACCCTGCACGTGCATTGTTAGATAGTGGCTCTCAGTCTAACATATTGAGCAAGAGATTCTGTCAGCTTTTGAAGCTTTCCCATCCACGCTGTTGGTGAAGCGTCGTCCAACGTGAAACATAGCGTTCACTCTTCCATTCGCTCAAGGAAAAAGGATTTTGAAATCGACCTCGACTTTCTTGTTCTACCTCGCATCACGATAGACTTGCCTGCTGTGACTTTTCCAGCTAGAAACTGGCGTATTCCACAAGACCTATTCCTTGCCGGTCCCAGCTTCAATAAGACTGGAGCAATCGATCTGCTCCTAGGGGCAGAGTACTTTCACACCATTTTCAATCCTGGTATCAAAATTGAACAGGATCAGTTCCACATGTCACCGCCTGCCACGTGTCCATATCAGATCCACTTCAAGACGCCGTCGAACGTTTCTGGAAATTGGAAGCAGTTAGCAACACAGCAAACCTTTCTGCTGAAGATCAACAATGCGAGTCGCATTTTGTTTCCAACGTCACCCAAACACACGATGGTAGATATATGGTTCGCTTACCACGCCACCCCGATTTTGATCCAATGCTGGGTGAGTCAAAAGCAGTCGCCTTGCGTCAGTTCATGTCGCTTGAAAAACGTCTAGATCGAGATACTGACTTGAAAATTGAATATCAGAATTTCCTTGCCGATTCTATATTCCTCACCCCCCTGTCGTGAATGAATCAAGCACGACAATGAAAGTGCGTGTTGTGTTCAATGGATCGATACATTCATCATCTGGATACTCCTTGAATGATGCTTTCTTGGTAGGGCCGGTAGTGCAAGATGAACTATTCGCCCTCATCCTTCGTTTCCGCAAGTACTCAATTACACTTGTCGCAGACATTTAAAAATATACCGCCAAATTTTAGTCGATCCTAAAGACACTACTCTGCAGAGAATATTCTGGCGCTTTGTCCTTGGTGGTCCAATCGAAATATGTGAACTTCTAACGGTGACCTACGGTTTGGCATCCGAGATGTGCAGTGAGCATTTCTCACTTGATTTTCACAACGCAAAAACAAATACAGTTTATTACTAGAATTAAAATCTACTTTTTCGTACGTACTTATTACAAGCTTAAACTTCATTCTATCTACTGCTTCAAACAGAACTATGTTTTGTCAACTAATTTTCGCAACAAACATAGCCTGTGCAATAAATCTTCTACGTTCCAATGAATCAAGCCCAAGGAGCCTGCATCATCGATGTTCATACGGCGGTAAATTCACAGGATCTTGCCATGGAAGACTACGAAGAGCATATCTCACAAATTTATTTTGAATTAATTCAAATCTACTTATCCACGTGGTCTGATATGGACGCCACAAGATTGCATTGGATTCTAAAATCGAATGTACTAGTGCAGAATAAAGTGACCGGAGGCAGTGAGGATCATTTGCTGCTTGTTTCTCTATTCATTCCAATCGACATAATTGTTCAAAGCTGTTTTAACGCGTTTTTATAATGCTCCAAACATTACTCAGGTGAGTGTGACTATTTATTGTCGGCAGCCCCTTTTTCTTCGGCAACCTTTCCATTTGCACTGCGTGTTAACCAGCTGTTCTACTATCGGCAACTCGAAATCAAGCGCATTTTGTAGTGCGTATGTTTCATTTAATGAAAAATCTGGCATAACAGGATTGCTTAGTCGTAAACATGTAATTGCATTGTAGCTGAAAGACTAAGGAATCGATTGAATACGTTGCTGCTATTTTATTGCCAGATCAGCTGCAATTACACAGAGAACCAACAGATGATGTTTGGGACTAACATTCATCCTCAATGTGTAAAAAGTGGCGATCTAATATTTAGCAATACCAGCGCCAGCCGGGCAGGTCAAATAGGGAATGGTAAGGAATGTGTTGACGTGATACTCGCTGTGAAGGAAACCGAGAAGTCTTCTGTGCTTCCACTAGAAATCACCGGGATGTTGGATGTGGGTAAAAGTTTGCAGCAGGGATCGTTCTGGTAAACTATTTAAAGCTGACTGTAGCGATTTAGTAAGATCCTAATTACGGCATACTGGACACTAGAGTGATGCAAAATTTGAAATTTTCGCTCCACAATACTTAAACGATTCCAAATCTGATCTTGACAAACCTCTCAAAATTTGAACCCATTTGGTGAGAATCTGAGATGGCACAAACCATTTGAAGTTTGTATGGGAATTACTATGGGAAAACCAAGATTTTTGTTATGTCTATCTAATAATTCACCATATCCGTTTGCTTCAAAAACTTTCAACTGTACTTGTAGGAAATTTTTCCAGCTACAACTTTGCTGAAGACCATTTTTTCATTAAATGCAAGGATCGAAAGTTATCAATGGTTCAATGCGCTGATGTCTTATGATCATGCTCAATCAACTGATCAGCAGGCAACATTGGTGTTTCTGGGGCGTTGAATAGGACACAAAAATCATGGCTACTATGTCACACTGCAAAATACAGTGTTGCCTACAGAGCAGCTGCTTGATCATGTCATAAGTTTATCAATCTCTTAAATAATTAATAACTTTTTCCTGTCTCGTTTTACATAGAAATGATCTGCAGCAAAGTTGTAGCTGAGAAAATTTTCTATAAGAATGGCTATCGAACTGTTTCGCAGCTCAATATGGAAAAAGACTAGAAGGCAATGAGCAAAAAGTTGAGATTTCCCATAGTAATTTACATGTAAACTTCAAATGGTTTGTGCGAAGTCTGTTTCTAACCAAATGAGTTGTAACTTTTGGAGGCTAATCAGGACCCGATTTGAAACCATTTAAGCACTGTGGAGCGAAAAAGTCAAATTTTGCATCAGTCTACTGGACACGGCATGGAATAATGGACACGACACGGCACAATGGATTGGATACCACGCTACAGGGCTGACAGTCGTGCTATTCTTCTCTCTGAGTAAAGAAGGGTGACACCTTCTTGAAATGGCGACTGGGCTTTGAGTGTGGCTGGCCTCGTCCCGGTAAAACCTTGGCAGGCCTCCGGATACGTTCAAAACTCGTCACAATTAATCATTTTGTCAAGCTTCTGCATTAATGTTCCATCAGATGTCACTACTGTTGTTTGCGGGGACATCCATCGAAAACTACGCATCATCTGTTTTCCGTTAATTTTTCACAGAGGACACTGCAGTGCAAAACATGTCTGGTACCTCTATATATGCCTTTAGATTAATATTCCAAGTCCCTCCTTTTTTACACATTCTGCACATAAAATAGCTCACCCCTCACAGAATTTCCCGCCGATTTTTATGTATGGGGTGGGGCATAAAGTATTTTTTGCGCAGAATATGTAAAAAAGGACGGGCTTCAAATGTTAAAGCAAATGCATATATAGAGGTACCAGACATGTTCTGTAGTGTCAGGTACTCTATTTTGTAATCTGTGAGATGGAAATCACAAATCGAGTGTCATCAAAATACGTGGCATGTTGAGAGATTGAGGTCATGAGAGAGAATTTACCAGCGGAACAGCACCATCTCTGTGGAAAATGGCCGGACTATATGATTAATTGGCGGTTGGTGAGTAGTTGGCTCAGATGTAACATTCCTGACTTACGCTGATCTGGCTCTGAACACAGCCCCCTAGCATGGCCTCCCTGCTTGTGTAGATAACCATGGGATCACGATAGGTGACTACTTACAACGAGTGGAGATAGCGGACCAACAGAATGGAGAAAAACGGAGAAAAAAAGAAGAAAATGAGAAACCCCAAAAAAAAATATGAAGGACGACGGCAAGACGCCAGAAAGTGAAAACGGAGGAGCGAACGTGTTCGCAAGGAGCGGGATATTGCAGATATCACCAGCGGAACCTGGAGGCCACAGCGAGTTCCAGCAGCAGCAGTAAGCCCCAAGATGCAGCAAGAACACCAAGGAGAGCTAGGTCTTGTGCTAAGACAGATGTTCACACCGAAATCCTGCAGTAGCACACCCCAAGAAGAATTGCAGCTTGGGAAGACTAAATTGATGGAGGTCAGGAGGAGGATCAATGAACTCCATGACATCGTCAATGATAAGAGCAACGTCCACAAGGCAATAAAGGAAATGGTGACGGGCATCAAGATCCGTGACTGCCGAAAGGGCACTGATCGAAGCCAAGGAGAAAGCAGCAGCTTAAGCTCAGGAGACGCCCAAAGGACCTCGAAATCCACGCTCGAAGAAGAGGAAAAGGAAAGCGCCAGGAGAGGAAGAGGAGTTGAAAAAAGTAAAAAATGACAAGGAAGACAACAGGGAGGAGGGATGGCGAACCGTTGAGAAGCCGAAGGAGAAGTGGAAAAAAACGGAAGTGAAGAAGAAAGAAGAACAGAAGAAGGAGATACCCAGGACTCGTCAGAAGCGAAGTAAGGGCGATGCTCTGATCGTCGAAGCAAAAGGCAACAAGTCGTATGCAGCACTCCTCCGGAAGGTTCGAGAAGATCCGGAGTTGAAGCAACTAGGAGAGAACGTGGTGAAAACCAGGCGCACCCAGAAAGGTGAGATGCTCTTTGAGCTGAAGTAGGATCCTTCGATCAAGAGCTCAGCCTTCAAGGAGCTCGTCGAAAAGTCTCTTGCCGAAGGGGCCAGCGTAAGAGCTCTATCCCAGGATACAGTGGTCGATTGCAGGGATCTGGACGAGATCACTACAGAAGATGAGCTGAGAAGTGCCTTGAGAGTGCACTGCGATCTGGGAGACGTCCGGATGTCAATCCGGATGAAGAAGGCGTACGGCGGCATGCAAACGGCGGTGATACGGCTTGCAACAGTTGGAGACGGGCAAGGTTAAGGTTGGGTGGTCAGTGTGCCCGCTGAAAGTCACTCCTCGGGTTACCAAGCAACTGAAGCGATGCTTCAAGTGCATGAGTTTCGGTCACCAGGCGAGGAACTGCAATGGTCCTGACAAATCTGATCTGTGCAAAATATGCGGGGAGAAAGATCATATTGCAAGAGGCTGCACAACCCACAACCCAAAAATCGCGATAAATCCTGCAATGTTATTTGGGAAAGCAACCGAGGTGTATGTTCTGCAAAAAAGAGGACAGAAACGATCATACGACGGGATGTTTCAAATGCCTAGTATACAGAAAGGCGATGGCAGGCCAACAGTAATGGAGGTAACCCAAATAAACCTCAATCATTGCGACACTGCACAGCAACTGTTGTGGCAGTCGACAACAGAAACAAAGTGCGACGTTGAAATCATTGCGGAACCGTATCGAGTTCCTCTTGATAACGGTAACTGGGTGGCGGATAGAGCTGGGAATGCTGCTATACAGGTTATGGGCAGATACCCCATTCAAGAAGTGGTTGCTAGCTCATACGAAGGTTTCGTGATCGCCAAAATCAAAGGAATCTTCGTACGTAGTTGTTACGCACCCCCAAGATAGACGATAGAGAAGTTCCATGAGATGCTGAATGGACTTATCGTTAGTGAGAGTATGTGACACGACCATGCCGAGGAAACTGGAGCCAAATAACAGACTGCGTCCAGTTTACTGGTGGAACGAGGCACTTAGCACTCTCCGTGCTAGTTATCTCAGAGCCAGAAGGCGTTCTCAGAGAGCAAGAACGGAAGCAGACAGAGAGGAGCGCAGGGTGGTGTTCCGAGCGGCCAAGGCTGCACTAAAACGAAAGATAAAGCTGAGCAAGTCAAACAGTTTCAAGGAGCTGTGCCGAAATGCCGATGCCAACCCCTGGGGCAACGCATACCGAGTAGCGATGGTGAAGATCAGAGGTTCAACGATGCCGGTTGAAATGTGTCCCAGCAAGTTGCAAGTCATCGTGGAGGGACTTTTCCCACAGCATGACCCAATGACCTGGCCACCTACACCATATGGCGAGGAAGATGAAGACAACGTTGAACAAGTCTCCAACGAAGAACTCATAGCAGCAGCGGAAGGGTTGAAGGCGAATAAAGCTCCCGGCCCGGATGGAATTTCCAAGTCAGGGTCAGTTCCCTGATAGGTGGAAGGTACAAAAGCTTGTGCTGTTGCCGAAGCCCGGAAAAGCACCGGGGGATCCTGCATCGTATAGGCCAATATGCTTGCTGGATAATGTCGGAAAGCTCTTGGAGAGGATCATCCTGAACAGACTGACGAAATGCACGGAGATTGAACACGGATTGTCGGAGAGGTAGTTTGGATTCCGGAAAGGGAGATCGACGGTGGATGCAATTCGGACAGTGATTGACAGAGCCGAGAAAGCTTCCAAACAGAAGCGGAGAGGAAATCGACACTGCGCCGTGATTACGATTGAATGCATTCAATAACGCCAGCTGGGAGACCATCGCCAAGGCGCTCCATAGAATGAGGGTTCCAGACTACCTCTGCAGGATTCTAAGTAGTTACTTGCAGAACCGGGTCCTGGTCTACGTGACAGACACGGGGCAGAAATCGCTTAGAATCACGGCGGGAGTTCCCCAAGGCTCCATTCTAGGTCCCACGCTGTGGAACGGAATGTACAATGGCGTGCTGACGCTCAAGCTGCCCAAAGGAGTTGAGATCGTTGGCTTTGCGGACGATGTCGTCTTGACGGTAACAGGCGAGACGCTCGTGTTGGCGACCGAGGCGATCGACAGGATTGGTAACTGGATGCAAAGAGCGAAGCTGCAGAAAGCCCACCTCAAAACGGAAGTGTTATTGGTCAGTAACTGTAACACGGTGCAACGTACAGAAATCATTGTCGGGGAATACGTCATAGCCTCAAAGCGTGTTCTGAAATGCCTGATCGATGACCGGCTAAACTTCAAAAGCCACGTCAAATATGCCTGTGAGAAGGCGACGAAGGTCATCAACGCAATAGCCAGAATCATGCCGAACAATTCTGGTCCAAGTAGCAGCAAGAGGCGTCTTCTGGCTAGTGTGTCCTCATCGATACTAAGGTACGGAGGTCCAGCCTGGATTGAAGCGCTGAAAACGAAGCAGAACCAAAGGAAATTGAGCAGTACGTTCCGGCTCATGGCCATGCGAATCGTGAGTCCGTACAGAACCATTTCGATGGAGGCAGTATGCGTTATCGCCGGTATGATCCCAATCGGCATCACCTTGGCGGAGGACTACGAGTGCTATATGACGAGAGAAACCAAAGGAGTACGAAAAATTGTGAGAACGGTGTCGATGGCTTAGTGGCAGCAGAGAGCGGTAGATGGACACACAGGCTAATACCGATTCTTTCGACATAGGTGAACAGGAAACATGGAGAAGTCAACTTCCACTTGACGCAGTTCCTGTCTGGTTTTGGTTTTGGTTGGAAAGACGGAACCGGGAGAACTTCCATCGCCGGGGAACTCTCCGTCAGAGTAGGCTGAATCCACCGCTGGGGGTTAGCCTAGTAGAGCGCGACTACGCTGGGAGCTAAATGGCTCTTAAACTGGAGAGACGAACTAGAATCACCAATTAGCTGAGGTAAAATGAGGTGCGTAATGCACAAACCTTTTCGAAGTAATAGGACAAGTGGTACCTGGCGAATAAGGGAAATGTGTTCAAGGAGGTTCGAGTGCGGTAAGAATCCCACGCATCGTGTCACCGCGACCTTGTGATTAAGAAATTAGAAGAGTTTTTACAAATAATAGTCATAGGCAGAGTAAGTTGGGGTAAAATGTGCCCGGGGTCATATGACCAACAGCATTTTTTTTTTCTCGTACTATCCAAAGGCTAATTGATATAAAAAGTTTCCCAGATGATTGTTCAGCAGCAGATTTTCTGGACAAAACACAAGATGAAAAGGTATTTTGGAACAAAAACACAGATTTCCTTTCGGAAACCCTGATTTCTCCCCGATGAAACATTTCATAGGAGATAAGAAACTCTACTAAGTCGTTTCTCGATTTTCTGTGAAATAGGTTGAGAGAGCTCATTCTTCAGCGAAATGATTCTCAGAAGAAAAACGAATGAACTGTTTTTGAAAATGAACTTTCCACCACTGAATATTGGATTCCCTTTCTGGACCACTGTGAGCCACTGGACAACAACCTTGCAGAAAACTCACTTCACCAAGTTAACAATGAACTTCATGGAAATCCGAGAAGGGCACTTCTGATCGATTTTTCAATTGGCGTGGAAATGCTCTATCAAAATATTGATGATCTTGTACCTGCGAATTTCCCAATCTATACTAGAACATTCAAGAAGCGTTTCAAGATGATTTGGCGACACTTCGTTCACCGAAATTGTTAAAACAGCACGCACTCGCTTTCAAACCTTTAACGCAGTTGATGATTTCCCCTAGTACTTTAACGCTGAAATTGGAAATTTTCCTTTCTGACAAACCCACTTAAAATTTTCCTGAACGTGAATTGTATTATTCTTGCTTTGTTTTCCCCCTTCACTCTCGTGAGCTCACCGTCTACAGATGCATGTCTTCTTCGGTGAATGGGTTGTGACAAGTCGGTAAACCTCCACGTTCCCAAGTGTAGGCCTTCGCTTCCCAGGAATACGTTGTGCCCACGTGAAATATTTACATCACTCAGACAACCGACGACGGCCAAGCTGTTTTGAAACGAAAAATTCCATCCGAAAGCAGAGCGTGGCCTACCGGGTTCCAGCCTCGGCACTCGCGCATCCATTTCCGTTTGGAGCTTTGTTTTTCAATGTCAGGAGGAATGCCTATTTGAATGCGGATTTTCGGATTCATCCCATTTGAATGCGAATGCGAGATGTGAGTGTGGGTGGCTGGGCGGATGTTTACACGTGCCATCATGGAGGATGGCGGTGGGAGGCGATGTACGAAAGCTTTTCACAAATTGATTGCAATGGAGCGTTCCGTTGGTTGGGAAATACTTCGGAAGAAGGCGGATCACATGGCAATGCAAGAAAGACAGAAATGGAATACGATGTACGAGCAAAAAAAAAATGGGTGCTTGAACGATCCAACAGAGACTCGCTAATTCGAGTGGAATCTTTGATGGAATTTCAGCTTCAAAGGGGTACTCGCCTCGTTTGCTCTTCGCTCGGTATGTAGGTAAAAGTGTGTGAGCAAATCGGCATCGGTAGGTTGTTTGTCAACTTTGATAAGAAGATTAATGCAGGCGTGAAATCCGAAACGGTGTGGGTCGGAAGCTTTTGAACGTGAATTTGATTAAATAATTTTTTTTTTATTTTCAATATGCTGGTTCTTGGCAGTCAACAAATAATTCACTCTTTATTGCTGCAAAACTAGCAAGCGTCAGCAACTGTCAAACATTCAAACTATTCGCTTGTTGAAATTGGAATCATACTCAACTTGCCTCTCCATCCCGGAATGGCTTCATAAAATGGAATAAAGTTTAATGAATCTGCCAATCGCATTTGCCAGGGAGCGAAGCAAACTTTCCACTCCAATTCAATAAATACTCATTTCGTAGAAACGATTCTCAACAAACTCATCATGATCCCAACCGTTTCCGAGAATGGCAGCTGCGGCACAAAGAAATAAACACCCGCATCAACAACGTTGAGATGCGAGAGTGAGTTTTCCACAGCATGAAAAAAAAACCCCGAATTGAAAAGCGAACATTATTGTAACGATAAACGCGCTTCAAATTTTCCTAGTCATTAATTAATGTACGGCAACGATCCGCGCAATTATTTCCCCCACCGCCGCAGACCGCACTGTTCCTACACCCGAAGGATATCAGCACGGAAAACCTTTCTTCCACCAGCATTCATTTGCATTACTAATCTGCTCTGCCGCTCCGGCCATCCACCTGCCCACCATCCTTCACCGAGTCGCGAGTGGAACTTTCTATTCATTAAAGAATTTGTAAAATAAACCGACGAAACATTTTCACGCTTAATAAAAAACGGTCGGTTGGTAGCTACTCCCACGGAACGCATTTCAGACCACGCTCGAACAATTCCCATTCTCTCGGCATTACTATCACTATCCATAAAGCTGTGGCATTCCAGCATCGCTCGGTTGAGCTGGTTTTCTCATCAACGAATGCATCTTCATCCGAAGGGCAGCTAGGGTGCCAGTGAATGTTCGGGGGAAAAAAGTGACCTTCGAACCTTTCAAACCGACCGTCTACAAAATTTTTATTATTTGGAAAAATACCCAGCGTAAAATTTGACCTCAATCGGAAAATCGTCAAGGTTTGAGTTTTTTTTGAAAAACTGAAAATCAATTAAAGTTGGGAGGGGGTGAAATGAAATTTAGGACTACGTCTTTAATTTCTATACTACACTGTTTGAAAACTAAAAATGGAACATGAACCAAAATTATGAAAGATTTTGAACATGAATAACTCAGCTGCCCCTGGACCAATTTCAATAATTTTATCACCAATCGATCAGAAATATTTCTACGCAATGCTTCAAACTGATGATTTTCAACACGAAACTATTGAAAAAGTGGTAAATTCAAGCATTACCCAATATACAAATAAAAGCGATAATTTTATCACTGTTTTCATTAAATAAAAGTTGTTCCCAAACCCAGTTGTCATAATCGAGTACCACTTGGTTGCTTTAACCTGAAAAGATATAAAACAACGCTGCTCTCTAGCCTCAACTCATTTTCGCTTCGGACGCCGTAGTCAGCTGGCAGAAGCAGTCGTCTGGCTCGCCGTAGCGGTGTCAAACGTATCTCCGGCTTGGGGGAAGACATATCCTAATATAGTACAAAGTGGTATTATAATATCATTAATATCAGTACTAAAATATTAAATCTGAGCGGTACTATGATTTCGCACGAATTTAGTTTAGAGTGCATATGAAATGTCAAAATAAAGAAAACCTTTGTTGTGGTTTTTTTTTTCACAACAAAACATAAAAATGGAGTGCTCCGTACAGGTGAGATTAGTAGCAAGTGGTTAAGATTTAAGTTTAAAGTAAGCTCCTCTATTGCTAGAATGTGTATGCATGCTTTTGGCGTAATATTCAAGCTGTTGTAGGACTTATCCCAACCAGCGTGCAGCGAGCCTTAGAGCTACAAGGTTATGCTGCCAGCTCGGGGCTCGGTGATATAACTAGCGAAGACATTACCGATATGCAGGAATCAATTCGAGAATGCGCTACTCTGTATGATAGTCTGCTGGACGCGGAACAGAAAAAAAGAGCTGTTTGGTATCTTGGTGAGGGATCCAGGAAAGTTCTGTTTTTTTAGTGGTAAGAGAAAGGCGATTTTGAAAGTGGCGGAGGGGGTGAAACGGTTTGGAATAGCCAGGTTGTTGTCGGCAGCCCCACCAAACGAATCAGCATCATTGCCGTCGACTGTAGTAGAGTCGGCAAGTGAAGAATTGACGAACAGGCTTACAACGTACTACACTTAGCGGTATGTAATTTTTGATGACATCCCAAATATCATGCCTAAATATACGTTTGAATTTGTTGTAGCGGAACAGACTCACCAGAGCTGCAAGAGTTTTTGGCCGGGCTCAGAAGAATGCCAACTCGAGTAACGCGAGAGAAAGGTGGCTCTTTAGTAGCGGCTTTGACGTGCGTTTTATGCTCTCCAGAAAAACGATTGAAAATTGTGAAAACGGGGGCAGGAACATGCCTGATAGGGAATTTCGTCAAACATTGCAGTCAGTACCACTTCGCGCTTTCACCTTGCCGGAGAAAACGAACGAGGTATTCCCGGGACAAACATTCAGATGTAGGAATGGAAAAAGATTGGTTGGACGAGAATGATGAGTACTGTGGTGAAGGTACATCTCGAAGTGATTCTCCGGTGCGTCGCATGATAACTACTGACAACTACAGAGCGCAGACCACCCGTAGAATTTCACTGACAGACTCTAACAACGAATCATCAATCGATCTGATTGAATGTTCCCCTGAATGACAAGGTGGATGTAGATCACAGCCAGAGCCTGCTACTGAGGTGTACAAAACGAGCACGACCAGTATCAATGCAGAATGCGCAAGTTCTTTGAGTCCATTTTCAGATAAGACTGTTGCAGATCATTATGGCAGTGATAATGAACGACTTCAACAAAGCGGATATAGTCCAAAGCCAGAGACGGTCGAAGAACGCATTGTCGATATACAAAGCGCAAGTTCCAAGTATCCACTTTCAAGTGAGATCGTCGGAGATGATCATGATCAACAAAGCGGATATAGTCCAAAGCTAGAGGCGGTCGAAAAACGCAGTATCGATTCACAAAGCGCAAGTTCCATGAATCCACTTCCAAGTGAGATCGTTGGAGATGATCATGACGTTGATAATATTCGACTTCAAGCAAGTGGATTTAGTCCACAGGCAGAGCCGGTCACTGAATTGTGCGAAACAAGCACGACCAGAGTCATTGCACATGGTGCAAGTTCCTTAAGTCCGCTTCCAGGTGAGATTGCACGAGGTTATCATGGCAGTGATGATGCACGACTTCAGTTAGGTAGATGTAGTCCACAGCCAAAGTTGGTCGCTGGTATTTCTGAAACACGCACGACCAGTGGCAATGCACATGGCGCAAGTTCCCCACGTATACTTCCAGCTAAGATCACCGGAGGTAATCACGACAGTGACGATCCTCTATTTGGCACGGAAGAAGGAATATGCGATGAGTAGTTCTGATTTACCTACTAGGAGTTGGAAAAACTTGAGACACAAACATTTTTGATTTATTATTGTTGCATTTTTTTTTCTTATTTACTTTTCTACAATGAAAAATGATTGTTTTAGACAGAATAAAAGGGTAGAATCTTTCAATTTTGAGGATTATTAAAAAAAAACTAAAGTTGAGTCATATTTTTTTTTTGTAAAATAATTAAATTAAAATAGCTTCTGACATGAGCCCTACAAATTTCAAGACCAAATTCCAACACCTAATCCAAATCCTAGCCCAAGCCCTTCTGCGATACCTGACTTAAAACAAATATACCACAGACAAACAGACAACACTTGCAGACTGTTGATCGAACAGGCATTTAATGGTCAATTTAAATTTTTCTCAGTTGGTACTATTGCCATATAGGGTTGTTGGCCTATTGAGCAGAAAACACCTATGACCGTGTCAACAACAGATAGCGGTAATGTTTTAGCGACCATGTTATTCAGAGAACAATATTCAATGTTTTATGTCTGTTTGTCTCTGAATAAACGTTATGCACGAGTATCCCGAATCCATCTAATTTAACTTAACATTTGCAGTGCAAAGTTAGACAATATTCAATACGTTTGTCTGTTTGTCTGTGATATTGTCACTAGAGTTGGAAACCGAAATGACCCACGTGAGTAGAATCTATTGTCGCGAGTGGGTCATTTCGATTTCCAACTCTAGCGACAATAATACGTTATGCACGAGTGCAAAAATAAGACAATTAGGTAATACATTACAGTAGTACAAGTCCAAGTCCTTGTCCTAATCCAAATCTTAATCCATGTCGTAAACCAAATCCTAATACAAGTCCTAGTATATATCCTAGTGCAATTCTAAATTTCTTTAGCACACAATGGGTCAACATTATTCGCTGAACTGAAATAACATTTTGATATCATTGTTTGATAAAGAAACGTTTCTGATACTCCACCGCATTTACCGTATATATTCGATGCATCTTATGTCAAATCTTATGAAAATAATCGTTTATTTAGTGATTCATGTTTCTGTTTCATTTACTATTTTATTTAATTATTTTGAACACCAGCTACTAACCAACATGACATTTGCCCTTCATCGAGCTCCTCGAGCATCACTGGTGCACCTGTATTGAAGAACCTTGTAGACATGCATCGCTCTTCAAAGGACATCAAACCGTATGCAAGACGATACACATTATTAGAGAAAGACATATGTTGTTTCGAATACCTCACATCTGGAAACGCGCATTACAAATATTTAGCTGCGAACTCGTTGACAATGACCACTAAGACTATCCAGTGCCACATTCAGACCAATAGTACTCACATACGTGAGGGTATTATTGATGCTATTGGTCTGAAAGAGTATCTCGTGCGCAACAAGTTTCCACTGCGAGTAGTCCTTTGTGAGGACGCAACCAAAGTGACAGCTGCAGTGGAATTCGACTATAAGCAAGATACAGGAGTGGAACTTCGAATCAGAAAGTGGCTCCACTTGTCATTTGCGAACACTAGCGCACCTAGCGGTAGAAGGCATCTTCGGCCTGCAGTTAAGATAGGGAGCATGCTATGATAGTGTGAGTGCACATAGAAAGCCCGTGTGGAACGCTACCACAACACATCGCTCGTTGAGCAGAAAAACGAGCACTTTTTGATTCACCAATTTGTTTGCACTTCCCCTTCTGTTCTGTGAAGATACGCTACGATGCTACAGCCCGGTGTCCCCACTGAATGACAACGGCCTCTCAGATCCAACATTTTTTGCGGCAACATCGCCGTTTAAAATGCGTGATGCTATAAAGAAGTATGCACTAGGAGAGTACGCCTACGTGCAACTAGCTCTACCGTTAGCAACAGACGCTGCGCCGTACGTACTGTACCATGTGTGTTCGGATAAAGGGTGATACGGTCAAAATTTAGTCAATATCAACTTGACGTATTTCTTTCAATTTTGCATTTAAAAAACCTGAACACCCCTCATTTTGAAGGTGTGTGTGTGTAGAATGTTGCTCCTATTTTGATTTTGGAATTCACTCTTCAGTTGTCAAAGTGCCGTCCAAGCAAGAAGAGCAGCGTATCAAAATTTTGCTCGCGTATCGCGAAAATCCGAGCTACTCGCACGCAAAGTTAGCAAAATCGCTAAAAGTTGCCAAATCAACCGTTACAAATGTAATTAAAGTGTTTGGGGAACGTTTGTCGACAGCCAGGAAGTCTGGATCGGGGGGAAATCGAAAACCGGAAGCCACTGAGACGACAAAGAGAGTTGCCGGTAGTTTCAAGCGAAACCCTAACCTCTCTCTCCGAGATGCCGCAAATAAGCTGGGTGTATCGTCTACAACCGTGCATCGAGCCAAAAAACGAGCCGGACTATCGACTTACAAGAAGGTAGTGACTCCAAATCGCGATGATAAACAAAATACGACGGCCAAAGCGCGATCCCGGAGGCTGTACACGACGATGCTGACGAAGTTTGACTGCGTGGTAATGGACGACGAAACCTACGTCAAAGCCGACTACAAGCAGCTTCCGGGACAGGAGTTTTATACGGCAAAAGGAAGGGGAAAGGTAGCAGATGTTTTCAAGCACATGAAACTGTCAAAGTTCGCAAAGAAATATCTGGTTTGGCAAGCCATCTGTACCTGTAGCTTTAATAGCAGCATTTTCATAGCTTCCGGGACTGTCAACCAAGAAATTTACGTGAAAGAGTGTTTGAATAAACGTCTGCTGCCTTTCCTGAAGAAACACGGTTGTTCCGTACTGTTTTGGCCGGATTTGGCATCTTGCCATTACGGTAAAAAGGCCATGGAGTGGTACGCCGCCAACAACGTGCAGGTGGTTCCCAAGGACAAGAACCCTCCCAACACGCCAGAGCTCCGCCCAATTGAGAAATACTGGGCTATTGTCAAGCGGAACCTAAAGAAGACCAAAAAAACTGCTAAGGGCGAGCAGCAGTTCAAGGCAAACTGGCTTTCTGCGGCGAAGAAGGTGGACAAGGTGGCTGTACAAAATCTGATGGCGGGGGTCAAGCGTAAGGCCCGGCAATTCGGATTTGGAAAAGCGGAAGCCTAACTGAATATTTTTACTGAATTTTATACTAATTGAACTTGAAAAAGAAATTTAATTTGATTTTTTAAATAAACGATTTCACCGATTTACACGCGTTTTCCCTTAACCAAATTTTGACCGTATCACCCTTTAATAGGTCCGAGTTCAAAGACGTGCTCAAGCGGTGGCAACACAACGAGGAAATGTTGCAGCAAATGCTTCGGACGGTGACCCGAGGCTACTGAAAGCCATGAAGGTACGAGCTGGACTCGAGCAGGACGCCATTCCATCCCGGTGGGGACCGTGGTTCAGGGTACATGATGAACCCAATGTCCCATTTAATGTCCAAGACATGGTTCACTGCGTGAATAAGTTTAGAAACCGTCTATTGAACTGCGATTTGGAAATTTGTTCCTGCAAATAAATTAATTATTTAAAGCAAAGCTTGAAACCCGACGCTAAATATGATGAATCCGGACATGATTGACTACATGGAAAAAAATTATTAAGGGAAGTGCAGGAACGGTACTATTCCTCAGAATCATGAAGCTCATGTACCGATCCTTTGTTGAAGAAGGATTAGATCCGCTGCAAAGAGTACATGACGTGTGGTAAGTATTATAAGATATTTTCTTATGAACTTCAGAAAGAAACACATCATAATTTATTTTTAAACGGTAAGACAATCGAATAGCTACGTGCTACGGGTCTTTTTCAGGACGTCCTTCTGGAAGACCTACGGGAATTCATCTAGATTTTTTGTGAAAGTTCTATGGACTTCTTTTTGAAGTTCTCTGGACTACTTGTGGAAGTTGTGTGGATTGTTTCTAAAAGTCCTATACACGTCTTCTTGAAATCCTATGGAAATCTTCTGCAAGCCCTATGAACTTTTTCTGTAAGTCCTATGAACATTATTTGGACACCCTATTATTTCTGGGAATTCCAGACGAAGTTCCGAGAAGGCCGGCCAAAATTCCGGGAAGTCTTGCGTAAATTCCGGTTTTTGTTAGTCCTGACCAAGTTCCCGCAAGTACTGCCGAAGTTCCGGATAGTCCTGAAAAAGTCCCGGGAAGCACTGTCGAAGTTCTGGGAAGTCCAGACGATGTTCCATGGAAGTTTTGCTGGAGTTCCGAAAAATCCTGCTGCAGTTCCGGGAGGTCCTGACGAAGTTTTTGGAAGTCATGCCAAAGTTTCGGGTGGTGCTGCTGAAGATCAGGGATGTCTTCCCAAAGCTCTGCAAAACCCTGCTGAAGTTCCTGACTGATCACAAATAATAATTCCTTTCGAGAGCGGCGATGGTTTTCGTTTTGGCGCGGAACACGGGTGCGTTAAAAAGATCAGAAAAGATTTGTCATTTTATACACTGTTAAAAATCAAATACTTATTTGTCATTTGGTGGAGATTGCTACTATAATGTAGTATTATAGTGTTATAATATCATGATATCTACCAATTTTTGTAATATTACTACAAAACTTAATGTCAGATCTATATGCCTTCCCCCTAGATCTCCGGTCTACGAGGTGTGCTGAAGGTGTTCTTGGAAAATGAGATCCGTGATGCTACCACCTACACTGAACACGCCAAGCGTAAGTGGCCATGGATGTGTCATCTACGCTTTGAAACGACAGAGACGCACTCTGTACCGTTTCGGAGGTTAAATTATCACCAATTTTGGCAACAAACGGCCCATTTCAGGGCCACCAAGCTTATTACAGTAAAGAGTAGGAATAGAATTTATCTACCTGTTTGTCGATATTTAGAACCACACGCCCCCAACAACCACATAAAATGCTCTTGTAACCAAACTTAAAATCAGGGGTGCAAATGATTTTGATCGATGCATCAACTTTCTCTTTGAAAAAAAAAAATACCACAAATTTTGAACGCCTACAATTTATAAAAAAAACGGATAGAGTTAAGATAATGATGATCGATCATTAAAACTTTTGTCAAGCTTCTGCATTTATGTGACGTCTATAGGAAACTACGCACAATCTGTTTTATAATTGTTCACAGAAGACAGTGCAATGCAAAACATATCTGCATTTAGATTAATATTCGAAGTCCCTCCTCTTTTAAACATTCAACACACAACAACTCACATAATTTTTATGAATGGACGGGGCAAAAAGCATCTTTTGTGCAGAATATTAAAAAAATAAGGGACTTTGGATGATAATCTAATTATAGATAGAGGTACCAGACATGTTTTGTAGTGTTAGGTACTCTATTTTGTAATCTGTTAAAGGGAAATCATATTTCTGTGCACTAGCGGTCCTACATCAAGCTTCCGTTCGTGCCTCTAGGCACAGACCCTTCTACTTTTTTTTAAGTAGGACTACGTCTGTGATTTCTGTATGGGGGTGCACTTTGTGAAAACCGAAAATGAAACATGAAACAAAATTGTGAAATATTTTGAACGTTAATAACTCAGCTGCCCCTGGTCCAATTTCAATAATTTTATCACCAATCGATCATAAATGTGGCTACGCATCGATAAAAATGCTTTCAAACGTTGATTTTTAACAAGAAACTATTGAAAAAGTTGTATATATCCAGCATTGGCCAAAAGCGTCGAATTAACTAACAAATCCAGTAATTACGTACATGCATATGCTGCTTCCCCAACACAGTCATCAGAGAATTACTCCTAGACGAAACATGTCGATGTAGCATTACGACGAGGTTCGGTAGTTTAGTGGTTACCGTTTCTGCTTACTGAGCAGAAGGTAGGGAGTTCAATTCCAGGCATATCGCCTTCCTTGCCATTTTTCACTTTGCCTTATTCTATCCCCACAGTGAATCCTGATATAAAAATAACCTACCTCACTAACACAACTATCCTTCCCAAGACAGCCGTGGAGATGTAGAGGTATTCTCACCACACACACCATTAATTGATCCACTGCTTTCGCATATGTCGGTTGCTTGCTGTGCTCTTTTGGACGGTTTTAACTTTTACAGGTTCACATAAGTGAATACTTTTCCGAACCGAAATGGACGTTTGCTAGATCTTGTCCTGGCAAATGATTCCGCTCTACCGGGCACTTCTGTTTCCTTGCCGGTCGAGCCACTGATTGATCTAGATGCCGATCATCCCGCTCTCGTCGTGTCATTTAGTTTACCTACGCCGATTCTTTTTACGCCGTAATCTGAGTGCTACTCTTTGGACTTTTGCCGGGCCGATTATGTTGCATTGAACAATGCGCTTGCAGAAATTGATTGCCAATTTATCGAAACTGCCGCTAGCGTGAATGATGCAGTGGATTTTTTCAGTGCTGCACTGGAAGATGCTATTTTCCGCATTGTCCCAGCTCGACGACCTCCGCTAAAGCCCACGCCTACGCGTGCTAAAACGTTAGCGCTCTGCCACCCTCCAAAAGTATTGTAACTCTCGCTCGTTGTACTACAAACGACTGTTCAATTTTGTGAGTCGTAGTTATCGAAATAACAATCGTTTTCTCTATAATCGACACGTGAGACGCACGGAAGCGAACCTTCGCACGAATCCAAAAAGTTTTTAGTCGTTTGTCAACTCCAAACGGAAGGAATCCGGGTTGCCTTGTTCCATGTTTCTCGGGAATGCCTCGGCTAATATTGAATGAGAAAAATGCGACTTGTCTGCTCGTCATTTCAAGCAAGTGTTCCACGATTTTTCCGCTTCGCCGGAACAAGTGCTGGACGCTACTGTTGGGATGCCACGTGATGTGTTTAGTTTCGTTATTCCGCTCATTTCAGAAGACACGGTGATAGTCGCAACACGCAAACTGAGGCTGTCGTTCGCCGCCGGACCTGACCAACCTAGTATATTTGGTTTTGCACCGTCGGGGTTAACATCAATCTGATGACAGTTCAGTGGTACTGTTTACGTGGACTTAGTCGATTTTTTCTTGGGTGGATTTTCTCGATAATTTTTCGGACTGCAGTGAGATGTAAACCACACTTCTGCAATGTCCATGAGCAACATCCTTTCTACGCGCTGTTCCTCGACAATTTTCAAGTTGAAATTCGGAAATTTAAGAATATTTTTTTTTCGAAAAAACGACTGAGTGCTTGTAAACAGTACCACTGAACTTTCAAAAAGGTTCAGCCTATTAGCACTGAGTTCATTCGTGACGTCACGCTGCAGTACCTAATACAAGGTGTGGAATTGATGGGCTTTATGTATTGGTGTAGTTCGTTTTTCACTCGGCTTCCATTCGGCTTCGCACGATTCGCTTCTTTCGTACGCTCAAACACACTCGTAGTGACGTCACAACATTTGTTTAAGCCAGCGTTTGCATAGCAAATTTAATATAAATTATATATTATACATGAAAAAACGCATACCGGTGAGTTTGTGCCCGTTTTCAAGAAAGGAGTTATTACAAAAATCCAAAATGCCAGCTGATATTTCCCGGAGAATTTACAAAAGAATACAGTCAAGCACAGTTATCATGCAAACATATCTAGGATTTGCTGTACTTCATATTTCGCAAATTTGCTTTTGAGCGTTATGACGTCGTGACCAGCCTCTCCCGCAATATTTAAATTTTTTCCCTCTACCAACACATACGGGAGCGCTAGATGTCCACACCTTGTATAGACCAGGTTGGGACCTGACGGCATTCCGTCATCAGTTCTAAAACGTTGTGTAGCCAACAGTGCTGTGCATTATCATGACGGTCATCCTAACATTACCGACACCTCTAAAAAATGACGGTCAACTAGCATATCACTTGGAAACACCTTTACCTCACTAGACCGTCTTCATAAAAGCCATTTATGACAGTTAGATTAAATGACAAGGAGAGAGTAGTAAAATCATTCACTCACTGATCATCTCTGTTGAACATTTATAAGTGGGAAGTGAGAATAATGCTCCCTCATCTTCCTGTTCTTGCTAAAAGTTGTTACGGCAGAACATACGAAACATTTTGAAGAAAACGTTGTATTTTCATTTTCCTGTAACAAATAAATATGTGGGTGCTGTTACGTTACAATGTAGAAACATATCCGTTTATCTTCACAAATGCCATTTCTTAACTTGCAAATTAAAGCCACACAGCATCAATTTTCTTTTACGTACGCGTCATTGTGTACGATGCTTAATAAATCTGAAAACTGACACAACTCACAATTGACAAGCTCACGAGAATTTTACTGTCAAAACAAATATATTTTCAACGTGGTTTCGTTTCGTGCGAAAAGTGAAGCGACAAATCTTAGATTTTTGAATTACTCCGAAAAATTGCAAGGACCATCATGGAACCAACAGTGGAACCTTCGACAAAATCAGCGCGAAACCGAACTTTTTGTCAGTGCGAACCTCAAACTGAGCTTGGTTTTAAAAGCAAACTAACAAACTGACGTTTGTCAGAAAATAAGCAGATACAATCTTGATACACGATACAGATTGGAACTGGATAATAAACGAATTCGCTTTTAATTTTAGCGATGATTTATTGAAATACACTGCGTTTCCTTACGGACTTCAAAGTAACGAATTGAAGATTTCTTTGTTGATGGATACCAATGGTTGCTTTAATTGTTGAATCCTCAAGTGAAAAAAATGTGTATTTATAATGCACCGTGCAATAATTCAATACCAACAATTGCCTCAACTCCATTTTGTAAACAAACCTTGCAAAGCCATTTTGTCGCGAACCGAAGTCCGCCAACGCAAACCAACAAAATTAACAGGTAGGGGAAATTCTCCTCTTCCCGATTGCGTTTTAGGTTTGTGAATGTAGGTTTCGTTTCACGAGAAAATGGCATTAAATATAAGATTTGTTTAAAAAATGGAGTTGTTGCTTTTTTAATTGTTGGTCTTGAATTGTGTAAGCATTTAAAAGGGATTGGGTGCTTGCAATTTTCTAACGATATCTTTACTAGAGAGGGACATATTTAAGGATGAAGAAATCAAATGCAGAATGCTGTAGGATATTAATAAGGGTGGAGGAGCAATTGGTATGATTCTACAAAGTCTTACATTGGGAGAGGGCGGTTTGAAAAATTCCGAAAAACTGCTAACTGCTTGTCAACTTTTTTCGTAAATAATCCTGAACTGTGGTAAACCAAGCAAATATTGTATTGTGTTTAACCTAAAGATATATAATGACTTGTTCAACAGTTCAACGTTTGATTACTCAGCAATAACACCTATAGCTACAATTTCAATATTTAGAGGGGAGTTCCTATTTACGCAAGGATTTTTTACTGATCCCTTGGTACTTGGGCTTCGGTAATGTGGATACGATATGCGGTCAGCATCCTTATTATTCGAGCTCAAACGTCACGGTATCCGGGAAAATAAATAGCTGCAAAATCTCTATCCATGAATAAGCATTCGTGACTACAGGTAGTACGTGTTCATGAAGCTATGAAATCTCACAATAATAATTTCTGGTGAGATTTTTTCCTTGATACATCACAACTATCGCCTTATCCGTGATTTTCCAAGAGGAATGACCGTCATAACCGTATTTATGCTCGAAGTGAGATGACGGTCTTCTTCTTCTTCTTCTTTCCTTTATCTAACGTCGGTCTCTGTTCCGCAATCTAGTGCCAATCACCGACGGACATCGATTGCCATCCATTGACGGCAATCGAATGTGCAGGAAGGCAGCTTCCACACCTGCTTAGAATATCGCACCCATTCCACATACATGGGCCAGGACAAACGGCTTTACTTCCCTTCCGAAGGAAGACGTGACCAGAGATTTTTATGCCTCAGAAAAATCCCACCGACCTCGGCTGGGATTGAACCCAGACCCATTGGGGTGTTAGAAAGCAGTCACGCTTACCACTACACCACCAGCGCCGGCGAGATGACGGTCAATTTATAGGTCTTTTTATTTTTCCTCGGTGATATGATGGCAATGAGGTACAGAAAGAGGTGAAGTAGATCGTGAAATATGGTTATATTAGTAATCCAAAAAATCAACGTAAACTCAAGTAGTGACATCACTAAATGCTTGTATCGTACAGGCGTTTTATTCACACAACTTAACCGATTGCTTCACCTCGGTAATCCAGCTCATTGATATGATGGTACCACATGGCAGATGTTAGTGATATTTCGAATGAGTGAAAAAAGCAAAATAACGATATCTCACGGTTGTTGTGTCATACTGGTGAGAAGTTTTACGGAGAGAGGGTTCTCAGTTGTTTTGATTGTTAACCGTAGGAATCTCTTTTGTCAATCTAAAGAATGTCAGTACCGTGATGCAACTCAGCACTGGTAGCCAATCTATGCCTTCCACTTGCGAGGCTATTCAATCTCTCGGCACAGCAATGTGAGTTCCCCTGCCGCTGGAAACTTTCTTATCTGTTCCCAGTGCACAAAACGGAGATAAACGGAATGTCATAAATTATCATGGAATCACCTTCCTATGTGCTTGCTCAAAACTGTTCGAGATTATCATAAATGGTGCTCTGTTCGCACGCTGCAAAAATTATATCGATACAGAACAACACGGTTTCTACCCGAAGCGCTCCGTGTCCACGAACCTGGTGCAGCTCACTTCTAACTGTTTGCGATGCATGGATTCAGGATGGCAAGTCGATGCTGCGTATATTGATCTAAATGCTGCATTTGACACGGTGGACCATAATATCTTGCTTTCCAAGCTGGAGATACTTGGCATTTCGTCAACGGCTGTGGATTGGTTCAGATCTTACTTGGTGAATCGCTATGTATATGTCAAGATTGGCGCGTCGGAATCGAATGTTTTCTCAAACAGCTCGGGAATCCCGCAAGGCAGTAACCTAGGACCGCTACTATTTTCGATCTTTTTAAACGACGTCGTCTTGCTGATACCATCAGGATGCCGCGTTTTCTATGCAAACGATACGAAAATCTACAAAATTATTAAAAGCCTCTCGGACTGCTGGAATCTCCAGAATATGTTAGGTATTTTTGCAGACTGGTGCTCAAGAAATTTTATGAGTCTAAGTATAGAAAAATGTAACATTATTTCCTATCACCGAAAAATCGAACCAATCATGTTTGACTATGTTCTCTACGGACGCTGTCTTGCTCGTGTAGAGCACATAAAGCATCTCGGCGTTACCTTGGACTGCAGACTCACTTTCAGAATCCACTACAATGACATCATGTCCAAAGCTAATCGACAATTGGGCTTTGGTGACCCGCTATGCCTCAGGTCACTTTACTGCTCGCTTGTGCGATCCTTATTGGAGTCAAGTTCAGTTGTTTGGTGCCCTTTCCATGCTAGCTGGATCACTAGAATTGAATCCGTTCAACGCAAGTTTGTGAGATATGCTCTTCGTTTCCTCAACTGGCATGACTCAACGAACTTGCCACCGTACGAGGAGCGTTGCCGTGTCCTGGGAATCGAGCCATTAGAGGTGAGACGGACGGTCGCTCAAAGCTGTTTACGGGTGACATTGGCTGTCCAACACTGCTGGCTCAGCTAAACATGTATGCCCCTGAGAGGCCTCTTCGTCAACGCGACTTTCTGTTTTTGGAACCACGGTGCCGAAATTATACACAACACGAGCCAATTCGAGCAATCAGCCGGCAATTCAACAACTTTTTTTTATATGTTCGACTTCAATGTATCAGCTGACGTGTTTCATCATCGGCTACTTGGCCTTTTCCGTACCGTTGACCGTAACTATTTAGTTTAAGTTTTATTTATTTAGACAGTAATTGTCAGTTGAATTTTTCAATGAATAATAAACAACAACAAACAACAATATTCTCGGTCTCTAGTAACAACCGAACGTCGAACTAATCATCCTTCCCATCATTACCGAGGGGAATCCATTAAGGTCCTCGTCAAGATGCCATCGCAAATTAGGAAGATTGAAATCGCCAACCGACAAGATTATGTTAGACTCCGATAGATGATCTGCAACATGCTGTACACAGCGGTGCCGGTGGTGTAGTGGTAAGCGTAATTACCTCTCACCCCAGCAGGCCTAAGTTCAATCCCAGTCGGCGCCGCCGGGATGTTCTGAGGCATAACATCTCTGATCACGCAGGGAAGTAAAGCCGTTGGTCCCCGGTTCATGAGTATATGGGTCGATAGGTAGGGTCCAGGTGTGGGAGCTGCCTCCCTGGCGTCGGTAGCATTGGTGCTCAGCACGGAAAACAAAATCGACGGAAAACAAATCAAAGAAAAAAAAAAACATGCTGTACTGCATTAGCATGGGCAGTATATAACTCGGTACTCCAGTTAGGAATCAAATAGATAGCAACTATGTGAAGCGAACGAAGTTGTGGCTTTATGCAAACTGTGATTTGTTCTAGTTCATGACAGTTAGCCATCGAAACAGATTCACACTCCAGGTTGTGGCTCTGAGGGCGACCGTTGCCGAAAATCCAGACATGTTCCGTTCTGTTTTTCAGACCTGTCTGGACGTAGGCATCTTCCCAGATGCGTGGAAGCAGCAGAGGCTGGTGCTGCTCCCGAAGCCAGGAAAACTCCCGGGGACCCGTCAGCATACAGGCCGATTTGTTTGCTGGACATCACTGGGAAACTGCTTGAGAGGGTCATCCTCAACAGGTTGTCGGCCTACACCGAAGGTGTAGACGGCCTGTCAAGCAGCCAGTATGGGTTCCGTAAAGACAGATCCACGGTGGAAGCCATCCGCGACGCCATCCAGACGGCAGAGGTGGTCCACCGGAAACGATGGGGCATTCGTTACTGCGCGGTGGTAACCTTAGATGTGAAGAACGCGTTCAACAGCGCGAGCTGGGGGGCGCCAAATTCCCGGAGGGCTGTCCAAGATTCTGGAAAGCTACTTCCAGAATCATGTGTTGACGTACGACACAGAAGATGCCGAAAAATGCGTAAGAGTCACCACAGGACTGCCACAAGGCTTCATCCTGGGCCCGGTGTTATGGAACGTCATTTACGATGGATTGTTGAGGATAAGATTCCCGGTAGGCGTGAAAATTGTAGGTTTTGCTGACGATGTCTTGCTGGTAGTCTACGGGGAATCCCTCGAGGAGGTAGAGCTGACAGCGGCTCACTGCGTCAAGCTTGTGGAGGAATGGATGAGATCCAGGAAACTGGAGCTTGCCCATCACAAGACGGAAGTGGTCGTAGTCAACAATCGCATGTCGGTACAGTATGCGACGTTGACAGTCGGCGGAAGCACAGTTAGGTCTGTGCGCTCTCTGAAACTCTTGGGGGTTATGCTCGATGATAAGCTCAGCTTCGGCTGCCACGTCGAGTACGCATTATCGGGCATTATCCCGCATGATGTCAAACAGCTCGGCAGTGAAGGCCAGTAAGCGCAGCCTCCTCGCTGGGGTCGTAGTATCTATCCTCAGATACGGCGGCCCTGCGTGGGCTGCGGTACTGGATATTGACTGTCACAGGCGGAAATTAGAGAGTACACACAGGCTATTGTGCTGGAGGGTGGCCAGTGCATACCGCACCATCTCGAGGGAGGCCGTCTGTGGCATAGCAGGGATGATGCCAATCGGCCTTATCATTAAAGAGGACGTGGTGTGTTATGACGCGAGGACCGTTCGAGGGGTGCGCAACAACGCAGTCGGAGTGGGAAAACTCCACTACGTATCAAGCTGGGTCAGCAGGCGCCACGGGGAAGTAAACTTTCACCTGATACAGTTCCTGACAGGCCATGGCTGCTTTAGGAGTTACTTGCATAGGTTTGGACATGTAAGTACTCCCACCTGCCCCGCGTGTGCTGGCGTCGAAGAGACGGCCGAACACGTTGTGTTCGCCTGTCCACGCTTCGAGCCAGTATCGAGCGCCATGCTAGCGATATGCGGAGCGGATATCAGTCCGGATAACATCGTCCCTAGGATGTGTGGTACCACCGAGAACTGGAGCACGGTGGTGACTGCGGTCACCCACATAGTTTTGGAACTACAACTACAGTGGCGTGCCGAGCAGCAGTTGCCTACTGCGCGACTAGATCGATAGAGTATTGCTAGATAAGCGCCATAGCGCTACAGCGGCCCCTCCCACGAAGTAATGCCTTCGGGCGGTTCCGTGGAGGTCAAGGGCCAAGCACACACAGTGGGTTAGGAGTGCAATTCTCCCATCCCCACACCCTGAGTCCATTCTCAGGTGTCTGAGAACAGACTCCCCCATGCATAAAAAAAAAAAAAAAAAAAAAAAAACGAACAAAAACAAAACAAAAAAACCTGTGTGAGGGGCATGCAGTAGTTCACCTCTTCGTGGTGTGCCCTGCAAACTTTAATTATCGAACCTAAGGGAGAGATATTGCGGTTAAACGAACTACAACAGATTAAGGACGCTGGAGTCCCATCCAGCTCGTCCCAGGAGGTCGATAAGCCCTGCACAAACCCTCGTGACAACGGGTTCTAAGAGTGTAGACGACTCTGACCAAGTCGCAGCACACGCAGCTGGTACGCAGTCACGTCTGTCTTGTCCCGCCGTGGATAGCTGGCTGACTGCCACGCCTACTCTAGAGCTCAGGTGAACGATAAGAGGATTTTGCTAGCATACAGAAAACATGTGATCGGCAATACGCTTCGTGGCGATGGGCACTTCGAGATGCGACGCTAGAAGGCATGCTGGCATGCTGGGTGAGACGACGCTAGGTGCAACAGCTTCAGTCAGAGATGTTTCAACAATGTCAATAGCTTCGGATGGAGTGTGCCAGCTAGAAGCGATGGACATTACTAGAAGAGAAGTATTCCAAATGTGTCTATACTTGCCTGCGATGACGGATTGGACGACCCCTTCTCCATTCTCATACATAGGGCCAGAATGACTGCTGAACGCTGGCAGAAGTTGTTCGACTGTAATTTGGGGATTAGGGGCTTCCATGAGGATTGCAGGCGTGAATCCCGGAGCCGGAACGATTGATCCAGATGATGAGAGACGAGCGTGAAATGGTTGACTGGAAACGTCGAAAGTATCAAGTACAACATGTCCATTAATGAATGCGTACTTGCCTGTAGTAGCGGATTGGAAGACCCCTTCTTCACACCCAAATGCAGGACCAGGACGATTGTTGAACGCTGGCAGGAATGGATCGACTGTGATAGAGGGATCAGGTATAGTCGCTATATTCATTATCTGGCGGATAGAATCTCGGGAACCAATTGAGCTGTCAAATAGCGGAACCAATCGAGCAAATCACGACCAACAACAGAAAAGGACATACCAGCTATTGCGAACAAAACTTCGAAAACCCTTTTCTCGTGACTCAAGGCTCGCCTACGCAAACTGACACCATATTTGGGTTGAGAAATTTTTCCCCTATCTGATGATGCCGGATATTTGCGTTAGATTGGTGAGGGAAGAATAATCAACGTTTTGTTTATAAAAGTTGATAGTACCTTTTCAATTGTTGGTCTAAAATATATTGAATTGGTTCCGCTTTTTGGTAGATCGAAATTCTATCCGCCAGACTATGAATACAGCGACTATAGGAGGCAGGGGCTTTTGAAATGCTTAAGCTAGTGCGTCCGGGACGAAACAGATTAACTCAAGTCCATTACATGAGTGGCTGGAGAAGAAATTGGTTTCCGGTACTTCAAAGGAACCATATAACTTATGTGGAACTTCATGAAAAACTGCTGACTAAAAGATGACCCTTTTTCTGTGTTGCCTCAGTAGTATAACTGGTATAGTCGGACATCGATTTGTTATAATTAAATTTTCGTTATTCGATACTGAGCTTCATGTGGGCCAATGTCGTAAACGTAAGCAATATCATCTTCCGTAAATATCTTGTAATTCAAAGCCAATCCATTTAACCCAGCAATTCTATCAGCTATGGGAACTTTCCTTATTACTTGAGCGAGTTTTCCCTTTCAAGAAACTCGTGGAAAAGTCAGTGTTTACGTTTAAGACATTGGCAATTGGAAAAGTAGATATTTGGTTGCATGTTCAGTACACGCTAGTTGAAAAATACCCAAATTTGAATAAATTCCACCCTGATCGGTCAAAACTGAAACTATCAAAAAATTGGCAAGCTATGTTGGGAGTGACAGATTAACATGCCAATGTTGTCCATTTGTCAACTTATCACTCCCAACATAGTTTACCCATTTTTGAGTAGGTTCAGTTGTGACAGATCTGGGAGGATTCTATTCAAATTTGAGTAGTTTTGAAATAACGTGTTGAGGGTGGCTCTGTAACTCTTTACTCCTATAATAAAATCCCATAAATGGGACAAATTTGTCAATCTTTGCTTGAAATCTAGCGGATTTTGTCTTATCTCTTCACTCCACCATGGTACCAGCGAGCCGCTATCTCTTCATGCAAAGATTAAGATGGGATTTTTCACTGGAGTGAAAGGTTAAGGAAATGTCTAACATGTTTCACGCACAGACTGACGTTCACCTTTTACCATAGGAGTAAAGAGTTACAGAGTGACCGAAAAGGCGACTTGTCAAGGTAATGCGGCCATTCTTGTTTTACTAGCTTTAGGGCACAGGGGGCTTATCAAAGGATTTATTAACGTTTGAAGTCGGTCAGAAGTCAATCAATGGGTGTTACAGGTATCGATAAGCGCTCGATGTCATTTGTCTTTCTTGCAAAATTATTTTTCAAGGTCAGCTCAAAACACAATATACAGAAATTTATGTCTGTTTTACAAATTAATTCCATGAAGAAGAAGCTTCCACCACAGCTATTTAATGAAAAAAAGAATGGTGGATACATTTGTTATCTAAGTTTATCATAGAGAAAGAAAATGGCTTTCAAAACTGAATTGTAAACAGTTAACGCACATACTGCTACTTTTTTATACAAACGTTAATTTATGTTATGCTGTGTGAAGCAAGATGATGCTTTTGTTAAAGTTAAAGAACGTAAATGATAAAGACAATACCAAGACATGAATTAAAGAGTGATAAGAAGACATAGAATCATATACCTCGTTAGAATTATTTTAATAGAATTGACTACTCCCTTGATCTCCTTTCTTATTTTACAGCTGGTAGTATCAGTTTGACAGATCAATGTCCTACTATACCACTTGAAATCACTGAAATGGGGTCGATATTTGATGATCAAGTTCAATATATGTTATGTGAAGGAACCCAACATTTTTAGAATCCGTAATCTTCAAACTCCCGGAATAACACACCCTCAGGCCAAGTTTCTGGATCCAAAGCCCTAGATTTCAACGATGGATCAAGACCAACTTTGAAGGACACAAATGAAAGAGTGGTGATATCCTTGTCGGTCGGAATCAGTTTTATCACAGCAGAATCACTGTCGACATTTAGATTGGTTTTGACCATAGCCGATACAGCTTCAGCTGCAATATCTAGTCTAATTCCGGAGAGATACAACCAGAATTTCTGGTCTTCGTTCTTAAAGACAGGTACCGACACGACATTGTCTAACGGCTGCTTACTACCTACACGACAGTTTTCTGTGGGTCGTGCTCCTGCGCTAATCTCGAGTGATCTTTTGTTGGCTCTTCGTTGTGTTACTGTGGGCCAATTGGCAGCTGGAGAAAAATTGACATTTGACTTCGAGTGTATCAGCTTGATCTCAATACGCAGCTTCGTAATTGCAGTGGTGAGTGAGTTTAGTGGTAATGTCTGGTCAGCTTTAGCCCAAATAGAACGGAAGTGTGCAGTGCCATCACTGTGCACCGTTTCAAACGTTTTCTTTTGGTTGTGCCAATTGTAAAAACATAAAGCAGCCATAAGCAAAACACGTAAGCGTTGTTCTAGTTGTTTAACAAATGTAGCTGGATCATACCAGAAACTGTAACAGTAGAAAGTAGCGTTTCTTTTATGTTTATTACATTCCATAAAGCATAACAAGTTTTGTGAATAATGTTAACATTGCCAGTAAGGTGTCAGTGAAAAATGAACCGTTCTAGAAGCGGTATTTTTCTATGCCGGCAAGCATTCTCCTTCAAGACCACACCCTCGAGTGGCATCCACCAACTGTGATGGAAAAACGATTTTAATTGACATCGTCTTATTACTTTTATACTTGCTCCACTTCCGCATGCACCATCCTTGACTGACAGCCAGGGAGCGCCCTGGCTGTTCGAGCGTGAGTAAACACACTCACATTTACTGGATGGAAAAAGCTTCTCCCGAAATTTTCGCGTGGAAGCTAAATCTGGAACACGCCCCACAGCTCGAGGGGGAAAAAGTGTGTAATTTCGAATCGCAAAGTTTCATGCATAAATCCCAAAGGAAAGTCAATAGCCATCCTTCTTGCGTGGTTGGATCGGAACGTGCTGCTCGTCTGCTGGCGGAAGCTGAAATTTGAATTTCCTTAAGTCGCAGTGGGTGTGAAATCCAGCACCCAGACGCGTCGAGTTTATCCTGCAATTATGCAAATGAGCTCCTCAAAGCAACGCATTTCCTTCGTTTATTGTCGTTCCCCGGGGAAACCTGCAGCAGTGGCAGCTAGTCAGATTGAGAACAGCTACAGCAGATGAACTCGGCGTTGTTTACCAATCACCGTCAGGCAATCTAAACAGGTAACAACAACTCCGATTTCCTCGTATCAACGAGCAAACCGAACGCAGCTCCTCAGGTCCTGGATTCTGTGTCAATCGAAGTACATAATTAGCTAGGGAAACAATCGTCGTTCTGCCATCCCTGGAGGACTTTCCCGAACTGCAACTGTTTACCGGAAAGATTTACAACACGGGAACCCCAAACCACGCTACTTCAATAAAATCAGTCGTTGCTGTGTTTACTTGCTGCAAATATTTAACCTAATTGGCGGTTTGATGGCTGTGCGCCATCAATCAAACGTGAACACACAAGAAAAACGTTCCCCGGCGAGCAAATTGATCATGATTCCGTGTAACCTACCCATTATATAGCTAGAGGCAAAACGCAAACTGCTGCCGGTGAAAATGACAAACACGACCTCACATGGGATTACTTTGTCCGGCATCAACTTTCGCCCGAGACGCAAAACTGGCAAAACATGACCAACAAAGACGGTGACGACGACGACGACGACAACGACCGCTGCCATGGCGCAGGCAAGTAAGGAACAGAACTGACATTGTTCATTGTCAGTTAATCAAAAAGTTTGCCTCCAAGCGGCGACGACGACGACGATGACGATGGACGGAAAAAAACGGTAGCATCATTGTTTTTCACTTTCCCACAGGGATTTTTCCTTTCGTTCGGGACATTTTTCCACGGCATCCGTCCTCCGCTTCTGCTGATGTTACGTGCCACCCCGGGGGAGCGTCGGTCGTTGGTCGTTCATTGCCGGAGTCCCCCATTCATTGCTGCAGGTTTATAATGAGAAAACAAGAAAACAAGCGGAAGCGAAGAGGGCGAATCTTTAACAAAAAATGTTGGTGCTGTCTTGAGTTCTTGGAATTTTTGAACTGCCAAATAAATATTCTCTGGATAACCTATCATCTTGTTATGGAACATTTTTAAGAAACTCCAAACCTCTTTCTAAAGATTCGTGGGCTTCCCTTAGTAGCCGTGTGCCTTTTTCTTGAGTGTTCTTCGACTTTTCCCTTGAAGGCGCTGATGCTATTGAACGGCAGTGCCTCACGATATCTCTACTAGTCTTCCTCGCAGCATTAACTTGCCAAATGGAACAAATTCTTTAATTTAGTGTTGCTTGTGTACTAGACCAGCAATGGCAGATTGTGTACGAATAGGGATTTCTGGATAGTCTGTCATAATCAATCTATGAGAGATGTACGAGTTTCAGGGACATCCTCGAGTTCATTCGATTCTCGAAGAGTCTGTCTGCTGTTTATCATTGCTTTGGTAGGACAGTTATACGATCTTCAGGAAGTCCATCCAGCTTCTTGACTTCACCGATTACATCAACAACATGGAAATGAATCTCGAATCGATGGCGGAAACGCAAATAGAATAAAAACATTAAGGTTCAACAAACCATCATTCGTTCAAATTAAAAATGTCATCAGTGCATTCTACTGGCATACCGGACCACAGTGTTGACATTTTCAATGGCAGAATTTTGAATTTGAACTCAAAAACTGCTTTTGATGATTTAAAATTCAATGATGGTTTGTTGAACCTTAAATATAATAAATAGAATAAAAAGGCGGAGGGAAATAAAAAAAATCAAAAAGAATAAATAGATGATCTAGAATAAATAGATTTATTTGAATGTAGAGAATCATTTAAATAAATATAATTAATACAATATATAAAATAATAAGAATAAATAAAATCAATAGAATCAGTAGATTAAATAAAATGCAGTAAATTAAATGAATAAATATAATGAATGTGAAATGTATAAATATCGAATACATATAATAAAAATAATAATAATAAAAAATATAATATCAATTAATAAATAGAATAAATAGAATTCATCGATATTACAGATTAGAATCAATGGAATGACTAACATTGAACTATTAAATAGAATAATTTGAAAGAAAAGAATAAAAAAATAAAATAAAAGGCATTAATTTAACAAAGATAACATAAAGAACAGAAGAAAATACTATATAAAATAAAAATAATAAAAATAAAAAAAATATTTAATTGAATATATATTATGAATAGTATAAAAAGAATTAAAAAAACTGTAAAAAGAATAAATAGAAGAAAAAATAATATCTATAAAAAATAGAATGAAGAGATAAATAAAATGAAAAGAAAAAATAGAATAAACAAAAATATTAATAAATATATTAAATAAAATCAAAATTATAAACAGAACACATAGAATGTATAGCAGAAAAAATTAAGAGGATCAAAAGAATAATTCTAATAAATAAAAAAAATATAATAAATACAATGAATAGCATACATAGAAATATAAAAAATATAATTAATAAAAAAAGAGAATAAAAAATTGAATTTAATAAAAAAAAAGAAAAGGAATAAATGCAATTAATAAAATAAAAAAAATCAAAATTAAAGAGCGAATAAAAGAAATAAATGAACTTAATAGAATAAATTGAACAAAAACAATAAATAAAACATAAACCTACAATAAAAAGAATAAATCTTAAAAATATAAAAACATGGAAATAATAATAAATAGAATAAATAGATTATTATTATCTCTATTTAGGAGATTTTCAGCCGCAGAGAATAAATAGAATAAGAAGATTAAATATAATAAATATAATTAAAATAATAAATAGAATAAATAGAATATAGATAATAAATAGAATAAATAGAATGAATAGAATAAATAAAATTAATGGAATTAATTTAATAAAAATAATATACAAAATAAATAGTTTAAATAGAATTAAAAGAATAAAAAGAATAAAAAAATTAAAATAACAAAGAGAATAAATGGAATCAATAGAATAATAAAAATAAATAGAATAAATAGAATAAACAGAATAAATGGAATAAATAGAATAAATAGAATAAAAAGAATAAATAGGATAAATAGAATAAATAGAATTAATAGAGGAATTTTGGAGAACTTCCAGAGGAATTGTGGAAAACTTTCACAGGAAGTTTGGTGAACTTCCAGAGGAAGTTTGGAGAACTTTCCGAGGAAGTTTGTAGAACTTCCTGAGCAAGTTTGAAGAGCTTCCCGATGAAGTTTGGAGAACTTCCCGAGGAATTTTGAAGAACTTCCAGATTAAGTTTGGAGAGCTTCCCGAGGAAGTTTGAAGAATTTCCCAAGGAAGTTTGGAGAACTTACAAATAAAGTTTGAAAAACTTCTTGAGGAAGTTAGGAGAACTTCCCGGGAAAGTTTGGAAAACTTCCCGAGGAAGATTGGAGAACTTCCCGAGGATGTTTGAAGAACTTCCTGAGGAAGTTTGGAGAACTTCCCAAGGAAGTTTGAAGAGATTCCCGAGGAAGTTTGGAGTACTTCCTAAGGAAGTTTGGAGAACTTCTCGAGGAAGTTTGAAGAGCTTCCCGAGGAAGTTTGGAGAACTTCCCGAGGAAAATTTAATAACTTCCCGAGGATGTTTAAAGACCTTCCCGAGGAAGTTTGAACATCTTCCTGAGAAAGTTTGGAGTACTTTTCGAGGAAGTTTGGAGAACTTCTTGAGGAAGTTTGGAGAACTTCCTGACGAAGTTTGAAGAGCTTCCCAATGAAGTTTGGAAACCTTCCCGAGGAAGATTGGAGAACTTCCCGAGGATGTTTGAAGAACTTCCTGAGGAAGTTTGGAGAACTTCTCGAGGAAGTTTGAAGAGCTTCCCGAGGATGTTTGAAGTACTTCCTGAGGAAGTTTGGAGAACTTCTCGAGGAAGTTTGAAGAGCTTCCCGAGGAAGTTTGGAGAACTTCCCGAGGAAAATTTAATAACTTCTCGAGGATGTTTAAAGATCTTCCCGAGGAAGTTTGAACATCTTCCTGAGAAAGTTTGGAGTACTTTTCGAGGAAGTTTGGAGAACTTCTTGAGGAAGTTTGGAGAACTTCCTGACGAAGTTTGAAGAGCTTCCCAATGAAGTTTGGAAACCTTCCCGAGGAAGATTGGAGAACTTCCCGAGGAAGTTTGGAAAACTTCCCGAGGAAGTTTGGAAAACTTCCCGAGGAAGTTTCACCAACTTCCCGAGGATGTTTGGAGTACTTCCTGAGGAAGTTTGGGTAACTTCTCGAGGAAGTTTGGAGAACTTCTTGAGAAAGTTTGTAGAACTTCCCGAGGATGTTTGAAGTATTTCCCGAGGAAGTTTGAACAACTTCCCGATGAAGTTTGGAGTACTTCTAAAGTAAGTTTGAAGAACTTCCCGAGGATGTTTGAAGAACTTCCTGAGGAAGTTTGGAGAACTTCCCAAGGAAGTTTGAAGAGCTTCCCGAGGAAGTTTGGAGTACTTCCTAAGGACGTTTGGAAAACTTCTCGAGGAAGTTTGAAGAGCTTCCCGAGGAAGTTTGGAGAACTTCCCGAGGAAAATTGGATAACTTCCCGAGGATGTTTAAAGAACTTCCCGAGGAAGTTTGAACATCTTCCCGAGGAAGTTTGAAGTACTTCCTGAGGAAGTTTGGAGTACTTCTTGAGGAAGTTTGGAGAACTTCTTAAGAAAGTTTGAAGAACTTCCTGAGGAAGTTTGAAGAGCTTCCCGAGGAAGTTTGGAGAACTTCCCGAGGAAGATTGGACACTTTCCCGAGGAAGTTTAGAGAACTTCCCGAGGGAGTTTTAACAACTTCCCGAGGAAGTAGGAAGTTTGGGTAACTTCTCGAGGAAGTTTGGGTAACTTCTCGAGGAAGTTTGGAGAACTTCTTGATGAAGTTTAGAGAACTTCTCGAGGAAGTTTGAAGAGCTTCCCGAGGAAGTTTGGAGAACTTCCCAATGAAAATTTAATAACCTCCCGAGGATGTTTAAAGACCTTCCCGAGGAAGTTTGAACATCTTCCTGAGAAAGTTTGGAGTACTTTTCGAGGAAGTTTGGAGAGCTTCCCAATGAAGTTTGGAAACCTTCCCGAGGAAGATTGGAGAACTTCCCGAGGAAGTTTGGAAAACTTCCCGAGGAAGTTTTACCAACTTCCCGAGGAAGTATGGAGTACTTCCTGAGGAAGTTTGGGTAGCTTCTCGAGGAAGTTTGGAGAACTTCTTGAGAAAGTTTGTAGAACTTCCCGAGGATGTTTGAAGTATTTCCCGAGGAAGTTTGAACAACTTCCCGATGAAGTTTGGAGTACTTCTAAAGTAAGTTTGAAGAACTTCCCGAGGATGTTTGAAGAACTTCCTGAGGAAGTTTGGAGAACTTCCCAAGGAAGTTTGAAGAGCTTCCCGAGGAAATTTGGAGTACTTCCTAAGGACGTTTGGAAAACTTCTCGAGGAAGTTTGAAGAGCTTCCCGAAGAAGTTTGGAGAACTTCCCGAGGAAAAATGGATAACTTCCCGAGGATGTTTAAAGAACTTCCCGAGGAAGTTTGAACATCTTCCCGAGGAAGTTTGAAGTACTTCCTGAGGAAGTTTGGAGTACTTCTTGAGGAAGTTTGGAGAACTTCTTAAGGAAGTTTGAAGAACTTCCTGAGGAAGTTTGAAGAACTTCCTGAGGAAGTTTGAAGTATTTCCCGAGGAAGTTTGAACAACTTCCCGATGAAGTTTGGAGAACTTCAAAAGAATGTTTGAAGAACTTCCCGAGGATGTTTGAAGAATTTCCTGAGGAAGTTTGGAGAACTTCCAAGGAATTGGAGGCGAACCAGTCTCAGGCTGAAAGCCTCCTATATAAAGATAAATCAATCAATCAACCCAAGGAAGTTTGAAGAGCTTTCCGAGGAAGTTTGGAATACTTCCTGAGGAAGTTTGGAGTACTCCTTAGGAAGTTTGGAGAACTTCCCAAGGAAGATTGGAGAACTTCCCGAGGATGTTTGTAGAACTTCCCGAGGAAGTTTGGAGTACTTCCTGAGGAAGTTTGGAGAATTTCTCGAGGTAGTTTGGAGAACTTCTTGAAGAAGTTTGGAGAATTTTCTGAGAAAGTTTGAAAAGCTTTTCTACGAAGCTTCGAGAAATTCCCGAGGAAGATTGGAGAACTTCCCGAGGAAGTTTGGAAAACTTCCCAAGCAAGTTTGAACAACTTCCCAAGGAAGTTTGAAGTACTTCCTCAGGAAGTTTGGAGCACTTCCCGAGGAAGTTTGGAGAACTTACCGAGGATGTTTGAAGAACTTCCCTAGAAAGTTTGGAGAACTTCCCGAGGAAGATTGGAAAACTTGTGGGACTTGCTTAGATAACTTCCTGCCCACCGAAGTTTGACAAACCATCAGCGACGATACATTTGAGATTACGAAATATGTCATTGTGATATTCCTATGACTACCCACTCCGGTTGACGGCAATGAAGAACTTCAACCGTTTTTGCCACATGTTAGTTAAACATCCTAAATAAAATCAAACAATGCCGAAAAAATCCACCATTTCCGCAAATTCCAGTCCTATTTTCATTGCTCTGCAGACACACTCACACACACACCCACGATGCAGCACGGTACAGCGAAAGCTTGCATTGTTACGCAAATACATTGTCCCACCGGCGGCGCTGTTCCACTACTGAACTCTGCCTTTTGTAGGCAGGCAGGCTGACATATAGAATGTTCCCTCCGGACGCGAGCGAAATCACGAGTTTGGAAAAACAAATGCAGGTCGCGGAAATCACTGCTAATTATTTTGCTGTGCTATTGTTTGTCTTGTGCGAAATTTTTATCGCGAGTGTTCCTACAGTTTCCTACAGCTTCCCTGACTAAACTCGTTTCGTTGCGATGCCTGGTTTCGGGCGACAACTCTGCAACTTTGTTAATTTTTCCCGAATGCGTGATTATTCTGCACCCCTCTCGCAGGACTAGTTTGTGTAGTTACTGTTGTTGTTTGATATTTTTGAGTGAGGTTTGCTGTTTGCTTTTAGCTGGGATTCCGTATGATATCTACATTTCGTTTTTCATTTGTGCATGTGGCTTCGATAAATCCCGTTTCCAGGCAAGCTATAAGGCTCTATAAGCTGGTAAATTCTCGCGCCAGATAAAGTTGCCCCTTGTTCACGGCTCTATTCACGGGAGGAAAAATGCCCATTCAGCTGCACCCAGAACGATGTTTAATTAATTTTCAACGGGGGCTATCCCGTTGAACGTCTGACTTTCCGACACACGCACACGCTCACACCCCATTTCCGAGGTCTATAATTATGCATTAGCGAAAAGTTAATCCTGTTATGGTGCTATTCCGGTGGTTGTATCGCTTTTTCATACGACGACGGCGACGACGACGACAGCAACGGGGAAACTTGCTCTTCCGGAACATCCCACCATAGAGGACTCTCGGCCGAAAAAGTGGCCGCCTCCGCAGTTTGACCGATCCTCAGAGAGCCGGGGAAAACTTTTGCTTCTTTGTAGGCACACCAATTTCGGACGGTGCTATCTTTCGAATCTCAAGGATGATCTTTTTGGGGGGTAGGGGGGGGAGGTGGTAGGAGGAGGGGGGTTTGGTGAGTGTGAAAATATTTATTTTTCGAACGTTCATTTATTATCAGCGCCTCGGCATCAGGATTGTCATGAATATTAATCTGCGGGCCGCATGACTGCAGCAGTAGCAGCAGCAGTAGAAATAGTGTGAATCGGAGGCATCTGAATTTTTACGGAGAACAATTGCATTATTCAGGAGAGTTTTTTTTTTTGTTCTTGGTGAGATAATTGCTGCGACACCGGAAGTGTGAAACTGTGATTGCGGCGATCCGGCTATTCAAACTAAAGAACAGATCGAATTCGTTCAAACAAATGGCTCAAGAAGCGAAGATTTTACCACTTTCAGTTGTTTTCCATCCCCAATTAAAGACTGAGGAGTAATAAACGGTTGGTTTCAAACAACCATATCCCACATTGGTTATATATGGTTTGATGAATGCATGTACAAATTGAAGTTCATTGATATAATTTTTACGAGCACTGTACCACAGTAGTCAGTAAAGTCACGGTATTACCAAGCCGGAGGCGGCGGATTCGAGTCCCGGTCCGGTCGAGGTTATCTTTTGGGTTGGAAATTTTGTCGACTTCCTTGGGCATAGGGTATACATATGACTGTGCTTGCCACACAATGTACAAATTCATGTCGAAAGCATCGTGCATTATGTCGAAAAATTGGCTCAATTAATAACTGTAAGTGCATCTAGATCACTGTATAAGTAGAGAGCACGCGATAAGTCAATATTCGATAGTCAATAAGCTTGAAATACAAAGAAGAAGAAGAAGAAGAAGAAGAAGAAGAAGAAGAAGAAGAAGAAGAAGAAGAAGAAGGAGAAGAAGAAGAAGAATAGAAAGTCTGTCCTGCATAGAAAATGGTTACAACTTTTGCTTAGCAAATCGCTTTGTGGGTGTAATTTTTTGGTAAACTTTACTCACGGATGAAGTTTGGAAAGTTTCCTGAGGAATTTCGGAGAAGCATCTACGTGTTTTGAAGTATTACGAAACTACATCCGTAAGTTCTCCATACTTTCTCAAAGAGTTCTCCAAGCTTCGGGCAGTTTATCAAGTTTCGAGTATTTCTTCAAACTTCTTCTGGAAGCTCTCCAAACTTCCTCGGGAAGTTCTCAAAACAAAAATTTCTCCATAACTATCAGGAAGTTCTCCAAAATTCTCAGGAATTTATCCAAACGGCCTCAGGAAGTTCTCCAAACTTCCTCGAGAAGTCCTGCAAAATTTCACGAGAAGTTCTCATAACTTCCTTAGAATTTTTTCCATACTTCCTTTGGAAGATCTCTATATTGCCTACACGCTAAGATCAGTTTACCCAGCGTTACAAAGAGATTACCGAAATTGGCCGTAAATTGCACAAACTCACATATGGGTAAATTTTTTTAACCCAAATATGGGTTGTTATGATCCATAAATGATTTATTTTTATGCAAATATGACTTAAATTTACCCATATTTGGGTTAAAAAATTTACCCATATCTGAGTTTGTGCAGTTTACACCTAATTTGGGTAAAGTAAACCTACATTTGGGTTATCTGATCTTAGCGTGTAAGGAAGATCTCAAAACGTCTTCTGGAAATGCTCCATACTTCCTCAGGAAGATCTCCAAATTTCCTAAGGATTTGAGTCGCTCTCATCGGCCGTGTAGTGATGTCTCTTTTGGAGTTGACACCTTATTTAAACTATGAGCTGTTCTTTGATAGATAAAATCAAATCAATATTGAAATAGGACATTTCCAAAAATGGGTCATGGTGATGGGTTTCTCAGGGTAATGGGTTATTTGGGGTAATGGAATTTGGGGTATGAGGTAATGACATGGAGTCTATCCCACTCATATACCGAATCAATATTAAATAATTTAATTAAAATCTACCATTTTCATCACATGAGCTGTTCTTTTTGGAGAAGGTCCTCCGTCATACGAATCTTCCGTTATAAATTTTCCAAGGAGCATCATTCGGAAGCTACCTTGGCCTTTCCCTTTGAATTCGCTTTCAGTTCAAGTCACTCAAGGACTTCGTCAGTTCAAAAGTTTCACTTCACTTAGGGACTGGTGCTCTAAAATTATGTTAATGTTTTGAAATTGGATATCTCGAAAGATTTCTAAGACCTCATTAAAACTTAAGAAATATTCCGAACTGCAGAATCATGAAAATTATCCGAATGCTGATATGATGTGCGCCATGAATTTTGGAAAGTGAAAGATTGTAGTAAGAAATTCTTTTAGAAACCATGCGCATTAAAACAAATCTTGGGACTTGTCATGAATTTGGATGAATTTACAGGAACAATTTAAAATCGAATATCAATGTGAATTGGCACTATCCAAAGGTTATTCCAAAAACAATTAATAGAGAATTCCGGAAAGTGTTTTTACGGAATTCTGAGGAGACTTGAATGTAATTCTGAAAAGAAATATGTGAGGAAAGCTCAAGGAAAATACTTGGGCAATTTAAAGCTGAAGAAATATCCAGGAGAATTTCAGGGAATCTCTGGAAAGAACTCAAAGAAATAATTTCAAAAAATATCCAAATCTGAACAAATCCAAAAAAAAAAAAAAAAAAATGGATAAAGTTCCATGCACAGCATTCTCCGAGCCGCACAAACTTACTCGGCGGGCCGCATGTGGCCCGCGGGCCATTGAATGAGCACCACCGTTCTAAAGAGTACTCCCAGATATAATTCTCTTGAAGAATCTTCCCGAAAGAAGTATCCAGACCACTGGCGTGCACAGGGTGGGTTAAGGTGGGGCAATTGCCCCTCCTTTTAAAAATAAAAATTTTATTTCCACATTTACAAAATTGTGATATGGTGGAACAAACTTCACTGACAATTTTTGGTGCACTGTTCTGGTGAATGGAGGAGCATGCTTTATTGAAAATTTCTGGTGCAAAATTTGCATCACTCTGCTAAATGAAATGAACGCTATATTGAAAATGTTTGGTGGAAAATCTGCACCGTTCTGGTGAACAGATGGGTAAGCTTTTTGGATATTTTTTGGTCTTTAATCTGCATCCCCCTGCTGAATAGAAACACAATCATTAATAATAATTTCTGGTGTAAAATTTGCACTTGAAAATTAATGATGAAAAATCTAAAAATAGGTGTAAGCTTTATTTGGTGGAAAACGTGCAATATTCTGATGATAGGAGAAGCAAGCTAATTGCACAGTTCTGGTGAATAGAGGGGGCTTTATTGAACATTTATGGTAGAAAAACTACAATGATTGATTTGGTGAATGGGCGGACAACTTAAACTTGATTTCCGAGAAGAACCTCAAGGGTTTTGAATTCTGAGGACAGTTCGAAAAGAAAAGATTTCTGGAGATGATTCCATGAAAAATCTGCGAATAATTTCTAGTGAGTTCTGCAGATAGTTCCAAGATAATTTCGAAAAGAATACCGAGAGAATCAAATTTTGAATGAAATTCCAAAGGAATGTTGAGAAAAATTTCAAGGGAGTTCCGAGGATAATTTAAAGCTCATTCTGGGTGTTCTGAGTGAAAAAAAAGTTCTAAAATATTCCGAGAAGAACCTCAAGGATATTGAATTCTTATGACAGTTCTAAAATATTTCTGGAGAGAATTCAAAGAAAATTTTGTAGATAATGTTTACTGCATTTTGCGAATAGTTCCAAGACAATTTCGAAAAAATACCGAGAAAATCCAATTTTGAATGTAATTTCTAAGGGATTTTAAGCAAAATTTCAAACAAATTCCGAGGATAATTTCAAGCTCATTCAGTTCCAATGTCTTCCGAGAAAAAATCACGAAGAGTTTTAAGTATAATTCCACTGGACTTCCGAGAAGAATTTCAAAAGAGCTCTTGGGAGAGTTCTAAAAAAATCCGAGAAGAACCTCAACGATATTGAATTCTGAGGACAGTTCCAAAGGATTTGTGGAGAGTATTCCAAGAAAATTCTGCGTGTAATTTAAAGTGAATCCTGAAGATAGTTCCTAGATAATTCCGAAATGAATACCGAGAAAAAATTTTGAGTGAAATTCCAAAGGGATTATGAGGAAAATTTCAAGGGAGTGCTGATAATTTCTAGCTCATTCCAGGAACATTTTTTTTGAGGAAATTCTTCTAAGACTCTAAGGAAATTTCAGTTCCAAGGTGTTTTGAGTAAAAGTCAAAAAGAGTTCTAAAAATAAATCCAGAGGACTTCTGAGAAGAATTTCAAAAGAGCTCATAGAGTTCAAAAACATTCGAAAAGAACCTCAAGGAATTCTGAGGATGGACTTTTTCGCAACTGTACAAAGTTTAAAGACAGCTTTAGATTCCCTTATTGAAAAGTGGGTATTAGTTTGACATTGAACCTTGGTCTATTGTTGTCTTACTAAAAATTTGTCTAAGAATCTTCTCTGAAAATTTCAATTCATTTGTTACCGTGGTTAAAAAGTTACAGCTGTTTATGTGCGTTGCAATAAATTCGGGTTTGTCTTTTATATCATCTTTAAAACATGTTGAATGTTCGGCATAATTTTTTTTCACCCCAACTGACGGTTCTTTGGGACGGTTCATCATCGTCGATGCGATTAAATTGCCAATTTTCGCAGTTTGCATTGAAGAAGATGAACCACCACCGGAGCAAAAAATAAATAAAATTAGCTAAATTAAACAGTAGGGAAACAGTGGTGGGTGAACAGCACCCTCTCCCACGCACTTTGGAGTACTCCCCATCCCCAGATTAAATGCACCATAGGAAAAATAATTGCCCCCCCTTAACAAGATTCCTGTGCACGCTAGTGATCCAGATAGAAGCTTCCAAAATTAAGCTTCTAGAAGAAGCTTCCAGAAAGAACCTTCTTGGAGAAATATGCTTTTAAAAGAAAGAAGTTTCAATAAATAAGCTTCAAGAAGCAAGCTTGCAGCAATAGGCTTATAAACACAGATTAAAAAAAAAACTTCCTGCAGAAGCTTCCACAACAAAGCATCCAGAAAAAAATCCTTCTAGAAGAAATATGCTTTTAGTAGAAAAAAAAGCCAAGATAAGCTTCTAAATTAAAAAAAATCTAAAAAGAAGTTCCTATAAAAAATTCTAGAAAGAAGCTTCCATAAAAAAAAATTATTTAAAGGAAAGCAGTTCCCAGAAAGAACCTCCTAGAAGGAATTTCTAGAATAAAGTTTCTTGAAGAAGCATTCTGAATTAAACTTCCAGAAGAATCTTCCAGAATGAAGTTTCTATAAGATGCTTCCAGAAAGATGCTTCAAGAAGTAATAAGTTTTTAGAAGAATGAATCCTCCAAAGCGAAGCTTCTTTAAAGAGCTCCCAGAAATAAGCTTCTAGAAAGAGCATCCAGAACGAAGTTCAGTTTTAGTAGAAAAAGCTTCCATATATAAACTTTGAAATACGGATTCCGAAACTAAATTAGAAGAAGCTTTGAGAACAAAGTTTCCAGAAAGAAGCTTACTGAAAAAAATAAGCATTAAAAAAAGAAGTTCCCACAAAAAAGCCTTCCTAAAAGAAGCTTCCTGAACAAAACTTTTAGAATAATCATCCAGAAAGAAGTTTCCATGAGGTGGTTCCATAGAGATGTTTCAAGAGCAAAAAAGCTTTTAGGAGAATATATTCTCCAGAACGAAACTTCTAAAAAAATATCGCCCAGAAATAATCTTCTAGAAGAAGCTTCCAGAAAGTAGCATAAAGTATCCACAAAGAAGCTTCCACAGCTAAGCTTTTAGAAGAAATATGGTTTTAGAAGAAAGAAGTTTCTAGAAATAAGCACAAGGAAAATCCAGAATGAGACGAAATAAGATTTTGGTGATAAAAACCTTCAAGAAATAAGCTTCCAAAAAGAGCTTCCAGAAAAAATCTGCATGAAGAAGCTTCCAGAATGAATCTTGTAGAAAAAATATGCTTATAGAACAAAGCCATTTTTAGAACAAAGCTTCTAACGACTGTTCCAGAAAGTATAAGCACACCTTATTTTAACGGTCACTTTGAATATAATGAAATATTTCAACATGCTTTGGCTGCGTCGTTTTGTTTGCTCATTTCTGAATGACATAGCATCAAAAAAGTGCTCAGTTTTGTGTTTCCTGTCAAAATGCGTGGTCTTACTCCGGAACAACGAAAAAGTATCGTGTACAAATGGTGCACTGTGAGCGAACTCTCCTTGAGAAAATTGGCCAAGTAAGAGGGTGTAAGCGTCGGAGCGGTACGAACTGCGATTACAAAATATAGAGAATAGTGTACGTTTGAAGATGCACCGAAGAGGGGCCGGAAATCCGGTCCTGTAAGTCCGGATATCGATAAAAAGATCAGCGATGCCTACAAACGAAAACCAGCGACTTCCGTCTAGGGACCTCGTCGAGTAACGTCATGCGTGCCAAAGAGAGACTTGGGCTAAAAACATACCGGAAGGAGAAAAAAACCCAAAAGGAACCCAAAACAGGCCTCGTCCGTGAAACCACGGGCCTGCAAACTCTACGATTCGTTATTGTGTCGAAATTCTGGGTGTATAATAATGGACGACGAAACGTACGTGAAACTAGATTACAAAACGCTTCCCTGACCACAATTCTATACTGTAAGCGAAGGCAAGGACATCACCGAAACGAAGAAGGCAATTTTTACCGAAAAATTCGGTAAGAAGGTTATGGTTTGGCAGGCAATATGCGAGTGTGGTAAAACATCTAGTCCGTGCATAACAACGGAGACGATGAACACTCAGAAATACGTTAAGGAATGTCTCCAGAACCGATTGTTGCCGATGATCAGGCAGCACGAAGGTCAAGTAGTATTTTGGCCTGATTTGGCGTCATGTCATTACGCAAAGGACACTTTAGAATGGTACAAAAGTCAAAATGTATGTTTCGTGCCGAAAGACATGAATCCGCCGAACTGCCCGGAGGCATGGCCAATCGAGACTTTTTGGGCTTTTACCAAAGCAAAGCTTCGAAAATTAATAAAACCAGCGGACGACATCCAAAAATTCAAAAAAGATTGGCCAAAAGTGGTCAAAATGGTGGTAAGTACCACTGTGCAGAAGCTAATGGGTCATGTTCGAGGAAAAGTTAGGAGTCTTGGCTATGATTAAATATGTTGATTTAACGAGAGTAAAATATCATTTGAAATACAAACACAAATATGATTTGCCAAATAAAATTATTAAAACTTAAAAAAACATGACTTTTTTGCTATTTTGAAAGTGTGCTTATACTTTCTGGAAAAGTCTATAGAAGGAATAAATAAGTTAGAAAAATAAAATAGAAAATGAATAGGAATAGAAGAAATATGTTTTTAGAAGAATGAATCCTCCAGAACGAAGCTTCTATAAAGAGCTCCCAGAAATAATATTCTAGAAGTACCTTCCAGAAAGAAGCATGAAGTATCCAGAAAGAAGCTTCTAGAACATCTAATATGCTATTAGATGAAAAAAGATTCCAGAAATAAGTTTCTATAAGGAGCATCCAGAATGAAATTTTTTTAAGTAGCTTCCAGTAGGAATCTTCTAGAAGAAATAAACTTTTAGCAGAAAAAAGCTTTCAGAAAAAACTTTTTAATACAGATTCCGAAAAGAAGTTTGTAGAAGAAGCTTCAAGAAAAAAATAATCATTTAAAAGAAATTAATTTATAGAAAGAAACTCCTAGAAGGAGTTTCCAGAATAAAGTTTCTTGAAAAAAGCTTCCTGAATGAAGTTTCTATAAGAGGCTGCCAGAAAGATGCTTCAAGAAGAAATAAGCTTTTAGAAGAATGTATCCCAGAAATAATATTCTAGAGGAAGCTTCCAGAAAGTAGCATGAAATATACAGAAAGAAACTTCCAGAACTAAGGTTCTAGAAGAATTATGCTTTTAAATGCAGAAATTTCTAGAAATAAGCTTCTACGAGGAGCATCCAGAATGAAGCTTCTAGAAGAAATAAGATTTTAGTGATAAAAACCTTCTAGAAATAAGCTTCCAAAAAGAGCTCCCAGAAAAAAATTTGCTTGAAGAAGCTTTCAAGAAGAAGCATGAAGCATCCCAAAAAAGAACATTCCTAAACTAAACTTCAAGAAGACCCCTCAACTTCGCTCTTCAATGGGGGAGTTTAGTAAAAAGAGATAATCGAACCTATTTGTACCTTCCTAAAAAGTTGTCCTTGCTCGCTTTCTACTCTCTATATACAATTTTCACACTGCCGTACTCTAACGGAACTATCAACTCTATACTTTCTCTCCTCATCTATCGTATAAACATTACCACTTTAATCTGTTATTTGAAATTAGCATCTTCAACTAAAGAAATAAGCGTTTCGACGACTTAATTTTCCAGAAAGTAGCTTCTAAAAAGAGCAGCTTCTTCTAGAAGATGCTTCCAGAAATATGCTTTTAGAAGAAATTTGGCCATAGCAGAATAGAAAGGTGCTTGAAATCCTGCAGGGCACAAGTTTCGTAGTCCATAACAACACATGAAAACTTCATCAAATATTCGCAGTATAAACGTCGAGCCCGTGATTTTGCTGTCAAATTCTGTCTGTCGATTTGGAACTTTATACGACTTCAGCTCCAAACGCTGTTTTGATTTTTGGACAAAACCAGGTGACATTCCTATTTTACGCTCAACCGTTCGAACAGAGAGATCCGGGTTTTCCTTCAATATTCTCTTCACCTTTTGGTCAATGACAGGATCAGCACGTCCAATGTCGGTTTCCTCTCAACCGTCAAAAGTTCCGAAAATGATTTGAGCACAGTGGATTTAGGTAACTCCAATAATTTTGCAAGTTCCCGTATTGACAAGTCAGGATTTGCAATACGACCGTACAAAATCCGCTCGCGGACATGTTTTTCATTCGTCGCCATCTTGAACACTAAACATGAAATGCAAACATCAATCATAGTCTTTTTCATCAATGACTCTCTGCTATAAGCATCGAAATGTTTCACTCATACGTGCATTATTTTAAAATTTACAGTGATTTGAAGCTGTCCGGATTAATGTACAGCCCTTAGAAGCTGCTGCAAGGAGCATCCAGAATGAAGTTTCTAAGAAAAGCTTCCAGAAAGAAGCTTCTAGAACAAATAAGCTTTTAGTAGAAATTAGGTTTATGAAAATATGGAAAGTTTCGAGAAATTCAGTAAATTTTGGGGTACGTCAGGGGAGTTTAAAGAACTTCAAGACAGTTCCATTAGCTTTAAGGAACTGCAAGAACTTTTTAGAAGTACTAAGAACTTTATGGAAGCCACGAACACATCAGAGATGTCCAGAGAACTTGAGGAAAATCTGAAAAACTCTAACTGTTCATGACGGGGTACCCGGGTTCCCACCTTAAATAGTTTTAGCTTCAAGCTAACTTTAAAAATTAGTTGTATTATAAATTTTTTAACCTGCATAAGCTTATCTGCCGCTAAAATTGTTAGTTGAGCAGCTCCTATTTGAGTAATTCGGTGTAGAAATAAGCAAAAAAATCCTCACCCCCCATAAAGGTTGAACAGTTCCAAGAACCTCAGGGAAGCTAGGCTTAGAGAACTTCAGGAAAGCTCAGGAATGTTGTGCACAGTCCCAATAAATCCAGACGTTGTCGGAGGCTTAAGGATCTTTAAGGGTTAGTTTCAATTAATGCAGGACAGCTTCGTGAACTTCAGGAATATTTAAAGAAACTACCAGCAGTATCGGGAATTTCAGGGAAGTCTTGAGAAGTTTAGAAAACTTCTGATTTACAGCCATTCCTTAGCAAAACGATAAAGTGGTTCTCTAAATTTCGTAAAAACTGATAGTTTTGTTCCTAATTGCAAAATATTAGACCTGTATTTTTTATCTTGTCATTAGCGTGACCATTTCCATGTTAGAGTGGTCCGAAAAATCGATATTTTTTTCAAAAATGACTTTTTTCAAAAAAATCATAACTCTTGAACCACTAAAAATATCAATTGAAAGGTAGTTAAAACTTATTTTAGGATAATATATAATGATAATAAAAAATGGGTTTTGCATTGAAAACTATTAGTTGTGTGTTTGTGTGTGTTTTTTATGGTTTTCATGAAACGTAGACAGAGGGCGCTAAATGATTTTATTTTTTCCTTGAAAATATAGGCTTTACCCAACAAATTTGGAAAAAAATCAGTGATTTGTTTTTTCGTTTTGAGTATTATTTTTTTAAGTTATGAAGTTTTGGGATTTCGCTCAATACTCTAATGCGACTAGACTACCATTCGTCTCAATTGATGTATAGCTAACAAAGTCACATAATCTTTAACTATTTCATTTGATCTACATTTATTTGGGCAAAACCCAAAACTTTTGTGAAAAAAGTAATATTTGAAGAAAAATCGATTTTTTGAGCATTCTAACTTGGAAATGGTCACCCTAATAACAAAATAAAAAATTTGGGTCTTATATTTTGCGAACAGGAGCAAAACTACCAATTTTAACTTAATTCTGAGAACCAATTTATCGCTTTGCTATGGAATAGCTGTTTATATATAAGTCCATAGATTTGTAGGAAAGATTAAAGATGTTTGGCATAGTTTTATTTATTTCAGATCACTTCCATGAATGTCCGGAGAATTGCGAGAACTTCAGGGTAGCTTGAAAAATATCATGCAAGATCAAATAATTGTTGATCAATTAACTTCAAGGAAATTGCAGGACCTTTACAGCAGTTCAGCGAAACTCAGTAAATTTCCGAAAACTACCTCACAGTTCCGAGATCTTCAGGGAAGTCCAGAGAATTTCTGAACTTCCATGAATATCAAGAAAATTTCTGGAACGTTAGATAGCGAAACTTCAGGATAGTTCAAATAGTTTCAAATCAGTTTAGTTAATTTAAAGAAGTGAGAGAACTTTTAAATAGTTCTGAGAAGTTAATGGAAAGCTAGCAAACGTTACTGAAAATAACCGATCTTTAGGGCAGTTGTAATAACTTTAGGGAAGTACCGAAAACTACAAATAAGTTTGCGCTTCCGGAAAGTTTAAGAATGTTGACGAATTAGTCATTTTAGTTCGGATCAAGAAAAAGTGATAATTATAGTTTAATCATCGCCTGCGTTTCGATCCGGGGTATGGATCTTCATGATGCACGATGTGCTGAACGAAAGTCGACAAAATTTTATTCAGAAGAAACCATCGTAAGCCATAAAACTTCATAGTTTTCTTATTCAAAATCCAACGCTGTATGGTCTGAAATTCTTCAAGTAAAGTAATCAACTCGCCTAAATGGGTTATCCTTGTAAATCACTCACCGGCGACCTGACGTCCGGTTTGATTGCAAGTCAAATAGAAACAAAACAGATTTGATTGCTTGAAAGCCACTGTTAGCCGAAAAGCCACAAATAAAAGAAACCTTTCTGACCTTCATCATCACGCCGTAATTTAAATTCAACGGCACCCGCTATGACAATTCTGTGAACCCCATTGTCACCATAAATTTCATTGCCAAGAAACAAATAAAGAATCCCTCCCCCACCCGAACCCCCTCTGCATCCCACAGGAACCGCATCGTCACCCAGTTCCTTTGTTCACCACGATCCGGCGCCATTTGAGCTTCCACGCCGGAAAAAGCTTCATACCTCATTATAAAACACAAACACATCAAAAGCCGAAAGCTGTAAACAATCTTTCCACTTCGCTTCTTAAATACCTCTTTTCATATCAGCAAACTCTCCGAAAAAAGGGACGGGGGGCGACACACCGGATCGGCATGGTCCGGACGGAGATTGCAACGACACCATCTGGGAAACGGGCGTCATCGGCGAAATGGGACTTCCATACCTACACTCACAGTGCACACAACAAAGGGAAATGCGAATTGCTTCTCCTTGGCTTCAACAAGACAAAAAAAAAGCTGTCACTAAGAAGACTCCTAGAAGGAAAAAAAGCCAACCCCGTCCTTCGACGTCGTCGTCGTGCAGCTGATGGTTGAAGCAAATAAAAAAAAACTGCGACACGAGAAAAAGGAAACTTGTTCTCCCATAGAATTGTATCAGCGATGGAGGAAAACAAAAACAAAACAACACAAATTTACATATTTTCTATCTCCGATCCTCGCCTGCAGGCTTCTTCCATCGAATGGAGGGAAACCTCATCCCTGTCCCGGGACCGCGGACGGGGCGGAACGTGATACAATTTGCAGTCAACTGAACTGAAAGCTGTGTCTTTTCACCCAACCGAGACCGGGACCGAGACTCGACGAGAGCGCGATAGCAAGAGAATGCAAAATCGTCATCGTCTTGGTCCTGGCTGGTCCTGGTCTACTGCACCGGTTGGGCGTCGATGGATCACCGTCACCAGCGAAGACGACGACGATGACGACGACAATGCAAGGAGCAAAAGTTGAATGCGGTCTTACCCGGAATCGCGTTGATGATGCTCCGTGAACCGGTGAGAATCGACATTAATCTTACTGCGTGCGTCCTGTTCCGATTCCGTGCTGCCCGCGCTCGGCCCCACCAATCCGGTGGCTTGTGTGATGTGAAGTAATAAATTAATTTCTATCTCGTGTGTGCGTTAGCGGTGGAAGTGCAAATGAATGTCGCTGGCTTCTAATCAGAAGAGAAACGACTGAACATAAATTATCCACTAATGAAACGCGTAATCACGATTTCCCACTTTGGATTTCAATTACGGCCATTTGCCGTTTGTCCGACACGCAAAACAAATTTCTCTTACAGCCGATGTAAGGTCGGAGTTATTACATCCTCTGCATATGTTTCATACAGCATATGTTATGGCAGTGCTGGCAATGGACTATAGCGTAGAAGCAAAACAGAAATATTTAGATTTCTTCTTCAGATTCTCCTTCAACGGCAGCGTTGCCAGATTATTTTTCAGCTTATCGGTATTAACAGTTTAAAGAAATCGGTATTGATCGGTATTTATTATCTTAATCAATTTTATATTTTTGCCGTTTGCCGTTGATGGCAAAATTTAGAGCTTTTGGACCACGAACGGAAAATTTGCTGTCCAGGAGATGTCGGAAGACATTTCCGGGAAATTTTTGAACTAGTTTCTCAAGGAAGCCGATAAAACTTCCAGAGAAAGAATCGAGTAGCTCTTCTGAAGTAAGTTTGATCAACTTCTGGGGAACTTCCAAGACAAATATTGAGAAACTTCTAGTGACAGTTTAAAGAAGCATTCGGAAAAATATCTGATGACACATGCAGAGGAAGCCAGACAAGATTTGGAAATCTGAATCAAATCCCAGGAGTAGCCATTTTCAAGGAAAGCCAGAAGAAGCTCTGGAAAACCTTCCAATAGAAGCCACAACAAAAAAACTTCGGAGAATGGCTTATGGAGATAGTTCCAGAGGTAGACGAGTGGAACTTCTGGGAGATACATTTGGAAGAAGTTTGATTGAACTTCCTGGAGCAAACGAAAGAAACTTTCTGGAGACGCTGGAAGAATTTTCCTAAGGTAGATTGGAAGAAACTTCTGAAGAAAGTCGGAAGTCAGAAGGTTTACGCATCAGTTGAAAGAATCTTCAAGGAGAAGTTTGGGAAACATTCAGGAAGAAAGAGATTTCTTGGGGATGTTAGCACAACATTCCCTGCTGTTCATGAGTGTACCCCATTGGGCATAAATACGTTAGGCATATGAACGTTAGGCATACGGACGATAGGCATAATGGACGTTAGGCATAAAGTCATTAAGCATAATGGACGTTAGGCATAATATACATACATACGGTCGAGCCTGGATGCCGCATTGTGAGTGACGTACGTGGGTGCGGGGGATGTGGGGTACAGTTTAAACCATATGTCGTGTAGCTGCAGCTGCCGTACGGTCGCCTGGAGAGCTGGACTTGAGTTGGCACTCGTAGAGTCACTCGGACGTAGCACGCAGTTGAAATCACCGGCAAGGATGACGTGTTGCGTGTTGAAGCGAAGGTAGTAAGCGATCGTGCCGTTGAAAAACCTCTCTCTTTCCGCACGAAAAGCTGTCCCCGATGGTGCGTAGACGTTGCAGAGAGTCGTATTTTGCACCCTCAAAGCAATGAGGCGGCCATCCAGGCTTTTCTCGACATGCGAGAATTGTATGTGGTCTTTTAGCGCGATTGCCGTTCCCCGTCTCGCGTGATCCACATTACAGACGACGTTGAAACCAGTGAGAGAGAGCTGCTCATTCTCCACCTCCTGAAGGAAAACGATGTCCAGTTGCAGCGTTCGTACGAAAGACCGAAGTGCGTCGATCTTCGTTGCGTTCGTGATGTTGTTGATGTTGATAGTTGCGAGGTTATAACTGGAGAACTCAGCCATTAGGACGGTCGGTTACTCCCATCTCGCGTATCGTCGTCGTTCTCCACTCGAGGCTTCTTGCCTGGTGGACAAGTGCGGAGATGCCTTTTGGAGCTGGATGAGCCGACAGATGAATCTGTCTCGTTTCCATCGGACTTACCACTAGCAGTTTTGCGATCCACTCCGCCACTAGCAGGGGGCTGTTGACCTGTAGAGGGGATCAACGGCCCGCTATCCGATGGGTGAAGCGAAGCCGAGGTAGAGGCTAACGTAGGAAAATTTTCATCAGTGACGACCGGTGGTGGTAACAACCTCTGTTGTTTTCGTTGGGGAATTTGTTTCGGCGGCTGCATACTTGCCAAGTTTGTGTTGGTTTGGTTGGCACCAGGAGTGACGAAGTTTAATATTGTGTTCGTTGGGTTCGCAGTGGATGCGGTTTGCTTCGTTGTTTGTGAAGTTTTAGGTGATGGACTCATCTCCGGGATGTATTCCCGGCAGTGTCGGCAAGTTTGACGTTGCCCGGAATACGACACTTGTATCATCTCCCCGTCTATCGTGACCCACGGCTTAATGTTCCTTTCAACGACCATTTTCGCCATACGAACACCGGTTGAGATTCCAGGAAAATCGACTTCGGTTCCATTTCGCTGCTCTCGTACAGCGATGAGATCACCGTATCTTCCTAGGAAATCGGCGATTTTTAGGTCCGACACGTCCTCGGACAAATCGTACAGCCTCACCTCCACTGCTCCCTCCTCCAGTGTGATTATCAACGGATACTTTTTCCCGTCGACTGTAATCTCGTGCTTGTTGTCGTGTTCCTCGCAAATTCGTTGCGCCAATGCTAGGTCGACAACTTTCACGAAGGAAACACCGAGGGTTCTACTGTTTTGGATTCGTAGCACTTCACCTTGCTTCAGACCTAATATGGTCGCACAGAACTTGTGCACTTTGGCATTATCCGGTTTCTTCGGCACGTTCGCAAAATCTATGCGAAAGGTGTTTTCTCGACGGTCCATCGCGAAGTCGTTTGGACGCGGAGCGACACGGAACGACTCAGCGATGAGCAGAGAGAGAAAAAAAAACGCAGTTGGCACTGGTAACTAGCTTGTGTTCGACTTCCACAGAACGTTAACAAAAGCGCGTCTGTTCAGCTCGGAAGTTGAGCGCTCACTGTTCATACATTCTCTGAAGGTTTCTGTACTTGCCTGAAATTCGCGCAACATCTTAAGGGTTCTCGATTTTGTAGTATAAAGGTGCGATGAGCAAATAAAAGAAATTCATAAAATCAAATTAGAAAATAATAATTATGTTTTAATATCCAGAATAGAAAATACGCAGTCATTTCCCCATTAATCAACTGGTAACCGCCATACTAATTATAATAATAATAGTAATAAGAATATTTGAACTGCCCTAATGAGATTGAATTCTCCTTCGCAATCTCTGATTGGTTGAAGTGTAAAAGCCTTCAGTTATTTAAAGAGGGTGTACTGTTTATGTGGGTCATTCACACTCTTTGCTCGACTGTTGAGATGTTCAGTTCGTTTTCTTTTTCGCTCGAGTTCTCGCTTCGATTCGGTTTGTGCTGTCGCGTTGCGCCGTGGAAGCGTCGCCACCTTCACGCGTTCTGGCAAGTTTACTGCAACTTGCCAACACGAAACAAATGGTGCGTAAACGTACCAATGATTCAGCAGCGGGCCCTTCAAAGAAGGTGGTAATCCAGCACAGCGCGTCGCAGGATGACGCCGGAAAACGGGTACTGCAAGCCAACCAGTTTGCGGTGCTCCCCGAAGAAAATGGCGATGGTGACGTCGTTCCCATCGCTGCAAGAGAGCGGATTCCCCCGCTTTTCACGCCGGAGAAGGATGTTGCCAAGCTGCGTGCTGAACTGGCAAAACACAAGCTGCTGCCTCGCTTCAAGCTTTGCAGCATCGGCACCAAAATCATGTGCTCCAGCCTGGAGGAGTACAATCAAACAGGATGTTTCCTAAAGGAAAACAACGTTGACTTCTTCACGCACGATCTGCCATCGAGCAAGCCACTGAAGCTGGTATTGCGTGGATTACCGTCGTTCGAGGCGGCTGTGGTTAAATCCGAGCTGGAGCGGTTTGGGCTCAAACCTGAGGCGGTGTTCCCAATAAACCGGCGTTCCAACCACAACACCAGCTTCCGTGACCAGTTGTTCCTGGTGCACTTCACGAAGGGATCCACCAGTCTAGCGGCTCTGAGATCCAAAATCCGGGACCTGTTTCAGGTCATCATCAGTTGGGAGCATTACAAATCCCAACATCGTGATGTTACGCAGTGTATGAACTGCCTCTCCTACGGCCATGGCACCAAAAACTGCCATATGAAGACTATCTGCGGCAAGTGTGCTGGAACTCACTCGACTGCGTCCTGTGAACAAGATGATGACATCGAGCCAACGTGTGTCAACTGCGGTGGTAACCACCAAGCCTCCAATCGCGGATGTCCCAAGCGAGTGGAGTTCATCAATATCCGTCGGAAGGCTACGATCAATAATCAGCCCGGTCGCCTCCGTAATCATCGTTCGCCTCCTGCACGCACGGAAATCCAGTACCCAGCTCTCCAGCCCCGTCGACATGTTCCGAACTTAGAACCACTTCCGCTCAACAACCAACAAGTCAAGCATGTGAGTATTCCTAACAATCGAACAGTCCAGCATCGTCTCGCTGCTGCTGCTGCCCAGCCAATGCCAGGTCCCTCCACCGCCCCTGGTTTATCATACGCTGGTGTTGTCTCAGGTGAGCCTGTCGACGATTCTCCGTTCACCTCGGAGGAACTTGTAACGCTCGTGGCCGAGGTCATCATCATCTTGCGCACCTGCAAGACTCGATCTGAACAGCTTCATGCTGCCCTGTCCCTTGTCACTAAGTATGGACCGTGAAGCCATCAAGATCGTAAATTGGAACGCTTGCTCCTTGAAGAGCAAAAACATCGAGTTTGTTGAGTTTCTCAATGAACGAAACATCGACATTGCCATCATAACTGAAACCCACCTGAAGCCTGAAACAAACGTCTACCTTCCCGATTTCCGGCTCGTGAGGCTAGATCGAACCAACTCTGGGGGAGGAGGAGTGGCTATTGCAATAAGGAGAAACATCTGCTGTCGACTGATGCCCAGCTTTCAGCTGAAGATCATCGAAGCCGTAGGGGTGGAAGTTTCTACTCCTATCGGCCCCATCACCATCGTCGCGGCTTACTGCCCCAAACAAGTCAACATCAGGGACGGATCGGCAGCAGATCTGCGACGAGATATTATCAAGCTAACACGACGACGGGAAAACTTTATCATCGCTGGCGACCTGAACGCCAAACATCAAGCTTGGGGCAACAATCGGCGCAATCAAAACGGCACCATCCTGAACAACGACCTGCAGGAAGCGCAGTACAACATCTTGAGTCCGGAAACTTCCACCCGGTTGAGTCGGTCCGGTGTTCACGCTACCATCGATATCTTCATCAGCAACATGGGCAACAACATCGCTCAACCTATCACCTATCAGGAACTCAGCTCGGACCACTACCCGGTGGTGACTGAGGTGGGATCCTCCGTAAATCGATTTGAAGCTTTCCGGCGCAACTATCATCGTGTTGACTGGGGTCAGTTCCAACATTGCGTCGACACCGCTGTAGACTACGATGTCCAACCGGAATCGTCCGAAGATGTTGACCGGTGTCTGCGCTCCATCGATCAAGCAATTTCCCGGGCCAGGGAGCTACATGTGCCAGTATCCAGACAGGTGAGTAACACTCTGAACCTTGACAGGCCTACTAAAGACCTCATTAGACTCCGCCGCAACACGATCCGTAGGCAGTACCAGCGTACTGGGCTGTCTAACTTGAAGACCAATTGCAACCGTTTGAACAAAAGCATCCAAGCATTTGCACTCAAGCATGGTGGATCTCAGAAATATCGATTTTGCAAACAAGATTCGCTCTCTCCCAGATTGTGCTAAGCCATTCTGGAAAATGGCAAAGATTTTGAAAAATAAGCCGAGGCCCATTCCTCCCCTTTCCTCTCCTAACCAAAATTCGGACCCATCTTTACTAATAACCCCATTTGAAAAGGCCAATGCTCTTGGACAACACTTTGAAAATTCACATAACCTTGGCCACGCCATGGTGAGTCCCCACGAGCCTGCAGTATCACAGGCAATGGCTAGTGTCGCTGCCACCCCCGTAGTTGTCCCTGACGAAAGTAGAATATCGGCTGATGAGGTGATAGCAGCGATTAAATCAACAAAGAACATGAAGGCGGCTGGTGTCGATGGAGTGGTCGACCTCGAGCTGAAAAACTTGAGTGTTGACTTCTTCAAGCACCTTGCAGTGGTCTTCAACAAGTGTCTAATGCTTGGCTACTTCCCTGCATGCTGGAAGTTAGCCAAAGTTATTCCAATTCACAAACCTGGCAAAGACCCTACCAGTGCCAAAAGCTATCGCCCCATCAGCCTCTTGTCCTCCATCTCGAAGCTATTCGAAAAATTGATACTCAGCCGTCTGCTGGTGTTTTCAAATGATAATAACATCTTTCTCAAAGAGCAATTCGGGTTTAGGAAAGGCCACTCTACCATCCACCAACTCGCACGGGTTACTAACATCATCAAGCGGAACAAGTCCGTTTCCAATACATCTGCCATGGCATTGTTGGACGTCGAGAAGGCGTTCGACAATGTCTGGCATGATGGTCTAGTGTACAAGCTGCATCGATACAACTTTCCGAACTACCTCGTGAAGATCATCAAAAACTACTTGTCGGGCAGATCATTCCAGGTCTACTTGAACAATGTCTCCTCTGATACGTTCAACGTTGATGCAGGGGTCCCTCAAGGTAGCCTGCTTGGGCCTATCCTATTCAACATTTTCACGTCAGACGTTCCTCCCCTGCCAGGTGGTGGTATCCTGTCAATGTTCGCAGATGACACCTCCATCATCTATAAGGGTCGAGTGATCCGTGCTCTGGCGAGTAAACTACAATCAGGCCTGGATGTTTTGTCCGACTATTTTAAGAGCTGGAAGATTTGTATCAATGCAGCTAAAACACAAACCATTCTGTTTCCACATTCGTATTCACCTCGGCTTGTTCCGCCTACTAACGTCAAGATCCATCTTGATAGCACTCCCATTGAATGGTCGAGTGAAGTAGTCTACCTTGGTCTCACCCTCGATAGCAAATTGCTATTCCGATCCCATGTGGACAAGACATCCACCAAGTGTAACATCTTGATCAGGTCGCTCTACCCTCTGATAAACAGGAAGTCCACCCTGTCCCTCAAAAACAAGCTTGCTGTCCACAAGCAAATCATTCTGCCGGGTATTGAGTATGGTATGCCAATCTGGGAGAGTTGTGCTAAGTGCCACCACTTAAAGCTTCAGAGGATCCAAAACAAGATCCTCAGAATGATCCTTAACAGTCCACCGCGAACTCGTAATTCTGAGATTCACCACCTGGCCGGTCTTCAAACACTCGAGGAGCGAAAGACTTACACGCTGGAAAGGTTCAGAGTCGCCTGTCTGCGATCAAACCACCAGATCATTCGTGATTTGGCAACCTAGTATAAGTAGTTAGGTGCTCAAGTAGGTCGGTTATCAAATTTTTAAATTCAAACCAAAACAATCCCACAAAGGGTATCCTGTAAATTAGCGCTAAACGCAATCATCACATTAGAATAACCAATTAACTAGTACAAAGATGAAGAGCCAAAGGCTAACCAATTGAAATGTTAAATCAAATGTTGAAACATAAAACCCAGAAAATAAACGTAAATTTTACTACTATGTGGGTCATTCTCCATTCAGACGCTGAAAAGGTAGCATCTACCTACTTTGAAACAAGATTCCCGACCAAACAACGGTACCAAGGCAACCCGGCTGAACCAGCAACAACCGACCGAACCGACCGAACGACGAGCAAGCGAGCCCTCTCCTTCTTCTTCTGGAAGTGAGAGTCCCCAAGCGAGCCCTCTGTCAACGGTAACCAAGGCAACCACCGAGTACCGATCACCAAATACCAGCAGCCTACTACGACCGAGAACTTGGCACGGAAAGCCCTCTTATTTTGAATAAATGCCAAATCTCGAAAATGATGATGCCCAGTTACGACAGATTTGTTTTTCAGCACATTGCAGAACTCTTGAATTCATCTTAATTAACGATTATAAAGTTTTAATCTATATAGCTTTTCTGAGGTGCTTAGAACTTCTTAAAAATTTGCACAATACCCTCAAGTTTTATCAAGTTCTCAAGTTTGCTTGACACCTGTGAAGTTCTCTGAAATTCGAGGAACTTCATAAAAGTTCCTGAAAAGTCTCGGATGCTAAAAGAACCGCTTTGATGTTCTTACAGCTTCCAGTAAGTTTCCCATATTTTCAGCGTATAAACTTCTTTTATGTTCCTGCAGTTTGTTTATAGAGTTCCACTGAAAGGAAATGTCATTCCTCAGAACTTCTCCAAAGTTCATACAATTGTTGTAAAGTTAATGGGACTACATTGAAGATCTCTAATCTTTCATAAAGTTAACTAAGAACTTGAAATAAATCATTTATTTTTTACATAATTCTGGCACTTTGAATATTTTCAATATCTTGAACTTGTATATGGAATATGAAACTTCAAGACATTGAATATTTTTAGATCTTGAACTTACTTACTAGGAAAACTCAAGTAATTTTATCCAGAAAAATTAGTTGACATCCTGTATATACAGAAAGACGATTAAACGTCACAACACAAAGAATATTCAATCTTGAAATAAATTCACGCTAAAAAAGTTGAAAAAGTGACTTAAGTGACTTGGCCTTTAAAAAAGAGACTTTTTAGTGACTGCCTTGAAAAAAGTGACCAAGTAACTAAAATGTGACCCAAGATTGGTGTGCGGAGTGACCTACCTCTTGAGTTGTGGCCATGTTTTCAGTCTTGCCTGAGGTTCCTAATGTAGTATATATGTTAAGGTAGTAATGAATTAAACATAAATTTACCGCTAATTAGTTTGATGTCGGCAAAATGCATTTGGCAGCACTAGAAGTTGACATTCATGAAATAACAAACTGACAGATACACGCAAGAGTGATCGAACATGATTTCGGAAAGCTCCGAACATGAAAATCAAAGTACGTCTACGAAACGACCAAAGCACAGGACGCGAAGTGAGGGAGATAGGATGGCTGATTGAAAGTTGCGTTTTTAGAAATTTCTCAATCGACTGAATAAACAATATTCTCTCACTGAGTTAAGGCCCAAACGCAATATGGGCGGAAACGGAACGGAAACGGAAAGTTTGACAGTTGTCACAAATGACATCAAGATGCCTAACCGAAGTCGATTGGTTCTAACTAGTTTTTAATCTGACAAGTAGGCTTACTCAGATCGGGCTTTTCTGCTTCCGCTGCCGTTCCGCTTCCACTGTCATTGCGCTTGGGCCTTTGGTCTCAGCAGTCGTACATGGAGCAGTGCTGTAAATTTTCATATCATTCGATTGAAGATGAACCACTACAACCATTCAATCAATTCTGTGTAAACGAATTCTCTCATGACCATAATTTGAAGAGCCCCTTTCTCATTCGAAGCTCATTGTCACTGTCAATTGAGTCACTCAGTATCATTTGATATACGACAGTGGAGTATGGAAGAAATCCAGGAAAATGGTCCCGAACAGACAAGTCAACCCGATGTCGGATCAATGTAAGGCTAATTTAAGGTCAATGTCGACCCAATGTCGTGTTAATGTCGGGTCAATTTTGGGTTTATGTCGGGTCAATGTCGGGTCAACATCGGGTTGGGGTTTGATAGAAGTCAGGTTGGTGTCGGGTTGGCTTAGCTTTTTCGCCGGAATGTCGACCAGAGCTCCGTTTGTGTGTAGGTTACACTCAATCGAATGATATATAGTGTTTCTCAAATGAGAATGATCCATGCCTTCGTCAAATGACTAAACAACTGATATCACCCATTCGGAGGAGGTCCCCTTTGATAGCGAATAACTACTTTTCTCATTTTCATCAAAAATGTTCAAATGATTTTGAGAATTTACAGCACTGACATGGAGTTTCATGAATTTTACAACATTTACGATTGAGAATGTAAATCCAACCTTTTAAAAATTCAGCAAACGGCAATAATCTCAACATTGAAACATGATAGCTCCGGACTAAAAATTCAAGAACATCTCCGACTTCCGACTACCACTTGAAATGTTTGATGCACGTAAATACACTTCCGGAAATTGAAATTTGTTTTCTCCCTGCCATCAAATCACTCCCATTCAGGGTTGCATCCATTCTCTTTGTTTTAATTTTTTGTTTCGGAATCATGAAATCATCAGATTTCAAAATGGTATGATGTGCTTGTAAGTTACAAGAAGAGGTTTTAAAGTATGTGTTTGGCACATAACACTTGGCAATTTTGCTTTCAGAGAGCCACAATCAGTGAGTTTTTTATTCGTGAATGTTCACTAAGAGTAACTCATTAGATGATTTTATAATCCCAAAAAAGAAACATTTTTTAGTGAAGTGACTGAAAGCAACCCTGCTCGCATTCATCGATACTCTGCTCCGACAGACGCTCAAGCGTAAAATTAAAAAAATAGAAAACATTCCCCCGTCCCTAACTCCCCATTCCTAAGCTTCTCCGTGGAACTCACATGGAAAGCAACGACGTCTACGCACGACACGGCGACATAATACAATCCAAACCTACATTCTCCATGAAAACAGGAGGTTCCTCTGCGGGCGGGAAATCTGTGAATATTAGATTTCCTATCTCCCCCTCCCCACCCGTCTGCTGCTGATGATGGTGATGGTGGTGATGGTGGGTGGTGTTCTTTTCCCCCAACTTCCGTTTCCAGCGAATTAAGGATCAGACAGTAGCGGAGGATGGCTCCTCGTGCATGCAGCTTTGTGTCGTTTAAGGAATGTTTAAGGCGAAATTAAATCTTGATTCTTGGTCGCACATACACACCAAAGATGCCAGGGAACCGAGTGAATCTCGGCCTTGTAGGTAGGATCCTAGCCATCACGCAAGCAATCATAAAAGCCAAGAAGCAGAAAGCGAATACGTGCATTAATTGTCTCTGGCGGAGAATAGCTAATTTATTATTCCAGCCCAGCCGGGTGAAATTATGTCTTCGTGATTGAGATAACAATATTAGTCTTATACCATTTCGAGCGGGTTGGTGTCTTGGAAGTCGGAAGGGCGCTTTCCGGCGGATTGCCTAATGCGTGCGTGGAGAAATTTGCTGTGGATGAAAGGCAAGTGTTGTGAATGAAATACGCAAACACATACACACGATGGGACAGACATCAATTGGGATGATGTTTGGATAGCTTTATCTTCGTGGCGTTTGTCAGGAAAATGGATCAAAAGATGCTATGGTTGGATTGAATTGTGTTTTAGACTAATGTTGGTTTTCCGATCAGGCTTAATGAGTTTAATAATCAGCAACATGGAATTTAATTACAGCATTCGATGATATGATTTCACTTCAATTTTTCACAATATTCGTTTAGAGAATCCCACCACTCCTGAAATATGTTTTGTTCTGAGTCCATCCTGAAACATTTGCAGAGTTCTTATAGAAATTCGATAGTAATTTATCCTGGGATATTAAACTTCGTTTTGTCTAGAATTCTTTTAAAATCCTACCAGAATTCTTCCAGGGAATTACTTCAATAATTCGCTTAAAACTCCTTTCGGATTTCCATCATGACATTTGTTCATATTTTCTGCATGATTTTTCCCAGAATTTTTCCAGAATCGCTTAGAATTCTAGAAAAAAATCAAATAATTCCTACAGTTACATTCCTTCACTTGGACTTTACTTATTCTTGGAATCGTAATCGTGGCATTTCTTTTTCGGTTTTTTTTGGAATTCTTTCTGAACTTATTAAATTCCATTCCATTCCAGAATAGAATTCTTGCTGAAATTTCACCAGTAAATCATCTTGCAATTCTTGCTGGAATTCATCATTGGACTTCCTTAAAAGTTCCAAGAATTCTTTTTCAATTGTGTGCTGGAACTGCTCTGAAAATTAATCTAAGAAATTCTTTAAAATTTACCCAGGAGTCCTTTAGAAGTTCAACTTTGTTTGCCTCGAAGTAATTTTCAAATATCACCAGAATTCTTCCAGGACATTACTCCAGTTATTCCCTCAGAACTTCTTTGAGACTTCCCAGATGGGATCGCTTCATATTTCCCCAATGAATTTTTGCTGAATTCTTGCAAAATCTCTCAGAATTCTAGAAAAAAAATCATGGAATTCCACCAGAAATTTCAGAATTGCCAGGAATCCCAGAAGTTCATATTGCTGGAAATTATCTTTGGACTTTTTTAAAATATTCCAATAATTTTTCATGGAGTCGCTCCAAAAATTTCTTCACCAATGTTTCCTGGAATTGTTATGAAAATTTTATCCTGTAATTTCTTCCAAATTAAAACAGCAGTCCTTCAAGAGCTCTGCTAGATTTTTTTTTATTTCATCAGGGTAATTTCCTTCGGTAATTGCTGCTGTTATTTCAGCAAGAAATTTCACCGAATTTATTAAGAATGTGCCTTAGAACTCTTTGGAGACTTTCTTCAAATTTTCTCTTCCATTTTGTTCAGCTATGGAAAACTTAATAATTCCTAAAATATTTCTTTTTAATTAATCCATCCCGTGAATTCTTCAATGTTCTTCTATGAGTTCGCTTTTAATCGATCCTGGATCATTAAACATTTGTTTGCCAACATTGATTTTCAAATACCAGGAGAAGTCTTAAACGAGCCTGATCGAAATTATTCATATTTCCTCCACGAATTTTCCCAGAATTCTTCCAAGAAAACCCTTTAAAATTATTCGGTGAATCACCTCAGAATTGCCAGGAATCAAGAAAATGCATGAAATCAGAATCCTGGAATTTCGTTTCGATTTGCTGGAAATTACCTTTGGATTTCTTTAACAGCTTCCTCCAGAAATTTCTTATGTAATCGCTCAAAGAATTCCTTTTCAATTGTTTCCTGGAATTGTTCTGAAACTGTTTCTGTTTCTGTTTCTTGTAAATTTTTCTAGGAGTACTTCAAGAGCTCCGTAAGATATTTTTTAATTACTTCAGGGTTTTCTATTGGATTCCCTCCGCAAATTTCTGCTCTTATATCAGCAATAGTTTTCGTAGTGTCTCCCTTTTTAGATATGTTTTTCAGGATGCCTTTCCCTTTTTTCTCAACATTGTTTTGGAAAACTTCTGAATCCTAGAAATATTCTATTTTCTTAAACTATCCCGCAAGTTTGTCACAGTTCTTCTAGGAATGCACTACAAAATTCATTCTGGAACATTAAGCTTTCTGTTGCCTACAATTGCTTTTTATATACAACCAGAAGTCCTTAAAAATATTACTCCAATAACTCGCTCAGAACTCGTTGCGGATTTCTCTGATGGAATATTTTATACACTGGAACCTCCATTTTCGAACCAAAACGGGGGTTCGTAAATCGAATTAGTTCGTAAAAAAACCCCGTTATTTTGGATTTACTTCGTAAAAAGAAAACACGTAACACGGATTTACTTCGTAAAAAGAGGTTTTTGACAATATTGTCAAATACCCCACAATATGGGTAATTTTGGAATCAGGGTGACGTGTCGGGACCGGAAATCGATGTCTGACACCTTTTTGAAATCCAAGATGGTGGCTTCCGGTTACTGGAAAACAGAAAAATACCGTTAAATACAAAACAATATGGATATTTTTGGAATCGGGGTGACCTGTGAGAACCGGGAATACATGTCTGACGCCATTTCGAAATCCAAGATGGTGACATCCGGCTACAGAAACACTGGAAAATACTGTCAAATACTCCACAATATGGGTTTTTTTTTTAATCGGGGTGACTTATTAGGACTGAAAACCCATGTCTGACGCCATTTTGAAATTCAATATGGCGACTTCCGATTACATAAAAACATAAAAATAATGTTATATAACCCACAATATGGGTATCTTAAGAATCGGAGTGATGTGGTGGTATTTGCCAATTTATCTGTAACCGGAAGCCACCAACTTGGATTTCGAAATGGCGTCAGACATAAATTTCCGGTTCTTACACGTCACTCCAATTCCAAAAATACCCATATTGTTGGGTATATGACAGAATTTCCAAGCTTTTCTGTTATCGGAAGCCACTTGGATTTCAAAATGGCGTCAGGCACAGATTTCCGGTTCCTAAGCCTCACTCCGATTCCAAAAATACCCATATTGTGGGGTATTTGGCAGAATTTCCAAGTTTTTATGTAACCGTAAGTTGCCATCTTGGATTTAAAAATGGCGTCAGACATTGATTTCCGGTCTCTACACGTCACTCCGATTCCAAAAATACCCATATTGTGGGGTATTTGGCAGAATTTCCATGTTTTTATGTAACCGGAAGTCACCATCATGGATTTCTAAATGGCGTCAGACACCGGTTTTCGGTCCCTACACGTCACTCCGATTCCAAAAATACCCATATTGTGGGGTATTTGACAGAATTTCCATGTTTTCCTGTAGCCTGAAGCCGCCATCTGGGATTGCAAAATGGCTTCACACATCGATTTCTGGTCCCTACACGTCACTCCGATTCCAACAAGACCCATATTGTGGGGTATTTCACAGTATGTCCCAGTTTCCCAAAATCACAAAAAGAAAACTCGTTATTTGGGATTTACTTCGTAAAGCGAGGGACGTAACTTGAAAACTGCGTAAAAAAAAGGCTTCGTAAACGGAGGTTTCAGTGTAGGGGAAATGAATGTAAAGTCGGCCTAAGTGTCCCTAATTTGGGTCCATACAAAAATTCAGCAATCGACTAAATTTTCAATAGCGACCAAAAATATCCATTAGTACCGTCCCAATGACGCGTTCATCTAGCTAAAATTGATAAACAGCAGATTTTTAGCGATGGGCCCAATATTAGATTCATAGGCCAACATTAGAGCCATTTCCCCATTATGATTTTTCTAAGACTTCTTCCAAAAACTTTCTGAATATTTGGAAAAAAAAGGAATTCCTCCAGCAATTTCTTTAAAATTATTCAGGAAATTTCCTGAGAATTTCCGGGAATCACGAAAATTTTTGAAATCGGAAGCCTTAAATTTGTTTTGGATTTTTTCGTAAATCTCTTAGAACTAAATATAAAAATCCTTTCCATTCCTCAGCACAGAATTCGTCCAAAAATTTCTCCAGTAGATCATCTTGGAATTCTTACTGCAAATTACCGGTGGATTGCATTAAAGTATTCCTCCGAAAATTTCGCATGGAGTCGCTCCTAGAATTTCATTACAATTGTATCCTGGAATTTTTCTGAATATTAATCCTGGAATGCAAATTTTTTCAAAGAGTTCTTCAATATTTCTGCAAGTTTTTTAAAATTACTTCCAACAAGATTCCTTGCAATGACTTCTGCTATTGTATTAACAAGAACTTTCGCAGAGCCCCTTAAAAATTTCCCTCAGAGCCCTTAGGGATTTTATTCAGAATTCCTCTCAAATTTTTCTCAGCATTGCATTGGAAAATTTAAGAGTTCCTGAAGAATTTTTTTTCAAAATCCTCCTCGCAAATTTTTGAAAGTTTTTGTGGGAGTTTGAAATTATTACAACTTAGAATATTCATTTCTTTTGCGCTGAATTGCTGTTCAAAAATCGCCAGAATTCTTCCAAGTCATTACTCCAACAGTTCCTTTTAAACTCCTTGCGGATATTCCTGATGAAATTCTTGAAAATATTTTATTTTATAATTATTTTGGAAATTACCTCCAGGTAAAAAGAAATTCATACAATTTGATTCCTGGAATTCTTCAAGGATAGTTTTTTTTCGCAATTCCTTCAGAATTAAAAAAAAAATCGTTCCATTCATCACCATGGAATTCTTCATGAAGTTTCCGCAGTAAATAATTTTGAAATTTTCTTTGAACTTCCTTAAAAGATTCCTCCTGGAAATTCTCATAGAGTCGATCCAAGAATTCTGTTGGCACAAAATAAGAAGTTGGTCACCCTATCCTAATTTATTTTACAGCTTCACAACAATCAGCTCGTTTCCCATAGCACATAAGCACACTATCTCTGTTATCATACTACACACAAACAATAGGCACTCACTCTCATTTCTCCCATCCATTACACGATCGTAAGCAATACAGAAGTTAGGCATACGGTCATACAGACGTACGGACGTTAGGCATAATGTACGATAGGCATAATGGACGTTGGGCATAAATGACGCTAAGCATAATGGACGTTAGGCATAATGGACGTTAGGCATAATCCACCCGATGAATTCCAGAAGGATGATTGCTGACTTCGGTGACAATAATCTTGGATCTAAGTAAATATGTAGCTACGTCACTACGTCACGTCAGTGAAATTGTTCGTTGAAGGATTCGATGTTGAAGTGCATAGTGTGCAAGTGGAGCGACTGGAAATTGCCTTCAAGGAATTCCACAACGTCCGTAGGAAGATCGAACTACTGACGGACGATGTTGACGACGATGAAGAAGATGCTGCAACGGATCCCAAGGAAGATGCAGAAAATGCGAGGATCCTCATGGATGCTGAAGACAAGTACTGTACCCTCTAGGTCATTCTGATGAGTCTTCAACCGATAGCGCCTACGGCTAACATTCAATGAGACGCACAAGGTGCCGGTGCAAGATTATCACGTGTAAGGGTAACTTTTCGAGATACTTTCCGTAGCTTGATCCATAATAATCCACGACTAATGGACATGGACAAGTTTACGTACCTTCGATCGTCGTTGAATGGACAAGCGTTACAGGAAATCAACTCGGTGGAAATGTCCGACGTAAATTACGCAGTTGCCTGGGAAACGCTGGAGAAACGGTACGAAAACAAAAAGCTGATCGTCAAGGCTCATCTCGATGCACTTTTTGCTGTGGAGCCAACCAGGAGGGAAAGTTACGAGTCGCTTAATCGTGTTATCTGCGAATTCGATAAAAACCTGCTGATGTTGGAGAAGGTAGGAGAAAAAACCAATGACTACAGCACCATTCTGGTTCACATGGTGTGTTCTCGTTTGAACTCAGCAACGCTTCAGAACTGGGAAGCACATCATAAGGAGGTGCCAAAGTATGAAATCCGCATCCACTTCCTACGAGATCCTTGCTCCGTGTTGCAGTCCGTAGCTCCTGCCAAATCTACGCCGATTCAAGAGAAACGATCGAAACCGTTCATTCCCCTTTTCGCTGCGTGAAATTTTTGAAGCTGAAAGAACATGAACGCAGTGATGCTGTGAAAAGAGGCAGACTCTGCTTGAACTGTCTATTGCCAGGACATCAGGCACGATTTTGCAACAAGGGCGTGTGCCACCACTGTAATCAGAAGTATCACTCCCTGTTGCACCCAGAATCACAGCAGTCAAGCGCTATTAGAAATGCATCCTCCGTCCCACAAGAGCAAAGTAGACCTCCAGCTGGTAATCAGCAACAACCACAGACAAAAAAACCAAACCAGAACCAACAAACACACGCTCACAGCGCTCACCCGTATTACACTCGCATAACACTGCACCACTGTCCACCACAAACCAACCATGCACAACCCAGAACACCATCGCTCTTCCAACCAATACACTATCCACACAAGATATTCTACTGTCCACCGCTATCGTGTGTGTTAAAGATAGTTACGGCAACTCACGACTAGCTCGAGCGTTACTAGATTCGTGCTCGCAATTCTGCTTCATGACGACGAACTTCTCCAGTAAACTCAACCTTCGAGCTTCACCTGAACACCTTTCAGTCCAAGGAATCGGTGGTTCAGTCGTCGTAGCGCGGAAGGTAGTTAAGGCCGCTGTTCTACCTCGCTCTCAGGAAATATCATCGTACCGTGAGGAGATGAATTTCTACGTTTTGCCGGAGTTAACGGCAACCTTGCCTGCACGAAGAATCAACGTGAACCACTGGACGCTCCCGACTAACATCAGCTTCGCGGATCCCCAGTTCCACGAACCTGGTCGCATCGATCTAATAATCGGAGCAGAACACTACTTCAATCTGCTCTCTGACGGTCGTGAGAAGGTTGGAGATGAAGGCCCTACACTGTAGAATACGGTCTTCGGATGGGTGGTTTCCGGTCGAGCAGCCGATCAACCAGGCACGATGCATCACACATTGTCGTATTCGTGCACACTTGCAAACCTGCAAGAACAGTTGACGAAGTTCTGGGAGATAGAAACCAGTCGTTCCAGTAGTAGTCAATCGGTAGAGGAGACGGCGTGTGAAGCATTCTTCGATCAAACAACCACTCGTGATGATGCAGGCAGATTTATCGTCGCACTTCCAAAGCGTGAATTCATCATCAATAAGCTCAGCGAGCTCAGAAACATAGCGACAAGGAGATTTTTGGGCTTGGAGGGGCGGTTCCAGTTGAATCCCGAGTTGAAGGCAGCGTACACAGATTTCATCCACGAGTACGAGCGACTTGGTCACATGGTGTAAGTTCCGGAAGTCGAAGCGCAGTTTCCCGTGTACTATCTTCCCCACCATGCAGTTTTCAAACTGGATAGTACAACAACGAAGCTACGTGTTGTTTTCGACGCGTTCTTTAAGACCAGCAGTGGTGTATCGCTCAACGATGCGCTAATGGTTGGACCTGTAGTTCAGGAGGATTTGATCGCCATCACACTCCGATTCCGTTTGTTCCGCATTGCCATTGTAGCGGATGTAGAAAAAAAATGTATCGGATGATACTCATCTATCTACTCGATCGATGCCTACAGCGGATCGTCTACCGAGATTCCCCTGACGAACCGATCCGAACGTACGAGTTAGCAACTGTCACTAACGGGACTGCATCTGCACCATACTTGGCGACAAAGTGCGTACAGCGACTGGCAGAAGAAGGAGCTCTCGCTTATCCTTGCGCAGCTAAGGTGGTGAAGGAAGATTTTTTCGTCGATGACATGCTGACTGGAGCGGACAACGTCGACAAAGCGAACCAGCTGGCAAGGGAAATGATCGCGCTAACTTCATCAGGTGGATTCAACCTGCGAAAGTGGAACTCCAACTGCAAGGAGTTGTTAGCCAAATTGCCATCCGATCACCTCGATGATCATGCCACTTTAGAGCTTGATTCCCCAACTTCACCAGTGAAAACTTTGGCGTTACTGTGGGAGCCACATTCAGACAATTTCCGATACCATTCTCCTTAGTGGGACAACGAAGCAGTGCGTCGTTCTCGCAGATGGATTGATGGGTCCAGTTGTCGTCATTGCCAAGATATTTCTCCAAGAACTGTGGAAGCAGCAGTGCGGTTGAGATGATCCACTGCCCGAAGCGTGGATAGGATACACATCTGATGCCATTTCGGTCGAGTTGCACGGTTTCTGTGACGCATCAGACAAGGCATACGGTGCATGCCTCTACATGCGTTGTACGCTGTCGGATGGCTCAGTAGAAGTTCAGGTGCTGATTTCCAAATCGAGAGTAGCACCACTGGAGGATCTCAAGCGCAACAAGAAGAAGTTAACCACCCCTCGCCTCGAGCTGTCATCCGCACTGCTCCTCAGTCATCTGTACGAGAAGGTCAAGCACAACATTCGTATTCCGCACACCGCAAGCTTCTGGATAGGCTCGGCAATCGTAATGCATTGGTTATCTTCGCTGCCATCGAGGTGGCAGATGTTCGTAGCGAATCGCGTGTCCGAGATTCAGTACATTAAGAAGGGTTTCGATTGGAATCATGTCGCTGGCTTGGAGAATCCAGCTGACATCATTTCACGAGGGATGATATCGGCTCAGCTTCAGTACAGCACGATACAGTTCGAAGGACCAAAAATGTTCGACACTGGGGGGGACTGTATCACCGGACGGACAGTTTCTTCGGATTTCGGTACCTTGCACACGCAACGTTTGGTAAAACACAGAAAATACTTTTATTGCGGTCAAGTGGTAAAATATATCGGACACTGTTTATTCCTAAATTGGTTTTTGGATAGACGGACGAACAGAGTATTAAGCAATCCGCGGTGCAGAAGGTTACTCTGTTCGTCCGTTTTTAGAGTTTTTCTAGGAATTCACTTTAAATTAAGCCCAATATCTTCTGGAACATGCTTGGTATCAGGGAGCTTCTATTTACGTTCAAACATACCGCCCACCTTGGAATCACTGTGATTTCAATCTAATCTAAACACTTGCGTTCTTCGAATCTGCTGCCGTTTCCACGACGTCAATGACGTGGACTGCCTTCTCCTCCTTGATGCTGCTACACTGTTACTACTGGCTACTACTGGACGACTGCTACGACCCAACTACTGCTGGAACCTGGCATGGAATGACTTCGATCTTCTTCTTCGACTGACTGGCTTGAGGTCTGACACGGGATGGCGACGGAAAGCCTTATCTAAAACTTGAGAGGGTGCTTTTTCAACTGTTTAATCCAACTGTAAATCGACTTTAACCTTTCCCTGATGGAATTTTTTCATATTTGCTCTTCGAATTTTCGCAGAATTCTTCCAGAAACTCTCAGATTTCTAAAAAAAAAAATATTAACGGAATTCCTTCACAATTTGTTCAAAATTATTCGCTGACTTACTTCAGGATTGCCGCGAACTAAGTATCTTCTCAAAATCAGAATCCTGGAGTTTATTGAATCTGTTTTTTTTTCGGAATTCCTTCAGAATTCAATAAATTTCCTTTAACTCCTTAGCATGGACATCTCCCAGAAATACCTACATTAAATCATCTTCGAATGCATGGTGGAAATTATCATTGGACTTCTGAGAAAGCTTCGTCCAGGAATTTATCATGGATTCGCTCCATTCTAATTCTAAAAATTGTTTTCTGGAATTGTTCTGAAAATTTATCCCAGATTTTCTGGCAAGAGTCCTTCAAAAGATCTGCTAGATTTTTTAAATTTCTTCGGGATTTCCTACTTTCACTAAACTGTTTCAGGAAATCATTATTGCCTCCTGTAATTTCCCCCAAAGTCCCGTAAAAACAGAAATAATTCGATTTTCTACTTCCTATTAAATTCACGTCATCTCACCAGACAGTCGAAAAATTCCTTCCCGAATCCCTCCATGTGATCATAGAATTCCTTTACATAATTAAACACAATAGGCCCCGATTTAATCGTATTCGTTAACTTGATTCTTAAAATCCAGGTTATCAAAAACATTCCATCTTCCAACCTTCAGAGAAAATGCGAATATCTTGCTTGCCCCATCGTTGAGGTGAGCAGTAAATTCCAACGAGTGCGTAGGTGCCGGGGAGCCCCCATTCGGGAAGGTCGAGAAAACCGCATGCCAGCATTATCGTAAATAAAAGATTACGCCTGTAAAAATGGCCATCTTCCACCTCCAAAGCCCCCCGCCCTAAAAAAGGCAAAACAGCCGATGCGGCAGGACACCGACGATACTGCGCTAGAGCATTGCCATCACTTTCAGGCGATAAAGGGTGATACGGTCAAAATTTGGTCAATATCAACTTGACGTATTTCTTTCAATTTTGCATTTAAAAAACCTGAACACCCCTCATTTTGAAGGTGTGTGTGTGTAGAATGTTGCTCCTATTTTGATTTTGGAATTCACTCTTCAGTTGTCAAAATGCCGTCCAAGCAAGAAGAGCAGCGTATCAAAATTTTGCTCGCGCATCGCGAAAATCCGAGCTACTCGCACGCAAAGTTGGCAAAATCGCTAAAAGTTGCCAAATCAACCGTTACAAATGTAATTAAAGTGTTTGGGGAACGTTTGTCGACAGCCAGGAAGTCTGGATCGGGAGGAAATCGAAAACCGGAAGCCGCTGAGACGACAAAGAGAGTTGCCGGTAGTTTCAAGCGAAACCCTAACCTCTCTCTCCGAGATGCCGCAAATAAGCTGGGTGTATCGTCTACAACCGTGCATCGAGCCAAAAAACGAGCCGGACTATCGACTTACAAGAAGGTAGTGACTCCAAATCGCGATGATAAACAAAATACGACGGCCAAAGCGCGATCCCGGAGGCTGTACACGACGATGCTGACGAAGTTTGACTGCGTGGTAATGGACGACGAAACCTAAGTCAAAGCCGACTACAAGCAGCTTCCGGGACAGGAGTTTAATACGGCAAAAGGAAGGGGAAAGGTAGCAGATGTTTTCAAGCACATGAAACTGTCAAAGTTTGCAAAGAAATATCTGGTTTGGCAAGCCATCTGTACCTGTGGCTTGAAAAGCAGCATTTTCATAGCTTCCGGGACAGTCAACCACGAAATTTACGTGAAAGAGTGTTTGAATAAACGTCTGCTGCCTTTCCTGAAGAAACACGGTTGTTCCGTACTGTTTTGGCCGGATTTGGCATCTTGCCATTACGGTAAAAAGGCCATGGAGTGGTACGCCGCCAACAACGTGCAGGTGGTTCCCAAGGACAAGAACCCTCCCAACACACCAGAGCTCCGCCCAATTGAGAAATACTGGGCTATTGTCAAGCGGAACCTAAAGAAGACCAAAAAAACTGCTAAGGGCGAGCAGCAGTTCAAGGCAAACTGGCTTTCTGCGGCGAAGAAGGTGGACAAGGTGGCTGTACAAAATCTGATGGCAGGGGTCAAGCGTAAGGCCCGGCAATTCGGATTTGGAAAAGCGGAAGCCTAACTGAATTTTTTTCCTGAATTTTATACTAATTGAACTTGAAAAAGAAATTTAATTTGATTTTTTAAATAAACGATTTCACCGATTTACACGCGTTTTCCCTTGACCAAATTTTGACCATATCACCCTTTAATGGTGATCCTTTGGCAGACCGCAAAGACCGATTCCACGAGCGGAAGGCGGATCTCAGCAACAACAACAATAGCGTCGACGTAAAAACAACGCATGGATGCCATTAGGGGCAACTTCGAAGACGTCAATTGGAACATTAAAATATTTCCGCATGTATTCAGGCTCCATTATGTGGAAAATGCGTAAGCAAACAAACAAAACACAACATGTAAAAGTTCTCGGCTTGACAATCGGAGTGGCAGCAGTGATGCCAGGTTTTATGGCATGATGAGCTTTCTGGAGTCGTTCCTAAAATCAATTATTCTTGTGCCACTGGTTCCCATAAAATGGTTAACGTGTGCATAAATGAAAAATTGCTGCAAACAACACGGGAACTACCTTGCCAAAGCAAGGGAAAAAGTCAAACAGGAAAATTATCGCAAAGCAAACACCCGCTCTCCCCCTCCCCCCTATTAAGCACCCCCTCAACATTTGTTATATTATTTGTGCATTTCAAACAGTTTGTATTTGCCCTGGCCTACCAACCAACCTGGTGTGCCTCGTCGTTGTCGTCGGTCGGCCGGTGTGAGTGTGTTTGTGTGACTTTCCTTTGGATGAATGAATTCCGGAATCCAACAAGCGGCATTTGGGCTTTTCCATGCCAGCGCAAGCGAGTCGAAATGACAATGAAAACAGGTAGGTACCCGACAATGTTTGCGCTGGAAATTACTCCAAATGGCCGTACTGGGGGATAAAAAATCGGCATATTGTTTGGCCTGTTCGTGAAACGAGATTGAAACATTTGCCGCTACTGGGATTGGAAAATGCGCTCTGCTGTGTGTTTTTGTTCTCGTAATTGCTTGTTTGATCATGGGAACGGGGATAAACAGTGGACAGAAAGATGTAAGCTATGCGTTTTTTGTTTTGCATTCAATTGATTGCAGTAAACGTCATTTGGTTGGGGCCATGTACCCGTGTTCACATCGGGCGTGTATGGTTTTGATTAAATATTGAGTTTCAACTGTGTCAGTCAAAACAAAGTCGACAACTAGTTTCAAATCATCATAATATAATATGGTCAATTTAACACTCAGTTTGTGTAGGTTGTTCTAATAGTAGCAAGCTGCTGTAATTTCCAGCCGAGTAGACAAGTAATAGTATGTATTTACAATCACAATTTTAAAAGCATGTTAATCAGTATCTAATAGTTGAAATTGCTCATTACAGCGATAACTATTTTATTCGGAATTATGAAACTATGAGATATTATAACGATATTTTTTTCTGTTTAAGATGCAGGAAGTGGAGGTAAAGTTTGTGTATGACACATAAAACCTGTCAATTTTGCTTCCCGAGTGTCAGCCTAGTGGCGATCGATTTTGAATACTGAGCAGAAAATTATGAGTTCAATCTCAAGCTTATAGCTTATAGAGTTTTAGTATCAATCGGATATTTTCTTAATATGAAATTGAATTTCGGTTTTGGAAAGACATGTTGATTGGAAATCTATAACAAATCCTTCTCAAGAATAGTTGTTATCGTCGTTGGTGAGGTCGCCACCGGGATTGAAATATAGGAACAGCAAGGTGATTGGTTGTAAATGTTTTGTGAAATAAGAAGCTCGGTGGCCTTGTGGTGACCAATTTTGCTTGCTAAACATAAGATCATGGATTTAATTGCAAGTTCCTTCATATTATAGAGTAATACTTTAAATTGGCTTTCTCTCATAATATTTTATAAAGCAAAATGCAATTCGGTTGGTGAAACGGGTACAACGAATATCAAGTCCCAAATATCTTTTGGAAAATCTCTATTGCTGCTTATTCCTAAAATGTATAAGGCAACTAATCAGCAGAAGCCTCGAAAAAAAGTTAATGAAGATAATGTGTCAAATACAATGCATAATTGATCACACACAACGTTTATGCATTCTTATAGGACCTATGTGGTTTGTCTTATGGAATGTGTTGTGACGGAATTTGAGGACACCTCCTGCAGCGATCTCGGCTACTATTATCGCTTTTCTTTTCTTTGAGCTCTGTCTCTATTCCCATCTCCAATATGAAAATTGTATTCCCTTTTCATACCCGCTAATTGTTTCCTACTACTATGGTATATATATATAAAGTAGAGTATTGAAATATAGATCCAGTTGAATTGGATAACCTAAACAAGTCTCGCGTACTTTATCCATCCGACCCGAAAACACTAGTTCTCCCAGAGTTTTTTTTTTGACCTCACAGAATCAGAATGTATAAGGCTCATGTTTTGGCAAAAATCTCTTTCACTAATTTTTTGTTTAGTGTACACAAACGACGTAGTATTTGAGTTTTGGGAAAGACGTGTTGATCGTAAATCCATATCAAATTTTTCTCAAGAGTAGTTGTTGTTGTCGTTGTCGGTAAGGTTGCCGCCGGGATCGAAATCTAGCAACAGCAAGTTGAACGGGAACTTGGTCGTAATTGTGCTGTGATATAAGGAGCTCGGAGACGCTATTGAATCGTTAGGACATCCATTCAGCATATCGTTAACCAAAACGAATCCTGCTGCAATCCCAACCCTTTTATCCAACAACCCAGTGATTTCTCGTAGAAGTGCAGAGGTGTTCTTGGATTTTATTAATGTGAGTATTGCGTCAACATATTCCTACCCATTTCTTTCTTGACCAGCATTCGGACGTGACCGGTGCCGGTATTGCCTAGTTTAAAATCACCAGTTTTTACACATTGAGAATGATTGTTAGTACCAGGCAAAGTCTATTGGTTCTCTGTGTAATTGCAGCTTGACAACAATGGAGTTGCATCCTCCGGTGGTCAATCATGCTCATGCTCACTAAAAGCTGACTAAAAGTAACTTGGTACCCCCCACGCGCGCCGCTAGCACGCCTCTAGTGTGCATCGAAAATCTTTGACAGTGGTTTGTTAACACTTCTATAGAGAACAACTGGTGCAAGTTTGATCAAAGTAGTCGATCGTGTTCAGGAATAACGTCAAATGGAATTCGAAAGAAGAAAAAATATTATTCACAAACATCTGGAAAATCCGGAGTGGTTCGGTTTCAAGCTGGCTAAAGTGCAAAAGATGCCGAAAACAACAGTTTGTCGAGTGATCAAAACCTACTAGGAAACCCTAAATGTGTAGAAAGGAATGAGCGGACCTTCGAAAAAAATTGGAACCAGGGATCGTCAGCTGCGCAGCAAGGTGTTGAGGTGCACCAACTTTCAAACGGTGCGGAACATCCTTGCCAGGGAAGGATACAAGTCGTACAAAGTGTGGATAACTGACCATCAGCCGGAAAGGAATCTGCCCGATATCGCCGAACGTCTTACCTCCACAGTGGTTGATGATTGAGAGAGGAAAATGCAGTGTCCAGTTCGTTGTTCCACAACGTTCATCATGGCTTACTACGAGTCCCTGCGATAGTGCTGACTGTTCAGCACACTGCACAGAGAAGCATTGGGCGCTCTTTGCACCCACACATATCTCCCTTCACTCATAAAAAAAGAATAAGCTAATATTTGTTCCATTAACCAAAGGGTAACTTTCCTTATTATGAACTAAACATTAATTAAGTTACTCACATGTACATGGAACTAAATTGGTGCAACGCTATTTCAGGAGAAACTAGTGTTGTTCTTCTGGTAGTGTTATTTAAAACTTCGTTAATTGCTTATAATCTTACCTGTATGCAGCTGGTACATTGTAGTAAACATTCTTACTGGGTGCAACATCCTTGTTGACACTGAATGTGATTTACACCCCTGGCATTGTCGGAAAAATACCGTCATTTTCGTCGATTTCGCAGTGGTTGACTGAATTCTTAAGTTGGAGCAGTCCCATGTCGCTTGATGTTGATCGCCTAAGCAGCGACTTGGTTTCGTTAGGTGCAACGTGGAAAACCGCAGTTTGGGCTGGTTTTTTCGAGTTTGATTCCATCGCTATACTGCCGGTAATCGCAAGTCAGTCCCATCTGAATTTTTATCAATTTTGAGTAGGCATCATTATTCAGTTCTTCTTTCTATGTTTTTTGAGATGTGCTATTGAAAAAAGGTGGTTTGTTCAAGAAAAATGAAAAACAATACCAAGTCAAATTGTCCCACAGCGTAAAGTAACCGCAAATCAGTCCCATTAGAAAAAAATATGTTAGAAATGTTAGACAGCATCATGAGATTTGTCTCAAGACAGATTGTGTCCACTTCCCCTAAGGTATCTGGAACATGTGCGGATGTGGCCAATATAGTTCTTACGATACTCAGTTTGACCGCCAATGGATATTGCTTTGAATTTTCATGTGATTTGATGTATCGCTTGGTGGATTTTGATTTAAAAAGGATTTACCACTTCCCCGGAGATACCCGGAACATGTCCGGGTGTGGCCAACATGGTACTGGTCACTCAGCATGGCTCTTATTGATCTTATTTTAGAATTCTCATGGAAATTGTTTTATCGCATGGTGGGTTTGGCACGTTTATGAAAAGCTCTGGTCTGATGAAGACCCATACTTTCCGGAATATGTTCCGGCCATTGCTCTGGAACCAGCGGAACAAATCCAGAAGTATTATATTACGTTCTTTGGAGCCATTGTATCTTTCTACTGTTCAATACTAATGCAGCATCGTCATGGAATTGTGACTGACTTGCGGTTATTTTTCTCATTGACGTTAAATGTAATCGCAAGTCAGTCCCACTCAGATTTTGGCCATAAAATAAAAATTGCACGATATTTTTCCAATATTTTTGGGTAAACATAGATGCATTCTATCACATTGTACGTTTATTTTTAAATTTATCCCTCTAAATTTTAAAGTGGCCATTGGCTCTCTACATCCATAGGTGTGCAACCCTTTATTTGTGGTTCCAGCTTTTTCAAGAATTGCCACCCCTGATTTGACTTCGCGTTGCAGTTGTACCCAATCTTTCCCACCGATCACATTTACATCGGCACCAGAGCGTATGGGAGAAGAGAATCCAATAGAGCAGTCAATCATGACATCTTCTAGAAAGAGTGTGCATTGACTTGCTAAAGGGAATAAGAGTGGGTATTACGATACATATGAGAAATTTTTCTGTGTAACGAGTAAGTTATTATATTTTCTCTGATTTAGACATAAAAATGTATTCATTTGGTATAAGTTAATAATTTAGTACCTGCTTGTTATATTCGCTTGGGATTGTTGATGTTTCTGGGGATTCATCGTTTCGTCTGTTCTTCATGAAATTAATGTGTTTTCCTGAACTCGTTTGCCGCATCCGTTGAAATTACGGTTCAATGCCGGACATTGTCCGTTTCGGTGGTTGAATAAGAAGTAACGTGTTCATCGCAGGCAGCGTCCTAGAGGTCGTTGGCCCTGAATCATATCGTTGTTGTAATGCTGTTTAGTCGTGCTCCATTCTCGCGATTGGCTACATTTGGACGCTTGCGATCTTTGGAGTTGTACGAGGATGATGATGGCCAATATGCTCTCCTGACTTTGAAAATACTTGGATCTTCCTGTTGACGCATCTCGGATTCGAAAGCCTCATCTCTCGTAGCGGATTGTACGAACAAATTCGTTTCATGGCCATAGATCCTTCCCTGTTTCACGAGTTCTCTTTTCCTCAGTCCACTTAATAAATGTGCACGTACGAATCTGTCCTCGTCGTCAACGCTGTAGTTGCACGACCGTACTTTACACATCAACCGGGCGTGAAAAGCGACCGCTGATTCACCGTTTTCCTGCTTAATTCTAGAAAAAGCCTCGTGCTCTGCTGCCGTATCCGTCATCGACCGTAGGTAGGTTTTGATGTTCGTAACGAAGACTCGGTAGCAGTCCGCGTTTGTCAAGCTTGGGCGAAGCTTTGCGGCTTTCACGATTCCTTGCAGTTCGTCGCTCATGGAGAGGAAGAGTAATTGAGTCCTCTTAATTGGATTATTAACGTTACCGAGCGAAGTACCTATCTCAAAGTTTTCTAAGTAACGATTCCATTCCTCCCACATTTTATTGGCAGCGATGCCACTTGGGAACGGTTTCATGTGGGCTCAGCGGATGCTGGAGGATGAACTTCCACCGACACTTGCACAAACGTTTACTTCGCTAGAGAGGTTCCAGCTGTTATCAGCATTTCCAGTCATCGTCGGTCCAGAATTTGACTGAAAACGGCTCAGGGCGTCATTTATACCCACGAGTATTTTCTCCATACGGTCGATTCGTTCGGCGTTACTGGTGTGTTCCAGTGTGTACTGGCTTGTGTTTTCGGTGGGGATTGCTTCAGGGGTAGATGGGCTAACCACCGATGGCGATCTCGATGAACAAGCAGATGTACCATGCGAGTTCGATTTTTTTTTGTCATCGTGTGTGTCGGTATCGGAGTCACTAGCATCACTCTCTGAGATGCTGCTGCTGTCGCTACTAGAAATCATTCTTCTTCTTCTTCTTCTTCGCATTTCAAGCTTATTGCATATCGCATATTAGCTTATTGCGTGCTCTCAACTTAGTGTTCTACTAGATGCACTTCCACAGTTGTTAATTGAGAGCTTTCGATGACCGTACCATTTTTGCATTGATATGATTGTGTGGCAAGTCCAATCATACTTCTATTGCCCAGGGAAGTCGAGAAATTTTCCAACCCGAAAAATTCCTAGACCGAACCGGGAATCGAACCCAGCCACCTCCAGCATGGTCTTGCTTTGTAGCTGCGCCTTTACCGACTGAGCTAAGGGAGGCCCCAACTAGAAATCATCTCAGAGTCGATTTGGTTATCCATTTTAACATCTTACTCAACCCAGCCGGTTGGTTCGTCAACCACTCGAACATACCTGCCATCATTCGCCATTTTCGTTTTAAGAACCTTGTATTCTTCTGTAATGACAAGCAGAGGTTGAAACTGTTGACGTTTTTTACGACACTCGCTTCGTTGTCATGCGCGACAGTCTGTTTTTATTCGTACTTTCATGCTCTACCGTCGTCTCTCTCACACAACACAACCGGTAGAATAACATTCGAGCAAAAAGAAAATGATCAAATAACTATAATATGATATGAGTGATTTTGTTCTAATTCCTCAGTTTGGTGTAAGTTAAACCATTTCTGATCAGAAATGTTATTCCTAGGACACCATTGCTTGATTTTTTCAGAATTCACACAAGCACAACATCAGCAGCTCTCACAATGAGAGAAACTAAAATACATACATTCGTGACGGTCTTCGGCGACAGTGTCGTATGACAGAGCCTATCAAATGACATTTGAGTTTGGTACTGTACTATGATAGCTTGTTTTGCAAGTGTCGGAGGCAAAGGCAGTCGATTATCACAGAAAATGTGTCGACTACCGTGACCGCTTACAAGACTGATGACAAGCGCAAAAGAGATTATGTTAATAATACTGAGGTTGCTCTCAGTCATATTTCTAGGATTTGCTCTCGGGACCACGTGATCATAAGATCCGCAGCGCGATTTTTTGACGTAGGACTACGTCTTTGATTTCTATATGGGGGTACACTTTGTGAAAACTGAAAATGGAACATGTAACAAATTATGAAAGATTTTGAACGTTAATAACTCAGCTGCCCCTGAACCAATTTCTATAATTTTATCACCAATCGATCAGGGCTACGCTTACGCATCAATGCTTTTGACTGTTTATGTTCAACAAGAAACTATTAAAAAAGTAGTAAATGTCAAGCATTGTCCAAAAGCGTCGAAATAATTAACAAATCGACCAATTACGTACATGCATATGCTGCTTCCCCAGCACAGTCGTCAGAGAGTAGTAAGTAGACGAAACATGTCGATATAGCATTACGACGAGGTTCGGTAGTTCAGTGGTTACCGTTCAATCCCCTACCCCCCCCCCCCCTTGCAATTTTTCACTTTGCCTTATTCTATCCCCACTAGATTTAAATAATGAACAAATTCTGCCTCAACCGATCGCATCGCTTACCACAGTGAATCCTAATCTAAAAATAACTTACCTCACTTACACTACTATCCATCCCGAGATAGCCGTGGAGATGTAGAGGTATTCTCGGTCTCTAGTAACAACCGGACGTCGAAATAATCATCCTTCCCTCCCCAAAAGACCGGGAGGACGTGGGCGTCCCTGTGAATTGATCTATAGAATTAATTAATGTGCTTGTACATTGAAAATGGAATGCTTATCCCATGCACCCATCTATGTAGTTCTCTGTGCAAGTGGATTAGTTGTGATCATTCACGGAGGAGCAACTACGAAGGGCACGGTCAGATAATGTTAACTCGACGGCAAACACATTCATTGATACGTTTATTGTTGTGGATGATAGAAGAGCATAGCAGAAATAGTGCGAAATAGGATGCTATGGTCGTGAAAGAGGAAATCGAAAAAGCGAATTGGCTTTCACCCTTCTGCTTCTAAGCCCCTTACAGTCATCGTCATAGCATCGCTCCGCTTTTGGTTCTACGGCACTTGTTGGTTGCAATTTTTAGATCAGGATTCAGGATTCACAGTTGTAAGCAGCAGAAATTTCCTTCCCAACTCTCTCATAGAATCTTTTAGTGGCTCTGAAAAGGGCCGGTTTTGATAGATTTCGACAAAAAATTAAGAGCGTTCACCACAAATACGAAGAGCCAGCTGAATGTCCTTTGGGATAATTGTGACACGCTTGGCGTGAATGGCGAACAGACCGACCAGATAGGTCGGTTTATTTCAGTTTTTTTTTAGTTTAAAATGATCTTTATTTTAGTTTAACTTGGACGATTACCATATAAATTTTTACTAAGTGATTTAATTGCTTTCTTCATCTTTAGGTATGGGCAAAATTCGAAATTTGTTTTACAGAATTAGTCCTAGACTTAGTACACGGTCGACCACCTTGGTGGGATTGGTTTGTTTTGTTTTTAGAATTTGAAGAGAAACTACTTAATACTACTATTTACAGCTTAAAACTAACCTACTCTACTATATACACTTAACCTACTATGTACAAATTGCTTATTAAAGCATGTTCAGAAAGATTGCATTTTTGAATAAATTTAGTTGTCATATCATCAATTTTGGAATCTACTTTGGGAATTTCTGCCTCTTGATGGAGGTCTGCTATTCTTGTGTCGAATGGACGATCTAGGATCATCCTCAACACTCTATTCTGTGCAACCTGGATTTTGTTCCTGTGGGTCTGAGCGCACGATTCCCACACCGGGGCGGCATAGAAGATGCCGGGGGCTATGATCTGTTTGTAGACAGCCAGTTTGTTTTGCCTTGAGAGGCGGGATCTGCGGCAAATGAGCGGATACAAACACCTAACCAAGGCGGAGCACTTAACTAGGGTTTTCTCTATGTGCGAGCGGGACAGGAGCTTCTCATCGAACAACATCCCGAGATAAGTAACATCAGTGGACCACTCGACCCTTGTACCATCCATTATTACGGTACAGGAGGGAGACGGTTTAAGTTTTGGCGATTGTCTGTGAAGGAACATGATCGCTTGGGTTTTCGAGGCGTTGATTTTGATTTTCCACGTGGAGGCATAATCAGTAAAGGTGTCAAGGCATCGTTGGAGCTTGTTCGTATTTTCACGAGGCATCCTATCCTTGACGGCTATCGCGGTGTCATCTGCGAACAGGAAGAACACGCAACCGTCTCCTAGAGGAGGGATGTCCGACGTGTAGATGCTGTAAAGCAGTGGTCCCAGCAGACTCCCTTGCGGAACACCTGCTGGGATCGGAAATTGTCCCGAAAGGGAACTATTCAACGACATTCTGAACGACCTTTGCTGGAGATAGTTACGGGTGATTTTCACAAGGTATGGTGGAAAATTGGAGTTACAAAGCTTGTATATAAGTCCGTCGTGCCAGACATTGTCAAACGCCTTTTCGACGTCTAACAAGGCCATGGCTGTGGACTTGGATACAGCTTTGTTACTCCGGATGTTATTCATCACCCGCACTAGCTGATGATTGGTGGAATGCCCCTTACGGAACCCGAACTGTTCCGGAAGAAGAATGTCATGTTCCTCCACAAACTTGTCAATCATCAATTTTTCGAACAGTTTGCTCAGCGCTGAGAGCAGGCTAATCGGTCTGTAGCTTGACGGTAGTGAAGGGTCTTTCCCAGGTTTGCGGATCGGGATGATTTTTGCCACCTTCCAGATGCTTGGAAAGTAGTGCAGTTCCAGGCACCTGTTGAGGATGGCGGCCAGCAGCGAGTGCACCCTCGCGCTGAGATTTTTCAACTCTAGGTTGAATATTCCGTCAAACCCGGGAGCCTTCATGTTCGTACTGTGTTTCAGCGCTGAGCAAATTTGTTCCTCTGTAATCCGTTCTTCTGGAGGGACGGCACAAGGGGAGGCATCTAACGTCTGGACGCACTGCACAACCTGGTTCTCGAGTGGACTTGGGATTGTAGAGCCAAGCAAATGCGACTGGGCAATGTGCTCCCCAATTGCATTGGCCTTCTCTTCGTTGGTGATAAGCCGTTCGTCATTGACTCTAAGTGGTGGAATGGGCTTGGGGTGAGACTTCAGCACCTTGGCAACCTTCCAGAATGGTCTGGAACGGTCGTCCAGGTTCTGAACGAGCCGCCCGAAACTCTCGTTCCGGATTGAGACCATTCTGGAAGCGATCTGCCGATTCAGATCGACCATTTCGTATTTACGCTGCAGATCCCCAGTCCGCTGAAACTGGCGTCTACGAACATTTCTGAGCCGAATCAAGAGTTTGGTGTGGGAATCAATTGCTTGAAACTTACCCCTCACAGGAACTCGTCGAACGCACTCTTCGTCAGCCACGGATATGGCTTGATGGAGACCCTCCAGGGCCCGGTCGATGTCATCCACTGTGTCGAGCGGTGGGTTGTCGTCGATGTGGCGGTCGACCACGCGTCGAAACTGGACCCAGTTGACTCGATGGTAGTCCTTCCGCTGGCACGGTGCAGGGGCCACGTTGTAGCCCACCTCGGTCAGCACCGGTTGGTGGTCCGAGCTCAGGTCGTTGACGGCAACCGGCTTGGCTAATCTGGTGTTTGCCAAGAACAGGTCCAGCGTCGATGGGTTGCCCGTCGGTGATGTGAAGGTTGGTTCGTCCGGAAACCAGACGGAATAGAGACCATGCTGGGAATGGTCGAATAGCAGGCGGCCGTTCTGGTTCTGCTGGTAGTTCCGCCAGGCCTCGTGCCGGGCGTTCAGGTCCCCTCCGATTACAAAGCGGGCATTGGTGTGGGTTATGATGGCAAGGTCGTTCTTGAACTGCTGTGCTGTACCATTGCTAACGGTACATTGCCGGGGGCAGTAGACAACGATGAACCGGACGTTTCCGGTCGATGTTTCCACCTCAACGCCGACGGCCTCGATGATGGAAGTGCGGTAGTGGGGTAGGGTGCAGTACTTGATGCCTTTCTTGATGATGACCGCGACACCGCCCCCCCTGGAGCTGGTGCGATCAAGCCGGACAATGCTGTGGTCGGGCAGCCAGAAGCTGTCACCGGTCTTGAGGTGGGTCTCGGTGAGAAGGCCCACGTCGATGTCGTGCTTGCGGAGGAAGTCTGCAAGCTCAATGTTTTTCGCCCCTACGGAGCGAGCGTTCCAGTTGGCGACGAAGGAGATGATAGCTTGGAGCTGTTGTGTTCTTGTTGCGCAGGTGCGCTTGATGATGATGGCCTGGGCCAACAGTGTGACGATCTCATCCGTTGACAGCGGAGAATCGTCTTTAGCTTCACCGGTTGTACCGGCCAATCCCGGAGCAGGGGGATCCGTCGATGGCCCGGAGGCTTGACCGGGTACTGCAGCGGCAGCCAACTGGGCAGCAGCCAACTGTTGGTTGAGCGGGAGCGGCGGCAACACTGGAATTGGCCGTGATTGGACCGGTGATAACGGAGGAAAGTTCTGCGCGTTGTTTTCTGGAACCTTCTTGCGACCGGGCTGGCTGTTGGACGAGGCCTTCTTCCGGATCTCGGCGTATTCGGCCCGCTTCGGACAGGCCTTACTCGTGGCCTTGTGGGCGGCACCGCAGTTGGCGCATGTGGGAGTGGCTTCCTCGATGCTGTCGCAGTTGTCGATCTTGTGGTTTTTGCCGCATTTGATGCAGCGGCTGGCCATGCGGCAATTCCTGGTGCCGTGCCCGAACAATAGGCAGTTCGAGCACTGAGTGACGCCACGGTGGGTGGGTTTATACCGCTCCCACTTCACTACGATGTGGAACAGTGTGCGTGTCGTCTGGAGATCCTTCACTGTTGTGGAGTTCTTCTCCAGATGGACCAGGTAGAGCTGGTCACGATACTTGATGGCCTTGCTGCGGGTCATCTTGTGGACTTCGACCGGCTTGAGGCCGTTCGCCTTAATCTCGTCCATTAAGGTGGTGGTGTCCATGTCGTGGAGCCCGCGCAGCACCACTTTCAGCGGCTTGGTGGCCTCGATGTCGTGGGAGAAGTACTCCAGCTTCATTCTGTTCAAGAGGGCCTGAACTGCGTTGAAGTGTTTTTCGGCCGGGACCATCAGTTTGTAGCCTTCCGTGCACCGTTGAATGGTGCAGCGAAGGCCCTGCTTAATGTAGAAATCCAGCTGCTCCCATAGCCCGGGAGGGAAGCCCTTCACATAGAAGGGTGGCAACTTAACTTTTTTCGGCACCGTCTCAGGGTCCGACTGCGGCTGCGCTCCGTTCTGCAGGGCGGAGAACGGATTGTTGCTCAGCAGCTTTTTTGCTGCTGATACGGTGGCGCTGCTGTCTTCAGGTCTGGGTCGTTTAGTTCCGGGAGGCCCCGGCTGCGGGTCCGCAACGCCTGTCGGGATGGGCAATGGGGTTTTCTTCTGCTTCTTCTGGGCTGGCTCGGTGGTCGCGCCGTCTCCTGGGAGAGTCTGTTTTCCCGGTAAACCGGCACTCGCGTTACCGCGCGATTTCTTACCCATGGCTGGGTCAGCGAGAGCGTCACTACACAACGCGGAGCTAATTCGACTTGCGAACGAACGAACGAAACTTAGAGAGAATTCAAATCGACTGAACTGCTCAACAGTCTGGCAGCGAATCGACTGATGAGCTGTCGGTTTATTTCACTCATCGAGGGTATACTTATACCTGCGTCGAGTAGCATATTATTAATGCAGGGAGGGTACAATACATACAGTGGGAAACAAAATACTGAAAAGAGGAGAAGTTTCGCTTCTTATGCTATGGGCATAAAACGAGACACCACCGTCGAAACGACTATCAGTTATTCTCTACCGAAGCGAACAGCTAAACCGAAAACCAGTGGAAAGGCCGCCAAGAAGTCCGGAAAGGCGCAGAAAGTCATCGTCAAGGGTGAGAAGAAGAAGAGGAGACAGCGCAGGAAAGAAAGCTATGCCATCTTCATCTACAAGGTGTTGAAGCAGGTCCACCGGAGTCTCGTCGAAGGCCATGAGCATCATGAACAGCTTCGTCAATGACATCTTCGAACGTATTGCTGCTGAGTCGTCCCGTCTGGCTCAATACAACAAACGCTCGACGACCGCGAAATCCAAACTGCTGTCCGTCTGCTGCTGCCGGGTGAGTTGGCCAAGCACGCTGTCTCTGAAGGAACCAAGGCCATCACCAAGTACACTAGCTCCAAGTAAATTCGTACCATCCAAACAATCAATCGGCCCTTTTCAGGGCCACAAATCGATTTCCAACGTGAAAGAGGTTTTGATGATTTATTGAACTTTTAAATGTTCGAAAGCAGCGTTAGCAAAGTTCGCGATAAGAAATCAGTTGATTTGCCTTATGAAAATAATGTTGACAAAAAGAATAAGAGGTTGCATCCATGACACGACCGTACGGTTTTGACGTAGGACGTTTGTGATTTCTATATGGAACATGAATTAATTGTCACGCGCTTGGCATGGATGGCGAACAGACCGACCAGATAGGCCTCGCTGAATTCCTGTAGGGCCATTAACAGCCGAGCTCTGGAAGCGCAGATCGGTCTTGAAGTCCTGGGCGATTTCACGGACCAGACGCTTGAAAGGCAACTTGCAGTCAGCAGCTCGGTCGATTTCTGGTAACGACGGATCTCACTTCTTCACTCCTCCATCTGTTTGAGAGGAGCCTTTCCTCCGGTGGACTTACGAGCGGTCTGCTTGATGCGGCCACTATACGATGTGGATACGTTGAACGCAATCTGTTGAATAAAATTTTTAATTACCCAGCATAGTCATGGGCATTGGCTCCAAGCAATATTTCATCAGATTCAAGACAAATCTGTACGATAGTAAATAGAACAGAAAATGAAAATATAAAAATGAGGTAAGGAAAATAATTAAAATATGGTTCAGATTAATACCTGGCTGAATAAAGATACACATTACCATTTATTATATAAGACCACGTAGTCCTACGTCACCATTGCGTACAATCCCATAGGGCTGTCCCTTGTAGTTTTTCATCCGCTCTATTAATGCACAATGTGTCCGATGCGCGATCATAAGATCCGCTGCTTAGAACCTGTCATCATTTCATAAATGCGCGACCTTTCCGATCCGCTTTTCAAATGCGCGACGTTTTGATCCGCTTGCGCGACTTTTTATGCCCGCTTCCCCAATGCGTGATCTATCTGATCCGCTCATCTTGTGCACAATCTTAATAGATTTGCGTTTTATGCATAAAACAATCGAAGCGCGAGTTTTTTTAATCCGTTCAATCTAAGCTCACTTTATTTTTATATAAATTCTGTTTTTTTTTGGGCTTTGAAAATTTTGGGAGATTCCTCTCCGGCTTCTAATCGAGGTTCTGATTTTGCGTTGCAGCAAAGGTTGGTTGTTGCAACTCCTGGCAGGATCGCCATTGTGGATAACTGACCATCAGCCGGAAAGGAATCTGCCCGATATCGCCAAACGTCTTACCTCCACGGTGGTTGATGATTGAGAGAGGAAAATGCAGTGTCCAGTTCGTTGTCCTCACAACGCTCATCATGGCTTACACGGTAACTCGCAACAACTCAAAATTGAGTCGAACATGCTCATTACAGTGAGTAGGCGCACTTTTACTCATTTTGGAGCAAACGACGTTCTCGCGCAGAGTGAGTCAAAACCACTCTGTGATATTTTCAGCCGGGAAGCTTTTTTTTTATTTGTTTTGATAAAAATGGAAATTACCTGCACCAGATTCATTTAACTGCCGGCGCCGGTGGTGTAGTGGTAAGCGTGACTGCTTTCTCACACCCCAATGGGTGTGGGCTCAATCCCAGCCGAGGTCGGTGGGATTTTTCTGAGGCATAAAAATCTCTAGTCACGTCTTCCTTCGGAAGGGAAGTAAAACCGTTGGTCCCGGCCCATGTGTGTTTAAATGAATGAGTGCGATATCCTACGCAGGTATGGAAGCTGCCTTCCTACACATTCGATTGGCACTAGATTGCGGAACAGAGACCGACGTTAAATAAAGGAATGAAGAAGATTCATTTAACTGGAGCTGAAGACAACTGAAAATCGTCTCCGCATGCAATTCCTACTTACCTAAATACATTATTTCGGCCGGTGTTTTACAATAATTTCGCAGATTCTTAGAGCGTTTGCTCCGACACGGCTGCCATTTTTTTAAGTACCGGATTTGGCGGACTGAGTGGCCTTTACTCAGTTTGACACTTCTCGTTTGCTCAGATTTTGACAACCTAATGCATCAGACGAAATTGAGTACGATCGAATCACACGGTGAGTAAGCTGAAGTAAGCGTGTACTACACTGTACACAAACATCATCCTCTGATCGAATGAAACCTCAGACCATTCAAAACAAAACACCGAAATCGCTTTTTCGAATGATAGCTGCAACCGGATGACGGTTGTTTTGAAATCAGATGATTTTCCTCTCGAATACAGAATGAAACTTGTTATGAGAAGGGATAGGGCCTTCAGTTGAAATGCGTAATGCTCTCTGCAGAATGAATGTCATACTAAATGGAAATGCATATGGTATTGGTTCAGCCCTATAACGCAAATCATTCAAAACGATGATGTAAATAATTCTATCGAACGTCATTTGCTGATCTGAGCTGACAAACGAGGTGGAAGCATATGCATCGCTATCAGAGCTGTAACGAACATAGGTTAAGGATGAAAACCAATGTTTGGCTAATTCGTGGTGGAGGAGGGTTTCTTCTGTGTGGGCGCTGATGGACTCCATCAAGAGGATGTTTCGAGATTTCATTCAAACTGGAGAAATGTAACCATCTAATGCTGTAACTTTGAAGTTTTAATAAAAGTACCTTAAAGCAACCATTAATGGACTGTTTGAAGCTTATTGAATCACGAATTACAGGTATTTTTGTGCGTACCAATTTACTTTTAGTCAGCCTTTATGGGTGGTTTGCATCTATGCCTCTCACACTAAAGGGCACGAGCTCCCTTCTCATCCCTGGGCTAGTCATAACTACCCTAAAACGTGTTAAAGTGACTATGTTATAAAAAAAGCAAAGGGTACGCAAGGGTATGACACTCATCATGACCGCACCGGGTGCCATTGATCCACCCGACGCCACCGTTCAACCAATTCCTCAAATCAAATTCAAACGAACAACTTTTCCCGACCATCCGGAAGAAAGTAACACTTGGAAATGGCAAGCGATCATTTTTCAATTGAATAAAATGATTCTCGATTGCCGGCATTGAACTGGCTGTCTAACTGATTGATAGACTTACTGACTGACAGACAGACTGACTGCAGCCTAGTCCCTGGTTTTTGACGACTTATTTTCCTACGTTCCTTGAAACGTATCTCGATGGCATCAAAGAGGCAGCGAAATGAAGTGCATCATCTGGCAAGCAGCAGCAAAGGTACTGCACATCCTTGCCCCACGCCAACAGGAAGAAAATCCCGTCCCAATTTATGAGGATGCGAGTCGAGGAAACTTTCCCATCCTGGGTTGAACTTTGAACGATGCCAACGAAAACAGCCAATCCGTTGGAACTGATTGAAAACCGAACAACTGCGAGTGGGATGTGTTCGAATGCGATTGATGACGACAAAGAGGAACTTTATTTTATGGCCAAAGTAATTGAGGCAAGTCAAACTCTGCCGGGAATCGGATCGGATCGGGCGAAAAGTTGGCGTTTTAAGATAAGATTTTTACGACTTTTGAAAGAAGCGCCCTTATCGGTTTGGATTCGGGTCGTTCTTCGTGTGTGTCTGTGTATGTTGAGCCGGATGTGGCTTCTCTCAAGTTGGCTTATTAAATATTTGTAGAGTTGTTAGTTGATGGCGCCGAAAGGCTCTTCCCGACAAAGTTACGAGCTGTGAACATAAACACAGTGTGTGCTTATCCGGTTTGGCAAGGAGTTCCTAGCTCGGTGGAGTTCATCAATCGAATGGGGATCGAGTATCTCTAAGCACATGGCACACTCAGCAGAAATGGATGAGGAATTTAGTGCAAAACTTTCGATCATTTCCTCGGTAGTAAGTTTCATTATATTTTCGTGAATATTATACTGCTTGTGAGTGCTGCAAACATTGTAGCCAATTTGTTGGAGCTCTAAAGGATAATTGAGTGTTGTTTTCCATCATCAAATTCGACGGATGCCACTCTGCCAGTGGCGGATAAAGCAGTTTTGCTGTATGGAGATGTTCAGAAAATCGGCGATGAAGCTTCGATTAGGGTAGGTGTTCCAGTAATAGTGGCCTATAGTTGCGGTATAAAGGTTGTGCCGGAGTAATGAGCGAAAACCCTGTGAGGTTATTTTTCATCGGTAGCTCTTCTAACTTAGAAAAGATTTGCATATTTCAATCTTAAAAAAAACTTCAAGGGACAGCCCTATGGGGTTGTACGAAATGGTGACGTAGGACTACGTGGTCTTATATAATAAATGTTATTTGTAAACTGCAGCAGTACCTTGTGTTTTGTGTAGGAATAGGAATTTGAGCGGGGTTCTCTCTGTTTAAACTCTTTAGTATGACTATGATTGCCCTGAAAAGAACCTTTTCATATGAATTTTAGTTGGAACATGTTCAGAAATTTAACTCTTTTGGAAAATCTTGGTGACCCTGAATAGGGCTGATGGTAGTACAGGCTTAAAACCTTTGGAAGATGATGATGACGTGTAGGCAGCTGGATCTGCAAATCGGACCGGACAATCCCATATTCTTCAGTTCAATGATTGAGCACTCGCAAGAGTCTCGGCCCGTCTGCTGCTGGACAGCCCGCATAAACGCGAACCATAAATTGACCTTACCGATAATGGTTATAAATTGTTTATAATCCCTCCTTAACTTTAACTGAAATGGTTTTAAAACCTTACATGAACGTTTGTGTGATAAAGTTTTAACCTTATGTATTATGGTTTTTAGGAAGCGAACCTTACAAATAATGGGTTGTTAAGAACCATTACCATTTCAAATTCTTGTTTTCTCCATACATTTTCGGAAAGAGAACTATATTAGAACGTTTTTACTTATGGTTTGAGAACATTAATGGTTATGGTTATGGTAGTCAGTAAGGCCCATGAATGGTTTTGTAACATCTATCAACTTTATGTGGAATATATCGCGAATTGGTTGCCTGTAAATTAATAATTATCAGTTCGCGATATATTCCACGTAAAGTTGAGCGATAATACAAAACGATTAATGGACCTTACTGACTACCATAACCATAATCATTAATGTTCTCAAACCATAAGTAAAAACGTTCTAATATAGTTCTCTTTCCGAAAATGTATGGAGAAAACAAGAATATGAAATGGTAATGGTTCTTAACAACCCATTATTTGTAAGGTCCGCTTCCTAAAAACCATAATACATAAGGTTAAAACTTTATCACACAAACGTTCATGTAAGGTTCCAAAACCATTTCAGTTAAAGTTTAGGAGGGATTATAAACAATTTATAACCATTATCGGTAAGGTCAAGTGATGGTTTGCGTTTATGCGGGAGGGTTTGAACTGATGTCTGCGACAGGTTAGAAGGCCGCAGAATATCAGTTTCCACCCAGCTTAAGCTCCTCCCCTTTTAAGTTTTTCTCGTTAAACTCTTTTTTTTCAACAAGTTGGTAAATCTTAGCCTTTAGCAGAAACACGCTTAAACATTTTTTTCGGAAAATCTATGATCCTGTTTCATGTCATGGTTCTTCTCAATGCCTGTTCAGATAAATTAGTTTTATTTATTTTCTTTGTTGCACTGGAATAGCTGGAAAAAATCTTTACGATTAAACGAAAATTGAGTAATTGGACTTTTAGGCAACCCTAGAAAAAAGTGTAATTTCATGTTTTATGGTGGTCCTTCAAAAATGTCGAACAGCAGAATTGCAACCAGCAAGTGTTCCTCATGAACCAAAATTGGTGCGATGCTAGTTTTCATTGCTAGAAGCTAAGAAGCAGAGGGGTGAAAGTCAATTCTCTTCATCGATTTCGTCTTCTGATGACATTTCGCACTATTTCTGCTATGCTCTTCGATCATCCAGAACAACAAACGTATCAATGAATGTGTTTTCCGTCGAGTTATTAACGAAACAGAAAGTCGATGAAGAGAATCGATCAAAATCACTTGCACCCCTGCCTCCAAGTTTGGTTACAAGATTACAACTCTGGAGAGAATTTCGTGTGGTTGTTGAGGGCGTGTGGTTCTGAATATGGCGATGAGTGTGCAAAATGTTACACATTTGCATCGTCCCTATTTGCACACGCCCGAAGATCGGAGGCGAATGCCACTTTGACTTGTTTCGTCTACTAACGACTCTCTGATGATAGTGTTGGGGAAGCAGCATATGCATGTACGTAATTGGTGGATTTATTAGTTATTTCTATGCTTTTGGACAATGCTTGACATTTACCACGTTTTCAATAGTTTCTTGTTGAATCAACAGTTAGAAGCATTGTTATCGATGCGTAGAAATATTTCTGATCAATTGGTGATAAAATTATTGAAATAGGTCCAGGGGCAGCGGAGTTACTAACGTTCAAAATATTTCATAATTTCGTTACATGTTCCATTTTAAGTTTTCACAAAGTGTACTCCCATATAGAAATCACAGACGTAGTCCTGACGGAAAACGATTGATTATCGTTAAGATGTTGTGTCCTTTGCACATATACTAGCAAAAGTGCTCCTATAGCAGTGAAACTCATAAGAAACCAATCCGTTCCACTATTATAAGAACCAAAGTTAGCAACTACTACTACCTACTAGTCACGAATCCATATTTCCGGGCTTATCGCGAAAAAGGATACCCAGAGCTTATGAGATTTTCACTATTGGGGGCTGTGGTAGTAGATTGCATCATTTATTTCAGTTTATAAAGCAATACTGTATTCGATATAACTATTGTACCGGGTAAGACCAACAAGCCTGGGCCATTTGGCTACATAGAATACATGCTGTCTTGAGTTCTTCATATTTGAGAAAATTTTCCTGGAAAAGCTCGAAAAAATTTGCTCACTTTGTGAGCAAATCCACTTTTGACAAAATTGTGTCGAATTCAACACACTTTTGAGTCCGATTCATGGTCCATGCGTTTAATAAAAAAAAATCTTATTCTGATGCGAGCAAAAGGTTTGGTTGACGTTTTGGCTCGAGCTCGCCTGGCGCACTCAGCAAAAAATAAAATAAATAAGCAAAAAATCTATATAGGGTTACGGTATGTAATGTGGGTCTAGTCCTTTCATTCGGCCTATCACGCAAATAAATAATTAATTAAGGAATATTACACAAAAAATAAGGAAAATATTGATCACTGATGATTGATAAATGTGTACCACACACAAATCAATTTATATCACAACATTTCAATACATTTTCAGCTCTCGTAAGTAATAAAACTGGTTGAGAATATCACTCTGTTCGGAGTTTTTAGCCGCCATGACTTCTAAGGTTAAGATGGGAAGGTTGCACTGACGATCATCAAATGGCCTGATTATGGCATTTATTGAATGGAATTACCTGATAATACACACTAGACGTAAAACTCACAGTTACTGTTTGAATATTTTATGTTTATTTTAATTGTTTAACAACGTTTTCACAAGTAAATCATGGACCCAACTTTAGGGACACATTTCTTTTCTATGTTCCTAACTTTGGCCCATGAAATTCATTTGACAGCATATAGCAATAAGAGTAACGTCAACAATGTGGTTTGCATTTGGATGATAAGGAACGAACAGGAAGGGAGATTTTTTCTGCCAAATCTGTATAATGAACATCACAATGTTTTGATTTAGATATTCTGCGGTCGAAAGACGATAAGCGAAATTTTTAATTTTTAATTTTTAACTTGAGTGATTTAATGTAGTTTTCGTAAAATTTTCTCTAAGAAATGTTTTGAGGAATGAAGAGTATTAAGTTAACAGTGATAGTGATAAAAAAAAAATACATAAGAAAACGTTACCAAGAGCGTTTTTTTTGAGAATCAAACAGGATAGGACGAAGTTGCATCCATAAATAGACCCAATTTGGGGACAATAGACCGATATTACATACATTTCCCTGGTGAGTTTTTGTCTTAAAAAAAGTAAGTTTTTCAACTTTTTGCGGTTCCTGATAGCAAACGACATGATAAGCATATCTAAGCATACCATTTAGCAGTAGAATATCGTTTGCAGGTAAATTAATTGATGAGTTATGATTAAAAACGTAATCTATGGCTGTATATTAGACCGAGGTTAGGGACGTATACCCTATATAAAAATGAATTTCTGTCTGTCTGTCTGTCTGTCTGACCCTTATAGACTCGGAAACTACTGAACCGATTGGCGTGAAAATTTGTATACAGGGGTTTTTGGGGCCGTGGAAGGTTCTTATGATGGTTAGAGACCCCTCCCCCTTCTGTAAGGGGGGGGCTCCCATACAAATGAAACAGAAATTTCTGCATAACTCGAGAACTAATCAAGCAAATGGAACCAAATTAGGCATGTGGGGGCGAGTGTGGGGGTATAAGGAGATAATCATAGGGAGTAGCCCCTTAGATAATAGGGCCCCCCCTATTATCTAAGGGTTACTCCCTATGATTATCTCCTTATACCCCCACACTCGCCCCACTCGCCCCCCCTGAGTGTGCCCGGTCTTGCTCGGAATTCAATATTAGCTTGAGTTTATGCGCCGATTTAAAAAAAAGCATGCTATATTGTACGTAGCCGGGGGGGGGGGGGGGCTTTTAAATTGGCGCATAAACTCAAGCTTATATTGAATTTCGAGCAAGACCGGGCACACTCAGCTAGTAAATAATAAAAAGCAATACCATTTTCATGTAAGTCATCGTGTTTCTTGTTATCGAGTCACGATGAACATTCCAGTTTTCAAACATGACTGGACTATCACTTGTTTCGTTCGTCACTTTCACTTCAATTCGGGGCTCATTTGATTTGTCACGACCTGACGACGCAGGCATCAAAATATAGTATTCGGATAGTATCCGCAAAATATCGGTTGCCGATAGGGATGGCATCCGGATTATATGTAGTAATAATATATTATTTTATATTAAACGAAAATTAAATAAACGACGCCATTCTAGAGTCCAAGATGGCAGGCATCGGGGTCAGGGAAAGTCTCAAATACCCTGCAATATGGGTATTTTCGGAACGGAGACGACACGAAGATGCCGAAAATTGATATTCGACGTTATTTTGGAATCCAAAATGGCGGCCATCAGGATTCAGAAAGTGTCAACTATACTACAATATGGGTATTTTCGGAACGGGGACGACGCGAAGATGTCAAAAATCGATATTCGACGTTGTTTTGGAATCCAAAATGGCGGTCATCAGGGTTCAGACAGTGTCAAATACCCTACAATATGGGTATTTTCGGAATGTAGACAACGTGTGGATGCCGAAAGTCGATATCCGATGCCAGTTTGGAATCCAATATGGCGGCCATCGGGTTTCACAAAAAGTGTCAAATACACTAAGCTCTGGGTATTTTCAGAACGAGGGAGATGCTGAAAATCGATATTCGATGCCATTTGTAGGCTATTTGACACTTCTTCAGAAATCGGAAGCCACCATCTTGAATTTCAAGATGGCGCCGGACATCGATTTCAGGATTCTAGATGTCAGCCCAATACCATAAAACCCACATTGATATTTGAAATATTTTACAGTTTTTTTTTCCGAGCCAAAGCCGCCCTCTTGGATTTAAGGACGGTGTGACATTCATTTTCGGCATCCACGTCTCATTCCCATTCTGAAAATAATCATATTTTAGGATATTTGACAGTTTTCCGCAAATCGGAAGCCGCCGTATTGGATTGCAAAATGGCGTTGAATATTGATTTTCGGCTTCTAGACGTTACCCTGATTCTAAAAAAAACCGTTTGTATGGTTATTGGATGGAATTTTCAACTTTTTCTCAAACCAGAAGCCGCCATTATGGATTACAAAATGGCGTCGGATATTGATTTCCAATCTCTAGACGTCACCCCGATTCCAAAAATGTCCATATTGATGGGACGGCATCATCATTTCCCATTTTTGTTTTCTGAAATAGGAAGCCGGAACAGGAATATTGGATTCCAAAATGGCGTCGGATATTGATTTCCGGCCTCTACACGCCATCCCCAATCCAAAAATACCTATATTGATGGGTATTTTACAGTAGTTCCCACTTAATCTGAAATAGGGATCCGCGATCATGGATTTCTTAATGGCATCGAACATCAATTTTCGATCTATAAACTTCATACCGATTGCAAAAAACACCAATATAGATGTGTATATGACTGTATTTCCACGTTTTCCGTAAATCGGAAACCGCCATCTTCGATCTCAAAATGGCGTCGGATATCGACTTTCATCCTCTAGACATCATCCCGATTCCAAAAATACCTTTATTGATAAGTATTTGACAGCATTTCCTGTGGAAAACCTCCGGCATCCAGCAGAAATCGTCCAGCACGACGAGCTCTCTCCACTATTACACTTACCTACTTGACTGCTTGAATACCACTGATGCCGACTCACAGCGATGCCGAGAGTCGATGTCAAATCATTGCCGTTCACGCGGTTTGGTTGGTAGTATTCCTAGGGGTGTGCAAAACCCTTTCACACTGTGGGTAGGGTTGTGCGCATGTACTCACATCTCACTTCTTCTCCGAAAAAAAAATGAAGAAAAAAATGATTTCATCTTACGGGTGAAACGGCAAAACTTAATTGTACTTTTTTTTTTTATTATAGTCACTTTAACGCTCTTGGGTCATTCGTGACTTGTCCGGGGGTGAGATTTGAACTCGTGACTTTAGCGTGAGAGGTATGGATGCTAACCACTACGCCGGGGTCGCCATCTATATTAATTGTACTTAAGTTCAAATTCTAACTTGCGGTAAGCCAAAAAATAAAATCGTTAACAGTATTGGAAATTATGTTCAGATTTCCTATTTATGGACACATCATTGCTTATCAATTCTGTTAGGCCTTTTTTAATTATTTAACCCCGGTTCGGATCTTCAATTTATTTTAAAACCTTTTTTTGTATACATTTAATTTGTATTCAGTTAAGCAAATGATTCCATTTAGTATAATTACAAAATATCTTCGACTTCTTGAACATAGTTGTGCAAATATTCAGGAATCCTTTTTTCTCTAACAGGGCGTGATTTAGGCTGTGCACCGGGTTGTTCCATACTTAACTCGGTGTCGTTGTCTTTTGTAGCCTCGCGCCAATCAAAAACCTTTTTGGTTTGCGAAACGTGGCGCTTCAAAAGTTGTCCTTCATCGTCCGTAAGTACTAGGCTGGCATTATTTTGTTCCAGTACCGTAAATCGCTTCGGATCGAACCTGGTATCCCCTTTTACGTGGGTGTGCCGTTCAACAATTACTGTGTCTCCCGGTTTAATTTGGCACTTCCTTGCACCTCTGCGACTGTCCTCGCGTTCTTTAGCTTATAGCTTGGCTTCTCGATCTCGTTCGTTGATAATTTCTTGGTCGTGTTCAACTTTCCCAGAGCTCAATAGAGGTAAGTCCCGCCTGACCTTCCGACCCATCATCACTTCTTCTGGAGGTACACCAGTGATTGAATGAGCTGCAGCATTATGAGCTTGAATTGCAGCTCGTAGCTCCTCCATATAACTGGTACCTGAAGAAAACGCCGCAGCCATTGCTTTATTGACTGTCTACATGTAGTTCTCAACTAACCCATTTTGCTGAGGGAACAGAGGTGTTGAGAACACGAATTTGATTCCCCTTTCTTCACAGTACTTTTAATACTCCTATCCGTTGAACGGTGGACCATTATCTGTTTTGATATTCTTTGGAAACCCTTCTCTATCGAAGAGGGCTATCGGGCTATCAAAAATCTGGAGCGATAATCTACAACGAGAAGGACGTATATGCCACCAAACCTTGAGTATGGTCCATTGAAGTTCATTGCAATGGTTTCCCATACTTCTTTTGGCGTGAACACGCGTTCCATTGGAGTTGGTTTCTCAGGCCGTCCGGTAGCTGCACATGTTGCGCATGATTTGACCCAGTTTTCGGCATCCTTTGAGATTCCTGGCCACCAAACGCACTCTCTAAGTATGCTCTTTAATTTAGCTGTCATCGGATGACCCTGATGTGCAATTTGTAAGGTCTTATGCCGCAGATCCTCTGGAATTACTGCACAGCCTAAGAGATGAACTAGCCTCAGGCTAAAAATCTCTAAAATAAAGATTTAAAAAAAAAAAAAAAAAAAAACTGCACAGCCATTCTTTACGAGAATTCCATTTTTCGCAGATAGATCATCCGCCACCGACTGGGGACCCGCAATTGTTTCGCCCAATCACTGAATTTTAGAGCTCGCATCACATCCTGTAGTGTCGCATCCTTGTCCGTTGCGCTTCGAATTTCTTTTTCAGTCAAGAACCCTGCTAAGTTGATCTCAAGTGTACCGATCTCCCATGGGCTCGTGTCTTCTTCAAATGGACCGTCCTCGCCATGATATAATCGAGATGAAGGAGCCGCGATATTTTCTCTGCCCCTCACATACTCAACATCGTAACTGTACAGGCTGAGTCTTAAAGCCCAGCCATCTGCTCTCGTTAGGGCGCGTTTGGAATCCTCGCGAGATCTATTTAGAATGAAGATAACACCTTGAGCGTCAGTACGAAGGGTAAAATGCCTCCACAATAGAAAATAAGAGAAGTACTCTACGGCCCATACGGTGTTCAGAGCTTCTCGCTGGTTTTGTGCGTATTTCTTTTCGGTAGAGGTTAGTGCCTTCGACGCTAAGCTAATAATCCGTTCTTGGACGAGGACCGCCCCCAACGCATTTGGAGATGCGTCAGTATATAGTATTGTTTTGTCCGTGTCCGAAAAGAAACCTAAAGCTATTGTGCATCGAGCGATTTGGTTCTTTGTTTCCTCGAACGCTTTCGATTGACTTGGGCCCCAATTCCATGATTTCGACGTAGCAATAGACCATAACGGATTTTTTAAGTCTGCGAAATTTTTTATGTGTGGGCTAATAAAAGATGCTAGTCCGAGGAAACTTCGCAGTTCGGAGGCGGTAGTCGGTTGACGAAATTGCTGCAGATGCTTTACCTTTAACTCGTCCACGTGAAATCCGGATTCATCCAATTCATGACCGAGAAGTTTTATGCGACGCTTATCTAGTTCGCATTTGTCTGTATTTAGCGTCAGATTATTGTTTCTCAATATCTGCAACACTTGAGCGACAATTGTGTGGAGTTCTTCTAATGACCCAGCAAACACTAGAATATCGTCAATGTAAACAATGACGTTTTTTACGTTCCCCAATATGCGCATCATTTCTCTCTGAAAAATTTCAGGTGCACAATCCACACCAAACATGAGTCTCGTAAACCGGGTACATACCATTCTCGGCCAGGAACGTTGTTACATCTCGTGATTCCTGGTGTAACTCGAGATGGTAATAAGCGCTAGTAAGATCTAGTTTGGAGAAAACCTTTGCTCCGTGTAACTTTGACTTCATTTCTTGGATTAATGGCAAGCGGAAATATTCGCGCTTAATCGCTTTGTTGGGTGCCCTCATATTAACAACTAGGCGGAAATCGTTCTTCCCTTTTGCCATTCCACTAATCCATTCAGGTGCTTTTGTTACTCTTTCGATGATTCCCCGAGCTTCCATCTCCTGAAGCCGAAGTTTTGCCTCCTCTCGAAACGCTGCTGGAACGTTGTAATAAGCGTTTCGTTCGGGGGGGGATGGATCTATCGATGTTGAATTTTACTTTGATATTAGGCATTTTCGGGAAGGTTTCCAGTGTGGCAGGTTTTGAGCAATGATTAACTGTCATCCCCACTGTCAACAAACTCATATCACTGGCAGTAGATCTTCCAAGTAATGAGCGACGACCCTCGGGAAATAACAAGAAACTCTGCTCGAATCGCCTTGGTGGGACCGCTTTTGAGTCGCACATCTGCTCTGAAAACGCATAGCACCGACATTGGTTTATCCGTGGCGTACGCCCTTAAATCGTTGACTTTTGCGGAATCGACTAGTTCCAGTTTTGCGGACCCACTTTCATACTCAATTCGCAAGCGATTCCAGTCTCTTCCCCCAATGACATTGACGTCAGCACCGGAATCGATTAGAAAATTGATAGGATTGGAGTCACCCAAACGACAGTCGACTAAAACAGCATCGAGAGACAATGAATTGATATTCTGTAAAGGAAATGGGGAAAAGGGAACCAGAACAAAACGGTGAGATGAAAAATCCTACTCCTCAGTTTATTTTATATATGGAACGATGGTTTTAATTCAATTAATGTCACAGATTTACTTGTGAAGAAGTAATTGGAAGAGTAGAATACGATTTAATTTATACCTTTCCGTTTCCATTATCTTCGTTGACACGGCTATTACTGCGTTTATCCTCCTCTACGCGGTTCACACGTCGACGGCGACAGGTCACCGAAAAATGCCCCCGCTGGCCACATGTGTTGCAATTTCTGGTTAAGGCTGGACATTGTTCGTTATGGTGAGCCAGATGATTGCAACGTGAGCATCGACCACGTCTGCCCACGTAGCCACCACCTCCACGAAAGCTCCGCCGCATTTTGGCTTCTATGGCGATGATCAACTGGCTGTGCTTGTTCGAATGTTCTCTTAGTTCGGTTTACCACTGAAACTTCCGTAGCCTCGGGGGGAGCTCTCTCTGGTTCGAAAGCCTCGCAACGTGTTGCCGATTGAACAATAAAGTTGGCGTCGTATCCAAACATTCTGGCCGTCTTGGCTAGTTCTTGGTTATTCATCCACTTTAGTAGCTGAGAACGGACAAACCGAATCTGGTCATTGCCTCCATATCCGCATAGCCTCACCTTATCTGTCAGGCGGGCATGGAATGTCATTGCAGTTTCGTTCCTTTCCTGTCGCATACGACAAAAAGCCTCGTGCTCCGCAGCAGTATCCGTCATCGATTTTAAGTAATTGTCGATGTTTGCTACGAATTTTTCGTAGCTACCAGGATCGTCGAGATTTGGCCTCAGCTGGGCCTTGCATTTGCTCTCCAAGAGAGAGAAAAAGAAGCCGTGATCCGACGCGCTGGATCGTTGGTATTTGAGAGCGAAGCAGTTATTTCAAAAGTCTCAATGAACCGCTTCCAGGCTTCCCACATTTTGCTTGCCGGGGTGTCTTTTGGGACTGGTTTCAACTGGTCCCAACGAAATGCTGCGCCTTTAGTATGAGGTGCAGCGATACCGGTGCCGAGATTGGAATGACCCCATGTGTGATCCGTAGATTTGTCTTTGTCGTCAGGCTTGTTTGTGTGATCGGTGGTTTGGACTATCATCTGTGCAAGTTCAGTAATTGCAACTTCAAGTCGGTGGAGCCGGTCAGACCGAGGGTCAGAAGATGTACTTACTGGTTGGGGATTCTCGGCCGTTCCGGTGAAAAAACCTCCTGTGGTATGGTCGTTGTAAAGCGGCTGGCGTGAAACGATATTTTCGTCTCGCTTCGAACCACTTTCGACTGCATCGCCCGGCGCATGATTTATTTCCAATGGGTCATTGGAATCCTCTGGGTCCATAGGAATATTTTCGGTGAATTCGATCAGACACTCCTCGCCATTCGCTTCGCCAATCGCATTTGAGACACTATTTTCTTCACTTTCCATTTTGCTGATAGCTATAAAATACGCGGTAAACGAACTGTGTTACTAAAATCACCATAAAATCAAGATATAATTTTTCATATTTATTTATCACCCCAACTATTGGGAACGAAGAAAAAAAATTAGCAACCAGTAATCTTATATCCCGGAAAGAAAAAAAAAATGCTTCAAAAAATCCAGTTTCATTTACGGCAATGCGGTATGAAAAAAAAAATATATATATACGTATTAATTTCACCCAGTTATACAGTTAAACTATTTGCATATCAGCGCACCCAAAAAAAATGTGGCTTCGCTTTATCATCTACGTTTCTGTCTTGTGGGGAAACTAGCACTAGCTTGTGCTAGAATAGACATTAGCATGTCATGTCGTGCCATATCAGATTCGTGTTTGTTGACAGACAATAATCCCTCAACTGTATAAAATGGCCCAGGAGAAAAAAAAATCACACAACAACCTTGCTAAAATTATTGGGTCAAGACAAGCCACCGTGTTTTTTTTTCGTTTTGTTTCAATATTCTGGTTGTAGTGAAGAGATTAGCTTATGACATCATATGATCAGTACATCGACTTTTTTTTTTAGAGTTTACTGGTTCATTTCGAAACAAACTCGGTCCTCCCGACCTGTATTGACGCTCGTCCCGAGCTACAAACAACGGATGTCTCGATGCAAACCTTAACCTCCCTTTTGATGTGGTTGTCTCAATCCACAGCCGACTGTCACCTCGACCCGCCTCTGTCGGAAATGATCATACAGTGTGCGTCCTACTTCACTTTAACTATGTGTCTACACACACTCACAAACGTCAGGTAACAACCACTATGTTGGCCGTCTCGACACAACGCGTAATTGCTATATCTACTCACACACGTCAACCAGACGCGAGGCTCAACAACTTCTTTGCTGATCGCTTTGACACAACGTAAAAAAAATTTCTATCTCGTCGTTGAAAAAACAAAAAAAAAACGAACACAAAATCAAACAATAAATCCTTTGTTGCTGCCATTTTGATTACTTCGGTCACACTTTTTGAGCACTTCTTAGCGTCAGTCATGGTTGACCGCCATTTTGCCGTACGAGAAAAAAAAAATTCACTTAAGGTTTCTCCGCCATTTTGTTAACTTTGTTCCACGTTTTATTTTCGTACTGAACGATTTCTGCCAGGGAACCATGAATAATTTACTTGATTCGATTTATTTATGTCCAAAAGAAATGAACACAAAACCTGGCACGGATCGCCATTGTGGAAAACCTCCGGCATCCAGCAGAAATCGTCCAGCACGACGAGCTCTCTCCACTATTACACTTACCTACTTGACTGCTTGAATACCACTGATGCCGACTCACAGCGATGCCGAGAGTCGATGTCAAATCATTGCCGTTCACGCGGTTTGGTTGGTAGTATTCCTAGGGGTGTGCAAAACCCTTTCACACTGTGGGTAGGGTTGTGCGCATGTACTCACATTTCCCACTTTTAAACTGACATTTGCAAATGATATGTGTCTTTTCAGAAGTACAGAGATGTTCAGAGATCTTTAAAAATAAGGAATTTGGAATAAATTCAGGGAACTTAATAGAATTTGTGGAAATTTTGCAAAACTTAAGAGAGTTTGGTAGATGTTCAGGAAACGTTGCGTAAGTTACAAAATATTTTTTTCTGTAATCCTTCCTGGACAGCAGGAAATATTCAAAAGATCTCTATATAGACAAAGATATTAGTAAAGTTCTCTTGATATTTTTCCAAGACTGCAGGTTGATTAAGTTCTGAGGATTTTCAACTGTTTAAAAATCAAAGTTCTTTCAAGACTGTAGGTTGTTCAGGAAATATTCAAAAGATTCAATTAGCTGAATCTGATGGAATCTTGAATGATGAATGGACGTGTTTTTACATTCTCTATAGGGAAGACCCGTGCCTTGGTTTTTTTTTTCTTTTGATTTGTTTTCCGTCGATCTTGTTTTCCGTGAGCACCAATGCTACCGACACCAGGGAGGCAGCTCCCACACCTGGACCCTACCTATCGACCCATTAACTCATGAACCGGGGACTAACGGCTTTACTTCCCTTCCCAAGGAGAAGGCGTGATCAGAAATGTTATGCCTCAGAACATCCCGGCGGCACCGACTGGGATTGAACCCAGGCCTGCTGGGGTGAGAGGAAATCACGCTTACCGCTACACCACCGGTTCCACTATAGGATACTTTCGAACGTTTTCAATTCGAACGAAAACAAGATAAAGAGCGATTCTACCAACAAGTCTACCGTATAAATGAGGAATTCTCTGACCTGGGAGCCACGGTAGCTGTTGAATAGTCGAAAAGCTAGAGCCTTTACTGAGCCTGAAGTTCTGAAAATACCGGAAAATTCTGCTTCACTGTCATCCATCAAAGTTGGATTCAATTCTCAATTTAATTGAAATCGACTCGCAGCCTGCCAGCAGGCCACCACCCTGCTAACAGAGTTTGGATTTATGTTGTCAAAATGATGATGAAAGGATGAATATTCGGCTGAACAAGCTGATTGAAATGTGAAAACACCATGTGGGGGTGTTCTTCTTTTTTGATGGATGTAAGTCACTTCCAATTTTACTCTTCAAGTGGATACTTACGGAAGCGTCCATCTGAGAACCCAAACAATACGTGATTAAAACCACTCAACTGCAGCCATCCACTCTCGAGGACTTTCGGCTCTCCAATCAACGAGCAAGCGATTACTTTTAATCGTTTCCGATCAATAAGATGACTGAGAGCCTTTCCCTAAATCCTTCAAATTGTTACAACGTCGTGCACCGTTTCGATTCCCTTCGCCAATCCAAACATGCTTGAGTGGTTTATTATTTATTTGTTCAATTGAAGTACCCTACATCCATCCATCAGCCAGGAGTGGATTCCGAAACATGTAGCTTCCGTGTGCTCAGGGCAGAAACAGGGTCTGAGTTTATTTATGCTTCCACGTATGACGAAGGTTGGGGCCTGTAGCGGGGAAGGTTTTTGGCATCGCCATACAATTTCCCCACAGAAAAGCCGAAACCACCACCCGCATCCGAACGCCGGTACTGATTTCCATTCAAATGAGAACTGAAATCGGAATGTAACCCAACCAGAACCCACCGTCAGACAGGTGTGTAGGTGCCTACCGTTGGAAAAATCCTTCAGCGAAGGCGCACACAGGAACCGTCGTCGTAGGTACATCGGTGCCGGTGCCACTGAGCTGTATATTGTTGAAGAATAATGAATGATGAATTCTCTGCCAAAGTTGAGCTTCACCCCGGAGAGGGCCTCAGTTTGGAACTCCAGTCGGGCGTCGAGGCGAAGGCGGATGAAATATTCTCTTCCCGGAGTTCATATTTCAAATTCGTACCCGGCGCATACAAAGGCAATCGTGAGGGCCTGCCCTCCGAACGTTTTGAAGGAAGAAGATGTGAATTGTAAATCAGGCGGATTTCAATTACTCCCGGAATAAGTTATGGACAAATTGGATTGATTCGTTTTCGAGTTCTGGTGCTGTGGCTTATTGGGAAATTTTGCGGAATAGAGCGCAATCGGAACGGTACATAAATCTAATGACGGAATAAATGCGGAGTGCCGGCGGCGGTTTGCTATGCCAAAATGGCTATCAATCAAGTCGGATTGGAATTCAATTTGACGAATTTGTTTAGTGTGCATTTAGATAAAAATTAGCTGGATGTTGCGGATGAATAGGCTTCCGACGACGCAACTGGTAGTATTGCAAACGAGCTATTGTAAGTAATAACAAGAACAACAATCATGATTTCCGTAAAAGTCGAGAGTAAGGTCGGAAGTCGAAAATCAGACTTCCGAACTTTAATTGAGGGCTGGCGACGCAATACTTCGATGTCTGCTCTCTGGGTCTGAGGCTCCCGATTGGGGAAAATTTCGTGGGATGACCGGTCATGCTGAAGAAGGTGAATTGCATTTCCAGTTTGGTCAAAGAACTCCCATTTAACAACTGCTAGAAGATCATCAAGTTGAGGGCAGACGAAAAGAAGACATGCCCAAGTAACAATTAGGGTTTTATGAAGGTTCTGTAGACCAAGATTTTGACTTGTAGAATGCTTTAAAACCACAATAATGCTTTCAATGTTACTTGGGTGCAGTGTAGACTTTTACCATTGTCATGCCTTGTGGACTTGTTCCACGAATAAGTTCTGCAGAATTTTCCATGATTCCAGACCTTCGAGCTTGCCTCAAAAGAAAAACCAATTTAACTGTCCTGTAAGTTTGCTTTAAAATTAAGTGGGTAGATCACCTTTTCGTGGTACGTTACGGGATGTAAGATCTACCTCCGATTCCTAGTCCTGACTACCTCAAACTAGGGGAACAGGATTTTTTAGTAATCAAAAGAAAACATCTTAGTTCTTGTTACTTTATATGCCTTGTTGATAGTGACAAGACTCAGCTTTGTCCACAGAGGATGATCTTGAAACAAGGATCAAATGAGTTAGTTAGTCTGCATCTATGTGATTCCTAGTATAAAGTGGTAAAGGCTAGGGTTCTGATGCATGGTCATTATCGGTGTCATTGCTAAATTTTGTGGCTAAGAAATACAATTTTGATTGTCAAAGGGGCGTGGCTTTGGAGGGTGCTCTCACTCTATACATAGCGGAACCTTTCAATTAGAATCGATTCCTTATGATGAAGACAATAATGACTACTGTATCAAAACCGAATACAGAATTACTCAATAGTGATGGAGTAATACGACATGCAGTAAACTAAGAACACGGGATATACTGCAATATATCAAATTACTGGTCAAAGTGGTTTTATGTCCCGGACAAAGGCAAACAAATCAAAATTAAGTCCTGAAAACTATGTTCCTGCCAATGCCAGATGTAAAGTGATAAGTGTGCCAAATTTCCCATTCCAGCAAATATGATAAATTAATAATATGGTCCACTCTTCTAATTTTCCCTAGTCATGATTTTCCCTGACACTGATCACAGAAGAAAGTGCAGTGCAAAACATGTCTGGTACCTATATTTATTTATAGTTCACCGCCTTCGACCACATGGTCGTAAAGACTGCTTAAATTGACTTAATCCTATTTGTATAGATTAATTTACTAATGTTGAAATCAAATGCATAACAGACTTCATTGAAGGCCCTGCAGCACGCGCCTAATGGATTACGTTGGCCGTAGTTGGTGCGGTAACTAGGAATGAGGTTGCATTACAATAAGTACGCACCGTTGACCATAAGGTGGTAGGTTGAGGGGATCATTCCAAGGCAGACCCCGTAAGGTATACCTGACGAAGCATTTCTGAACTCGTTCGATTCGTTGGACATAAAAATTATGATATGGAGTCCAAACCTGTACGGTATATTCTAGGAAACCTCGGATTATTGAGCAATACAGCGACTTCAAAGTATAAACGTCGTCGAAATGAGCTGTATTGCAGATTAACAATTCAAGCATCGCATTCACGAGATGTGTTCATGAAACCGCAACTTGCTGTCAAATGTGACTCCTAAATCCTTGATCGAATTGAATCTTTGTAAGGGTGAGAGCAGTAACATGTTCACAATTGGAGACCGAGTACGTGTCAATGTGATTTGTTGTTGTTGTTAATCATAATCGCCAAAAGTGCAGGAACTCAACGATGAGTAAATTTGCCTTCTGTTTTCCAGGTTTTTCCAGGAAAAACTACCCGAATATGAGAAAAGTAAAGATCGAATTCACTCAGTCTATTGGTACTCTTGTCCGAAAACTATCTCGGTTTGAGCCAGTCGGCCCAGTGATTGAAACCACAATTTAGCCGTTGTTCACAAGTTCGCCTTAGTCGTCGTGCCGGCCAGATTCCGCCACTCAAGCTTGAACATTTGGTACCGAAACCCGGGATCCTTCGTACGACGATCTCATCAAGTTTATCCATGATCACTCACGCACACTGCAGTCCCTCAAGCTCTCCCAATTAGTTTGTACACCGTCGATGGAGGCCAAAACTACGAAGTCACGACAAGTGTTGGCTCATTCGGCCAGAAACAAACTCCTAAATGCACTGCGTGCAAACAAGCGCATTTTCTGTTCCAATGCGAGGACTTTTGTGATCAAACTCCGCATCAACGTTTTGATTTAGTTAAACGGAACAACCTATGCATCAATTGCATCAAAGCATCCCACCAAGCAAGAAACTGTACCAGTGGGTGCTGCAAGTATTGCCAAAAGAAGCACCACACCTTGCTTCATCTCCCGTCGTCCGCCTCCGTGATCACGGGTGGAGCTCCACTACACAGTCAACACACTGAATTCCTAATGCATGAAACAAATTCCAATCTGTCGCATTCTCCTCCGGTTCCGTTCAATAGTGGCCCGGATGTCACTTCGGTCAATCGTGCGCACCCGCTCTCGTCGCCGTCGCTATTTGCGCCACACCTGCTGCCGTCGGAAATAGTCACACCTCCTTTCACCGCCTATCAAACCGTCGCACCAGCAAATGTTGGTGAAAATACAGTGATTTTGTACACCGCACTAGTGAATATCGACGATAACCTCGGGCACAGTCAAATCGCTCGTGCACTCCTAGACAGCGGCTCGCAGTCATGTTTCGTTTCCGAGTCGTTGTGCCAACGTTTATCGCTCAACATGCCTGTATGCGGCATTGGGCAAGCAATTGTCAACGTACGTTACGTAGTCCCGGTGAGCATCTCATCCCGATTTGGGTCACAACAATTCCGATTGCATTGCCTGGTGTTGCCGAAACTAACAGTGAACCTTCCAACGAAGACGGTGGATATTAAAACGTGGAAAATTCCCAAGCATCTACCGTTAGCAGACCCACAGTTCTATCAAAGTCACGGTATCGATTTAATTATCGGTACCGAGCTTATCCCGTTCATTCTGCAATCCAAGCAGATTCCGTTCGATGACCAGCTGCCACCACTCCAGAAGACAAGCTTCGGATACGTATTCTCGGGATTACCGCTTCGATGACCGCTCCACTTACCTGCTTGGTCTCCGCTTTCGACAACCTGAATGCACAGGTGAAAAGGTTCTGGGAAGTGGAAAACTTTGATGTCGGGAAATGCCTGACTGCCGAAAAACAACAGTGTGAAGCCCACTTCGCATCTACACACAGTCGCAACACCGACGGTCATTATGTAGTGCGTCTACCAGTTAGGCAAGAACTTCTACCGTTTATTGGAAACACGTGGAACATAGCAGCTCGTCGATTTTCTGTCCTTGAAAGACGGTTCCGCTCCGATGAAACACTCTACCCCTTCCCTAATCACGCAGTCCATCGTCCCGACTCGTCAACAACCAAAATAAGAGTCGTGTTCGACGGCTCGGCTAAAAGCAGCAACCAGCTCTCCTTGAACGACCTTCTTCTCACAGGACCAACAGTTCAGCCTTCCATGTTGTGCATCGTTGTCAACTCTCGTTTCCACCGATTCGTCATGAAAGCAGACGTAGAGTAAATGTTTTGGTTCATCCGGACGATCACCTACTACAGCAAGTTGCGTGGCGCCGAAACGAATCAGAGCCACTGAAAACCTATTCCTTGAACACTGTCACCTACGGACAGGAGAAACTTAGCTGGGACGAAAAGCTGCCGGACGTTCTGCAATCATGGTGCCTGTCCTTCCGAGCAGCAATTGGTATCGTTCGGAATCTTCGAGTCCCTCGGCGGGTGTTCGAAGAGAGTGCAAAGAGCTACGAGTTGCACTGTTTTGTCGACGCTTCTTCCAAAGGGTATGGGGCGTGCATCTACACAGTATCAACAGGACCTTCCACTAAACGAACAAGCCATTTGCTCATAACAAAATCACGTGTTGCTCCAGTATGTGGTTATGCCATCCCACGGTTGGAACTCTGTGCAGCCGTACTGGGAAGCCAGTTGGCTGATACCATTCGTAGAACAACCAAGTTTGACTCTACGGTCACGTTCTGGTCAGATTCATCGATCGTTTTGCACTGGATTAATTCTCCACCGTCGTCCTCGAAGATATTCGTGTCCAACCGAGTAGCGGAGGTCGAGAAACTCACCCAAGGATCCCAGTGGCGGCACGTTCCAACACTAGAAAATCCCGTCGATCGCATATCTCGCGGGGTACAACCGGATGATATCAAGAACGATGCACTGTGGTGGCAAGGGTCGTCCTACTTACTGAATGAAGTGGAACCGTTGCCAGCTTCGATAATTCTATTGACGTCTACCGACATTCAGCAGCAGACACCTGAGCAGCGGCAAACGGTTGTACTCCTAAGCAGGCATGGAAAATCATTTACATTCATTTGCCTCTAACTTTTTTCATCAACAGCAGGTTCGTCATGCATAAGAAAAACGGATTTGACTAGATAACAAAAGTTGTATCTAATAATAAAATCTACAAAAGCTCTATACATCATTTTGCGGAATGCTGTTGAAGAAAAAGTTAGAGACAAATGAATGTAAATGAATGCACGAAATGAATGCAAATGATTTTCCATGCCTGCTCCTAAGTGTCACATTTGACGATTCGCTAATCCACGATTACTCACAACCGTCGCCTTATGAAAGTTGCTTCATACTGTGAACGTTTCGCAAAAAACTGCCGATTGCCGAGGATGGCTCGTATAGTGGGACCAATCACTCCGGTCGAATACGACAGTATTTTGAAGTCACTCATCCACGTTACGCAAGCTGCATGTTTTCAGCAGGAACTGCGCCACCTGCGGCACAATGGTCAAGAACGGATGGCCCTGCGAAAGGCTGATTTCAAATCACCATTAAAAAACCTTGATGTGTGGATCGATGACACCGGTCTTCTCCGATTGAATGGACGGCTAGCAAACTCACCTGGATCCTTCGACAGCCACCTTCCGATCATACTACCGGCCGACCACCACCTTTCAAGATTGATCGCCAACTCCGTTCATCATCAAACACTGCATGAAGGACCCGCACAGCTCCTGGCAGCAACAATCCGTCAGCGCTTCTGGCCAATACGCGGAAGCGATCTAGCTCGAAGGAAAGTCCACCATTGCGTGACTTGTTTTCGTTTTCATCCCCCAGCAAGCCACCAGTTCATGGCTCCACTACGATAAAGCCGGGTCACTGCAGCGAAAGTATTCGAGCATACGGGGCTGGATCAAGACGGTTTTATGACAGGTGGGCAGGAACTCACGGTCTCCCAGTGTTGGTGAGTTCTTTGCCGTTAATGTTCACGAAAAGTTCACTATTTTGCTATACAGAAATTCAAAACAAAAAATTTTATCTGTGGATTTGGACAGTTTTTGACCTGTTTCATACGACCGGAAGGTATATGCTGGTCACAAATGCCGTGCCAAACTGATTTCCTACGCAATAATTCAATCTGTGATGTGAATCTCGTTAATAAACACGAGGAGCATTTCTTATAGCAAACATGCCATAACAAAGTGGACATGGTTCATTTAAGTAAACAAACTAACACTTCTTCTGACTGTGGCACCTCTCTTATTTGCCTGGGGGCTGGATTACTGTACGCCGTTTTTCGTTCGACCATTGGCAGATAGAGGCGCGTCGGTAAAAGTCTGTGTCGCCGGGTTGTCGACGGAGTCGTGCGTCAATTCGTTTAAGCGCTTTGCGAGTCGTGCCGGGCGTGTTCGTACAATACACTGCGACTACAGCACTACGTTCGTCGGAGCGCGTCGAGAAGTTATGAATATGCGACAAGCTTTGGTTGATCAACTCAACGGCACTGCATGGACCACTGAATGTTTGGAGAAGGGCATCGAGTTCCAGTTTATTCCACCAAGTGCGCCGCATTTCGGCGGCCTATGGAAGGCTGCAATAAAGGCCTTCAAGCGGCATTTCTGGAAGATTATCGGAGCGGTTCCATACCACTACGACGATATGCGCACAGTTGTTTCCCAAGCTGAGTGTATACTAAACTCCAGACCATTGACGCCTCTTTCCAATGACCCGCAGGATCTCTCCGTCCTGACACCCGGCCATTGCTTGCTAGGAGAGTCCCCCTGCCGGAGGCAGACCTTTCTCAGGTGCCGACCAATCGTCTCAACTATTTCCTGGCCACACAACGCTCCGTCCATCGGGCTTCTCCACCATCAGCCCAACCGAGTTTCACGTCAGAACCATGGTCTTGGTGAAGAAAGATAACGTCCCTTCGATGCAATGTCCCCTTGGCAGAGTTGTGGCCATCTATCCCGGAAGTGACAACATCGTGCGCGTAGCGGATGTGCGCACCCAGCTAGGTATGCGACGCCGTGCAACATCCAAACTATGCGTCCGCCCCATCGAAGATCAGGATCCAACGAAGGTACACGATTGTGAAACCGTCACCACCAACTCTTCTTGAATGCTGCGCTTCAACGGGGCCCGGTGATGTTGCGGACCAGAACTTATAGTACTAACATTAAAGCACTAAATTACGAGCAAATTATACATAGAAAATGAATTATAAATTAACTTAAAAATACCCACCACCCAGAACACCGCTTCTACACTTCTACATCTATATACATACCAAATGAATTACCCTCCACCTCACACTGAACACGACAAATAAATCAGTTTCCTAAGAACTACAAAGCAAGACAGACCAGTTTCTGTACTCTCGTCCGAAAACTATCTCGGTTCGAGCCAGTCCGCCCAGTGATTGAAACCACAATTTCGCCGTTGTTCACAAGTTCACCTTAGTCGTCGTGCCGGCCAGATTCCGACACTCAAGCAAGAACAATAGGAGAACCATGAATTTATAAAACGATTGAACTTCAGTATGAATTAGGAATAGGCGATGTCGATGCGATTTTTGCAGAATCGATTATTTTGCCACGAAAAATCGATTTTTTTCAACCGATCTTTTCTGTTCGATGTTTGACAGAATCGATTTTTCAAAGTTGATATCGATTTTTTATTCATTTAAATCTTTTTTTAGGGCAATAAAAAAAAACCAAAACGCCTAAATTACCAAAGGAGAAAATAAAATCGCCAAACTCTTTTCATGTTGACGTTGAGAGATTGCACAGTAGGCCAGCCCTGCCCTAGGCGCCTAATAAATAGGTGACACAGTAGGAAGAAGTGTTAGTTTGTTTACCAAAATTAACTATGCCCATTTTATTATGGTAAGTTTTGCTATAAGAAATGCTCCTAGTGTTTATAAGCGAAATTCACATCAAAGATTGAATAACTGCGTAGGAAATCAGTTTGGCACGGCAGAAGAAGAAAGAAGATCTTGCGGTGGAGGTTTGCAGGACATTCTAAGAAATGTCGGAAAAATATCCGATGAGGATCTTCCAAGACAAATATTGTGAACTTCTAGTGAAAACTTAAGAAACTTTCGGAAAAAAATCAGATAACACACCCAGAGGAAACCAGAAAAGTTTTGGAAATTGGAAGGCAATTCCATGGGAAGTTATAAGATGCTCGGAAAAACCTTCCAATAGAAGTTAGACAAAACCTACCGAGAATGACTTATGGAGAAACTTTCAGAGGATGAAAGAAACTTCTGGGAGAACTTCCTGTAGAAGATGGAAGAGACTTTTCGGAGGCGCTGGGAGAAACTTCCTAAGGTAGATTGGAAGACACTTCTGGAAAAGGTGAAAGCCAGGGAGCGCAAGGTACTTCAAGGAGAAGTGAGGAAAAAATCTGGGAGAAATAGATTTCTGGGCGATGTTAGCAACATTCCCTGAAGTTTTTTACATGCTCAAATGATCCAGCAGTATTCCCAACATAGCAACATCCCAATTTCTCTGAAATTTTCAGAACATTCCTGAATACACTTCGGAATATATCTTAATTTCATGGCCCTCCTTGAAAGTTCTTGAAATTTTCCAGACGTTAATAGGGCTGTTTTAAAGTTGACAAAGTTTTCATGAACCTTTCGGAATTCTGCTGAAGTTTTTGGAAATTCCCTGAGTTCCTCGGAACTCCTTTAAAGGTTCAGAAATTTTCATTAATTTATGTGTCCTGATGTTCTCACAGCTTTCCTAAAGTTATCTTAATTCTCATTAATCATCTCCTAAAACAAATGGAAGCGTCCTGAAAACCATTAAATTTCCATGAAGTTTTTTGGACTTGTGAAGTTTCCAAAATATTGTTTCCTTTAGTTCACTGGAGTTCTCTGGACTTTCCTGAAATTCCCGAATTCTCGAATTTTATCAGCTGTTACTGAAACTGCTTTTAATTTATCGGAATTTATCACCCTTACATATCTTTAAACTTACCCAAAAGTCCGAACTATTCTGAAGTTTCAGAACTTCTGAAAAGATCCTGCTGTTTTCCTGAAGCTAATTCGCAGACTATGAGGCTGACCACGTGTGGCCATGCTCGATCCATGGAGAGTGGAGACGACTTCTTCGGACAGCAGAGGACAACAAGGCCTTAGCCTGATTGGTAAGGTAAGGGAGAAGACGAAAGAGCTTTTCAAGGCCAGTCAGAAGAAGCTTCCAAGGGAAGTCAAAATAGATTTCCGGAAGGAATTGTAAAATAATTTACAGGGTAAGGTGGACGAAAGTTCCTAGGGAAAGTTGGAAAAAACTTCGAAAAGAATATAAGAGAAAGTTCAGGAAGTTGAAAAATTAACATTTTGATGGATTTATTTGTTCACTGAACAAAAGTATTTCCCAATTTACAGGAAATACCGGAATGCGCCATCAGCTGTTTCTCGACCCCTTGATAGCCAAAAAAGGTGAGGAAATAGAAGCATTAGTCGGAAGAGTATCAAGCATAAGAAATTTTTAAAGAAGAAGTTTTTTTTTTAGAGCTGGCTCAAAAAATTGAATGTTCAAAATCATAAAAGCCTCTTGCAATAGTTTCAACGCGGGCGTGCAGTAATAATTTTGATTATTAAAAAAAAAATCGGTGTAAACCGGTATTAAAACTAAAAAATCTGAATAAATACCGATAAATCGGTATATCTGGCAACGCTAAGTGACGGCGCGTTCGTGTGGTGGATTTTAAATCGCGCGAATTTATAACGCGTGTTCCAAAATGCATTGCACGTGTAATTAAATTTAAGATGTTAAACAGTGGAACCAAATAAATTTTAAAATTTTCCCTTGCTTAGTATTTTTTGATGAATTTAGATTTCAACCCGAACAATGCATAAAAGCCTATCTGCATTGATCGATTCTCTTCATCGGCTTTCTCTTTCGTTAATAACTTCGCTGCAAAGACGCCTCTGGCTATGTTTTTCATATAAATTGCTAGATAGTAGCTTCTTCCATCAAACTGTTTGTCGAAAATAGCCCAAAACTATTTTACATGGCCATCGAACCAATGTAGTAAGGACCTTATGCATTGTTCGGGTTAATTTAACCTGACGGTTAAACTTGTTCGAACCAGGGGCCTGGTTGGCGGCCATGTTTTCCCAAGCAACATTGCAAGTTTTATCAAGGTTTTATAGCATTCTACAAGTCTTAATCACCCAACTAACAATTTTGGTTTTATGAGGGTTATGTAGACCATGAATTAGACTTGTAGAATGCTATAAAACCTCTATAAAGCTTGCAATGTTACTTGGGCATGGTCTACAGAACCCTCATAAAACCAAATTTGTTACTTGGGTTTGCTCTTGTCTTTCTGCTTACAACACGATTTTCCGTCCCTTTCCACCATGTATACGTCAGGCGGGCAGTATTTTTGCGAATGGGTTGCCTGTAAATTAATGATTACCAATTCGCGAATTACTCCACATAAAGTTTTTTTTTTTTTTTCCTTTGGTTTGTTTTTTCCGTCGATCTTGTTTTCCGTGCTGAGCACCAATACTACCGACGTGCCAGGAAGGCAGCTCTCCCACCTGGACCCTACCTATCGACCCATCACATCATTCATGAACCAGGGACCAACGGCTTTACTTCCCATCCGAAGGAAGGCGTGATCAGAGATGTTATGCCTCAGAACATCCCGGCGGCGCCGACTGGGATTGTACCCAGGCCTGCTGGGGTGAGAGGTAATCACGCTTACCACTACACCACCGGCGCCGTTTCCACATAAAGTTGATCGGTGTTACAAAACCATCCATGGACCTAACTGACTACCATAGCCATTAACATTAACATTGTCATATTTCCATAAAGTATGGAGAAAACAACTATTTTGAATGGTAATGGTTCTTAACAACCCATTATTTGTTAGGTTAATTACCAAAAAACCATAATACATAACGTTAAAACTTTATCACACAAACGTTCATGTAAAGTTGCATTTCCATTTGGGAGAGTCTCAATAATGCTAACAAATCAAGCTGAACGTTGCATTTGGTCCAAAGTAACATTGACAGATTCTCTTCGTCGGCTTTCTCTTTGCATCCCCACGGCCATTTAAAGACATTCCCAGGTATTTTCAGCACACAGATCGTTGAAAAAAGTTTTTATCTAATACGAAACGGTTGTGTGCTTAAATTGTCAATGAAAGAGAAAGTCAACGAAGAGAATCGATCGATATTACTAAGGACCTAATGCAATGTTCAGCTTGAAATGATTTGTGTTCGCACCGGTCACCACTTTCACGGGTTTCTACCTAGAAAAAACCATACCACTGCAAGATCACTCACTCGATCATGAGTGACCCGAGTAGATGAACAGTAGGAGATATAGTTGACCTATTCTGCCCAATGTCCCTTATCAATCTATCCCGTACCATATCGATCGCTTCACGATCAACGGTAGGGCCGAGTGTAGGTAGCAAACCGATAAGAAAAAACATCGCACGCAGTGGTGTAGATCCCTAGAATTTTCATATAATTTAGTTCGCAATAAACCTTATGCAGGAACAGTCGTTTGTTGAAGTACAACGTCGCGTGTTGAAATTTGTACAATTAAGAACAAAATTAAATACAGTCCACATAATTTACCCCGTTAAAGTACTCGCGTGTTAAGTGCTTTCTGTGCGCGTTATCCGACGACTTTGAACCCAGTGATTAAGTCCCCGGTTGAACATTTTGGTCCTTCGAGCCGGATCGTCGGGAAACGCGAAAGTGAAGTGACTGTTTAGCCACCGCGTGGTCGCTGATTATTCTCCATAAGGGAGAACAATAGGACACGGGTGTCTAAAGACTAAAGTGGTTCGGTGGTCTGCTGCTGCTGTTGCTGCCATCGTTCGTCTGTTGTTGCTGCCATCATCTTTCTGCTGCTGCTGCTGTTCCTGTGGAAAGTGCTACGACGGAGTTGAACCTGCCATCGTAGATTCGACGGATCCAGACGGATTTGCTAGGCGATATCAGGATAAGTACTGAGGGCCCTGAGCAGGTTTGTCTGTGGCGCGGATCTCTGTTGCATGTGAGACCGACGCCGGCGGTGAAATGAAAAATCGATTTACTACCGTGAATAAATATTATACAAATTGCTTGCATGATCAAATTTGTGGCGTCCAATTTATTTGAAGCTGAGTTGAGCCCTGACCATTCCACCATCTTGTTGGCTTTGTCCGCTTTGTAGGTTGGTTTTCCTTGTTCTTGATCTCCCATTTTGAATTGGTTTCATTGTCCAGTCAATACCGCGTGGTCGATTCGAGTATCGCATTCGGGTGAAGTAATAAGTTATAGTGAAAGTGTTCAATTATGCCAGCAACCGATGATCTACGGCTGCTGCACAAGCAGGAGCGTGCCATGCGGATTTCCTTGGACAACATTAAGGAGTTTGTCCAATCGATTAACGATGGAGCTGATAGACGTTCTTTGGACATGCGCATAGCCAGGCTGGATGATATCTGGCAACAATTCATCGATATTCGGATGCGCATTGAGCTGATCACTGATGGCGTCGATGATGAGATTTCCACGGACGAAACGGAAGAAACGGAGGAAGCAAGATTGCAACGGCAAGTCAGGGTCCAGAGACAACGAGATCGTGAGAACTCGAAGATAATTAAAGATTTCGAGAATGAAGTGTACCGCTTGAAGGAATCTATGTTCGGGTTTCTTCAATCTACATCAAGTAGTGCACTGCAAGTTCAACAGCATCAATCTGTAGCTGTACCACAGTCCAAGGTGAAGCTCCCAGAGCTGAAACTGCCCACCTTCAACGGAAGAATCTCGGATTGGGTCACTTTTCGAGACACGTACAAGAACCTGATCCACAATGATACTGGCTTGTCTAATATGGATAAGTTCACTTATCTGCGAACGTCTCTCATCGGTGATGCGCTTCAGGAGATCGCATCGATCGAGATTTCCTCTGCCAACTACCCCATTGCGTGGACCGCCTTGGAAAATGCCTTTGAGAATAAGAAGTTGTTGGTGATGACCCACTTGGACTCGTTGTTCGCCCTAGAGCGACTCCGGCAGGAGAATTACGAGTCGTTGAGTAAACTCGTAAATGGGTTTGAGAAAAACCTGCAAATGCTGTCCAAGATTGGTGAAAACCCGGAGGGTTGGAGCACGTTGCTGCAGTACATGCTCTGCAAACGTCTACATCCCACAACACTACGCCAGTGGGAGTCCCACTATAATTCTAAGGAAGTCCCACGATATGCTGACTTAATCAAGTTCCTGAAGAGTCACTGTTCGGTGTTGCAGTCTATCTCACCTGGAAGGCAATTCCAGGCTGAACCGAGGAAAATAGTTCGTCCTTCCACTAGTCATGCAGGTATCCAGTCATCAGGCTGCTGTCCATTCTGCGGAGAATCTGCGCACTCCGCATTTAAGTGTGCGAAGTTTTCAAAAATGAGAATTTCGGAAAGGGTCGATGCCGTGAGGAAAAATTCGCTCTGCTTGAACTGCTTGTCTCCTGCACACATCGCAAGATTTTGCACTAGAGGATCGTGCTACCAATGTGGCCAGCGTCATCATTCGTTGCTTCACGCGAACTCATCGACCACCGCGAATTCACAGAACAGATCTGGACCATTCCAAGGGAATCAGTCAAATAAGAAACCACAAGGACAAAACACGCAACCACCACAAACTAAGCCGACACCTAACGGTCACTCAACAAACACTCAGCAAACACAACAAAGCCACCCGGAATCTACCACGAATTCCACCACAAATGCAAGTAATGCTCATTCACACACTCCCGCCACAGACGGCCCCAGTACAAGCTACCACACTGCTCCATTTGAGCGGTTCCATATCATTAAAGCAACGAGTAATTTTCATCTTTTTTGATTTGCATGAAACCTTGCATACAAGTTTTTGGGGAAGAAAAACGCCGTTTTGCATACTTGGTTCGCCATTTTGAATCTAGCCTTACTTAAGAGAAGGGCCTATGAAAAATGCACATGATATCTTCAAAAAATTGTATCTCGGAAACGGTTTACCCGATTGGTTTGGTGTCTTGGGCGAAGTTTTAGACAATTGTTGGTGTTATATGGAGAAAATATGCACGGTAAAAAAAAAAGTTTGGTATTTGTGTTTTGAACTAAAATATAAATTTTCCCTTTAAAGTGACATGTCAATAATTTTTTTATTATCCTAATGTTATAGCTGACTGAAAATGCTATCTAGTGCACAGTAGGTTGTTCTGGAGAAAAATAGGTTACGATGAAAAAAATTGTTTTTTAAAAAAATACAATTTTCAAAAAAGCTATTAAGAAAAGTCAAAAAAGTTTGTCACCCTAATTTTATGAAAGTACATTAAATTTTCAAACAAAAAATACTTCGGTAACATTTTTCTAAGATGCACCGTTTAGAAGATATTACTGATTTAATATTGTTTTTTTGATAACTTAATAAGTTTTGGCCCTTTTCGGATGTACTCCGTGTTTTTCCAGTTTCAAAAGTATTTTTTTCGGAAAGATTGGAAAATTTTGAGTTAAAATGACACTGACAGCTTAAAGATTCGAGTGAAATTCTCTGCCTTAAAAGTATTTTGAAAAACAAGTTACAAAATCCCACTATCAGGAACAATGATTTCTTCAAGTGATTTTTGGTGCGTTGTGCTGAAAATGTGCATTCAACTCTTGCATATCGCCTAACAGTTTAATCCATTTAAACTGGATGTGTTTATACTGTGCATATTTTCTCTCTATTGCCGAACATCGCCACAGACATCAAACCGATGAGACAACTCGATTTCGAGATACACCTTTTTGAGAACTGCAAATGTAAGCTCCTCAATTAGCAAGATTGAAAAGAGCGAATTAAGCTTATTTTTCAGGGATGGTGATTGTGCGCAATAAAAAATAACATTATATGTTGGATATCATCAGTTTATTTTTATTCCTGTATTTTTATAAAATTATTGTTTACACAACTTTCTTAACAATATTGAATATTTTGGCATCATTGTCAGGACAGTTTGAATAAAGCTTTGCCTTTATTGTATTTTCTGATAGAGGAAGAAATGAGTGGAATTTTAGAGTTCCTTGAATTGTTTTTGCATTATTATATTGATTATTTAGCTGCAAAGACATATTTTCGTATTCTTCTGTAGTAGAATAACAAAATGACAACTTTGTAAGTTCTTCTTCTTTTCGTTTGTTTGCCCAATTAAACAACTCTCTTGCAGTCTTTATCGGGTGTTCGCGTTCTTTGGCTAAACTTGCTCTGGTAGCCATGCGTTTTATCGTACCTCCAATAGCATCGCATGGACCTTTTCCGTGCGATGTTGCGAAGAAATGCCATTCAGCGTCAATACCATACTTTGACTTAAATTTACAAAGGCTAGAAAAGTTTTTTCGGTTTTTACATTACATTATCTCTTTCCTTTCTTGCATCTGATGCCATATTTCTACTGGTTTTAAATTCGTCTACAATTTTTTGTACTGACCATGATTTTGGCAACAATGATAAAATTGATAGTTTTTCTTGCCTTGTGGCTGAATTTAAAAATTTAATTTTCATATTTTCTATGACTTCATCAAACTCGTTTGCTTTTTCTGTTTTAGCGTCTAATATAAAAAGATTTCTTCGTACACCTTCGACGATTTCAGCGCACTTTTTTTCAGGATAGTGAACATTTTTAACCTTACCTAAATCTATAGGCGAAACACGAATAGCTGCTATTCCTCGGTTGAATATTTCGACGTCTACAGGCATCGTGAAGTCTTCATTTGATTTAATTGTGCTTAGCGTTGACTCTGATGGTATCGTGACCAAACTTTCATAGCTTTGCGAATCAGGTACATCAGGTATGGTCTGAACAGTTGGCATCCTTGAGCCGCCGGCTACGCTTTGTTCCTCGTTTTGGGTGAGGTGAGCTCTTGAATCAATATGTAGACGGCAAGACGAACAAACACGAAAATCCTTGGTGTTCAGTGTGGATACCTTGGAAAATCCAATTGATTTTAGTTTTTGGATGATACCATCCGTGAGATATCGCAGCTCTTTCGAACACTGAATGTCTTTGAATGGGCGAATACATCTAATTTTACTCATTTTGTAATCTGTAACATAGAAAATATTTTCCAATTGTTAGTTTTGTACGAAAATATCACAAAACATATAATTAAAATGTGTATTTAAAACTTACCTTTGCACCAAAACGTGTTACACTTTCCTTTACAATTATTATGTTATCAAACAACACTGGATCTCGTTCAAAAACACAGGATTATGAGCTGAAATTACTATAA